>NW_022681458.1:57147711-58397711 GCF_009764315.1 Trachypithecus francoisi
TTGTTCTCTTATATCTTTCGAGTACATTTAAATATTGCAAAGTTGCTACAGTGACTTTAGAGCAGGAAGCATTTCTAAGTTAATCAGAAAAAGTGGATAGTAGGAAATGGACTTGATATAAAAATAAGCATGATAATACAGAAAATCATTCCAATATTAAACTTAATTCAGTTTTGAATATCAATACTGGAAATACCAGTGTAACACACTGTCTGGTTTTCAGAATGCCTGCAATAAAAAAATCACTCACATGATTAGCTGATTACTTCAAACTTATATTAAACCACATAAAAGTCTTCTTAAGTATTATATAACCACTTATGCTGTTTTAAAGAAATAATGCTCTAGAAGGTTATAAAATCCATACATCTACAAAGTATATGGATATATATTAAAACAACAGTGGAAATTAGTCAAATCTGTGATTAAATTAATTCACTAACTAATTGATTATTACTGTGCTCATGACCTTTTAAAAAATAAATATCCAGATCTTCAGACCTCCTAAGATGTTAAAAGGAAATATGTTGGGCTAAAAACAGTGGGTATGACATTCCGATTGTGTAAATTATTTGACATTACAGCCTCGACTAACTCACTAGATTGTAAACTCATGCAAGCCTGTGGTGGGAACGAATTCCTATAGAAACAGGATAAAAAATTATATAATTTTAAAGCTGAGTTTATCAGTATAATAGCAATAAATATAGAATTTAAAGAGAGCTCAAAGTTGAGGAAGGCATTTCTCCCACTGCAATGTGCTTTCTTTTAAATCATTTTGAACATTGTTTTAGTAATATAACTTTGATATTACTTACAACAGTGATTTTGTTCTTAAAGAATAATAACTATTACTTAAAATGTATAGACAAAGATTTGGGGTTATATTCTGAACTTTTAATACCTCAATGTTATAAATTATATGAGTCATTAGATCAATTTATGCCCTCAATATAACCAGTTGGAATTTATATTTTTTCTATTTGTCTAGTTTTGAGTACGCTCAGGATTATTGACATTGTAGATGATTTTCAGGATGTGTTCTATCCCGGATGACCATGTACTGTCTATACCACTCATAGTAATCTCATTTCTCTTCCCAAGGATTGATCAATTGACCCAATTCTGATCAAGGAAATAGAGACAGTGAGTCAGCCATAAACAGGAGGAAATGATATCTCTTTATCCTCTAGATATTACTATATGGCCTGGATTTGACCACAACAATCAACATCAAGAATGACAACCTAGAAAAAAATTGTGTTGTTGATTTTATCTCTTGAATCAACTACTGGAAACCCTTCTAAACCCTCAGATTTCTGTTATGTGTGATGATAAATCCTGTACAGTTTAAGCACATTGATTCTGTGTTTCTATTATTTGTAGATGAAATAATCAGAACAAATATATCTGATAGTAATAGGGAAAAAATAAATGTTTTTTTGTTGTTGTTCTACTGTTTTAGTACAATGTTCTTGAAAAGTTCAATGTTTTTTACTCCAAATATTATAGATTTACCTGATCCTGAATAATACTTTCAAACAAAATGAAGAGTAAGGTTAAATACATATTTGTTAATAAAATATATTTATTGTTGAACCTATTGACATTTATATTTTTAGTAAAAGTAGACAGTTAACAGTTTTTTTTTTTTTTAATGTAAGATGTACTGTACACAGAAGGGTTACCCCTCCACTTCAGAAGTCTAAAAGGTCACAGAATATTACAGTGTGGTCCCATAAAGTTCAAGATACTATTGATCTTCTGGAGCATTCTGAGTGCAGATTAAGCAGTAAACTATGGTCATATTAAAATATAGCTGGCATTTTTATTGATAGATTATAGAATATACAATGCCACAAACAGCTTTCAGAAAAACATCATATTTATACTGTTGCCTATGGAATCTCACAAAAATACTCATATTGTATATGATATTGTATTGCAAATTATTAACATATAATACAAAATGATTTTAATAATCTCTTCATCAATTTGTACACTCTTTGTTAACTGAGATTCAATTATCAACCTAATATAATATTGTAAATTAAAATATATTTGCAGCCTCGATAATACGTTTAACTATTTTTTGCAAATATTCACACAAAATCAAGAATAGAGTCTGTGTGTGTATGTGTGTGAGTGTGTGTGATTAATGTTTTTTAAATATTTTCAAACATATTTCTAATGTTTGACCTTTAAGATTTGGAAAAAAAAGTGAAGCAAGATATCTATATCCTAACTAAACAATTCATATATTCATTGTAGAATATTTAATATAACAATAAACTTTACTTGTCATATTTTCCTCAGCACATTTTCATTAAAATGGAATTCCCACTCAATCTCAGGGGATAGAATTATATCAGGTTTAGTTAATAAGCTAAATTCTTTATGAGAAATCATCATAATGGCTATGGCCAACATGATTTGGTTACTTTCACATAAATGTGAAAATAATTCTGTAAGTAATGTGAGTAGAAGTCATAAATATACACATTATCACTCTTCGTGGTATTTTAATTACTGAGTTACTGAATTTTTTTTTTTTTTTTTTTTTTTTTTTTTTTGAGACGGAGTCTTGCTCTGTCACCCAGGCTGGAGTGCAGTGGCCGGATCTCAGCTCACTGCTTGCCCTGCTTCCCGGGTTTACGCCCTTCTCCTGCCTCAGCCTCCCAAGTAGCTGGGACTACAGGCGCCCGCCACCTCGCCCGGCTAGTTTTTTGTATTTTTTAGTAGAGACGAGGTTTCACCATGTTAGCCAGGATAGTCTCGATCTCCTGACCTCGTGATCCACCCGTCTCGGCCTCCCAAAGTGCTGGGATTACAGGCTTGAGCCACCGCGCCCAGCCGAGTTACTGAATTTTTTTATAAATGTTCTTAATGTTTTGATAACCAAACCAGAAAATAAACAATTGAGGTTAGTACATATATTAAAATGTATATAAGCTTATCTTGTTCAATAATAATATATTTTTTCTCTGTTCACTATTGTGGAAAGTATTTCATCCAATGAAAAAAGAAATGACAGGAATAATAGGGGCAGAATACAGATGCTGAAAACAGGGTACTATGTTGGAGATCTGGTTTTTTTCACTTACTATGTGAGACCATGAGAAGATTATTAAATATTTCTGTGTCTCACTTCTTCCACAAAATGAAAATTTAAAAAGAATCTATCTAATAGGGTTATTATGAGAATTCGGTGAGTTAAAGAAATAAAAAATAGTCCCAGTAGTATCCGGCACATAGTAAGTTTCAAACATTTTTAGATTTTATACACAACAAAACAATCTAGGCATTTCAGGTTTTGCTCTACATGCAGTGATTTAACTTACCATTTATTTAAAAAGAATTATCAAACATATGCAAGAAGATTAAAGCAAATGTATCATTGTAATATGTAATAATGCTAGGGTTTGATGCACATGATTTTGTAAAAAACAAAACTGTGCACAAAAGTAAGTCAAATTTATTGCTTTATATTGTGGAGATATGAAAATAACACCAGTAGTTGTAAAAATAGTATTTTAAGATAGTCGTAATAGGATTAGTAATAACAATAATATAAAAAAATTCAATGTTTTCAATATGCATGCACGTTCCTAATATATATGTGTGCATGAACATATGTCTCTTTGTGTGAATACACATAGGTATACACATGCATCTACATCTATGTATACATTCATAAATACACAAAAAAACTCATACACACACAGTACACTTACATAAATACATACATCCATGTATTTATGTGCATGTACAGCCATGTTCACACATATACATATATAAATAATTAAGGCATACATAAGATTTAACAGATTAATGTATGACTTTATCTGGTGTGTAGGTATGGACCACTGACATTATTTTATGTTCATGAATTAACAAGTAAACTTTAGGAAGACATTTATAAGACTATTTCTTTTTTTTTTTTTTGAGAGGGAGTCTCGCTCTGTCGCCCAGGCTGGAGTGCAGTGGCCGGATCTCAGCTCACTGCAAGCTCTGCCTCCCGGGTTTACACCATTCTCCTGCCTCAGCCTCCTGGGTAGCTGGGACTACAGGCGCCTGTCACCACGCCCAGCTAGTTTTTTGTATTTTTTTAAATAGAGACGGGGTTTCACTGTGTTAACCAGGATGGTCTCGAGCTCCTGACCTCATGATCCGCCTGTCTCGGCCTCCCAAAGTGCTGGGATTACAGGCTTGAGTCACCGCGCCCAGCCAAGACTATTTCTTTTTCTTTATGATTTTAATTAAAAAGTTATTGACATGGAATTTTATTTTTTTTAACAGTGAGTTGTTCACATTTTATAGTTCTATTTTTTTTTAGGCTTGGAAAATTTTAAAATAATTTTTCTTCACATTATCTATATTCCTATATTCTGTTCTCTAACTCAGAAAATCACGTAATTTTTAAGTTGAATCAACAGTCTTTTTCCTTCACACTGATATATTCTCCAGTGATACCCATCCTACTATTTGTCTTCTCTTTGTCTCCCTTCTCCTTTCCCTTATCCTCTTCATTTTATACTTCTACCCTCTCATTATTCCTAGGTATCAAGAAATTAATTTCACACAATCTCAAGTTTCATTATTGTTTATAATGTAGAGTTTTCTTTCAAATTTTGTCTCTTGCTTCCCTATGTCATTATGTTGTTTTGCGAAAAATCACGTTCCCTTTTTTATTTGTGGTTTTCTGCTTGTGTTTCTTCATTTACAAGCCTTCATATGTCATATAATATGTAATAGTGATACATTTTCTTCTAGTCCTTGTAAACAAATTTGAATATTATGTTTATTCTCTTATACTTTAAGATTATTATGTTTCCACAACTTTAAGTCAAGATCAGTCTTAAGCCAACCAATTAAAAGAAAAGGGGGATGATGACATAAATATTTTAAATTTCTACAATGTAATATTTTACTACTTTTTTGACATTCAGCTGCTGCACTGAGATCAAACAGTACAGAGAAATAGGGAACAGACACCAAAGTCATAACAAATTATTTTAAATCTTCAAGTTTCTAACAACAAAAAAACTTGCCATTTGAAAATGGCAAGAGTTAGATTTTAAATCTCTGCATTTGCACATAAAAAATTCAGAACCAACATTTCAATACAATCATTTTCAGTTAGACAAACTATTGATTTTTAGAATGGAATTATTCATTCTATTACCTACTTTGCTATAAGACATTTCAATACAATCATTTTAAGTTTTCTTTAAAGTCTGTCCTTGGAAGTAGTGGTAAAAATCCAGTTTTACCTAATGAAGTCATTTATTTTCCTACAAATTGTGGTGCTACCACTAGAGTTTTCCCTTCACCCGTTTTTCTTTGGCAATCTATTTTAATGGTAGTAAAACATAAAGCAATAAAAGAAGCAATAATGAAGGAAGAGACACACAAAGCAATACCTAATAGATTGTCAGCTCATGAGGCAATTCACAAGCTGTGGCAAAACAAGTTCTATGCACAAAATAAATCAATACTTATTGTACCCTCTTTCCTGCTACAGTGCAGTTTATCAGTAAACAGGATACTGTCAAATCTCATAGGCCTTGGACAACTAGGTGCTCTAGCAAGCAATATTTATTCTAAATAAGCTTCATCAAAGCTGAATCTGATTTCAGCAAAGCACAGCAAAGCTTTCTTGGCAATAGGATTATCAAGATATGGTAAATTTGTAACTTTAATTGCAACATAGATGCAAGAGTTAAAGACAAAAGCTATATGGATACTATGGAGGTTCTAAACATTGAGAAAGGGGAGCTGTAGGATAATTGCAAAGCATACAAAATGATGGGTTATTAAACACATTGGAATATCAAACACAAGCAATGTCTATCTCTTTTTTTTGAGAAATGTAGGAACATGATAATTAAGTTGCCTCTGGCTTTTCCCCTTTCCTTCTTTTCTTCATCCCTCCCTTTTTGTTTCCTTCTCATCTTTTCATCCCCTCTTCCCTTCCTCCTCCTTTTATTTACTTTTTTACTTTTCTCCTTTCTTTCGTTGATCTTTTTTTTTCTGTACATTTCTTGCTTTTCCTATGATAAGATTTATAAACTCAATCCCAGCACTTTGGGAGGCCGAGGTGGGCAGATCACAAGGTCAAGAGTTCGAGACCAGCCTGGCCAATAACCAATATCATGAACCCCATCTCTACTAAAAACACAAAAATTAGCTGGGCATGTTGGTGGATGCCTGTAGTCTCAGTTACTTGGGAGGCTGAGGCAAGAGAATCACTTGAACCTGGGAGGCAGAGGTCGCAGTGAGGCTAGACTGCGCCACTGCACTCCTGTCTGGGTGACAAAATGAGACTCTGTCAAAAAGAAAGAAGGAAAGGAAAGGAGAGGAGAGGAGGGGAGGGGAGTGGAGGGAGGGAGGGAGGAAGGAAGGAAGGAAGGAAGGAAGGAAGGAAGGAAGGAAGGAGAAAAAAAAGAAATAGTTATCTGTTGCCCATCTGGCAAGATGTCATCACTGCCTTCTGTGTCATTTCAGAAAAAAAAAAAAAAAAAGTCATTCTCGTTCTTAGCAAACTACTATGCACCTGAAACTCAAAAAGTAAATGTAATAAATTTCAAATGTAATAAATTTAAATTTCTGGTTGTCATCTAGAATCCAGAGATTTTATGAATGCTAATATATTTTATAATTTTATCACATTTATCCAAATCAAAGATCAATGATGTTGTTAGGATATATGTATCTGGGAAAAAGTTTCCACTAATGCTAATTTTAAATGATAAGTTGTTAGAAACTTAGGGCATGGGATACTCAGAGCAAGCAAGGATATTATAGAAATAGCCTAATAATTGCTAGTGGATCAGCCATCTCTTTGAGGACCTCTCCAGTTTCTTCTGTGAGATTCTGGACTCATGGTCCAATTCATCTACAGTTTCTCGCTTATCTTTAATTTTTTAACTTCTGCATCTGTTAGGACCATAGAGCATAAAACACATGCAAGAAGCAGAGATAGTACAAAAGTCGACTTTATTTATGTTCATACTTCTGCTCTTCCCATGCTATTTCAGAAATTCTAGTACCATCACTGAGTCTAGCTTTGGTGAACTAGTTTAATTTTCACTCCTACTAACTGCTTCTTAGGTAATTTGAAGGTTTGACACACAGCTCACAGGTGCAGTGTTTAAGTTTCCCCTGCTCTGAAAACTTTAGTATCGTGTAAGTGAAGAGAACCAAGACATCAGCCCATATAACATTTTAAGTTAATCTTATGAACAACTGATGAACTCTACCCCTGCTCAAAGCACTTAGCAGTGAAAGATGCATTATTTTAGAAAAAGAACAATAACACACTGTGGTAAATCTCATAATCTGAATTAAGTATTTCATTGGGCAGAAATGGGAGAAAACAGCAAAGAGATATGTGAATCTGAAGATACAGACAAGTGGGTCTACTGGTTCACAATTCAGCAAGGGAGACCAATGTGGCCCTGCAAAGATGGCTTATCAATCAATTGACAAAACAGTAGCAGAATATGGATATCAAAATAGTTCAACTTTATTCAATCAATATCAAGTTTAATAAAGGGACTGATTACCAAAGTGTTCCTGAATATTGAGAAAGCACTAGGGCTTCTGCTGTACCCCAGAGGAATGCTGCCAGTCATCTAGACTCTAGGGTATGCAGGAGAACCATAAATACCAAAACCTAAAAAGATAGGTTCATATAATACAAAGGAGGTCACTTCAGTGGAGATACAAAGCCAATCTATCTGCAGGGACTCCCCAGTCTCTTGTAACTACTCCAGAAAGAATCCACAGCAATAGATAATTCAGCCTCTCTCTACTTCTTCCCACTGGTCCCTGGCTAGAGTTCTCTATGATTCAGCCCAGCAGTAGTCAGAAGGTAAATAAAATTATTGAAAGGTTCTAAACAGATTAGTTTCCTTGAATAAGAGCAGACATGATGAAAGTGGATAGAGAGAGGCAAACATAATGTCTGCACAGATGGTGAGTGAAAGCATCCGGGCTCATTGATTCAAAACAAAACTTTAGGTGGCACACCCCATCCAAGAAAAAAGCTCAAAAGCCTGAACTGATCACTGCCTGGGGCCCTGAGTTATTGTATGAATGTGATCACTTTAGGGAGGCAGGCAATCCAGTTCTACATCCGTAATTACTACTTGAACAAATGAATTATTGGTTGGATATTAAATTTGTAATATATCTAATATTACTGCCGAAAAGAAGCCCCAGGTAGATGGTATAACCTGGTTAGATTGAGAACCATAGTGGGTAAGAAGGAAGCAAGTCCACTAGGCAAAGAGGAAGACAGCTGGGAAGAGAGAGGAAAAATGCACACACAGACACCCATCCATTCAAGACGAATCTATAACGAACACACTAAAATCCAACAAGAATAATCAAAATTAAAGAAAGATACTCAATAAACAAACAATAGAAGATATCTTTACTCCAAAAGACATATGACTGCAGGATTGAATGGTTTAAAATAAGTAAATGCAGAGTCTACAAAGAAATAAGAAAAATATAGCATCCAAACAAATAAGAAAATATTGAGTTATATTAAAAAGGCATAGACTAGTAAGTGAAAATGTTAAATATTTGTAAATAAAAATGCATGTAGTCATTTAAATAACTTACTAGACACTGTAATATCTAAGAACATCACAGTCAAATACGGAATCCAAGAACGAAAATATGGTACATCTCCCAGAATATAGAGAAAAAAAGGAATAAAACCATATTAGAGCCATCAATAGGCATAGCTCTGAAATTGACATGCTCTAACTTGTGTCTAAATAAAGTTCCAGAAAAAAATAAAATAAAGGGTGTAATAGGGAAGCTCTATTTTTTAGGGAAAAAATGATAATTTTCTAGAAATAAAATAACTGGGGTACTCTGATTAAAGATGCATACCATGTACTGGAAAGGTTAATTAAATCAAACCAACAATTAAATACATTGGGCTGATAGTATATAGCATTCAGAATAAACAGAAAAAAATAGAGCTATCAGACAGAGAAAGCATATTTATACAGAAAGGAATAGCAATTAGGCTGACAAAAGACGTCTCATGCAATACTAACACTTCCAGAAAATTATGCAGAAAAATCTTCAAAACGCTTGACGAAAATAAGTGTTAAGCTAGAATTTTAACACTGCTAAATTATCTTTAAAAACTTACTGAAAAATAAATGAATTTTCATATGAATAAACATTACTATAGTTTAAAAGTCACAAACAATCACTGAAATAATTAACAAAGAATACAACTTAGTAAGAAAATAGAAGAAAAATATTGCTGGCTCACAAAGTCTTCATATTTGTCAGATGAATGTAATTAGCTCAAGTATAAAAATGACACAAATTATTATTTGTCCTTAAAAAGCTGAAACTAGAGAAAAAAAATATTCTGAATGTGTGTATATATGTGTGTGTGTATGTGTGTGTGTGAGAGAGAGATGTGGCAACCAAGTCAACCAGGAGGATCACTGACACATGGTTTAACGATATTTGATGTAATTTTAAAATCTTCGACCATAAAACATTTGAAAATAGTTTCCTTATTTATGTGATTTGTGGATCTATTCAATTATTTTGCAACTACTCATGAGCCATTTTCAATGTTTCATGTGGATAGTGGATGTATAAAGAATCAGGGTGGCAAAGAAGATTAATAACTTTTAGAAATTACGTTTTGCCAGTCGTGACTTTCATGTTTTAAATTAAGAACTATGTGTCATTAAATGAAGAGAAAACTGAACCTCAGAAAATAATTCAATAATTTTTCTAAGGAAACACGGCTTATAAGATATGATTTGAAACTGTGTCTGTTCTTTTAGAACCTACAATTAGAACCATAAACAATAAATAATTATACACTATGAAGAATCTCACTTGTATGAAGTACTTTATATGTCACCTAATTACTAAAGACTCAACATCTCATGGGCTGTACTTCCAGAAAAAAATATAAAATCTCAATGTATCCACAAGAATATAGGAGTTGTTATTGTATACTTTGGAGACGCTGCCATGTTTTTACTATGTAAACAGCATTACATATATTTTCTGTCTCATAATACCATTTTTCACACAATAAAGGAAGGCTAGCAGGGTTGTTACATTCGTTTTCAGCAACCAAAGAGGATGCTCCCTCACAAACCTGAGGGAAGAGGGTATGAAATATGTGAAATAGCAGGTATGAGGCTCAGTATTTCCTCAGAAGAACTGGCACCAAATACAAAAATGGTGTCACTTAGATGTTCTGCTGACCAAGAAAGAAACTTAAATGGTAGATCTCATAATGTAGTCTCTAAGGCCCACCAATTCTTGGACAATACTGTTTACAACATTAATGAATTAAATTCATAAATTATACTTATTTTTCCATTGACATAATATTTCCTCTTTGACTTTGCAGATACATTGTTCTCTCTAGCTATTTATAATATTATAATAAGCCACTTCACTAAGGAAAGTTCTTTGTCCTTTGGTTAATCTTCTACAATCTTGATCATTGCAGTCAAGTAGTGTAACATTCCAAACATCTCTTGAAGTAAATGTTTTTATTTTCTTCAAGGACCCATTGTAGCATATCTCAAGAGTTTTTGAACCTTCTGAGTGGCTCCTGTTGTTTCTAGCAACTAAATTTCCTACCAAGTTTTATTGTGAAGGAAAGGAAAATCATAGGTTTTCTTCTGATAATTTGTTGGTGGAGAGAAGTGATAACATTATTTCAATTATATAATCAACTATGGTACTGTTCTGTTTAAATGCAATTGTCAAAAAATAAGCAGGTTATTATATTTTATTTGTAATTGATTATAAATGTGAACACAAGCAGTGTATATCTTTCAGTGTCAGGCTTATTTCACTTAGCAACATATCCTCTGGAGTAAATTTCAAATGTCTCACCAAAAAAATGATAGGTAAGTGAGGTGATGAATATGTTAATTTGTTTTATTTAATCATGCCACATTGAACACATATATCAAAGCATCACATTGTATGCCACAAATATATACAATTATAATTTATCAAACATTTTAAAAAATAAACATTAACACATAGAAAATAATATGTTCTTTGAGTTGTTATAGATGTCCTAATTAATCTTTTTAAATTTACATCTAAGATAACTAGAGCCCTTTTTTTGTAAAGTTGATTCTGTTGCCTTAAAAAAAAAAAAAACTTGAAATAGAATATACTGAAAATTAGTTTTCAATCCAAGAGATCACATTGCCTCAAAGCAATGAGTATTAAGAATGCTTGATCTTTCAATATTTTGAAATAGACTTAATAATAATTTGAAGATATTTTGAAAACATAGATATTTTTATTTTGGTTAGATACATTATATAATAGCTATTCAGAAATTTTAAATAATTTTCACACAAAAAGTTTTATTTCTCACAAGAATTCTCTTATATGTGAATTAACATATATATTCTCCACACTAGCAATAATAAGTTGAGATTTAAATGTATCTGGAACTGGATCAAGTTACAAATAAAACTTAGGAAAAAAGAAACAATTCATACACATTTTTTTTTTTTTTTTTTTTTTTTTTTGAGACGGAGTCTCGCTCTGCCGCCAGGCTGGAGTGCAGTGGCGGGTCTCAGCTCACTGCAAGCTCCGCCTCCTGGGTTTACGCCATTCTCCTGCCTCAGCCTCCCAAGCAGCTGGGACTACAGGCGCCGCCATGTCGCCCGCTAGTTTTTGTATTTTTAGTAGAGACGGGGTTTCACCATGTTAGCCAGGATGGTCTCGATCTCCTGACTCGTGATCCGCCCGTCTCGGCCTCCAAAGTGCTGGGATTACAGGCTTGAGCCACCGCGCCCGGCCGGCTCATACACATTTTTAACTCTTTAATGACATTTTCTAAATTTCCTAATATGTTTATGAATAGTAAAAGGCCCTTTTTATCATGTAATCTGCCTAGAGGGCAATTTTCTATCTATGTCATAATTATATTCATATTGTTTGTAGGATAATGTCTTTGACATAGTAAATCCTTGGCCCACAATTTCAGATGAAATATACCAGTATATGTCAATATGTGTGTGACAATCTTTCCCTAACATAGTATCTAACATTTTGGCTAACTAGGTCAAATGAATAATAAGGCTTTTTTAAAACCGTTAATTACTTACTGATGTTTCACAAATACAAAATGTTTATGAGATGAAATAAAGTTACTGAAAGTTAATGAAAGTCTGTACATGAAATCTGAATCTTAAAAGACCAAGAAAACATTAGAGTATATTTTAACAACTAAATACAAATACAATTCTAGTCAATAAATAATTTTAGCAAAAACAGTACGACTGTCTTAAAGGCAACATTTATTTAAAATATAGTATAAAGTACTAAAATTCAAATTATAGTCAAACTCTTTTAAGTTTCTTACCTCAATACAATGCATTTTAAGGTCAATACATTCCACAAAATAAATTTCAATTCTCGGCTAATTTGGATTATTTGCCTTTCTATACCTTCAGCGTTATAAACACTTGAAAGTTAAATGCATCTTCATTATAACCAAAACCAAAATTTAGATGTAATTAACAAAAACTATGTTCCATGAAATTATCTTGTGGGACTATTTTCTAAATGACCAGTTTTCTGCAATTCAATTTTTGTAGCAATGTATTTTACACACGTATATTTCCCTCAGTTAAGATACTGAAAGTAGTGAATTCTGATATTGATGCAAAGAGAATAACTAATAAATTTCCCATGCACATGCACATTATGATAAAAATACTGTAAATGCAATATTAATGTGTCAAGTTAATTTGTCTCCCTTGCCTCTAGCTAATTAGCAGAAATTATATTTTATGCTAATTTGCCTGAGATGATAGCACACAATTTGGAAATTCAGAATTTCTGCTGATCATAAGATAACATTCACACAACTTGTGCAGGACAAAGTGACCACAAAATCATTTTAACATAGTATGTAATACTGTTACAGCTTATAATTAAAATATGAAGTGTCTGGATATAAATTTTTATATTAGATATTGTATATTTTTCTATTTACACGTTATTCCTATTGTATTTGATTAGCCAAAAATTTAGAGTACATGTATTTTGAATCCAGTATAATAGATTATCATACTGTATGTGTAGATGTAACATACTTTTTGTATTTTTGCATAGGCTTTGGAATGAATCTGTTTTTCTAGCTTCTGAATGAAGAATATATTATGATACTAATTAATAAGACTATTTTGAGACAATCAAATATGATATATGATATTAAAATCTGCAATAAAATGTACACTGCATTCAATTATGTTTTCTTATACACTGAAATTGCTCTATATGTATTTGCTATTGGATAAAGGAAATGTTTGAATAAAAAGCAGTTGTATCAAATGTACAAATATCCTTTGGAAAGTAACTGTGGTACTCAGAATTTTGGCTCCCTTGATTTTCAATTTTTGGTGTTATAGCCAGTTAGTAGCACAGTAAAAAGGATTTTGCAGATGAAACTAAATTTAATTAGTTGATATTAAAATAGAGAGATTATCCTGGATTATCAAAGTGGGTCCAGTGTAATTACCTGAGTCCTTAAATGTGGAAGGAGGAGACAGAAAAGGAAGCCAGAGGGATGTGATAGAGGAGGCGTCAATGAAATTCAAAGTGCAAGAGGGACTCATGCAATGTCCCTTTTCTGGTTTGATGATAGAGACTGGCCTCAGGAGAAAAAAAAAAAAATGCAGGCAACTTCCAGGAGCAGATAGTAGCCCCCAGGGACCTGTCAACAAGAAAATAGGGATCTCAGTCCTACAACCTCAAGGAACTGCATTCAACCAACAAACTAAATGAGATTAAAAGAGGTTTATTCCACAGATCTTCCAGATAACAGCTGACCCATTCTGATATCTTGCCTCTGGCTTTGTGAGACCCTGAACAGAGAGAATCCACTTACGCCGTGCCAGATTTCTGACCTACAGACTGTGAGATAATAAATGTATGGTGTTTTAACCTGTTAAATGTATAGTATTTTGTTATACAGCAAGAGAAAGCTAATATGATAACTCAATTATTATCTCCAAATTGGAATCCTCATATTTACGAGTTCTTTCTGTAGATGAGCTTCTCAGGTGAAGAATTAATATTTTTCTCTGAAAAATCTGAGATACAGGCACAGAAGTATCATAATTCCATAAGGGAAGGTATCCTGTATATTATAGCATCCCCATGGGCATCTTCATGGTCATAAAATATCACATAAAACCAGCAACATTGAATCTTTAATGCTAGGTCCATATTGTCATCTGATATTGCTTATCTAGTACTACCTTTCAAAAACTTTGAATTATCATCTTTAAGAATTCTGAAATGTGTTGCCTGCAGTAATTTAAATGATTGCTTTAATACTAAGAGTTTGTGTTTGTCTTTGTGTAAATATTAATGTAGATCTCTGAAACATATATGGTACAGCCTCAAATTATCTATATTTGTGATTTAAAGAAAGTTAAACTCGTTGAATACCAGGCTGTGCCTCTTAAAAAATTATCATTATAATTAGATTTTAGAGATATTCCAGGATTCTGGTGTACTATGCTGGTTTTTAGTTTTAAAGTATTTCCATTCAGAAATGTTTACATCAATTATTGTATTAGTTAATTAATATAAAAACACATAATTACAGTCTATAAAATATAAAAGTGATGCCTACAAGAGCTGTGGTAAAGACAAAATATTGTTGTATTGCAAAACAGCCACTACCATAACAAGCCTCCATCTGTCCCAAACACTTTCTGAACAAGAATAATGTAAACATAATAGCATTGAAACTGGCACAAGTGATTGTATCAAGTTATTCTTCTCTGCATGATGCAGCTAAAGAACATGAAGATGAACTGAGAAATCAATGTTGTAGCTGCAAAACAATAAAGAAAAAATATTAAATTTCCCCTTAAAATAATCAATCATGTTATGAGATTATTAGAAGATGAAAAATTTGAGTGAATAATTGGGAATAGATTTATCAATCTTCCAAACAGTTTAGGATCAGAATGGAGGAAATATGTGTTCTTCATATTTAAGGTTATAGTTAGAATTATAAAAAACATTTAATTTATATTGAATTATGTCCATTTTACTTGTGTAGATTATTAAGTCACTTGTTTAATATTGTGTAGTTTATAATTTATACTCTTCAACATACATGATGAATATCTAATTCATTCCTTCGTATTTCCATAAAAATTTCTGACACGCATAATTTTGTTCCAGTGCTTATTTATTACTTAAGCTTTATAATATTTGAACACTTCTAAAAACAAAATACTCATATTGATACAAATTGTGTCATTTAGCCCTAGCTTGTTTCACTACCATTCTTGAAAACTTAAACAATTTTCTTCACAAACGAGGTAGGCAACAATAATAAAACATAAAAAAAAAAAGTTTTTTTGTATACACAAAAGCAACAAAGCATATATTCAAGCCAATTTCATGAAACTGGAACTTTGTGACTTCTAAAATTATTCCCTATTGTCTTCCATATTCTTCTAAATTCTTCTGGGAAGTTTCCTTGTCAGCATCTTCTGTAACCTTCTTTCCTATAATCATTTACTCTGTTTTTTGAAAACTGTTGAATTAAGCTATGTGCTATGAAGGAGACTGAGATTAATACTGGGTTTCTGTAGCAAGCATTCTTTCACACTAGGGCTATAATCTATTTGCGACGTCTGCCTAGGGAATGCATTTTCCATCCCTGTCCCAAACAATACATCAAATTACCCTTAGAGTTGTTTATAAGTTATTGCTCTTTATCCAAATTAACTATTTTTTCCAGTGTCCAAATAAGATTTATATAGGCAAATGTATGTGTGGTATTTTATATAATACCATTTTATATAGAAGGGTATGTTTTTATAGATAACTTTTTATTCTACTAAGATCTGAAAGGGATACACAGAAAAGTTTACGTATTGGGAATTGTTCAGAAAACAAAATCAAGCAGTAAGGTAAATAGCAATGTTCCTTTAGTGACTCTGAGTTTCATTCATAATATTTTTTTCAAAAATGCCATTCCAGTACTTTATATTCTACTAGTTTAATTATGATATAAAATGAATACGGACATCATTACTGTGCAGTATCTAACTACCACATTATAGAAGTCACCATAGCAGAATATAGAAGGACATAAGGCAGATAGCACATCCAGATTTTTACCTGATATTACAAGTGATCCCAACTAGATTGTAGCATCACAAAGCACCATGAAATTGAACAGGGATTCATTTCTCCTTCCTCCCCACAACTGAAAAATGTATATAGACAGCAACTAGAGTGTAAAAAGAATAATTCATATTTAATTGGAAAGATGAAAGTGGCTTGTTAAAAATGAAATTATATTCAACATTTTCATGAGAAAATAGGAGGTACAGAGCTATAGAGATGTGGAGGGAGCACATAGACGAATATGGAGACACAAGTAAAAATTAAGTAGAGGCAACCTTACGAAGATAGGGTCTCTCCCTAAAGACTCAGTGTTTATGTACATCTTCGTGAAAAGAGCTTGATTTAATGCCTTTTTTCCTTCCAAATATGATTGTTTTCAATTTCATTTTATCAGGGCACTATCCCTCAATGTTTATGTTAATACACACTTATCTAATAAAGTATTTTAATATTTTAATCTATTACAGTAACACTTCATCTTGTTTAAGAGAAGCCTCCCACAGGTGAATTTTGAGACTCTCATGATGTACATATTATCAAGTGTTGACATCAAAAGAAGAAAAGGAGATACACTAAATCTAAAAATATTCACATGTTATTAAGGATCTAAAAATGTTTTCTAAATGTTTACTACATGACAATTCAAAGTAATGTGTAATCTGGGATTGGAATCTGGTTCAAAACAAAGGGAGAAGCACAACAAAGTAAAATAAAATTGCCCATTCAAAACACATTGGGATTATTCAGGAAAAAAATATGTATATGCAGTATATATTAGAAGTAACGTCACTGAATCCATGGGGTGTCACTTTTTCAGCTGGAAGCCTCTGTAACTGGTGGTGCCTTTGCCTGGATTTTGCTCAGGTCTGCTGGTTTTTTTCCACCCACTCATCCTGGCAAGCTGAGCTCAGCTCATGCTACAGGCCAAGATCCCACCCTTGCCAAGGGCAAGCCAGGTACACAGCAGTGAGGGGTGAATAAGCAAGAGCACACAGGGTTCAGCCCCTGCACACAGCCAGGCACGCCAGCTACTGTGGCAGGACAGGCAGCTCCAGGTGCCGGCACAGGCATCGGCTCAGTGCAAGTCATGCAGTGCATGACTGGATCTGATGCACTGCAAGTGGTTTCCACTATGGGCATCCCCATTTGGATGAGGGGAATGCAGTGGTACCCGGGAGCTTGGAGACGCCAAGTCCTGGCTCACAGTCCTGGCTCAGGGAACCCCTAGGTCTGGGCTCTTGGAAGGGCCACAGTTCTTCTCTCCATCTCTTGCCCATAATGTGGTGAGCAGGGAGGCATGTTTCAGCCCATTCCGTGTTACAGTTCTTTCAGTCCCACCATTCGGTGTGTCCTGAGTTCCTGTCCCACATCCAGGAAGAACGAGGTATGCAGAAAACTGGAAGGTAAGCAAGGTGAAGAGGTGCTTTACTGAACGATAGTACAGCTCTCAGAATACGTGAAGTGGATAGCTCCTGTCCACAGATAGGTTGTCCCATTGAGTGTGCAGCCCTCAGTGGAGTGGAAACCTGGAGTGGGTAGTTCCTGTCCATAGGCAGGTTGTCCCATTGAGCGAGCAGCTCTCAGTGGAGAGCAGACCCAGAATGGGTAGCTCCTATCCGCAGGCAGGTCATCACAAGGAGTGTGCAGCCCTCAGTGGAAAGGAGAGCCAGAGTTTGTAGCTCCTATCCACAGGCAGGGTATCTTGATGAGTCTGGCTGAGTCTTGGCTTTTTATGGGCTTCAGAAGGGAGGAAGTGTGTGCTGATTGGTACACAGGTCGCCATCGGTGGGCCCAAAAATTAGCACCCTAAGTTCCCAACCTGGGCTATGAGCTAAACCCAGAACTGACAGCCCAGCCTCCATGCTTTAGGCCATCCCTGGCTTGAAGGCGGGGCTTCACCAGGCACTCACCTCTTTCCACCCACGAGTCTGTCTGTCTCCTGCTGTCATCTACATATCATCCATGGCTTCCAGGTTGTTTGTGCCAAGGGGCACCTGCAGGCCCACACCGAGGCACCCTCCCCCATCCCTACCACCCTTCTCAACACCTCCAACTCCCTCCCATCCTCAGTGCCCAAAGTCTAGAGGAGGTCGAGGTGGCAGGGGACTGGCATATCAGCACCACCTGGCACATGCATACCCAACCAAGCAGTGTCAGCGCCAAGGCTCAGACACAATTTTGCTCTGAAATCAAAGTGGGTGCAGTGAGCAGGGAGAGGCCAGGAAGTGGGAGCAGGTCGTTCCAAGTCTGTCAGGGTAGGGGGCTTCCCAGGCACCAGACAGCACAGGGATGTCCAGGTCCACAACCATGGCTGGGTGGCTGCAGCTGTGCCCAGGACAGTGGGCCCCCTGCCTGTTCCTGACTCCTGCCAGGTCTGTTGACCATGCAGCCTTGACCATGCCTCCCACTCTGTATCCAGTGTCTTCACAGAGGCTACTCCAGAGGGGCCACTGCTGCCATCACTAATACTATGTAAATGATAAATATCTTGTATGGTAACATAATAAAATGCATATTAGGTAAATTTTCTACAAAAAGCATTCTAAATACTTATGAAGTTTCCAGATACTATATGATTCACAATGAATTGAAAGGAAAAAGATAATGCATTGTTCAGAAATACTTGGTGTATTAAATAAAGGGTAGTCTCAAGTTTAGATGGCATAATATCTTCAACATCACTTTATATCATAAAGCTCTTATTTAATTTTTCCTGGGTATGTATATATTCTGATCCTAAGTTATGATACAGTTTTAGAATAATTTTTAAAGGTGCAATTATTATTTTACTATATATTTTCACATAACCATTAAAATTATTTTGGTATGAATTTCAAGTACAGGAAAGCAAACCTCAGCACCAGTAGAGTACTGGTAGAAATTTCTAATATTTTCCTTAATTAAAAAGATAGTAAGATTAGTAATAAGTAAATCCTCACTTGGACACCATTCAAATATTTAAAAGTATTATCCAGTTGATGATACATTTCTCAAATAGCCAAGTAGACTAATGAGTTATCTCAATGGACACTTATATTTTCTTTAGATAATTTGGGTAGTCACACAAAGAGGGAACTTTATTATGAGTCTCTCAGTGTAAGAAAAATCTGAAACTTCCTGACAATTCCAAGGAATGAAGTATATAGTCTATTATTACACCATTCATAAACCTGATTTCTGATCAAAGCATCTTAAAACCTCAGTCTGTGGGGAAAATACAAAACGAATGTAGTAAAAAACTCCATATTAATGACACAACAGGTAATGTTGCTATTTCAGCATGTGTAATACCAACAGAACAAACCATTCAACCCAAGTAGATACATGCCCTGGATTTTTGGAAAGTCATTTAAAAGGAGTACTTAATAAAAGAGCAAATGTAGTCATTAAAATACTTGAGACTAAAAACTGTTTATTAAAAAGTTGTTGTTAAACTGAAGGTTCTCCATGGGTGTGCCCCAAGAATCAGTTATTGAATTTATTCTCTTCAAAAACTTTAATATTTGTTTTAAATGAAAATCCATCAGGCTTATTTTTCAAGCATGTAAAATGTTAAAATTAATTCCAAATTATATACTGGAAAGGAGAAACTGGAGTTTAAAGATGCTGGTGGAACAACAGTTTCAAATAACATGTTGAAATTTAATAATAACTTATATCATCTTGAGAGTGATGAGACAGACTAATTCCTAGACAGACAGGGACTGGTTCCTGGTGAAACCCAATCTTCATGCCAAAGACAGTTGAATTCATCCTGAAAACCAAGCTGCTGATTCCAGTAGAGCCCATGACTATCCCCATCTTACCCTCTGTCTTCTTGATTGGTTCCTTCTAGATTATGCTTTTTAACCAATTGTATGACGCTTTTTCTAAGCCTACTGCTGGACCAATCAGCATTCTAACCCCATACAAACCTGTGACTCAGCCTCATGGATGGCTACCGCACTTTTAGGGTCTCACAGCTGAGAGCTTTTCTTCTGTCGCTCAATAAAATTTGCCTCTGCCTTACTCACTCTCTAGCATCTGCATAGCTTATTCCTTTTGGTCACTGTACAAGAACCCGAAACTCACCCAGCTAAGGGTAGCAGGAGCAAAAGAGCGGTAACACTCGCTGAGCTGCGGTTGGTGCAAGTGAAAGAGCTGTAACCCTCCCTCCTACTCGTTGAACTATAGCAGCAAAAGAGCTGTGATGCTCCTGGCTGGCATGCTGACTTGTGGGGTGGCAGGATAAAAAGGGCTGTAACTCTCCTTTTCACTCGATAAATGGAAGAGAAAAAGTCACTGGACGCCATTCCCTCGCACCTGCTGAACCAGAAATACCATACGTTTCTATATGTCAATTTCATATATAAAGAATAGCAATGTTCTATGTTAACATTCATTTAAAAATAAAATTATTAATATTTTATTATTAACTGATTCATTACAAATTTGAATGAAAACTGTTTTTTAGAAAAACATATTAGTTCATTGCACAAGACACTGTTCAAACTACTTATGGAAGGACTGTTAACATACTCATTATTAGTGATAATAGAGTTATCAAAGCAATAGTTCTGAAAATCATACCAAGTAAGATAGTAGTTTTAAAATAAATTAATATCTACTGAGAACTCACTGGGTGCAATGCACCATGCTTTGCGACTTTATTCAATAATTATCTTATTGGCAGGTGTTCAGATTGTCTCACACAGTGTTCTCTAGATATCCCAAGTGTAGCAATTCCTCCTTCATATTACAGATTGTGTGTGTGTGTTTTCTCACAGTAGACTACGTTTCTAGAAGGCAAGCACAAATGGCTCTACCTTTGAATCTTCACAGTGCTTAGGTCATTTGACACACTATGAGAGATTAATAAATGATTCATTTAATTGAAGAATTGTGTTCGGACTCAGTCCTTTCATTAACTTTAGTGAGTATGGGCACGGAAGGCAAGAGGAGGGAAGACAAGAGGAGAGGAGACAGGCAGTGGTGGGGTGCGTGCAGAGTTTTCTTCAAATATTTGAAATATCGGTTTCTGAAATAATTTATGGACAAGCTTTCTGTTTTATTTTAGAGTCTAAGACAAACTTTCAGTTGATTAAGGACAGATGAACAAGTAGAGAGGTTTTTTTAATAAAGTATTTCATAGTCTCTTTAAAAACAGCTGGCAGGAATAATGTAAAACAGACTAGGCAAAATAAAAACATGTCCTATTCTAGTTGAATCTGACTTTTTTAAATGGAAGAATTAGACTGTGCTTTCATATGTGTTCATATGTGTTTTGTGGATTGAATCAATAACTTCTTAATTACATTAAAACTACTAATGAGCAAAGGTGTTTACTACTCTTTTTTGTTTGTTTGCTAGACAGGGTCTCAGTGTCACTTTGGCTGTAGTGCAGTGGCAAGATCATAGCTCACTGCAGCCTTGAACTCCTGGGCTCGAGATCCTCCTGCTTCAGCCTTTGGAGTAGGTGGAACTACAGGTACACAAAACCACACCCAGATAATTTTACCTCCTAATTTTTAAGATTCTGAAATTTTTTTTTTTTTTTTTTTTTTTTTTGAGGCGGAGTCTCGCTCTGTCGCCCGGACTGGAGTGCAGTGGCCAGATCTCAGCTCACTGCAAGCTCCGCCTCCCGGGTTTACGCCATTCTCCTGCCTCAGCCTCCTGAGTAGCTGGGACTACAGGCGCCCGCCACCTCGCCCGGCTAGTTTTTTTTTATATTTTTAGTAGAGATGGGGTTTCACCGTGTTAGCCAGGATGGTCTCGATCTCCTGACCTCGTGATCCGCCCATCTCGGCCTCCCAAAGTGCTGGGATTACAGGCTTGAGCCACCGCGCCCGGCCAAGATTCTGAAATTGATGCATTTTCCCCTGTTCAGGTCTGCTTCTTGGCTGGATACCGAACTGTAGATCATCTGACTATCATATACTTCAACTGTCAGGTGTTTCCTACTTACACTTTTCTACTTATACATTTTTTATGCCTAATCATATTTGCACAGAAAATAATAATAAACTCCAAAAGGAGTTAATGCTTTAAGTTGTAGTTATGTATATACAGGAAATATTCATTCATATGATGATGTACTTAAGAACATGGCTTTTGGAGTCAGTCATTCCTGAGTTTTGCTCCTAGTCCCATCACTTATTAATATAATTTTACTTTGGACAATTTATGTATATATGAGACTTTGTGGGTTTTCACAATTTTGATAAACTGAGAATAATATCTATATCATAATGTTTTTATAAGGTTTCAAATATTTATGTGTATATACATATTTTTTCTATATATGTATATATATTTGTTTTATGTATAGGTATATATAAAACACTAGAATTGTTTTGGTAAATTTTTTAATTAAAAATGTGCATATAAAGTATCCAACCAAGTGCCTAACATGTAATAGATGCTTGATAAATGCCAAATGTTACTATTACTGAGATGAGGACTGGGAAATTAAATATACAAATGAAAAGTGGCCAGACTATATATGACAATACAGTTCTGACCACAATTGCTCCAGCAATCAGTCCAGCAAACCATGTCTTAAACTCTGTAGTAATAAGCCCAGAATGGTCAGGACTTCGTCAGTACTGTCAATTTCCCTAATTTTTGCCCATTTCAAACTCAAGACCAACCAGAAAAAGCCATATATTTTCCCTAAACAAATCACAGTTCCTAGGCTATTTATTCTTATTTTGATATTGGGGTTTTCATTGGTTCTTATTTGTTTGGCATCATTGGTGAAATTAAGCCATTCCTTCCTTTACTTTTGCATTCTTTCTGGGTATTTTGTTGTGCTATCTAAAATTGCTGTTTATCATAGGGAAATTCTGAGGTAGAATACAATAAAATGGTCATATATAGTTCCTCTCTGTGCTGGGTTTGCAGACTAGTAAGTGAGAGATTCTTAACTGGACCTGTGTACATTCCGGTAAATTTGTTTCGTGTTTCCCACAACCTGATAAGATTCTCCTTTGGCTCATTCTTCTTTGTCCTGAAACCTATGTTCTGATACTTGAAGAGCATTAACTCTCATTTTCCAACTGCTAGGGAGCACTGATTGTTGGGTGTGCACTTGGAAGCAGCCAAACGTCAGGTTAGTTGGCCAAGACACCAAGTGTACAAGCATAAATTTCAACCAACCATCCCAGTTCTCATAGTCTAAATCTAAATCCTCTTCTCCTCCATAGTCTAAATACTCTTTCCCAGAAAAAAAACGTATCAGTGTCTTCTTTGTTTTGTTTTCTTTTTTTTTGTTTTTCCTCGAGATGGAGTCTGGCTCTGCTGCTCAGGCTGGAGTGCAGTGGCATGATCTTGGCTCACTGCAACCTCCGCCTCCTAGTTTAAAGCAATTCTCCTGGCTCAACCTGAGTAGCTGAGACTACAGGTGCCTGCCACCGTGGCCGGCTAATTTTCGTATTTTTAGTAAGCTAAAAATGTTTGATAGGCTAGCCTTGAACTCTTGACCTCAAGTAACCCATCAGCCTTGGTCTCCCAAAGTGCAGGGATTACAGGCGTGAGCCACTGCACCTGGCCTGGGGGAAAAAAAAAACTTCTCAGGGTTATGTGTACTTTCATTATTCGTATTATAGTCCTAATCTGTGTGCCATTTGTCTACATATCATAAATTCACCAAAGAGGTAAAAAATTATCACACCAAATTAGGAACATTAGTGGTATGTGAAGACCTCCATGAAATTCTAATTTTGAAAAATTATTTCATTAAAAGGTTCTTTATCCAACACGAATGAACAATTTGACAATTGTATTGAGCAGGAGCAAAGTAATATTTCTAGTGACTACTCCCCACACCTTGTTGTCCCATTGCTTTCCTATATACAGTTCTCCATATTCCAGTTATCTATCTGATCTCTCTCCTTCCACAGCGTGTTAACTCCTTTCTCCTCTTCTCCTTTCTTGACCAACTACCTTTTCACAATGACTCCAAATAATCCAGTTGCTTGTAAAAATCCATCCCTCCCATTAGATGAGTATTCAGGCAACTGTAGAATTTAAACTTTCAGCCCAAGCTGGACGAAGAATCATAATTAAGAATTTTCCTAAACCCAGAGAAGACCAGTGATTATTCACAGAAAAATAATAATTAATTTCGGTTCATATACTCAGGTTTCTTGACATACACCAAATTGTACACATTGTAAGAAATCTCAGATGATAAATTCTGTTCTGTAAAAAGCTAAATAGAGTTATTTGAAAAGGGAGGTACAGAATCCCTTTTAATAAGCCTGAGCATTAAAAAACAAAAAGCCTCAATATAGGGCAAAGTCTACTAAGAGCAATTCCTGAAACACTGACAATTAAAAGCAAGTGATTAGAATTCTATCTCACAGGTAACATCAGGCGCTGTGGCTCAAGTCTGTAATCCTGGCACTACTGGTGGCCAAGTAGAATGGATCACTTGAGTCCAGGAGTTCCAGACGAACCTGGGCAACATGGCGAAACCCCATCTTTACCAAAAATACACAAATTAGCCAGACATTGGGGTGTATGTCTGTGGTTCCAGCTACTAGGAAGTCTGAAGTGGGAGAATCAATCAATTGTGCCCATGAGATCAAGGCCGCAGTGAGCCATGATGTCGCTACTGCACTCCAGCCTGGAAGACAGAGCATGACAAACAAACCAAAAAGAATTCTATCTCACAAATGCACAAAGAAAGAAAATAGGAAACTGCTAGATATTTTCAGGACAGACAAAAAATATTTTTCTGTGATATTTAGCAGTTAATGAACTTAAACTTGAAAACAGAGACCTAATTGGAAAACATAAATTAGAATGAAAAAGTGTCCCTTTACCTCAGATACATCACCTGGCAGAACATTTTGAAAGAGCTGTAGAACAAAAACAGGACAAGACCTCAAACTTAACGGTCCTGCTCCCAACAGACCACCTGGACAACTGTACACAATATAAACAGAAGGGACACTGGAAAATGATTGTCCTGTATTTTATATATATGCATGTATATATAATAAACTATATATATAAACAAGATAAAGTAAAATGCCTTAATTCAGATCAGTATGTTCTGAGGAAGGGAATATATGCAACATTCTGCCTTAACTTTAATCACTTAAGGTTAATTAACTATAAATGTAGATGATCAATCTCAATCCATTACTGTATATGTGAGGACTACTTTTTCTACCCTAAAACCAACCACCTTTGCTTAATTTCTTCATAGAAGTAACTATGTCACACAGATGGTAGGTATTTGAAATACTCCTCAGATTTTCCTTATTTCCCACCTTAACTGTAATTCATAGCCCACTAACAAAACACCTTCCATGCACTGAAATAACACTCCTATAAATGTAGTAGGGAAAGTATTACTTTGCAGATGAAATAGCAATACTGCATGCATACTGTTGAGACTATTTCTTGATGTTCCAGAGAAAACATGTAGACATAACTATGTGTAATTTGCTTATATCTTTATTTTCTCTATTATATCTGATGTATACCACAGATACACGTCTTGACACCATAAATGCCACTCTGTGGGTTAAAAATTCTACTGACAAAGGAAAAATAATGACAGAACACACTAACATTCAGATATCTAAATAACTGATTAATAATTATTAGTTATCAATTAACATATCTAATTATTTAACTCCTACTTTGAGTTTCATCACTTTTCACATCCAAAAATATTGTCTTCAAATACTCTATAGACCAATAGTTGCCATCCTCCCCTAATGACCTGTTTTCTATTTTCTTTCTTGTTTACAGTAATTGTTAAGGCAGAAAATACTCATTCTAATACCCTTTACAGGCTGTCACAAATAGTAGAGTCTTCCCTCAATAATGCTGACTGCTTATATACCATCTATCACTTGACCTCCATGAAAAAAAAAAAAAAAACCTCTAGGGAATTCCATTCTATCAAATAAAACCATATGGAATTATATTTCATTGAACCTATATCTACTCATTATATTGAATAAAATCAAAATCTGACTTTGCTAGGACACTTTTGTCCAAAAAGGACCAATTTTATAATCTATTAAACAGACCCAAGTTAATTCTAAATTTAAATCCAACAAAATTCCTAGGTCGTTGACCAAATGCATCCCATGTGAGACACTAGAGATTTGAATATATAACTCAGCTAATACAAGAATTTGGTTGTAATCTTGTGCTGTAAACAATTACCTTTCTTTGTAGATCTTCATGTTCCCCTACTCTATCCTCCATCCTTTGCAATTTGATTGTGTTTGTCTCAGACCAATACCTTCTGCACTTCAGCAACAGCATTCTGTGACTTGACTGCACACAGAGGCACTAATTCTACAAATCAGCAAGACTGGAATTTGTGAAAGGGGAATGATATCCAAAACGTGGCCACATTTGTTTATGCTCTACTCAGAAAAAGAATGCAAACAATCCGGGCAGTATTTCCAACGGTGGGAATCATACAAATAGAAAAACCTGTAAGAAATGCATCACTAACTCTTGCATAATTATTATCAAACCACCCTTTCCCTAGAGAGAATATAATTCACTCTCAACTCATTGTAATGAGTAGATATGTACAATCACATTGCTCCATATTTCCTGTTAGCTAGTAATGGTGGCATTTGTGCCATTGCTAAGTCTTGTTGTATATACATAAATGAAATAGGCAAGGTACATCACCATAAGGAAAAACTCACTTGGTACTTTATGATAGATCCTTACAGCCAATGGAATTATCTCTCTTGGCCTAGGTTGGGTGTTTGGGGTTCCTGATTCTAAAGCATCTTACAGGGATAAGTATTCTTTTTCTTAACATGATGACCATGATGCTGTTCCAATGCATTACATCCAAAATCCTATATGCTTTTTCACAGCTTCTATCTTGTCAAATGTTTTTCGTGCGGATACAATAAATTGGTCAATAAAGTCTTGTGAAACATTTGACTATGGAGACAACTGAACACTTAGCAGCAAAGATCTGCATCTCTAGATTTCATTAAATTAGTCCACCTATCATGAGAGAATTACTAAAAGGGGGCACTGAGACATTGAACATACAAACAATAGCCAAACAATGTATGACAATAGAATTTTAACCATAACCTTTGCAGTAAAGAGCCTGGGAAAATAAACCATAACCTCTGCAGCAATCAGCAATATGGTCAGAATGTATTCAATGACAGCCAACTTCCCAATTTTTTCGCCCTTGTTTCCAGCTCAGAATCAACCAGAAAAAGGAAGCATATTCCCCAAACAGATCACATATGATGTACTGTCTCTAGTTAATCTGCCTCCAGCTACCCCATGCCAACAACCTCCAAGCAGAAAATACCTAAGGCCTTGCCTATTTCTTTATTTGCCTGTCTTCGTGTCTCTGTCAAACACAAATGATGGCATCAGAACCAACGGCTATAGCAAAAGCTGAAGATATAGGCTGTATCTGTTTTTTATCTCTGTAGTCTTCTTAGAGTAGGTAGCTAGTCAGACATAAGCAGGGCAGGAGTGGGCTCCCCCGACCCACCAGGAATGTCAGATGACCATCAGGTGATGGTCTGGCAGTTATCACACTGTCTCTCTAAAATGATAACTGGTCACAGTTGACGCCAGGGAAAGGCCATTTCTTGATGGTACAGGAATTACCACACTGGCTCTCTAAAATGATAATTGGTCGCAGCCAGCACCAGGGGAAGGCAATTTTCCAATAAAATAAAACACTTGAAATTGGTAATCGGAAGCTTTCAATAATATCTCAGGATTGGGGCCAATGGACATGGACATTAAAAGCCAAATGGCTGGAGTATAACTTTCTGGGGACATTCCACCAGAAAAGGGAAGAATGCCTCAGGTGAACATACATATAACTCCTGTAAACGCACTGTGCATGCTCACCTCTCAAGTGCTCACAGGCCACCATGCATATGGGTAGGTCACCCCACTGGAAGAACCAGGGGGAAAAGGATGCACGTCTCCAGAAGTATGCCAGTATATAAAATCCAGATCAAATTGCACGCGATCTCCAAATGCCCACTTGGGTCTCCCAAATTTACTTTCCTTTCTTTCCTGCTCTAACGCTTTTTAATGAACTTCCAACCTGCTCTGAAACTTGCCTTGGTCTCTTTTTCTGCCTTATGTCCCTGAGTGAAATACTTTCTTCTGAGAAGGCGAGAATTAAGGTTGCTGCAGACCCATATGGATTCGCCGTTGGTAACTCTGACATTCACCACACCTAACAGTCTTTGTGGATATCCAAAATGGTTTTATATTATGGAAGTAAAATGTAGACATTTAAGTGTTGAGGAAATTCATATATATAAATATTTAATTTTTTATTTCTTAAAAAGCCCATTAAATAGCACCTGGTTGTTGTTTGAATTTCCAATCATGCAATATGATTTCAATTGCAATAGTATTGATTCATACCATAATGAGGAAACATGAACGAGCAAAGTAGAAAGAATCAGAGAAGGTGTATTTGTCTATTCTCAGGCTGCTATGAAGAAACACCCAACACTGGGTAATTTATAAAGGAAAGAAGTTTAATTGACTCACAGTTCCGAAGAGCTGAGTAGACCTCAGGAAACCTACAATCATAGTAGAAAGTACCTTTTCATAGGGTGGTAGGGGAGAGAATAATGAGAACCTAGCGAAGAGGGAAGCCCCTTATAAAACCATCAGATCTCGTAAGAACTTACCATCAGGAGAACAGCATGAGTGAACTGCTCCCATAATCTAATCACCTCCCATGAGGTCCCTCCCATAACACATGGGGATTATGGGAACTACAATTCAAGATGAAATTTGGATGGGGACACAGCGAAACCATATAGAAGATGATCTAAAGGTAGATTTACATCGAATGAAGACAGGAGGAAATGTGCTTGGAAAGATACTGGAGAGGCAAGCAATTTAACAGAGAAAAACGAAGAGCTCTCTTTCACAGGTTTTTATTTTAACTGCCCTAGGAATTAGCCAAGAACAGGATTTCATCAAAAACTCCCATTCTCAAAATCCAATGAATTAAAAAGTTTTAAACATATTTTTCATTTAAAAATATTTAAATATAATTTTACCTTATTTTATTTATTTCATCTGTTATTTCAGATTCAGGGGATACATGAGAAGATGTGTTACCTAGGTACATTGCTGAGGTTTGGAGTACAAATGATACCACCATGCAGGTACTGAACATAGTACCCAATAGGTAGTTTGTCAACCCTCATTCCCTTCCTCTCTTCCCCTCTAGTGGTTCCTGGTTTCTATTGTTGCCATCTTTATGTTCATGAGTACCCAATATTTAGCTCCTATTCATAAGTGACAACATACAGTATTTGGTTTTCTGTTCCTTCACTAAATCACTTAGGATAATGGTCTCCAGCTCCATCCATGTTGCTGCAAAAAAAAAAAACTTGATTTTGTTTTTTTTCATGCTGCATCATAGTCTATAGTGCATATTTACCACAATTTTCTTTATACAGACCACCATGGATGGGTACCAATGTTGATTGCATATCTTTGCTATTGTGAATGTTCTACAGTGAAAATATGAGTGCATGCATCTTTTTTTCAGAACAACTTTTCTTTTGGATATATATCCAGTAATGAGATTGCTGAGTCAAACTGTAGCTCTGTTACAACTTTTGTGAGAAACCTTCAAACTGCTTTCCACAGAAGCTGAAATAATTTGTATTCCCACCAACAGTGTATAAACATTCCCTTTTCTCCACAGCATTGCCAGCACCTACTATTTTTTGAATTATTGGTAATACTTATTCTGAGTAGTGTGAGATGGTATCTCATTGTGGTTTGGATTCGCATTTCTCTGATGATAGTGATATGGAACATTTTTTTTTTCATGTTTGTTGGCCACTTGTATATCTTCTTTTGAGTAGTCTCTGTTCCTATTTGTTTCCTACTTTTAAATAAAGTTCTTTGCTTCTTGCTTATTCAAATGTTTAGTTTCCTTATAGATTCCAGATAGAGATATGTTTGTCAGATGTGTAGTTTGTGCACATTTTCTCCCATTCTGTAGGTTGTCTATTTATTCTATTGATAGTTTTTTTTTTTTTTTTTTTTTTTTTTTTTGCTGTTCAGAAGCTGTTTAGTTTAATTAGGTCTCATTTGCCAATTTTTGTTTTTGTTGCAATTGTTTTTGAGGACTTAACCATAAACTCTTTTCCAAGGCCAATCAATGTTCAGGATCCTGTTTCCTAGATTTTAATCAGGCTTCTTAAAGTTCGAGGTCTTACATTTAAACCTTTAATCCATTTTGAGTTAATTTTGTATGTGGTGAAAGGCAAGGCTCTAGTTTCTGCCTTCTGTATATGGCTAGCCAGTTATCCCAACACCATTTATTGAACAGGGAGTCCATTCCCCATTGCTTGTTTTTGTTACCTTTTCAAGGATCACATGACTGTAGGTGTGTGGCTTTTTTTCTGTGTTCTCTATTGTATTCCATGGGTCTATGTATCTGAATTCATACCAGTACCATGCTGTTTTAGCTACAATAGTCTTATAGTATAATTTGAAATTGGTAATGTGATATATCTGTCTTTGTTCTTTTTGCTTAGGATTGCTTTGGCTCCTCAGGCTCTTTTTGGTACCATATACATTTTAGAATACATTTTTCTAGTTTTGTGAAAAATGACATTAGTAGTTTGATAAGAAAAGCATTGAATATGTAGTTTAATTGGGCAGTGTTTTTAACAATACTGATTCTTCCAATCCATGATCATAAAATGTTTTTCCATTTGTGTCATCTATGACTTCTTTCAACAATATTTTATAATTTTCCCTGCAGAGACCTTTCAACTTTTTGGTTACATGTATTCCTAGGTTTTGTTTGGTTCTTTGTTTTGTTTTGGCTTTGGCTATTGTAAATGGGATGGTGTTCTTGGTTTGGCTCTCAGATGTTAAGAAATGCTACTAATTTTCTATTTTGAAGCTTTACTGAAGTTATTTATCACTTCCAGGAGCTTTTTGGTGGAATCTTTAGGGCTTTTTGGGTATAAAATTGTATCATCTGTAAAGAGAGATAGCTTGGCTACTTTTTATCTTATTTGGTTGCCTTTCACTTCATTCTCTTGCCTGATTGCTCGGCTAGCACTTCCACTATCATGCTGAATATGAGCAGTGAAAGTGGGCATCCTTGTCTTGTAGATCTCCAGGAGACTGCTTCCAGTTTTTGTCCTTTCAGAGTGATGTTCACTACAGGTTTGTCATAGATGGCTCTTATTATTTTTGAGGTATGTTACTTTAATTCTTAGATTCTGAAGAGGTTTTATCATGAAGGGATTTTGGATTTTGTCAAAAGCTTTTTCCTTACCTACTGAGATGATCCTATGCCTTTTGGTTTCAATTTTGTTTATATAATGAAGCACATTTATTGATTTGTGTATATTGACCAAACCTTGCATCCCAGGAATGATGCCTACTTGATCAGAGTGAATTAACTTTTTGATGTACTGTTGGATTTGGGTGCTAGTATTTTCTCAAAGATTTTTCCTTTATGTTCATCAGGGATATTGGTCTATAGTTTTCTTTTTTATGTTGTGTGTTTGCCTGGTTTGGGTATTAGGATGATGCTGGATTTATGGAATTAGTTAGAAAGGAGTCCCTCCTCAAATTTTTTGTAATAGAATTGATATTAATTTGTCTTTGTACTTCTGCTGAAATATAGCTGTGAATCCATCTGGTCCTGGGCTTTTTTTTTTTTTTTTTTCTTTTTCCCTTTTTTTTGGTTGATTTGTAGATTTTTTTAATAATTGATTCAATTTCACAACTGTGTATTGGTCTGTTCAGAGCTTTAATTACTTCCTGATTGAGGAGACTTTTAATTACTTCCTGTCTTGGGAGACTGTGTTCTTTCAGAGGAAATTCTAGAAGAATTTATCCATTTTCTCTGTTTTCTAGTTTGTGTGTATAGGGATATTTATTTATTTATTTATTTATTTATTTTTGAGACAGAGTCTCGCTCTGTCGCCCAGGCTGGAGTGCAGTGGCTGGATCTCAGCTCACTGCAAGTTCCGCCTCCCGGGTTTAAGCCATTCTCCTGCCTCAGCCTCCCGAGTAGCTGGGACTACAAGCGCCCGCCACCTCGCCTGGCTAGTTTTTTGTATTTTTTAGTAGAGACAGGGTTTCACCGTGTTAGCCAGGATGGTCTCGATCTGCTGACCTCGTGATCCACCCGTCTCGGCCTCCCAAAGTGCTGGGATTACAGGCTTGAGCCACATAGTCTCTGAGGATCTTTTGTATTTCTGGGGGATTAGTTGTAATGTCACCTTTGTCGTTTTTTATTGTGTTCATTTGGATCTTCTGTTTCTTTCTTAATCTGGCTGTCAGTCTATCAATCTTGTTTATTCTTTCAAATAACCAAGTTTGGGTTTTGTTAATTATTTGCATGCATTCTCAATTTCATTCAGTTCTGCTTTGATTTTAGTTATTTCTTTTCATCTGGTAGCTTTGGGGTTAGTTTCTCCTTATTTTTCTAGTTCCTCTGAGTGTAATGTTAGATTATTAATTATCAGTCTTTCTCACTTTTTGAGGTAGGCATTAAGTGCTATAAACCTTCCTCTTAACACAGCTTTTGCTGCATCCCACAGAGTTTGGTATGTTTTGTTATTATTTTCATCTATTCAAAGATTTTTTTAAAATTTCTGCCTTAATTTATTATTTATTCAAATGTCATTTACAATCCAGTTGTTGAATTCCTATGTAATTTCATGGTTTTGAGAGATCATCTTGGTATTGATTTCTATTTTCACTCTACTATCTTCCAAGAGTATGGCTAATATAATTCCTATCTTTTTTAACTTATTGAGACTTGCTTTGTGGCTAAGTGTTTATTTGATCTTTGAGTGTGTTCCATGTGCAGATTACAGTAATATATATTCCATGGGTTTTGAGTGGAGTATTCTGTAGCTGTCTGTTAGGTTCAGTTGGTCAAGTGTCAAGTTTAAGTCCAGAATTTGTTAGTTTTCTGCCTCAATAATCTGTCTAATGCTGACACTAGGTGCTAAAATTCCTGCACTATTCTTATGTAGCTGTGTAAGTCTTTTCTTAGGTCTAGAAGTACCTGTTTTGTAAATCAGCGTGCTCCAGTAATTGGTGAGTATAACATAGTTAAGTCTTCCTTTTAAATTGGATCCTTGATCATAAGATATGCCCTTCACCTTTTTTGACAATTGTTATTTCAAAGCCTAATTTATTTGATATAAGAATAGCAACCCCTGCTCTTTCTTGTTTTTCATTTCTATAGTAGATCTTTCTCCAACCCTTTACTGTGAGCCTATGGGTTTCAACACATGTGAGGTGTTATCTCTTGAAGATAACAGATTAATGGGTCTTGTTTTTTAATTTGTTTGTTTTGTTGTTTTTGTTTTTAATCCAACTTGTTAGTCCCTATCTTTTAAGTGGGAAGTTTACACCATTTACTTTCATGATTAATATTGATATGTGAGATTTTTATCCTATCAAGAAGTTGTTAGCTGGTTGGTTTTGAGTTTCTATTGTGTGATTGTTTTATATGACCTGTGGGTTATGTATTTTATTGTGTTCTTGTAGTAGCAAGTATTATTTGTTCGCTTCCATGTTTAGAACTCCCTTAAAAATCTCTTTTATGGCTGTTCTGGTGTTAATAAATTATCTAGTGCTTCATTGGTTGGAAAAGACTTTAATTCCCCTTCATTCATGAAGCTTAGTTTAGCAGGATGTGAAATTCTTGGTTGGCCTTTCCTTTCTTTTGTTTTTTTTTTAATTAATATACTTTAAGTTCTAGGGTACAACATGTGCAAATCGGGCCCCAACTGGCCTTTTCTGCTGAGTGTTCTGCTGAGAATTCTGCTGCTAGCTTAATGGAGTTCCCTTTGTACATTATTTGAGCTTTTTATCTCGTTGTCTTTAACATTTTTTCTTTAGTGTTGACCTTAGAATGTTTGATGAATATGTCCCTTGGTGAGATTCGACTTGTAGCATATCTTGCAAGTGTTCCTGGATTTCTCCTATCTGGATGTCTACTCCCTAGCAAGATTTGGGAACTTTCCTTGAATTATTACCTCATATATATATTCCAGGTTGCTTACCTTTTTCTTCCTCTCTCAGGAATACCAATATTTTGTAAGATTGGTCACTTTACATAATCCCATATTTCTTGAAGAATTTGTTCTTTTTAAAAACAATTTTTTTCTTTATTTTTGTCTTTCTGAGTTAGTTCAAAATACAGGTCTTTATGCTTTGACATTCTATCTTCTGCCTGATCCAATCTGTTGATAAATCTTTGTGTTTTATTTTAAAATTCCTTAAGTGAGTTTTTCAATTCCAGATGCTCTGAACGATTTATTTTTACAATGTTTATCTCTTCCTTCATTTCCTGGACTGCTTTAGATTGACTTGCGTTGATTTTCAACCATGTATTGGATCTTGTTGAGCTTCCTTGCAATCCAAGCTGTGAATTCTTTATCCATCATTTATAAGTTTCCATTTTGGTTAGGGACCACTGTAAGAGATCTAATGTGATTCTTTGTTGGTATTACTACATTCAGAGTTTTTATGATGCCAGAGTTCTTGTACTGGTTCTTTTGCATCTGGAGATTCTGGCAATTACAAGTTTTGTAATCATTTTAGTGATGGTAGCGTTTTTCTTTGCTCCCCCCGAACCCATATTATCATTGTTGTTTTTTCTTTCCCTTTTCCTATCTCCTCCTTCCTAGGGGTGCAACTATAGTGAATACTGGGTAGGGTATTTTGCTTTAACTTCTATAGACCTATGTATTTCTTTAGACAGGTTTATATTGGCCTGTGTAGTTTGATCTACAAGCCAGTTGACAGTTTTTATAAGTAAGAGCTAGCTGCGGCAAACATGGCTGGGTATACACTTGATCCTTATTTACCAGCAATTGTCTATGTTGCCTCAGGCAACGGGCTGATGCTTGGAATGCACAGTGGTCTGAGCTCCCTGCTCACTCCCCAGGTGGTGGAGGCCAAGATGAGTGGAGCTGGATCAGGCAAATCTGCTCACAGGTCCTCTGATGGCAGGCAGAAACACCAGTGCCAAGGGAGAATACAGTGTCTGGCCACCAAGCGTTCAGATGTTTCCCTAGGCATGGAGGTGAGAAATCTCCTTGGCCTCAAGTAATCTGCATGGGGATGGGGGGTAGTCTAAACTCCTAATCCAGGAGAGTACATTCTCCAGGTACTTGGACATCTGTCTGAGCATGGAACACAGAGAGCCCCCTGCACCTAATCTCTGCACAGGAGTTGTGGGGCAGCTCAGGCTGCTGATCTAAGTGAGCAGGTCCTCTGAATGCCTAGAGATCTGCCTGGGTATGTAGCAGACAGGGCCCTCTTGCACCAGGATCTCTGCACAGCAAGGGTGGGACGGGTCAGATTGCTGATCCAGTTGACCAGGTGCTCTGAATGCTTGGAGTTCTGCCTGGGCATAAACCACAGGGGGCCCTGATGCACCGACATCTCAAGGGAGCAGGCTGGAGCACCTAGCAGTGGCACATGCAGACCAGTTCCAGGTCACCAAGCTGGACCTGGCTGCAAGTCTCACTGCCGAAGAGAAATTAGACCTATAGTAGCTCTCTTCCTGCCCCAGGCTTGCAACAGGGGAGAGCACAGTTCCACTGCTGACTGATGAGGCACTTTACATAGTTCTGGCTGTGGAAGCCCTTACCCCACTCCAAATATGGCACTCTAATCTCTGGTCCAAGATTTAAATGCCTGTGTGGTCATGCTGCTGGGTTACCAAAAAATGGGTGACTTTGTATGTATGTGCTTGGCTGAAAATGGCCTCTGCTCTCAGTCTTGGGTCTGGGAAAATATCTGAAGCTTTTCCAGGTGTGTTTCCCTTACAGTATCTCCAAGCATCTCACAAGTTCACTCCAGAACTTGAGAAAAACAAAGTACTCTCGCTCAGTCTGACTTGCGCAAAAGCCCAGTGGAAAGGTAATTCCAGAGGGAGGCTCTCTGCCTCTCACATGTACTGGGGCTTCACTGACTTTCATCAGTCACACATCATTATGGGAACTATTTTTCAGTGTTCTCCTCCCTGGGTCCTGTGGTGTCTTTCACAATTCTGTGGGTTCCCATTTTCCTTCTTGAATTAGAGCTCACAGAGTTGATCTTTATGTACTATCTTGCTATTTCCAAGTGGCTAAGGCATGCTGAAAGCCTCTAATCCACCATTTTGGGGAAAATTTAAAAACCTTAAAATGTTTTATTACATGATGTATCTTGCTGTCATAGCTTATAATATTCTCTATCTATTATATTCCAATAATGTTATCAGCTTTTCTTTTTGAATTCAGTGTTATACTTTTATTTTTTTTATCAACTACTTTCCCTCTGGAACTTTAAAAAATAATAAACAGCTATATCTAAGAAATGAATACTTAAAAACGTTCATCACCTCTCACCGTGAAAAACAGAAAGTCACTTTATTTTGCTAATAAATTGACCTATTTTGGTCATCATACCTTTAGCAATATACCAGAGAAAACCTTTTGCCCTTTTAATATTTGTGCTGTAGACATTTTCAATATATCATCAATGTAAAATAGAAAACTAAGGCAGTAAGTAACATTAGTATAAGAGGAAAGTATATTTGAAACTAATTTCCTTTCTATGTGGATATTATTACCATAATAACATGTGAGGACAAAATGTTGAATCGGGAAAAAAACCTCAAGGTTAATGTAATAATTGTGGCTTTAGGACTTCTTTGACTCTCAAATTGTTGACAGAACACACATGGAAAATATAATTAACATCTTATTTAAAATGGAAAGAAAACTTAATATATCTTAGAAAAATATGAATTTTTTTTTACCAGGATAAAAATGCAGAAAGTAATACAAATGAAACTATAGAAATAATTGTGGTGCCTCTCATCATTAATTTTAAAATAAATATGTAAAAGATATCTTACATTAATGGGCTTATGTCATTTACAGTATTGTAGAAGCTGATCTGGTACACAAATAACTTTGATGAAACAGAAGCGTCTAGGAATTAGCCTCTCACAATTACACTACAAACAGGTGATAATTATGAAGCCAAATACATGAAGAAAGGAAATGTAAACTTACTATTTGCCTTTTCAATAAAAGCCAAACACCAGGTAATTGTGACAGATTTTTATTTAAGAAAACTAATCTTGCTGACTGCTGCCCCAGTGTGGTACAATATTAAACATCGGAACTTAAAAAATAAAAGAAAAATATTTATCTAAAATGTTTCCCTAACATGGTCTCTTTTGATAATTCTTAAAATGAAAAGCAAGGTATGAAACAGAGTTTTAAACCTCTTTGAGTAATTGGGATCTTGTTCATCTCTTCACACCTTGTAATGCTTTCATATAACTTGAAAGAGTATCTTATTTTCATTTACATAGTAGGTTAAAGAAGGGAACGAAGAAATTCTACCTCAGATGCAAATACTAAACATTAGAATAAGATTTAATGATGACATCATTACAGAACATAAAATGTCTATACAGGATTTTTTGTTTTTAATTGAGAAACATAAAATTTGAAGTTAATTGTCAAGCAAATAATTATAGATTTTTTTAATTTTATAAATCACCAGGATGACATTTTATGCCTTTTAATATTTTATTTTATAATAACTTACCTTATATTTAGAAAAGAAAACTGGTTTAAAAAATTGCTAAAACACAAACATATTAAAAAAATAAAATAATATCCACATGAATATTGTTGCTTCTGCATTGGTATGGGTTATAAATACTATTTTCAAAATCTATTCAATTGCTTCCTTTCAATTGCACTTCAACGTCATGTAACAGATCAGGTATTTTACATATATATATATACACACACACGATATATAGTTGTATTGCAATTTCCGTATCACTCCTTGGTTCTTGTTTTTGTACCACTGACAGTTAAAATTTTGCATATTTACGTCAGTATTTTTTTTCAGAAGGCAGCAGACAGAATTCCTAATTCCACATCCTACAGTCTTCCATAAAAACAAATAACTGAATTAACATGATTGACCTGAAAGGCATTTTAAGATAGGTTGAGAATTTTATGCTGAAATATCTTTAGAATCATGCTAGTAATTGAAGTTATTGGCATGGGTTATTCTTTTTAAAACATTATTATTGGTACATAGTAGGTGTATATATTTATGGGATATAGGAATGCATATATACACCTGGAACCCATATTGTCAGTTAGGTTCTGCTTGGTTTTCCAATTTTTTTAAATTATTGTTTATTTTATACTTTATATAAAACATATACACATATCCACATTTTATATATTGATATGTATATATATTTATACATGTCTATATAAACTGATAGGCATGCATGTTTATATATAATTTACATGTACAAAAATTACAAGAGCATTTACTTTCTACAAGATAAGTAATTTTCTCAATATGTAATATTATGATTAGAAGAATCCACAATAAAGTGTTTCTTGATTCTGCATTCTTAACTCTGGGAAAAGCCAGAAAACATTTTGTAAAATTTTATTTGAACTGTATATTAAAATAGATTTATTACACCTGAGTTATAAGCATACTGTAAGAATAACACAAATTTGGGAAACTAATAGTAACTATAATGAGTATATCTCTTTAATTTTTCAAAGCAAATTTATCTAGTATATTGTACGTTCTTGGCAGCTAGACAGTATTTTTATTCCCATTTATGGGAAAAGAAATCCAAGGTTCAAAATGTTTACGTGACTTGACCAAGGCCATATGACAAAAAAATGACAAACAAAAATAAGAACCTTTTACTATACTATATTTTGCATTATAACTTGCTGTCCTTCATCACACAAAGAAAACAAATAAAAAGAAAAATAATAAATATTTATTAAATGCATAAACGAAAATAAAAAATATAGGGCCTTACATAATATTTTCAGTCAGGATCTCATCTTTTATGCCATGCCACTAGTAGATGTGCTTTTAAATGTGAGATTCTGTGTCTACAATTTTTCTTCTAGATTTTTACCATTCTAGATAAATAGAGTATTTATTAGAGAAGCTGTAGATCAATAAAAGAGAACTATAGATTTTTTATGTTTATGAAAATTTCATATGAATTAACGTCTATTCTCTTCAATATATATGACTCCATTATCCATTACCATATCAAGAAAATTTGGCAGTTGTCATTCTAAAAGATTTTGTTTTCAACATGCAAAGAATCTAGCTTTATTAGAATACAGGAATAATAGTTGAGAATATGGTCTTAAGAATGTGCTCTTTAGACTTCTTCCATCCTTGGCACACAAGAGCTTCTATAATTGTTATCCTTAAAATGTGGGTATAAAACGTGGGTAGTAGGAGGAATGACTCGGGGATGCTGCCAGTCACTAATGAAATTTGGCTTGGCCGGCAACTGGTTGCCATACACCCACAAAAGATAATGTTGAAAGAGAGAATAAAGAAAACAAAATGGAAGGGGAAAGGAATATACTTCTATAGTTCTTTTTCCTATTATATCTTGACTAATAAATTTTTAAAACAATTATAGGTTATGAAGATGTTGATACAAAGAGCCTTAAGTAAGCTCTGAACTTTAAACCATCCTTTCTATTTTGGATAATAATATGTCCTTAGCTAGTATGTCTGATTCAATAAATAAGATAATATCCATGGAAAGGAAAGCAAAGAAAATGGAAGGGAAAGGATATGAATGGAGAGTGGAAATGGTGAGTAATGGCTGCTTGAGGACAGTTTAGGCACAAATATCAACAAAAGAAAAGTGTTACTCTTAGTAGGTCATAAATTTAGGGAATTCATTAAACAATTTAATACCTTGAAATACATCAGTAACACATATGAAATTATGTAATTAAATTTACTCTCAAGAAAAAAATAATGCCCTACAAACATTTCAATTTGTATATACTTTGGGGCCTTTCTACATTGCAAGAAAATCCTTAGCCATGTGAATGAGAAACATATCAAGAGTGCATGTTCATGTGCATGAATGTGTGCGTGTGTGTGTGTGTGCTTGATGAGAAGACAGACAAACATTAAAAGTTAAAGGAGATAATATATCAGATTATAAAATCAATCAGATCAGTGACATTCATTTCTTCTGTCAATATTCTAACAAAGCTGTTAGGACAAAAGATCTATTTTACATTAATACAAAAATATTTTATTTCTAATTCTAGATAGTCAACAAAGGTAGGAAACCTATTGTAAATAGCTTATCTCTGTGTTGAAGAAAACATTCTCACTTACTGCATATGTTGCAATTAAATTCTAGAAAATCTTACTCAAAGTACTATAAAAAGATTGGACATATGTTGGAAACTTTCCTGGCAAAGTTACAAAACTTTAATATTTAAGAAACAATTGAATGTGCTCTTTTATACATAATTTGCTATTTCCTGCAGTGATATGCATGTGTACATATTCCTGGACTATAATGAAACAATGTAATTTCTTGTTTAAATGAGTATTTCAAGGTATGATTTAAATATGATAAAATGTAATTATCTTAAGCATACATTTTTGAGTTGACAAATTTGTACACCTGCCCAACCACCACCACAATCAACATATAAAACATTTCCATTACTCCATAAAGCTCCTTGTTTCTCTTCCTAGTCAATTACATCCCTGGCCCCAAGCAACTGCTGATCTGCTTTCTGTCAATGTAGATTATACTTTTGTTTCTAAATGCTTTGGTTCAGCATAATGTTTTGGGATCCATGCCTGCTGCTCCATGTATCAGTTGTTTAGCTTTATATTAGCAATTTGTACAATAATAAAAGTGTTGGCTGGGCATGATGGCTCACGCCTGTAATCACAGCACTTTGGGAAGCCAAGGTGGGCAGATCATGAGGTCATGAGTTTGAGCAGCCTGGTCAACATAGTGAAACCCCATCTCTACCAAAAATACAAATATTAGCCGGGCATCGTGGCCGGCTCCTGTAATCCCAGCTACTCAGGAGGCTGAGGCAGGAGAATTGCTTGAACACGGGAGGCGGAGGTTGCAGTGAGCCAAGATTGTGCCACCGCACTCCAGCCTGGGTGACAGAGCAAGACTCCATATCAGGGTAAAAAAAATAAAAAATTTAAAAAAAGAAAAGTGGAAAGACTGGGCATTGTTGCCTTATTCTAAAACTTAGAAAGACACAGGTTAGTCTTTTCATCTTAAACTACGATGTAAATTGTGGATTTTTCATGGATGTTCATTTTCAGGATGGGAAATGCACCAACTATTTCGTTTGCTTAAAGCCATTACCATAAACTTTGTATAAACTTATTTCTAAGTATATTGTGTTAATCACTTGTCTTTTATCCTTTATTCTAATATAATGAATAAAATGTTTTTGAATATTAAACAAATCTTGCATTCATGAGATAAACTTCACAACTCATCACTTGGTATTATTTATCATCTTCATTTATCATTCAATTATTCATAGTTTGTTAATAATGTTAGCATCTATGTTAATAAGGAATATTGGTCTGTAGTTTTCTGTAATGTTTTTTGTCTGGTGTTTGTTACTAAGGAAGCATTGACTTCATGAAATATGTGAAGAAGTATTTTTCTGTTTCTTCATATTCTAAAAGAAACTATATGGTATTGATTGGTACTATTTATTTGTAAAATGTTTATAGAATTGATCAATGAAGTCATATAATTAATGACTTTAAAATTTGAAAAAAGGAAACTCTGAGTCAAAGTATTTCATGTAAAAGTACTAACATTTTAATAATGTCCTATGAAGTAAAGATTACCATTTCTCCTTCTCCTCCTCCTCCTCCTCTTACTCCTCCTTTCTTCTTTCTTCTTCTTTTTCTCCTCCTCCTCTTCCTCCTCCTGACGCTTCTTCCTCATTCTTCTTTTCCCATGCTCCTCCTCCTACTTCTTTGTTTTCTTTGGTAAAAATGTCAAGGGACAAGTCTGTCATCCAGATTGTTCCCTAATCATACCTCAATGGATTGTTATCTATGGTTGGAGAGGATGGAATAAATAATAAGTTAAATGGAAGAGTTATAGTTTGAAAAATCTCTGTGAAACCTGAGCAAACCTAACAGCTCTATATTGCTGCACAAGGAGGAGGATCACAGAACATTTTACAGCAGGGGGATATTAACTGGCACACAACAACAGGGTTCAATGGCAAGTTCTCTGTGATGCAGGACATCTATATAGCCAAGTTCAGACAAGGGGAAGGTTCTTTACAACACTGACAAGTTTAACTGACCGAGAATATACCTGACCATTACTGGAGGTCATAAGAAGGAAAACATCATTCTCCAGTTTCCCAGGAGTTCAGAATGCAATGGTATGAAGTTACATGAAGGAGTAGGAGTTTCTTAATTTTGTGTGTGTGAGGACTAGATTAGAAAATTTGTTTGATTCCTGCTTTTATGATTTAGTTGCACCCTCAAGCTACAGTGGCCCAGAAAAACATTAGTTACAACTCTTATTATGTTGTATTTAAATAGCTAGTTCAAAATAAATAGCTTAATTGTTGTGAAGTGCAATAATTATAAAATACCTTAAAACGCTATTTTCTAAAAATAGGAGAATCTATTATGCCTGCAGAGTATTTTATAACATATTAACTCTTAGTAGAAATGCACACAAGATAAATCTGCTTTAAGATACTGCACTTTTTTCCAGTTTTGGACAGAATTATTAACAGATTAGGAACCTGGCCATAACTAATTTCAGATGAAAACACTACAATATTATATTTTTGTATTTGGAATACAGCAATAAAGTGTTAAATTATCATTAAACAGAAAACATCTTTTGCAGCAAATATGGAAAAGTTTTCAAAGTAAACACTGTGCATTTTTAAAATAATGCTCAGTTTCCTTCTGCCTAAAAAAAATGTGCCAAAGTTAGGGAAAATAATTCATGAAATAATTCTCATCTCTTCTGCTCCTCGTTTACTATTTAATTATCATGAGTTCTAAAGGAACCACAGCAGACAAAAATTGGTCTCTTAAATGAAAAATGCCCCTAGTTCTAAAAAGAGGTTTCTAATTTTAAACTCAATCCACTGCAATTAAAAATAAAATAAGACATATTTGAATAATGTGCAGATTAAAAAATTGATATTATTTCAGAAGCGATTGAAACCACACAGATCATCACTATGAAAGCAATTTAAAAATATTCTACACATCATTTTTAAATGACATTGATTTCAAATAGCAAGAGTGTATATCAGAGATAAAGTTATTCTGAGCTGAAATAACATAATTTATTTTAAAAAGTAATACCTGGAATGAGTAGGTAAAGAAGAGAAGATTTTTAAGCAGTAAAAGGACTATGATAATATAATGATGGAGACATTTAATTATACATTGATCCAAATTCTTAGAACATGCAATACCACTAGTGAACCATAATGTAAACGATAATCTCTGGGTGATAATGATTGTCAATGTAGGTTCATCAATCGCCTTCATAAGTAGAAGCATTAAATGATTTGAAGACAAAAAAAAAAAAAGGATCTAGGACAAATAATGAAGAAAAAAACAGTGAAGTGCACACACCGCTTTGGAACAATTTTTCATGATGACTAGAACACACGAACACACATACACACACACAGCCCTAGAGCCAATCTCACAATGCTTTGTCCTAGTCCAAGCACCTAGTTGAGAGATAGAAAAAACACAAATACTTCTCTCTCTCTCTCTCTCTCTCTCTCTCTCTCTCACACACACACACACACACAGAAGAAAACAAGAAAATAAAAATCAGCATTTCACTGGCATAGTATTAGTTCTGTTTTAATAGGAGAAACATTAAGAAAAATGCCATTGAGTCGAAGAACATTTGATTAAAGGCATAATTTTTCAGTCTTTTCTATAATCAGCAAAGTAATTTTTCCTCTATATACAATTTATGCAGTGGGTATATGTGTACATGCATATATAAAAAGTTAAGAGCTATTGGAAAATAATAAAAATAATTTTCACTTATTTCAACTTTATTTCATAATCCACGTTAGAATTATAAAAATGGATGAGAAAGATAAAATAGCTTAAAATACAAACCTAAGAGTTCCAGTGTTTTCAAATAGTAGTGGAATTTAAGAATCAAAGTGTTATTTGTTTTCATTTCCCATCAGGCACAATAGATGCAAATTAACAATCTTTTTTGGTATTTCCTTAACATATCATTATCTATCAACTAGTTAATGAGTGTATAGTAAGTCTATGACCTTAAGTAACTTACTACAGATCTTGCTATCTTTAAAAAACAAGCAAATAATCATTCAATCTTTCTGACACCCTAATCAAGATGTGTAAGATAGTTCCCAAGAAGAAAGCCCTTGCATGCTTTTACTAAAGACATTTTAATAAGAATAGGATATGCAAAGTATTAAATTGAGTTATATTTCAAAAACTTATATGATTCTGAATCATTAAATTAATCAATCCCCATTGAGCTTAACTTATTAACTAGTTTATATATACTAAAATATAAGAGGTCAAATTCTGGAGAACATATTGTATTTACTTTCTTTAATAATACTTTTGCCATATAAATATAAGATTCATTATTATTGTGTTATCTCCCATACTGACTGTCTATGCAAGGTGATAATAGTATCTTGAACAGCAGTAGTTACTTTGCTGTAGTGCTTAATGACTTCTAAATAAAAGCAAGTAGACAACTTTATACTAGTGCCAAGCTACTCTTTATTCTTGAAGTGGAGCATCCAGTTTGACTTATTGCTAAACTTCCATATTAGAAAAATAATATGTAGTTGGTTCATATGGAAAAATGCTTGTACTGTGAAAGAATAGCTGTCTTGTTGAATGTATATATATTATTTATATGCTCGACAGGTACACACAATTAAATAAGAGTATGAATTACATAACAGATTAGGTCTTTGTGAAAGTACTTTCCAAAAGAATAATATCCATTTCATAAGTAGACTACTATAATTATTTTAAAAGGAAAAATTCTGAAAGATTTAACCACTCTTTTATGCAAGGAAAGATACAATCTCTGTGAGTCATGTGTTTATACAGCTTTTATTTTTTTAAAAAAAGAATACAAAATCGGCAATGCAAAATTTCAAACAAATGGATATTGATTTTCAATGACCAATATAAACAACTAATAATTTAAGCCTGACAAATACCACAAACGTTTTCTCTTGGTTTGTACTAGTTTCCTATTGTTGTAACAAATGACCACAAACTTAGTGACTCAAAACAACACAAATGGATTACATCACAGTTCTGGAGGTCAAAGGTTGGAAACAGGTTTTATTAACTTAAATGAATGTGATGGCAAGGCTATGCTCCTGTTAAAGGCCCTAAGTAGGAATCTGTTTCTTTGTCTTTTTCTGCTTCTAGAGGCCAACTGCAATGTTTTTCATCGTTAGAGCCAACAGTACAGCATCGTCAAATCTCTCTCTCTCCCCTTCCTTTTCTTCCTGACTCCCTCCCTCCCTCACCCCTCTGCTTCTGTCATCGTATCTCCTTCTCTGCCCATGACTCTACTGCCTCCCTCTTTTCCTATAAGGATCCTTGTGATTACATTGGACCCACTCAGGTATTCCAGAATAATCTCCCCATCTAAAAATCCTTAATCGCATCTGCAAAGTCGCTTTTGAAAGCAATAAAGTCACAGGTTTCAGGGATTAATATGTGGACATCTGAGAGGGGCAATTGCCTACTACACAGGTCAAGTGTTTGTTTTCACTAGGATATACCTTTTCTATAACAACCAAATTTGGGTATGGTTGATACTTCTTTAAAATATACAAAATTAATCAGAAATTAAGGTATGTAAAAGAATAATGAAGAAAAGTTTTGACATATTGTTACATTACATTGATCTATGTGATTCTGTAAGCAATTAATTCTTAGGATCTAGCAACTGATATATTGAGTAATTTGTGAACCTGGGAATATCAGTTTTATAACTTCAATACTTTTTTCTTTAGTCCATTTAACTATCAGCCACCATCTCGGTTTGCTTGAAATCATCAGGCTTCATATAGCACAAGCAGGGCCATTTATACTAAGACACTATATTTTTGGGGAAGTTGGAAAGAAAAAAGTCTTAACCAACTGCTGTTAAAATATCTCACTTTTGCAGATTTTTACAAAAACATATGGTCATGTGAACATACTGCCAGGGGTGATCTTAGACCTTAGAAAAGTATCATATCAGTGGAGGCTGGGCGAATTCTTAAGTGTAGTTTTAGAATAATTCTCTTTTTTTACATTAGACATTCAGGTTGTCTTTGCTTTATATTACACATTTTATGTTTACAAAAATGCTAAAATGTACAGATTTGATTCCATTTCTTTGTGGATATTTGTGATTATATATTTAAGCTGGATTTTAAATATTGTATCAGGATGTTAAGTGGAACTTTTTGTCCTTAAAACGGGTAACACAAAAACCTTATAATTTGAAGACTAATCAACATTTGGAGCTACTTACCTCCATTCAAGTCTCTAAGTCATTAACTACTTTTATTACTCAGATTGACCTCTATAGCTTTCCTTTGTCCAGTTTATTTAAGTAGAAAACTGGGGAAGTGTAGTGCTGTGGTTTAATGTGCCTAGTGGGAAATAGAGCAATTTTAAGTAGCACTTCTTCAGCCACCTACTTTTTATTAAAAAACATCCCAAAAGAATCTGTTACAGAGACTAGTAGTGTTTGCAAGATAGAAGAACTGACATTCTATTCCCAGGTAAGAGTTCTGTTTAAGAAATAGATACATGTGTCTGCTCTGACTACAGAAAGTAGAATTAAGAGATTATATAGAAAACTTCGTGTACAGAAGAATAGCAATATTAACTCTTGTCAAATAGCTGACCAAACTTTGCTTGATAGGCAAATAACAAAAACAGAATCAATATTATGCTACAAGAAAAACATAAATTAAAAATACAAGGGTTTTCTATGTCTGACATAAAATGAATGCTTGTAAACTTGATACTGTATCAGCTTACTTTAAGTGGATTAAAATAATTACATAATGTAAAAAAAAAAAAAAAGAGAGATTATAGCAGGGCAGAGAGAGGATAGAATTGATAGCTTGCAAGCTAACTGTTGGGAATGGCAATGCAGAGTGAGCTTCCTGTTGGTCAGGCAAACACCATAGAATAAATTAAGATTTGGGACCATCTTTCTGACACCCGAATCAAGAGAGCTGTTTATAAAAAAGAAAGGGCAGGGTGGGGGCTATTAGAAACAAGACGTTTTGGTAAGCAAAGCCAAAGCTGGGTAGAAAAGGTAAACCTTCTTCTGGAAATGAGAGAATCACACATCAAAACTACTAAGCATTACTAAGAATTCAGTCTCCAGACCAATATGTTTGCTACACGGAGGCATTCATAGGTAGTCAATGTTAGACTGATACCTTCCATATATGACTAGTAATGTTTGCTAAACTCTGGCCAGACAGGGAAGGAACACATTTCTTTGTTTTTCCCTTTTTCTTCTTCCACCCCAACAAAATTAGAAATTCTACAGGTTTAGAAAGGGAATGTAAGATAGTTTAGCCATTTCATTTGAATGTGAGCCTGACAATTAAAACTAAATGGGTCCGGGCAAGGTGGCTTATGCCTGTAATCTCAGCATTTGGGGAGGCAGAGGCAGGCAGATCACTTGAGGTTAGGAGTCTGAGAACAGCTTTGCCAACATGGTGAAACTTTGTCTCTACTAAAATATACAAAAATTAGCCAGTGGTGCGCCCCTGTAACCCCAGATACCCAGGAGGCTGAGGTGGGAGAATCGCTTGAACCCAGGAGACGGAGGTTGCAGTGAGCTGAGATTGCCTCCAGGCTGGGCAACAGAATGAGACTCCATTTCAAAAAACAAACAAACAACAAACAAACAAACAAACAACATTAAATGGTACTTAGTAAAATAACTAAAAGTTACCAAATGCAGTGTAATTTGCCAAAGTAGACATTAAAGGTGAGTGAAAGATAATTTAGCATTAATAGTTAAACTCACTGATTGAAAACATAAAACAATATAATATTTATACCTTGATGGAGAAGACTACTCAAACTTTCTTAAAAATAAAATTACTGAGTTGAAGTGTATGAATATTTAAGAATTTTTGGAAGACACTTCTTATTTGCTTGGAAAAAAATAAAAAGCTGTTATCATTATATACTTCTACTGACCACTTGCAAAGGTACCCAGTTCCCAACACCAGTATGAAAATGTATTTTTTATCAAGTCTGATATTCCATTATTATTTAATATTGTTTCTAAGTCAAATAGTGAGTTTTTGTATGTTTACATTTTACTTTACTTTGTAGGCCAGTTTCTCTATGTTTATTCTTCATATACTTTGCTCCCTTTTATAGGAATATTTCTGTTTGATCCCCAACTTTCTATTCACATTCTCCAAATCCAAGTGTCCTACATCAAAGGTTCATAAAAGTTAAGTTACTTCTAGTTTAATATACTATCTTCCTTTATTTCAATGCCGACAATAAGCTTTCTGGGGTGCTTTTTGTTTCATAAATCAAAGTTATCAATTGAGTTAGAAGGAAAAAGAGAAATCTGCATGTTAAAACTAGACATCAACTTAACAAAGAGATTATTTTCCAAATTTCATTTCATTAATCTTTGAAAAAGTGGACAGATTTCTACTATAAACCCTGATATTAACTGTATATCAACTGTAAATTATTAGCTGCTTGTATTGATTTTATTTGGTCAGTGCCAGTGTTGTCCGGGTTGTTCTTGTTCAATATATTGAAAAATCTCCCAAAGTTAGTATTAAATAAACCTAATTAAATATGCAGAATCAATCATAGCTAAACATGATATGCCAGTGACTTTTAGTATTATTACCTAAAATAATACATTAATGAAACTGGCATAACATTTTGTACTTTAGAACTCTTAAAATATAAAAATTAGTGCAATAATGGTAACTGCAAAGCACCTGTGTTAAGCTTTAGAACTGACTTCCTGATATTTGTTTTCTACTATTGCTTGTATTTTTGCTGGGCGACAGCAGATTTCCTATCCATGCTTTGCTTAGGTATATGGTAAAATTTGCTTTCACTGTCTGGAGACACACTTCATTCAAAGAAACCTAGAAATGTATAAAGTTTGCTAGTTGATTTGGAATGCTTGAATGGCTGCTTATATTTCACAAAATAAATAAGCAATATATCAACATATAATCTAGAACTATTTAAGGAATTATCCAAAGTTACACCAAATTTCAATATGCTCTAGTTCAACAGCGGCATAGTTACTAGAATATTTTCACAGACCAAAAATACATTTTCTTTACTTTGTGTTACATATTTATTAAATCCAACCTCTGAAGAATACTATAAAATACTTCTCTTTCAAGTTTTAATCAATTTTAGCAATGAAATATTTTTAATGTATTTTTGTTTAAAATGACAGAATTTATTTATATCTGTTTAAAAATGAATTTCCAAGCGCCTCAACAGCTCTTGGCATAAAGAGTTTATTTTTATCACTTCCAACTTTATTTTAATAGAAGCATCTCACTCCAGTCCTTTGAATCTCCAGGCATTTGGCAGCCTGATACACTGGAAGTAGAATTTCAAAATGATGAATGGATCACTAGTGCATAGTTTCCATTATAAGTGATAGATCAGTAGATTAAACCTTGAATTTTTTACACTTAGAATTTTATTTCAAATATTACTTTTGTTCAGGATTACATTTAGAAATGGAACACTCTTTTTGCTTTTGAATCAAGAACCACAAAACACATACAGCATTGCATTACATCTTCTTATATTTCTATACAATATTTCTTCTGAGAAAATAAGAGGTTAGAAGAAAGTGTTTGGCATTGAAGTGTTCTTGTAAAAAAATCCGAGGAAGCATTTAGTTTAGATTCCCTACCCACTATCCAAAGGAACCTGAAAAGAGCCAGGAGATATCCTATCTCTATGACTTAATAGCTAATGACCTTAGACAGGTCATAGTCTCTCTCTGGACTTCCGTATCCAAATTTCTGAATAGTTGTTGAATGAATTATCTTTTAGATCTTATCTAGGTGTAAAAGACTGTAAATATAAAAGAAAATAAAATATTACTTAGGAATGTAACAAGCCATTCACTTAGATTATAGCAGAAGTTCACTGAAAACTGCGACAGTACCAGAGACCTGGTAGCTAAAAGTGAGAGACTGAAATGATCACGAAGCAGTAAAGAACTCATGGAAAAAAACTAAATAGAGCCCTGGAGGATCAACGCTGCTTTTAAGTCATTATTTTAACCAGAGATGGCTTGAAAACCTATTTTTTATTATGTTGGTTTCAAATGAAATGTATAGTTTATGGTGATTTTATGATTCTGTTTTCAACTTCCAAGCCTCTAAGGGCTAACTCATACTTTTATCCCCAGCATTCAGCCTAATGCCAGAGATATCACAATTACATTACATACCCTATCATAGTCTTCTTTCTCTGCCCACTAGAACATGCACATTTAGTAAAGGCATTTTCTATTTAGTCCAACAAGTAACTTCAGAATATTCAGTACAGTTATTTTCAATAGCTAGATTACAAAAAACTGTCCTAAACTGATTAATTTTAACATTGCAGTTTGACTAATATTATTTTAGAATATAACAATAGTGATTAACCTCAAAAGGCTTTCTATTTTAATGTTACATACTACTGAAGTTGTATTTTACTTTGAAGTGTTTATCGTATATTTGTATTAACTATTTTTTATTATTTGCTCATCTAACAACTCTCATCCTGAATTCATTCATTTTGGTCATCTATCTAGTTTATTATAATGTTGTAACACATAACTTTGAAAAATGTAAGAAACTCTACCTACTTTTTCAATTTAGAAAACTTGATTTCATCAATGAGCCTGAACTCACTGTTTATTTGAGATCTCTCTTCTTTTTTGACGTAGGCATTTATGGCTATAGGTTTCCCTCTTAGGAGTGCTTTTGCTGCACCCCCTAAGGAATACAGGGAAGATATTGGCCAAAAAAAGTATATAATGTTTAAAACTACTCTCTGACAAGAGACACAATAAAGTGAATGATAAATTGGTTAAAAAGAGGTTTTCAACACATAAAATCAACAAAGGAACATACTATGAATATATAAAGAATGCCTGTGAATCAATAAGAACAAGGCATGTAATTCAACATAGAAATAAACAAGTGAACAATGTCAACAGGCAAAAGACATTTCTAACACTTTTCACAAATTAGGGAAACTGAAATATTCAATAAAAGTGAATGTCAAAAAATGAGATAATTAAAAAGGTATAAGGAAAAATTATAATCTTAACAAGACTTCAATTCTCATGCACCAATTAAGCAAAAAATAGAAGTGTGTAAAAAAATGTATTATTTGGTATGTGAATACCACAGAAAACTCCAGCCCACTGCTGTCAGAGAATGAACAATACAGTCTCTTTGAAAAACATTTATTATCTGATAAATCTGAATGTGCACATACACTACAACCCGGCAATTCTATTTCTAGGTGCATACCAACAAAAAAAACTCATGGGCGTGTACCACATGCCATCAATTCTAGATGAGATGAACTCTACCACAAGTATTTTTGAAAAAAGAAAAAAGGATTACCAAAGAACATATTGTGAATTAAAATACAAATGATAACAATAATGTTCTCAATGAAAAATATTTAATTTTGAGTACGAATTTAAAACAAATCTGTTAAAATTTATTTATTTTTATCTGGATACAAATGTCTGTTTTCCAAATTTGAAAAATATGACTTTTGGCATATATTTTAAAATTTTAAGATATTCTTCAGTTAATTTTTATAATTATTAATATTTGTAATTTTCCATATCTGCTTTTAAAGAATAAATATTTCTGCTCAACTTTACCAGATCACCCTAAAATTTTGTTCTTTACATTTTTTTCTTTTTCCTTTTTTTTTCCAGAGACAAAGTTTCACTCCTGTTGCCCAGGCTAGAGTGCAATGGCATGATATTGGCTAACTGCAACTTCCACCTCCCCGGTTCAAGCGATTCTCCTGCCTCCAGACTCCCGAGTAGCTGGGATTACAGACATGCGCCACCATGCCCGGTTAATTTTTATTTTTAGTAGAGACAGGGTTTCTCCATGTTGGTCAGGATGGTCTTGAACTCCCGACCTGAGGTGATCAGCCTGCCTCGGCCTCCCAAAGTGCTGGGATTACAGCGATGAGCCACTGAACCCAGTCGTATTCTTTACATCTTTTATAAACTTATTAAATTTTGTTATTTTGTCGCCTTTGCCTGTGACAGTTATACATGAGAAACTCCATGTTAAATAAATATTGAGTAAATCAGTTCTTCCTCTGTTTTAATTCCTTCTAAATTGATTCTTGACCTAGCTGCAATATTAACTTGAAGAGCTTCTTAGAATAAATCCATTTCTAATGTCTCTTAGCTACCTATGCAATCTAAAGGATGATTAATAATCAGGGCAAATTTTGAAATCACAATGCTCAAGATAAATTATTTAAATAGCATCTTTTCTGCTTACCATACACATGTAAGATTTATATAATACATTTGCACATATACTCAATATTCAACAGATGTCAAGCTAATAATAATTATGAGACTTGTTCAGTGTAGGTACATTGTAGATGCAATTCATTTCAAGGCAAGATCTCTGATAAATAATACAATTTGATCAGGGAAAAATGGAAGACAGATCAGAAAGTTTTCAGTTAAAAAAGCCATATGTTTAAGTAACAAAATGTTTCTGTATAACTATAGAACTTTTCAGGCACAAATTAATTAGATATCTGTATAATTAATATGAAATATAAATTCATCTTTCTAGATAGCAATAAGTCAATGTATTTTTTTTTCTGGAAAAGACACAAACATGAAATTTTGATATACTGGTTAAATTCAATTGTATTATGACTCATTTTATGTACTAATAAAAGAAATCAATATAGATAATCCTAATGGTCAGAGCTGACAAAATGGCAAACAGACCATAATTAATGAATTTCCTATTTAGTCTTCTCTGGTACTGGCATTATTCCAGACTAGTTTGCTAGCATTAAGCAGCATCTTAATACATGTATTTTGTTTCACTGTAGAACTGTGTATTTATTCATTGTAGTTGGGCCTAAATTAGACACTGCAAGAAATTTCATTTAGAGACCCATCTGAGATGCTATAATTTTATCTATGGGTAAAGAAGTATGCAATCCATTTCTGCTGTTACATGAAAGTCCATATATATGACAGTCCACATGGTTTGAATGTCTTCTCTGCTCATACCCATCCTAATTGTTATAATATTGAACAATTCATTTCTATAAATGACAATTTTGAAGAAAAAATTAACTTGGTATTATAATTTGATTCTATCAAAATATTTCAAGGTGTGGTAGTCATTTAATTTTACAATTGTGTACTTATTTAAAACACAACATTCCAGTAATAAGACACAGAGTGTAGGGGCTATTCTCTTCAGTCATAAAGATATATCATTTCTAAATTTGTGAACATTACAAAAAAATTACCAAGAGGATAACATGAATAGATAAACATAATAATTTACTTGTTGAGCACTGAGGTATATGTCTATGTAATTCAGATGCAGTCATAATAATTTATAATATAATGGACATATCTATATGGATAAGAAAAAATTCTTTTCCAAATTAATTGCTTATAAAAAATATGGATTTTAATTTATATCAAGCAGTAAGTATACAAAATAGCTTTAAAAATTCCAAAAGCTTAAATTATTTAAACAATTTTTGTGCAGTCTTTAACAGATCTTCAAACAGAAGAATGTAGAAACATATTAAAGGAACATGTTTACTCCATCCACAATGCTGAAAATGTACCACTCAAGCTGCTCTCAAAATACTAATTAAACAAAACAACCGGGGCTAGAGATTATAAAGAAAAATTGGAAAATTGCCCTGCCCTAGAAGTATTATATATTAAGAAATCCTCAAAGTTAGGTTATCTGTTGGTGTTTAACTGTATAAAATTTCAAGTATAGTAAATTGTGTACAAAACATTTATTTAAATTAATCTCTAGGAAGAATTTAAATAGTAAAACACTAATGATATTAATCAAAATGAATTAATGATAGAGTAGTATTAATTTATAAACTGTTAATATAAAATAATTCATTCCACTCTGCTTTATACTATAAAAGGTAAAATAGCCTCAAACAAGATTTATGAAAATATATTCATCTTAAATCGTGCCTTTTATCTAGTCATTTATCTATGTCTCCATCTGTCCACATATATTCTGTTGTTCATTACAAATAGCAATTTTATTTATACTGTATTCATCTTTATGTAATGAAACATATACTAAGTCACTTACCTAGATTACACTGTAAACATAGATCCAGATCCTACCTACTTTTTATCTATCTAGATGTAAAATAATACTTTATATAATAATGTTAAACATTCAGGTTAACTAATTTTCCAAGGAATCTAATTTATGACTTTGTGAGAAAAAAATAAGAAAGGCAATAATAAAATGCTTAATGATAGTGTATAAACTGATGGCTATTTTATAATTTTTGTCATATTTATAATTTTTGACATAACTTTTAAAATAATATCCCTCACATGCTGCATTACTGAAATTGGTATCTATCTACTAGAGGGAAAAAGCCCACATTTAGTATTATTATTATTTTTGTCCTCCCATTTCTGCCAACCTGATTTTTGACATTTTCATTTGGGTGCTCTTGAATTAAAAATTTTAGACATAATTCTGAAAGATTGCATTGTTTTGGTGATACCAAGAGTGCCTTTTAGGTATAATCAAAATATCCTGCTTATTTTAATGATCAGAAGCAACAGAACATTCCCATCACAAACGGAACAACCACTTACTGCTGTAAGTAATATAATACTGGAACTCAATATGCAGAAGCAGTATGCATGCCACCCACCCACTCCCATTCAACAAAGTGACATATTTTCAAATTTACTCTGTAATGCAGTGTTACTTAATTTAATAAACTGCTATTCTTCATGATTATAAATTCAAAACTATACAGAAATCAGTTCTGAATGATAACCAGCTTTTCACCAAGAATGTTGCATAATCAAAACAAATTGGAAACAAGTGTTCAGTTTAATCAGAAAAAGGTATAGTTGACTCTCATAGAAGGAGGGATATCTACTACAGTAGTGTAGAATTTAGAATACTACAAATGGAGCCCCATTTTTCAGTTACAACCTGGAACCTATGTTATGAACAATTCAAACATTTATAAAAATGTGTGTCTTCTCCAATTTGTAAGTGATCCAACTTGGCACATATGCTCAGTCTTTTACAGAATCATTGCTAGTGCTCCGAAAAATGTAATATAGAACTTACCACATCACTTACATGCAGACATGCATGTGCATAAACATGGGAGTATTGCAATTTAGATACTTAAAGTTATATTTGTATCAAAGTGAGATGAAAGACTTTCACAGAAGTCTCCAAGCATTATATTTACAGCTAGCTTGTAGATTTCTTATAGTATTTTTAGACTTTTTTATTGTAGTAAAATATAGCATAAAATTTACCATTTTTGCCATTTTAAGTGTACAACTCATTGGCATTAAGTACATTCACATAGTTGTACCACCATTCTCACAGTATTTTTAATCAACATTACATGAAAGAATATCTGAATAAAAGTGGAGCCAACACTACTTTAATCTACTGGTAACTGCAAATGTATTAATGTTATTATTTAATTATATTTAATTATTATAAAATAACAGCATTATTTTAACTACCCTTGTCGATCAATTATAAGGAATTCTGACATGCTCGTAAGACTTTTGGAAAAGTCAGATATACCTAAGAATTTTTAGTCCCTTGATTAATTGTTTAAATAAGCATATTGATTTCTCGATATTATTCCAGAAGTATTTTGAATTATGCTTTCCTCTTAAAATCAGATAATTTATTTAAGTTTTGAGGCCTGGTGGAATGCTATAATCTGAATAAGGATGATTTGCACTTAATCTAACAATCAAACAACTTCATTAATAGTTTTGCTGTGACATTTGCCATATACCGCATGTAGTGAAGTTGTGTATGTGTGTGCACATCTGAGTATGTGTTTGTTAACGTGGCTCTTTTTTAAAGTTTGTGGACAGTGCAATGACAATCATGCTTCAATGTAGTAACATTATCTGGGTCAAGTGCTGTGTTTGGATGTCATCTTCAGCAAATGTGTGCTTTTGTAATATTCAACACGTGTCACTTATTAAAACTAAGCATGGCTTTGAACACCACTAATTTGATCTTAAGCAGTACATGAAAGTCAATAAAACAAATGTTTCTTGGAACCATTAACATAGTAAAAAAATATGAAAAATGTGACCCACCCTTAATTTACATACATTTAGTAGAGTAGCACAAAAATACTTGAAAAGTCTTCAATAATTTCCAGGTATTTTACAAGTCTTATTATCATTCCAAATATAAAAAGATAGAGAATATTTGTGTTTTTTTATATTTAAGAGTTTTTTTTTTTACTTCATGTAAGCATTAAAATGAATTTTTAAATTTCATGTCAGGATTTTAGTTTTTAGTAAATTTATTTCTAATATCCCATTACTTCCCAATATTTTATTTTGTAGTATTTTACTCATATTAACTTTATTATTTTCTTATGAATTTTGAGGATAAAACACGTCATACTTACTATTATTGTAGATTTCAATTAAGGAACGGCTGATAATATTCATACATTTTTAGTTACCTCTTCTATGACTACAATAAAGAATAGTCTACAAAGTAATTATTGCTCAAATACCCACTGCTCATTTTTCCAGCAAATAAAGGGAATGCCTTTCTTGTCCACCTAATAGCATATACCTTCTCATCCGTGTAGTACTGATGTTGATACAAGGGATAGATGGTTCTGATTTTTCAGAGCAATATCATATCTTTGTTGTGTGGGCACCTCTTCTTCAAATTCTATTTTCAAGTTCACTTACAGGCAATAATCAAATGGCATTCCCTTCACTGAAAATTTTCTGCAGAATATGTATTCCAGTTCTAGGTTCTTTCCTTTCCTCAGTTTGTTTTCAGCCTAATTTACTTAAATTACTCTCCTAGAGAATAATTTACTCTTGCATACACACATCTTATACAAATCAATGAAGTCTTTTTCAATGTTGTTGTATTGTTCTTGTACACTTAACATCATAGTGTTTTCTGAAAGCAACTTAAAAACTAATAAGATGTCAGTATTACTGAAATCAACAAAAAGCTGATATATATACCCCAAAGTGTATATGGCATAAATTGGTTTCAATAGAATGAAAGTCTATTGAAGGTGGTAGACACTTTTTTCACTCAGCGGTACATATAATTTAAAATATTTTATTAATATCTAATGCAAAATCAAGGTTCCTTTTGGTGCAGGGAATTTTTCTCAATAAGCTCCATTTTCCCAGGTCTTAGGTGATCAGAACATTGTAAGTTCAAATTTGACTCAATCTTTGATTACAATTCAAACATTATTTTAAAATAATGCAACCGAAAAACCATAAATTCACACTGTGGAGAAAGGTATACTTTACAGAAATTGAAATACTTCCTATTTCATGACACAGTGTAAAGATGCAAATAATGAGAAATGGATTACAGCTATTAATGTCATATTTATTTCCTGATCTACAGTTATCACTGCACCCTTTCAATGAACTTGACATGTGAGAGATAGACTAGCATAGTGGATATAAGCTCTGGCTCTGAAGACAGATTGCCTGAATTTGAATGACACAAGTAAGATATAATCAGACTACTTTCCAGATAAGGTTCTGTTAGGATAAAATACACATAAAATGCCTGGAAATGTGTACAGATCAGGCAAATTAATGACTAATTGAGATGTTTCAAAATTTCACATGAAAAACCAAATTCGGGCCATATTTCAAAATTATTGTCTTTGGACATAAAATGTTTTCATTGCAGATTGCAGTCAATTCTTTTCTCATATGCCAATCAAATCTCTCGATTTGTTTGACAGCATAATGCTATTTAGAAGGCTTTCAAATTAAGAGAATAGGTACAAGCATTTCTATACATTATAAAATGTTATAGAAATATTTTTAAATAAGATAATCACAAATATCTGGATAATTTTTTTAAATACTTATACTTGCTGTCAGTAAATTATACTACACACTTGTTTGGGGTACATGCATCTTACTTTGGAGACCACTGCACTAAACAGTACAATCTATAAGAAAAGAACATTGTATTGGTACTCCTAGTAGAGTATCAGCTACATAGAGATAATCAGTAGACATTTGTTACAGAAATATAGAAATAAATAAATACGTACACACCAATGCAGACATATACTTTCTCTGGTAGCATAGTGTAATTATCCAGGAGCAATATGGCAGAAGTTAAATCTACAAATTCTAAAGGCATTTATGTCAGATAGTCCATCTAGAAATATGGATACATGGATATGTAACTATATACAAATACATGCACATATATAATTATTAATACAAGTGCTGATAATGGAAAATAATTTGTTACTGGGATCAAATGTATAGTGTATTTTACTTGATATTTGTTGTGGTTTCTAAGTTTTATCCCAAATATCTAAACATGATTTAAAAATTATCTACCAGTGTTGTCAAAAGTAAGAAGAAATATATTTCATCTGGAAAATTATTTTTCTAAATGGTTCTATATTTTGAAAATAGAATTAAAAATGTATGAGATAATATGTGAAAATTTTGAGTATTTTAAATATGTACATACATTTTTTTCTAGCTTTCTGAAATTCCAAAACTGACAGACTTAAATGTCTGTTTATGTTTGTCTCTTGTTTCTGTCTGCTTCTGTCGTTATCTAGCTATCATCTACTAAGTATTCTTGTTATACGAAATCAAAGATATAGAAAAATAAATGCTATTAAAAATCCAAACAATTGTGAAATAAACTGCAGCTATCTTCTTATTAAATATTTATGACAAGTGATTATTTCAGTCCTTGTATACTAAAATTATAAAAATATCGATAGGATGTCTACATTTACAACTAATGAAATCAATCAAATAATTACTACACATTTTATCTACCAATAATTGTGACACTTCTCTACCAAATGTTTATTACATCTATTTCATTTACAATTTTTTGTCTCCCATATGAAATTCTCTCTTCCTGTGTTTTCCCACTTATTGTAATATTATACTCTCCTTGAACATGACTTTCAAAACGCTCAAGCAAAAATAATATGTGTGATTCCATAGCCTGATGACTAAGAAATTACCAGAGGTTTCAGAAAGGGAGACTCATCATATCCTGTTATTACCCTGTTTAATTCATTCTGATGGATAAATAGATGAGTTCATTTTGCCAATTTTTAATGGGGCATAGTTGCTAAAATAAAAATCAAATCACTTAGATTCCAACCTAATGTCAAAAACACAACCTTATTTTCACAGATAGTCTTCCTCTTGGTGAAAATTAGTGCTTAGACACTTCTTCCTTTTATGAACCGATTTGCAGAACTAGCAATTTTTTAAGCAGAAAATTAAGCAATATATTTTAACTCTTATTTGTAGGAATCTTTGTCGCACTATTGTTTCTTTTGATTTGCATGAAGAAATGTTAAAAAATTATAATGCAGTATTTGGTACACAAAACAGATCAGAGAGATTTATAAGCTAGAGCTCAATAACCTATCATTAAATGTGATTACTTTACATTTTTCAAATGTTTCCATACAAACTTTCTTTAATAGTTTATATTTTACATAAGTGAAATAAGTGTTTATCATATTATTCATAATCTGATATTCATATGTAATTTTGTGATATAAAATAAAGACTTAAGAAGCTGGAAAATATACTTCCCTAGGGATGTTCACACACTTATTTTGAGAAATGTATGTTTGATTTATAATTGGATGTATTTTTTTACCTATAGATTTAAACATAAATTGTTTTTAAGGGTATAATGTGAAACACATTTTTTGCGAATAATTTATTAAGTTTGCATTACATAATCAACTGACTTCTCTGCTATATTTGTTATTTGTAAAATATGTTTATAGTCTATCATTATTATAAGAATTGTTATAAGTAACTATCATTTATTGTGGTTGTGATGAGATCACAGCCTAAGTCAAAATTAGTCTGAATCACTCATAAGTATGTATAACCTCTGGTTAGATACTTAGAGTTTTTCATTCATAATATGGAGGTAATAACGGTACCTACTTGGTTTAAAATCATGTTTTTTATTATAAACATATTTACATAAAAATACAAACTTAGAAGAAATGTGATATAGAGGCATGATATTAACTTGCAAATGTCCATTTGAAGGATATTTATCGTTAATTTTATTCTTAGCCATACAGTAATTGTTTCTAGCTTCCTTTATTGCCATTAATAATGTTGACTTCCTTTCTTCTCCACTTCCAAAGTTACTACAATATTTTCTCAACATAAAGACCCTTAAAATGATGCAATTCTATTCATATAACTTGAAGCACTCTAGACTATACAATATGTATGTGTTCTATTTTTAAATAAAAGTTTCTAACTACATTATAGTTGTTATTTTGATCAGATTATATATGCATATATACATGAATAAATCTATATAATGTTTATCACTATATATCTTTATACATAAATTTGGTGTTGGAACAAATTAATGAAGACAGAAAGAATAAGAAACCTCTTTACAAATCACACCAAATGTCTGCTCAAAGACTCCTTCCTGATTACTTTTTATTCCCACTTCACAAGGTGTTTTTCTCCTCCCTGCTCCCATTGCCTGCAGCAAAGCCAGCAATTAGTAGAAAATAAGTTTAGATACATCAGCATCTTACCAAAAAATATATTAAAAGGCCCCCAATCTTTTTATCTTCTTATACTCTCCCTGAAAATAGTTTCTGAAAAAGATGGAAGCATAACCTACACATTATGAACTGTCTTAGCTGAAAGCCAATCTCTATAAATGTGTACTGCAAAGCCCAGTGATTAGGAAATGGGCAGCTTTGCTTATCTTATTCCTTTAAATGGAAGAACCAATAATATATTCCAGAAAATGGTGGTGCACTTCCAGGTATAAACAGCTTGCAAATAATTCTTTATTTAATGTGAGAACTTTTATTAATCTTAATAGTAAATAGAAGGTTTCAGAACTAGGAATTTTTAAAAGCTGAGGGAAAACTGCAACATGAATTGATACAGTCGTCCCTAGGTTTACAGGGGGTTTGGTTCCGGGAATCCCAGTGATACCAAAATCCGAGGATGCTAACGTTCTATGGTAGGCCCTGTGAAACTTGTGGATATGGAGACCTAACTGTACTAGAAAAATATTTTAACACCTGAATTTTACTAAAGTCAGTCATATCTGTTACTAAATAATCTTTTTTCCTATCTTAGTGCAATATATAATGTACATGAAACATGCTACTTCGTGCTTATATCATCTAATTGATTGGCTTCTGCTCAATTACCTGTAATAAGGAGCAAAACAAACCAGAAAATGTCTTTCTTAAAAACTTTTTTGGTAAGTTAATAAATAGGCAATAATGCCAATTTTAATTAAGTATCCAGATGTTTATACCAAAAATAGAAAAACAAATGAAAGAGCAAATTATTTTTGCAAATTAAACCATGATATTTGGAGGCAATATTGAATGATTTATAAATGTATTTCCAAATTCTAATCTCAATAACTGGGCATAGCCATATTTTCTAGGATATGAGAATGCATATTATTCATTACTTGTAAGATAAACTAAACACAATGGAATAAATATAAACACATATATGTTAAGGTCTTAGTATTCTTGTCCATTCTGTAGTGTCCACAATACATGTATAAATTAAAGACAAAATAGATGACATTGGATAAGATGTAACCTCTAAACACTAAGTTTTCTCATTTGTAAAATGGCAATTATAATAATATCAAATTAAATAGTTGCTGCAATGTTTGACATATTTTATGTAAATTTTTATCAATGGACCTAACAAAGAATAAGTGCTTAATATGTGAGAAATTAATTTAAAGTTTGTTGATTTGTTTTAATGATTTGAAAATATGATTTAGAGAAGATTAATAAAAGGCATTTAGAATATTTATAAAACTATATCAAATAATTGACTTAACCACACAATTATTAAAGTAGAATTGATTCCTAAGACATCATATTCACAATATAAGTAAAAATTCTAAACAATGATGAAAGTTCCATATATCCAAAAATGACTTAAGAGTACCTATACCACATTTTAAAATAAAATAATTGGTATAAGTTATTTTATATATACATTCAGGCTCTCAATTTTTAAATCTTAGATATACTTTCTGTAAAAACACCATGGATTTATTCTGCTGTTCATAAAGCTGTTTACTTTTATGTCTTTTTATTTTTCAAATTACATGATGTTTAAACAAATTTATTGTCTCAGTCATTTGCTTTGTTATTCAACATAACGATTTTAAAAAACAGCATACACTGAAAATTACTGAATACTATGAATGCATTATTATACCCTAATTTCTACATAAACTAAGACATTAAAGCACTGTTGAAAAGGAAATTGGCCAAGTTAACTAAATTTTCTCGTGAGGCTTAACCTGGAACTAGATTTATTCTGCTTACAAAGTACAGTCTTACATTTCCACCCATTCTGTAGATGTTAGATTCTATTAAATTTTAAAGTTATGTCCTTTAACTATATTATAACTATAATTTTTTCAAGTTTTTAAAATGTATCTTCTTTGTTTTTTATAATGAAACACATGTATAGCTAATTTTGTAAAATATTTATTGTAGGTGGTGAGAGGGTAAGGAGTGGAGAAAAGAGAACCTAAGAAAATGATGAGGGAAGGGCCTCATCTCTCATACTAAATATGAATGTGTGACATCCAAACATTCTTCAGGAACAAGTTCATTGAAGCCAAACCACATGTATTTTATCCTATAACAGCAAGAGTCATCTGGGGGCACTTAGGAAAGCCAGATTCCTGCACCGTACCCACAGATATTAAGATTTAGTACCTATGAAATGAGGTCCAAGATGTTACGTTTTCTAAACTTTCAGGTGGTATTTATGACCAATTATTTTTGGAATCTGTGCTCCATAGAACTTTATTTTCCTGCATGTAATAAACTAGGGAATCTACTTATAGGCTATATATAGGCACTAAATGTTATGAACAATTCCCTGACCTATATTTCCCTGGACTCCCTAAAGCACCTATTCCCTATCTATTTGGCAGCTCTTATGCTCTGTCTGAAAAGCGTACTTCCATTTATTAGCTTTGGAAGGGAAGAACGATAACTCTTCTATAAGATGGCAATAATTGTAAAAATAATAGCTTTTATTATATGCCAGACACTGAAAATGACACTTCCCTTATATTGTTTAATCTTTACAACAATGCCATTCACACATCTGCATCTTAGAGCATTTCAGTAGTAATTACATATAATATGTATAATATGTTCAAGATCACATTTGGTGTACAGCAGGGACTAAAATTAATTGTAGTTTTTGCTATTTACAGACAAAGAAACAGAAACAAAAAAGAGGTTAAATAACTGGCTCAGGTTACACAGCTAGAATTCAAACTCAGGTCTCTCTAGTTCCAAATAGAAAGGGGAATGGTGGGAAGCAAAGGAAGGTGTGAAACACATGAAAACTCTGGAAAACCCAGAAAATATTGAAATAAAATAAAATAAAATTCTATATTTTTCCCAAATCTAGTCATGTTTCTCAGAAAAAAAAAAAATTAACTATTTGAATGATGCATAAAATAGGTTTATTGGAAAGGTGGAGGACAGATTCAAAGGTGACCCTGTTGAATCAGGCTTATTGAGGAACCAAAACTGTCAATGCTTGAGCCAAGTTCTGTCACTTAAAATAGTCAGCTACGAAAAACACAGATGTCTCTTCAGGCCCAGGAACTTTTCACTGATGACGTTAGTGTGTGGTGACTGAACACTCGCTGGGACTCTCTTCTCTTAACTCTGCTGCAGCTGCTTCCAGTGATCTCCAGTGGACCCTGTGTCTTTGTACCATCCTACCTCTGAATGTCCCTTCTTGTATCAGGTGGGTAAACTTAACTTGCCAGAAAGTGGGGAGAAAGTTACTACATTCCTTACATCACTGCCTATTATTGGGCTTGAAATTGTTAGAAAAAAGGCTAAAAATAATATGAAATACATCATCTGTAGATAGGATTTTGTCATGAGTCTACATATCCTCAAAGAATGCAGAATTCAAGCCAGAATAGATAAAGATAATAGATAATTCAAGCATCACTTCAAGTAGGTTTCTGTTACTGTGGTAATTTTTTTTTTTTTTTTTTTTTAGCAAGGCGACCACATAAGTTATCATTCAAGTTAATTGTGAGAGTTAAAGGCAGTGCCATTATTAATAATGCCAGGGCAACAGCATAAACTGGGACTATCTTTGGCAAACCTGGATGTACCATCACCCAATTATTCTTTTTTTATTATTATAATTTAAGTTCCGGGATACATGTGCAGAATGTGCAGTTGTGTTACATAGGTATACATGTGACATGGTGGTTTGCTGCACCCATCAACTACATTAGATGGTTTCCAGTTTCATCCACATCCCTGCAAAGGACATGAACTCATCCTTTTTTAGGGCTGCATAGTATTCCATGGTGATCGATTAAGTAAGAAACATTTAGAAACTTATTTTATGAAGGGTTCTAAGAGAAAAGAGGAGAATGTCTCATTCTCTACACAGTTTGTATACTTCATAGAATTATATCAGCACCTTGCTAATGAGTCAAAATAACTGGAATGTTTGATGCCTGAAAGGCAAATAATTGTTCATACAATATCATATGTGAGTTAAATTGCAGTATAGTATTTTAAGTAAGGCAATTTAACATTATAAGGAAACAACAATATCCTCAGTCTCCAAATGTTTCTTATTTAATCAAATTGAGTTTATATAATGCTAGCTGCTGCACGAAGATCCATTTGTTTTGACTTATTATTATTTACTTAACCCTTTACTGTAGAATAATATGGAAATAGATTGTCTTCAATGTGGCTCTTCAGCACAGCAATAAGTAATAAACTCCATCTGAAATTCTATTACTATCAGTCTACCTGTGAAATAGCTTTGTGTGTTTTTGAGTAGCAGTATGTATCATAACATCAACTCCTTTCAGTCCTCATCCACAAAAATTACATCCTTTGGGAGGCTGAGGTGGGCAGATCACCTGAGGTCAGGAGTTCAAGACCAGCCTGACCAACATGGAGAAACCCTGTCTCTACTAAAAATACAAAACTTAGCTGGGCTTGGTGGTGGGAGTCTGTAATCCCAGCTACTTAGCTGAGGCAGGAGAACTGCTCAAACCCAGAGGCAGAGGTTGTAGTGAGCCAAGATCACACCACTGCACACCAGCCTGGGCGACAAGAGCAAGACTCTGTCTCAAAAAAAAAAAAAAAAAAATTACATCTTTCATGTTGAACCAATAATTTCCCAGTGATTGGTAATACAAACAGAAAAGTTTGTATAATTTTATACAATCTGTACTCTCTCCCTAGAATATAATACCAATTGTTATGTAGAAAATTCCATTAAATTTCAATAAAGTTTGAAAATTTGGATCTCAGGTATTTTTCAACTTTTTTTCTATTTATATGATATCATTTATGGCAATCATGAAAATAAGAAATAGTTTTCAAAGGTTCACATATTATTTCATATTTTAGATATTCTTTCAGCAAGTAACTATCATCACAGTCGACCTTTATTTTGGTTAATAATGTACTCCATGAACATTTCAATCAAATTTAATGATTAATTAGCTATGACATTAAAGCAAATTAGGTATTAAGAATCATAAAAGGTTTAAGAAACTAAAAAAAACCCTAAAAACATCATTTCAACAGGAAGACTGATACTTTTACAGTCAAGAGTGACATCTAAGAAAGATACAATTGGTCATCAACTCTATGTCAGTAATATCTTCTCCATGTATCACATGTGACTGAAATAGATAATGGCCAAAAATAATCACTAGGTGAAGTATTCAAATAAAGTACACAGCAAACACATCACCCCCATGTTGCCTTCTTATATTGATTTTCTGGCTAATAAAATTTAAAGTGACTCTTTCCTAATAAAATTGTGATAAGTATATTTGACAATGTTATTAATCTATGGTTGATTACCATACCTGTCTTTTCAAAAAGAAGAGGAAATGTTATGTCGCACCCTAGTGTAAATATTAATTTTGTAGCATCAGAACTTCAGTAATCTTAGAAGACATTGCAAGAGAATCATAGCTATGAAAATTATTATTGAAGAGAATTAAAAGAATTTCTAAGCTTCCCAAAAAAACAAGTTTCCCATTGTTCCATGAACTTTATGAGTCACGGCAATGACAGATATCTGAGGGTTTCCTTATGGTTTTCATGTCTTCATAATCTAAAATATTTAGGGCTCAGCACATATTTAAGATTTTATGCATTCTTGGGATATGCATTAATATCTAAGAAATGCCACAGGTAAGCTAAGAGCAATGTTCTAAATGTTTGCCGCCACCCCCCAAAAAAGTATATGTTGAAATTCTAAGCCCCAATGTGACGGCATCAGAGATGTGGACTTTGGAAGGTAATTAGGTCATGAGAACCCCACCCTCATAACAGATTAGTGCCCTTATAAAAGAGGCCTAGAGAATTCCTTTGCCCACTTCCCCAATATAGGAAGAAGTCTGACTATGATGAAGTAAGCTCTCACCAGATACAAAATTGGTACCTTAATCTTGGAATTCCCAGCCTCTAGAACTGTGAGAAATACATTTCTGTTGTATGTAAGCCAGTCAATCAGTGGTATTTTCTTATAACAGCTCAAACAGACTAAGACATTGAGAAAATAAGGAAATGTGGACATGGTTCAATAGTAATAGCGTCCAAATTATGTAAATCCATACATAGTTAATTTTATTATCATATCCTTTATCTAAAGATAACATAACTGACAGGGAGAGAGGTGAACTTTACCCAGGTCATAACACAAGTGACTGGTTGTAGTAGACTTTCTTGCTAAACTGGGTGCAAGAACACAATTCTGGAGTAAAAGCAGTCATTTTCTTCTCAACTATAAATGTACAGACATTGAGTGTCTTCACCAAGGAGTGGTATTTTGCTAATATAATCTTTTGAAGGAGGTAACACAAATGTAATTTTACAGAGTTTCCATTGATGCTTTCTTGGGGGTCACTAGATTATGCCACTTGAGACATTTTTACTAAACAAAGACAGAATCTACATATAATTCCATGTTTTTGTTCTCGACCATTTGTAAAAAAAAAAAATCACTACACACTTCTCATTAAACCCATTCCTTTTCTGCAACTAGTCTCACTTCCTTCCTATTAACTAACTGACTTCAAATATCCTGCTTTCCATAACCAATCTAAAACTCTTTGGCAATTCCCAGAGTTTCAGGCTTTTTCTAAAGTCTTTGCAACAAAACTTACTCACTCTGATGTCTTAGTCTGTTTTCTGTTGCTATAAAAGAATACTTGAGACTGGACAATACATTTAAAAAGTTGTTTTTTACAGTTGTCAAGGCTGGAACATCAAAGGTAAAGGTTTGGACTGCATCTGGAGACAAGCTTCTTACTGGCGGGAGCTCTCTGCAGAGTCCAGAGGCAGCACAGGGCATCACATTACAAGTGGACTTACGAGCAACAGCCAAATTGATTTTTATAACAGATCCATTTTTTTAAAATAACAAGCACCCCCCTCCCCCAGACAGACCATTAGTCTATCAACCTATGAACGAATTACTTCATTCATGAGGGCAGAGCCCTTATGACCCAATCATCTCCCAAATGTCCCACCTATCAACACTGCTTCAGTGGGGACGAAGTTTTTTCAAAACATGAGCTTCTGGGGGACATATTCAAACCATAACCCTCTACTTTTCATTTTTAGGTGTTTCCTGTCTGAGGGGCACAAACAAGACAATATGGATGGGTGCTATGAATGGGACTTCTGTATCCCCCAAAATGCATATGCTGAAATTCTAACTCCCAATGTGATGGTATTAGAAGATGAAGCCTTTGGGAGATCATTGGGTCATAAGGGTGGAACCTTCGTGTGTGTGATTACTTCCCTCATAAGAAGAGACACAAAAACTAATCTCCCTCTCTGTCCTCCATCATGTGAGAATGCTATGAGAAGACAGCCACATGCAAACCAGGAAGTAGGTCCTCGCCAGACATGGAATCAGCTAGGAACTTGATCTAGGACTTCCCAGACTCCAGAATTAAGAGAAATAAGTATTTGTTGTTTAAGCCACCTAGTCTATATTAATTTGTTATGGAAGCTCAATCAAAGGCAGAGAGTTAATTTTTGAATTGTTAATAATTTTAACTCCTTGTGGTCAAATCTGGGAGAAAGTCTGTGCACTAGGAGTAACCACGCCCCTCTGTCAGAACACTTCCGTAGGAGTCAGGAGAGAACTCTGAAGCTCAGAGAAAGGGTCATGCATAATTCAGAGTCACAGCAGTAGTCAATGGTGAGTCCCAAAATTCTGAGTGCTGCCCATACAGTCCTACCTGTTTCCCTCCACCACTCCACTGCTGCTACTACCAATAGTATGATTGTCAGAACCAATTTTATCCTACTCTGTGTCTCCAGTGACATTGTTCAAGAACTCCCAAATTCTTCCTCATTACCTGAACTTTATTCTCCATATGGCTAGGTTACATCCTCTTTTCTGACACAAATGTCTATATTTCTACGTATTCTAAAACTCTTGGACTATGTTTTACTTGAATTCATAAGTGTCTGTTATCAAAAAAATTCTGTAGATTCAAACTTTTCACTGAAGTTAAACTTCTTTTTTTTTTTTTTTTTTGGTTTTAAGTGAAGCCTGTTTCTCCCGAAAACACTATTTGCCCTGTATCTGTCTCCAGAGGTGGATGTTTTATCTCCAAATTCCTTATACTAGTGTGGTAATAAGTGGCACAAGCCCTCTTTGCTCCATCTTGACACCTACCTCATTCCTAAAAGTTCTCAGCTTTGGATCTCATGTCCCTGAAATAATCTCTCTTATCATGTCCCTGAAATAATCTTATCTTATCCTCCCTCCTTTTTGCAACCATCTATCTCATAGTCATATCTGAGAAAGGAAAAAGCAGCTCTCAAGAACTGATGGGTAGGAGCTTGTCTGGATCTAAGAGTGAGGCATAGTATTCTCTTGTCAAATATAAAGAGTTTCATGATACATTAATATCAAACAAGGTCACTCTATGACTGTGATGAAGCTTAATAATAACAAGTCCACTCCACAATCACATTTGAGCACATACATTACCAAAAACACTGTTTTTGTTACCCAGCATCTCCCTCTGCCAGTCATTATGAGGAAAGTTTCTTTTCCACCAATTACAGCCCACCCCACTTTGTTTCTCTTTGCTCCTAGATAGAAAGTCCTAAGATACCCAATATAGAATTGTCTTTTATTTATCACAGTATCCAATCCAGAATTTTAAAATGTTTTAGTAAACTCTCCAGAAAATACACCTCGCACAATTCCACATCCTAAAGAACTACCCCTTATACTCTCTTCAAGAGATGCATCAAGGTTCTCCACGGTGTGCAGTTAACCTTGTTTCAACAAATACCAATGTTCCTAACGTGATTCAACTAGCGTTGTGTTGTGGTATCTCTGGCTGGTGGACATTGATATAACTCTGTACATATTTTGTACATTTCATGAAGAAATTTTTGTTTTGTAAAATGAACGTCCTTCATTTTACATAACCTCAATTTAAAGCTCATTTGCTTAAATTCAGGCTAACAAATTATAAACTTTTGAAATTAACTTTAAAAGATATTTGATATTGTTTGGCTGTATCCCTACCCAAATCTCATCTTGAATTGTAGTTCCCATAATCACCACATGTCATGGGGGTGGAGCGGGAGGGGACCTGGTGGGAGGAAACTGAATCATAGGGGCAGTTACCCTCATGCTGTTCTCACGATGGTGATTTCTCATGAGATCTGATGGTTTTATAAGTGGCTTTTCTCTCCCTTTGCTCGGCACTTCTCCTTCCCACCACCATGTGAAGAAGGGTGTGTTTGCTTCCCCTCCTGCTGTGATTGTAAGTTTCCTGAGGCCTCCGAAGACATGCAGAACTGTGAGTCAATTAAACCTTTTTCCTTTATAATTACCCAGTCTCAGTTATGTCCTTATAGCAGCATGAGAATAGACTAATACAATATTTTATCTAATTTAGAAAGAGACTGACTTTCTTCAAGTACAATAAACATTTGTGGTAAGCTGTTGGGGTTGAACAGATAAGAATAACTCCATTTTACATAGAGGTTGTTTTAGATGCTTGAGGTGTATTGATTGAGAGAGAGAAATTGTAATCCAGGCAAATACTTCAGATAAAGTTATTGTAAACCTTTATATAAAATAGCAGAAAAATTCCACAATCAGGTCTATCAATTTTAAACCTATATAATTATCAACATTAATGCATCTATTTCCTATTAAATTCAAATGGGATTTACATTTCAAACATTTAGTTAGCTCATTATAAAAGAAACATTATAAACTGATTTTCACTGTGTCAGTTAAGGGTTAAGGTTCTCCAGACACATAAAAACAATATGATATGATATGTGTGTGTGTGTGTGTGTAGATGCACATATGATTTATTTTAACAAACTGACTCAGTGATTGTAGGAGCTGGTAAATCTTAAATGTGAAGGCAGTGGCTGCAGGCTGAAAACTCAGGTAGGAGTTGCTACGGAAGTTTTCAGGTAGAATTTCTTCTCCAGAAAACCTCAGTTTTTGCTCTTAGATTTTTCAACTGGTTATCAGGCCAAACCACATCATCAAGAGTAATCTCCTTTACTTAAAGTGTCAACTGGTTGTAGACATTAAGTGTATCTACAAAATACCTTCACAGCAATACCTACATTAGAATTTGATTAAATAACTGGCTATGTGATATAACTTGGCTCTGTGTCCCCACCCAAATCTCATCTTGAATTGTAATCCCCAGGTGTTGAGGGAGGGAAGTGACTGGATCATAGGGGCAGTTTCCCCTGTGCTGTTCTCATGATAATAAGTGAGCTCTCACTAGAACTGATAATTTTATAAGCGTTTGGCATTTCCCCTGCTTGCGCTTCTCTCTCCTGCCACCAAGGGAAGAAGGTCCTTGCTTCTCCCTCACCATCCACCACGACTGTAAGTTTTCTGAGGCCTCCCCAGGCATGTGGAAATGTGAGTCAATGAAACCTCTTTCTTTTATAAATTACCTGGTCTCGGGTACTATCTTTATAGCAGTGTGAGAATGGACCAATACGCTACTATTCTAGGTGACACATAAAACTAGCCATCATGTTTAATAAACGTAATTTTTCGAATACTATTTAAGAAAAAATGTTTTCTTATAATTTGAACACAGTATTGACATCATAAACAGTCAGTATATTAAATGTACTTACATGTAGAAAAGTATGTAACTTTCTTCTAGTGGTGCCAAACCATTATGAAAGAATTCAGAGTAATACCTCAGGTAATGGACTTTGTTTACTTTGACAACCACGACTGAATTTTAATTATTTATTACTCCTCTTAATCTTATACTGTAATAGGAAGTGTACTGTAATACATTTATAAAAGTAATGAATCATTGCTACTTGAAGACACTATCATAATACAGTATACAGTTATCTCTGCATATCCATGGGGAAGTGGTTCTAAGATCCCCCTAGGATATATATCAAAATCCACAGATTCTCAAGTCCCTTACATAAATGGTATAGTATTTACATATAGTCTATGCACATTATCCCTTATTCTTTAAATTATCTGGAGATTAGATTATTTCTAATGCCCAGTAAAATGTAAATGCTATGTAAACTGTTGTTATATTGTATTATTTAGGGAATAATGGCAAGAAAAAAAAGTTTGTACATGTTAAGTACAAATACAGTGTGCTTTTGTCTTTTTTCAGTATTTTAGATACTCAAAGTATCCACAGTGGTTGAATCCATGAATGAGAATCCACAGATATGAAGGGCCTACTATGTATTGTAACATTTTTTCAGATACAGTAGATAATTTAGAATGAGATAAAACAGATCATATGGTTTAGGTTAAAATTTTCAGAAAGAGGAACTAACATAATTATATTTATTATTGTGGTTAGCAATATAAAAATGTGTTAAACAGATATAAGTAATTTCTTCATAAATTTTTGTTGCAGTACACCATAGATTATAACTGCTATCTTTTTTCAAAAGGATTACTCAAACTCCTAACAGCAAGTCCCTTCAACAGTACTATCTCAGTTAAATGGGCACGATAGGAAATTATTTCAATGCTGTATCATTAGCACAATTATTTACATATGATTTACACTATGTATAATACTTTTAATAAACCACTTCACAAATATGGTATATAAATGTAACATGTTTACTTAAGTATATATTAAAGAATAAAATTAAATTCTAAATTAATGTTTTGAGGTCAAAAACAACAGCAAAATACCAAAAATACCAGTAGCCTAAGTAAAAGTTTGCAATTTTAAAATGCAAAAATTGATCACTCTGAAATCCTTGTATATTTCTTATTATGATAGAGATCCTAGATATTTGACCTGGAGAATACCGTTAATTCACTTCAACCAATGTATGCCAAACAGTTACTATAGAAGAAAATATAACGACAGAAATACTTCTGTCTTCACATAGGTAAACTTTGGTCCTTGAACTAAGCAAGGTATGGAAAACTGAAGTGCCTTCAATGGTCAGGAAAGTAATGTAAGTAAGTGAATAGCCTACATAGCAACAGAATGTAGTGTAGACAGTGGAAAATGGAGAAGCGTCTTCTTCCAACTGCATTTCAATCCAAGTATTTTAAAACACTGTGCGTACTGAACAAACTAATTTGGCAGCCTGAATTTGGCCCTGAATATAACTTCATTAAACCTCTGGACTAGGTCATCCCTGAAATTCTCGCTGATCTGTATTTTCATTCAAAATGTAATTGCAGTCATCGATAACCTGAAACTATTGGTGCAGAAGTGAGAAGTCAAGACATTACGTCGCTATTCAAATTTCAGTTATCTAAAATAACTCAGTATTTAATGAATTAACAAAAGTGTGTGGTAATCATGAATATTATTTGACATTTGCCTTAAAATAGTGCTTGCATGTTTGCGTTATAACAATAATTCAAATATCAGTTATTTTCCTTACTAGAATAATGTGTTCTGAAAAAGGATATGTAGTAAAAGTTTCACTAGAATTCAAAACCAACAGAGCAAGAATATATGACACCTTAAGTTCAGAAAATTGAGACAAAAGATGGTCTTTAATATTGAATACATAAGTGTTTAAATGAAATTTGGAAGAATATATAATTGGACTCTTTGTGTGAAGAAGTTTATAAAGTGGGAAAGTCTGAAGATATATTAAGATCTCACCCTAATCCACCCTCACACCTGAGCTCTCTTGAGGACACTAACCTAAAAAATAATAACTTTTCCAACAGCACCTATTCACCAGTTGATCTCTTCAGTCTTACATGCATACCCTTAAAGTGTCACCTAAATGGGTTTCGATGAGAACTCTTTTAAATTACATTTTTCAAGAGATTTAGAAAATGTTCAAGGGAATTATATGAAAAGTAAGTTATATTCAATAATGAAAACTAAAACAAAAGGCCAAATAGTGTTTCAAAAGCCTGCCTAATTTTAGTGAGTTCCTACATACACAAGGGAAATAACAATTTTTTCAGGTTTTTCAAAATTAACACACATCACAATGTCCTGAGTGACAAGAAACCTACAAACATGTCAAAAGATGTGAATATTTTTTCAACAGATTCAAAATGAGCAAGAGCAGCCCAAAATGCTTCTTAGCATGTATTATTTAGTGCATAATACAGAGCCTATGGTGCCTAGAACAGTGCTTTGTAATTGAGGCACCGCAATAAATTTGAATGAACTAAATAACAAATATTTTGTGAACCAATTAGTAAATTAACATTTCTTTTCTTGTCGAATGTAGTATTTCATATATTAGAAATGGAGGGCAGCCTATAGAAAGAAGGCCTTTAGGCCCGACAGAAATGAGTGATATTTGCATATGGCGGATGAGTAGTAAAACAAATTTAAACAAATTATTCTATGACTCTGGCACTATTTATCCATATCTGGAGATAATTGGAAAAATAAAATGCCTTCAACCAAACAGATAACACAATACCATCTCTTAGTCATATTATCATCATGATCCCTAGAGATTCCATAATTTGGCATATAAATTATAAAGGAAATATGTCTGGAGTCAGGAAATCTGCTTGATAATATTGACTCACTGTATGACCTCAAAACCACCACTGATTCTTTTGAATTCTATAGTCAGTGAAATAGATATAATGTTATTATAAGATACTAAAATGCTGACCAACTAACAGAATGTAATGAACAAATTAGTAATGATTTCCAAGTTTCCCAAGACAAATCCCAAATTACATATTAAAGTGATTAAAGGAATATTTAAATTCCATGTTAAATATGTAATATACAGAAATATTCTGTATTTATTTAACTATATAATTAAGACAAATAAACTTTGTAAATCAATCGCAAAAAAGATGTACCTAAATGTCTTTATTCAGTAAACAATTGCTTACGCAATGGTTAATTGGGAAAATCTAAATAAAAAGAATGAGATTAGATGGAAGATAAACTTCATTCATTTCTGTTAAGCTCATAACTTATCCAGAAATATTCTGGAGAACTATGAAATATTCACTTACTTCTTGTTCCATGAAATTAAAGCTATATCACAGATATGTTACAGTTTTTAACAGAAATCATGATAAACAGATTGACTTTTCTTTTTACTTGTAAGACATTGTAAAAAGAAAAATCATATATTTTTCATTATAATTGGCAAAAGGAATATATTTAAAAGCTCATAAATAGGGTCAACATTAACAAGAGGCTTAGTCTTCAAGAACATTGTTATTTTCCAAAATTCTATGTTTGCGTGATATGATATGACCTAGAGAAGGGACTATATATTTTGACTATCTTCTCAATATGAATGGCAGGATTACATTCTGGATTTAGGATTAAAGCAATTAATCATGGCAATAAAATATGAAGTACCCTGGTTGTTTTGTAAGTAACATCTAGCTCATAAAAGAAGACTGTATTAACAGTTACAGGCTATCTTAAATTAATCCTGTGATTTTTCAGAGATTATAAGATTATTTTTTAAATTTGAATTTAAAAATTTCTCAGATAGCCATTAAGTTCTATTGATAGAAAGTAACTAAAAGGTCTTGGAGAAATCAAAGTACCTTTTCGCTGAGTAATTTTATGTTTAAGGTTGCACTTCCCCGAAGTAAGAAATAAACATTTGCCATACTAACAAAATCCTTAGAACTTGGTACACAATTCAAAATACAAAAATGTGATGATTTCTAATGGCAAAATTCAAATGTATTACAATAAAATATAAAATGAAGTAGGAAAGATATCATAATTATTACTCCATAAAACTGGGATTAAAATCACTGTACACAATAAACACAAATAAGTTTATCTGTCAATTTAAAAAATAAAAAATAAAGCTGTAGAACCATGATAAGCATAAATTCTTACTTGAAAATTTATAAATGTGGCATATATACCTTTTAAGATGATGTTTGTATTTCTCATTGAAGTTGCTAATTCTCAGAAGTTTCAGATCCAGTTTCCTATTTTTAAGTGACAGTATGTTTTAGCATATATGTAAGTGCTCACAGCATCCTCTGTGCTATAAAGAATCATTTTGGGGTAAGTATAGACAGTTCTTTTTAAAATTAAAATCATTCATTTATGAATAGATCTAGAATCTTTTCTGTTATACTTAAAGACAGGCATAAATCTCATCATTTTCCATAATTACACTCATGAGAAGACCTCTAGAAAGTACATATAATAGATTAATGTATTATATTGTAAAGAAGTAGTTTCAAATATATTCACATCATATATGAAAATTTACTTCTTTTCAGTCAGTGCAAATCTCATACACAGGAAATACAAACTTGGGCAGTTTTAAAAATCTTCTGGAAAGACTAGCTCAGAAGTGCCTAAAGTCTCTTTCATGATAACTAAGGTAATTATGGAGTTATTTCAAAGCCTTTTTATCTTTGTTCTTCTGATGTTTGTCTATATTTAGGTTTATTCATCTCATTTAGATAGCTGTTTTTTAGAACCCAATTTACTCACAAGGTTACAATGGCAAATCTAGACTTTAACCTACCTTTTGTAAATACAAGTCATAAAGAATGAACCAACTCCAAACACACAACAAACACATCAGCATAAGCAAATTCAACCATTGTTAGAACCTAAGATTACCTTGCGAATCAAGACCTATAGAATTCTAACAAGTTGAGTTAGGGCAAATAACTTTTTTTTCTATAAACCCCACTGTGAGGTTATCACCTACACCATTGTTGTAAGTATGGAAATGAAACTTGTGCATTAAGTTTGCCTTTTACCCTAAGTGAAATTTAATTGAAAAAACAGTGTGTACTTTCTTCAAACTTAAAGTTTTTTCCCCAAAATTTTACGTTCCTACGTAATTGACTTCTCTAAGTGGGGCCAGAACAATTTTAACAATTCCTTTAGCCTTTGGCTACTGCTCTTTCTGGTACTCTACTAAAGAAGACTGCAGAAGAGTATTTTCACTTGCTTTGGTCAACGACAACCAACAACCACATCCACAACAACAATAAAGGCAACAAACTAGTCCTGCTTTTGAGAGTTTTAAGTAGACTGAAAGCAAATAGCCAAGAGATTCAAAGTAAAAAGAATGAAATTAAATGCATCAAGAATTTACGTAAAACTTTAGATGAGAACTTTTCATTCTTGGAAAACACATCGCAGCATATTTTCTGTATTCATAAAGAAACATATTTTAAAATACAAAAAGAAAATTCGATCAAGAATACTATATTTACTTTTGGACTATTTGAGTCTGTCCTTTAACTTCTACTCTCCTCATTCAGGCTAAGTTACCATTGTGTAAGAAAGGAGAAGGGAGCCTGCTTGCTAATAAACACGGACTTCAGTGAATCATACATTTGTATATTGCCACCTCACTTTGTCTTTACTCTTTGAAGTACTAAGCCTAATGAGCCTTTATTCTACTTCCTTTTTTACTTTACGGAGGTGTATACTTCTCCAAACATACCAATATATGAAAGTCAGTTCTACAGGGAGGTTTTATAGCTAAAGGGGGATTTGGATGAGAAGTAGGAGCTATCATCCTGCAATATCTCAATGCTCAGCACATCTTCTCCCACCAATCAGGAGTGCTCTTCCGACTAAGATCCTGAAAAATGAAGCTCTGTGATCCAGTGAGAACCTTCCAGCAACTGCATGGGCTCTATTTGCCTCACGTTTTCCCTAGTGGCTCTAATGGTGACATAGTGATAGTGCTTCACACATATCCACCACCACTTTACAGAAAATAGCTGAAAGTGGATAGCATAAGGTTCTGGAGTCACTCTCTTAAGCTTAGCACTGACAACTTCTCACTAGAGAAGTTTGCTGTCAGTCCTTCAGAAAAGAGCTGGAATACAAACTCTTTCTCAGACCATCACTCAATCCCGCCACTTCCTCCTTGTGACCAGCCACATGGTTCCCCGCCTCCATCAGAGACAACCACATCCTCATTCACCTTCAGGCTCCTAAGCCAAACAAAAGAGGTTATGGGGTAACTTGGGGTTAGAGTTCTTTTCTTTTCTTTTAAAACAGGTCCTGTTGACACATTTGCTTCAAATAAGGAGAGACTGTGGTAATCTTCAGCGTCATGGAGTGAGGTGAGAGAGTCCAGAGCATTGTGGAAGTGTCAACGAAAGCCATGGATCACAGCTTCCCTAAGACCCCTTCCTTTTTCTACACACAATTCTCACCCCACGCCCACCAGATAAATAAATGAGTAAATTATAAACCAAATTGAATCTCAACACCTCCAAAAACTCAATCATCCAAATGCCCTCTTAAAAATGAGAGAGAGAGAGGAAAACAGAAGCGATTACCAGAGTTTTGTTCCCGTTCTTGCTGAGAGGGCCCCGGAAAACTCCCTTGATGTTGCGAAAGTGTCCGTTGCTGAGATGCGTGGAGCTGATGACAATGTAGTAACACTCCATGGGGCAGCCACCGCCTCCTCCGCCGCAGCCGCTGCTTCCACGCACCCCGCGCCCACAGCCGCAGCGCGCCGGGGCTGGCGAGGGTAGGCTGGGGACCCGCCACGAGGGCACGCAGCAGCCCCCGGCACGTCCTCTGGAGACCGGCTCACTGCACCCCTCTGTGGTGCGCGCCGAGGCTCTCCCGCCTCCGCATGCTCGCCGCGCTCTCCCTCAGTCTCTCGCTCCTCTGTGTTTCTCTTCTAATTCGCGTCGGGACAACGAGCCCCGCGGGAGGATTCCAGGCTAGGAGGGGGCCGGGCCGGCGAAACGGAGCCGGGCAGGAGTCAGTGCCCGCGCGGCGGCCGGGCGGAGCGGGGCTGCGGGAGCCGCCTGCGCGGCAGCAGGAGTGGCGGCGGCGGCAGCATCCCCCGCGCTCGGCGCCTGCACTCCGAGTTGCTGCTGCTGGCAGGCATGAGTGTTATTATAGTGAGCGGCGTTGCCGGTCCATTGCACTGAGCCAATGGCAGGGAGCCACTGGGCTGATACTGAGAGCTGTCAGAGGAGTACATCTGTCACCCGCTGCCTCCCCCGCCCACCCCGCCGCCGGGACCCGCGGCCGCGCCAGCCCGAGCGCGAGTGGGAGCGCCCCGCGCGGCGCCACTGCCGCAGAGGGCCGGGGACGCGACGGCCACCGCCAAGTGGGAGACTCCTGGAAGGTGGGGGCGGAGAGGAAGCGAAGAGGCCGCGATTTCTTGCCTGGCAGTCGGCGTGGGGGTGGGGGCGAGGGGGATAAATAAATTAATAATTCAATACCGAAAGCCACCCGCTTCCGACTGCAGCGAATCCAGGCCGGTGCCAGCAGGGGCTTCTTTCTCAAGATAATTGCTATTCACTGGGTTTGGTTTATTTGATTTTCTTATTTAATGTGTTTTTGGTATGGAGGCTGGTACCCTGTTCAGTCTTAGGGAAAGGCGAGGAAAGAAAATGTGCCCCCCACCCACCCCTGCTACCACACATTTGTAGATACCGTAAGTGCTTGTGTTGATGATAGTTTCGGGGGAGGGTAGTTGTGGCGTTGCGAGTGCAAGTGGGTAGAGGGTAAAAGCAGGGACTCCTGATTTATGTGTCCCTCCTCCTGGCATTCCCCTCACCCCACCTCCCCTGAGAACCTCAGTTCTTCCTAAATTGCTAAAGCTGAGGGGAAAGGGATGCTTTGCGGCAAAGACGCTGCTGCCTCGAGCTTGCTTTGCATGTCTCTCTAGTTCCTCTCGCACTACAGAGTGGTAGCGAACAAAAGCGTTCGCCCTAGAAACGACCTGAATGGAAAAATCTCCTGCACACGAACTAATGGGTTTGTCACGGAAAGTAGGGAACCGGGTCTACTGCGTTCCCTGGAGACAGACTTTCTGGTTGGTTTTCAAGGGTCCAAGGCAGCCATCAGCCCGGCTGTGCCCTCCCACCCTGCCTCCCACCCAGTTGATTCTCTCTTTGTGTAAGTTTAACCCCTCTGAGGTGGTGGAGTGAGAGCATCCCATCAGGTATATATGCGACTCATTAATCGACACTTTAAAAGATCGGTTAACAGGCAGTGGGAGGCTGGGAGATGGTGCCTTCAATGGATTTACTGAAGGCTTTATTTTTACTTTGCCTTGAAAGGCTTAATTGGTTAAAGCAGCTTCCAGACATTCTGATGCCCCATGTCAGAACAAACTGCACTTTGATATAAACTGTGTTTATCTTGTTTATTTGGGAATCGAGATTGCAATACATTTCATTTTGTGTGTCTCATATGTAGGATTTTATGTAGCAGTGGCCCTGCAATCCATAATAAGCTCCTTAAATAAATCTGACAGTTTGATTTCACTTTTTGAAAGAGGGAAAAAAGAGAAGAGAGTCAATAGTAGTGTGAGTAAATTATAACTTATAGATGGTAGAAAGGGGAAGTACCACATTCACATAGTCATTCTTCCTGTATTATGCTTCAGTTCAAACAAAGGGGAAAAAAATTGGTATGGTTTGATCAAAGCTCATTATGAAGTGTCAGAGTTATTTGGAGGCACTTGGCTAAATTTCTCAGATATCCACTTGGGGGAGTCTGCAAGTCTCGGGAGAAAGCGAGAATTTACAAAACTTCTATACTCTGTGGAGCAGATCACCCAATAATTTGTTAGAATTCAGTATGAACACAGTTCTATCAGAGGAAAAACATTTAATTGATCTACACTAAATATTGCATGGAAATTAAATCAATTTCCAACTACTGTAAAAATATTGTTTTGTGTTTATATTTTGAAAATGCAGGCATTCTCTGCACACGTCAACTTCGGAAAGAACTAGTAACCTGTATGATTTCTAGTATGTCTTTTGAAGATTTGTAAACTTGCAGTTAGTTATTAGAAAGAAGATAACGTTTTTTGTATTAATAATCTATACTGAGAAAGCTTGTAGGGAAGTAGAAGAAGCACCATATATGAAAAGACCAGATGATGTAGGGTATTTTTTAAATTTATAATAATGTAATTTAGGAGGTTTTTTGCAATATTTTTCTATCAAAATACTTCTAATGAAATTCTTAAATTTTCGTCTGCAGGATAAAGCTCAATATCCAGTTCAGGAAACGGGAAACACAGATATATGACTTGTCCCATGGAACAGAATATCATCTACGTGGACTGTCACACTGTGCTTCTAGTGGCAAAGTTTGAATATATGTATGTATCAGTGTATCTTTAACTTTGCCATTGTGTTGCAAGCACTTGTTATATCCTTCCTATTATTCCTATTATTTAAATCAATTTTTATTTTGCAAGACTACCAGTAACGATTTTGGAATGAATTGTTTCTGTGGAACCAAGTCACCCTAATTTAAAAAATAAAATTTTTTCTCTCAATAATTTGGACAATAGGTTTAATGTATGAGGTTAAATATATACCTGCTTATTATAAATGTGCAGAATCATTTCTTGTTTAGAAAATATTTCAAATATTTTATGGAATAATTATAGATTATTTGTTCAATTGGCAACTTTCTAGCCCAACAATTTATAATTAAAAATGTAAATGAAGTGTCATTAGTCTAAAAAATTGCAGTTCATTTTGCTACAATTTCAATTTCACCCTTTCTACAACTGCAATTGCCCCTTCAATTCGCCCTCTACAACTGAAATTCAAATCAAGATTAAGTTTTCCTCTTATACTGATTTATCCCACTTGTCTTGCTTTGCTTAACTCAAATTTGGATAATAGATTTCTGCTCAGCATTGTTCCTCATCTGCTTCTGGCTCACACAAAATTTCAGGACAGTGTTGTCACCTTGACATATGAAACCAAGGTCTTGCTCCTCTCCTAGACCAGTGGCTAGACCTCTGGGTTCTAAATCCCTGATTCATTCAGTCCAGTTCTTCCAGGAATAGGTAAATCTTTCCTGAGTTTACCTACTATATGTTACTACCTCCACATGCCTTTCCACTGGACTCCCTACTTCCTGTCATAAAAATCTTTGGATGCTTTTACTATGTCTGAATAACTTTCCAACACTCAATTGAAAAATCCCCACAAATTAGATTGACTTCTGGGTTCCAATAACTCTGCCTTACCTGAGCTTTTGTGAATCAAGTTTTTAGTCTTATGTCATCCTGAAATAACAAACAAACCAAATATGTATTCCACTACTTTTCATATGTGTCTGGGATGTATTCATAGTCATCACTGAGTATATTTTGGGATTCAAAATTTTCCTTTTCATTACTGTAATAATCTTAAGCATTTTTTATCATCTGTATAACCATATAACTGGGTAATTTGTACTTAATGTTGCCACTATTTATCACTTTGGTTTACATTCATGTTTATTATCATATTGGTGCCCAGCACTACTGCTTTTATTTTTGAATAATAAAAATTTAACATGCGCTTGTTCACTCTCAGTTAATGCCAAGTGATACGATGGCATGCTGCATGAATGAAGGTGCTACATAGTTAAATTGGAAAAAGTGGTAGAAGAACAGCATCACTATAGTGCACTCATAGTCATTGTAAACTTCAGGCATGTGGAGATCAGTGTTGACACACAAACACTCATAAACAAATTCATGTTTGAGATAGGATTTGATTTTAGCAAAACAACATCATCTGTTGTATTATACAAAGATGGGAAATTTGGATATTTTGCCTGTTGTATTTTCATTTGATTTCTTTTTTTTTTTTTTTTGGTTTGTGTTTACATAAGAGCTATAAGCATATGGGGTTGTATAATTAGTTTGATGTTAACATATTTAAGTAAAATTATGCCTCAAGTGAACTTAGTATATTCAAGAAAATATTTAAGAGAAGGTCTATATGATATTTACTGTGAGAAACGCTGATCTATACTAGTCATGGGATATATATTGAATATCAAAACTGATATTACCTGAAGCTGATAATGTAATTATATTATGTGTGATGGTAAAATTTTAAGGTAATTATTAGGTAATAATTTCCTAAAAGTAGCTCCGTGATCATAACCCTGTTTCTGTATTCAAATTCAGCTGAGTTGAAATATGGTCCTGTTAAAAACAAGGATCAATAAATTGTCACTGATTATAAGACATATTTAAGGATGTTATAACAGAAGGGCATCTTCTAGTCAAAGAAGTGTGAAGCCTGTATTTGTGTAGACTCTATCACAATTAACACCTTATTCCAAACCACTATAAGGCACCTTCAACTAAAACAACTTTGGAATATTGGACAAATAATTATTCAGACTCCCTTAACTTCACTTATTTAACCTTAGAAAGAAAGGGAATAAGCAAGATATTATCTTATGTTTTTTCAAGCTTAATTATCTGATTATCTGGCAACTTGCCTAGAGCTGATGTTGATTATGCCTGGCAGAACAGAATACCAGCTTAGCTCCCCACTTGAAGATGTGTGTCTTGAATAGCTGGTGTAACTGTAGAAATTGTGGAAATGTGGAAATTGATACAAATGTAAAAAGGATTAGAGAGAAATTTCATAATTTTTCTGGGTTCAACCTTAATAAGTAGACAAAATAATTTAATTATGCAACTTTTTACATCTTAAAAGAATGATAGCGCACTTGTTAGGCTGTAAAAAATATTTAGATGATATTGATATTTTTCAAGCATTTTTACCCCTTATTTTTCAATTCTAATAAGTAGCCTTCGGATAAATGCCAAGACAATGCAAATAGGAGAGCCAAAGCTACATTTCTAATATGTTGCCAAATAAATTAATGCAATTGGGTAACATGTAATTAATTTACCAAAAGGAATAAAATTAGGATATATTATTATGAGTAAAGAAAAAAAGATGAACAATAACTACATTCCTGTGTTTTATTCCCTTTTTTGAATGAAATTTTGTAATATCTATTAAAAATAAAATTACATGTAATCTTATATCTAGCCATTGCATTCCTGGGACTTTTTATGTAGAGTAAAATTACCAGCATAAACTGATATTTACAAGAACACTTAATGTAATATTAAGGTAACATTCTTAGCTTAACCTTATAATTATAAAAAAGCTAGAAACAAAGAAAGTGATTTTCAATAACGAAATAGTTGCATAAATTATGGTGTATATCATAATTATGATATATCATTATATATTTCATAGACTTTCACATACCTATTAAAATAATAAATTTCATACACATTGATTAGGTAGGATTTTCTAGTTGTTTTATTATATAAAAATGTATATTAAAACAAGAGAGTAGATTAGGATTTGGTTTTGTATAAAAACAAGAACAAGTGTGTATTTTTGTGAAAGAATAAACACATATAAATAAGACAAGGGCGCATGTATTTTGCTATCATGAGTTTCTTAGTGTCAGGTAAGTGGGAGAAGAAAGAACTAGAAGAGAAGGAGAAAGCTAGTGAGGCGGAAGATAAAGGTGACATGCAGGCACCTACAGACACATATTGTTTCTGGGTTAAAAACAAAGGGAAAAAGGAAGCATTGGTGGGAGGGAGGAAGATATAAATACCGCTCTAGTCAGGATGTAAAAAATTGATTCTAGGAGATATATAAAATCAGGGAAAATATTAAGAAGATACTGAAATGAAAGTAATTGGTCTAAGATGTTAAGTAAAGTTGAGGAGGAGGGACAGATTGGGGAAATTGTTTATAAAATTTGGATTAGTTTTAGATATACAAATAGAGATAGTGAGATGTGCAGGTATAAAATGTGGAGTCAGGATCACAACCCATTTGGGAGGCATTGGCATATCAATGCCATTTATAAGCAAGGGCTGCAAGAGATCATGTGAGAGCTTATACAGATAGATAAAGAGTCCCAGGACAGATCAGGGTTGACCTGAGAAGCAACAGCTAAAAAAGGAGATAGCAAACAAGCTCCTGGCAGAAGATTGTAAAGCCAAGAAAATGAGATGCCCCATAAATCCTTCCTTCCAATGCAAAAGGTTAGTTTTAAGGAAATAGTAACCAGCTGTGAGGAATGCTACTGGTAGCTTTTAAGTAAAATGAGATGACTAAATGATCTCAATTTGGCTATCTTGAAGGTCATTGGTGACTTTAACAAAGTAGTCTCTAGAATATGCCACAAAGACTGCGGAGAATTTGCAAAAATTAAATTCTGCAGCACAGTTGAGTACTCAGGCATCTGTGCTATTCATATGAGAGAAATTTTGTAGAAATAGTTCTCTATGTAGTACAGATGTAGCTAGATTTAAGAAAAGCATAGGAGGTTAAGACACAATACTGGCCCATAACACAACTTTTATATATACTCAAACTCTCCTCTTGTCTACCATACTCCTTTCTGATAAGAAGATGTGGGAATTTCCACTGAGATTTCAAATTTATGTATGGTCATGTTCACTAGGAACAAGATAAATATAAATTAAAACTATATAGATTTCATTAACATAAAATATATTTGTCTTAGTCATTTTAAGCTACTGCAATAACTATACCATTACTGAATGGCTTAAGCAATAGAAATTTATTCCTATGGTTCTGAGGGCTGGAAAGTCCAAGATCAAGCTGCCAGCTCATTCAGATTCTGATGAGAGTCCTCTTCCTGGTTTGCAGATGGATGCCATCTTGCTGTAAGCTCATAGCAGTTTTCATAAATACTTTTATATGTTTACTTGGTAATATGAAATGGGTACCTTGCCAAATTCAGATGGCAATATTTAGTTGCATAATATTCCTAAAAATAAATGTGGAAATATGTATCTATGTGTCATAAATTCCACTTCCATTCCACCATCGAGGTAACTTTGTCTGTTAGATCACCCAATTGCCTACCAAAATTGATTTATCCATGGAATACATCTAAACCAAACAAGCCCAAGAGGCTCGTGCTAAGTTTCAGGGCCAACCAATAATGTTTTGTGTACCTGAACTCTAAGAAGCTCAGGAAGAACTGATGGGCATTATTTCTATAATGTATTACTCTAGAGAGGTCAAAAATTGAGAATGTTCCTGAAGATATATTCTTAAGATCTACTCGCTTTAATATTTTGTTTATATATGACACCTTTGAATCTTTATAGTAAAATTCCTCATATAAATTTAGTATGAATTGGATTAACATAACTGATTTCATCTATAATATACAATCTTTAACTTTTTCATGAGGATTCTGAATTCTAGTTATAAATATTGAGGAATAAAAAAGATATTTGTTTATTATGTATGATAGATGAACAGCATGAGTGACAATATTTAAACAATGAAAAAATTTAAACAATTCAAACAATACACAAGATATATTATTGCAAGTAATATATTAAAAATTATATCTGATATAACATCATAAACATATTAAATGAAATATACAACATATAACATTTATGCTATTTTAGTGGCATGAGAAAATCATCATGAAGAAAATGTTACAGAAGGGACAGGATATAAGATTGCATTGTATATACACAAAAACACTCCCTCACATGTACAGGTATGTACACAAATAATACACACAAAGAAAAAATTGACATTAAAATATTTTAACAACAAATTCTGGCAAGGCTTCAGAGAAAATAGAATACTTATACACTGTTGGTGGAAATGCAAATTAGTTCAGCCACTATGGAAAGCAGTTTGGAGATTTCTCTGAGAAATTAAAATAGAACTAGCATTCAAGCCAGCAATACCATTACTGTGTATATAACCAAAAGAAAACAAATCATTCCACCAAAAATACCCATGCACTCGTAGTTCATCACAGCACTATTTTTATAATATCAAAGACATGAAATCAGCCTAGGTGCCCATCCACAGTGGATTGGATAAGGAAATGTTATACATATACATCGTGGCATACTACACAACCATAAAAAAGAACAAAATCATGTCCTTTGTAGCAACATGGATGTAACTGGAGGCCATTATCCTAAGCGAATTAATGCAGAAACAGAAAACCAAATACTGTATATTCTCACTTTTTAGTAGATGCTAAATATTTAGTACTCATGAAAATAAAGACGGGTTGGCCGGGCGCGGTGGCTCAAGCCTGTAATCCCAGCACTTTGGGAGGCCGAGACGGGCGGATCACGAGGTCAGGAGATCGAGACCATCCTGGCTAACACGGTGAAACCCCGTCTCTACTAAAAAATACAAAAAGTAGCCGGGCGAGGTTGCGGGCGCCTGTAGTCCCAGCTACAGGGGAGGCTGAGGCAGGAGATGGCGTAAACCCCGGAGGCGGAGCTTGCAGTGAGCTGAGATCCGGCCACTGCACTCCAGCCTGGGCGACAGAGCGAGACTCCGTCTCAAAAAAAAAAAAAAAAAAAGAAAAGAAAGACGGCAATAATAGATATTGAGGACTACTAAAGAGATAAGGGAGGGAAAAAGGAATGATTGAAAAACGGTCTTTGGGGTTTTATGCTCAGTACCTGAGTAATGGGATTATTTGTACACTAGACATCAGCATTATGTAATATACCCATGTAACAAACCTGCCCACATACCCCCGAATCGAAAATAAATCAATAAAAATAAAATTATACAAAAAAGTATTGTAACAAAATATCTATAGATAAACCTCTCAAGAGTAAAATTAAGGTTAATTATTTTTCTGAAATATTTTTGGCATATGTTCATATTGTATGTGATCATTTTTCTTTACATAAAAAATTATAAAAATCTAGGAAAATAATAAATTGATTTGATCTAGCAAAAATTGATGCGAATATGAGAAATAGTAAAAATATATAAACTAGTAAAAATTGAAAAAATAGGTATATGACAAGCATATGTGTTATCAAAATGAATGGAAATAATTTAATTATTCCATAAAAGGAGATACTCAATTTAGAAAATCTAACAAAAGATATTACTAAAACTATGATGATAGAAAAGTTAAAAGTAAACAAATGGGAAAGATAGCAGAATTAAATACAAACACAAAGAAAACTGTAATATTTACATTTCTACCAATATCAAGTAATATTTAAGACTAAAAACACTGAAGAGTACAATCAATGATGAAAACATAACAGTCAAAAGTATTTCCGCAACAAACAAAAGAAAAAAGTGCATAAAGCAAAATGTTTGGGGAAAACAAGCGGAAATCTATAAAGAAAAATTTTGAAAAGTAATATGAATAGACAATAAACATGAGTTGCTGTCGATCCCTTATTTTTTCTATTACATCGTCCAAACAAAAATATTATGTGCTGGATTTTTAAGATTAGTGGTGGCATAAATTGATAATAACGTTTGAAAAGTAACTTGATTTTATTTATGAACATTTTTAAAAAGCACATATCCCATGACTCAGCAATTTTACTTCTTACAAACTATGACACAAATAATATCATGAAAAGATAAAAATATGAGCAGAGACATGCTCACTGCAGAATGTTTGTAATATCTAAAATCTGACAAATACCAATGTATACTGTGAAAAGTAGTAGAAATTACTGTACATTTATGCAATGGTATACCAGAGATAAATTATTAAAGCATACATATGTCTCCATTAAGAAGGATTTTGGCTGGCTGCCTGTGGCTCACATCTACAATCCCAGGACTTTGAGAAGCTGAGATAGGAGGATTACTGAAGCTCAGGGCTTTAAGACCATCCTGGGCAACATAGCAATACCCCCATCTCAAAAAATAATAAATAAATAATAAGTATTTTCATCTAAGGATATCAAGACCAATTACTATGATATCATCTCATTTTTTTGGTATAAATAAATTAAGATATGTATTTTTCAACAGATAAGCAGATGGATATTGAAAATCATAGAACAAAGAAAGACTGGGTATGCAACAAACACTTAACAGTGGCTAACACTGTCAACATTGACTTGGATAATTTTGAGGGGAGGATGAAGGAGAGTGAGTGAAGGGTGTCATAAAATCTCAAATGAGAATATTTCTTAATAATTTTAAGTGGACACTATAATAATACTAATATTTTCAAAGAAATTCAGAAATCTTTATGCCTATTTAAATTGACTTATTTAAAATGCATTCAATGAATTTAATAAATACAATCATTTTTAATTTTATCTGTTTATTTATTTTGGCACTCCCTCCCCCCAAAAAATGAAGGCATTTTAAAGGTAGTTGCCTTGGCTGGTTTGCCCATCGTTGCTTTCCCAGGGCCTTGAAGTGTACTTAGTCTTTAGAATGTGCTCAGTAATTATTGTTGACTGGCTGAGTTTCAAGAAATTGGAGCAAATGTTTGAAAAAGCAAACACATTATAACATTACTTTCCCCCACGATTTACCTTTTTTATTTAATCCCAGTTCAACAAATATGCTGCCTCTGTATTCATAAACAATAGAACATGAAGAAAATCAGGCTCCCTTAGTACATCACTGAAAATCAATATCAGATTCTCTAAAAATGCTTCCAGACAACAAAAGCTTAAGGAAAATAGCTTATTTTACTTATGCATGCCAGTCAAGGTACATGATATGGAGTCCAAATGGTGTCAGTGACCCAGGATCTTGGCGTTCTGCCAAGCTCAGTGTGTGGCTTCCATCTTGTAATCTAGGGTGGTTGCTCTTGCCTCCATCATTGCATACATGTTGTAGCTAATACAACGGTGATAAGACAAAGTAGAGGGCATTGCTCTTCAAGAGAAAGTCTCTTGTAAAGAAAAGCTGTGAGGTTACATGGGATGGTTCTCTGCTCGTGTTTTAATTAGCTATAACCTTGACATATAGCCACTCAAAGTTGCAACAGGACAATTGGGTGTGTAGTGTTGGGCTATGTATCCACCTGAAATTCAACAGATGCCTTTTAAGAAATAAAAGAGAATTAATATTCTTGGGCAGCACTAATAAAGTTTCTAAATTGATGGGACATTTTATTTTAGGGATATATATCTGTGAGGTACTGATTTTTTTTTCATTCTTTTGTCCATATGTCTTACATGCTGTTGACAACATTTCAATGATGTTACGTACACTAGAAACACAAAAATCAGAATGTAATATTTGACTAAAAGAAATTTTAAAAGAAATTTGGAGAGGACAGGGAAATATATTCCATTTATATGAGTAATTATTTTCTTTTCTTTTTTAAATTTTATTTAATTTAATTTTTTTTTTTTTTTGAGATGGAGTCTCGTTGTGTCGCCCAGGCTGGAGTGCAGTGGCCAGATCTCAGCTCACTGCAAGCTTCGCCTCCTAGGTTCACGCCATTCTCTTGCCTCAACCTCCTGAGTAGCTGGGACTACAGGCACCCACCACCACGCCCGGCTACTTTTTGTATTTTTTAGTAGAGACGGGGTTTCACCGTGTTAGCCGGGATGGTCTCAATCTCCTGACCACGTGATCTGCCCGCCTGGGCCTCCCAAAGTGCTGGGATTATTGGCATGAGCCACCGTGCCTGGCCCATATGAGTAATTACTTTCAACATAACTCTTACAAATCTTATAAATCCATAAAGCTTGACCCTCAAATGTTGTTGAATGTCAGGAAAATGAGGCTAGAAAACCCCAATGTAAACTGTTACACATTGATATTCAACTATATTTTACCCTCATAACTTAACTATTCCACATAAACTTAGCATTTCGGTAATTAGTCTGCATTTAATACATTACAACTCTGAGTTTAAACTTCTAGTACCATATACAAAAATTAACTTACCTCCTTCCCAACAAACTAACTTACTTCAAGGTGGTGATACTAAAAGTACACTTTAAAAAACATTTTTCTCAAGGAAGATTCTTTGTCTTCATTGGAAAAGAAAAGAAAGAAAAGCAGCAGCATCATTGTGACTATTCATACTAATGTGTGGGTATCATGACTGACTAATAGAAAACAATGCGCTCATTCATCTTCCCTCTGATTATAGTAACTAACATGCAGCAATGGGCTTCAAGTCTTGAAAACTTATATTCTAAATATATGTACATATATATAAATATATACATCTGTGTGTATATATGTGTGTGTGTATATATAAATATATTGAGAGAGAGAGACAGAGATAGAGACAGGGGCTCATTGTGCTGCTCAGGCTGGAGTGCAATGGTGTGAACACAACAGTTCTGACTACCTGGGCTTAAGTGACCCTCCTACCTCAGCCTCCTGAGTAGCTGAGAACCGAGGTACATGCCATCATGCCCAGCTATTTATTATTATTGTTATTATTATTATTGTTTGTAGAGACTGATCTTGCTATGCTTTTCAGGCTAGCCTTGAACTCCTGGTCTCAAGTGATTCTGCATCTGTGGCCACCCAAAGTGTTTGAATTACAGGAGTGAGCCACTGGACCCAGCCTATATTCTAATATCACTTATTTGATTTTAGAGATACCATTTTGACTGGGATTTATTTTGTGATAGAGATATGTATTAACTCTGTTTACCTTTGATTGCAAGCCGCATTATGAAGAGTTCTCATTCTCATAGCCCAACCTTAATTGTAAGTCAACAACAACAACAAAAAAGACACACAAATCCAGTATGTAAAGCTGAAGTATTCTATTCTGTATGAAACTTTTGCCTTGATTTTAATGATCAATGTTTAGCATTAACTAAGGCTCAGTAGTCTTCACATTAATTTGTTTTAATCTTTGAATCATAGCCTCATTGCTGAGACTATAAGCTGTACTCAGAGCTGTAAAGTACAGGTTTTCAAACTTCAGTCTGCCTCAAATCACCTAGATGACTTTCAATACACACACTTTTGAGACAACCTAACAGAATGGGAGGAAATATTTGCAAACTATGCATCTGACCAAGGTTTAATATCCAGCATCTATAATGAACTTAAATAAATTTACCAGAGAAAAACCAACAACCCCAATAAAAGTGGGCAAAGGAAACGAACAGACACTTTTCAAAAGGGAACATGCATACAGCCAGCAAACTTATAAAAAAAGCTCAACATTACTGATCATTAGAGAAATGCACATAAAAACCACAGTGAGATATCATCCCACACCAGTCACAATGGCTATCATTAAAAAGTCAAAAAGTAACAGATGCTGGCAAGCTTGTGGAGAAAAGGAAACATATGCACTGTTGATGGGGGAGTAAATTAGTTCAACCATTGTGGAACACGGTATGGCAATTTCTCAAAGAGCTAAAAAACAGAATCACAATTTGACCCAGAAATCCCATCACTGGGTATATACCCAGAAGAATATAGGTTATTCTATCATAAAGGTACATGCATGCAAATGTTCATTGCTAAACTATTTGCAATAGCAAAGACATTGAATCAACCTAAATGCCCATCAGTGACAGACTGGATAAAGAAACTGTGGTACATATACACCGTGGAATATTATTCAGTCATAAAAAAGAATAATATCATGTCTTTTGTGGGAACATGGATTAAGCTGGAAATTATTATCCTTAGCAAACTAATGAAGGAACAGAAAACCAAATACTACATGTTCTCACTTATAAGTGGGAGCTAAATAATGAGAACTCATGAACATGAAGAAGGAAACAGCAAACACTGCGGTCTACTGCAGGACTGAGGCTGGGAAAAGGAAGAGGAACAGAAAAAATAGTTATTGGTTACTAGACTTAATACCTGGATGATTAAATAATATGTACCAAAAAACCCATGACACGAGTTTAAATGTATAACAAATATGCACATGTGCTCCTGAATGTAAAATAAAGCTTAAAAAAAAAAATCACGGAAAGTTTTGGACTCCAACCCCAGAGTTTCTCATTCAGTTTGTACCAGGTAAGAATACATAATTTGCATTTCTAACAAGTTCCCAGGTAATGCTGAGGCTGCAATCTCTAGTCTGTGGACTACATTTTGAGAACCCTCTGTGTGCACAGCCAGCGTTTTGATTGCTGCAAGTTCTTTCTCTGAACAGAGCTACAGTGTCTAAGATCTCTGTAATTGGGATGATAACCACAGCCTTCTCTTCAAGAGCTGAAAAAGATTTTCCTTGATGCCACTACACTGTCAAGCACATATGGTGTAGTTATGCTTTCATCATTCAAGCTTATGGTCTGACCTTTTGGTCAAATAATGATTATCATTACAAAATTCAAACACTTTTTTAAAAATGTTGTTTTAAATTATTCGAAATTAGCCCACAAAATACAGCTTCTTAAGTAGATAATTATAATGAGAAGCGTATTGCTAAATAGTATAGCATCAAATCGAAATACTATAATATAAATGCTATTTAAAATTCAATAGTAAAATATCTGACACAGAGGTACAATTATACAAAAGATTTATTTTACTAAAATATAAGAATATGGATAAGAGTAACAACTTGACAGGTAGACTGTAAATAAATATTGAGGTCAAATTTAGAATATTTGTAGGAAGCATTTGAGTGGTAAACTGAACGAGTACAAACAAAACAGATACATTTTTTTGTGAAGACTTCCAGTAACAAATAAATAAAATAGATTGAAAAGCATGAAAGAAAATGAGATATTTTAGATATTCATTTTATTTTTCAGTGTCTTTACTGTGTCCATTTTTAGTGGAAAGAGGTATAGTTACAAATATCATTAAGCCACATTTTGCAGCATTCATTTTCTCTGGCTAGTTGTGAGAAAACAAAGCTTACATGAGGAAAGAAAGCGATTATGTTTTCAAACGACTAAAAGTTGTTTTATATGCCTTACTTTTATTTTGAGGTATTTTATGTTTCATTTTAAATCTTATCTGCAAATCTAAAACAGTTTAATTTAAGTTGGGAGTAGCAACCTCCATAGTAATGATAGGACAATAGTGTGTCACTCACTATGTAAGAATCTGAAACTAAATGAGTGACTTTTAATTGTTTTATTTTTAATTGATTTATTTTATTTTTAGAGTAGATTTAGGTTTACAAAAATAATGAGCAAAAGGTACAGAGTTCTTATAACCCCCTTACCTTTCTGTCATACAATTTTCCCTATTATTATTATCATGCATTAATATGGCACATTTGTTACAATTTCTTGACCAGTATTTATACATCATTATTAATGATAGTATGTGGTTTATATTAGGATTCACTATGTGTTGTAGAGTTCTATGGGTTTTGATACATGTATAATGGCATGTGTCCACCATTATAGTATCATGCAGGATAATTTCACTGTGCTTAATATTCACTGTGATCAATATATTCATCCCTCTCTCCTTACCCCAGACCCCTGGCAACCACTATCTTTTTGTTGTCTGAATAGTTCTTTCACTTAACAATATGTATTTCAGCTTTTCAGGCTTGATGGTATGTTTCTTTTTATTAAGTAATATTCTGTTACACCAATGTATTGCACTGTGTTTATTCATCTATCTATTGAAAGACTTACTAGTTGCTTCCAACTTTAGAGAATTATCAATAAGACCACTATAAACATTTATGGGCATGTTTCTGTGTGGACATACTTTTCAACTCTTTTGGGTAAATACCTAAGAAATCAATTGCTAGATTATAGGGTAAGACTATGCTTATGTTGTAAGAAACTGCCAAACTGTCTTCCAACATGGCTGTACCATTTTACATTTCCACCATCAGTGAATGAATTCCTTCTGCTCCACATCCTTGTCATCATTTGTTACTGTTAGTTTTTCAGATAGTAGACATTCTAATTGGTGTATAATGGTATCGCACCATGCTAATTTGAAGTTCCCTAATGACATATTGTTTTGAGCATATTTTCATGTGTTTATTTAGCAACTACATATCTTCTTTGAGGAACTGTTAAGATACAATTATTTGGGCTTCTAGTTCAACATACAAATAGTGTAGACCTCATGAAATTCAGTTTCCGATCTTAAAGTTTTCATTTTCTTTTTACTTGGTCTCAGTGGAAGCTCTCAAATTCTATCTGTTCTTGCATCTATTTCATAAGATTTTTCAGCATAAATAAATATCAAATGAAAACAGTTATAAAATTGTCTTCCTAAAATCCAAGCTGAAGAAAAGATAATTCATCACTTTCAAAACTACTGTGTAACAATTAACTTTTTTACTTGAATTTCTGAAAATATCCTGCCAAATCTGAAATAAAGTATGTTAAGAGATACATTTTCAATAGCATAATCATCCCTCGGGATCTAACAAGGATATTTTTACTTGTATTGTAGGTACATAAACTACATGTAGCGATAAGCATATTTATATAAATTGTCCTATATATAATTGCATAATTATATATAAAAAAATTAAATAATTTATCACAATCCTATGGCTAATTCAGTTATCCCTTAATTAAAACATATTTAATTAAATTATATCATTTTAACTGTTGCACATATGGCTACTACTGACATTTATTTTGCTAATACAATTAAACTTAATTGAAAAAAATGGTTGAAAGGCAAGTTTAAATTTTTTTTAATTATTGAGAATTTTATTCATTGTAGAACACTTTGTATTTTACACACCAGATAAACAGCTGTGGATATTTTACCTTCCAAGTTTCTGTCAATAATTTATTCCTATGTAATACTTGAAGATATTGAAGAGAGTTATCATTTTAATATCTGCTTCATCAATAAACATGATTAGGTTATACTGAAATCATGGAAATTCTATGAACTGCTTATCCTCTGTATTTTATCATAAAAATTTTGGGGGGTAAATGTCATTTGGATGCAGAGAGATTTGGCGATGTTACAAAACAACATTCTTCCCTGATTGAATATGATGCCACATAATGGACTTGGCTAACATCTTTCATATGCACTTTTACCTATATATTTGCATAGTTGCTGTCCAGGCATCTTGTCAAAGGGGTACTGGAAAACTGTCACTATTCTTTCACCCTGTATTAAAGTTAAAATATAAGAAATATATATAGTTAACTAATAACCCTTTTGAATAGTCAGATTGAAATAATAATACCTTAAGTCTCCGTGTAACTCACTATCTTAGAGTTTCAACCAGAAAGTCAGATTTAATATACATCAAACACAGTGATACTATTTCCAGGACCCAATTTAATAACTTGGGTGTCATAGGTGTACTTTAAGTAAATAAGATTATGAATATAAATGCAAGGATTTGTATAAATATGGGCCTACACAATATTGCTGTGCTTTACTCTTCATGCTTGTGACACAGAGAGGAATCATGGTCAGCCAGAAGAAGATCCATCCATACTGGCAGGCAGCTGTGAGAGATAAAAGTGGTGGCCATTTGTCAATTTTCGCTTTTGTTGCCATTGCTTTTGGTGTTTTAGACACGAAGTCCTTGCCCATGACTATGTCCTGAATGGTATTGCCTAGGTTTTCTTCTAGGGTTTTTATGATTTTAGGTCTAACATGTAAGTCTTTAATCCATCTTGAATTAATTTTTGTATAAGGTTTAAGGAAGGGATCCAGTTTCAGCTTTCTACATATGGTTAGCCAGTTTTCCCAGCACCATGTATTAAACAGGGAATTCTTTCCCCATTTCTTGTTTTTGTAAGGTTTGTCAAAGATCAGATGTGATAGTTTGCTGAGAATGATGATTTCCAGCTTCATTCATGTCCCTACAAAGGACATGAACTCATCCTTTTTTATGGCTGCATAGTATTCCATGGTGTATATGTGCCACATTTTCTCAATCCAGTCTGTCATTGATCGACATTTGGGTTGGTTCCAAGTCTTTGTTATTGTGAATAGTGCTGCAATAAACATATGTGTTCATGTGTCTTTGTAGCAGCATGATTTATAATCCTTTGGGTATATACCCAGTAATGGGATGGCTGGGTCAAATAGTATTTCTAGTTCTAGATCCTTGATGAATCGCCACACTGTCTTCCACAATGGTTGAACTAGTTTACAGTCCCACCAACAGCATAAAAGTGTTCCTATTTCTCCACATCCTCTCCAGCACCTGTTGTTTCCTGACTTTTTAATGATCACCATTCTAACTGGTGTGAGATGGTATCTCATTGTGGTTTTGATTTGCATTTCTCTGATGGCCAGTGATGATGAACATTTTTTCATCTGTCTGTTGGCTGCATTAAATGTCTTCTTTTGAGAAGTGTGTTCATACCCTTTCCCCACTTTTTGATGGGGTTGTTTGTTTTTTTCTTGTAAATTTGTTGGAGTTCTTTGCAGATTCTGGATATTAGCCCTTTGTCAGAAGAGTAGATTGCAAAAATTTTCTCCCATTCTGTAGGTTGCCTGTTCACTCTGATGGTAGTTTATTTTGCTGTGCAGAAGCTCTTTGAAGCTGGAAACCATCATTCTCAGCAAACTATCCCAAGGACAAAAAACCAAACACCGCATGTTCTCACTCATAGGTGGGAATTGAACAATGAGAACACTTGGACACAGGAAAGGGAACATCACACACCGGCCCCTGTCGTGGGGTGGGGAAGGGGGGAGGGATAACATTAGGAGATATACCTAATGTAAATTATGAGTTACTGGGTGCAGCACACCAACATGACACATGTATACTTATGTAACAAGCCTGCACATTGTGCACATATACCCTAGAACTTAAAGTTAAAAAAAAAAAAAAAAAAAGGTGGTGGCCTGCAAGGGAACAGGCTAGGGAGAATAGGGAATTATTTGAAACTGCTTCTTTCCTAAATTCTTCGCAGGATATTTTGTGCAAGCATCCAGCTCCTTCAGCTCTATCAGGCAACAGCAGGGGTATCAGTGGCTATTGAGATAAACAAGCAATAGAAAGGCAATTGAGACAAAAGGGAAGTACTGTCTATTTATCAGTAGTTGTAGGTTAGTCTGAAAGGGTGAATTGGAGATACTCATGCTACATTAAGCAGCAGCAATTGAACTAGAATTGTTATTTATAACAATATGTAAAGATATCTATGGATTCTTAGATGGTAGAATTGTGAAATCTGCAAAATATTGGACTGTTAGCTAACAAGCAGGAGGTGGCTTGTACTACTCAATTTTTGAATTTGTAGCCAGACTTTTTCTGAACTGAGGCAGCAATATACTGAAATCATAACCAGATTTTTAAAAAAGAGATGTTTTACCTTGGAACATTTTTAAAGTTAGAAGAAAAATATTCCTAAAGGACTGAGAAAAGAACCTAAATGATCAGCTCTAGTACCGAATATTAAGATACTTTGATAAAAATAAATTCAAATTTTCATTATAAATAAGTATGAAAATAATCACCTGTAATGATAAACTGGGGACATTCAGTTTGCCATTAAGGAGTACAGGAGTGCTGTTGCTAATGAGGAAGAATGTTATAATAGTACATATTTAACTTGGCAGAGCCATTCATTGAAAAGATTAAAAAACACCTAGAAGTATTATAGGATGTCAACTAAGAGAATGTAAATTAAAATTTTAAAGTAAAATAATATTGCATGTATCAGATAACACACACATCCATATATACACATACAAATAAAAATAAACAGGAGTAGACAGAATAAAGAACAGGAGGAAGGTTCAAGCTGGTACAGAGCAGGTAGCTGCAATCCAAACTGCATTTGCCATGCGACTATAACAGATGTAAAAGCTGTGGAGAAAAATTATGCATTAGCATGAAGATCCATGCCAGTATTATGGCTTCTAGGTCCTGTAAGGGTCTAGAACACAGCCTCCACAGAAGTGCTTTGAAGAGTCAGCCAATTTCCTACAACATTCTATTCTAGAGTAACAAGTAGTAGATGAACCTCAATACTCAAGATGGCACAAAATTAATGCTTATAAGCATGCAGAAGTACTTGAATATTCCCCCTCAACTTCTCATTAAAACACACACAAACAAGAAGAATAAAGAAGAAATTGAATCACACTGTTACCAAAAACTGAAACGCAGGGCAGCACAGAAGTATATAAAATCAATTTTGCATCCTTGATTTGGGTTAAAAAGTTGCAGTTACATTGCCTATGATACAGTCTAAATTAATAAATTAACCACGATTAAACAATGGTGAATGACCATTTTGAAATTTCCAGAATGAAAAAAAGAAAGTATCTACAGGTATCCTCTACAATGACACAACTTGAAAGTATCCTACAATTAATATCACTCTACAAAAAAGGTGAAGTGCAGTCCTCAAATTATTTTGCAATGCTATATAAACCCCTCAGAAGTTATTGTTTTCATAAAGGAGAAAGGCTTTTTATGTACTATTTCCATACCAAGACAAAGTATTCATGCAAAATGGTAAGAGAAAACAATTTTATTTATGCAAAGGCAAAATAGGCCATTTATTAACCCAGAAATACAAAACAGTTTAATATTAGAAATCAAACAATATATTGCATCAAAAGGTCAAATGAGAATTTACTTTTTATATAATGTAAATTTATCCCTAGGAGATTTGCTAATGGAAACATCATTTATATATAGACTAATTGCTGTTATGGAATTCAGGACATATAATTTACCATATAGTTACAAAATAATTTGCCTGCCATCATCAGGGATTTAAGTGTTCTAGTTACGTGAATTTTCAATACCCTTAAAGTTTTAAAAACTCATTAATTTTAAATATATTACATACTTTGCTGACTTAATAAACGGTATTTTAATAAAATCTGGTATGCTAATAAATGTAAAATTGTCATTATGAAAATCAATTACTATGCTCTATTACAATGATAACTTAGGGCTGTTTGTTCAGGACCTAACTAAGAGCTGCATTATAAGACATAAACAATTTGAATGAAGCATGAAAAATGTATATTTGATAATAAGTGTAACTATTCTTTCTCCTATGCTTTTCTCTTGAGTCTACTGTCAATTCAAAATGAGTATGTTTATATTACTTCCATTCTCTTCAAACGTGGTGACCTGTTATTTAAGGAGAACAAATCTAAATGCCTTCATAGGCAGACAGGAAACTTCATACTTTTAAGTAAACTTTCAAATTTTAGAACAGATTTTAATTTAGAGAAAAATTATGAAGATACTCCAGAGTTCCCATATACAGCATATCTAGCTTATTTTATGTTAGCATTTTAGATTACATAGTTCTCAGTTAATTAACAAATATTAATACATTATTATTAAAGTTCACACTTATTCAGATTTCATTAGTTTTTTACCTAACTTTTTTATTTTTCCAGGATTCTACCCATGATACCATATTACATGTAGTTTTTATGTTTCCTTATCCTCCTTTGGGCTCTACCAGTTTCTCATTCTGGTCAGCTTTTGGTAGAATGTTCTCAGTCAAGATTTGTTTGATGTATTTGTGATTATTAGACTTGGAATATGGGTTTTGGGGAGACAGATCACAATGACAGGTGACATTTTAATCACATTTTATTCAGAGAACATGCTATCAACATGAACTATTACTATTAATGTTAATCTTGGTCACCTGGTTGAGGTAGTGTTTTTCAAGCTTCTCCATTCTAAGATACTCTTTTCTTGCCCCTTTCCATACTGTACTCTTCAGAAGGATGTCACTTTGAGCAGCCAGCATTCAAGCAATGGGCATTGTGCGCTATTTTCTTGAGTAAGGATTATCTACACAAATTATCTGGAAATCTTTGGCATGGGATATTTATCCATTCTTTCCTATTTACTTAGTTATTCAATCATATATTGATATAAGTAAGAATATTCATTTTATACTTTGGCTACAACCCACTACTACATTATATGCAGTAGGCATATTATTTGAGCAAATGCCCCTAAGAGCTCTTTTAGTTGGTTCCTCTGTCCCTTTGACATATGTCCATCATTCTGGGTTTTGAGGAGATTTTTTGGAACACTTCCTTTCTTTATGACACTTCAAACGTTCTAGGATCAGCAACCCAAGAATCAAGCCATTACTCCAAGAACTCTGGATGCTTTTATTGGAAGATGGTATTAGAATGCAAGTTCAGGACACTAGGCATTCTCATTGTTACTGGGATGTCATGGCTTATAGGTTCTCTCGGCTGACAGAACAAGGAAATATATGTCTGCATACTAACTCACCTTTATATACATGTATATGATTATTTCTATATAAAACCATCAGTACCTATATTTAGCTATCTATATTTAAATTAAACATGAGTATATACTGATGACTCCAATTCTAATCCATTGCCATATGGACCCCCTTGCTTATATATAATCTCTCACTCCAACAATGAGAAATCTACTTACTTATATGCTTCTTTAATTCCATTATGCTATGGTTTGGATGTTTGTTACTCAAGCCTCATGTTAAGATTTGATCCTATTGTTGGAGGTGGGGCCTAATGGGAGGTGTCTGTGTCACAGGGGCACATTCCTCATAAATGGCCTCTCTTGTGGGTGAGTGACTTCTCATTCTATTAGTTCCCCTGACAGCTGGTTGTTAAAAAGAGCCTGGCATGTCCCTCTTCTCTCTTTTTTGCTTCCTTTCTCACCATGTGATTTCTGCACATACTGGCTCCCCTTTTCCTTCTGTACAGTATGAAAAGCTACAAGCTAAATAAACCTCTTTTCTTTATAAATTACTCAGTCTCAGATACTTGTTCATAGTAACACTTATTCTATACTAATAGATTAAGACAATCATTGTTTCAGGTTAATATTTACCCAAATAGAAAATAACTTCATTACCTAGAATAGTGTTCACTTATAGTCGCTTATAGTTAATATTGTCCTTAGTCTTATAGAATCAATTTATTTCCAAAGTTACTAAGGTACGTATCTATTTACCCACATGATTTAGGAAAGATTTTTAATATATTTATAATACAAATATATTCCTTTGTTACATTCTGCATTCCTTCCTTGGATCTCAAAACTTCTAAATGATTTTTTAGATTTCATTCATTAGGTTAACACTTTGTGCTATGAAGTCCATACATTAGGTTAACATTTTGTGTTGCTATGTATCCAACATAATAGTAACCCACAGCACAGTTTCATCATGTTAACAAATCCACTGTGCTTCATCTATTCCAATCTCATCCTACCCAAGCCCCTGAAAAACACTGATCTGCTTATAGTCTCTGTAGTTTTGTCTTGTGCTGAACGTCAGATAAATGGAATGATAGAGTGCATAGTCTTTTTAGACTGACTTACTTCATCTTTCAATATGTATTTAAGATTAATTTATGTATTTACATTGCTTAATAGTTCATTATTTGTTATCACTGAATAGTATTTCATTGTATGGACATATCAAAATTATCAATTTATCTATGCAAGGACATCTTGATTGTTTCCAATTTTTGGTAATTATGAATAAAGTTGTTTATAAAATTCTTATGCCGGTCGTTGTGTGGACATAAGATTTCAACTCAACTGGGTAAATACCTAGTATTATTCTATAAATGTCAATTAATTCAAGTTGATGGATAGTGCTGTTCTAGTCTACTATATCTTTACTGATTTTCTGTCTGCTTGATCTATCAATTACTGGAATAGGGATTTTGAAGTCTACAACTGTAGGAGTGGATTTCTTTTCTCTTTTCAATTCAATCATTTTGCCTTATGTATTTTGACATTCTAATGGAATGGACTCAAACAATCCTCCGGTCTAAGCCTCCTATCTGGGACTGTAAGTGTGCTAATTTTTGTGTTTTGTTTTGTTTTTTGTTTTTGTAGAGACAAGGTTTTACCAGGTTGCCCAAGGTGGTGGTGAACTCCTGAACTCAAGCTATCTGCTACCCTTAGCCTCCCAAAGTGTTGGGATTACAGGCATAAGCCACTGCACTTGGTCTTCCACTTCATTTTCTTATTGCTTGTACAATTTCTCATGAAAAGTCCACTATAATTCTTATCTTATACCACTGTTAAGTAAGCACCCTCCCCACCTTATTTCAAGATTTTTTGAGATGGAGTCTAACTTAGTCGCCAGGCTGGAATGCAGTGGTGTGATCTTGGCTCACTGCAACCTCTGCCTCTGGGGTTCAAGTGATTCTCCTCTGTAGCTGGGATTACAGGCATGCGCTGCCATGTCCAGCTACTTTTTTTTTATTTTTAGTAGAGACGGAGTTTCACCATGTTGTCCAAGATGGTCTGCATCTCCTGACCTCGGGATCCGCCCACCTTGGCCTCCCGAAGTGCTGGGATTATAGGCGTGAGCCACTGCGCCGGGCCAGATTTTTTTGTTATTGCTTTATTGCAGTCTGAATATACGTCTAAGTTGGCTTGTTGGTTTGGTTTATTTTATTTATTCTGTTTGGTCACGTTATTTGAGCTTCATGGACCTAGGTTTTGGTTTGGTGTCTAATAAGGTTTGGCTGTGTCCCCATCCACTCATCTTCAATTATAGCTCCCATAATCCCCACGTGTTATGGGAGGGACCCAGTGGGAGGTAATTGAGTCATGGGGGCAATTACATTCATGCTATTCTTGAGGTAGTGAGTTCTGATGAGATCTGATGGTTTTGTAAGGAACTTCTCCCACTCTTCACTCTCATTCTCCTTCCTGCCACATATAAGAAGGACATGTTTGCTTCCCCTTCCCCCATGACTGTAAGTTTCCTGAGGCCTCCCCAGCCTGAACTGTGAGTCAATTAAGCCTCTTTCCTTTATAAATTACCCAGTCTCGGGTATGTGTTTATTAGTAGCGTGAGAACAGACTAATACAGTGTCTGTTATTAACTTTAGAATGTTCTCAGCCATTACTGCTTCAAAAATTTATTATGCTCTGTGTTCTCATTACTCTTTCTGGTATTCCAATTACAGTTATGTTATAAATGTAATATTGTGCTACAGTTCTTGAATGTTTTGTTATATATTGTTTTATTATTTTTTCTTTATATATTTTAGTTTGGAAAGTTTTCATTGACCTTCCTTCAAGTTCATTAATTATTTTATAAGCTATGTCTAGTCTACTGATGACCACATCAAAGGCATTCTTCATTTCTCTTAGTCTTTTTCATTTATAGTGTTTCCTTTTCATTCTTTCCTAGGATTTCCATCTGTTCTTAAACCACTTATTTCATATGTTGTCTATTTTCCACTTGAGCCCTTCACGTATTTATCATTGTTATTTTAACTTCCCTTTCTGATCATTCCAGTATTTGTGTGATATGGTTTGGATTTGTGTCCCTACTAAAATCTCATGTCGAATTGGAGGAGGGGCTTAGTGGGAAGTACTGTGATCATGGGGGTGGATTTTTCTCTTAATGTTCCTATGATAGTGAGTTGTGATGGCATAAATGTATGTGTCACTTCCCCCTTCTCTCTTTCTCTCTTGCTGCCTTGTAAAGAAGGTGTTTGCTTCCTCTTTGCCTTCTGCCATGATTGTAAGTTTCCTGAGGCCTTCCAATCATGCTTCCTATTAAGCCTGTGAAACTGTGAGTCAATTAAACCTCTTTTCTTCATAAATTACCCAGTCTCAGATCATTCTTTATAGCAGTGTGCCGTACCCAAGTCTGTTTCTGATGATTGCTTGGTTTCCTCAGAGTGAGTTTTTTCTTGATTTTTGGCATGGCTTGTGATTCCGTTGTTGTTAAAATGAAGGCATGTTGTAATGTTCAGTTATAAGTAATGTCAGGTAATGAAAACTGAGGTAAATTGGCCTTTAGTATTTACGTTAATACGGCTAGGAGTTGAACTGTGTTTAATGTTTGCTGTAGCTATAAGTGTTAGTGAATACAAATTTCTCCAGTTTCCTTGGTTTTATTTCCCCTCTCCATTTTAGGGTTCCCTAAGTACTGTTGCTCAGAGATAGTCTGTATCTTGCACTTCTTTTAGCTATAACCCATTGTTATTATGCTGGAGCACTCACTGTCGGTATGGTGGTAAGGTATATAACAGAAGTGAGTGTCAACTTGATTGAACTGAATGATGCAAAGTATTGTTCCCGGGTGTGTTTGTGAGGATATTGCCAAAGGAGATTAACATTTGAGTTAGTGGTCTGGGAGAAGCAGACCCAGAGTGGCTAGAATAAAGCAGGCAGAAGAAGGTGGAAAGAACAGACTTGCTGAGTCTTCCAGCCTTCAACTTTCTCCCCTGCTGGATTCTTCCTGCCCTTGAACATTAGATCCCAAGTTATTCAGCCCTGGATTCTTGGACTTGCACCAGTGATTTGCCAGGGTTCATGGGCCTTCAGCTACAGACCGAAGGCTGCACTGTCAGCTTTCCTATTTTGAGGTTTTGAAACTTTGACTGGTTTCCTTCCTCCTCAGCTTGCAGACCGCCTAATGTAGGAAATCACCTTGTGATCGTGTGAGTCAATTCTCTTCTAAACTCCCCTTCATATATACATATATCCTATTAGTTCTGTCCCTCTAGGGAACCCTTTACTCAATTTTGCACACATTACTCAATTTTATTTTTAAGGGAATTTTGATAGAAGTTTAGTGAGGAATCAGTCCATACAATACAAATGGAAAAGTTGTTGAGAGGAGATTATTTCTTAGATAAAGTCTCTTAAATATATTGAACTCACTCATCCCTTTCTCTGTGACAATCTGCATTACAACATTTTAATTTTTTCTCTGAAAGAGAGTGGAATTTATAAAATTAATTTAGAACCACTTATTATTACTATTATGTTTTAATTCTGGGATACATATGCAGAATGTGCAGGTTTGTTACATAGGTATACATGTGCCATGGTGATTTGCTGCAGCCATCAATCCGTCATCTAGGTTTTAAGCTCCACATGCATTAGGTGTTTGTCTTAATGCTGTCCCTCCCCTTCTACCCCACCTCCGACAGGCCCCGATGTGTGATGTTCCCCTCCCTATGTCCAGGTGTTCTCATCAGAACCACATTTTTAAGAAGCAAAAATATACATTCACATTATCCTTTGGTTTTTGACAGTTATTCGTCTTAAAAATCTTTTTGATAAGATATTTTGTTTAACCATTCATTACAGAATCTTAGGTATGTAAATAGTAATTTATTTTACTTGTTTTATATTTTTCACTTTTCAATTTTCAGTTTATTTCCTTTCCCCAATAAAACACATTGCAACAGAAGTATAACATGCTATAGCCAATCATTTTCCAAATGAGATAATCTGGAATCAACTCCTTACTTACCTTTATAATAAAACATCTTTCTATACTATTTCATATCTTTAGTAGAGTCCTTTAGAACTTTTATTTCTACAAAAATGTAGTGAAAACTTTAACTATATCTACTGGAGAAAGCAAGCAAACTTAATGACAGAAACAAGAATAGAACTCTTTTTTCCTGCTATTTGGATGTTTTTGAAATAGATCCAGTCCTTGAATCTTTTATATTTGATTAAAGGAGATATAAGATTCATTTTTATTTCAGTTATTTCTGGTTCCCTATTATTGACAGACTCTTAGGACAAAGAACTCTTTATCGGTGTCCTTATATCCAAGCCTTTAAATAAATTAAGAATTATATTGGCTTTTATAAACCTATATTTTCCTGTTTTAACTTTCATGTTAAACTTTTAAAAATATAATAAAATCATTTTAAGTTCTAAAGGAGTCTTCTTAAACATACTAGACTGCTTATAGTCATGATATTAAAAATTCATATAACTACTTGTGTACAAGATAAATTTCCCTTGAAGAATGATTAGTTTTCTTTATTATTTTATGTGTATTTAGGAGAGGTTTCAACTTTTCGTGGGTTACTGGCCTGGCAGTTCTACAATTGGAAAAGAATCTCTGAAAAAGAGTTTTAGAAGATGCAAACTTTCTAGCAAAAATCCTTGTAGCTAAAAGATTAAGGCTTATCACATTTGTTTAAAAGTCATAAGAATTGTTACTGTTTCATAATAACAAACTGAACTGTTAAATTTTGCCTGTGAGTATCAAGGGCATAACTATCAAATTTGGTTTAACAAAATAAAGTATCTCAGATAATCTGAGTAGGCCTGATTCAGTCAGTTCAAAGACCTCAAAAGCAGAGCTGAGGTGTCCCTGATGAAGTATAAATTCTGCCTGTGGACAGCAACTTCAGCCCATACCTGAGATTTCCAGCTTGGCTGGACCTGTGGATTTGGACTTGTGTAGCCAGCCTCATAATTGTTTAAGCCAATTTCATGTAATAAATCTCTCACCCTATCTCCTTACAACTTTCTTTTTCTTGATGAGCCCTACTGATATACTAGCAAAACAAAGAAACATAAATCAGGATTATTATTAAATAATCTTTTTACTGACATCTAAGAAAAAATCATAAAGCAGCTTTGTAAAATAACCAATTTTATTTTATAAATAAAATATATTTTACACATTACATTGAAGAACAATTTTCATAGAGTAAATTCATCCCATTTTTTCCCATATGGCTCTCCAACTTTTGGCAAATGCATACAGTAGTGTAATCACCACTATAATCATCATTAAAGTTGCTTGTCACATTAAAAAATTTCCCTTTGCCTTTTTTTTCAGTTAACCACTCTCTCCCACTACCAGCAATTAAAAAACATTTGTCTATTTTCTGTTCCTAAAGTTTGTTTTTTTCCAGAAATATCATATAAGTGATACTGTACATAACCTTTTATATCTGTATTATTTGACTTAGAGTAGTGCATTTGTGGTTTATTCATATTGTTGTACACATTAGTTCTTTCCATTTTAAGGTAGTGTTCCTTCGGATTAATGTACTACAGTGTGTTTAGACATTCTTCAGTTAAAAAGAAATTTGTGTTTTTTCATATTTTGATGATTACAGTTGGGCCCCCATAAGTAAGCCTACTTGCTTTTTTTCATTGTCTCTTGAATGTATTCATTTATTTATAAAATATTAACAGGACTCCTGTTTTGTGAGTAGGTTAATAGTACTGGGGATACAATGATGTGTAAGGTAGTCATTGCTCTACAAGTTGTGGTAAAGATGGCTAAACAATAACTTTGGGAGTTGTGGATGCTTAAGGCACATGAGGCTCACACAGTTTAGCATAATTCGTGGAATTAGGAAATGATATCTAATTCCACAAGTTACATGGGAATTAGAAATCACTCACATGAAATGAGAGCTTTAAGTTGGTTTCTGAAAAATCCAAACAAGATTTCTAAAATCAAGAAATCATAGTTTCATCCTTGGCCCCGTCAAATAACATTTGCCAAGTCCTAAAAACCTGCTGGATCTCAGTTTTCTTATCTGTCAAAGAACTTTGGATTAGATAAATTCTATAGTTTTTTAAATAGCTCTAAATTTTATAATACTTTATAATGTATTTTATGAGTAGTAACAACTGTGAATTCAAAACACCTGTCAATAAGAAAAAAAGTATTAAATTCTGTAGAACCTTAAAAATGCTATTATGTTTCTAGAAACGTTAGAAAATCTCATTTTAGGGTGGTGTTAAAAAATTTTTGAACTGAGATCAACATTTAAATCCCTGAATCCTGTGTTGGTTCACAGATTTCTTAATCCACAGATGCATGTATCTAACTATTTGCAGATCATTTGTTTTCTAGACTTTTAAGGAGTTTTTCCCAGGGAATGAAAAACTTAGTGGAAACCTTAAAAAGCTTTTTTGCACCAAATTTTGAAGTAGACAAATTAAGCACAGAAGTCTGGCTAGAGGGAATAGAGGTAATTATCTATTTTATCTATATAGAAAATTACATTGTCTAAAGCAATTCTGGTATGGCCTTCAAATTATATAGGACCCAAAGAAAGGAAAACATTTTGAAGGAGCAATTAATTCTCGTCTGATGATTTTCATCCTTCTGGAATTTTATTTCTGATAGCCCTCTGACAAAAATAGTTTGCCAATAGCTTCAGATACATTATTTTCAAGGTAGACCTCAAGGAGAGAATTTAAGGCAGGAATAATAGAAGCTCCCAGATACATTATCATGTGTTAAGGAGAGTAGATGCAAATGACCTAGTGGACCTACTCTACTAATATATCTCAGTGCCGTTAAAAGTACTGCTCATGTAAGATTTGAAAGTTAATTATGTAGATTGTAGTTTCTGTGTATAATAAATTTGAAACTGAAAATTATTATAAGTTGAAAAGCCATGTTTTAATTTCTATTTTTAAAATAACTCTTGAATATGCATAGACAATTAAAAATACATTTTCTAGATAGCTAATAGTGTTCATCAGGTAATATTTGAATTCTTTTTAATCAAAACCCTTATGGTTTTAATTATGAATTTTTTCCTAACTTTTTTCGTTTCTTGTAATTCAAATGCCTGTTTTGAAATCTTTTTATGAAAACTTGAAACTCATTTTCCTTTGGATACAGTGTTAAATTTCTCCCAAAAGATACATAGTGTCAGACAAACACATTTTATTCCATGTCTTATACCATGGCAAGCATTGAGAATAAAGCAGTGAACATCATTTCTGCCTTGAACAACACAGTTCACCCACTTGACTTAATTAAATGTATATATATGCATGCCTGTGAGTGCAAGTGGTATGTGTATTTGTGTGTGTGGGTGTGTGTGTGTACGGGTGTGTGTGTACATGTCATTTTCATTTCAAAGAATTTACATAAAATAGACTTGATTACTTCAGTGAATTTAAACTGGTCATTAATAAGAGAAAAGTAGAAATCAATAACAGAAGGATAGAGAGTCTGAAATGTTTGGAAATTAAGTAGTACTAATAATAATATGTCAAGTAAATCACAATGGAAAATTTAAAAATATTAAACAAAAAAATGAAATACAACATATCAGAACTTATGAGGCCGACCCAGTGTTTAGAGGAAAAGTTATCTTTGAATATACATTTGCATACATATATATTTGCATATAATATAGGTACATACATATATATTTACAAGAAGATTGAAAAATTAATAATGTAATTTTCCAACTGAAGAAATAAAAGTTTGAAAAACTTAAAGAATATGGAAGAAACTCAATAATAAAAGTAAGAGTAGAACGTAACGAAATAGAAAGCAGATGTACAATACAGACCCACACCAACATTTTTCTTTCATTCAAGACAAAAGAGATTGTGTGAATAAAAAAAAAGTGTGTCCCTTTTTATTCACAATAAATAAGGGATATTACTACAGGTATTAAAGACATTTATAGACAATAAGATGTTTAAGAATCCATATGTCTGTATACCAATTAATATATACCTGTAATTAATTGGTATACAGACATAATATATATGTCTGTATACCAATTAATATAAAATTGACAAATTCTAAGAAAAACGTTTTAATAGTTGTGTTTTTAAATAATTATTTTCATTTTTTTCAACAAACGAGAAGGCACTTGTTAAAATTCAATATTTCTTTAAAATACAATCTCTCAGTAAAGGGAACTTACATAATCTGTTAAAATTCATTTACAATAAAAAAGTGTCAACATCATACTTAAAGGTAAAGTATTCAACACTTTTCATCTTAATTCAAAGGACATAAAATATTCATTCTTACAATTTTTACTCAATCTTACATTGGCTTTCCTATCCAGGAGAAAATAGCAGGAAAGGAAAAGAATTATAAAGAATGAAAAGCACCAGTATAACTGGCATTATTTGAAAATGACTTATTTTGTACATTAAAAAATCCAAAAGAATTTATATAAATATTATTAATGAAACCTATATTATTAAATAAATTAAAATTATTCAAAGCTATAATTTAATTAACAATGCTTCTGGATAAGAGGTCAGTATATAAAATGAATACAATTTTAACTTTTAACAACAAAAAACAGAGTTGAGATTAAAAAGCAATATCATTTACAATCATGTCAAAGATGTAGAATACCTAGGAATAAATTTGATAAAAGATGCTGAAGACTTCTAAATTGGAAACAAAATAAACCATTTCTGAGAGAAAAATAGTATCAGCCAAAACAACTGAAGAAATATTTAAAGACCATTCATTGGGTGATTCAATATTGTCAAGATTTTCATCCTCCCCTAATTTTCTCTTGGTTCTGTGGAATCTAACTCCATATTGAGAATGTAAAGCACATAACCTAAACTGAATAAAAATTGTTCCATTTCTTGGCTCCATCAGTAAATTTAGTGGTGCTATCTGACTTGGTCAATCCAATCAGAGTGAATCTCAGAATACGGGATGTCAAAAAGTTACCAGATAAAAGTGACACCTTTTCTAGCTGGATAGAAATTAAAATAATGTTCCTTCCATGATCTCCTGACAGCCATATTTTGACTACACTGGGTTGTGATTGCGGGCAGTGGGCAGTTTTAGGATGAAAGCTACATTCTGCAATGAAAGAATTGCAGAAAAAAAAATGAAGTCAGATATTTGTTGAAATCATTAAGTCTCATGGTCAAGCCTTGACTGAAGTACTTGGTAATACTGGACTAACAGTATTTTTGTTATTTGTGTTATTTGGGCCAACAAACTTCCTTGATTAAGTTATTTTGAGATGATTTTATATATTTTGCAACACAACTTATTCCACCAAGAACTTCTGAATCTGAAAGTGCTTGCCATTGTAATAAAAACCAACCAACCAACCAAACAAACAAACAAAACATGCCGCGCGCGGTGGTTCACTCCTGTAATCCCAGCACTTTGGGAGGCGGAGGCGGGCAGATAAGGAGATCAGGAGATAGAGACCATCGTAGCAAACGTGGTGAAACCCCGTCTCTACTGAAAAAAAAAAATACAAAAAAATTAGCCGGGCGTGGTGGCGGGCGCCTGTAGTCCCAACTACTTGGGAGTCTGAGGCAGGAGAAGGCCGTGAACCCGGGAGGCGGAACTTGCAGTGAGCCGAGATCGTGCCAGGGTGACAGAGCGAGACTCAGTCTCAAAAAAAAAAAAAAAAAAAAAGCAAAAAAAAAAAAGGTCACCGTTAATAGGCCTACTATCATGGTGTTTGGTTTATTCTATTTTAAAAGCCAAAGGACAGAGAATAATCTCTCAGGAGGCTGTCTTCTACCTACAATTTATACTTTGACATTACAGAATATCTTGAAGCTTTGAAGATAGAATGTTTCCTGATAAATTTTGCCTCAGGTATGAGGTCATTAGGATTGATGAAAGTCTCATAGAGTTGGGGTGGAAGAAATGCAATCTAGATATTGGAGAATTGGAAGTATTTAAATGATTGCAACAGAATGGGGAAAGTTTTCTAGGAGGCAGTAGGACTTGTATCAATGGCACAGAAGAAGGAATAAGAACAGTTATATTCACACAAAAAAAAAAAACCTGAAAAAAATCTAGCTTCACTAAAGCAAAACAATCATTTGCAGAATAACAGGCGGAAATTTGCACAATGAAGGTCAAGTCAGATACAACAGCACTGAAATCCAAGCTTGCAGGGCTTCATTTGGTTTTGAAGAATTGAGAAGCATCACCTATCACTCTGAGAATTGACTGGAAAATGGAATTCCAGTAGGAGTTAGTTACAGTTAAATCATGGGTGATAAATACATGAATTAGTAGTGTAAATACACCTTATTTGAGAAGTGACTGAAGACAGGAAACTCTGGGGGTTGGCCATTATAGGAAGTATTATACAGAAAAAAACAGGCTGAGACAAAATGTTCAGTGACTCAATGAAGCCCATGTCTCTACACATTGTATTCTCTCCACCTAGCATGCCCCTCCCTGTCCCTTATGCACTGAATATTTCAGTGGCAGCAGTTTTGCAAATGAACCTGGTTTCGAGTGCCAGTTTAACCTCATTAAGCTTCATTTTCCTCAACTATAAAATGGGGAAAATAGTAATGTTTATTTTTTAGAGTTGTGTAGGATTTAATTTACTATAAGATCTAAAGTAATTAGCACAATGCATAAAATAATATAAACAATTATTGCGTGCCAGAATTACAGATTTGTTCTTGCATAACATTACCTTGTTAATAAAACGATTTTAACAATAGCAAAAGAATAACAGGTAATGTCTATTCAACATCTGCCATATGACAGTCATTGAACTGACTTTACATGTAGGTGTTTAATTTAGTTCTTACAACCCATCTGTGAAAAATTGTTATTATACCATTTTACATATGAGAGGACTGAAACTAAGAGTTTAAGTTACTTTCACAGTGTCACACAACCAGCAAGTGGTAGAGCTTCAATTTGTGCTCTGGGTTACTGGGCTCTTAACCACACTATGTAGAGCCTCTCATATAGACTGCACTTACAGAAAAATATTTTAGTATTTTAATTAATTGTTTACGTATCTTTGGAGCCTATAAGATTTGTGAACAATAAAAAAGTAACATCTACATATTTCTCATATTTTTTATATAATTTGTAAATAATGCCTATCATACAATAATCGCTTAATGAATATCAGCAGAATTGAATTTGATTTGTGGCCCAATAGCAGGCCCAATCCAGCATCTGAACATCTATACCTACTCTTACAAGGCAGAGACATTTATCAGATATCTACTCTGTTTTCCTCTGACATTACAAAATGACTTCACAATGGCGACAAGCAATTGGATAAATATACAGTTACATTTTTGCCATGTTAACAGGCCAATTTGGTGATAGTATTTTACAGATGCCGCAATTAAGTAATTTTCTTCCGCTCAAGAATTAAGCCTTGATATTACAAAGAAATCAAGTCAATGTAATGACATTTAAATAGTACAAGTATAAAGTAGAACACAAGTTTCATGGCTAAAACAAACAAACAAAAATACTTTTTTGTTTGTTTGTTTGTTTAAGATAGCAATAATTTACAACATTGAGTCTAAACATGAGTTCTTGAGGTTTGCTAACCCTGGATATAGACAGTGAAGATTTTTTAAAAATTATATTGAACTCATTCTTAATAACTGAAATACAGATATTTACTTCTTTGGTGTCCTTTAACATTCATTTTAATTACTATGAAATCATTTTTTTTCCTTTTGGTTAGTTCTGTATTCCTCATGTTTATGTCATTTATTCATCCAGTGACATGTCTACATATCAGAATGTGGGTGATGCCATATATGTTTATTTGGTATTTTCTAGGTCCCTAATGGGGACCTAATGATGTTATTAGGGACCTAGAAAATACCAACTACATATAATGTCTATATTAGTTCAACACTTGTTTTCAGAAGACATCTAAATTTTCAAAATTTGTAAACAGATGAAACAGTGGTTGTTGACTGAGGAATAAACTGAGGTATGTCTACTTACGGGAATTTGGGAATATTAAAATATAAAAATCGATTTCAGTTTTAATCAATTTAATGTTTATAAAACAAAAAGAGAATACAGTTTCCCCAAAACAATGACTTAAATCACATATTTTGAGAATGACTAAACATAATTATAAATATATTTAAAACTTATAAATCCCTCCTTAGTTTTTAAGTGTAAACCTGGTGAATTAAATTTCAGTAAGACGCCAGAAGGAAAATGCTGCTGAATAAGTTTACATGACTGTCTTACACATTTTTTTTTTAGTTTTACACATTTCATATTCAGTTAATGAAATCTTTTCATTTTTCTATTTGTTATAATATTGCTTTACATAGTATAATTATCCTAATGAGAAAAATATGGGACATATTTATAAGAATACTACTCTCTAGCCTTTAATTTGAAGCCAGATATAAAACGAACAGTAAACACTCAAGAGCATTTGAATAGAAAAATTATCCTGAAAATTGCTCCAAGTGGTCCATGTATTTGCAGTAAACAATTTTACTCATTTAGTGGATACCAAAAGGAAAAGAAATCCCCATATTTATCTTATCACGTTTTAAGTATCAATCAGTTGTGTGAAATTGTAAATGATGTCTTACATTCCACTTGTACAGTGCCAAGTCTCCTCAAGAATTAAACATAGTTCTTAAAGACTCCCTGAAAATGCGTACCCTTTATCTTATATGATGTCCATATGCTAGGAAAGTACTGTTTAAATTGGTAGAAATCATAACCGTTCCCTCTACAACAAAAATATGCACTTAAAAATAAACACTCCAGGCAATGCTAGAAGATGATAGCTTTTAACGGACTTTCTGTTCCCTCTTCATTCTAAAATTTTGTGTTACTATATTTTACTATCATGAGACTTTATGTCCTTGAAATCCAAATGTTCTAGTTAACACTATAAACCAGGATCCAGAGACTATTGAGCAAGTTCCTGACGTTAAAATATCAAATCATTTGGTTCAACAACTGTCATTATTATAATTTTTTAAGAAAAAATATGCTTTTGGAGATCATGCTTACAGAACATGCTCATGATTTCAAGCCCACACAATATTTTAATTCCATAAGGTGTGTGGGTGGTTATTTCAAATTGACATAGTTTTGTGTTATTTTTTACATGCAAAATTATTATCAGATGGAAGGGAAATTAAATATTCTAAATGTGATTTTAAAAACCTAGTGTTCTTGACTTATATTTCCAATTCTAACTAGTGCTTAAATTTACCCATTTTTGGAAAATGAACAACCTTGACAACATCAGTATTAATAAAAATAGAACTTTGTCAAAATATCTGAATAAAATTCTTGTGTTACTTGGTTCAGTGTATAAATGTGAGAAATATTGCTAAATAATCTATACTTTTATCAAATAATTTACTGATACGTATTGACTAAAATATTTTATAAAACATAAGGTTGACTTTCATATGAGACCATTGTTAGGTCATTTTCACAATAGATTTCATATATACATTTTAGTAACAGTAAATAAAACGCTTGACAGAAGATTTTATCCTAAATTTTCAGTCATTAAATATCTGAAATAATAGCAAATTAAACCTCTTTTGTCAAACAAGGACATCACAATATCCTTACCAATAACCTAATATACGATGTTGCAGGATAAATTCAATAACTCTCAGTAACTAGTATTATAAGACAACCAATATATGTCATATTGTGTCAGATACTGTCTTAGTTTATATACATGGTTTCTTAATATTAGCGAATTCATAAAATCATAGGGTTTATGAACCATTTTTTTTTTGAGATGGAGTCTCGCTCTGTCGCCCAGGCTGGAGTGCAGTGGCCGGATCTCAGCTCACTGCAAGCTCCGCCTCCCAGGTTCATGCCATTCTCCTGCCTCAGCCTCCTGAGTAGCTAGGACTACAGGCGCCCGCCACCTCGCCCGGCTAGTTTTTTGTATTTTTTAGTAGAGACGGGGTTTCACCGTGTTAACCAGGATGGTCTGGGTCTCCTGACCTCGTGATCCACCCGTCTCGGCCTCCCAAAGTGCTGGGATTACAGGCTTGAGCCACCGCGCCCGGCCTGAACCAATATTTTAAACACTATTAGGGAAGAAATTTTATGCTATCATAAGCAGAAATGGTAGCTAAATATTTCTAATGACTATGCCCCATTCACAGTAGAGGGTTTTTATTTTTTTCTCTAATCTGCTATGGAAATATATAACATATCATTAGTGCTTTATTTTGCAATTTTTCTAGATTTTAGACAAGGAAATGGGTTTCTTAATTTCTACTGTTTTTGAGATTTGCTTTCAGAAGTTTAATTGTATTCTCTCCTCTGTAAATGTCCTTTCTATATTTTAATACAATTTTTCATTATATTGTTTCATCTTTATCACCATATTGAATTTGTTAATATATTACTGATTTTAACTTTTTGTCTATCAAAACAATCTTGTTTTTTAAAAAAGCATTCTCCCAGGCTATCATAGATATAGACAGATGCAGGACAGAGCAATCCACCTCCTTGTGCATGTAGAACTCTTGCTAATCAGGTTAACAATAGCACACTTCCACTCCAAGATGAATCTAGGCATCAGTGCCACTAGAGTCTGTCTCCAAATGTCGCTGAAGACATGAGACTCCTTTAAATTCTCAGATCTCTATTATCTTCTTCTTTCTCCATCAAAAAACTCTGATATCTGTATCCACATCTACAAGAAAAAAGGTATCATTTACATGTCTGAACTCCCCAGTCTTCTTGCAAGACAAGCAATCATCTTCACTCTGGAAGTTAAATTGTTTTAGCTCAAAGTTGAGAGGTCTCAGTGAGATATATTCAAGTCATCATCTTGAATGAAATCCCCAACCATGTTGATAATTTTTTAAATAAATTAAAATTGCCACTACACAAAATACAGCCAAATTAAATCCATTGATTTCACAACTACTGAATGGCTCATGTTAGATTATTTAACATATAGCAAAATTTCAGAATTAAAAACATATCTTCCTTCATCCCCTGGAGTGCTGTCTACTAGCAGCACTCAGCTAAGTTTTTTTTTGCTTTTCATTGACTTTTGCTGAAGAAAACCACTTTACCTATGCTCAAGTCCACTTCTCAGGGGCAGTTAGCATTCAATGGCTAGTGTATGTATGGTCCTATTGTTTAAGTTTGGGACAACTCTGAAGGGCCATCAAAGTTTCAAAACTCTCCTGAAATTGGTGGCGGGCTTTGTTGTGAATGCTTTCCACTCCAACTTCTCTCTTTGCCCAATTTTATTTGTAACCTTTTCTTACGTGTTGATATTGAGATCAATCCACAGTGAATCCCTGAACTTAAATTTCTACCATAAAATCTATGTCCTGAAAACTATGAACATTACATAGACAACCATCACAAATCTTAAATACACTGAAAATACATGTGTGTTAGTCAGGGTCCTCTAGAGGGACAGAACTAATAGGATAGATGTATATATGAAGGGGAGTTTATTAAGGAGAATTGACTCACACAATCACAAGGTGAAGTTGCACAATAGACGATTTGCAAGCTGAGGAGTAAGGAAGCCAGTCTGAGTCCCAAAATCTCAAAAGTAGGGAAGCTGACAGTGCAGACTTCAGTTTGTGGCTGAAGGTCCAAGAACCCCTGGCAAATCACTGGTGTAAGTTCAAGTGTCCAAAGGCTGAAGAACGGTGAGTATGATGTTTGAGGGCAGGAAGCATCCAGCATGGGAGGAGATAAAGGCTGGAAGACTCGGTTAAGTCAGCTTCTCCCACCTTCTTCTGCCTGTTTTATTCTAGCCATGCTGGCAGCTGATTAGATGGTGCTCACCCAGATTGAGGGTGGGTCTGCATCTTCCAGTCCACTAACTGGTATGTTAATCTCCTTTGGCAACACCCTTACGGACACACCCAGGAACAATACTTTGCATACTTCAATCCCATCAAGTTGTCACTTAATATTAACCATAAGTGTACCCCTTGTCAACTTAAACTCATACACATTCTCCTAAAATCATACATGATTTCCAAATAAAGACAGTAATAAGGTCATAATTATACGTAACATAATGCAAACTATCCCTAGTACAACTAGGAGGGCATGAATCCTTAACCTAAATGTTATTACAAAATGTTAACAACACTTAAATGATGAAATGAAGTCAATAAATCTTATGTCACATGATAAATGAAAAAGAAAGTAAAATGAAGATATTTTCTTAGTACAAGTGTATACATGCACAAACATATTCTTAACAAAATAGGCCAGGCACGGTGGATCACGCCTATAATCCCAGCACTCTGGGAGACCAAGGTGGGCAGATCATGAGGTCAGGAGTTCGAGACTAGCCTGGCCAATATGGTGAAACCCTGTCTCTACTAAAAATACAAAAATTAGCCAGGTGTGGTTGTGCACACCTACAGTCCCAGCTACTCAGGAGGCTGAGGCAGAAGAATCGCTTGAACCCGGGAGGTGGAGGTTGCAGTGAGCTGAGATCGCACCACTGCACTCCAGCCTGGGCAACAGAGTGAGACTCTGTCACAAAAAATAAAAATGATAAAAATGAAAAACAAAAACAAAATAAAGAGGAAAGACTCATGATAATTATATTCCTCGTTTCTGCAACTGGTAACCTGGATGTAGCTGGTACTGATGACTACCTTCTTTTACTACCCATTCCTTTTGCCTTCTCCAAGCACCTCAGCGGGTTGTAGTTTTTACCTTGGGTGTGACACAAACCTTCATTCCTGAAGGGTCTGGGCCATTTGTAGTTCTGCCTAGATTGGGTTGTTGTAGTTTCCTATTGACATTAATCACAGGGTATGGTAATGCTAAGAGATCCCCTATGGGATCTCCTGTATTCCATACGTATTCTTCCTTACCTCCAATGTGGAGTAGTAGACTGATTTCATCTTGATATTCCAGGTCAATCACCCCATCCAACAATGTAACTCCCTTCCTAGACTGTTAACACAGAGGTAGGAGGAGCCCAAAGTGGCCAGGTAGCAATCTTAACTTCCAGTTTAATGGAATCATTTGTTGTGTCTCCTGGTTGCAGGATTCCTCCCTCTGGAACTAAGACCTCTAGAGCAGCAGAACATAATGTCACAGGAACAGGTAGGAAAAATGTTGCTAGCAGGTCACAAGGGGTGATGGTGAGTGGTGCCGCTTTTACTTCCACCCCTTGATTCCTGGATCCATGAGTCTTGGTTATGAGAGAAATAGTACCGTATATTGGACACTGAATCAGGGTATACACAGTCTTCTGGAGAACTTCGCCCCAGTCCTGCAAAGTATTGTTGATGGCAGCTGCCGCTCCAGATGGCCTGCCACTGCCATCATGCTGGCTGCTGCAGGGAGGGCTGCATCCTCCACGGATCCAGTGGGAACCCCGCCCTTCTGGGCGGGGCTACAGCCACCAAAGTTGTGGCTGCAGATCCTAGCCTCCGTGTGTTCATGGGGGCTGATACGCCAGACCTCTGCCACTTCGGCCCCCTCCGGAATTTGGGCAGTGACGAACTTGAGAGGGGAAGCTAAAGGGGTGCTACAGATAACTCAGCACTGGCCTGCAGGTGCCCCTTGGTGCCAGCAACCTAAGCACCATGGACTGCAGCGGGAGAGACTCCTGGGCAGAAGCGGGCAGCTACCTGGTAAAGCCCCACCTTCAAGCCAAGGAGCGCCAGAAGACTGGGAGTTAGGCTGCCAGTCCCATAGACAGGAGTGGGGACTGGTGGTGCCTTTTCTTGGCCCAACCATGGCCGCCCATGTACCAATTGGCATGTACTTCCTGCCCTGTGAGGCCCATTAAAGCCCCAGGCTCACCCAGAGCAGCCAGATGATGCAAAGACGATGCGATGACTAGCTGCAGAGGGTAGCTACCCTCTCTGCTGATAGCAGGAGAAGGTGACCAGCTGCAGAGAGGAGCTATCCTCTCTGCTGAGAGATTCAGAGACCTACAGAGACATCAGGACTAGGAGCTGCAGAGAGGAGAGGGCTGCCTGCTGCTGAGAGTTGCAGAGAGGATGGGAAGACCTACTGGCAGAGAAAACTCATCCACTCCAGGGCCTCCTCCCTGTTGAGAGCCCAATACTCCATGAGACGACCTGTCTATAAAGGAGCTATCCACTGTGGGTCTCCTCTGAGCTGTTCTAACACTCAATAAAGCTCCTCTTTGTCTTGCTCACCCTCCACTTCTCTGCATACCTCATTCTTTCTGGACACAGGACAAGAACTTGTGCAAAGGCACCACTGGTCACAGAGGTTTCCCACCAGAAAAGGGACACCTCAAAGATCCCTTAATGTTGTTATCTAGTTGGTGTTGTAATTGTGCCTTCAAAAGGCCATTCCACTGTTCTGTCAACCCAACTGCTTCAAGATGTACATGTTCAGGGCAACGTGGTAAGATCAGTGAATTCCATAAGCATGAGCCCACTACTGCACTTCTTTAGCTGTAAAGTGAGTGCCTTGGTCAGAGACATTGCTGTGTTGAATACCATGACAGTGGATAAGGCATTCCATGAGTCCACAGATAGTAGTCTTGGCAGAAGCATTGCATGCAGGATAGGCAAGCCCATATCTGGAGTAAGTGTCTATTCCAGTGAGGACAAACCACTATCCTTTCCATGATGGAAGACGTCCAATATAATCAACCTGCCACCGAATAGCTGGCTGATCACCCTGAGGAAGAGTGCCATACTGAGAGATCAGTGTTGGTTTCTGCTGCTGGCAAATTGGGCACTCAGTGGTGACCATAGCCAGGTCAGCCTTGTGAGTAGAAGTACATGTCATTGAGTCCATGTGTAACCTCCATTCCTGCAACCATGGCCAGTTTGTTCATGGGTCCATTGGGTGTTGACAGGGCTGGCAGAGGAAAGAGGCTGTGTGGTATCCACAGAATAAGTCATCCTATCCACTTGATAATTAAAATCTTCCTCTTCTGAGGTCACCCTTTGGTGAGCATTCATGTGGGATACAAATATTTTCAGTTTTTGATGACTCAGGGATGTCCATCCCATACCTCTCCCCCAAATCTCTTTGTCACCAGTTTTCCAATCATGCTTCTTTCAAGTCCCTGACCACTCAGCTAAACCATTGGCTACAGCTCATGAATCAATATATAATCACACATCTGGTCATTTCTCCTTCAAGCAAAACACACAATCAGGCGCGCTGCTTGAAGTACTGCCCACTGGGAAGATTTCCTTTTGCCACTGTCCTTCCGGGATATCCTAGAAATGGGCTATAGTGTGGCAGCTGTCCATTTTTTGGGGGTGCAAGCATATCATGCAGAACCATCTGTAAACCAGCCCCTAGTCTTCTCTTCCTCTGTCAACTTTGCATCCTTCAATCCAGTCAAGTTGACATTTAATATTAACCGTCACAATATGTATTGTTCTTCACTCAAATGAGCCACATTTTAAAGTAGGAAAAACAACAAGCACAGAGAATTGAGAATTAGCCTAATAGCCTCACAAAACAAAACAAAAAAAGTAGAAATCACTACCAAGAATAGAAAGAACCAACCAGCATCAGTAGTCACACTTTATAACCTAGTAGGGAGTCAAATAGCTAATTAACGATGTTGTAAAACTACAGCTAGAAGGAGCATTCAAGGGTGCATTTTAAATGGTAACTTATGCAAATACCCTAAAATGAGGGCCTGACCACAAGGTATAAAATGTTTATCATCTGGCAAATGATTATCTGTATGGCTCTTCTAATTTTAATAACATACAAATCAGACATAAACAATATTTAATAATGTTAACAAAACAAGGTGAAAGGATCATTATGATAGCACTGTGGGTTGTATAATATTACTGGTCTAAAATAATTCATAATTTCAGGAGGAAACAAAATGTTTCTATGTAATAAGACTTATGTGAAAGTCATGGATAAGTTTAAAAAATCTCTCTTCCTTAGCAAGTAAAATGTAGCTTTGAAAAATTAAGCAAAGCCTCAGACTAACTATGAATGCCTTTTTACAAAACTGGACATTCCCTTGAAAGAAGAAATGAGGTCCCAGGCCCTGACAAAGAATCAATGGTTTGATAATCCGTGTCCTCTAATGTTGGCTACTCAGAGCATCTGAGGATCTGCATTTCAGAGCAGCCAGCATTTTCTTATTGTTCCTAGAATATTATAGCAAATCAAGGAAGATATCAAAATAAATATCTTTATAAACCTACGTAGGAATAAATGAGGTTGTAGATATATTGCAAGTGACTTAAATAGGTAGTGCTGATATTTTATAGTAACTCGAAGTGTAAGTGTAATAATATACTACGTAAAAGTTGCATTTCAGCCTATCTTGTCTTCTATTTAAGGTATTAGATGTTTAAAAAATCAGTTATATGTAATAATGAATTGCATTGCAAATGGCTCAAGAACTTAAGTGTTTAGCCAAAATGTATTTTGGTAAAAAATAACTTTTAAAATTTGATGTTTTATATTTATACATATATATCTAATAAGTTATACGTTAGAATGCATTAAAAATAAACTTGTGACATGATTGTATATTTAGAAAACCCCATTGTCTCAGCCCAAAATCTCCTTAAGCTGATAAGCAACTTCAGCAAAGTCTCAGGATACAAAATTAATTTGCAAAAATCACAAGCATTCTTATAAACCAGTAACAGCCAAACAGAGAGCCAAATCATGAATATACTTCCATTCACAATGGCTTCAAAGAGAATAAAATACCTAGGAATCCAACTCACAAGGGATGTCAAGGACCTCTTCAAGGAGAACTACAAACCACTGCTCAGTGAAATCAAAGAGGACACAAACAAATGGAAGAACATACCATGCTCATGGATAGGAAGAATCAATATCGTGAAAATGGCCATACTGTCCAAGGTCATTATAGATTCAATGCCATCCCCATCAAGCTACCAATGAGTTTCTTCACAGAATTGGAAAAAACTGCTTTCAAGTTCATATGGAACCAAAAAAGAGCCCACATTGCCAAGACAATCCTAAGTCAAAAGAACAAAGCTGGAGGCATCACGCTACCTGACTTCAAACTATACTACAAGGCTACAGTAACCAAAACAGCATGGTACTGTTACCAAAACAGAGATATAGACCAATGGAACAGAACAGAGTCCTCAGAAATAATACCACACATCTACAGCCATCTGATCTTTGACAAACCTGAGAGAAACAAGAAATGGGGAAAGGATTCCCTATTTAATAAATGGTGCTGGGAAAATTGGCTAGCCATTAGTAGAAAGCTGAAACTGGATCCTTTCCTTACCCTTATACGAAAATTAATTCAAGATGGATTAGAGACTTAAATGTTAGACCTAAAAACATCTTAAAAGAAGAAAACCTAGGTAATACCCTTCAGGACATAGGCATGGGCATGGACTTCATGTCTAAAACACAAAAAGCAACAGCAACAAAAGCCAAAATTGACAAATGGGAGCTAATTAAACTAAAGAGCTTCTGCACAGCAAACAACCCCATCAAAAAGTGGGCAAAAGATATGAACAGACATTTCTCAAAAGAAGACATCCATACAGCCAACAGACACATAAAAAAATGCTCATTATCACTGGCCATCAGAGAAATGCAAATCAAAACCACAATGAGATACCATCTCACACCAGTTAGAATGGCAATCATTAAAAAGTCAGGAAACAACAGGTGCTGGAGAGGATGTGGAGAAATAGGAACATTTTTACACTGTTGGTGGGACTGTAAACTAGTTCAACCATTATGGAAAACAGTATGGCAATTCCTCAAGGATCTAGAACTAGAAGTACCATATGACCCAGTCATCCCATTACTGGGTATATACCCAAAGGATTATAAATCATGCTGCTATAAAGATACATGCACACGTATGTTTATTGCTGCACTATTCACAATAGCAAAGACTTGGAATCAACCCAAATGTCCATCTGTGACAGACTGGATTAAGAAAATGTGGCACATATATACCATGGAATACTATGCAGCCATAAAAAAGGATGAGTTTGTGTCCTTTGTAGGGACATGGATGTAGCTGGAAATCATCATTCTTAGCAAACTATCACAAGAACAGAAAACCAAACACCGTGTGTTCTCACTCATAGGTGGGAACTGAACAATGACATCACTTGGACTCAGGAAGGGGAACATCACACACCGGGGCCTATCATGGGGGGGAGTGGGGAGAGGGGAGGGATTGCATTGGGAGTTTTCCCTGATATAAATGATGAGTCGATGGGTGCAGCACACCAACATGGCACAAGTATACATATGTAACAAACCTGCACGTTATGCACATGTACCCTAGAACTTAAACTATAATAATAATAAAATTAAAATATATATATATATATATATACTTGTAAGTGATTTTCTCAAAGTGTATAACTTCTTTTAGGTATTAATTAAACAGATGAACAAAAACATTATCTTAAACATCTTTGTAAGTTTTATATATATATGACATTCCCATTACTAACAGTTAATTTGCATATCAATTGATTATCATAATACTAATATCATAGTACATTTTTTTCTAAAGCACATTTTTTAAATTTTTTTTTTTACTCATACCCTGCTATGAGTGTGCTCACTATCCCACTTCAGAAATCATTTCCTTACCTCTTAAATTTTCTTTTCATTGAGGTGAAATTCACATAACATAAAATAAATCATTTAAAGTGAACAATTTGGCTACATTTAGTACATTCCCAATGTTGTACAATCACCAACTCTGTCTTGTTCTAAAATATTTTCTTCATCCCAAAATATAACATCATAGCCAATAAGTAATTACCCCCTGCCATTCCTCCCTCTCTTAGCCTTTGTTTATAGCTCTATGAATTTATCTGCTCTGCATATTTTGTTTCAAATAAATGGAAAAATATATGTGACTATTTGTGGGTTTTTTTTCACTTAGCATAATGTTTTTCAGATTCATCCACATTGTAGTATGTATGAGTACTTCATGCCTTTGTATGACTGATTGTTTCTTTACTCCTTAAACTTACTTTTTGATTTATATGTGAATAATATATAAATTTTTTACATGACTTTTTTCATGTATTCCAGCTAAGTCTACCAGATTCCCCCACTGTTCTAGAAATAAACCATGCTTACCTCCAACTTTGATGTTTTTGCTTATGCAGTTTCAATTATCTCAATTCCCTTCTTGTTCCACCTTAGATAATTTGAATATTCAAGTTCTTCTTATGCTGCATAGCCAGCTTTTATCCTACCTTATCCACTGAAATTAATTTATCATCCCTTGAAGTTAAAAGTATCTTGCAAATCAGCCTTATAATAACTTGCTCTGTCAAATAAATGTTATCATGACTATGTTATGTCTCTAGGTGGATTGAAAGCTTCTTAAGGGCAGAAGTCACATAATTAATTTTTATATCATCCTATAAATAGTTTTTCAAGTAATTGAAAAAATAGAATACAATTTATAGACTTAAAAAGCATTAATGCTACTTTCTTATTTGTAGAGTTTTTGTGTTATACATATATTACCTCAATTTACTTGTCGAGGACACAGGAAAATAGGCAAGGTGGAGGCTAGTGTTTCTGTTTTTTCGACTAAAATTCTTACTAAAGACTCATTTCCTCTTAGTATATGGCAGGGCTGAAGTTGAAACATTAGCTTTTACTAATACATTGGGAGGGCATGTATCTGAGTCCAAAGCGTAGCATAGAAATACCATTGTCTTTATATTTTATAACTTGATTTACTTGAAGTATGGCTTGAATGCTATAAACATCATTAAATTGAGATCTGTGGGACTTCTCTAGTGAAAAGAAGTACATGATAGGAGTGGTTTATTATCACTTTTTTTTCAATTTCACATAACCATGAAGATAGTTTCAGAGATTTTCATTATTTTGTTGATGGGTTCTGCAAATTGCTTCTCACTTATAGTTATTTCTATGCAGAATTTTTTAAATTTTATAAGTACCTCACCTACCTATTCACTTCATGTGTCAATTTCCTTTTATCATATCGCAGCATCGATTGCATTTAACCTGAGGAATGGGGAAATGGGCTCTGTTAGTGCACAATCCCATTTTGAATGCATGCTGCATTCTATGTAGTCCTAGGCCCAGCATGTGTAACAAGGGACCCACAAGTATTTGTTTAACAACCACTTGATTTCCATTCTCCCCATCTCCTACAGCCAATAGATCTTTCTCTACTGCAAGTAGAAAAGTGGGTCTTTGGACATCCTATCTAATTTTTATAATTAGTTTTATAGCATCTACAAAATAATTTGCCGAGATTTTGATTGAGATTGTGAATGGCGTTGAATCTGTAGTTCAAATGAGCAAGACCATCTTAACAATATTGAGGCTTCCAGTTCATGAATATGGAATATCTCTTCATTTAAAAATGTATTTGATTTTATTCATTAGAGTGTTGTAGTTTTATGCATTTAGATCCAGTACACATTCTACTAGATTATATAAAGTTGTTTTATTTTGGTGCTAGTGATACATATTATATGTATATATATTTATTTATATTATATATATTTTTATATTTTATATATATTTACATAGATTTATTCCAAATATATGTGTGTGTATATATATAGTATTTACTCTTGCTTTCACTGCATTTATTTTATATACATATATGTGTGTGTGTGTACATATATATATATATAGTGTGTGTGTGTGTAATTTTGATCACTTAGATGAAATGGACCAATTTCGTGCAATGTACAAATTACCAAAAGTCACTCATGGAGTAATAAATAATCTGAGTAGCTAATGTCTATTAGAAAATTTGTTTCAATAATTAATAACCTTCTAGAAATCAGCACACAACCCAATGGTTTCACAGGTGAGATCCACCAAATATTCGAGAAAGAACTGATACCAATTATCTAAGATCCTCATGAAAAGAGAAGCAGAAATATTATTTTGAAGCCTTGTGTTGTACAACAATACAATGTATATCATGTTTTAAAAATATATATGTATTTAAATTAAAAATTCATTTTGGTTTTTATTTTGTTAATGTAATTTGCATTGAACAATTTTGAATGTTAAATCAACATTGCACATCTGGTATTAATTAATCCTCCTTTATTGTGGTGTATAACTATACGTTGTTGGATTTCATTGACAAATATTTTGTTAAGGATATTTCATTAGTGGTAAGAAAAGATATTGGTCTCTAGTCATCCTTTGTTGTAATGTATTTTGCCTGTTTTAATATTAAGATAACTCTGGTATTATTAAAGGATTTAGAAAATGTTCTTTCTGCTCCTCTTTTATTGGTAGTAGTACTTTTTTTGAAATTGACAAATGAAAATTTTATTTATTGATGGTATATAACATGTTATTTCCAAATATGTATCTCTTCCTCTACTTTCTGGAAGAAATTGTGAATAATTGGTATAATTTCTTAAAGGTTTGGCAGACTAAACTAGTGCAGCCATTGAGTTGTATGTTTTGTTTTTGGATGTTATTGTTAATAAAAATGCTCTAATATAAATTAGCTACTCATATTATCTATTATCCTTGTGTGAGTTTTGGTATTTCATGTCTTTTAAGGAATTGGACCATTTTATCTAAGTGGTCAAATTTGTGGCCTCATGTAGTTTTAATAATATTAATCTATTATATTTCTAAATTTCATAGGAACAATAGTGGTGCCCATCTTTCATTTCAGATATTGGGAATGTGTTATCTTCTCTCTTTATTTTATTTTATTTTATTTTTTTTTTTTTTGTTAGCCTGGCTAGAGATCTGTCCATTTTATTAATCTTTTCAAACCCCAGATTTTGGTTTCATTGAAATTCTCCATTTTTTTTTTTTATTTGTGATGCATTTATTTTTGCTGTAATTTTTATTATTTATTCTATTTTGCTTTCTTTATGCCTATGCTACTCTCTCTTGTTTTCTGAGAATAATATTTAGAGAAGGACATTTAGGACACTAACACTGTTCTTTTATGCTAATGGATGCATTCAATGTTATAAATTGCCTTCTTACCATTCCTTTCACTGTATTTCATAAATTTTGATAAGCCAAACTTTCACTTATATTTAGTTCAAAATATTCTAAAATTTATTTTAAATTTTTTTCATTTGGCCTATGGATTATTTAGAAGACATTCTTAATATGCAAATATTTAGGCATTTTCTAGCTCTTTGTCTAGTTTTGATATCACTGTAATTCCTGTAATCTGAGAATGCATACTGTATTATTTCTATTCTTTTAAATTTATTAAGATGTGCTTTGGAGCAGAATGTAGTCTATGTTAGTGAATATTCCATGTAAGCTTGCGAAAAATGTGCATTCTGTTGCTACATGGAGTATTCAATAAATATCAATTAGATCAAGTTGAATGCTATTGTGGTCAACTATATCTTTATTGATTTTCTGACTTCTTGATCATTTCCTTACTGACAGAAATGTTGAAGCTTTCAGCTACAATAGTAGAGTTGTCTATAAATCCATTTTTTGTCAGTCGTGCCTAACGTATTTGACTCTGTATTGTCGGATACACACATAGTTAAGTTTTTCTTTTTCTTTTTTCACATTTCCTTAGGTAATTTAGTCTTTTGTTATTATGTAATGCCCCTCTTTATGTACGTTGTTTTCTACATTTAAAATTGGTCAAAATTTGTATTCATAAACAAAATTTAGCATTTAATAATTTAAAGCTTACTATAATAGTAATATTTAATATTTTTGCAATAAAGACAATATAGACACTGATACTTTCCTTCAACAACTCCAGTATGTAGGAGGAAGCATAACCTAAGGTTTAAGAGCATAAATGAATAGGATCATATAGATGATATGATTCTATAAGGGAGTGGTATTGTTTTTACTGGCAAACTCAGAAATATCTTAGAAAACAAAGTGCTTTTAAATGGTGTCTTCACTGATGCATAAATCTGTAAACGACTTCAAACATACCTTGTCAAGACATGCCAATTCTTAAATTATTGTTGTCCATCATCCCCTTATGTGTATCAAACAGCAAATGAGTTGTGAAACTGTTAGATGTTAAAGAAGACACACATGTATAGTGATATGTAACTTTTTTTCTTTAAAGGTAATTGATGATAACATGTTTTATGCATTGTGCAGGTCACTTCTTCTCATTGTGCTTAAAATGAATTTTCACTATAGCATTAATCTAGTTTATTAGGTTCAACAGTAAGGTTCAAAGACATCAACGTAGCATGCACTGCCCAATTTAATGTATATTATTATATATGGTATATAATGCACCTCATAAAAGAAAACAAGACAGCCAACAGACAAAACAAATGGATGAAGCAACCTTATAAATAACATCCAAATTTTAATGATTGGTATTAAATTGAAATAAGAAAACAAATACACATATGCCAGCAATGCAGTATATTAAACATTTTGAAGCCATTACAGCTAATTTTCTCCTGATGATTTTCTAAAATAATTACATTAAGTATTCACCAAACATTATACAAAATGTTACAAAAATAAACTACATTCCTCCACATTTAAACTCACATATACATACTTATATCTATAATTTATAAATATAAGACACTGTATTAAGTTATTTAATATAAAAACACATAGCCAAAATTCATTCTCTCTCTCTCTCTCTCTCTTTATTTGTTCTTTTTTTTTTAAAAAACAGAATCTCGCTCTATTGCCCAGACTGAAGTGCAGCAGTGTGATCATGGTTCACTGTAGGCTTGGTCTCCTGAGATCAAGTGATACTCCAACCTCAGTCTCCCAAAAAGCTGGGATTATTGGTGCATGCCACCACACCTGGCTAATTTTTGAATTTTTTTTTTTTTTAGAGATGACGTTTCACCATGTTGTCCAGGCTGATCTTGAAGTCCTAGGCTCAAGTGATCCAACCACTTTGGTCCCCCAAATTCATGGGATTACAAGCCATGAACCATTGTACCCCCAAAATTTATTACCTTAGGAAATTTGCGTCATTGCTATTGTAACATAATTTAATATTATGTTTTAAAACCGAAATAATCAGTTTTTGTATATTTTTGAACATTGGGGAGTCTAATAATATTTTCATTTAATAATAATAATTTATTAGTAACTTTGTAACCATAACACCAAGTGTTTGGTCTAGGTTCTACTGCTCACCACACAAAAAGCCAGTCACTGAGACAATGGGTACTGTCAGGGAAGAATGATTTAATCAAGTGCTGCAACCAAGGAGATGGGAGATCAGTATCAAATCCATCTCCCTGACTGACTAAAATTGAGGGTTTATATAGTCAGGAAGGAATGTAACTATACCTGGGTAAACAGGAATTAGGGGAGGATAAAGAAGAGGAGTTGGACAACAGGAATCAGGTGATTGGTGTGGCAACAATGACAGGTGACGGGTCTGGTGTCTCATTGTCCAGATGTGGTGATCTGGCAAATTTCAACTCGTGATGTTATCTGGGAGGCCTGATGGTTAGTTTCCTGAGAAAGGAACTCAGATAAGACAAATGCAGCTATTTCTTAAGTTTAAAGACCAGGAGGGTCAATTTCTTTGTTTATTCAAAAGGAACCATAAATATCAGTTCAATGCAGCAATCAAGCCAGTTTCAAATTCAACTTGTCTGGCCTATCAGAATGAGAATTTACAAAACACCTAAACAAATAAAATATTTTAGAGGATATTAGAGTAGCCAGGATTGGTTGTTTATGACAACTGAACTTCAAAAATTGCATTAGGTAGTAACAATTCTGGTTTATATTAATCCATGTTCAAGTAGGACACTGTATATAGTCTTAGGTACATTTGCCAGAATTATAATTTTAGCTTGAAAATAACAATGTGAGGCATGCAGCCAAAATTTATTTCAATACATTTGGTGCCATATGATATATATTCCACTGTTATAACAATCTCAGTTATTAAAGTTATGCATGTGCAGAACTTAGGCTAAATGAAATTTCAGTCAACATAGAAAATTTTAAAAACTAGCTAACAGTATAATTAATAAAAATAGAAGGTAAATTTGGTTGTTCTATTTTAAACTGTCAGGTTTTGAGTTTGAAAAATACCCTAAAAAATAATAGAACTCATATTATTACTAAATAATCAACATTTACATAGAAAAAAGATGAGATAATTTTAATATCAATGAAGAAACTAGCACTAATTAAGGCACAGCTGTAGTCTGGGCAAAGCATCATTGTATAAGCTTTTGAGCACAAATATTTAGGTTGAGATGGAGGTTGGCATGAAAGAGAAGGCAGCCATTTATTCGTTCTTCCACTAAATATATTATCTGAACACCAATTTTTTCCAGTTGTTGATTTAAGAACAGAGATTTAAGTAATTAATGAAACAAGACCAATGTCTTACATTCAAAGCACTTATTTCTAGTAGGAAAAAGAAAATATACAAAATAAGTAAGTAAAATACAATAGTAAGTGCTATTGCTTGAATGGTGGACCCCCAAAATATATGTTTAAGACCTAATTCCCAATACTACGAATATAAAACTTTTTGGAAATAAGGTCTTTGCAGAGGTAATTAAGTAGACATGAGGTCATTAGGATGGGCCTGAATCCAATATGATGGGTGGTCATATAGGAAGAGAGAAATTTGTACACAGACAGGTATGTGCACTGAGAATGCCATGTGACAATGGAGAAGGAGGTTGGAGTTACACAGCTGCAAGCCAAGAAACACTAAGAATTGCCAGCAACACCAGAAGCTGAGAAGAACATAAAACAGAATCTTTCTAGAAACTTCAAGAAAGCATGGCCCTGCTGACAGCTTTATTTCAGACTCATAGCCTCTGTAACTACGAAAAAATAAATTTCTGTTGCTTTATGCCACCAAGTTTGCAGTAGTTTTTAATGGAAGCCCTAGGGAAGTAATATAGGGCCTAACAGAAATCTATTGAACACTCCATTTAACAATGGCAAAACACATACACTTTACAAGTACACATGGAACATTCTCCTGGATAGTCCCGTATGCTAGACCATAAAACAAGCCAAAATAAATTTCAAAAGTTTCTTGTCATATAAAGTATATTCTTGGATCTCAATGAAATGAAATTGAAATGAATAACAGAAGGAAATTTGGGAAATTTACAAATATCTGGAAATTAAATAATATATTTCTAGATAATCAAAGACTCAAAGAAGAAATCACCAGAGAAATTAGAAAATACTTTAAGATGAATGAAAATGGACACATAATATACAAAAACTAATGAATTGCAACTGAAACAGTGTGTAGAGGGAATTTTGTAACTATAAACACCCACATTGAAAAATAATCTTGAGTCAATGACTTACACTTCCACGTTATGATACTCGAAAAAGAAAACTAAACACAAAGCAAGCAGAAGGAGGGAAATAATAATTAGTGTGATAATTAATGAAATAGAGTATAGAAGAACTATAAAGAAAATCAGCAATACCAACTGTTGGTTCTTTAACAAGATCAATAAAATTGACAAAATATTAGCTAGACTGATCAAGAAAAACACCAAGAAGATTCAAATTACTAAAATAAAAAATACAATGGAGGATATTACTCCTCACCTTACAGAAATGAAAAAAATTATAAGGAAATACTGTGAACAATTATATATATGCCAAAGAGTTTTCATCTTCAGATCTCTGTTTTTCTTGAATTCTAATTCAGTTGATTCTCTCTCAAAAAAATTGAAAAGTATGTAGCTTTTTCTTTGTTAAAAAAAGTAGATACCATTGAACTTTAATAAGTTAGATAAATATTGTTTGCACACTTAGGGGCTCCAAATTATGCTTCAGATAAATTAAGTTTTGCTTATTGGTAATTTAGGGGTTGTTTTGTACTTTGTCACAAAGGTGAGTTATTACTCTTATTATTTTTTCATTCAAAATATTATTGACCATGTTCTTTGTGTCAGCAGTGTTTCTAGACAAAAATGTAAAAGCCACACTAAAGCATCTAAAATATAGTTGCATCAAGTTCTTTTTTTATGAAACAGCAAAAAACCCTAACTTTCCAAAAGCTGAACCACAAATCAATGGCTACAGCATAACTACATTCACAAGCCTATTTAAATAACACACAGTAATAAGAGACTTTTTTAGAGACAAGCTAAATATTCATCCTACTAGGAACATCTAAACTTCTCTGATAAATTGATTTAGCCCACCGTTGGATGACTGTTTTTGGATTCTAACAATATTATTCCCTCTGCTTTACTTTTAAAATTAAAGTAAATTAAATAAATTGTCCTGGGGGAACATTAGTATTTTTATAAAACAGAGATTGAAGGTTTCCTTTTATGTTTTACATCTATCACATATTAGCCAATCTGTAGTTATTTGTGGGGTTTACAGTAGTCCCTTCTTATTCACAGTAGTCCCCTCTTATTCACAGAGTCACATTCCAAGACTGCATGGGATGCCTGAAACCGAATAGTATCAAACCCTATATATATATATTTTGTTGTTGTTGTTTCAATCTGATAACCAAGACAGCTACTAAGTGTTAAATGGACAGGTAGTGTATGTAGCATAGATATGCTGGAGAATAGAATGATTCACTCCTGGACAAGATGGAACAGGATGATGCAAAATGATGTGAAACTTTAAAATTACGAATTGTTCATTTCTGGAATTTTCCATTTAATATTTTGGACTACACTTGACGGTGAGTTACGGAAACCTTGGAAAGTGATACTGAGCGGTGACAGTGTGGTAGCAGCCCTCACTCGCTCTTGGCGCCTCCTCGACCTAGGTGCCCTCTCTGGCCATGCTCGAGTAGCCCTTCAGCCCATCTCTGTGCTGTGGGGGCCCCTCTCTGGGGCTGGCCAAGGCCAGAGCTGGCTCCCTCTGTTGGCCGGGGGGTGTGGAGGGGGAGGTGTGGGTGGAAGCCAGGGCTGCCCACGGTACTCATGGGTCAGCACAGCTTCCAGGTGGGCATGGGCTTGGTGGTCCCGCACTTGGCGCAGACGGCCAGCACCTGCTAGGCTTGATCTGGGGACAAGCTCCCTCTGGGCGGCTCCAGTGCCTGGGCTAGGTGCCTCGAAGTCCTGCAGCAAGTGCTAGTGAGAAGTGAAGCCAGCTGGACTTCTGGGTCTGGTGGAGACTTGGAGAACTTTTCTGTCTAGCTAAAGGATTGCAAATGCACCAATCAGCACTCTGTGTCTAGCTAATCGGGTGTGGACTTGGAGAACTTTTCTGTCTAGCTAAAGGATTGTAGATGCACCAATCAGCACTCTGTGTCTAGCTAAAGGTTTGTAAACACACCAATCAGCACTCTGTCAAAACAGACCAATCAGCTCTCTGTAAAACAGAACAATAAGCTCTCTGTAAAATGGACCAATCAGCAAGATGTGGGTGGGGTCAGATAAGGGAATAAAAGCAGACCACCCCAGCCAGCAGTGGCAATCAGCTCGGGTCCCCTTCCATGCTGTGGAAGCTTTGATCTTTGGCTCTTCACAATAAATCTTGCTGCTGCTCACTTTTTGTGTCCATACTGCCTTTATGAGCTGTAATACTCACCGCGAAAGTCTGCAGCCTCACTCCTGAAGCCAGCGAGACCACAAACCCATCAGAAGGAATGAACAACTCCAGATGTGCCACCTTTGAAGAGCTGTAACACTCACTGCAAAGGTCTGCAGCTTCATTCCTGAAGTCAGTGAGACCACAAACCCACCAGAAGGAAGAAACTATGGATACATCTGAACATTTGGAGGAACAAACTCCAGACAAACCATCTTTAAGAACTGTAACACTCACCACAAGAGTCCACACCTTCATTGTTGAAATCAGCAAGACCAAGAACCCACCAATTCCAGACACATTTTGGTGATCCAGATGGGACTATCACCTATCGCTAAGCAATGAGACCATCAGCTATCACCAAGCAGTGAGACTATCACCTATTGTCAAGTGGTGAGATTATCACCAAGCAGTGAGTACCATCGGACCCCTTTCCCTTGCTATCCTGTCCTATTTTTCCTTAGAATTATTGGGCTAAATATCGGGCACCTGTCGGCCAGTTAAAAGCGACTACCATGGCCTCCAGACTAGAGACACTGGTGTCAGGCTTTCTGGGAAAGGGCTGTCTAACAACCCCCAATTCATCAGAGTTGGGAGTGTTGGTTTGCCTAGAACCAGCTTCTGCTTTTTCTGTACTTCTGGGCTGAGCCAAGGGTCAACAGAGAGGAAGGCCATTCAGCTCCAGGGCCCCAACAACAAGTTGGTTGACCCTGCAGCCATGAGCAGAGCTCTCAAAGTCATGTCACCCAAGCGAGACTCGCTCATCTATCTTATCTATTCTGACCCTTGCCTCCTGGGTTCTAATGCCTGCCAGACAAACTTCATCTCGCCTCTCTTCTCCAAGGCTAGCCCCGCTTCTAACAACCATTCCCTGTCTCTGGTGCTTTTCTAGTTTCTCCTGTAAGAATGACTTCTAGTATAAACTCCAGGACTCTATTCCCTTCTTTAGGCACCTGGACTCACCAATCAGAAACACATAGTTTTTGCCCAAAGCCCCATCGTAGGGGGGATTATCTGGAATTTTAGGATCCCTCCTCATACTAGCAGACCTAACAAAAACTATTCCTGAAGCTAGGATATGGGGAGTCTCAGGAATTTTATCCTTCCTATTCATATAAATGTGGACAAAAGGTATCACTCTTCCAACTCTGGAGATCCCTTCCCTCCCTCAGGGTATGGCCCTCCACTTCATTTTGCGGGCATAACATCTTTATAGGAGAGAAGTAAAGTCCCAATACTAACAGGAGAATGCTATGGACTCTAACAGGTTTTCAAGAATGCGTAAGTAAGGGTCAATAAATCTGATTTTCCTCGGTACTCTTTGTGGTCTAGGAGGACAGGCAAGGGTGCAGGTTTTCAAGAATGTGTCAGTGAGGGCCACTAAATACGATCTTCCTCGGTCCTCCTTGTGGTCTGGGAGGAAAGCTAGTATTTCTGCTGCTGTGTTGGTGAGCATAACTCTGCTGATCAGCAGGGTCCAGGAACTGTTGCGGGTTCTTGGGCAGGGGGAGAATCAAAACAAACCAAAACCATGGGCAGTTTTGTCTTTCAGATGGGAAACACTCAGGCATCAACAAGCTTACCCTTGAAATGCATCCTAAGCCATTAGGACCAATTTTACCCGCAAACCCTGGAAAAGAGGCAGCTCATTTTTTTCTGCACTATGGCCTGGCCCCAATATTCTCTTTCTGTGGGGAAAAATGGCCCCTGGAGGGAAGTACAAATTGCAATACTATTCTGCAGCTTGACCTTTTCTATAAGAGGGAAGGCAAATGGAGTGAAATACCTATGTCCAAGCTTTCTTTTCATTGAAGAAGAATACACAACTATGCAAAGCTTGCAATTTACATCCCACAGGAGGACCTCTCAGCTTACCCCCATATGTTAGCCTCCCTATAGCTCCCCTTCCTATTAATGATAAGCCTCTTCTAATCTCCCCCACCCAGAAGGAAATAAGCAAAGAAATCTCCAAAGGACCACAAAAAACCCTAGGCTATTGGTTATGTCCCCTTCAAACTGTAGGCAGAGGGGAATTTGGCCCAACCTGGGTACATGTCCTCTTCTCCCTCTCTGATTTAAAGCAGATCAAGGCATACCTGGGGAAGTTTTCAGATGATCCTGATAGGTACATAGATGTCCTACAGGGTCTAGGGCAAACCTTTGATCTTGCTTAGAGAGATGTCATGCTATTGTTAGATCAAACCCTGGCCTTTAATGAAAAGAATACAGCTTTAGCTGCAGTCGGAGAGTTTGGAGATACCTGGTATCTTAGTCAAGTAAATGATAGAGTGACAGCTGAAGAAAGGGACAAATTCACCACCAGTCAGCAAGCCATCTCCAGTATGGATCCCCACTGGGATCTTGACTCAGATCATGGGGACTGGAATCATAAACATCTATTGACCCGTGTTCTAGAAGGACTAAGAAGAATTAGGAAAAAGCCCATAAATTATTCAATGATATCCACCATAACTCAGGGAAAGTAAGAAAATCCTTCTGCCTTCCTTGAACAGCTATGGGAGGCCTTAAGAAAATATACTTCCCTGTCACCTGAAACACTCGAGGGTCAATTGATTCTAAAAGATAAGTTTATTACCCAATCAGCCACAGATATCAGGAGAAAGCTCCAAAAGCAAGCCCTGGGCCCTGAATAAAATTTGGAGGCATTATTAAACCTAGAAACCTCAGTGTTCTATAATAGGGACCAAGAGGAACAGGCCCAAAAGGAAAAGCAAGATCAAATAAAGGCCGCAGCCTTAGTCATGGCCCTCAGACAATGACCTCTTTGGTGGTTCAGAGAGGACAGAAAATGGAGGAGGCCAATTACCCAGGAGGGCTTGTTATGAGTGTGGCTTACAAGGACACTTTAAAAAAGATTGTCCAATGAGAAACAAGCTGCCCCCCATCCATGTCCGCTATGCCGAGGCAATCACTGGAAGGTGCACTGCCCCAGAGAACAAAGGTTCTCTGGGTCAGAAGCCCCCAACCAGATGATCCAACAACAGTATTGAGGGTGCCTGGGGCAAGTGCCAACTCATGTCATCACCCTCACTGAGCCCCGGGTACATTTAAACCATTGATGGCCAGGAAATTGACTTCCTCTTGGACACTGGCATGGCCTTCTCAGTGTTAATCTCCTGTCCTGGATGACTGTCCTCAAGGTCTGTTACCATCTGAGGAATCCTGGGACATCCTGTAACCAGGTATTTCTCCCATCTCCTCAGTTGTAACTGGGAGACTTTGCTCTTTTCACATGCCTCTCTTGTTATGCCTGAAAGTCCCACACCCTTATTAGGGAGGGACATATTAGCCAAGGCTGGAGCTATTATCTACATGAAAATGGGGAACAAGTTACCCATTTGTTGTCCCCTACTTGAGGAGTGAATCAACCTGGAAGTCTGGGCATTGAAAGGACAATTTGAAAGGGCAAAAAATGCCCACCCAGTGCAGATCAGGCTAAAAGATCCCACCACTTTTCCTCATCAAAGGCAATATCCTTTAAGACCTGAAGCTCATAAATGTTTACAGGATATTGTTAAACATTTGAAAGCTCAAGGCTTAGTAAGGAAATGCAGCAGTACCTGCAACACCCTAATTCTATGAGTACAAAAACCGAATGGTCAATGGAGACTAGTGCAAGATCTTAGACTCATCAATGAGTCAGTAATTCCTCTATATCCAGTTGTACCCAACCCCTATACTCTACTCTCAAATACCAGAGGAAGCAGAATGGTTCACTGTTCTGGACCTCAAGGATGCCTTCTTCTGTATTCTCCTGCACCATGACTCCAAGTTTCCCTTTGCCTTTGAGGATCCCACAGACCACACATCCCAATTTACATGGACGGTATTGCCCCAGGTGTTTAGGGATAGCCCTCATCTGTTTGGTCAGTCACTGGCCCAAGATCTAGGTCACTTCTCAAGTCCAGGCACTCTGGTCCTTCAATATCCAGATGATTTACTTTTGGCTACCAGTTTGGAAGCCTCATGCCAGCAGGCTGCTCTAGATCTCTTGAACTTTCTAGCTAATCAAGGGTACAAGGTGTCTAGGTTGAAGGCCCAGCTTTGCCTACAGCAGGTCAAATATCTAGGCCTAATCTTAGCCAGAAGGACCAGGGCCCTTAGCAAGGAATGAATGCAGCCTATACTGACTTATTCTTCCCCTAAGACATTAGAACAGTTCTAGGGGTTCCTTGGAATCACTGACTTTTGCCAACTGTGGATGCCTGGATACAGCGAGATAGCCAGGTCCCTCTATACTCTAATCAAGAAGACCCAGAGGGCAAATACTCATCTAGTAGAATGGGAACCAGGGGCAGAAACAGCCTTCAAAACCTTAAAGCAGGCCCTAGTACAAGCTCCAGCTTTAAGCCTGCCCACAGGACAAAACTTCTCTTTATATGTAACAGAGAGAGCAGGAATAGCTCTTGGAGTCCTTACTCAGATTCCTGGGACAACCCCACAACAAGTGGCAAAATCCTAAGTAAGGAAATTGATGTAGTGGCAAATGGCTGGCCTCACTGTTTACAGGTAGTTGTGGCTGTGGCTGTCTTAGTGTCAGAGGCTATCAAAATAATATAAGAAAACGATCTCACTGTCTGAACTACTCACGATGTAAATTGCAGATTAGGTGCCAAAGGAAGTTTATGGTTATCAGACAATTTCCTACTTAGATACCAGGCACTACTCCTTGAGGGACCTGTGCTTCAAATATGCACGTGTGTGGCCTCAACCCTACCATTTTTCTCCCAGAGGATGGGGAACCAATCGAGCATGACTGCCAACAAATTATAGTCCAGACTTATGCTGCCTGAGATGATCTCTTAGAAGTCCCCTTAGCTAATCCTGACCTTAACCTATATACCTATGGAAGTTCACTTGTGGAGAATAGGATACAAAGGGCAGGTTATGCCATAGTTAGTTATGTAACTGTACTTGAAAGTAAGCCTCTAGGGACCAGTGTCCAGTTAGCAAAACTAGTGGCACTTACCTGAGCCTTAGAACTGGGAAATGGAAAAAGAATAAACGTGTATACAGACAGCAATTATGCTTATCTAATCCTACATGCCCATGCTGCAATATGGAAAGAAAGGGAGTTCCTAATCTCTGGGGGAACCCCCATTAAATACCACAAGGAAATCATGGAGTTATTGCATGTAGTGCAAAAAGTCAAGGAGTTGGCAGTCTTACACTGTCAAGCCCATCAAAAAGGGGAAGGAGAGGGGAGAATAGCAGCATAAGTGGCTGGCAGAGGCAGGGAAAGAATAGGAGAGAGAAAGAGAGAGACAAAGTCAAAGAAGGAAAGAGAGAAAGAGACAGGAAGTCAGAGAAAGAGAGACAGAGGAAGAGACAGAGAGACAGTCAAAGAGGGAAAGAGGAAGAGACAAACATGGAGTCAGAGAGAAAGAGAGATAGACACAGAAAGTCAGAGAGAGGAAGAGACAGACAAAGAAGCAGCCAAAGAGAAAGAGAGATAGAAGTAGTATCTATAATTGATAACTGAAGGTCTCTGTAACCCTATAACACTCCAATACCACCTTGTTATCAGGGTAAACAAGGGCGAACATGGAGTCAGAGAGAAAGAGAGATAGACGCAGAAAGTCAGAGAGAGGAAGAGACAGACAAAGAAGCAGCCAAAGAGAAAGAGAGATAGAAGTAGTATCTATAATTGATAACTGAAGGTCTCTGTAACCCTATAACACTCCAATACCACCTTGTTATCAGGGTAAACAAGGGCGTAGACCGAAAGCACTGAGGCCACTGACAACCTGTAGCCTTCCTATCAAAAATCTTAACCCAGTAGGTTTTCTAACAGGGGATCTAAATCTTAATTAATTACCATATAAAGGTCTGACCAGACCAAGGAGGAACTCCCTGCAGAACAGGACGAGATAGATGGTTCCTCCTGGGCAATTAAGGAAAAAGACACAATGGGTATTCAGTAAGTGATAAGGAAACTCTTACAGAAGCAGAGTTAAGAAAACTGCCTAATAATTGGTCTGCTCAAATGTGCGAGTTGTTTTCACTCAGCCAAATCTTAAAGTACTTACAGAATCAGAAAGGAGACATCTATACCAATTCTAAGTTAACATGGACTGAACGAGGTTTTATTAATAGCAAAGAAAAGTTAAAATCCCAAGCTTATTAGGTTTTCTACTAAAGTAAAGTTTGCTAAAGTTACCAGTGTAACATGCATTATCCTACTACTACACACTCTCAAAGTCTTTCTCAGACAGTTTGCAAGAAATAATGAAATCTATCTTATTCTACAATCCCAAATAGACTCTTTGGCAGCAATGACTCTCCAAAACTACTGAGGCCTAGACTTCCTTACTGCTGAGAAAGGAGGACTCTGCACCTTCTTAGGGGAAGAGTGTTGTTTTTACACTAACCAATCAGGGATAGTACGAAATGCCGCCCAGCATTTACAGGAAAAGGCTTCTGAAATCAGACAATGCCTTTCACAACTCTTATACCAACCTCTGGAGTTGGGCAACATGGCTTCTCCCCTTTTTAGGTCCCATGGCAGCCATCTTGCTATTACTAGTCTTTGGGCCCTGTATTTTTAACCTCCTTGTCAAATTTGTTTCCTCTAGAATCAAGGTCATCAAGCTACGGATGGTCTTACAAATGGAAGCCCAAATGAGTTCAACAAACAACTTCTACTGAGAACCCCTGGACCAACCTGCTGACCCTTCCACTAGCCTAAAGAGTTTCCCTCTGGAGGACACTACAACTGTAGGGCCCCTTCTTCGCCCCTATCCAGCAGGAAGTAGCTAGAGTGGTCATTGGCCAGATTCCCAACAGCAATTGGGATGTCCTGTTAAGAGAGAGGATTGACAGGTGGCAACGTGCTAGTAGTCCTTGCTTGCTCTCGGTGCCTCCTCGGCCTCAGTGTCCACTCTGGTCACATTTGAGGAGCCCTTCAACCCGCTGCTGTGCTGTGGGTGCCCCTTTCTGGGGCTGGCTGAGACCGGAGCTGGCTCCCTTTGCTCACAGGGAGGTGTGGAGTGGGAGGCGTGGGTGGGAGATGGGGTTGCATGAGGCACTCACAGGCAGGTGCATGTTCCTGGTGGGTGTGGGCTCAGCGGGCCCCACACTCAGCACGCCCGGCCGGCCCCTGCTGGGCTTGATCGGGGGACAAGCTCCCTCTGGGCTGCTGGAGTGCCCAGGCTAGGTGCTGCAAAGTCCCACAGTGAGTGCTAGTGAGAGGTGAAGCTGGCTGGGCTGCTGGGTTGGGTGGGGACTTAGAGAACTTTTCTGTCTAACTAAAGGATTGTAAATGCAACAATCAGTTCTCTGTGTCTAGCTAAAGGGTTGTAAATGCACCAATCAGCACTCTGTCAACACGGACCAATCAGCTGTCTGTAAAATGGACCAATCAGCAGGATGTGGGTGGGGCCAGATAAGGGAATAAAAGCAGGCTATCTCAGTCAGCAGTGGCAACCCGGCTGCTCGGGTCCCCATCTAGGCTATGGAAGCTTTGTTCTTTGGCTCTTCACAATAAATCTTGCTACTGCTCACACTTTGGGTGCGTGCTGCCTTTATGAGCTGTAACACTCACCGCAAAGGTCTGAAGCTTCACTCCTGAAGCCAGCGAGGCCACGAACCCACCGGAAGGAACGATTAACTCCAGATGTGCCACCTGTAAGAGCTGTAACACTCACTGTAAAGGTCTGCAGCTTCACTCCTGAAGAAATCAAGGGTATTCAGTTAGGAAAACAAGAAGTCAAATTGTCCCTGTTTGCAGATGACATGATTGTATATTTATCGTCTCAGCCCAAAATCTCCTTAAGCTGATAAGCAACTTCAGCAAAGTCTCAGAATACAAAATTAATGTGCAAAAATCACAAGCATTCTTATACACCAGTAACAGACAAACAGAGAGCCAAATCAGGAATGAACTTCCATTCACAATTGCTTCAAAGAGAATCAAATACCTAGGAATCCAACTCACAAGGGATGTAAAGGACCTCTTCAAGGAGAACTACAAACCACTGCTCAGTGAAATCAAAGAGGACACAAACAAATGGGAGAACATACCATGCTCATGGATAGGAAGAATCAATATCGTGAAAATGGCCATACTGCCCAAGGTCATTATAGATTCAATGCCATCCCCATCAAGCTACCAATGAGTTTCTTCACATAATTGGAAAAAACTGCTTTAAAGTTCATATGGAACCAAAAAAGAGCCCACATTGCCAAGACAATCCTAAGTCAAAAGAACAAAGCTGGAGGCATCACGCTACCTGACTTCAAACTATACTGCAAGGCTACAGTAACCAAAACAGCATGGTACTGGTACCAAAACAGAGATATAGACCAATGGAACAGAACAGAGTCCTCAGAAATAATTCCTTTCTTTATGGTTAGGTTTATGAATCAAATCTGGTTAACCATACTGTACTTATTCCTTATGTATAGCCTATGGGCTAAGGAGTAAATACACTATGGTTAGCTGTACTTGTGATTATATATATTGGAATATATATATTCCAATGGATTAAATTGTAGTACTCTGACTAAAATGAGTCATATTTTCATATTTAATTACTAAATATTTGGTCATGTTCATGTGAACATGTGTGGTCATTTTTCTCGTATAGAGCCCAAAAGTACAACTTTTCAGTAGCATGGTACTTCATGTATATTTAAACAAAACCAAACCTAGGCATCTTATTCATTGAAATATTTATTAAATAAAATTTGAATTTACAGGCAAAAAATGTTTTCTTTTCAATAACATTATCTTCTCAAAGTACAAAACAATTACTATATCTATCAGTGAACTATAAATGGCCATATTTACTAAATGTAAATGCATATTCTGTATCCCAGCAATTGCCATCCAAAGAATACACCTAAAAAGAAATGAGTATACTTGTTCATCAAATGATATGGACTAAACATATTCATAGAATCACTCTTTTCAAAGTCAAAAACTAAAAAAAACTGTAAGCTATTTAAAGTCCCATTATGATTCAAATTCATCAACAACGTATGCTCTGTGTACACAATAGATCATTATACACAATGAAAATGAATGACTTTTATTATAAATTATTAACAGTATATTTCCTAGACATAATTTTGAATTCAATAAGCCAGGTAAAAATAAATTTACACAATGTATAATCTGTTAATATGAAATACAGTAGTAAAAAAATGTGAAATTTGTTTATGAAATTAGAAATTGTGAGAGTGGTTATTCTTTCATGGGAGTGACTACAAGGGAGCACAAGGGAAGAGGGCTTTACTTGTAATTTCTTGTCATTCTTTCTCATAGTTTTCCAAAATGCAGTTCCTTAAGGCAGCACGCATTTAATTTCTTGCAAATTCTGTAGGTCGGAAAGTGGGAATAACTTAGCTGGGTGTGCTGATTCAGTGTTTCTCACAAGACTGAAATAATGGGGTTTTCTGGGGATGTTGTCACCTCAATGCTCAACTGTGAAAAGATTCAATTCTAAGCTCACACATGCGGTTGTTGGCAGGATTCAGTTCCTTGCATGCTACTGAACTGAGAACTCAAATTCCTTGCTGGCTGTTCGTCAGAGGCTCACCTGAGTTTCTTACAATGGGAGCCTCTCCTACACAACAGCATGCTGAATCAAAATCAGCAAGAGAGAGTGCTAGCAAGATGAGAGTCATAATCTAACAAAAACATGAAAGTGACGTTCCCTCAACATTGCCAATTTCTTTCTCTCTCTCTCTTTCTTTCTTTCTTTCTTTTTCTTTCTTTCTTTCTTTCTTTCTCTTTCTTCTTTCTTTTTCTCTCTCTGTTTCTTTCTTTCTCTCTCTTTCTTTTTCTTTCCTTTTCTTTCTTTCTTTTTTCTATCCCTCCTTCCTTCCCTCCCTCCCTTTTGCCCTCCTTTCTTTCCTTTCTTCCTTCCTCCCATTCTTCCTTCCTTCCTCCCTCTCTCTCTTCCTCCTTCCCTCCCCCGACTTCTTCTTTCCCTTCTCTCCTTCTCCTTCCCCATCCCTACCCTCTGCTTCCCTTCCCTTCCCTTTCTTTCTGAGACAAGGTGTTGCTCTGTCACTCCAGCCAGAGTGCAGTAATTCCATCACAGCTCACTGTAGCCTCAAACTCCACTTCCCAAGTAATCCTCCCACTTCAACCTTCCAAGTGGCTGGGACCACAGGTGTGAACTATGATTAGAAATGCCCTTTATCAGACTGAGGTTGATACCATTTTATTTACTAAAAGTTTTTAAATTAATAAATACTGAACTTTAAACTTTGTTTAAATGTTTCAATTAAGTTAAAGTGTTAAACCAACTTTACCTTCCTATGATAGCGTCTATGTGGTACATTAGCCTTTTAAACATTACTGGATATAACTTACTAATATTTTTTAAGGAATTTTGCTTCTACATTCTAGTTTTTCTGTGATGTCTCTGTTTAATTTGAATATCAGTGTAAATATAGCCTCATACATTGTGTTGAGATGTGTCTTCTGTCTGGCCTCTGTCTTCTCAACTTAAAATGTCTGCTAAATTCTGAGTTCTCCTTCCCTGGCCCTCAGTTTGGAAATTAACTCTGGGCAGTCACCAATGTTAATCTTACTTCTCATTTTAATTATCTTCCTTCTTTAGGAATCATAATAATGTGCTGCCTATTTTCCAACGTCCGAAACCTGTTATTTCATGTATGTTGTGCTCTTTTCCAGTTCCTAAGGGTGAAAGAAGATCTAAAGCTTTAAATAAAAAATCACTGATCTATCATAAAGTTGTATTAATATCTAATTGAAATTCCCCACCCCCCGGTCCCCATCTGGAGATGCTTTGTTGTTTTATTTAAAGTGGTCAGAAAAATACTCTTTCATAAAAAACCTGAAAGTAATGAAGATGAAAGTTGAGATTATACTTGTAGGAAGTTTTTGGTTAGAGGAAATAGTGAGGGTTAAGTGTGTAAAGTGGAATGTTTAACAAACCGCTAGGTGACCAATGAGGCCCTTGTGGATGGAGAAAGGGGAGGAAGGTAACCACTGAGGTATGTTTTAAAGGCTCGGAATTTGACTCTTCCTCTATGTGTGCTAAGAATGCCATCTGGGCTTTGGAGTATAGTATTGGCATGCTCTGACTTGTCTTTTTAAAATACCACTGGTTGTTTCTGCAAACATAAAGGGCAGAAAAAATATTATAAATAACTAAAACATGTGATTACCATATAAAATGTATATTATTTGCCAGGCACTACTCTAAGTGCTTCATATCTGTTAATTCATGTCATTCTCACAATCAAATGGTAAAGAGATGTGCTAGCATTATTCCCATTTTACAGAGAAGGAAACGAAGGCATTCAGAAAGTAACCATGGTTACCTTGATAATAAGTATGGCAATCTGGCCCCAGTGCAGTGATCTTCCTAACTATAATAAGTCAACACAATTCCCAGGGTTGTCCTGAGAAATGACTGATATAATTAATATAAAAGGTTTAGAAGAAAGGTCCGGGGCTTAGTACTCAAGAAATGTTAGCGACTGTTATCTCCCTTGTGCCAACTCTGCCCATTCCTACCTTACCATTTATTGTGAAGTCATATAACACTTATTACGGTTTAATCTCTTAGTAGTTTTGCTTTCTCATATCCCTGGGTCTTTGCAAATGGATTGTATTCTTAACTTCCTATTTCCTGAGGTAAACTTTAATTTTTCTTTACTTTCTTTTTTAAACCTTAAATTTTATTTTAGATACAGCAGGTATACGCACAGGTTTGTTACATGGTTATATTGCATGATGCAGAGGTTTTGAGAATGTATCCTATCATCCAGATAGTGAACATAGTACCTAATAGGCAGTTTTTTAGACAATGCCCCCTTTCCTCCCTCCCCCACCCAGTAGTCTGCAGTATCTACTTTTCCCATGTTTATGTCCATGTATGCTCCATATTTAGCTCCTACTTATGAAAACATGTGGTATTTGTCTTTCTGTCCCTGTGTTAATTCCCTTAGAATTATGGCCTCCAGCTGCATCCATGTTGCTCCAAAGGACATGTTTTTGTTTCTTTTTATGGCTGCCATAGGATTACATTGTGTAAATATAAGATAGAAACATAGAAGGTAATTCTGTTATGTATCAATTTAGGTTCATACACTTCATTTATCATAGCTTTTTCAAATAGTTTAACTGAATTTTCTACTAGTTGTAGTTTCCCTCAATGACAAAGCAGTAATTACTTGTGCCTATAAGTCATTTTGAGTGTCTTATTATATAATGAGAATGGAATTATATAATCAGTTGTCCTTGAAATAACAAATAGGCTATAATGAAATTAATTCCCTGTTAAGAAATTAGTTTTAGTGTTAAGTCCATATTAACTTCTTTATGCATTTCTGTATTTACATATTTGTTTACTCTATGAAATTCAATCAAAATGATAAATTGTACAATAATTTTACAGAAAAAAATACAAGTAATATACTTATAAATTATCAAAATTAACATTTTTTCATCAGCTTCCTGAAACAAATCAAACTAAGAGAATCAGCATGATGTAACAAATATACAACTAAAATTTTAATTAATCAATCAAAATTTAAATCATTACACTATCACTTATCTTTGGCAAGTAACTTAATTGTGCTAAGTCAAAATTTTATTCAAGTGAACCTACCTCTTTTGAACAACTGCTTATATTAACTATATCAGTGAGCACACAGAGAAGAGGTCACATGAGGACAGAATGAGAAGGTAGCCAGGAAGAGCAGCATCACCAGAAACCAACATTGACCTTGATATTAAGCATCTATTCTCCAGAACTGTGAGAAAATACATTTTCACTATTTAGTCACTGAGACTGTGGTATTTTATGATAGCCCTAGTAGACTGATCCAGCCATCATCAACGATTTAAATGTATTTTTTTCCTCTTTGAAATCATATCATTCTTAATGTATGAAATTAAGGGCACCATAAAAACATAAATATATATGCACATATACCCCTACATAATGATTAGGTGTGTTTACCTCTTTCTGGGATGTATAGACAACCTGCATATATGGAATTAATACAAATAAAAAGAACACATCTAAAGTACTGTAAATACTCATTAAACTGCTCTCAAACTATTCCTAGGCACTACTATTTAATAAAATCCTTGGTTATTTGAAACTTATGCATGACAGAATAATGTAGGCTATAAGGAAAACAAAAACTATAGCTAATCTTTTTACTTTGTGTTGCCTGAAACTCTAATATTATTTTATTTCTGTCTAAACTAAAATGAACCATAAACTGAAAAGGAGTAATATATTTTAAAAATGGACTATGATATGATACAGCAAGTTTACTCTAAAATCCCAAGGGAACTACAGATAACAGTAACAATTTTCACACAATAAAATGAATTGGCAAGAAACAATGTGAAATTATGAATCAGCTGCCAAAGCTCTTATATTTAAAAAAAAAGAATTTCATATCTGAATAACAAAAACCTTTGTAACCATGACAGCTAAAGAGCAAAATGTTAGTGTTGAACAATGTAGCAATTCTCAAAATGAGTTTAGGCCAAGGGCACCTGAGTAAAGTTTATTGCTCTAGCAATACAGAGGGCATATTATTATTTTATTTTACTTTAAAAGGAAGACTGTTTTCTATTGAAATATTTGTTATGGCTGTTAGAGTTGGAAAATCTAAGTATTTTTATTTTTCCCTAAAAAAATCTATAAATCAACAAAAGCAGTGGTTCATTGTGTATTTACCCAGAAGAACACAAAAAATCAACTTTAAACTTTTATGGCTAGTGTACATATATATATATATTCATATATACATATAGGTAAATCTCACTCTAGTTCTACTGAGCTTTCTTCTTCTTGAAATGAAAACCTGTATAAAGTGTTTTTGTTTTAAGATCCTTAACCTAGATAAAAACAATCTTCATTATGGAACTAGAAAAACTTTATCAATTATGGAATTGATCTTATTCAATTTTGAGTGAGTCATATCCAAGTAATAAAGTGTCTTTCTATATTACATATATTGTAATTAAACCATATTCTGTTTGAGGTGGTTTACAAATATCTCACAACTTTAGCAAAAAAAGTATAGGGTAAAAATTATCCTCCTTTCACACATAAGTCCCATGAGGTAATATACTCAAGTTACACACCTAGTTAACAATAGAACTAAGATTAGACCTAAATACACATTATAAAATATCAGTAGTAATTATCAAAAGATAGTAAACATTAACATCACGTTAGGTCACACTTCAGTGAAGATTTACCTTCATGAATGGTATAGTAAGACCTTACACAATGACTTCAAACGTTTAAAAAACTCCTTTTATTGCATTTAAAAATAAAGACATATGATTTCATAAACTACATGCACATTTTGATTTTTTTTTTCATTTTGAATTTCGTTTCTCTGATTCTGGTTTGACACACATAAGTGCAGTACTTCCTTTGAGTTTCATAAGTACCCAATAATTTATACGTATATAATATATGTAATATATATTATATATATATATATGATGGCAGTGGTGGCCGGTTTGAATAACTAAGAGCTGTGGCCGTGGATCCGAGAATCTCTGCATTCTCGGGGATCCAGGAAGCCCGCTCCCAACAGGCTTGGAAGTGTCTGCTCCCACTGCCTGGCCTTTTCTCGCTCTCAGCAACCGCTTTGATTTTGGAGCATAGTTGGGGCCAAATTCAGGCGCTGTCACAAATTCAGCACGATGTGTGCGCACTCGGGGCAGCATGGAAATGCCACACCCCTGATACCTTGGCTCCCTCCAGACTTTGGGCACCAGTGAGCATGGGAGGGATGCGGAGGGAGAACTGAGGATGGCTCCGTGTGAGCCTGCAGTTGACCCTTGGCATGAATAGCCTGGGTATCATGGATGGCAGCAGGAGGCATGCAGGCTCCCAGGCAAAATGGGGTGAGTCCCCAGTGAAACCATACATTCAAGTCAGGGACAGTGTGAGGCCTGGGAGCTGGGCTGCCAATTCCACAGACCCAAATAAGAATTTATGGTGTTTTTTCCAGGCCCACCCATGGCCGCCCATGGACCAATCAGGACCCACTTCCTCCCTTCTGAAGCCAATAAAAATCCCGGACTCAGCCAGACACTGGCAGATGTTGGAATGACCTGCCTGTGGAGAGGAGGTACTCACTTTGGGTCTCCTGAAACCTGTTCTGCTGCTCAATAAAGTCCCTTTCTGCCTTGCTCACCCTCCGGTTGTCCATGTATCTCATTCTTCCTGGACACCAGACAAGAATTTGCGACCTGCCAAATGTCTGGACTGAAAGAGCTATGACACGAGTAAGGCTGAAACAAGCCCCTCCACTCAGCACCTTGCAGGCAACAAGAAGGAGAAGAGTTGCAGCCCGTTGGGGAGCCCAAATCTCAGGAATCCCTGAACCAAGGCTGTGACATCATCCTCTTTGAGGTTCTGTGGTACCTGGCATCTCCAAGCTTCCGGAACCACCAAGTTCCCCTTGTCCGGATGCGGGTGCCTGCAGTGGAAGCCATGTGCAGTATATCTGGTCCAGCAGCAACCTCGCACAGAGCCAGCGCCTGGAGCTGCCGGCCCCACCACAGCAGCCAGAGTGCTTGTCTGTGCACAGGACAGACCCTGTGCTTGATGACCACACACCCCTCATCATTCCACATCTGGGGCTTGCCTTTAGCAGGTGTGGGATCCAGGTCGGTAGCGCAAGCTGAGTGCAGCCTGATGGGCCAAGTGGGCAGAATGAACCCAGCAAGGGAAAGCAATACTCAGGCAGAAGGTGCTGCCAGCCACAAAGATTTCTGGCCAAAGAGATGACACCCCAAGGATCCTTTGACATTTTTGCGAGCACATCTGGGATCTGCAAAAGTGTGGATAAAAGCAAACTTGCTGCTTTCCATCCTATTTTTTTCAAAGTCCCTAAATTCCGCAAAAGCTAAAATGAAAGAAAAATACTGGGCTTCTGTCAGCCAGTTAAAAGTGACTAGCACGGCTGCCAGACTTAAGACACAGAGGACAGGCTTGCTGGGGAGGAGAGCGTGGTCACTCCCCCATTACCCTCGGGGATTGGGCATGTTGGTTTTGTTCCAATACACTTTCCTTTCACGGAGGTCTAGCCATCAAATGAGATCAGAATAAGCTCCTGGGGCAAACAAAGGCATCTGCCTGAGGTCACACCTCAGTGTTGCCTGAAGGCCCTTAGACCTGCTCCAGTCCTTGACAGGGGCTCATTAGGGTGTCAGCACTAGGACCTTCAGTCTTTCTTATTGTAATTTCTTTCTTTTTATCTTTCTTTCAAGACTTCCATGGTTGTTATCCTTTTCTTTGCATACAATGTTAAGGGTGTTTTGCAAATCACAGAGAAGATATTACTGTGTAGAATGGGCAGTTGGTTTGGTCATTAGGAGTGTAAAATCAAAGGTTAAGAGTAGCACAAACAAAGCAAAGTGTGCCTTGGTATCTTTACATACATTTGTGGCAAAAATGTTATTGTCATTTCCTTGGTTGCCAACTTAGTGCCAAGCACCTTGAGGCACAGGAAAGAAACATGGCCTCAGGAAGGAAGCATTAATTTCAGTATCATCCTGCAAATGGACCTTTTCCATCAACACAAGGGCAAATGTTCTAAGGTCCCATGTGTGCAGACCTTCTTTGCTTTGCAGTGTAATATAGACCTTTTTCAATGTTGTAGTATTGATTCAGCCTTCCAGTGGCCATAATAGGAAATGCTGCAAGGGGCAATCCCAGGGCACTAGGGAAGCAAACCCAAGAAGTACCTCCAGCAGGGGAGTCAACTCCCTCTGCTCTTTCTTATCCGGGTTGTCTCTCAAGCTTGCCCAAACCTAGAAATCCTCATTTCAATCAGGTCAATCTCACTCCTGCCCCTGAAACAGATGCCTGGTGAATATAGCCCAGTGAAGATCCAGGTACCCTTTTCTCAACAGGGCTTAAGGCAAAGTAAGGGGGAATGTTCGCAAGTTTTCAGATGAACTTCACAGGTATGTAAAGCTTTCCAGGACTTAACCCAAGTATTTGAACTCTCCTGGAAATATGTCATATTACATTTGAATCAAACCTTGACTACTACTGAAAAGCAAGCCACTTTGCAAGCCCCTCCCCTGAACTTAAGATTTTGTTTTGTTTTGTTTTGTTTGTTTGTTTGTTTTTTTCTCTACACCATGTTAGGAGTCAGCATAGTCCTGCAAATACAGGGAATTTGTCTATGTGAGGGGTCAGTTTTTATTTGTTTGTTTGTTTGTTTGTTTACTTTTGGAAAGTACCTTATTAGGTCAGGTCACCAGTTCCAAGGACTCCCTTTCATTCTCTTGTTTGAGGAGGACCTGGTCCCATTACTTCATCTGCTTATGACTGGGAAGCAATGGAGGGTCTGCCCCACCAGTTGCTGACAGTAATTTGGTAAGGGCCATCTAAAACTTAATTTAATGAGTCCATCCACTTTCCTGAGGCAATGCAAGTTTCATGCTGAAGCCCTGAAATGCAAAGCTAGACCTGAGGGACCCAGAGAGAGATGACAGCAGAAGTCAAGGGGCACAGTGCAGGTGAGCATGACTAATTCCTGCCAATTATGCCCTCTCACTTTGTGGATTGAAGTCATGCTAGACTCCATGGCATACATAAGGTCTAGGGAATCCAAAGGTTCCCAACAGTGGGAGGACAGGGCAGTACATAAGTAAGTGTGAATATTTCTACCCACTAGGCTTCCCCACTTCATGAGTGAAAGTCACACTTGCACCCATGGTTGACACTTGCAAAGGTTGCCAGGATTTGGGAATATAAAGTTATAAGAAAGAAGGGAACAACTTTATTTCTTTCCCTCGTGTATCTTTGGTATTTGCTGGAAACAGAAAGGAACAAAGGGGCACCTCTTTCCTCTCTTTCCAGAGGGGTAACCAATCATCTTCAACATGCACTCCTCTTGAGTGCATCCTTAATCATTGGAACTTTCTTGACCCTCAGACTCTGGAGAAAGAAAAAAAAACTTTTTTCTGTTATCCTCTTCTGTCCTTTCTGTATGGGATCACATATCTGTACCACAGGACACTCCTCAGATGCATCTCCAAACTGGGAAACATTTAATTTCCCCAAACGTTAAGTTGCTTGGCAATCTCTTGAAGAGGCCATCCATTGCTAGGGAAAAGGGAAGCCAGAAGCCTAACATGCCAGCAAAAGGGTAAAAGTTCTTAGCAGTTAGAGTCTGGGTTCTCTCTGTGCAAACTGGTTGTAGGAATGGTAAAAATAACTGTATTCTCTGCTCCTCCATGAGTTCAAAGCCAGAAGTATTGGTCATTTGGCATGGCTAAGGTCGGGTAGTAAGGGAGTTAAAAGGAATTCTTAAAAAAGAAGTGATATAGATAAAAGTCAGCTTAACTTAATGTGGATATCAATGTTATATGTCTATTCAAAAGGACTTTATACTATTTCTCTTCATGAACCTTGTTTTTCTGAAAAAAGGTTTGTTTCTTCTCAGTTGACTGAATTATTTCTCTCTGTTTTGTCTTGCCACTATTAATGTACGCATGAGAGGCCCTAAGATACATTCTGATGGCCTGGGACTCCTTGGGACAAACAGAGGAGGTGCCACTGACCCTGTTTTGGGGAAAAAATATCCTCTGTTTTCCTCATTGGACTGCAGGAATTAGAGGTGGATGGATCCCTCTCAAAACCTGTTTTAGTCTTTCCACCATGCCTGCTTATTAGGCACCTGTGAGCTGCAGGTTTTCCTAGCCCTGTTTCTTGAAGGGCTCCAACTTGAGGCCAGGAATACAATTAAGAGTTTGGCAAATGAAAAATCTCACAACTACTGGATATTTTTCTGTCTCTCTTTGTAGTTATATATGTGTGATGTTTATATGAAAATGACTTATTATTAATTGGCTTAAGAAAAAATGCATGCTTACATCAAATATGTTTAAAGAAAATAAAGCTGCAATGCCTTTTAATTAATGTGAGTTTAACTTTTGAAAAATTCAAACAGCTTTAAAAATTATTGGTAAAATAAAAATGTCTTAGAAATATAGACATGTAGTCTAAATGATGCAGGTAAGAAACTAGGTTTGCTCAATGCTTTAAGGTCATAAATTATTTCTTTGGCTTTTGAAAACTGTTTGGGTTGCCTGCTTTACAGTTTGGTAAGGCCTGGGGACATATGAAGTTAACCACACCCCTAATTATGCTGGAAAGAGTCAGACCTCATCTGCACATAGGGCATAATTAAAATAACTTTCCAGATTTTACACCAGAATTAAAAATTGGTAAGAGCTACCATTTTAACGTGTTGTTGAGACTACTAGAAATAGATTTACATGCAAGGTGTATAAGGAAAATAAAATGTGTCTTTTGTAAAAGATTATAAGAAGGCATAGGAATGTCAATTTTCTCCTATTGTATAGGGTTAAAGGATTGTTTTAAATTATGTAAGATAAAGTAAAAGGTTTAATCAAGTTGTGGAAGGTTCACAAATATTAACTTTATAAGAGCGATTCTGTGTGTGAACATATTGACTAAATTTAAATGGGTGTTATTTGGCTTTTCTGTAATTTGAACATTTGAATAAAAGCACAGAAAGGGTTTCTTAAGGCACTAATCTGCTCTTTAGCAAAAATATGTTTAAGTGTTATAAAAGACATAAGAATATCACCTCATGGTCAAACTGATTAAGATTTGACAGATTTGTCTATAGGATTTCATTGAAAAATTGGGGTTGATATTAATAATAGACCAATGCAAGGGTGAAATTTGGCTTTCTTTCTCTTGAACAAGAATTTCATGTAATGTTAAAGGATAATGAAAGATTTTTATTTGCCTCATGAATAAACTACTGAACAAAGAAGAGAAAGACTGGAGAAAGATTGTTCAGAAAGCTAAGTCTTTCCTCTCAATGAGTAAGGTTTTTTGCCTTGTTTTTTAAGTGATAATTTTAACTAAATAAATGTCTTATGGAAACCTGGAATTATATTTCATAATATCAAGTGTTTTAAAGCTTTAACATATTTGCTAGGCTTCCCAAAATCGAATATCAGCTTTGAAATTGGCTTCTCTAACCCTTAAGTTTGGGATGTGATGAAGGGCCACTGGAGCATCCAAAAACAGGAGTATTTCACATGTTTGGTTACATGAGAGTGCCAAAATTAAAATGAGTTTTAATCTTCTTCAGGTTATATTTTAGTGAATAATATTAATATATGTTCAAAAATTGTGTGGGAGTTCTAAAAGTCAAATGTCTGAGTACATGCTATCAATCATAATTAGGGTTACTATGTTAAGTTACCATAAAGCAAAGAAAAAACTAATTTTTTTTGTCAGTCTTTGGTCTGCATTTTAGACTAACCTTGCTTATTCTTGCGAACTAACCACTGATCACTGACTGAAGTTCAGAAGAGACAAAAGGGAGAAGTAATGTAAAAATCTGAATCAATATTCTAGTTCTGTGTGTGTCAGCAGCCTCAAGATTTTTGAGCTGTCCTTACCCCTTATTTTGATTTGGTTCTTGTCTTCTAATATCACCGTTTGTCTCTTTTCATCTTCAGGTCATCAAACTCCAAATGGTCATGCAAATGGAACCTTGGACAATGGCTCTCTTTTACTGGGGACCCTTAGATGGACCTTTCACAGAAGATCTGACTGCCATTTTCCCCAAAACAATGTCCCCCGTCAGCATGAAGCAGTTAAGAACAGTCATCCTCCCTATCCTAACAGCAGTTAGATGTACCTCTTCAGAGTGTGAATTGATGGGCGGTGGCAGCCCATCTGGAGTCGCTGCTGCTATGATGCTGACTGCATTTGGGGAGGTAAAGCTGCTGCTATGTGCTCCACAGAGCTGGTTGGAGCTAGGAACAGGTGGGAGCCCTGCCTCCTAAGTCGGAGGGGTGGTAGCCTCACCTTCCCAAGAACAGTTACATCCACCCTGCTGTAGCTGTAGTCCTGGGCATCTCTGCACTCAGAAGGGTCCAGAAAGTCCTCTTTTCCCCACAGGCTCAAAAGTGCTTGTTCCCACTGACTAGCCTCTTCCACTGGCACCTGCTCAGGTTTCAGAGCAAACTTGAGGCCAAGCCTGGTGCTGTCACAACCCAACTGAGTGTGTACATTTTCTGGGCAGTGTTGATATGCCAGATCCCTGCCACCTTGACCCCTTCTGGACTTTGGGCACCAACGTGCATGTAAGGGAGGCCTAAGGGGAAGTCAGAATGGCTCAGCATGGGCCTTCAGGTGCCCCTTGGCACAAACAGCCTGGGAGCTGTGGATGGTGGCAGGAGGCAGGTAAGCTCCCAGGCAAAAAGGAGTAGGTCCCTGGTGAAACCCCACCTCTAGGCCAGGGAGACCCTGAGGCCTGGAGGCCAGGCTGTCAGTTTCGTGAATCCAAATGAGAACTTACGGTGCCTTTTCTGGGCCCACCCATGGCTGCCCATGGACTAATCTGCACACATTTCCTCCCTTCTAAAGCCCATAAAAATCTATGGACTCAGCCAGACTTGTGCAGATGTCAGTATGACTTGCCTGCAGAGAGGAACTACCCACTGTTGGTCTCCTATCACCTGAGAGCTGAATAGACTCATTGGCACATCCTGCCTGTGGATAGAAACTACCCACTTCAGGTCTCCTCTCTGCTGAGGACTGTAGACATTAGGATAACCTGCCTGTGCATAAGAGCTACCCATCGGGGATCTCCAGAGAACTCTCCTGCCACTGAATGAAGCTCCTGTCTGCCTTGCTCACCCTCCAGTTGTCCACATACCTCATTCTTCCTGGATGCAGGACAAGAACTGAGTACCTGCTGAATGGTAGGACTAAAAGATCTGTAACACAAACAGAGCTGAAACACACCTCCCCCACTCTCCATATTACAGGCGACGAGGAGAGAAGAGCTGCAGCCCTCTGGGGAGCCCAGACTTGGGGGTTCCCCGAGGCAGAGCTCTGGCATCCTCTTTAGGGTTCTGTGGATCCTGGTGTCTCCAAGCTTGTGGGGGGCAACACGTTCCCCTTGTCCAGATGGAAGTGCCCACAGTGGAAGCCTCATGTAATACGTCTGGTCCAACCTCAGCCTTACATGGAGCTGGTACCTGTGCCAGTGTCTGGAGCTGTCTACTCTGCTGCAGCAGCCAGTGGGTCTGGTTGTGCGCAGTGGCCAGAGCCTGTATTCGCTCACCCACACGCCCTTTGCCACTCCGTGCCTGACCTGCCCTTGGTAAGTGGGATCTGGGTCGGTAGCATGAGCTGAGAGCAGCCTGCCAGGCCAAGTAGGTGGAATGAACCCAGCAGGTGTGAAAAATACTCAGCTAGAAGGTGCTGCTGGCCGCAGAGGTTTTTGGCTACTGAAGTGACACCCAAAGTATCCTATGATGTATCCATACATTTTATGTACATTTATCAATTACAGTTGGTTACAAATTTGCTAAAAAGACATCATACATTTACTTACAAGAAATAAGGCAAAGAGGGGAGTTGTGTAAAATGGAATCAACTGATTGCATTACTAAGCAGAATTCTGATTTTTATTTCTTTGAAGTATTCCCCCTGACTGCTTTGACACTATCAAACACAACCTATGTCCTGGAAATATATGGCATATTTAAATGTCATATTAGATGAGAATGCACTTTAGGAACTTATTTATAATTTCTTTCATTTTTTAATATCTAGGTTATTTTGTTTTACTGATTTATTCTGCTTCTCAGTAGATTGCCTTGAATTTAGAAAAGTCTTTAGTTTGTTAATCTTACTTCAAAATAAAAAAACTATTGGAAACTGTGTAATCACAAAATGTGAACATGCTTTTTTTACTATTTTTATTTTCTGTATATAGGTTAATCACATTTGAATACATGTATTTTGAAGCATTTATTCACTATCTCTAGAGTAAAAAAGAAGCATATATAAAATCCAGTTGAAATATGACTGCATTGATTTATAATTTTCCAGTTCTAACAGATTTATGATACCCTTGAAAATACCACAAAAACCTAATGTCCTCAACATTTTAAAATCAGTTTGAATTTTTATATTGATTTATATTATTATAATACTTATTTTATTGTAGATATAGTATAGCATTGCAAATTCTATTACTAATCTTAAAATAGCACTTTTTTTTTAAACAGAAGACATCAGAAAAAAACTGGTTCCTAATGCCATAAAAGTCTCAGGAGTCTTAGATATCTGCACCTCAGATGACAGCTTGGGACATCTACTAATTTATTTTGAAGTCTCTAATTTCAAGTTTGAATAACCTAGAAGTACTTTTTCTTCTCATGATTGACGTATATTTCCTGGACATCATCCAGAGAAGCTATATGCTATTAGTCTTCATATTCTTTGTCATTTGGTATAGAACAAGCTTAGTTTAGTGTTTTCTGAAAGGTAGAAATTTTTCTATCCAGAACACTCAGTGAATGTAAAACAATCTAAAAAAATTAAGAACTTATTCTATAATTAAAAGCATCCATTAGACAAATATTCATACCCTGCCACAAATCCTGAGCTCTGGATACAAAATAATGAACCCTGCTGCTATTAAGTTTATGGTTTACTAAATAATATGGATATTAATCAATTAAAATGCATCTGACAGACTAAATAATTTGAAAATGTTGAATTATTTCAAAAATATCACTATAACTGACATTATCTTAAGGTCACATTAGAAACAATAAACTATAAATTGATTAGATGATGATAATATTTCTTCTAAAAATAAGTTTTTTTCTGGTCTTTCAAGGAAGTCTATCTAATTTTCCTCAGCTCATACTTCCTAGAGATACTTTAGTAGTTATTATACAACCAAATTCTTTCATGAAACTACTTCAGCTTATCTTTGGAGCGTGTGTGTGTGTGTGTTTGTGTTCATGTGCCTGTGGATGTATTTGTGCATGTAATTTTGTTATGCCAATATTCGTGTTATTTTTATTTTATTCTTTCATCTAACTTATCTCTATAACTTCCATTTTGGTCGTAGTGATATTCATGAGAAATACACCTTAGAGATCCACTTAGTGAAAACCCAAGACGAGTCTTGAATTCTTTTATCTCCAATGTTCAAATTTTAAATGTCTGGCATTTTCCATAAGCAATAAAGTCCTTCATGTCGACTAGAAACAGGTTTGCCAAGGAAGAAATCATCTTAAATAATTGTCTTGGAAAAGACATAAGACAATTGTTTTGCCTCTTTTCTATTTGTTCATTTTACCAAAGTGAATGTACTTATAATACAACAGTGAAATATGTTTCCACAGTCCCACTATCAGGCTTGTCCAGTTTATGTAGTTGTCCACAGTGCCTTTATTCAAAGAATATATTTTGTAGTGTTGCCATTAATACAAACTAATATTGGTTGTATTAGTTTAAATACCATAGAGGTAGTGGCTTAAAATAACACAAGTTGTTATTATACAGTTTGGGACATCAGAAATCTTAACGGTTCTCATTGGGCTCAAGTGGTGTGAGGCTTGCATTCCTTCTTTCTGGAGGTTGTAACAGAGACTTGAATTCATGGCTCTTTCAGCTTCTTGAGGCTGCCCAAATTCCCTCACTCATGGCATTCTTACTCCATCCAACCAGATTCCTCCAGCCAGCAATAGTGGGCCAAGTTGTTTTCACATTGTATCTCTGATTCTGACTCCTCCATCCACCTTCCTCTTCGACTTTTAAGATCTCTTGTAATTACTTTGGATCCACCTGTATAATTTAGAACAATCTCCCTACTTTAATATTAGTTCCTAATCAACCTTAATTTCATGTTCAACTTTATTCCCCTTTGCCATGTAACCTAACATATCTTCTGGCCTTTAGGAAATGGACATCTTTGGGGAGCTTGATTATTTCTACCATGGAGAGTAAGCATTAAATTCTGAATAAATTACTTACATTGACTCATTGTATTCATTAGTTAACAATTGAATCAGTCTAATTATGTGTGAATAGTTACATGATAGATATTAAAGCAAATTATCTGTTTGATAACCTATATATTTAAGTGTGTTCCACATGATGAAATAAATAAAAGGAGTCATCATTCTGTGTGATTTGTGGCCAGAAGAAGCAAAACTATTTTTCAAAATGCTTGCATAAAATAAAATTCTTACTGCATGTTGAAAGCGTTTTTAAAGATTTTCAAAATATCTCAATATTTTTTGGTTCATTTATTCTTTGAAATAAATGGAAAATACACAAGCAAGAGAAAATATTACTACCTCTGTATTACAGATAAGGAAACAGAAGCTCATAGAGTTTAAGAAACTGACAATATAATAAAAAAGGATGATTTAATCTTTTCAGAGTTTCCACAGAGCTAATTCTATTAAAAGCTGAGTCTGGCAAATGCTTGGCTTGCCTTACAGTCAGTTTTAATCTCTTAGAAGCTAGAGAGAATTATGAGAGGGATTATTCTATACTTAATTCCAGCCAATGAAAAGTAACTGGCAGAGAAGTTGAAATGACAGAAAATCTAAAATAAATTCAATCTAAACTCTTAAAATTTATTATTGTTGAGGTGGCTTACTTTGGTTTAGTCGAATATACAGCTGCCGAGACCAGCTCAGTAGGGGAGACCCTAACCCAACAGCTAGAGGAATTAAAGACACACACACGTAAATATAGAGGTGTGAAGTGGGAAATCAGAGGTCTCACAACCTTCAGAGCTGAGAGCCCTGAACAGAGATTTACCCATGTATTTATTAACAGCAAACCAGTCATTAGCATTGTTTCTATAGATATTAAATTAACTAAAAGTATCCCTTATGGGAAATGAAGGGATGAGCCGAATTAAAGAAATAGGTTGGGATAGTTATCTGCAGCAGGAGCATGTCCTTAAGGCACAGACCGCTCATGCTATTGTTTGTGGCTTAAGCATGCTTTTTTTTTTTTTTTTTTTTTTTTTTTTGAGATGGAGTCTCGCTCTGTCGCCCAGGCTGGAGTGCGGTGGCGCGATCTCCACTCACTGCAATCTCCGCCTCCCGGGTTCACGCCACTCTCCTGCCTCAGCCTCCCGTGTAGCTGGGACTACAGGCACCTTTAAGCTGTTTTCTGCCCTGGGCAGGCCAGGTGTTCCTTGCCCTTATTCCCATAAACTCACAACCTTCCAGTGCCGTCATTAGGGCCACTAAGAACATGTGACAGTGCTGCAGGGATTTTGTTTATGGCCAGTTTTGGGGCCAGTTTATGGCCAGATTTTGCGGGGCCTACTCCCAACATACAGCCTTCAAGATGAAAAGTTTTTTAAAAATTTTAACTTAATAGAGATAAATAAAAACAAAATGCTTACTGAAATTTACTCATTTATGGGACAATATAGAATTAATTAATAGGAAACATATTAATGATAACAATGGATTACTTTGAGAAATAAAATTCTAAAGTGGTGGTCACAAATAATCTTAAGAAAGAAGAAAATAGTAATAGTATTTAAAAAGCCGGTCATTGAAGGTATTGTAATAAAATATATAAAAGATGAAATAGAAAGTATGCTAATTAAAGGTAATTATAACAAATTGGCAGCAAGCTATGAAAACTTTTGTAAAGCAAAACTAGCATGATATGATTCTTGTGAAAAAGTATTAAATGACCATATAAAGGTTTTTTAAATTATATTTATTATAAGACAAGAAATGCTAAAATCAGTGCTCAGTTTACTTTATGATAATGCTTCATTGATAACATATCAACAAAAATTATACAAGTTTTCAGCTTTTTCTGGCAAGGTGAATGGCTACCCCCAACAACAAAACTTGACTCAACATCGGTAAAAGTGATATTAAGTCTAAGATAGGAGAGAAGATTTTTAGAAAGGATATTTTTAGAGAGCACTTAGTTGCTCTATAAAAATGTAAATCTCTTCACCTGGATGACATCCATTCAAGAATGCTGAGAAAGAAATTGAAGATGAAATCTCTAAATAGCTGTCAATTTTCTTGGAAATATTAGGAAGAGAAGGAGAAGGCCTGGGAGACCGGATAAAATGACGGCACAACTTTCCTAAAGGGAATATGTAACTTTTCTTAAATTATAAAAGGTGATGTAGAGTAAGGTAATGTACAAAAGCAATAATTATTAAAATTTGATATTTATTATTATTTAGAAAATGTCATTTCTTTAAGAGAAAAAGCTTGTCATTAGTAAAAGAAAATAAATGTAACTGTATACCCTTTAAGTGATACACCAAAAATAATATAGTGCAAAAGAGTGGATAAATATGCCCTGGAAAAAAATGCCGTGGAAAAGCTAGTATAAATATGCTATGGAAAAGCTAGTAAAAATATGCCATGGAAAAAACATGCCATGGAAAAATATGCCGTGGAAAAGCTAGTATAAGCAATACACACTGGTATACCAATATAATTATCAGATAAAATACAATATGAGGCAGAAAGCAGTCCATGGGGGAAACTGGTATAAAAAGCCAAGTTCAGTTTACCAGTCTTTAATTTTTATTCTATGTGCTCTATGCACTTATTGAAAGTAATTAAACATTCCACTGTAGTATTCTATAAGACTTCCATTTGAACTCTGTAGAGATATAGTGGTTATTCAAACACTAGTGCTAGAAATACTGGTTATACTAGTTGCTATGAAACACTCCATATTGTTTTCTATAGCAGCTGCATCAGTTTACATTCTAACCAATTGTGTGCAACAGTTCTCATGGCTCCACATTCTTGTTATTACTTGTTACCTTTATAGATAGATAGATAGATAGATTGATTGATTGATAAATAAATAAATATAATAACCACCTTGACAAGTGAGAGGTGAGCATCTTTTCATAGAAATGGTAACCATTTCTATGTCTTCTTTGGAGAAATGTCTATTTAAACCCTCTGTCCACTTTTAAGTCAAGTGATTTGCTTTCTGTGATTAGTTTTAGGAATTCCTTGCATATTTTGGATACTAATCCCCTATAAATATGGTTTGCAAATATGTCCCCTAAATCCATAGGTTGCCATTTTACTCTGCTAATTGTTTCATTTGCTCTGTAGAAGTTTTTAGTTTGATGTTGTCTCTCTTGTCTAATTTTACTCTTGTTGCTTATGCTTTTACTATCATATTCAAGAAACTACTGCTTAGCCCAGTGACCTGAAGCATTTTCCCTATATTTTTATCCAGGAGTTTTATAACTTGATGGACCACATTAACAAAACGAAGACTAAAAATAACATGATCATTTGAATAGATGTAGAAATAGGATTTAACAAAATTCAGGACATTTCATGATCTTAAAAAACTTTCAACAACTTAGTATAAAAGGAAATTTCCTCAACATAATAAAGGTTACATATAAAAGCCCATAGTTAACATACTCAAATGTGAAAAATAGAAAGGTTTTTCTCAGATACCAGTAACACAGCAAAGAAGTTTACACTCACAATGTCTATTCAATATAGTACTTGAAGTCCTGGAAAGAGCAATTAGGCAAGAAAAATAAATAAAAGTGATTTGAATTGGAAAAGAAGTAAAATTACCTCTGTTTGCAGATGACATTATCTTGTATGTAGACAGCCCTAAAGACTCAATTAAAAAAAGTTTTAGAACAAATACATTCAGTAAAGTTGCAAGATACAAAACCAACATACAAAATTCAGTTGTATTTCTATACATATACAATAAATGATATGAAAATGAAATTTTAAAAATTCATATACAATAGCATCAAAAGGAATAAAATTCTTAAGTATTTCGGGGAGGTGAAAGACTTGTAAAATGAAAACTACAAAGTGTTGATGAAACAAATTAAAGCAGACACAAATAAATGGAAGACACCCATGTTCATGGATCAGAAGACTTAATATTATTAAAATGTCCATGAGTACCCACAGCATATATAGATTCAATACAATTTCTATCAAAATCCTCATGGCATTTTTACAGAAATAGAAAAAAGAAATATAAATTTCATGAAGAACCACAAAAGATCCCAAATAGCCAAAATGATCTTGAGAAAGAACAAAGCTGAAGGCATCGTACTTCCTGATTTCAAAACATATAGCAAAACTATAGAAATTTAAAAATTATGGAACTGTTATAAAGGCAGACATATAAATCAATGCAACAAAGTAGAGAGTTAAAAAAAAAAACATGCATATAGTCAGCTAATTTTTGACAAGGTTGTCAAGAATACACAATGGGGAAAGGATAGTGTTTAACACTTGATAATAGAAAAACTGGCTATCTATAGGCTAAAGAATGATATTGGGCTCCTATCTTACACCATACTCAAAATCAACTCAAAAGATTAAAGATTTAAAAATATTACCATGTGAATAATTTGTAAAATTGGTTTTTCTAAAATTATAGCAAAAGTGGAAGCAGTATTTTTATGTATAGAAATGAATCAAGTAATCAATAATATTTGTTATGGAAATAATGTTTTAGATAACAGTTCCTGAAGCTGTAATGATAAGCAAAACAGACATAGTCCCTGACTTATTACACATAATGGATTTCCTGGAGTTGAGGACTGTGGGACTTGTAAAAATCAAATCTAGTAATGTAACAATATCTCTGACTAACATGCTGAACCTCATAATATTGAAGTTTATTGTTTGCACAGGTTATTTTATTTTAAAACACATGAGGAATGTAGTATTTACAAATGTAGATTGTATATGTCTACATTTATCTATAATATAAGCATATTGTCTCTGAAAATAGAAAACTGTCTTTGTAAATTATATACGAATTTTTAAAAGCTGTGTGTCTAGAAACCAGCAAGTATACATAAAAAACCTTTTGCAATACTCTAAGCAATGTTACCTATTGATTTTAAATGGTTACTTACTGATCATTTAGATAGCATTTGCTGAAAGATTATACTTAATATTTGTAATACATCCATTTTCACATATTCATATTTATTTACTAATCAGGTATTTATTTTAAAATATTAGACTGGTATTCTACTTTTTCACAATGCTATTTGCATAATCTTTATTTTCTTAATTAATTAACTTCTAATGTTAACAAAATACAATAATTATGTACATATTTTAAAATTAAAATAACATGGAGCTTAAAACAACACAGCAATATTCTGTCACAGATTCCCCTTTTCTAAGGACAAGCACTTTTAACTCCTTTAAATCTCATTGGTGGTATTTACTTTCATATTTTTATGTAGCATGCTTATATGTATCTTAAATATATTCTAGTTTTATGTATTATTGTTTAACGTCCTATATTGTACATAGAGGAAGAGTTATGCAACTCTTGCACCTCCCTCTGTGTGAATGCATGCATGCACACACATGTGCTCACACATGACTTTGCACTCTCACTCTCTTCTAAATTATGATGATATATTTAACACAGCTGACTTTAACAGGAAACTATGCCTGCATTTCTATTTTTAAATTTTTAAATGGAAAATTCTATTGAGAAAATTATAGATCACATGCAGTTCTAAGAAGAAATAGAGTTCCCTTATATGCTTTGCCCAGTTTTTTCCAATTCTAATATTTTGCAAAACAATAGTGTGATATCATAAAAAGTATATTCACTTAAAAATGATCCACCCATTTTATTCAGATTTCCCCAATTACACTTGTACTCATTTGTCTATATGTGTGTGTGAGTGTTACATTCTATAGAATTTTCTATATCACATGTAGGCTCCCAATACATTACCACAGTCAAGATCCTTAACAACTCCAAAATCAAATAATCCCTGCATTGCTGTTTTGTAACCACTCCTGCTTCTTTCTAGTCTCTCTGGTCCCCCTGACTGGTCCCTGCTCTAACTTCTGACAATGACTAATTTGTCCTCTACACAAAATTTCCTTCATTTTTGAAAATGTTATATAAACTGAATCATAGTATATTACCTTTCTATTGATTTTAATCACTCAGCTTAATTCCCTGTAGATTCACCAAGCTGTGTACATAAATAATTTATTTTTTAAATTATTAAGTAGTATTCTATAGTACGTATGGACCACAGTTTGTTTAACCATTCTTGCACTGAAGGACATCAGGACAATTCTGCTTCTTGGTTATTACAAATAAAGCTGCTTTGAACATTCATGTTCAGGTTTTTGTGTGAATGTAAGTTTTTACTCATTTGAGATAAATGGCCAGAGGTGTAATTGCAGAGTCACAGAATTATGGCATGCAAAGTGTTTTAAAAAACTGCCAAATTGTTTTCCAGAATGGTTGTGCCATTTTACATTCCAATCAGCAATATGGAGTAATATAGTTTGCATCCTCACCGTCACTATGTCATATCACTATTTTTAGTTATCTTGATAGGTGTGCAGTGAGACATTTCTTCATATATACATATATATATTTACTATAATTGATGCTAAAGGTGTATATTATATATTCATACAAATATATATACATGCAAATATGTGTACATATATAAATATATATTTGCTTTCTTTGAAAACAATGTTAGTTTCATTTAAATACATTTAATTTCCAACTTTTAAATCACCTGCTTACCCACAATTTTTCTTTCACACATACCTGATGATTTACTAATATTTTTCTTCTTTTAGAAATCACCCGTAGAAACCGTAATCTTTCTCCTTTCATGTGGATTATTTGCTTTCTAGTCCTGTGTATAGCTGACATTCTGCACTTCCCTTGATTTCAACCTAGGCATTCCTTTACCTCTTTTGGGTTGGAGATCCAGTTTTCAAGAGCCCATATTTTCTCTTCTCATTTTATTCTCTCCTTTTGATTGAGTACACTTTCTTAGGATTTTCTGAGATAGGTGATTTTGAAAGTATATTTGGGGGAATTTTTATACCTAAAAATGTTTCTATTATGGTCTCACATTTCAGTGAGAATTAGTTGAGTCCCTCAAAACTGGAAGATTACTCTCCACTGTTTTCTAGCTTCCAATTCTGCTTCTTTGTCTGTATCCCCCCCCCCAACTTTTCTGGTAGCATTTAGAATTTTCTAATCCTTGGCAATATAAAATATAGTAATATTGCTTTTGTTTGGTTCTCTAATAATTGTTTTTGTTTTTCTGTCAGAACAATACCTTTTCTGAATATATAGTGAAGTGTGGCTGTCTAAAAGGATGAAGATCCTGAGGAACTAATTAGAAGTTCTGTTTGTTGTAGAGGCTTGTTGACAGCTAGGCCTCACTTAATGTGACCAAACTCGATTGTTATATTGGGGAATTCCCAAATATGAATACCTATAGGTATTTTCTTTTGAGCTGCTTAGTTTCTCCAAAAACCTCCTGTTTCCTGTTTAGTACATATAAGCCAGTGTTCTAGGAGTTCAGGGAAGGAAATGTGTGTTTGTGTGAGGAGCTCATGATCAGTATGAAGATTTTCACTGAATCCTGTTTTCAGCCTCACTTCTCCCCACAGCAAGACCTCTTTCTCCCTAAGTCAGAATCTGTCTTTTAACCTCTCCAGAGAGTAAAAATCTTCTGAAAGAAGAGCAGAAGGGTATTTGACGGACTTCATGGGCTGTAGAAGGATTTCTGGCTTTCTAATAACCTCCTTAAAAGAATTTTACATAATCTTGAGTCTCTATCCTTGAGTCTCCATCCCTGCCTATGGGTTTATGGTGCTTAAAGTTTTTAACCCTACCTGCTTATTTCTTCTTTGCTCTTTCTCCTCTGATAATATAAGTCAGTTACTACTGGTTCATGTACTTTCTAGCTTATAAAAATTCAGTAAACCACTTGTTTCCAGTATTTTCATTTTTAAAAACATTTTGGCCTGATGAATTGATGCCATTCTTGATCCTTTACAACTATTAATGTAGGATTTTATAAGCAGTGGGGAGAAATGCATACATTCAATTTTATATAACCAGAACTTACTCGTAGAACTTCCATTAAACATTACACATATAATGCAATTTCAGTGCATTATACATTGAAAATCATAAATCATCTTGCTATGAAACTGTCTTTCACACACCGTTTAATCGCTCTTGATCTCAGGTTCTATGTGATGTCACTGATTGCTAGCTAACCCTTAAGTTTCAATTTTAATATCAGCATTCTAATGCTATTTCCAGTAATTGATGCTAAAGGTATCTAGTGTTATCTTGTTGTTGCTGTTTTAATTTTTAGGATAAATTGGAAACAAACATTATAATGAAGAGCAACCAGTTTTCCATAATTGTTGAAACATCACAGGTTAGATTGATGGATTTGAGAAATAAAACATGTCTTGATATGATTAAGACCCTTTTTTTTTCTTTCTTTCTTTTTTTTCGAGACGGAATCTCCTTCTCTCACCCAGGCTGGAGTGCAGATGGCCGGATCTCAGCTCCCTGCAAGCTCCGCCTCCCGGGTTTACGCCATTCTCCTGCCTCAGCATTCTGAGTAGCTGGGACTATAGGCGCCCGCCACCTCACCCGGCTAGTTTTTTGTATTTTTTTTTTAGTAGAGACGGGGTTTCACCGTGTTAGCCAGGATGGTCTCCATCTCCTGACCTCGTGATCCGCCCATCTCGGCCTCCCAAAGTGCTGGGATTACAGGCTTGAGCCACCGCGCCCGGGCAAGACCTATCTTTAAAATGTGTGCACAATGAAAAAAAAATTATAGACGAATATGTGTCTTTAGTTCCTTTTTTTAAATCTAAAAGTAACATAAAATATTTAGAATAAGTTAAATCCACATCTTTTAAATTAAATCTAATGCTGCATTAGGAAGAAGAGATGGTATCAGCAGACCAGATACTTTAACATTTTCTGAAATATTATAGGCGTGAGCCACTGCACCCTGTCCCGTAAATTTTAATAACTAATGAATTCATAAGAAAAATAAGAGGAAGAAAGAAGGAAACAATGAAATATGGGCAAAAATTCTGAGAAAGTGCTCAAAAAAGGGAAAGCCAGAATGACCATACAAGAGGAAATACATTTTTAAAAGACTTTATTTAATATAATTTTATGGTGTTTATTTCCTTATCATTAAACTATTTAATAGACATGTTTAGAGAACAGACAGGAAATTTGATAAGTGACTCTTAAAGTACCTTTAAGATCTGAGATTATTATTCTAGGATTCTTCTTTCTGAATAGCATTCTGTTTGCTATACTATTTTAAGCTACTAGAGATTCCCTTACAATAATACACAGGGCATTTATAATATCCACCAAATTTGCATAGTGCTAACAAGAAAATCTGGAATCTATAAAATAAAATATTATCATGTATGACTCCAGATTATATGGACACCTGTGCATTCTTCATTTTTATATGAAAGGAAATCCAGTATGGAAATAGGGACAGTTATAGTTCTCAGGAGTGAATAAAATCTTAAAGGACATAAGAATCAACTATAATGGCAGTGAAGGAAGGGACTTTTTGAGTCAAGAAAATGGTTTGTGGGCACTCTCTATGGTTGAAGTATAGTATACATTTGTATAACCTGAAAGTATGTGTAGTGGAGTCTTTTCCTTGTGTTTGGAATCTAAGATAAATTATTTTTAAGAGAGGCACAATATCTTCCTTACACTATCTCCCCAATCTCATATATGCAGAATTTGAATACTTCCTGTAACTTAAGGTATGGACCTGATTGTACATTCTTAGAGATTTTTCCATACTAGATACCCAACTTTTGTATAACTGTGATCCTAGTTCCATATGTTCTGTAGCAAGTTTCTCGTTGCAAAAATTATGGCCTAAGCAAAAATTATTTGCAAAGTTATGAGACTGTTGACACAAGAGCCCTGAATACCCCATGAAAGAAAACTAAGAAGTCTACCAAAATACAAAATTGTTTCTATCTATATCATAAAACATGGTTTGACTGATATCATTTTTAATAGGTACCTGAGTGGATTGCAGTGTATACACTACAGAGTGAAAGCGAGTGATAGAGATCATTCCATCTGAGGAAATAATAAAATCTATTCCTGATCTACATTCTACATGGCTCAATGGCAAGAGAGTCATTTGCTGATGGTCATATGTAATAAATATAAGTAGTGCTTGGGATATTGACTTTCAAGAACCATTTCTAAAAGTATGCTTATTTGCAAAGTTATGAGACTACTGACACAAGAACCACTGGTCTACAGATAATAGTAGGAAGTGAAATGATAAGAGAAGATATGAAATTACACAGAAGAAAACAGTGGACTAAAGTAAAATAAGGTCAAGATCAGAAGTTTGCAAACAACCAACTTTAAACAAAAACATGAATATAATATGCTAAAAGAGACTGAGTAACATTGTGATATTTCAATCAAAGAGAAAGGGAAGATTGGTATTTTGAAGAAAAGGAAGTAAGAATGTAGAGAGATGAATATAATTGAATAACCATTGTGTGACAGACATCATGATAAGGAAGAGAAAATTCATACATTAATTACTGTGATATCACAGGGAAGTTTAATAGAAGTAGAAATGAAAGGGACTGTTTGTTCTGGTAAATAAGAGGTGTTTTTATACATAATGAGATCAATATCATATCATCAACTAATATTTCTGCCAGGTGTTGTTTTGTATATTGCCATACAGCCCTTGAGAGACTCACTTTTATTGGGAAATTGGATCAATAAACAGAAATACCTATGTAATAAGTAAATTTAATAATAAACAAGTAACTTTGGAACTATGGAAACAAAATATCAGGTATCTATGTTGCAGTAATTAGGAATATTTGCAAGCATCCTTGATTTGTTATTTCTATTATTCTCATCATCCATAATGATCATTATGTATGCCCATTTTAGTCATCTAAATATATTTGTCATTTGTCCACTCGTTTCCACACTCAGTCTATTTTAACTACTTATCTGTGTTACTACAGTGTCCTCTAAACCAGTCTCTTTTTATTCAAATTGTCTCAACATAATCAAATCTCCGGAGAGGTGCCAAAATATTTCTAAAACAAATCTAATTGTATCACATACTTAATTAAAATTATTCAGTAGTTCTTTACAGGCGTCAGACTAAGTACCAAAACACACAAAGCTTTTTATCACCCTGTCTTGCTGGCTTCATGCAATCATGGAAATCTGATCAGCTCTATACTATAACATCTGTTGCGTACTGATATGATTGAGTGGGCTCTGTGTTCCTACTCAAATCTCATGTGGAATTGTGATCCCCAGTATTGAAGGAGGGGCCTGGTGGGAAGTGATTGAATCACAGGACTTGATTGGATCATGGTGGAACGTCCCCCTTGCTGATCTCTTGGTAGATTTCCCAGGCAATCTGGTTGTTTGAAGGTGTGTAGCACTTTCCCCTTCACTCTCTCTCTCTCTCCTGCTCCACCATGGTAAGATGTGTTTGCTTCCATTTTGCCTTCCATCATGATTGTAAGTTTCCTGAGGCCTTCCAGCCATGCTTCCTGTAGAGCAGGTAGAACTGTGAGTCAATTAAACCTTTTTTTTCCTAAATTAACCAATCTCAGGTAGTTCTTTACAGCAGTGTGAGAACAGACTAATACACACATTCTTTTAATTTCTGTACATTTTTGCCTGTTCTATCTTCTTTAGTTAGTTGCCTTTTCCTTCTGTTTGCTTATGTTTTAAAACAATGCTGAACAGATAACAATGCATGATTGTTGATGAATTCAATATATGAGTACATAAAAACCTGTAGAAATGTTTACTTTTGTTTATGTGGCAACATAAATAGTAAATAAGTAATTTAAAATAATGTTAGTGATAACGTAAAATGCATTGAATAAAGACTGAAAAAGTAAAATACTTTATAAGCATACCTTTATAATAATTTTCATAGCTTATTTTCCTCCACATCATTTTTAACTTTAAATACATGCCTTATCAATTCTTTACATAATCTTTGAAGTGGAAAAAAATGAGAGACAACATCCTTTTGAAACCATATTGCCCCTGGACACAGTTTTTAAACTATTCATCCAACAAAGGACTAATGTCCACATTCTTTAAGAAACTTAAACAAATCAACAGGAAAAAATTCCCATTAAAAACTGGGCAAAGGACATGAATAGACACTTTTTAACAGAAGACATGTAAGCAGCTAACAAACATAAAAAATTGATCAACATCACTAATCATTAGAGATACAAATCAAAACCACAATGAGATACCATTCCACATGAGTCAGAAACGCTATTATTAAAAAGTTCAAAAAATAACAGATATTGGTAAGGCTGTAGAGAATGCTTAGACAATGTTGGTGGCAAAAGAATGCAAATTTGCTCAGCCTCTGTGGAAAGCAGTGTGGAAATTTCTCAAAGAACTCAAAGCAGAATTACCATTTGACCCAGCAATCTCATTATTGCATATACATCCAAGAAAAATAAATTGTTCTATCAAAAATACACCTATACTCATATGCTTATCATAGTATTATTCACAATAGCAAAGACATGGAATCAATCCAGGTGCCTGTCAATGGTGGATTGAATAAAGAAAATGTGGTACATATACACCATGGAATACTATGCAGCCACAAAAAATAATGAAATCTTGCCCTTTGCAATAACATGAATGTAGCTGGAGGCAATCATCCTAAGTTAATTAACCCAGAGGCAGAAAACCAAATACTGTATGTTCTCACTTATAAGTGAAAGCTAACCACTGGGCACACATGGACACAAAGATGTGAACAATAGATACTGAAGACTCCAAAAGGGGGAAAGGAAGAAGGGAAGCTCAGGTTGAAAAGCTACCTATCAGGTTCCATGTTTACTACTTGGGTAATGAGATCATTAAAAGCTCAAATTTCAGCATCACTCAAGATACCCATGTAGCAAACCAGCACATATACCTTGTGAATCTAAAATAAAAACTAAAAATAATTTTTAAAAGACTCTTACTCAGAGTCCAGTCAGCAGATTAATTTAGCTGAAATATCTCAAAAGACTATGGCATACAAGTCTGTCCCTGTAGAGAATTTTGGAACTGCAGTAGAAACTCCAAATAAGAAAAATAGGTACTTCCTAAGATTTTTCTATCCACATTACTATGACTTCCAAATAACTAAGGAATAGAGCAGCTCTGAACTGCTTTGCCTAGAATGTAACAGGCATTCTGTCTTCATCCTCTAGAGTCACTACCTTTTTTCAGTATTCTAAACTGATAGTTTGAAAGGCAAAAGGTCACATTCAGTCCCATATGTTCCTCCCATCCCCTCATATCGTCTCATCATATAAAGAATACTTAAATGCCGTTTAGTTTTTACATCCATAGTTATAGCCTGACATAAATAAATTTTTTAAAAAGAAATATAAACAATTCCCAATGATTATGTTAGTGGCTGCAAACCTTTGATAAACGACTTTATTAGTTCTTACAACTTTCCCGGTTAATAGTCTAAGATAGATGTCTCATGACAGGGTTTGATATATTATCAGAAACAGGTGATTTTCAAGTATGACCACCTTCCAGAATGTTTATTGAATATCTTCTAATTTTTTAAGTGTTAAGGAAGAAAGTGACAATATAGATGATTGCAATGAAATAAATATCAACTTAAAATATATTGTGGTGCAATCTCTATGGAAAATAGTGTAGTGGTTTCTAAAAATATTAAAAATCAAGTTGTGATTCAGCAATTCCACTTCTGAGTGTATTTCCAAAATAATGAAAAGCAGGGTCTTGAATAGATATTTCCACACCCATTTATTTCACAGCAATGGTACTCATATTAACCATATGGCGGAAACAAGCCAAGTGTCCATCATCAGCTGAATGAATCCACAAAATGAATTTGCATTCATCAGATGAATGAATCCAAATGTCCATCGTCAGATGAATGAATCCAAATGTCCATCATCAGATGAATGAATCCACAAAATACACACACAATGTAATATTACTCGGTCTTAAAAGGGAACTAAATCATGTCATCTAATTAACATGTATAAAACTTGAGGATACTAGGCTAAGTTAAATAAAAACAATCACAAAAAGACAAATATGGAATAATTCTACTTATATGAGGTATCTAAATAGTGAAATTCATAGAAAAAGAAAGTAGAATAGTGTTTACCAGGGACTGCAGGGATGGGGAAATGGGGAATTGTTGCTTTGTTGGTATAGAGTTTCAATTTTGCTAGATAAAAAAGTTCTGAGGATCTGCTACACAACATTGTGAATATATTGAACACTATTGAATTGCACACTTAAAGATGGCTAAGATAGTAAATTTTATATTATATGTTTTTACCACAATTAAAAATTTAAAATACGTATAATGTACATAGAAATGTACAAACAGAAGAATCCACAAATTATAAAATGTAAGAGTTGAATAGGAACGCAAGTAACATTTAATTCAACATTTGTTATTCTCACTCATTGTAAAACTATCACAGAGGATGAAATGTGCTTTACAGAAGAGCATATAGCTATTTAGTGGATAAATTAGGTCCAAAATCAGATCTCTTGATGTGGTGCAGAGCTCCCTATACCTCATTAAGATGACATTTCCTTATTTTCAGTACTTTTTAATATTTAAACCAAACAAGCCATATGTAACTTTCCACTTGAAATAGATTTTAGGCATATTAAATACAGTTTATTTTATGTAATATTTTTGTTTCTTATCTGAGAAATCTTTATAAAATATCTTTACCCATTTTTCTACCATTTCAGTGTAACGTGAAAAACAGTTATTTTTACTGTAGTAATTTTGCAAAAGAACTCATTGCTTCCTTGGACATGTTTGTTCTAAGTTAATTATTTCTGTTCCTTTGGCATAATTCATAAGAAAGCGAGCTTCATCATGTCAGGTATTTACCTACTGAAGCTCATTTCCCTCCTTTCTGACTGCAACAGAGATAATTCAACAGCAGCAATTTAAAATTCATACTGCAGGGAAAAGGAAAGGGGCAAAATTCCTCCTTATGAAAAAAAATCACAATAAATCACACAAAATAAAATTGCTGAGACCTACAGGAGTTAGTTGGGTTCGGGTTTGCAACATCTGTTGTTGTTAACAATAAGTCTTTAACTCCAGGCTAATCAAAGATTAAATAAAATAAATCTTAAAATGTTATTACATATTTCTAATATGTTACATATGCATGTATAATTTCAGGATCATATGCAATTATATTCATAATATATAACTATAATTATATAATTATATTTACATAGTATTATATATTATATTATATTTATATAGTATTTTTATAATTATAAGTTTAATTATATAATAATATTTATATTATGCCATCTGCCTTATTAACTATTTAAATGTTATCTTCTACTCAATTAGCTCATCCAGTCATAAACTGGAAGCACCTTAGACGCTAGGAAGCAGGAAATGTACTGAATGGAGGTTAGGTATAAAGAATAGTACTGCCATTTCTTCTTGCCTTACATTTCAAAGCCCTTTATTTTAAAAGAATTAAATAAATACAATTTTATTTCTCAATTGAACATTATGTATACTATTAAAATATTTTCACTCAGTGGGAATTTTTTCTTCCTTCCTTTTTCTTTCCTTCTGTTCTCCTTTCTTTTTTTCTTTCTTATTTACATAATAAGAGAAGAAAGGACAGTGTAGAAATAAGAAGCTAAGTGGAAGATGCTATTGCTTTTGAGAAACTTACATGTATCACAAGAGATCCCTGCAGATGGAATTAATGCCAGGCTCAGGCGGAGCCAGTAAAGTTGCATTTGGGCTACTCCTAGAGCCCGAAGAGACTAGGACCTTTACTGGAATTAAATGTGGCCTTTAACAGGTTAGTACTTATTAAAAGGATGTGGCCTCATTAGAAAATAGTTGAACTTTTATAATTAAATATAATTGAAATTCAGCTCTGATTTTATGAGAAAAATACTTTCAGAATTATGGTGTTGGTTGCATATTTTAATAAGAAACTTGATTTGCATCTTCATAAAACAGGGAAATTTCACAAAAGTTATAATGTTTTATAGATCCAAGGGTGGACTGGAAAAGTTGGGATAGTAGAGTGTGAATCTGTATAAAAAAATAAGGTTGAGAACAGGGAGAGGAGAGAAAATGAGCACAAAATAATAAAATAGTACAATTTTTTAATAAGTGCCTCCAAATTGTTTGGTCACGTTTTAAAGAATGTCCAAACAAAAAATTATCTCAGAATCTTTCTATGTTGACTGCTTTGCTTCACAGAGCACTAGCACTCACAATATTTATTCTTCAAAACTCACTTCTCAAGTTTAACACAATTTACAAATGCGAAACTTCATAGCCTCAAAGTCTATCACTAGTGTCATTCACAGGAATTCCCCAATTGTGATTCTCTCCTTGGAAATCAGTCTTCCACCATGGCCGAGAGAGTATATTTTCTCCATAAATTGCAAGTCTATTTTGTTTTCTCCTTCTTCACTTAAGTTCAGAGTTTTAAAACCTGGTCTCTCTTCCACTATTAGTGGGAAAAAGGTATTTTTTACAATATAATAATCTTCCTAGATTTGCATGTCACCCTCAGTAGTGATAGTATATTACATTATTAAACATATACATTAACAACTAGGACTGCAAGCATCTAAGTACATATAATTGTTGTTTAATTGGTTACTTTTCCAGGTTCAGGACTTGCCAAATATTAATGAGTAGAAGCCAGGCTTATATTTACAAAGCTAAAATGGTTCACAGATATATAGGTGCAGTTCTTCTTGTCAGGACAAATTTTAAGTGTCCACTATAGAATATACTATATATATTTCACTATAATAATATTGTATGTAATGCTATACTATATATAGTATATATACACATATATATACACATACATGCACAAATACAGTCTCCATAGACATTATTATATTTAACACTATTCCTGATAAATAGGGTAAATCATCTTAAAGACTATCTCAGATAGGTGGTCAATAAGTTAAATAGAAAAAGAAATGAAATAAAAAACAGTTGTAAGGCAATAGGTTCAAAAGAGCATACTATGTTACAATCAGTCACAAAACATATTTTAAAAATCAGTATAATCTGTGGTGACTCAGCTAAAATTCACTGAAAGCAACTGAAAAGGAGTAAAATTAGTTAAAACGGAAGAAATAAAAAGACTGCATTTTAGGAAAGACCACTTGCTCTAAGTTTATGTGCCTATGTCTAGTTAAAATGAGTAATAATGAGGTTAAGATATTTTTTAAAAAATTTCGACCTCACATGAAATAATTCAATCTGCTTCTTTTTATTTATTTATTTGAAAAACCACTTTGCCAGACATTTTCCAAAAGCAAGAAGGAAATTTAATCTCTGGCATTTGACTCTGGGTAGAACCAACAGCTTCTAGTACTGAGGTCAGAAGTAGGAGCCATGCGGACAGGGAGTGGTGGGTATGTTCTATACTTAGATTTTGCCTAGAGGCATTCTTAGTCTCAGGTGCAAAGATTTTCTCTTCAGTTTGTCTAGCTCTCCCCAAGTTCTATGAATTGGACTACATGCATTCCCTCTTGGTATAGTTCCCATTTTCTGAATTGCTCTTTCTACTGTCTATCCTCTTCCTATTTAATCCCTTATATTTGTCTGTCTTCCAAACTAGATAATGCCATTGATTTTAAGGTTATATATATATTTTTATTACATGCATGGATTGCTGGAAGAGTGCTTTTTTCCAATTCAAAAGTAAACTCCTTGACACCAGGTACTATGTTGGCTTTGTTCTCAATTGTATCCTTCGTGGATAACATATAGAAGTTTGCTAGCATGTAAGACATTTAGTTAATATTTGTTGAAAGGATAAATGAAACCACTCTAGTGGTTGTGGCTTTACAGTAAATTACTGAAGGCTCAGGATTTACAAGGCAGGTGGAGAAACAGATACCCAGGAAGGAATAGAGATAATTGATTTTCCGTCATTCCATCTTCAGCTTGATAATCCACCTAAATTGCAAGAGAATCTCAGTTGCAACAGAATGGTGTATGAATTCAGTCTAATTAAATGTTTTGTAAGTCAGAAGTCATCAGAAAAGCATTTGATATGTGGTTAAAAATCAAAGGCTCATGGCTAATTGTTCAAAGGCTTAGGGAATCTGAGGAAGCTAAATATTGCCATTCAAAGTGTGCTTTCTCTAGATATGTCATAGTTTCATTTAAAATGTAAAAAGGAAATCAGGAACTGATACACAGTAGTGATTCCTTGAAGAAAATCAATTAAAAATAAATTTGTTAAAGTAAATCTTAGACTAAATGTATTAAATTCTAACAGGCTTAAATACTCTGGTAGCATGGTAGCATTTTGATAAATAACTGATTCCCATTTTCCTTCTTCAGATGACAAAAATCCTTAAACATACACACATCTGTTGATAGAGAAATTTGATCCATAGTGATATCTATGGTGAATATTAAAGCTAGTGAATAGAAAGGTTATATGAACTCCCGGGCTTGACTCTAACTTAACTGAACAGAATTTCTGAGTGAAAACAAGACAATTAAGAAAATAAAATACTGTGAGTTCTTTTATTTAAAATAAAAGCATGACAGTTGTTGAGAGATAAAAAGCCAAAATAAGAAAGCATTCATAACTGCAGAAATATTCTAATTATATTCCTATTAACTTAAAAAGGTACGCATCTGAGATTACTGTTTATAAAATTAATATTGTTCCATGTAAATAATACCAATCCCATAACTTGAGTTGCTCTCATTGGACACAATTTGAATGTGATTTTACAAAAGTGAGGATAAAATTTATTTTTTGAAGGTTTAAAACTGTTTTTACAAATATTTCCATGAAAGGCTCACCTAACAAGGAAATGCAGACAGTTGGGATTTGCACTCTTTATTACCCTCTTCACACAGGTGCATTTTCTCACGGCAGTGACTCAGGTCAAATAATACTGCAAAATATTATACAAAAAGAAGACTCACTTGATATAATTTTTCTCATTCATTTAGAAAGCATTGACAGGTGCTCACTAAGGTCTAGATGCTGATAATACGGAGATGAAAGAGCAAGACCTAAGGGCATGTGAAAGTGTGATTATATGAATTACAGTAAAGTGGTTATAATCTCATACAACTATAGGGTTTGTACAGACCATGAATTTATTTTCCTCTGAAAATAATGATCACCAACGCTACTTTGTTTCAAATCCAACTCTCCTTTTTTAAGAAATCCCTTTTAATTAAGTAATGTACTAAAAAATTAAAACAATATGGTCTTTGGATTTTCAATACACAGCACAGTAGAAAAGCTATGACATTGTGTTGATACTGATGATATCTGTATTAGAGTGCAGTATATAGTTTATGCCTAGGATTCTTAGAAATCTCATTCTCCCTCTCTCTCCCCCACCCACACTATATAATACTTATCACTATATCTTTATCTCTGTCTGTCTTCATTTCTGTATCTTTATTCTTTCCTTTAGTGAAAAGTAGGGAAAGCTGTGGGATAGGGTCTGTTCCACAAGGGGCCAGGTAAAAAGATACCTGGTTGGTCATAGCATATGAAAGCATGAGATTGCAAATAGTCACAACAGTCCCTGAATCTAAATCAATCCATTAAAAATATACCCGTATTTAAATTACAAGAATAATTTCCTCTGAAAGGAGGTCTTATCACTTAGAGTTTTTAACCACCTAGTTTCCAGAAACACTACCATTGCTCTATCTGTCCCCTGTCAGGAAGTATGACAGATAGGCTGTGGGAGACCTTTGGGTCTCATTGCTTGGGAACTGAGGAAGCAGGGTTTCATGAGTTAGAGATCAACCACAAATCATCTTGCAGTCTGGCCCCTGTGTATTCTTTCATGGGTCCTGCGGGGAGGAAAAAAACAATAATAAAAATTAAAAAAAAAAAAAAACAGAATAGTGAAAGCACAAGTCATCAGCACATTAGTGTTGGCAACTTCAGTGGTGCTATGCTTTATTTCATGTGTCTGCTTATCTGAGCTCATGGATGTGCCCAGATAATGGGTATTTGGGAATATGTTTGTGAGGATATTTCTGAAAGAGATTAACATTTGAATTGATAGATTAAGTAAAGATTGCCCTCACCAATATGAATGGGCATCATCCAATCTATTGAAAGCCCAGATAGAAGAAAAGACAGAGGAAGGTCAAATTTGCTTCTTTTGATCTAGAACATCCATCTTCATCTGTCCTGAGACAGGTGATCTTGGTTCTCAGGCCTTTGAATTGAATTATACTACTAGCTTTCCTGGTTCTCCAGCTTGCAGAGGGCAGACCATAGGACTTAGCCTCCATCATCACATGAGTCAATTCTTAGAATGAATCTCTTTTTCTCTGTACATACACACATACTTTTTAGAAAGCAAGGAATCCACTTTATTTTGTAATATTTATTTTTAGTGAACATATAATTGTACATATTTATGGGGTACACAGTGATATTTTGATACATGTAGTGTATAGTGATCATATCAGGATAATTAGAACATACATCATCTTGAACATTTATCATTGATTTATGTTGGGAGCATGGAATATCCTCCTTCCAGCTGTTTCAAACCATATATATTATTAACTATAGTCATCCTACAATGCTATAGAACACTAGAACTTATTCTTCCTATATAGCTGTAATTTTTCATTCTCTAACAAATCTCTCCCTATGCCCCCAGTCCCCTATCCTTCTCAACCTCTAGTATCTCCTGTTTTACTTCTTACTTCCATGAGATGAAAGTTTTTAGCTTCTGCATATAAATGAAAACATGCAGTGTTTAACTTTCTGTTCCTAGCTTATTTCACTTAACATATTGCCCCCAGTTCCATTGATGTGGCTATGAATGACAGGATTTCCTTCTTTTTTATGGCTGAGTGTATATATTCCGTATTTTCTTTATCTGTGTATCTGTTGTTGAATACTTGGGTTGCTTCCATATCTTGGTTATTGTGAACAGTGCCTTCTTCACTAAGTTTAATCATTTCTAGCTGTTGAATTAAAGTGAGAGACATGCAGCTCTTACTTTCATTTGAACAGGTAGAGGCCATTGTAGGGTTATTAGTTGGCCTAGTTTCAATATTGTTAAGTTTCAGTGAATAGGGTTGCATGAGGAGAGGGAGAAAGACAGGAAACGCTGGTAGGTGGAGCTATCAGAGCACACACATTTATCAATTAAATTCACCTTCATATATGGATGTAGTTCATGACACCACAATATAATTACAATAGGAACATGAAAGATCACTAATCACAGATCACCATAAGATATATAGCAATAATGAAAAACTTGATATATTGAAATAATTACCAAAATGTTATACAGAGACATGAGGTGAGCACATGGGGTTGGAGGAATGGCACTGATAGACTTTTGATGCAGGGGTGCCACAATTCTTCAATTTGTAAAAAACACAAATGTCTGTGAAGCACAAAAAAGCAAAGTGCAATAAAAGGAGGCATGCCTCTGTGTGTGTGTGTGTGTGTGTGTGTGTGTGTCCTATTGGTTCTCTTCCTCTGGATAACCCTGACTAAAACAAGTGGAGGCAGGAGGTGGAGCCTTAGGCATAGACATAGGAGCCCTGGGTGTCAGGCATCGGACCCTCCCTCCACGCATGCATTGATAAGCATGGACAACACAACTGCCACATTGGTCATGGCAGCTACAAAGCATCCCCCCAGAAGTGGAGGAAAATGGAAGGAGTTCTAAAATTATGAAGAGGTCTACTCTAGGGAATGAATGTGAAGCAGTTCTGGGTACCCTAAAAATTTCTTAGAAATTATATGAAGAGGAAGTAATGCAGTCATTTCCATAAAATGAGAAGATGAGCCAGAAAAATAATGCTTTGAAAATTTTTTGAAAAAGTTTTCCTCAACATAGTCTCGACTGAAATGTATGGCTAACACTTCATATTTACTTCAGCAGTACATCAAAAATCAGTGACTTAATATTTAATCTCTAAAACAAGAATAATTTTAGATAAGCAGTTTAGGATCTGTATTATTGCATGATGAGTAAGCCGGTTTTACTCTGTTTTTTCCCTTTTACACATCAAACATTTCAACAAATGTGTTACCCTGAACATACAAAGGGCAAGGTTAGAAATATGGATTTAGTTTGTCCCAGAGCAAGGAAATGAATTCCTAAGCAATGGAGGATTCCTTCTCATTAATGGAGAAGGGAATAAAAGAGTGAAGTGAAATATGAGAGATAGCATTTGGTAAGGACACAAACTTCTTTTCTCATATGGCATTTTACTTTAAAGGATATACTGGTCTGGGATAGCCATGACTGGCACTCCAGGGTCACTGATTGATAGGAGTCTGTGCCACATTAATTACATAATTTGAGTATCATATATAAATACAGCTAATATATGGAATATGTATAATTTTATAAAGATAATAAAGTTATAAATAATGATGATCGAGGGCTGTTAAAAATAATGACTTGAATAAATATGAAGAAATGGACAGTTACTGATAAGAACAAAATAAAGTAGCAGAAGTCAATAAAATTTCAAGAAAAATTGGTAAACTGAATAAAGAGCAAATGATAATAAAGAATGGAAATAATTCATAGGCTCTGTTAGGAAGGCATCAGTAACGTTTGGTAACTAAAAACTGAAAAACTTTTTAATGTATTTACTCTTTTTAATGTATTTACTCTCAAAAAGTCAATTATTTTTTAATGTGTTTACTCTCAGAGGTCATCTTAGACTTGTGCATTGTGTATTGGTTGTATCAGCCAAGATAACCTACAGCAGAGCAAACTCTAGATGGCACATGAACTTCTAAAAGCACTCAGTCAAGTAGGTCTGCCAATACACCTCCTATTGGCTTTATATTTTAAATTGTTTAGGCAGTCCACAGCTTTGAAATGCCTGAGAGTTTAATTACCAGTATACATATTCTGAGTAAAAGCACTACAACTGTTAACTTTCACTGGCTTCTTCTTTTCTCATTGTGTGAATGTCTTTCCATCTTTCCCAACTTTCAACTAGAAGTGACCACCCTTTTTTCTTTGAGTCCCCATATTCCTACTTCAATCACAATTGATATGGCATGTCTTGGGTAAATTTAATTACATGATGGGCTCTATCAACAGTCTACACACTATTTGGAGATAGGAAAATATATTATTCATTTTTGTGTCCCAAGAATCTAACACAGGAGTTAGGACATAATACTCATTGCGAAAGAATGTTTATTGAAAACTAATAGGGTTACATTGCTCTTCATATGGCAGAAGAGATGCAGCAGAGCCTCCCCTCCTGGTTATTCATCAATATCCATTCTTCTTTTCTTTATGGCAATAGGCTTTGAGAGAACCCTGAGCTGTTGCTAGGAATATATTTTCCACCATTCCTGATGCCTGGATTTGGCCACATGCAGTGCTCAGTACGATTTCTGTCTCTTTCACTTACAAGGGAACTGCTGCAACACTTGACATTCTCTGTCATCCTCATCATGCCAGCTGGAAACCTGACCTGCCTTTCACTCATCCTCACCCTAAGTAAATGATACTCTAGGTAATGGCAGAGCAACAGAAAGCCGGGAAACTGAGTCTCTGACGATCACTGGAACAGAGATGTGCACACTCCCCCACCCCAACCAGGAATCTTCATTCACATTCTTGGGATGAAAGAGAGAATAAATGTCCTTGTTCTCTTATCCAGTGTGTTTTGTGTCACTTTGTTATAATAAATTAATATTTATTCAAATTATTAATACACATATTCTGAGTAAAAGCACCAAGCACAAAATACCTAAATATATTTATAAGACATATTTCAAGAAATTTTTAAATTAATACCTGAGCTGGCAAATTATGAGAACACATGAATAAACTGAAGACTCATTGGGGATATGTGTAGATCCCTAGTAGCCTAGCACTTTGATTTTAAGGAGCCACATTTATGACATAGGAGACAGGACATACCAGGCAAGAATTCAGATTATAAAAAGTCAATACCCTGTAAAGAGTGAAGTAAAGAAAAATAAAAATGGTTCCAAAAAAGAAAGATGAGAACCTCTGCAGACACAAACGACTCTGTCTGACAGCTTTGAAGAGAGCAGTGGATCTCCCAACACGGAGGTTGAGATCTGAGAACGGACAGACTGCCTGCTCAAGTGGGTCCCTGACCCCTGAGTAGCCTAACTGGGAGACATCCCCCACTAGGGGCAGTCTGACACCCCATACCTCACAGGATGGAGTACACCCCTGAGAGGAAGCTTCCAAAGGAAGAATCAGACAGGTACACTCGCTGTTCAGCAATATTCTATCTTCGGCAACCTCTGCTGCTGATACCCAGGCAAACAGGGTCTGGAGTGGAACTCAAGCAATCTCCAACAGACCTACAGCTGAGGGTCCTGACTGTCAGAAGGAAAACTATCAAACAGGAAGGAAACCTATACCAAAACCCCATCAGTACATCACCATCATCAAACACCAGAGGCAGCTAAAACCACAAAGATGGGGAAAAAGCAGGGCAGAAAAGCTGGAAATTCAAAAAATAAGAGCGCATCTCCCCCTGCAAAGGAGCGCAGCCTATCACCAGCAACGGATCAAATCTGGTCAGAGAATGACTTTGACGAGATGAGAGAAGAAGGCTTCAGTCCATCAAACTTCTCAGAGCTAAAGGAGGAATTACGTACCCAACGCAAAGAAACTAAAAATCTTGAAAAAAGAGTGGAAGAATTGACAGCTAGACTAATTAATGCAGAGAAGGTCATAAATGAAATGACAGAGATGAAAACCATGACACGAGAAATACGTGACAAATGCACAAGCTTCAGTAACCGACTCGATCAACTGCAAGAAAGAGTATCAGCGATTGAGGATCAAATGAATGAAATGAAGTGAGAAGAGAAACCAAAAGAAAAAAGAAGAAAAAGAAATGAACAAAGCCTGCAAGAAGTATGGGATTATGTAAAAAGACCAAATCTCCATCTGATTGGGGTGCCTGAAAGTGAGGGGGAAAATGGAACCAACTTGGAAAACACTCTTCAGGCTATCATCCAGGAGAACTTCCCCAACCTAGTAGGGCAGGCCAACATTCAAATTCAGGAAATGCAGAGAACGCCACAAAGATACTCCTCCAGAAGAGCAACTCCAAGACATAATTGCCAGATTCACCAAAGTTGAAATGAAGGAAAGAATCTTAAGGGCAGCCAGAGAGAAAGGTCGGGTTACCCACAAAGGGAAGCCCATCAGACTAACAGCAGATCTCTCTGCAGAAACTCTACAAGCCAGAAGAGAGTGGGGGCCAATATTCAACGTTCTTAAAGCAAAGAATTTTCAACCCAGAATTTCATATCCAGCCAAACTAAGTTTCATCAGTGAAGGAGAAATAAAATCCTTTACAGAGAAGCAAATGCTTAGAGATTTTGTCACCACCAGGCCTGCCTTACAAGAGACCCTGAAGGAAGCCCTAAACATGGAAAGGAACAACCGGTACCAGCCATTGCAAAAATATGCCAAAATGTAAAGACCATCGAGGCTAGGAAGAAACTGCGTCAACTAACCAGCAAAATAACCAGTTAATATGATAATGGCAGGATCAAGTTCACACATAACAATATTAACCTTAAATGTAAATGGACTAAATGCTCCAATTAAAAGACACAGACTGGCAAACTGGATAAAGAGTCAAGACCCATCAGTCTGCTGTATTCAGGAGACCCATCTCACATGCAGAGACATACATAGGCTCAAAATAAAGGGATGGAGGAAGATCTACCAAGCAAATGGAGAACAAAAAAAAGCAGGGGTTGCAATCCTAGTCTCTGATAAAACAGACTTTAAACCATCAAAAATCAAAAGAGACAAAGAAGGCCATTACATAATAGTAAAGGGATCAATTCAACAGGAAGAGCTAACTATCCTAAATATATATGCACCCAATACAGGAGCACCCAAATTCATAAAGCAAGTCCTTAGAGACTTACAGAGACTTAGACTCCCATACAATAATAATGGGAGACTTCAACACTCCACTGTCAACATTAGACAGATCAACGAGACAGAAAGTTTACAAGGATATCCAGGAATTGAACTCATCTCTGCACCAAGCAGACCTAATAGACATCTATAGAACTCTCCACCCCAAATCAGCAGAATATACATTCTTCTCAGCACCACATTGCACTTATTCCAAAATTGACCACATAATTGGAAGTAAAGCACTCCTCAGCAAATGTACAAGAACAGAAATTATAACAAACTGTCTCTCAGACCACAGTGCAATCAAACTAGAACTCAGGACTAAGAAACTCAATCAAAACCGCTCAACTACATGGAAACCGAACAACCTGCTCCTGAATGACTACTGGGTACATAACAAAATGAAGGCAGAAATAAAGATGTTCTTTGAAACCAATGAGAACAAAGATACAACATACCAGAATCTCTGGGACACATTTAAAGCAGTGTGTAGAGGGAAATTTATAGCACTAAATGCCCACAAGAGAAAGCAGGAAAGATCTAAAATTGACACTCTAACATCACAACTAAAAGAACTAGAGTGGCAAGAGCAAACACATTCAAAAGCTAGCAGAAGGCAAGAAATAACTAAGATCAGAGCAGAACTGAAGAAGATAGAGGCACAAAAAACCCTCCAAAAAATCAATGAATCCAGGAGTTGGTTTTTTGAAAAGATCAACAAAATTGACTGGCTGCTAGCAAGACTAATAAAGAAGAAAAGAGAGAGGAATCAAATAGATGCAATAAAAAATGATAAAGGGGATATCACCACCGACCCCACAGAAATACAAACTACCATCAGAGAATACTATAAACACCTCTACCCAAATCAACTAGAAAATCTAGAAGAAATGGATAATTTCCTGGACACTTACACTCTTCCAAGACTAAACCAGGAAGAAGTTGAATCCCTGAATAGACCAATAGCAGGCTCTGAAATTGAGGCAATAATTAATAGCCTACCAACCAAAAAAAGTCCAGGATCAGATGGATTCACAGCTGAATTCTACCAGAGATACAAGGAGGAGCTGGTACCATTCCTTCTGAAGCTATTCCAATCAATAGAAAAAGAGGGAATCCTCTCTAACTCATTTTATGAGGCCAACATCATCCTGATACCAAAGCCTGACAGAGACACAACAAAAAAAGAGAATTTTAGACCAATATCTCTGATGAACATCCATGCAAAAATCCTCAATAAAATACTGGCAAACCAGATTCAGCAGCACATCAAAAAGGTTATCCACCATGATCAAGTGGGCTTCATCCCTGGGATGCAAGGCTGGTTCAACATTCGCAAATCAATAAACATAATCCAGCATATAAACAGAACCAAAGACAAGAACCACATGATTATCTCAATAGATGCAGAAAAGCCTTTTGACAAAATTCAACAGCCCTTCATGCTAAAAAACGCTCAATAAATTCGGTATTGATGGAACATACCTCAAAATAATAAGAGCTATTTATGACAAACCCACAGCTAATATCATACTGAATGGGCAAAAACTGGAAAAATTCCCTTTGAAAACTGGCACAAGACAGGGATGCCCTCTCTCACCACTCCTATTCAACATAGTGTTGGAAGTTCTGGCTAGGGCAATCAGGCAAGAGAAAGAAATCAAGGGGATTTGGTTAGGAAAAGAAGAAGTCAAACTGTCCCTTTTGCAGATGACATGATTGTATATTTAGAAAACCCCATTGTCTCAGCCCAAAATCTTCTTAAGCTGATAAGCAACTTCAGCAAAGTCTCAGGATACAAAATTAATGTGCAAAAATCACAAGCATTCTTATACACCAGTAACAGTCACACAGAGAGCCAAATCATGAATGAACTTCCATTCACAATTGCTTCAAAGAGAATAAAATACCTAGGAATCCAACTCACAAGGGATGTCAAGGACCTCTTCAAGGAGAACTACAAAGCACTGCTCAGTGAAATCAAAGAGGACACAAACAAATGGAAGAACATACCATGCTCATGGATAGGAAGAATCAATATCGTGAAAATGGCCATACTGCCCAAGGTGATTTATAGATTCAATGCCATCCCCATCAAGCTACCAATGAGTTTCTTCACAGAATTGGTAAAAACTGCTTTAAAGTTCATATGGAACCAAAAAAGAGCCCACATTGCCAAGACAATCCTAGGTCAAAAGGACAAAGCTGGAGGCATCACGCCACCTGACGTCAAATTATACTACAAGGCTACGGTAACCAAAACAGCATGGTACTGGTACCACAACAGAGATATAGACCAATGGAACAGAACAGAGTCCTCAGAAATAATACCACACGTCTACAGGCATCTGATCTTTGACAAACCTGAGAGAAACAGGAAATGGGGAAAGGATTCCCTATTTAATAAATGGTGCTGGGAAAATTGGCTAGCCATAAGTAGAAAGCTGAAACTGGATCCTTTCCTTACTCCTTATATGAAGATTAATTCAAGATGGATTAGAGACTTAAATGTTAGACCTAATACCATAAAAACCCTAGAAGAAAATCTAGGTAGTACCATTCAGGACATAGGCATGGCCAAGGACTTCATGTCTAAAACACCAAAAGCAACGGCAGCAAAAGCCAAAATTGACAAATGGGATCTCATTAAACTAGAGAGCTTCTGCACAGCAAAAGAAACTACCATCAGAGTGAACAGGCAATCTACAGAATGGGAGAACATTTTTGGAATCTACTCATCTGACAAAGGGCTAATATCCAGAATCTACAAAGAACTCAAACAAATATACAAGAAAAAAACAAACAACCCCATCAAAAAGTGGGCAAAGGATATGAACAGACATTTCTCAAAAGAAGACATTCATACAGCCAACAGACACATGAAAAAATGCTCATCATCACTCGCCATCAGAGAAATGCAAATCAAAACCATAATGAGATACCATCTCACACCAGTTAGAATGACAATCATTAAAAAGTCAGGAAACAACAGGTGTTGGAGAGGATGTGGAGAAATAGGAACACTTTTACACTGTTGGTGGGATTGTAAACTAGTTCAACCATTATGGAAAACAGTATGGCAATTCCTCAAGGATCTAGAACTAGATGTACCATATGACCCAGCCATCCCACTACTGGGTATATACCCAAAGGATTATAAATCATGCTGCTATAAAGACACATGCACACATATGTTTATTGCGGCACTATTCACAATAGCAAAGACTTGGAATCAACCCAAATGTCCATCTGTGACAGACTGGATTAAGTAAATGTGGCACATATACACCATGGAATACTATGCAGCCATAAAAAAGGATGAGTTTCCTTCCTTTGTAGGGACATGGATGCAGCTGGAAACCATCATTCTTAGCAAACTATCACAAGAACAGAAAACCAAACAGCGCATGTTCTCACTCATAGGTGGGAACTGAACAATGAGATCACTTGGACTCGGGAAGGGGAACATCACACACTGGGGCCTATCATGGGGAGGGGGGTGGGGGGATGGATTGCATTGGGAGTTATGCGTGATATAAATGATGAATTGATGTGTGCTGACAAGTTGATGGGTGCAGCACACCAACATGGCACAAGTATACATATGTAACAAACCTGCACGTTATACACATGTACCCTAGAACTTAAAGTATAAAAGAAAAAAAAAAAAAAAGAGACATTTTTCCCGTCTTTTCTAGTTTAGATTCCAGATTTACGAAATAAAACCAGATGCCCCTCCCAAATGTTTAACTACAGATTTGTATTTTATTGAGATTCTCATATGGGTAAGATCTGATAAAGCTCAAACTGAAAGATAATTTAATCGATTAATCTCAGGTTGATAATGTATGCTTATGTACCTGGAAAAAGAAATACACATTTTGTTTGATGGAATCCACATTGAATGCAGGCTTCTAAAAATTCCTATAGATAAACTGTCAATGACCCTGAGCTCAAAGAATCAGAACACACATGAGAAGAATCAGGGCAACACATATCACATATATTATATCAGCTATAGAATATAAAATATCGATACATATTAAATTTAAAAATAGCAACTGAAATTAGACAATGAGTGGATTGAGTAAACAGCAAGTTAGAGACATCTGAAGAATAAACTAAAACAGAATTGATGAGAATATTCAGAATGGAGACAAGATAAATGAAGAGATGGAATATGTGAAAAAGAGAGTAAGACACGTAAAGGACTGTGGAAAATGTGCAAATTGCATTTAAATGAATTCCAGGGGAAACTGGAGACATTAGGGAAGGAGTGATATTTAAAAAATAGAAAAATGTTTCAGAATTGATGAAAGAAATTAATCCTCAGATTTGAAAATCACTATCAAACATAATGAGTAAAAATAAAACTGCCTCCAGGTTGATCCAACTGAAACCGCAGTGCTCCAAACACAAAGTAAAACAAAAAATAAAATTATATTTCATCTATTTAGAAATGATAGCTAATGTCTTTATATCACCAGTGTAAACCAGGAGATAGTAGGATAAATATCCTCACAGTAATAAGATGTAATGATTGTCAACTTAGAATTCTTTAGTCTGCTGCATTAACATTCAATAATACGTATGAAATAAAGATATACTCAGATAAAGAGTAGGTTATTACCCACAGATGTAAAGAATAACTTTGGAAAGAATGAAGGCTTCATATACAAGAAAAAATGGTGAACTCTAAGAATGGTAGGCCATGTGAAACAATATATAGATATAATGACTACATGAGGTAATTATAATATTGTCTAATTTGTGTTTTTAAAAAGACGGTTCTAATATACTCCACAAACAATAATAATATAATAAAGAGAGGGCAACTGAATTTAAACCTTCAAAGATAATTTTCTGACTACAGCAAAAGATGAAAATATGGAAAAAGTTTAGTTAAATTTTGTTAAATATGTGCATTAAAATTCACAGAGTAGCTATAAAGTACGGAAGCAGTGTAAAACTTGTATAGAATGTTTTGGAAAATGGATTGACGAAAAATTAATCGGGAAGAAAGCAAGACGTTTTAAAACAGGAAACACTGGGACAATGAAGATACAAAATAAAATGCTATACACACGTAATTAATTTTAAAAACTAAATGATCAAAAATGCCCTCCCGAGGCTCCAAGATGGCCAAATATGAACAGCTCCGGTCTACATGAGATAGACACAAGCTCCGGTCCCACCGTGATCGACACAGAAGACGGGTGATTTCTGCATCTCCAACTGAGGTACCTGGTTCATCTCATTGGGACTGGTTTGACAGTGGATGCAGCCCACTGTCAAATTCCAACAGAATTTTGGGGGATGCCAGCTTTCTTAGAACGTGATTATTCTCTTCATATTGACTATCGTGTTCCCTGTCTTGAAAAGTTAAGCTGAGATCTTATACATGAAAAACAACATTAACAGCAACAAAGCAAACCTGAAATTATAACTTTGAATATCTATAAGAGAAGGAAACGTTAAGAATATACAGAAACATAAATCCTTCTTGGAAAACACTGCTTTTGACAATTTAAGGGAAGAATTATCTTGCAAAATAAAATTTTAAAGTGACATTTTAAAGGAGTTCTCATAGAACTTTGCCTCTGTATTTGCTTTGGTGGACAGTCTGGCATTTAGAATTGAAGGTAGGTTAGCTCATGAAATCAATTACATCCACAGCCGTATTTTTAATGTACAGTTTTACTCTGGTAAGTGTGTTATGGAAAACATGTGGGCCTCCATGTCTATTATACACAGTTACCGCTAAGAATGCAGGGACTCAATGAGATGTTTTCTCTTTCACACACTTTGGAAATACACATAATGCAGTACTAATATTTTTTTCACCACAATTTTCAAACAACTATCTTGACAGAAAATAAGCTACTAAATTGACATATTATGTGTTTAATTTTGTACTGAGTGTTTAAAACATGGTTACATCGAAAAAATTGACAATTTTGAAGATTTTTAGATAAAACAATTTATCAGAAATGCTTATATATGTTTATTTTTCTGTGAATAATACTAGGAAACTAATCTTATTCTTTTGCTTCTGTTCTATACTCAATAAAGATTTATTAGATTACCTTAAAATGACAGAAATCAAATTACATACTACATATCTACATACTACCTACGGTAATATCTACTTACTTACCCATGGTACAGATATGTTGTGGGAGTTTGCTTTAGTTTGAATAGTATACTAACACAAAAATAAAAGTCATAATTTATTTGTTAATTCAAATATGTGAAGAATTGGAGGAAAGAAGATAAAAAATTGAAACCATTATTGTATTGATATGAACCTAAATACCTGTTTCCTTTGACATTTACTCATTAAGCATTTAATGTATCAATTGCTATGAAAATTACAGCAATTGATAATACATAGCCCTTGGCCTTAATATACTTTCTAATGTGAGCCAGAGAAGACAATGAAAATAAATAAATGTATAAAATAAGCACAAGGAACTATATCAACGTTGTTTGAAGTAGTAAACCTAATGTGGTAAGACCTGTGGTTATCTGATTTCAGTTGAGTGAAAATCAGGGCTGTACAAAACTGTTGAAGACTATAAATTCAAGTACAACATCTTAAGCAATTTTCCATGTACATTAAAGCACCATTATAATAGTCCTACTGGTTTGTTTAAAATAAACATTTATGACTATATTTTGGTGAATATATTTGAACAAATTTGGAAAATATGACAGGTACAAATAAATACATACAATTAATCATAATTGCAACATCATAAATATTTAACACTACACTGTCTTTATTAGAGGCCTTGCTCTGATGCCTATAGGCCTTTTTACCATTACTATACACAGTTTTGTGTCTAAAACTTTCTCTTGTTATTAAATTTTGAAAATTTCTTATCTCCCCATGCAGTGTAGTATTTTTACACATGCCTTATGTGCTAGAGTGAAGAAAGAATCAGTAAAGTATAAGTACATAGCTTCCTTCACATGCACATGCATGTGTTTATATATGGGGGATATATACATGGGCACATGCATACATGCATGACTACATTATATATGTGTTCTATATATCCATAAATACATATTTTTAAAACTTTTACCAGAATCTAGGCTTTCCTATACATAACATCATGTCACCTTCAAACACAGACCATTTGACTTCCTCTCTTCCCATTTGGATGCCCTTTATTTCTTTCTCTTGCCTAATTGTTCTGGCTCGGACTTCACTGCTGTGTTGAATAAGAGTAGCGAGAATGGGCACCCTTGTCTTGCCTCAGTTCTTAGAGGAAAAGCTTTCAGTTTTTCCCCATTCAGTATGATACGAGTTGTGGGTTTGTCATATATGGCCTTTATTGTGTTGAAGTACTTTCCATTCATACCTAATTTATTGAGAGTTTTTATCATAAAGAGATGTTGAATTTTATCAAATGCTTTTTCTGCATCTACTAAGATTATCATATTACATTTTGTCCTTAATTTTCTTGAAGTGATGTATCATGTTTACTAATTTGTCCATGTTGAACCATTCTTGCATTCTTGAGTTAAATCCCATTTGATCATGATGTGTTATTTTTGATGTATTGTTTTTTTCAGCTTACTGGTATTTTGTTAAGGATATTGGCATCTACGTTCATCAGGGATATTGGCCTGTAGTTTCATTTTAATGTTAGTTCCTTGTTTGGTTTTGGTATCAAGGTTTGCTAGCCTTGTAGATAAGTTAGGAAGAGATCCCTCTGCTTCAAATTTTTTGAATAATTTGAGAAGAATTGGTATTAAGAACTTTTAAACGATTCATTAGAATCCAGCAGTAAAGCTATCCAGTCCAGGAATTTTCTTTTCTTTTATTCTTCACCTTTTACTTTAAGTTCAGGGGTACTGTACAGAATGTGTAGGTTTGCTACATAGGCAAATGTGTGTCATGGTGGTTTGCTGCACAGATCATCCCATTATCCATGTATTAAGCCCAGCATCCATTAGCTATTCTTCCTTATGCTCTCATTCCCCCAGCACCCAAAAGACCCCAGAGGATGTTGTTCCCCCCATGTGTCCACATGTTCTCTTTATTCAGCTCCCACTTACAAGTGAGAATATGAGGTGTTTGGTTTTCTGCTCCTGTGTTAGTTTTCTGAGGATAATGGCATTCAACTCCATCCATGTCCCTGCAAAGGACATGATCTCATTACTTTTTATGGCTGCATAGTGTTTCACAGCGTTTATGTACCATATTTTGTTTATCCAGTCTATCATTGATGAGCATTTGGGTTGGTTCCATGTCTTGCTATTGTGAATAGTGCTGCAGGGAACATACATGTGCTTGGTTCTTTATAATAGAATAATCTTTATACCTTTGGGTATATACACAGTAATGAGGTTGCTGGGTCAAATACTTTTGGTCTTAGATCTTTAGGAATCATCACTCTCTTCCACAATGGTTGAACTAATTTACACTCCCACCAACAGTGTAAAAGTGTTCCTTTTTCTCCACAACCTTGCCAGCGTGCGTTGTTTCTGGACGTTTTAATGACTGTCATTCTGACTGGCATGAGATGGTATCTCATTGTGGGTTTGATTTGCATTTCTCTAATGATCAGTGATGTTGAGCTTTTTTTTTTCATATGTTTGTTGACTGCATGAATGTTTTCTTTTTGAGAAGTGTCTGTTTATGGCCTTTGTCATCGGGTTGTTTGTTTTTTCCTTGTGCATTTGTTTAATTTCCTTGTAGACTCTGGATATTAGACCTTTGTCAGATGGATAGATTGCAAAAATTCTCTCCCACTCGGTAGGTTGTCTGTTCACTCTTCACTCTGGTGATAGCTCATTTTGCTGTGCACAAGCTCTTTAGTTTTAATTAGATCCCATTTCTCAAGTTTTTCTTTTGTTGCAATTGCTTTTGGTGTTTTCCTCATGAAATCTTTGCCCATGCCTATGTCCTGAAACATATTGCCTAGATTTTCTTCTAGGGTATTTATAGTTTTGGGTTTTACATTTAAGTCTTTAATCCACCTTGAGTTAATTTTCGTATATGGTATAAGAACCAGTTTAAATTTTCTGCATATGGTTAGTGAGTTGTCCCAGCACCATTTATTAAATAGGAAATCCTTTCCCTATGGCTCGTTTTTGTCAGGCTTGTTGCAGATCAGATGGCTGTAGATGTGCAGTCTTATTTCTGAGTTCTCTATTCTGTTCCATTGGTCTATGTGTCTGTTTTTGTACTAGTACCATGCTGTTTTGGTTACTGTAGCCTTGTGGTATAGTTTGAACTCGTGTAGTGTAATGCCTCTAGCTTTGTTCTTTTTACTTAGGTTTGTCTTGGCTATTTGGGCTTTTTTTTTGTTTCATATGAATTTATTTATTTTTCTAATTCTGTGAAGAATGTCAATGGTAGTTTAATGAGAATAGCATTGACTCTATAAATTACTTTGAGCAGTATGGCCATTTTCATGACATTGATTCTTCCTGTCCATGAGCATGAACAGTCCTGCAATTTTCTTTGTTGAGAGACTTCGTACTACTAATTCAGTCTCATTACTTCTTATGGGTCTCTACGTTTTCTAATTCTTCTTGGTTAAATCTAGGTAGATTGCATGTGTACAGGAATTTTTTTCCTCTAGGTTTTCATATTTATTTGTGTATGTTGTTCATGGTAGTCTCTAATATTTGTAATTTTGTTGTGACACCTTTTTTTCATTTCTGATTTTAATTATTTGGGGTTTTTCTTTTTTTCTTAGATAGTCTAAGAAACTATTTGTTAATATTATCTTTAAAAAATCAAATTTTTGTTCTATTAATCTTCTGTACATTTCTAGTCTCAATTTCATTTATTTCTGCTCTGATCTTATTTCTTTCCTCCTACTAATTTTGTGTTTGGTTTGCTTTTGCTGTTCTAGTTCTTTGAGGTGTATTGTTATGCTGTTTATTTGAAACTTTTCTAGTTTTTTGACATGAGGAAATGCTTTAGGGCATTGCTCAGGTAAAAGGTTTTATAAAAAAGGCCTCAAAAGTATGGTCAACAAAAGCAAAAAAAAAAAAAACCCAAAAGGGATTATACAAAACTAAAAAGCTTCTGCACAGCAACGGGAACAATCAACAGAGTGAAAAGGCAACCTACAAAAAGGGAGAAAAGATTTGCAAACTGTTTATCCAACAGAGGATTAATATCCAGACTACACAAGAAATTCAAACATCTCAACAGCAAAAATCAAACAATTCGATTAAAAAATGGACAAATAATTTGAACACACTGTTCTCAGAAGAAGACATAGAAATGCCCCAAAATATATATTTTTAAAATGCTCAACATCACTAATCACCAGGAAAATGCAAATCAAAATCACAATGAGGTATCATTTCATCCCATTTAAGATAGTTATTATCAAATAAAGACAAATAAATAATAAATGCTAGCAAGGATGCAGAGAAAAGGAAACTCTTATACATTGTTGGTGTGAACGTAAACCAGCACAGCAGCTATGGAGAACAGTATGGAGGTTCCTCATAAAACTATAAATGCAGCTATCATATGATTCAGCAATCACACTCCTGGGCATTTATCCAGAGATAAAGAAATGAGTATTGGAAAGACATCTTAACCTCCATGTTTATTGCATTACTATTCACTATAGCCAAGATATGAAATTAACGTAAATGTCCAACAACAGATAAATGGATGAAGTATATGTGGTATGTATATGTTCTTTATACTCATATTGTTATGAGTATGTACATTATACTCATTCATAAAAAATAATGAAAATAATGAAATCTTGTCATTTGTGGCAAGTAGGTGGAACTAGAGGTCCTCATATTAAATGAAATAAGCGAGGAGTAGAGAGTTAAATATTGCAGGTTTTCATTCAGATACAGAAGGTAAAAATAGTTGATCTCATAGAAGTAAAAATTTGAACAGAGGATACTAGAGGCTGGGAAGGATAGGAAGAAAGAGAAAATAGAGATTTGCTAAAGGATACAAAATTACAGTTAAGTAGGAGGAATAATTTTTAATGTTCTATAGCATTGTAGGATAACTATAGCTCACAGTAACATATTGCATACTTTCAAATACCTGGGAGGATACTGAATATGCCCAATGCAAAGAAATGATAAATGTTTAAGATTATTAATATGCAAATTACCCTGACCTGATCACTATACATTATATGTATCAAAGTATTACTGTGTACTCTATAAATACATATAATTATTATATGTAAACTAAACAAATGAAAGAAAAAAATAGTATCAGAGTTCTTAATACACATGCATATAGTGTGGAAGGGAGGAATAGAAGCAAGAAATACTGAGGAGTTCAAAGTATTTCCCTATCTTGCTTTTTTTTTGTTTTTGAGACGAAGTCTTGCTGTGTCACCCAGCCTGGAGTACAATGGTGCCCAATCTCGGTTCACCACAATCCCCACCTTCCGGGTTCAAGCATTTCTCCTGCCTCGGCCTCCCGAATAGCTGCAATTACAGACTCCCGCCACCACGCACAGCTAATTTTTGTATTTTTAGTAGAGACAGGGTTTCACCATGTTGACAAGGCTGGTCTCAAACTCCTGACCTGAGGTGATCAGCCTGCCTCGGCCTCTCAAAGTGCTGGGATTATAGACATGAGTCACCATGCCTGGCCTGTTTCTCTATCTTTTTAGGATCATCATCTTATTCTAATTGAGTGGGAAGGAAATGAACTGGAGAATCTAATAAAGGGGTTTGTAGCACGTATTAAATTGATAACTTAAATCCAGTGTCTAATTAAATTGAAAAATTCAGCAAAATTGACAATTTTTTTATTCTTTTTTTTTTTTTTTGGTAGAACAATTTATTTTTCTTTGGATATATGCCCAGTCATGGAATTGCTTGGTCGAACAGTAGTTCTATTTTCAGCTCTTCGAGAAATCTCCAAACTGCTTTCCATAGAGGCTGAACTAATTTACATTCCTATCAAAAGTGTATGCGTGTTCAGGAAGGTAATTTTTTTCACTTTTATTTTAGGTTAAGGGATACATGAAAGATGCAGGTTTTGTGATATAGATAAATAGTGTGTCACAGAAGTTTGGTGTACAGATTATTTCACCACCCAAGTAATAAACATAGTACCCGATAGTTTTTTTGTTTCTCACCAGCCTCCTTCCCTCCACCCTTAAGTAGGCCCTGGTGTCTGTGGTTCCCTTCTGTGCGTCTATATGTACTAAATGTTTGGCTTCCGCTTACAAGTGAGAACATGTAGTACTGGATTTTCTGTCCCTGTATTAGTTCACTTACAACAATGATCTCCAGCTCCATCTATGTTACTGCAAAGGAGATGATCTTGTTCTTGTATGTCTGTGTAGTATTCCATGATGAGTATGTATACATTTTCTTTATCCAGTCTAATGTTGATTGGCATTTAGTTGGATTCCATGTATTTGCTATTGTGAATAGTGCTGCAGTTAACATATATGTGCATGTCTCTTTATAGTAGAATGATTTATATTCCTTTGGGTATATACCCAATAATGGGATTGCTGGGTCAAAGGGCAATTCTGCTTTGGTTTCTCTGAGAAATCACTGAACTGCTTTCCACAATGGCTGAACTATTTTATTACATCCCCACCAGCAGTGTATAAGCATTTTCTTTCCTCCACAACTTCACCAACATCTGTTATATTTTGGCTTTTTAATGATAGCCATTCTGACTGGTGTGAGATGGTATCCCGCTGTGGTTTTGATTTGCATTTCTCTAATGATTAGTGATGTTGAGCATTTTTTCATATGATTTTTGGCTGTATGTATGTCTTCTTTTGAAAAGTGTATGTTCATGTCCTTTGCCTACTTTTCAATGGGGTTATTTGTTTTGTTTTGTTTGTTTTTTGTGCTTGTCGATTTGTTTAAATTCCTTATGGATTCTGGATATTAGACTTTTGTCAGATGCATAGTTTACAAATTTTTTCTCCCATTCTGCATGTTGTCTGTTTACTCTGCTGATTGTTTCTTTTTATGCAGAAGCTCTTTAGTTTAATTATGTTTCATTTGTCAAGTTTTGGTTTTGTTGCAATTGCTTTTGGTGCCTTCATCATGAAATATTTCACATGTACTATGTCTAGAATGGTATTTCTTATTCAATAAATGATGCAAGGAAACTGGGTAGCCATATGCAGAAGACTGATAGTGGGTCCCTTCCTTATACTATATATACAAATTAGTTCAAGATTGTTTAAGTACTTAAATGTAAAACCAAAATCTTTTCATTCTTTTAAATTTTCAAGACTATATGAATAGACATTTGTAAATGGATATAAAATGTATCTATCTGCAAACATTTTATCCTAAAAATCCCCCAAGTTATTCATCTTAAAGATGAATAAAATGAAATCCAGAGAGTTTAAGTAATTTACAGAAGTAGGTGTAAAGCCAGATTTCCTAATAGCCCATGTAGAATAAAGAAGATGTCTTATTCACCTTACATAAAAGATGTGAAAGTATTACTATTTTTAAAAAATTTCCACTGCTTTCATAACTAGTTACCATTAGAGGCTTCAGCAACACAAATATATTATCTTGGAGTTCTATAAGTTGGAATTCTGACATGGGTCTTGGTGAGTTTAAAGCATGAAGTCAGCAAGGCGGTATTACTCACTGAGGAATCTGGAGAAATCCCACTTACAGGCTCATTCAGGTTGCTGAGAGGATTCACTTCTATGGGGTTGTGGGAATGAGGTCTCGGTTTCCTATGTCCATTGATGAGGGATTGCCCTCAGTTTCTACAGGCCTCCCACATTTCTTACTCCATGGTACCCTTCCTCCAAATTTGAAACCAGCAGTGGTGACTGGAATCTCTTTCATACCCCCTAATCTCTCTGCTCTCCCTCTCTACCCCATTTCTCCTCTCTTTTCCTCCTCTGCTGCATCTCTCCAACTGTGGCATTGATTTTAATGTCTAAATAAGATATTTTGAGAGAAATGCAGATTTTTATTAAAACTATTCTCTTTTTTGTTAGAATTATCTCAAAGTATAAGGCAATTTATTATAAAATTCCACGAAATATTTTGGTTTTAAATTTTTCTTTCATTTTGTTGTCCTAAACCAAGTACACTAAAGTCAATCAAGTAGAAAATCAATAAGAGCACAGGCTCTTAAGCACTGTGTTTCAATTTTCAAGTGTATGAAATCTTAATTTTGTTGTCAAATGCTTCCTAGTATGTACTGATTTTCAAGTATGTGGTTTGAAGGTTGGTGGTACTTAATAATATGTGTATGGAGAAAAGCTTTGTCTTGGCTTGTTGTGGAGATTTTGGAAAATAGAAAATTTCCCTGTTGTAGTGGCTCACATCTGTAATACTAGCACTTTGGAAGGCCGAGGCACAAGGATCGCTTGAGCTCAGGAGTTCAAGACTAGCCTGGGCAACATAGGGAGTCCTTGTCTCTACAAAATAAATTTAAAAATTAGCTTGCCGTGGTAGTACACACTTGTAGTCCCAGCTACTTGGGTGGCAGAGGTGGGAGGATCTCTTGAGCCCAGGAGGTCGAGGCTATAGTGAGCCATGCTTATGCCACTGTACTCTAGCTTGGATAACAGAAAAACCCTGTCTCAAAAAGAAAAAAAAAAAATGAAAAAAGAAAATAAAAGAGAATATTTGATTAAAGTAAAAGTATTACAATATTGATGTTGTTTATAATACTGTGTTTTTACTCTACACAAAATCCCTAGCAGTCTCATCTGTATCCATGACTTCAACGACAGCATATAGGCCTTAGACATATAAAGATCATAGATTTCTATTTTGTATTCAAAATCCAGCAACAAGCTTTCTAATAGATAATTTCATCTGGGTGCTTCACAGGCACATCAAACATCACCCTCTTGCATCCAACTTTATTAAGAGCTCTGTCATCTGTCTGGTTGTCTAATCCAGGAATTCAGAATTCTTCCTAGATGTTTGCTTCAAACATCTTTTTTTTTTTGTCTGTCATGTACATTCCCACACTTAAATTTGACTCTGGAAGGGCTATGACTAAACAGACCCTGTCTTGCCATCATGAGTAGAGTTTGTGATTCCAGAGTCACTAATATGGCTAATATGGACTCAGTGGTTAGACCAGGAGTGGGAAAATATCTCTACTTAATAGAGATGTCATAGGATAGAGAATCATAACTTTTACTCTAGAATCACTAGCAGTAAAGTTGGTGTAAATGCCTGATAATAAAACCTAGATTTTAAAAATTGAGCTGAAGAATCTAGAAAGAGGGTCAAACTGATATGAATTTCACCCTGATGTAGAGCCAAATCCAGCTTTTGGAATTCCCAGCTAGAAGAGTCCGTTAGTACATGTTATTTATTAAGCTGGTAGGAATTGGGTTAATGGAACTTGCAACTAAGTAATATTTAAATATAGACCTTGTCCAATTAATTATGAATTCTATGTCTTAAATAGCTCTCAAATCCTGGTTCTCTTTTCTGATGGTTTAGCCTCCTTAACCTGCTTTTTCCTGTGCCATCCTGTCCTTCCACAGGTACCTCTGAGCACTATCCTCTACATTGCACATGCCTCTATTGTCTGTAATGTACAATGTAAATACTGATGCATGAGACTTACTGTTCTCATAACATTGCCTACCCATTTGTCAAGACTTTTCTTTTCTTTTCAGTCTTCATTTTAAATCATAGTGAAACTAAAGTCTTTTCCTTGGCCTTCCATTCATTCATGCTTTTGGAGAAGTGTTTATGTTCTGTTTGTGATATCTTATTCTCCTGCACATTCATCTAGTGAACAGCTTCCCCTCATATAAAAGTCCTCTGGAGAAGATTCTCCTTAATGCCCAGGCAGTCTTACATGCTGTGCAGCTCTGCATGCTCCCACCATACTTTGCATATCTTTCCTTTATAGTAATTGTTTCTATGCCTGTATGATGATTACAAACATGGATTGAGTATGTTTACCCTTTGTATCCTCTGGCATCTAATGCCCGTTTTTAAATAAGCTGAATAAATCAATCAACTGTATAAAGGTCTAACTCTCTAATAAAATAACTAGATTCTGAATGAATCATGAAATTAAATTTGAATGCTTATTCGGATAAAGGGGATTTCTGCAAGATTAGGACAGGAGGCAGATTTGGCCTTACAATATTTAATAAAAAACAGCCTGTGATAACAGATGAAATCCCTGGATTCAAAAGAAAAAAAAAGTGGATTCAAGGTTGAGATTCCCACATTACTCCCTGCTTGACCTTAGGCAATCTTTTAATCTCTCTGAGTGTTAATTTTCTAAATGGCAAAAAGAAAAGATTTTTTCCTACTTACAATAGGATTATTGTGATCAAAAGAGATAAATGTGGTGAAGTCACTAAGCACTCTGAAGGGAATTATACAAATATAAGATACTGATCAATTATGAAGATGGAAATTTAATATACCATGAATATATCATACAAAGAAATAGCCTGATGACTTGGATTCCTTAAAAACAAAATGTGAAAAATATAAATCAAATGCAGGAAGATGGGAAAGAATAGATGTATTTTAACTCCATAGTAATAAAGTGGATTTTCCTCAGCATTACATTGGGAAATCCAATGAATGTTTTATAAGTCATTTTGTGGAATTCTTACTTTTTGTTTATTATTTCTGCATACATAAGCTATTTGAAATACTAGAAAGACCTTGTACAATGTTCAGCACTCATCATCTGGTGGGAAACATAAATCTCTAACATAATAATAATACTCATTGGTTAAAAGTCATTTGGATTCTTAGAAATGTCAAGTGTCTTCAATACATAGTAGTATTGCCAAGGAACCATGAAGCCGCCATAAATATTTATTTTTTAAGATTTAGTCATTATACATTTTATATAAACATTTAATAGGCACTTTCACTGCAATGAATTTGAAATAATTTAGGATGACATAGTAACTACAGAAAAGCTAAAGGAATCGGCAATGTAATAGGATATCCACATATTGTAAATAAGCATGATACTAAACCTTAGCTAGCAGACATCAAAACTTTATTTTTACTTATTATTTAGTCTCTAGAATCTGACAGTTACAATATTTTTGTTTTAAGTCAGAGAATATAAATTCATTGTTAAAGCATATAATCTGATTTTAATAATAACATGTGAATCAATACTGGTGATATTTATTGTGGTAGCACCTTAATAACATGAAGTCTAGCTGGCATAAGTATAACATGCTTGTATAACCATGGTAATAAATAGATTTAAAAATCATTTCAGCATTTCTACATTTCCATTTTTAAGTCAAAGTAAAAATATCATGTTTACTTCTGGTAGGGTTAAGGGAATGAAATCAAGTTCAATTTAAGAAACAAATCTCCATTAAAAATTTCATATAAAAATATACTCTTAAAAAATTATATGAGCTAAATGATTATTGCCACTCTGATATCTAGCAATTTTTACATATATTTAGAAGATGTGGGCTTGAGTTTCTGCTGAGTCAATATTAATTTTGATTTGGTGTGTAAGTCTTGATATTTCTGATCAGAAATTTCTTATCTAACAGAGAAGTAAAATACATACCTTGAAGGGTTACACTAAAAAAGGTAATCCACACACATACAATGAAGTTTGAAAGTGTTTTGATAATGAAAGATGGTTTCCTTTTCATCAATTTTAAGGGCTTTTGTGTCTGTTTCTGGGTGATGTTTTTAACAGTTGTGTCCTGAAAAAATACCCTGGGCACAATAGGAATCATCTGAAAAACTAGACAGAACTACCTTAGCAGCCATTTTCTTAGCTGTTTATGCATCATCAACTTTTATTTATATATCCACATATGGCATCCCCCACTATTTTTTGTTCAATAAATCATTAATTAGAATGTACTGTGTGCTAGGAAATGTCCTAGGTCCAAGGCGACTTTAAGAAAGTGGACAGGAAAACAAAAACAGGAATAAAGCCCAACATCCTCCTGGAATGCATCAAGCAGTGAGGAGGTAACCATTAATTTAAGAATTATGCAAATTAATGTTAAATTGCAACTATAATCAGTATATGAAAACAATTATTAAGTAAAAACTTATTTCTAATAAAATCTTACTTGGTTAAGAAGATTAGGAAAGAATTCCTAAGGCTAGAATATTAGAGCAGAGATTTAAGGGACATAGAGCAATTACAAAGGTGAAAAGGAGTGGGTGGTAAAGGGAAGAAAAGTGTTCCAAATAGAAAGAACAGCATGTGCAGGATTACTGAGCCAGAGAAAGCTGTATTACATTTGATAAACTGAAGATCATTCTGACTGGAGCATGGCAAACAAAAAAGAAAGAACAGTACAAAAGGAGAATGTTTTAATCTATTATAAGTCTTTTATGTTATTCCAACTCAGCAATACCTCTAAGTCCAGACCATCAATTTCTGCCAGTTATTCACTTTGCATCAGTAGCTTGACTTAATTTCTTGCACATGATGGTCAAATTATATTCTACATGTTGTATTCCTGTGACGACCCAATATTAGTCCCCAGTATCTTCCATAACTTTTGGGTCAAGAAAGAAAACAATGACATAACCAGAGTTTCTTCTCCCCTTCTTCACTCCAATGCTAGTGCACTTTCTCAATTTAGCATGTTTTGGCCCTACATTATGCTAGTAAAGACCATTTTGCCAGACAAAATTTTTCTTATATGTAATAAAGATTTCTCTTCTGGTGTCTCTAAAAAGTAAATGGCAAAGATGGTAAACTTTCCACTCGAAGAAAATAATGCAAACTTTTGCTTATACTTTTGCTTATATCAAGGATGTAAATATAAACTTTTGCTTATATCAAGGATGTAAATTTAATTACATCCTTGAAATCTGAGTGAAGGCCTATAGGTCCTGTTAACCACAGAGGCAGTTTTCTCTTTCTTATTATAGGGATGAAGTGAAAGATGGATAATCCTACACTTCTATACTTCTATATGTAGCTTCACCATCTGTAGAAATATGCCAATGTTTCTAAGTTCTAGTAGGTTTTTTAGATCTTGCTAACTGGAAAACAGCCAAATACATCATCTTTGATGACTTCCCATTGAAGTTCATTCTCTGCCTTGTTAGTTATGACTCTGCATACTTTTAAGTTTACAACTTATTTGTTTCAAAACATACCAGGAATAACATTCCTAGTTAGATCTGTACTAAATTCAAAATTAATTTTGGACGAAATTGTGAACTATGCAAAATTATTCTTTGTGACTGTATAAACCAAGATTTGCAAAATTCAGATCTTTTAATGGTGCTCTCTTCTTTTCTTTAAAGCCCTAAAGCTGATGCTGCTCCTTAATAAAATTCATTTCATAGCGTAATTTTTGAATCTCATCATTCTTTGTATATTTCTTGATTTAACATCTTCTGTAACAAAAAACCTTCTCTTAATTCCCTTCTGAATAGGTCATTGATTCTAATTTTATTCAATGAATAATAACTTTTACTAGCATTCCTTATTTTGATGGTCATATTGTTCTAGATCTGGCCAGTAGAGCTCTTTGAAGTGGACTCTGTATTCTTTAACACGGCCTCATTCATCTTTGAGTCCTACCTTACTGTCAGGCACTACAAATAATATTTCTGGCATAGCCTTTATTTTTCCAGTCTCTGGTCTGGAAACAACTGGTTCTCGTGATAATAATTGATTTAGGAAAAAGTCATAAATGAATATTGAAACTAATGTTAGAAGTTTGAGAAGTAAGGAGATATTGGCATAGTCTCAAAGCACTCCTTCAAGTATCTTCCCACAAGATGTTTATTATTTGCAATGGGAAAATCGAAACTTTAAAATTAAGTTGCAATTATTACACTACCTTAATAAAGTGATCAAAGTTGGTCCATCACCAGTAATGGACAAATCAAAATCATGTACCTTCTGATATAAAGCATCATTAAAGTGGTGCTTTTCAAAAACATATGGAAGCATATCTAATCATTTCTAATCATTAGGAAACATCACATAAACCATGCCCAAAGGATCATCTGCAAGATAACTGCTGACTCTGAAAATGCCCATCTCTTGGTACACAAAAGAAACAGGGAAGATGTTTTAGATCAAGGAGACTAAAATGACACAACTTAATATAATTCATAATCTGGACATTTATTTTGCTATCAAGACCATCATTTGAACAATTGCTAAATCTGATTAAATGCTGATGATTATATATTATTTCATCATTGTTATTTTTCTGATTATGATAAATGGACTAAAATTCTGTTCAGAAGCATCTTGATTTTTAAAAGTAGGCAATAAAGTTTTAGAGGTAAATAGGTACTTTATCTACAATTTTCTTTCTGATAATTAAAAAAATTATCTATCTTGAGAGTATGGCAAAATATTAAAATTTGGTAAATCTAGGTAAAGAACAAGTAGAAATTCTTTGTATTACTTGTAACTTTTTAAGTCTAAAATTGAATAGTACACAGTTATAATTAAAGATAAAATATAAAGGAAAATATTTAAAGTCAGTACTTTTTTATTAAAAAGTGTAATTGCTACTCAGAATGACATATGCAGTGAAGTTGAACATCACAGAAATGCTGTGGTTTTTTTTTTTTTAAACTTTAAATAATTAACAATCCCCACAGGCAACTAATCATTAATTCATTTATTTATTTTTTGTAATTCTATTGATCATAAGAAATTATTTTCAATTTTATGTGGTTGGCTTTAATTGGAAGTATATTGGAATTTTTGAGGGATTAAAAAAAGTTCTGGGAACTCAGAAAATAAGATAATTGGATCAGGTGATGAATTAAACTATGAAGGAAACAGAGAAGAAATCAGTGCCTACTAACCAATTTTAGCATCTTACTGACATTAGCAGAAGAGAACTCAGTGGAACTTTTGCTATTAATTACATGCAGTCCAAAGTGGCAAACGTAAAAAAAAAGAAAGAGCTTAAAACCAACTTAAATCACGTTATATTTCTCATTAGACTTTCTTCCCCCACAAATGATGGCACATATTTTTCTTCCTACTTATCTTCTACCTACATTTGTAGGACCCTAATGGACATTGACGTTTCTCTCCAGAGCAATCTGTTCAAAAAAACTATTGCTAAACTTTAATAAATGATTCAGGGTTTGTAAAAATACATGCAGTAAGATATTTATTTTTCCTTTACGGATTTGAATGTTTTCTCTAAGCATTGCTAAACATGAAATAAAGATGGCAAATCATATACCCTGGTAGTTTGCAACTTGGTATATAATTGCAGGAATTTTGTAGCTACCATTTGGTATAGCAGAATATATGAGAGAAAGTTTATTTTCAAAGGAATGCTTAGGAAACTTAAGCATTTTTTTGAAAAAAGAAAATCAGCCAAAATGATACTAAAATTAATTATAATAGCACACATATTACTAAAGGTAAATTATATGTATATGTATAATTTATATAATTTTATGTATATATATTATCTATATAGCTTAAATTATATTTTGAAGCATTTTTCCTTTGGTTACTATGTATATAATAAATATTATGTGTTTACTTTAACTGGTAAGTTGTCCTTGTCTATTTTCCCCATGTACAAACTAAATACCTATTAATTAATCACTATTCCCTTAAAATATAAGTGATGAATATGTTTTGCTCTAAAATTATACTAACATGACTTTTTAAAAGATTTATGAATTACTGCACATTCTACAATGTAAAAAATGATTTATGTAAACTGAAAACACTTTCTAGAACTTTGGCTCCATTTGTTTAATTTACATTATTTTGTTTTGTTTAAATCTTTAAACATATGTCAGTTATTGAGATAATTAAAAACACACTGCATCCTTATGGAATTTAGTGTTCAAATTCAAATATGTTTATTTATATGCATTTTATATGCTACTCTATAAAGTAAGTAAATAAAATTTTTTCTCAGATGTTTTTCTTAAGTCATTTGTTAGTTCCCTTCTAATTCAAATACATTGGCTCAAACCATTTCATAATACACCCAGTGAAGGTATAATAGCCTGTTTTTCCCTATTGTTCTTTGTCTTCACCATATTGACAGAATTTCATCTCCCTTCATCTTCACAATCATGCTTTGTTTAGCCTTTAGTTCCTGGAGAATTCCACAGTCATCTGGGAGCTGTTTTCATAGGTCAATCAGGCCAATGTTGACTTATAATTCAGAAATACACTAGTGAGGCTACTGATCTCCTACTCAGGATAAATTAGTGCTTCTGATAGTACTGCTCTGGAAATAGTAACAAACAATGGACCATGAAGCTTAAAGTGGACAAGGTACAATATAAAGTATAATGGGCAGAGATAAGATTACAAACCAGTGGAATCAATGCTTTGGCTGTTTCCAAAAGGTCTGTATATTGTTTAAGATAATTAATAATGTGATTGACAAGGAAAGAGACTGGAGAACAAGGTCAGAAAAGGGAAATTTCAGAATTGTTGCATCAGTTTTAGTAGCAGTAAATTTCTGGGTGTGGCAATGGGAGAGGTAACTGAGAGTAGTGGACAAGTTATAAGGAAACGAATGAGGTAGTCATAGATAACAAGTTAAAGATGTCATATAGGGAATAGAAATCCAATGTCTTTGTATAGTAAGAGAAAAGTGACACTGAAACAGTAACTATGAGTCAGGAATAGGATGGCCAACTCATGGTTTCACAACTGAAAGTCCCTTTTCCTGAAACCCCCTGCAGTTTCGGGCAAACTGGAACAGTTAGCCACTGTATTAGTTCGTTTCCATGCTGCTGACAAAGACATACCCGAGACTGAGCAATTTAAAAAAGAAAGAGGTTTATTAGGCTTACAATTCCACATGACTAGGGAGGCCTCATGATCATGGCAAAAGGCAAGGAGGAGCAAGTCACATCTTACATGGATGGAAGCGGGCAAAGACAGGGCTTGTGCAGAGAAGCTCCTGTTTTTAAAACCATCAGATCTTGTGAGACCCATTCAGTATCACAAGAACAGCATGAGAAAGACCCACCCTCATGATTCAGTCATCTCCCACCGGGTCCCTCCCATAACACATGGGAATTATGGGAACTACAAGATGAGATTTGGGTGGGGACACAGAACCAAACCATATCTGTCACCTTAAGTGAAGTATCACCTTAAGTGAGGTAAGAGACCAGCAGTAAAGAAGTTAAGCAGCTTCATAGGGAGCAAATATTTTTTAGGAAAAAGGTGTGATTGCCAGGAAATGGCAATGAAAGGGAAAAGGAAAACTTCTCTCTCCTTACAGGTTTGACTTGGGATAGAAAAAACAAACCTACCTTGAAAAGGCCAGTGAAGTAGTTTTTGCAGAGTGTAATGAGGGCTAATTAACTCAAGGCTGTATAGGAATGCTGTGGCAGTGTTGAGGAAAAAGCAAATGTGCTTGGGAAAAAAGAAAAAAAAAAAAGAAGTCAATGAGTGCATAGTTCAAGGGTTTTGGAGAGAGAAGAAAGGATGGAGGAATAGAAGAGAGAATCAATGAATTTATGAGAAGTAATAGAATGTAAGTGCAGGTGACATACAAGGAGCAAAATGACAAATGTTGACTTTGATGGTCACTGTGGTAAACATGGAGAAGCACTAGAATAAATTGTTAAGTCTCTTTATAACAATAGTCATAAAACTATGGTCTGGAATGTTTTTATTTGATGGTATGTTGGCTTCTGAGTCTCTACTCCTTGGGCTGTACAAGGTCTTTTTTCAGTGATATTGAGAGAGTTCCCTCCAACTTCCTGAGGTTGATGTGAGCAGAATGAGAGGAGCTGCTTCTGGAGGCCGCGGCTCTAGGGAGGGTAGAAGTGTTGTTGTCTCGGTTTTACTGCAGGAGTTCCCCCTTGCTCTGACCTATGTCTATTATGTGGGCTAAAGTTTACCTATTAACCTATTAGAAGGTAGACAGCTTACCTGGAGTTCATCAGTGTACTAATAGCAAATTCCTGGTACTAAACTCTACTTTTTTTGTTTGTTTGTTTTATGGTCTCTGGGGTCTATTCCATAGGAAGTTGCTGTTTATAAATAACTTTTATTTTTCTTTACCTTTCTGGTTGATGTTGTACACAAAAACAATCAACCCATATTATGACATGCTCTTTAAAATAACAATTTTACATCGTAAAGATCTCAAACAATTTTAATTTGCATGAGAAAATGAGAAAGTCTTGACCTTCACACGCTTAAAGTGACTTTTGCATGTGCATTTCTACAATTCATCTAGGTGTCATAAGGAAAACTGTTGTTATTTTATGATTTGCTTAGAATTTTACAATTTTGGAACTTTGAAAAATGAATGCTAGGGAAATCACATTCGTTAGCTACTGAATATTTAAATATATTACATCATGCTGATGTAATAGGTAAAACATTGCTTGTGGATTAAGGGACTTCTGGATCATTATTATAAATTCTTTTTCACATTATCTTGAATTAATGCTTGATATCCACACTTAAAATAGCTTGGAAATTTATATACCATCTTCTTATTATTAGACCTTTCAGATGTGGTCAGAAATTACAACATTATTTACTAAAACAAAATAAGTAGATAGATTTTTCTACTAGCTAAGGATAAATTTAAAGCACAAATGTTCAATGACAGAAAATAAAACTTACCTGAGCCACCGTCATTTTATTTTTATTTTCCCCAAACAACTCCTTGGTAGACACTAGATTGAGAGAGAGCTTAATATAATTATGTACCCGTGAAATTATTACCAGCTTTGACAGAAATGCCTCTGAGAAATTTAACATCTTAATTAATGTCAAGAAATCTTATTTGCCTTTATAAGGAGGAAAAAAAAAAAAGGTCCAGAAGGGAGTATCTGTGCACATTAATATTTTTACATTTTAAAATTCCCAACATCTTGATTTTTCTCTGGAAGCCATTATAAAATACATGTTCTATGTCTGATAGAACAGATATATAGGCAGAATATGAATAAATCACAGATTTTTAAAGAACTAGTTGTGAAAATTCAAGGGAAATAATCAGTTAAGACACAGTGAAATTAAACAATTGACTACCTTCCAAAATATTGACATGTATTTTCTGGGTGAATTTTGTGTTGCCTGGAGTTTGGATGTTAGCATTAAAGACTCAAAAGTATAACAATTTCAGCTTTTTTGAAGTTGATGCAGATTTCAAAAATGAATTGCACTTAATCAATGCAAAATAGTCGTGTGGATTACTAGAATGACATTTTTAAAACAGCACAAAATACAGACACTAATACTTGTATCAACATGGCCAAACAATTTTCTGCTTAGGGAACCTGTGTGGGAAAATCGATTATAATACAAATAACAATTTGTGTGAATAATAAATGTAACTGTTACCAGAATCCAGGCACCTGTGCATGCATGACGAATATATTTTCTTTCTATGGCAAGCAATCCTCCATGGGAAGTGATTTTTTATGGTCTCTGGGGTCTATTCTATAGGAATAGTAAAGAGAGGGCAAGGAAATCGGAACAGTGGAACTCTGTTACTAGAGGGGTGACCTTACCAGTAGCAGATAAGTCTGTTGTTAATGTCTGCTCCCTTCTGGACCTTGTTTGTAGTCATTGCTGATGTTGGTTTTTGAAGAATTATTGTTTTCATGGGCCTGAGAGTTGCTACCCCTTTTTCTGAGGGACACAGTTTCTTTTCTGATAGACATTCAATCTGGTTGAAGTCTAACCTTAGAAACTTTGATGTCGTTGTAACTCTTTACATTGAATTTCCATATATTAAGTGCCAAGGTATTTCAAACGTGGCACTACTGACAGTTAAGGCTGGATAATTCTTTGTTATGGGTGCCTGTTTTGTGTAATGTAGGATACCTAGCACTTCCCTGGGCTCTCCTCTACTAAATGGCAGTAGCAACTGCCTAACCCCTTCAGTTGTAACAACCACAAATGTCTTCAGACATTGCCAAATACAGCCTGGGGTGAGTGGCAAATATATCCCTAATTGAGGACCTTGATGTAGTCTGATGAATTATATATTTGCTTCTTAGATTAGAAAGCAAAAGGACACCAAACTTCTATATATTTTTTGACTTCTTATAATTCTGTAGTTGCCATATACTAACAGTATGTGCTAATGGCCTTTTCTTTTTCCTTTCTTTCTTTTTCTTATCCTTTTTTTTTTTTTTTGAGACAGAGTCTCAGTCTGTCACCCAGGCTGGAGTGCAGTGGCATGATCTTGGCTCACTACAACCTCCAACTCCCCAGTTGAAGCCATTTTCCTGCCTCAGCATCCCGAGTAGCTGGAATTTCAGGCGCACACCACCTCACTCTGCTAATGTTTGTATTTTTAGTAGAGATGGGGTTTTACCATGTTGGCAGGGCTGGTCTCGAACTCCTGACCTCAAGTGATACACCGGCCTCAGCCTTTCACATTCGAAAGTGCTAGGATTGCAGACATGAGCCACCATGACTGCTGGCTAATGGCCCTTTCTAAATCTTGTGGCTTTTAGTACTGAATTTGGTCTATACTTCTATAAAGTATAGATTTTTTTTTTTTTTTTTTTTGCCTGGAGCATTGGCTCATGGAAAGCCACAATGGAAGAACTGCTTGACCCTAGAAGGAGTTTGAGAGTTCGAGACCAGCTTAGGCAACATGTCTCTTTAAAAAAAAAAAAAATTAATTGGCCAAGATGTCTTCTTTAAAATAACCATTTCCATGTTGAATACCAAAAAGAGACCAAAGGGAGTAAAGGACAAGCTGCATTTTCTTTTGGAATTAGCAAGAAAAACATATTAAAGATATCAGTTAACACTATAGGCAATTTGGAAGGAAAAATCTTCAGAGTGTAGACGGAAATTTCAAGAGAGCAACTCGGGTTATATGCTCTCACAACCCAGTAGCAAGAGAGATAAGGAAATGTATAGAGGCAGGCAGTTGTAGTAATAAAAAGTTTGTACAAGTCCTCCCTTTCTCTTACAAAGTAAAGACGGAGTGCTGGGCCGGGGGGAGGTCATATATGAAGATCTGTTGCTGAGCCACAAACAACAGGGTCACTTTTTCTTTTTTCTTATTATTCTTTACAGACTTTTTTTGAGTCGTTTATTTTCTTTTGCCTAATTCTTTTAACAAAATGTTTAAGATCTTTAGTTATTCTAAATTAAGCCAGCAATATGTGAGTAGAAAAACTGGGAAGATTTAACATTTCCCTAAATCTACTAAAGTAGAACTTAATATTTTCTTAGACTGAATGTATATACAGAATTTGAAATATTCACTTAATAAAATTAACTCTATTCTTTAGAACTTAATACACATTTGCTACATTATCTTCCCTTTCCTCTCTCCCTTCCTTTTTCCTCTTCCTTCCTTTTCCCCTTATTCCTTACTTTCTAAATGTTTTTTCAGAATTATACTTTGAAATAAGTCTTCAATTTTATTGCAAGTTGCCTTAACTTGTGTATATTCTTAATGACTTTTTCCATCTATCTTCTGCATTAGTACTACTACTCAGTTATAATTTTATGTCTCCTGATGATTAGAATCCTTATTTCTTCTTTTCTCTTCCAAGATCCCATTTCGATTTTCTCAATGTATTGTGTTTTGATTAAGTCAGTATTATACTTTTTTACCTATTAGTGACAAATCAACAAATATTTACTGCATTTGAACTTTATGTTAGACTCTCAGTTAGATGGAATTGGACAGCCTTCATGGGTTACCTGTTAAGAAGAGAAATATTATTACCCAAATAATTGCATACACAATTCACTGTGATTGAATTAAATGAAACTATTTAATAGAAAGAGCTGTCACGTAAGGCATAGTAGATTCTATTAACTACTGTTACCAATTTTTCTCCTTTCCTAAGCTCATAGCTTTTGTCATGAGAGTTGTTTTGGCCAAAGTAATATGAAAGTGTGTCAGTTCCAAGTTAACACAAAGTATGATTCTCCTCATTCCTTTCCCCAGCTTCTAGCAGAATAAGGATTTTGTTCTAGATAGCCCCCTGGTCAAGAGTAATAAGAAATTTAATAGGCAGAGGTACCTTATCTGACCCCAGTGTAAGAACCTGAGATAGAATCACTTGAAGAGAACCAATCTTGTAAGCATGATAACAAATGCTTATTGTTTTAAGCTACTAAGAATTTGTGTAATATATTTTTTGGAAAAAAAAAAGGAGAGGGATTATAAATTTAATTTTTTAGAAAAAAGGGGAAAATGTATCAGATTATTATACAAGTGTTGCTGCATGAAAATGTACTTTAATGTAACTGAATATAAAGATGACAAACATTTATTTTATTATATCTATAGTAATTGTTTATGCTTTTCCATTTGACTATTTTCAAAATTCTACATATCATTATTTCTTCTGTTTCAGTTCTAATGCAATGACAGCGAGTAAAAGGATTTGTTAAAGCAAGTCTTTCAGCAGTGTTATGTTGTTTCTTCTTTCAATCAGGGATTTGCAGATGTGATAGATCACATCATATCAGTTATAAATATTATAATCAACATACATTTTTAAAAGAGATATGTAAAAGTAGATATCAGAAAGGGGTTGAATGGTATAGTGGTCTAGGCAGAGTGAGAAACTCAGATTTAAAGGAAATATAATTTAGGTTATGTTTATGGCCCTTCTTACTGCCCAGAAATTATATAATGTTTTATCAATCAATTTTTTCTACCATTATTCTAGTTGGCCATTTTATATATTCTCCTCTTTCCTTTAAACTCCAACATAGCTTCATACTCAGCTTATCACTTGCCTCCTATTTCAGTGAGAAAATAGAAGCAATTTAAAGAGAACTCCTCAACCTTTCACTTCCACACACGCCTCCTACTTGTGTCTGTGTCCACTTTCTGCTTTGCCTCCAGTTTTATGGACAAATTGTCCACACTCTCAGTTAGAGTCAAACCCACTATCTTAGTTAGGTTTTTTCCCTCCAATAAAACCCAGATTCTGAAACAATGCTTCACTTTCTGGCAGTCTATTTGAGAAATGATCTTAGGAAAGAAAGTAAAGGAATGAGGAAAGTGGGAGAAGAAAAGGTGTAAAGTCAATGAAAAGATTTTAAGGAGCTGGTTACCACATTGGGTATGTGGGATCAATCTGCTGGGGATCCTTTGAAAGATGCCTCAGAATTGTCTCACTAGAATATTGGAAAACTGGAGCATTGAACAAGAGATCCACTCTCCTAAGTTGCCTGGAGTGTTATCCCTGTACTTTCCCCTTCTCCCACCACAACTACCCCCATACCTCCAGGTTGTGTCTACTTTTAGCAGAGGATCTTCTGCAGTGCCAGAAAATGGTTTGAGGAAGGAAGCTATCACATGCAGGGGTTACCGCAGCTGTAGGTGAACCCAGCAGTTGAAAGGATATACAGCGGGTAGTCAGTATTTCTGCTCCAGCATCCACTCTTCAATTGTTCCTGCTCGTCTACTCAAAAACACTGCTCCACAAACTCCCTTCCTCTTTTTCCAACAATTTTTCCTTCTTCACTGAATCCATTTTTAATCAATTTAAAGTAAGCTATTAAATCTCCCTTATTTATTTATTTTTTTTCTTGTTCTCATTTGTCTTTCTAGCTACTGGTCTATTCCTTTCTAGCCTGTTGAGAAAAATTCCCTGAAGCAGTTTACACATTTGCTGTCTCCAATTTTTTTTATTCTCAAATTTTCTAATCAGAATTCTGCTTCCACTGTTTCATTAAAAATGTTGTAAATAATCAATCATTAATCGCCACCAATATCAGTCCTCTGTGCTCACCTCGTTTGACTACACAGTTTTCTTAGTTAGCTCACTCTTTTTAGCATGGTATCAAAATTAAAATGACTCCCTAGCGTAAATATTCAACCTGGCCTCTCTTCTAACCCCTAGACTTAGTTCTTTAAATGCTTACTTGATAACTTTAACTGGATATCTTAAAAGTATCACAAACTATACCTAGCCAAAATTAAATTTCTGAAGAATTCCCACTTCCCAACCCTCCTCTTTCTCTCACTGTTCAAATCAATAAATAAAAACTCAAGGTGTCCACTTGCTCAGGAAAAAAGAAAGCCAAATTTGATTCTTCTCTTCTTTTTCATCCCTCACATCTGAGATTTTAGCAGAATGAGTCAGATTTAAATTCAGCATATATTAAGATATCACTACTTATCAAAATATGCACTGCCATCAATTCGCCACAGTCCACCGTAACCTCTTCTTGATTATTGAAATAGCCTCTGAACTGGTTTCCCTGCTTTTTAGTTTCTAGTCTTATGCAGTCTAGTTTCAACACAGAAACTAGACCAATCCTGCTAAGTAAAGATCATGGCATATTGCTTATTTATTTTTCCAAAATTATCCCAGGACCTATAAGACCCAGATGACCTTACTCTCTGGCCTAAGCTCCTATAGCACTCACTCTTCCCCAGTTTTCTCTGGTGAAGACACTGACTTCTTTGATTTTCCTCAAACATATTAGACATACTTTTGCTCAAGGCTTTTGGCATTTTACAGTTCTCTCTGCCTTAAATACAATTTCCTTGATAAATTAATATATTGCAGGGCCCATTTCTTCTTTACCTGAGGCCATTACTTAAATGTAACCTTTTGAATAAGTCCTTCCAGGACACTTTATCTGAAATTTTCATAGCCTCTTACCAACTCATTAACACATTTGTTCTTTTCCCTGCTTTATTTTACTTACTTGAACTTTTCACTACCTATCATGCAGAATAATATACTTATTCCTTGTATTTATTGACTATTTCCTTCACTACAACATAAAATCCAGGAGACCAGGATTTTTTTGTCTATTTTGTTTTGTCTGTTTTATTTGCTGCTGCCGACCTTTGCACATAGTAGGTCATATATATATATATATATATATACACATATGTGTGTATATATGTGTGTATATATGTACACACACACATATATACACACATATGTATATCTTAAATACATGCATATATAAATGAATTAAGAATATACCAAGAATATTAATAGTCATTAATAATTCATATTTATTAACTATGTAATTATTATATACTATACATTATATTTTAATATATATTAATAATGATCAATTAATGAATATATGTATTATAATAATTAATAAATAATAGCAATCAATGATTAATATTAATTAATTGATATATTAAGTGATTATCACCATTAAATCATTAAATTATATTAAATAAATATGTCAATTAATATATTAATATTAAAAATTAATAATTAACTCAATATTTGAGAACATTAATTTTCAAATTGTTTGTTATAAAATTGTTTCTATCCTTATATTTAATTCCCTTAGTATCTGTAGTTAGTCTTCTGTGTTACAAATCTTGTCAATGCTATTTGCTTTTTAACCCTAAGCTAGAATTGTCAAATATGGATTTATTGTATTGGTCCTTTCAAATTTTGTTTGTTTGTTTATTGCCTCACCTGACTGGAAAAGTGTTGACATTTGTGTTAGTTGGAATTCTCTGAGAAGCTGACTCCAAAACAGGATTAGCAATGGGAGAGATTTATTAGGAGCAATGCCTGTTAGGGGACATGAGGGGAAGTGTAGAGTCTAGCCGAGCTATCAGACCACCCTGTAGTTTTAATTTCAACAGAAAGAGTTTCAATTTCAACTGAAAGAAAGGAAGCTTAGGTGGAAGTGTATTCGACTGTAGTGCAATTCTAAGGAAGGTTTGGCAAGGTTATCAGAGAATTCTTGAACTAATGGCACCCCTCAGGGGAATGCCACTTCTCACAGAAAGAGAACTGCCTTAGTATCCTAGCTGCATTCAGCCACTGGAGGAGCAAGCCCTGCAAAGTGTGGCTTCAGCAGGAATGCAGTTACAGACTTTGAAGAGCAGTCATTGGGACATCAGCAATTACACTCCCAGCAGGGCAGTCAGAGATCACTGAGACACATTTTTATGGCCACATCATATTTGTTTTCTATTATGTGATATTTTGCTTTTTAAAAATCAATACATTTCTTCAAATTCCCATAATTTAATTTTTTTTTTCAAATTTAGTTAACAATTTGAATAGAAGATGAAAACTTGCCACATCACATTATTTGAGGTCCCTGAAATGCTCCTATTTTGAATAAAAAAATAAGCTAAGACAATTTGCCCTACCACCCAACACCAAACAACCAAACACACTCCACTGCTTTCCTGCTCTTTGGCCTCTCCTCTGTATTTTGTCAAGTGTCTAGTCACCAATTATAACTGCCCGCATCTGCTGTGTGCTGGTTGGGTTTCCAGTCTTGGCAGTGCAACTCCATATTCTGACCACAGGACCCTACTGCCCAGTTGGATGGTTCAGTTTCTGTATTGTCCCTTTGCCCAGCCTTCATAGGGAACATGTCATGATGAAAAAGTCACTTTTCCCTTCATCCTCCTCCTTCTTACTGCTTGGAATATGGGTATGATGTCTGGATTTGGCAGCTGTCATGTTGTGACTATGAGGTGATAAGCATACATGCAAAAGCCAAAACTGCAAGAAAGATATGGAAGAAAGAATCCAGGTCTATAGTAACATCTTTGAATAATAATATCAGGCCTAGGCCAACAAACTTGGGACTTTCTATCAAATGAGAAAAATAAACCCTCATTAGTTCCAACATTTTGGTTTCCTTTCAAAAAGCTGAAGGTATTTCTAATTTATATACTAGTGAAGCAATAGGTGGTATTATTTATGTTATAGGAAAATGGTTGTAGCATTTTCATAATTTAGGATTTATATCACAGTATAAATGTAAATATATATTACATATATATATTGTTTCCATCTCTAATTACTGTACAGTAGCACAGAAGGTATCTAAATATCTACATATTATGTATTAATAAAACTGAAGCTAAGAAAATTGGACTTTTTTTTCTCAGAAGTGTTGAAGTTGGATCAAGTATCTGGAACTCCATGTTCCTTCTTACCTTTTTTTAAAAAAACAAATTACATTTATTTTGGAATAAACATATAGCAAAATTAATCTACTTTAAATGCAGAGTTTGATGAGTTTTGCAAACGTATAGTCATGTAACAAAGACCACAAGAAATAGAATATTCCATCACCCCAAAATTTCTTATGTTCCCATTTGCAAACATTAACCATTGACTGTTTTAATTACGGAATCTCTAGAGTGTCGTATAGAGGGAATCACACCGTCTAGAATATTTTGTGTCTGCCTTCTTTCACTAGCATAATTATTTTGAGATTCCTCATGCTCCAGGATGCAGTCTATTTGTTTTCATTGCCAAGTAGGAGTCCACGTAGTCCATGTTGTTTTATGTATTTAAGAATATATTCCATGTTGTTCAATTCATTCCCAAGTTAATGGATATCTAGTTGTTTCCAGTTTGGAGCTACTATAGTAACAGTGCTGTGAACATTTGTATGCAACTTAAAAAACTAAAAACAAACAAAGAAGCGACAAAACCCAGATTTCTTTGCCATTACCCAGGCAACTGCTAATCATCAAACTAAACAATTCAATGTGTACACCTAGTGTCATATCTCAAACACTGATATTATTCCCCACAAAAGAAATTAGACATTGAATTTTTAACCTCATGAAATTATGGGGAGAAAGCAAGATATGAGTAGTATTAAAAAATTTTCATGTATAGTGGCTAAAGAAAGTGTAAAAATTAAAAGGATTCTAAAAAATGTAGAAGTAAAATGGATTGTAGAAAAAAATAGCTGAAATGCATGTGGATGTTTGCTAGTTTAGAGTAAATATTTCATGTGCATAAATCAAATTCAGGACAATATGCTCTCACATTTTTGTCAATACCAATCACAAGATATCGCAGTAATAGGAAAGCTGTTTAAATTTTGACACTACAAAATTGAATCTGGCCTTTGAATGCAATATTAAATATTATAGCACTTTCAGAAAATCATTAAGAAAATAGAAATACGAACATTAAGAACACTAGTTTAAACATTTTGGTTTTCTGTAAGAAGGCCGATATGTACATAAGATATAAGCAACAATGAAGATGAGAAGATAAATATACATCCTTCTTTTCTTGGCTATTACAATTTTACTTTTGTAAATTGATATATAATAGTTGTGCAAATTTCTGGAGTACCTGTGAATTGTAATACATGTATACAATGTGCAGTGATCAAATCAGGGCAAAAAGAGTAGCTGTCATCTCACACATGTGTCTTTTGTTTGTGTAGGAGGTATTCCAATTATTCTCTTTTGACTATTTTGGAATATATAATCAATGACTGTTAACTATAGTCTCCCTACTGTACTATAGAATATTAGAGCTTATTTTGTCTACCTAAGTGTATTTTTGTACCCATTAACCAACTTCTCTTCATCTCTGCCTCCCCATTACCCTTCCTAGCTTCTGGTAGCCACCACTCTACTCTACCTCCATGAGATCCACATTTTTAGCTTCCCCATATGAGTGAGAGCCTGTGATGTTTTTCTTTCTGTATCTGGCTTATTTCACTTAACATAATGACCTGCATTTCCATCTGTGTTGTTGCAAATGACAGTATTTCATTATTTTTATAGCTGAATAATATTTTGTTACGTATACCGACTACATTTTCTTTATCCTTTCATCCATTGATGTTTCTTTAAAGTGTTGCAAACAGAAAAGATTGCTAACACCGGAGGATGTGTCTGAGTTTTGTACTTTTTAAAAATAATCAAATCTGGCTCCAGTTTCAGTTGCTGTGTTTCTAACTGTATAATATGCCAAGGTCTTTTGAAGGTTCAGACATGAAAAAAACTGTTAAAGAAAATTTATGGTATTGCAGATAAATTGATAACTCCACTTTGTTGAAAGCATTTGTCTAGATTCATTAGCAGTACAAAATTAACCTTGTGTGAAAAGTACATCAGACTTCATATACACAAAAACTGATGATTCGCTCCTTTTTTCTGAGATGTGATCATATGCTATATCCAAAGATGCTAGTAATTCAAGTTCCCATGTTATATGTCTATCTTCTAATAAATGCATTGAAGGCGGCATTTTTCTTCTGTTTACTATTTTGGGTTGTTTCTCAAATATTTAAATATTTGCTACTCTCAGTTTTGCCTTTTCCACACACTTTAACAACTTTTAATGGAGGAATAATGCTTAAAAGCTTTTATCTGTAATTTTGATTATTATATAATACTATTGTCAGATAATATGGACATTATTATTCATGCTTTTTATTTTTAAAATATTTTTTCCATGAATGTTCATATCAACCTTATTAAAAATAGTCTGAACTGTAACCAAGCCAAATGGTCTTCAGAGGCTAAATGGTTAAATAATTGTGGTATATCCCCACCATGTAATACTATAGTTTGAACTCTAGTATAAAGGATATTTATGCAAAGGATTTCTTGAATAAACTTTAAGGCAATTATGCTGAGTGGAGGAAAGAAGCCAATTTCAAAAAGATACAACCTGCGACCTTCCATTTACATTAGATTCATGAAATGACATAATTATAGAGATGGCAGAAAGGTTAGTAGTTGCCAGTAGTTAAAGATGTAGAGGAAAGAGAGGGTGTGTATATGAAAGGGCAAATGAGGGAGTTCAAGATGGTGATAAAGTCAGTCTCTTAATGTTGGTAGTAATTACACAAAGCTACATGTGTAATAAAATTTCACAGATCTATGTACACACACACAAATGAGTATAATAAATAACTGGTGAAATCTGAATAAGCTCAATGGATTGTACCAATATCGAATTACTGGTTTTAATATCATTCTACAGTTATGCAAGATGTTAACATTGGAGTAGGCTGGGTGAAAGTGTACATTTCTTTGTATATCATGAATCTACATTTGCTTTGAAATTGGAAGTAGAGAAAATACATGTAGCAACAGACTGAAATAGAATGCAGAAACTGATGTGAGAATCTAGCAGAACTTCAACATGATCTGTGAAACTTGAAAAAATAATTACAAAGTATTAGAGTAGGTATTACATGTGGAAATAATACAAAACTTCAAAATAAAATCCTTACTTTTTTAAAGTTCAATGATCTATCTTGCACTTTTATTTATCCATGATTTTGTGGTATCACAAATTGGTCATTTTGAAAATATTGGTTCATAGAGTTACATGGATCTTACAAACTTTGACATATTTCCTTACACAACAGAAAAATATCACATTCATTAACACCACCACAAATCTCATGAGGAAATTAATTCAGTATTGGGAAGCTGTGAAGCTTATAATAAAATCAACAATAGAAAGCGTCTTTCAAAATTATAACTTTTGCTTAAAAGTTCACATTTTATCTTTGGCAATTAATACTGCATTCGTTTTCTATTGTTGTTTAGTGACTTGCCATAAATTTAGCATCTTAAAACAACATACATTATTTTCATAGTTTCCATGGGTCAGAGTTTCCAGTCTCACAAGGCTAGAATGCAGGTGTCAGCCAGGCTGCATTTTCATCTGAAGTCTTCACTGGGGAAGAATTGCTTCCAAGCTCATTCAATCTGTTGGCTGAATTCATTTCCTTCCAGCTCAATGACTGAGGGCTCTTTTTGCAGGCTGTCTACTGGAGTCCTCCCTCAAGTTTCAGTAATTTCTGCTTTTTTAAAAAAGTAACATGGCCGGGCACGGTGGCTCACCCCTGTAATCCCAGCACTTTGAGAGGCCAAGGTGGGCCGATCACTTGAGGTTGGGACTTCAAGACCAACCTGACCAACATGGAGAAACCCTGTCTCTACTAAAAATACAAAATTAGCTGGACATGGTGATGCATGTCCATGATTCCCGGTACTTGGGAGGCTGAGGAAGGAGAATCACTTGAACTTGGGAGGTGGTGGATGCATGAGCCGAGATTGCTCCACTGCACTCCAGCCTGGGAGACGAACAAAACTCCATCTCCAAAATAAATAAATAAATAAAAGTAACACATGATTATGGCATATTATACGGCAATTTATGTATGTATCCCCTATATTTTTAGAGACAGTATTGTTGCCGGTGTTGCCCACTGGGCACACAATTCAAAATACATGTATGTAGTGAATACGAATCTCAAGACTACAAAAGTTAAGTGTGCAAGAAACGACACATTATTTGTTAACTGTGCCAATTGGACTGTGAATTTAAACCCCTGTTCTGCTAGGCTAGAGGAAACAACAAACTTCTTTCTCATTTTTCCACCTTTAGTTCTTAGGGACCTTAATACTGGTGGTTTATAGTGTAACAAGGGGTCCTCTGTTCATCAGTTGTTCACATAAATACTGGAAACACCTATCATTGCATTTTACAACTGAGCTCCCTACCTGTTTCATGTCACTCACAGAAAAGGAGAATATTGTGAGGGTGACTATGCTCCAGTGTAGCCATTTCTCTGGAAATTTGTTGGCTCAGTCTCCTCTACTTCAGAACCTAGAGATGTGTCTCGTCTCTCCTTCCCTCTTCCCTTCTTTTTCTGGGTAACTTTCTGGATTGTTTGCTTGAAGAAGTTGAGTATCTGCTTAAGCAGGGGATGCAGGGAAGTAGGTACAGATACAAAATAAAATATGTAGAGTAACATCTCAGAATATTACACCACATTACCTGGTGTAAGTAAGTCTTCGCATTCCTGCAAATAATATTGACGTGTTTTCCAGATGCTGTTAACCTTCAAATTATCTTATTCATATTATCAGCTTTCTTGTACTTTCCCTCAAGGAGTAAGAAATAAAATTGGTCTGATATTTACAATCGTTTTGTGACCCTTGTGTCTTAGCCTTTGATGGTGATTAATTTCTACCCCCTCAAGACTCCCTTTTGTAGCATTGACCCTCTAATAATACTTTATCCATGATAGAATGATAGAAATTTCACTGAGGCAGATTGAGCCGAAAATACTAGTTCCTAAACTAGGAAAGAACTGACGTCTGATTTCTAAGTGGCTAGATGTAGTCAGTTTGGTAGGAGACATGGTCAGATTATCTTCTCATTGTCCCTATCTCTATATGCCCAGACTTTGGACTTCACAGTTCAGGTGATGTGCCCAGTTTAGATGACTGATAGGTAGAGTGGCCACTAGACTGTATAGGTGACAGCCCTCACATTCGACCCTGTAATTGGAACAGACATATCAGAAGAAATGGATACCTATGGAGCTTTGTTATCTGAAGAATTTCATTCCTCATTGCTCTCCAATTCTACAACACTCTTGAAACTTGCTCTAATCTATGCAATACAAACCATAGATTATTTCCCAGTAGAGGCAGTTAATTATGACACGTACATTTGTCATAAAAACACACGATTTTCAAAAGTTCTACTGGGGAAGAAATATTTCACTCTGATGCTGGGCAATTTACTTTCCAGTGTTGTTATAAAGTTCGTTTGTTTTCCAAGAGCCAATTTCTGTATATGGCCCAAGGAGGGCATATTGGAGACATATTGGGAGAAGTTCTCATGTTTGGCATATTGGTGGAGTTTCTTCATCTTTTTTTAAGGGTTACTTCATTTTAACAGTTGTTTCTTGAAATACTCAAACAAAAGGTTGCCATTGGCTTCTCCAATGTCTACAAAGCGTTAATCAGGACTTTTAAGTCCTGAAACAAAGCTCTGTCCGCCTTAGCCAGTGCTACTAAATACCTCTCTCTAATGCCTGGCTTCTCTTGTTAAAAGGGCTGAGAAATCAGCCCAACTCCATATTTTTCCTTATTTAGTCACTAGGACATTCTGTGTATGTTGTGCGTATTTAGGTTAAGCTTGAAGCAGAACTCACCCCAGTCAGCTCCAAATAGTTCAGATCCACCCATCCTGAGTCTGAAGTTCCTCAGACCAGTATCCTTCCTACTCCATACAATAATTTAGTTCTTTTGAAGATGATAGTCAGAGGAAGAGACTTTTAAATTCACCTTCTACACCAATGTCTTTCCATTTATTTTGCCAGGAATAAGAAAAAAAAAAAATCTCAGCATACTCTAACAAGTCTGGTTTTCCTCTTCTTTTTATTCTGCTAAATTCTGCTTCATCTACTCAGTAGTTTTAAAATACTTACCAATGCTCAGTCACAGTCATTCTCTTAACAATCCCCTAGAGTTATCAAAAGCAGCAGCAGCTTCTGAAATTATATCTTAGCGTTGGGTGCTATTTTTGTTCATCTTCTCCAATAATCTCTATTAAATTTTTTAAATAGCTGAATTCACATTTGATGCAACAACTAATAAACATTCTATTTTTATTTCTCTCTGTTATGGCTTACTTTTTGTACATTTATTTTTTCTTTTCCTCCTACTAGTTTGTTTGGTCTATGTTATATTTATCCCATTCCACCTTCTTTTCAAAATTTTTTTCAAGGTGAGTGTTCCACCATACCTTTTCATTTCTATCCTGCTAACATCTTAAATAATGAAAACTTTTAAGTATTTTTACTGCCTCATTCTTAAGCCACATTTACAATACCAAAGGAAACTTATTTTCATTTCCCTTCAAGTGTCATTTTTATCTCTTCACTTACACTTTCTCATTCATACTATTGTAATCTATTTAAAGTTAACTAAAACTAGCTATAAACTTTGTTTCTTTCTGTTTTTGTCAGTTTAGACAGATTTCTTTCTTATGATCCTTTCTCAGAATACAAGAGAAATATATTCTTTGAATCCACATATTTACCTAAATAACTTTCCTTTGTCTAGATAGATGAATAATGACTTAGCTGGGTGTGAGATTCTTTCTGATTTTTTTTTTTTTTTGAGACATGGTTTCACTCTGTAGCCCAGGCTGGAGTGTAGTATGCAGTGCTACGATCTATGCTGACTTCAACCTCTGCCTTCTGGGTTCAAGTAATTCTCCCTTCTCAGCCTCCCGAGTAGCTTGGGACTCCAGGCACGTGCCACTATGTCCACCTAAATATTATATTTTTCGATAGAGACAGCTTTCACTATGTCGGCCAAAGTGGCCTCAAACTCCAGAACTCAAATGATCTGTCTGGATTAGCCTCCCAAAATGCCAGGATTATAGGCCGAGCCACTGCGCCTGGCTCAGTCTGATTATTTTTAAGTAACTTGGTATGACGTCTTAAATGATTGTTTAAAAAACATTCATTTTGCTCTTAGAATTTATGAATTATACAACTACGTGCATAGCTCAAGTTCAGGTATAAGCATATATTTTCCCTGTAATTTGGTAAAAATATGCTCTCTATAAATTCAAATCTTTTTTTTTTGAGTACAGGAAAAATTTTTCTAATATGTCTTTGGAATATTCTCTAATTAAAAACTTAATTAGTATTACCTACATAAATTTATTTCCTCTTTTTGAAACTATTATTATCTCAATATTAGTTGTTCTAAATCTGTTTTAAAGACAAGAATGTTTTCCCTTACACTGTATTTTGAGTAAAAGTTCACTTTGTCTGCTAGTTGGCTAATTTGAATTATTACCTTCTTTCATATAAGAAATACTAAGTACTAAATGCTGAGTAATATAAAATGCTAAGTACTAAACTTTTATAGATTATAAATTTAAGGTACAGAAAGTCTTTGTGTGTCTGCAATTGCTTTATTTTAGTCTCCTAAATTCCCATGTTATATCTGATAAAGGTATCATTGTCTTTTCTAATAGTGTATTTCTTCTTAACCACCTCTCCCATGTGATCCACTTGATCCTTCTCTCAGTGGTTGCTGAAACTCATAGATAAGTTTTATTTTCCTAAATATTTGCTCACTGGAAATCAGATTTCACTGATATTGTACCTTACTTCTGGGCCACTTGGCAAACAGTGTCTCTGCCCATATATGTTAACAGTGCTCCAGGTGGTGAGCTGTGTCTCTCATTTATGCACCTGGAGGAAGGCTCTCTCTTTCCCCAGCTTCTCCACTGCAAATGTTTCATGGGCTATGTATCAAAGTCCACCTAGAGAAACAGAAATCATACTAGCTATTTCAAAATAAGAGATGCAAAATACAGAATGTATTCCCTGATCTTAGAAGGCTGAAAGACCCGAGAGAGTGATATAGTTCAGAGTTGGGACTTTGGAAATGCATGGAGCTGCCACAGCTGGGATGGGTAAATAGGGAGATTTTAGTTAATACTGAATCCTTTGGTGTTTGCTGCTAACATGGAAAAGAATCTGAAATAGTATCAGTGTTGCTCTCTTCTTCAAACTTCTCAGTTCTGATCAGTGCCTGATACTGGCTGAACACAACTGAAAGCAAGCTTGTAAGGAAGTCTACAGTTTAAACGTTCTCAGCTTCAATATTTGAAATAGGAATACAAGAGTAGGTCTGGGACCAAGGGCTGAGAAATTGAAATAAAATAATAAGAAAAAGCTACAAAGATTGCAAAGGTTATAAAAGTTGAAAAGTAAGCATATTTCTACTGTCAGGGGCAAAGTGGATATCACAAAGATATTTGCCACTTGTAGCTTCCTAGAGTACAGAAAGTCTTGCCAGCTATGCACACTCATTTTACGCTATTGAAGAGACAGAGAATATGGACATTCATCCACTATATCAAGAGAAATATGTATTAGATCCCTAGTAGTTGGCAAACTATTTGAAAATATTTGATATTTTATAAATGCAAAGAAAGATGGAAATACATTAATGTTGTGAAATAAATTCATAATAATTGTTTCTATTTTTGTGTCCTTGTGATGGAAAATGTCTTATTAATCATCTTCATTTGAAATGTAATTTGCCAAATACAATTATCTTGTGTGATCTTTTCTACATGGGTAATCTGCTAATTTCTTAAAAGAACAGAAAATTCTTTAAAGTATATCCTAAACACTAAAACGAAAATGATTTTTTATAATTTTTGAACTAAATATTCAGAGAAATAGTTTTGAAATCATTTTTGATTCTTAATCACAATGGCTTATTAAGGTGTTTGATTACTTGGTGTACTTAGTGACATTATTCTCCTGTGCTTTTCATATTTTTCATTCTTCCTTTCAGATAACCAAGAAAATAAATAGGTTCTTTGTGATTTTTTTTCTTAGGAAAAGATAAAGAATGGTGATAAGTCATTTTGCAATATGCCTATCTGGAATCTCTTTTTAATTTGTAAAGAATGGCTCTCCTAGAGTTTATGAAAACTTTAAAGATAAACGATGACTACTATTTGCATTTGCTAGTTTGCTGATCACTCACATTTCATTTTATTGTCTGTATAGTACAGCAATAGTTCCAATAATGTATTTTTCCATTGTTTTATACATGAATTGTCAGTGAAAACCAATATCAAGTGCTCCTTAGGGTGAATAAATAAATAGGACATTATAAAAAACATAAAATAAGTGCATTTTACAGGTAGCTAAAATTCCATTCTTGGGAAATTTAAAAAGAAAAGGGGCGTTCTAACCTAAAAGGAGTTTCTAACCACTTTGACTTCTTTTAAAACTGACTTTAGAATAATTGTGCCTGAAATATTAGTCTAACCTTGAGCAGAAACTGTTGATTAAAAATAACTACATTGGCCTAGTGCGGTGGCTCACGCCTGTAATCCCAGCACTTTGGGAGGCCAATGCAGGCGGATCACAAGGTCAGGAGGTCGAGACCATCCTGGCTAACACAGTGAAACCCCGTCTCTACTAAAAATACAAAAAAATTAGCCAGGCATGGTGGCGGGCACCTGTAGTCCCAGCTACTCAGGAGGGTGAGGCAGGAGGATGGCCTGAAACCGGGAGGCGGAGCTTGCAGTGAGCCGAGATCGCGCCACTGCACTCCAGCCTGGGCGACAGAGCGAGACTCTGTCTCAAAAACAAAAAAAAAAACAACAAAAGCCAAAAAAAAAAAAAAAACCCAACTACATTAATCATTTATATTATGCAAATAATATATATTCATTGGTAGTTTCTATATTGTGAACATAAAGATAGCACCTATTTTTTCATAAAATTAGTAATTATAGTACACCAACATAAAAGTTTAAAAAATGCTCTATTTCATGACCGCGTGTTCAATATTGCTCTCAATTTGGCAAACGTGTATACATATCTGTATGCAAAAGTAGTATGGAAAAGGCATATATTTATACTATAGGTCTATTTATAATAAGCTAACTCATGATGTACCTGTTATTTTAAAGCTTTTTTAATTCAGTAAATTGTCATGCCTTAATTTCCATACCTGATAGGGGATGTATGTTATTTTCTAATGTTTACGTAGTACTCTGTTGTATGTACCTATCGTCATTTAAATACAGATTCCCATATCAAATAGTTTTCAGTTGTTAACAGTATAACGTTCAATGTTGGGGTGAACAAAGCGACACATGCATTTTTTCAGCTCTTGTTCAATTATATTCTTACAATAATTTCTAGAATTAGAATTAGCAAATCAAATCATGTACAGCAGTCCCCGTTTATTGGTGGGGAATACATTCCAATACCCCAGTGCATGTCTGAAAGCATGAACAGTACTAAAGCCTATATATACTGTTTTTCCCTATACAGATGTACCTATGATAAATTATAATATACAAATTAGGCACAGTAAGAGATTGACAATAGTCAATAATATAATAAAACAATTATAAAATATACTCTAATAAATGTTATGCAAATGTGGCTTTACTCTTTCTCTACCTGAAAACATTTCATTCTGCTGTATGCCTATTTTCTGACTGCTGTTGACTGCTGTTGACTGCAACTGTGGAAAAGGGAAAGAGGGATATACTGTATACAACCATGTGATGCATAACAGCAGAGATAGGTTCTGAGAAAGGCGTCTTTGGGCTATTTCCTTATGTAAACATCATAGAGTGTACTTACACGAACCTAGATGGTATAGCCTACCACACACGTAGGCTACGGAATATAGCCTATTGCTCCTAGGCTACAAATCTGCACAGCATGTTACTGTTCTGAATACTGTTGGCAACTATGACACTATGATAAGTAGTTTTGTATCTAAATATAGAGAAGGGACGATAAAAATACAACATAAAAGGTAGAAAATGGTCCACTTGTATAGGGAGCTTACTATGACTGCAGCTTGCAGACTGGAAATTGCTCTTGGTAAGTCAGTGAGTGAGTGCAAAGGCCTAGGACATTACTGTACGTTACTGTGGACTTTATAAATCCTGTACACTATTTTTATATACATTTAGACTACACTAAATTTATAAAAATATTTTTTCTTTAATAACAAATTAATCTTAGTTTACTATAATGTTTTAACTGTATAAACTTAATTGTTTTTAACTTTTGAATTTTTGTGGTAACACTTCACTTAAAACATAACCACTTTTTACAGTCATACCAAAATATTTTCTTTATGTCCTTATTCTATGAGCTCTTTTCTACTTTTAAAATTTTAAATTTTTCAAAACTTTTAAAACTTTTTTTGTTGAGAACTAAGACACAACATGCACATTAGCGTGGGCCTATACAGGGTCAGAATCAGCAATATCACTGTCTTCCACCTTCACATCTCGTCCCACTGGAAGGTCTTCAGAGGCAATAACTGTCATTTCCGATGATAATAATGTCTTCTTCTGGGATACCTCATGAACGACTTGCCTGAGGCTATGTTACAGTTAACTTTTGTTTTCATATGTAGATAAAAAGTATAGTAAATACATAAATCAGTAATACATTTATTATTATTATCAAGTATTATGTACAGTGCATAATTAAATGTGCTATGCTTCTATACAACTGGCTGCACAGTAAATTTGTTTACCCAGTATCACAACAAACACATGAGAAATGTGTTACACTGTGTTATAAGGAAGGCTATGATGTCACTGGGCATTAGAAATTTTTCAAATCCATTGTAATAATATGGGATCACTGTTGTATATGAAGTCTGTGTTGACAGAAACATTATTATGCCTCACATGATTGTATTTAAATATTGATAGTGTGTCATTAAACTCTATCACTAAACTCTCTTTACAGAAGAGATTTACAACTTTAACAATCAGAAAGGATGCCTATAGTGCCCATTTCACTCCATCCTAATTGATATTCTTAATAGTTAATTATTCAAATCAGTTTCTCAATCTTGGCACTATTGACATTTTGGGCCAGATAATTCTGTTATAATTTTGATAAAAAACAAACAAATATTTGAACCTCATATGTAGTAACTTTAATCAGATTTTTTCTATCATTTTCTTTTCTGACATATATATGTAAAGTAATAATGATAAATACGGACATAATTAGTACAAAATTATGAAATATAGCATATATTGTATATTTAATGCTTTTATTTGTTTAACATTGGCACATTTAGACTTATTTTGTAAGGACAAGATAAGGATCGTGATATATTTAAAGCAACAGCAAATATCTAGGTAATTTTATCAATATCATTTATCAAAGATGTAAGATTAGACAGAAGCACTATATTCCTAGTGAAAGACCAGAAAAAAGAATATATTCTAGACAATGAGAAAATGATCAGGATCGCCTAGAAAAGGAAGAAAATAAAAGAAGCTTGGCTTAAATGCCATTTTGTAGACAGGGTTTCAGGATTTATACAATTATTGAACAGCTTGATGAATGAGGAAGACAGAAGCATGGACATTTAATTATCACAAATGAAGAACTTGGGAAATGGCAATGATATGGAGGCAAAACAATAAATTCAGATTTTGATATGCCTAGTACTCTGTCATCAGGCCTTTGTTCGATTTGGAATTGTATATATGTATTTTATAGCATCACTGATTTAATTAGTGAGAATAGATGCCCTATTTATATGAGGTAATGTTTATATAATTACTTTTAACTAAATACACTTCCACATTCTAATTGCCCTGAAATATACAAACATAATATCATATTTAATAAAAATATATAAAATAATTATGGTAATTATTTATAATTTTATATGTAGAAAACCACATAAAATAAATATGGTCTATTGTTTATAAATAAAAACTTTATTTGATTAACAAGAGTAGCATGTAATTTAGTATTCCCACGTATCTCATAAACATTTATTTTGCAGAATGTGTTTCTTCTCCAGAAAAATATAGACACTATAAACTATTAACAGTAATCTTAAAATTACTTGTTCTACATAAGACTCTTTATGGGTTTTTTGGGCAACTATATTACTTGCATCTTATATTCACAGAAATAAAGAAATGTACCTATATCTGTAACTATGAAGTTTTCATACAGATTATAAAAGCATATTTTTTTATAAAGTGAAGAATGTTCCTCAATTTTAAATTTAAGACTGTAGATCTCTTTTTACTTTCATAATTTTTCTCTTTGTCTTCGGTTTCAGCAGTTTAAGTATTATATTCCTGGGTGTGTGTGTATGTGTGTGTGTGTGTGCATGTTTCAATATTTATCCTGGTTGGTGTTCTCTGAGCTTCCTAAATCTATGATTTGCTAATCCGTCATTAATTGTGAAAAGTCTCCAGTCATTATAACTTCAATTTTTTATTCTGCCGCATTCAATCTTTCTTCTCCTGCTGGTATTCCAATTACACGTTAGCCCTTTGAATATTGTCACACGTTTATTGAATATTGCCTTCTGTTATTTTTCATTCTTTTTAGTCTTTGCTTTTCCGCTCGGGAAGCCATTATTGACGTTATCTTCAAGTTTGCTTATTCATTTCTCATCTGTGTTGAATCCGCTGATGAGGGGATCAAAGACATTCTTCCTTTCTGTTACTGTTTTTTTTTTTCATTTCTAGCATTTCATTTTGATTTTTTCGTAGAGTATTTACATTACCCATCTGTTCTTATTTGTTGTCTGCTTTTTCCATTAGACCCTTAAACACACTAATCATAGTTATTTTAAATTATGTGTTGGATAATTCTAGCATTTGTGTGATATTTGAGTTTGGTTCCAGTGATTGCTTTGCCTCTTCAGAATGTGTTTTATCTTGCCTTTTGAAATCTCTTGTATTTGTTGTTATTGTTGTTGAAAGCAGGATGCTGTATTAGGGAATAGAAACTGAGTTAAACAGGACTTTGGTGTGGAGAATGATGTTAATCTGGCTGGGAATCAGGCTATGTTTAAGGTTTGTTGTAGCTATATGTTCCAGAGGTTTCTAATCCTTATTTTTCTCTCCTCTCTTTACTTTGGATTCCTATGTGGAGGCCCCCTCAGACAGATTCTGTGTCTTGACACTGTCATCTATATTCTGTTGCTATTATATATATGGTGGACAGGGTAGGGAGATAGAGCATTGTATAATTTTCCAAATAAATCTTTCTTTTAATAAGTCTGTGCCTCGGGGTTGTGACTTCCACGAATATTTCTCTAGTTGTATGGTTTATTTTCTCCTGATCCCTACTCCTTTTCCTGATTACAGAGTTTCTACAATGATTATTTCCTTTAATGTCTGACCTCTGTTGACTGTGCCACACCCACCTTATGTAAGATGGAAAGAAATAAGGGAGTTGGACTGGGATGAATTCCCTTTCCTCAGCTGGGATAAAGATAAAAATGCTCTGGTACAGTCCTTTTGTCTGAATGCAGGCCTTTTCTTTCCTTTTTTTTTTTTTTTTTTTTGAGACAAAATCTACCTCTGTCGCCAGGCTAGAGTGCAGTGGCCCAATCTCGGCTCACTGCAACCTCTGCCTCCCGAGTTCAAGCGATTCTTCTGCCTCAACCTCCCGAGTAGCTGGGATTACAGGCATGCGCTGCCACGCCCGGCTAATTTTATTTTTAGTAGAGACGGGGTTCACCATGTTGGCCAGGATGGTCTTGATCTCCTGACCTCGTGATCCGTAAACCTCAGCCTCCCAAAGTGCTGGATTACAACAAGTGTGAGCCACCACGCCTGGCCTGAATGCAGGCCTTTTTTATGAGACTGTTCTGGCCATCAGTCATTATAATTTATCGTCCCCTTCCCATGACAAAACCACAAGGGATTTTGTTCCTCTCTACAGGAACCTAGGGTTGATAAGAGGAAAGCCCATGAAAATGTTTGAGGGTCCCACTAAGATTGTAGCTAGCCCCTGGGAGGTTTCTCTAGCAAGGGAATCCATGTTCAGCCTCCAGCAACTTATCAAAGTTAACACGTAAGTGTTCCCACCAGTTAGTAACCCCAGCAGCCTCTGCTCCAGGTACGCAGATCATAGCTTTAGCTGGATTTTCTCGTCTCTCTTGATTTCTGGTTGTAGGTAATTTCTCCTACAAGGTGTATGAAAACCCACAGTAGAATGGTAGAAAAAGAGTAAGAGATAAGAGACTGATCAGAGAATTTAAAAATATCCGGATGCTGAAAGAGAAGACAGGGTTTATTAATTACTTTGTAGCATTTTATGTTACTTTAGAAAATGTAGATCATACTTATTTCTATAAGTAGAAAGTTTTAATTTTCTAGTAAAAAATGTTGTCTTTGACACAGAAAGATAAGCATTGTATGTCCTCACACATTTAATTATATTCCAAAGAGCTTATCTCAGAAGTTGAGATGAAAACATTGGAAGCATAAATTTTGAATACAGATGTAGAGCTATGGAGTTAGACGTGTAATTCTAATATAATCTGTAGAAACATACTTTGAATATTGGCATATAAATGTTTGAATGATGAGTCAGCATAGTTATACTGTTCACAAATTACTATTTATTTCATACGGTATACAGTATATATTAGAAAACTATAGAAAGGGATTTTTTAAAATATGTAAATATATGTAGTGATTACATGGGTTACCTATTTGTACCAAACTGTTTTACTTGTTTGAAGCTTAAGACTAATGTCTGTTATTGAAGTTGCATATAGCTACTTCATGCGGCTATAAATCTAATTGTCTGTATGTGGTCTCAACATACATCTGAACATTTTAAAAATGATAAAATGATATATTCTTGTACTTTTAATGATTTAAAACAGAAGTCCAAAGAGTAGGAGTGTACACCAAAGACATCTGTGTCACTTTTGCCTTAAGGCAAATGTTAGAATATCTAAATAAAATATATACAAGATATAAGCTCATAAAAGAAGTTATCTTTCTTATGTATGTTTGTCACTGTTAGGATATATTCAGTATTAAAAGCATAATAATAGGAACATATTGAGACAGACAAAATTAAAATGATTGATAAAGCCCAACAATATTTATAATAATATTAATAATATTTATAAAGTGTGGAATAATGACATTATTTATTTATTTATTTATTTATTTTTGAGACAGAGTCTTGCTCTGTAGCCCAGGCTGGAGTGCAGTGGTGCAGATGTTGGCTCACTGCAACCTCTGCCTCCAGGGTTCAAGTCATTCTTCAGCCTCAGCTTCCTGAGTAGCTGGGATTACAGGTGTGTACCATCAGGCCCAGTTAATTTTTGTATCTTTGGTACAGAAGGGGTTTTGCCATGATGGCCAGTGGCCAGGCTGATCTTGAACTCCTGGTCTCAAGTGATCTGCCCACCTTGGCCTCCCAAAGTGCTAGGATTACAGGCATGAGCCACCACATCTGACCCTAATTACATTATTTATTGAAGTCCATAGAAATACAATCTTTCAGATTGTCAATTATGAATTTTATATTAAATGTTAAGTATTTATTTCTTTTGACTTTAGTAATTTTATTTTCCTAAATTTACCTTGCATAGGTAAGCCTGTATGTTCCAAAATATAAGGGCTAAAATTGTTCTCTGGAGAAAAATTTGTAATAATTAAAAGTTAAAACCAACTTATTTAAACATAGAGTACAGTTTAGTATGTTTTCACAAAAATACTGTTAGTCATTGGAAAATATTATCTAGAATTAAATTTGTTCTGTGGAAATATGTCTATTACTACTATTGTGCAATATGAAAAAAAATTCTGAAAACTATAGAGATAATTTGAGTAAATTAAAACACATATACTCATGGAGATACTTGGTTTGCTATGCATCATATATTGATAATATTTATGTATTGCTGATGAGTTATAAGCTGTTTTTATTCTATCCTTTGTACTTTAATTACAGCTTTATTAGGGTATAATTAACATACTATAAAATTCACTCATTTAAAGTATACACTGTTTTTTGTATATTCACAGAGTTGTGGAGCTACCTAATTTTTCAATATTTTCATCACCTCAAAAAGAAACCTCATATACATTAGCAGTCACTTCCCACTCCTCCACACCCAATGTGCCTTGAAACTACTAATCTGCTCTCTGCCTTTGTGAGAATTCTCTGTACTTGCTGCTTAAATGTTTCTGTAAACCTAAAGCTGTTTGAAAAATAAAGGATATTGATCTGAAAAAATAAAATTAAATATACATATCACAAGTTTTTAATAAGGATTGAAATATTACTTCCGTAGTTTATTTAATAGAGTTCATTACAAAAGAAAACATATTGCATGCGATACATCTAATGATATGATTACATGGCACTTTTAGGTATTGTATGAGGGTTAAAAAAAAGAAAAGAATATTAAGATTTAGAGTGATTAATCTCTCATACTTACATCCACGTGCTAGACTCTAGCAATTCACTGATGTTCTAATTTATTTCCTTTTTTTAATTGGCTGCCTGCCATCCATTGTTTATTTCCTAGGTTTCTACATGAATAGCAGTAAACTATTAAGTAGCTAATGATGGTTACCTAAGTGCCTGGTTGCTAGTATGATAATATAATTAAAGAAATTGGAATCCTGCCATAATTACACATCAGGAAGACAGGGATAATCTTCATAGTTACACGTGTATCCTAGACTCTAATCTGAGCTTTTACCCATCCATGCATTAGTTAACAGAGCTTTGATAATTAAACAAGAGACTCAACATTAAGGACTCTTATCAAATCGAATAAAAACAATCTATGCTTTAGAGTCTTTCATTGTAAATATGTAATTTATATTACATTATCTGGAAAATATATATGTTTACTCATATTTGCATAACTTAACCATCCCGACTATATATAACATTTATAAGTAGGTGTTATTGACCTATCTTTTTTGAGTGAATAGCAGAATTTCTCTTTCCAATAAATGCAGAAAAATATTTAGTTTAGTGGGAAGAGACTGAGGTAAATAATTAAGTATTTAACTATAAATCCTTCAGAACACCACATCCACTATATTAATATTTGTTAATATTGAGACCTGATCAGCACAGAGTGCCACGTAACAAGGGCTTGTGATGCCTTGTTAAGGCATTTGTGCATAAGTGATTATAACATCATTATTTACAACAGACAGAAAGAGGAAACCACCCAAATTTTTGAGGAACTGCCACACTGTTCCCAAAGCGACTTTCTCATTTCTCATTTACATACAATGTATGAGAGTTTCAATCTTTCCACATTCTTGCCAACTCTTGTTACTTTCTGTCTTTTTGATTACAGTCATCTTGGTATCTCATGTAGTATAACACGGTATATTTTGTTTCACAAATTTTGTATTCATTCAGAAAAAGTTGAAAAGTGAGTAAATTCTGTGTATTTATAGTTATTAAGTGATTTGTAAGTTATATTTCCTGTTCACATTTTTCTACATTTAATCTTCTGGGTTTTTAGATTTCATTGGAGGTTGGAGGTAGCAATAATGCCAAGGGAGTTAACTTTTCAGCATTCTTGGGTGAGGTGATCTTTTGGTGAAAACAATTCTGGCATTTCTCAAACAACTGGGGCTGAGGCAGAAAGAAGTTTCAATGAGCAAGTGTCAAATTGGGCTGTTTAACAAACTCTAATCATTTGAAGCAAAGGAAAGAAACAAATAGACAAATGTGCTCCAGCTTGTGGGAGAATAACCCAAAAGAAACAACCTGCCACACTGGTGAAGATTTTAGGCTCCAGTGGTCTGTGACATGCTAGAAAAAGCCCCACAAGGTAGACAGCAACTAATTATATCTTTTGCATCCTAGAAAATAAAAAAAAGAAGCATGAGAGTCTAAGTATTAATGAGTGTATTTTCTGCTCTTGGGGATAATACTGTGATATATTTATTTGGAGACAGGTAGCTTCTAGGGCAAATACTGGAGTAGGTACAGGTTGGGACACAAGAAATTCTCAGGTTTATTGTATATGAGTCAACAGATTCTAAGTTACTAGATATGTTTGGGGGAGAAAAAGAGGCTCTGTGGAATTTTGGGCAAATGCCAATAGGAAAGTCGCAGTGCAGACCCATGAAGTTAGGTATCAAAGCCATGATCCCCACAACAAAGACGTTTACATCATTCGCAAAACAACTCTTAGCATATAAAGGGTCTCAGTACCTACTGAGTTTCTAATTAAGGAACATCATCACCTGGGTACTGCCAGACCAACCCAATCATAAGATAAAGTGGGTCTAAATGCAATCCATCCTAAAATGCATATGTCACTTTCACAATTAGGTTCAAGCATAACTAGAAAGTCCAAGGAAGCTGTACTAAACGTTGACACAAACTACATGTCACTATCATTGTTACATTGATGTATTTACATTGTCAGACAAAAGTCTTCATGGGTGATTTTACATGACTAGCTAACAGGGAATGAAACACGTCATGAATGTGCCAGACTTGTATGTAAATGTGAGCTGAAAATGAATGATTACTGCATTAGAGACACACTCAGTGGTGACCCTAAAAGACAGTGGGGGCAGGAAATACTCCTCCAGTGGTTATAGCTGCAGGAAATGCACTAAGTTATCTACTTTCTGTGGATAGAAGATAACTTGAAGTAAGGATATACATGCATTTTGGATATACATGCATTCAGAGGCAGTAACAAAAGGATCTGCTCGCTGGCCAGCAGATGGGAAGGACCAAGCTTGGAAGATGCAGAAAAGTAGACCTCAGAGAGGAGCGTGTGGATAATCAGCAGCAATAGATATTTCTTCCTGACATATTAAACATACAATAAAGAAAATGCTGAAATGCAATAAGAAAACACTGATATTCATTTCTATGATATAAATTAAACTATTAAAATAGAAGTTAACTTTATTAACATGGTAAAGAAAATGAAGTGAAAATAGCTCTGTAATTTTTTGATATCTCTTCTTCAAAAGGTATAAATACTTGCTCTTCCCTTGAATGTGGGTCAGGCTTAGTGACCCACTATTTATGAATAGAACATTGCGGAAGTGATGCTATGTTCCTTTTGAAGCTAAGTTGCAAGTAGAATATAACTTCTGCCTGGCTTTCCAAATGAGTATATGATATATTCATGTAGAAAGTACACACAGTTTTTAATGTTTAAGAAAAAATTAAATACCATCACTATTTGATAATGCAACAATAATATGACATGATGGATATAGAGAGGTTGAAAGAATAGAAAAATGCAGATAAGGACAAAGGCACACATATCCTTATCTTATAAAATGGGCAATCACAACCATCAATATGTAAAAGTATAAGCATATTGCTTTAACTGCAAGTAAACACAAAAAGGACCTAAAATTTTTTGGGGGGAGAAAATAAAGAGGTCTTATCTGAAGCTGATAAATTGAAAAACAGCTATAAAAAACTGTTTATAATATGCAATTAATTACAAGAGACACTACAAGCAGAAAAAGAGTAAAAGTGGTTTCTCTAGGGTATAATACAAGGAATAGGAAGGGAAAGGACAGAAGACTCTTGCTTTACGTAATAAGCCTTTCCATACAATTTTATCATTATACTATGCTTAAGAATGCATTTATTAAAAAGTAAAAAAAAAAAAAAAAAAAAAACCTCCTAAAAAGTAGCCAGAGTGCTGCAGAAATACAGAATAGAAGCACAGACAATGGTTAATTCTACATGTAAATGGCCAGTGAGCCCATATATTTGTGATTTTTTAAATGAGATTAACATTTTAAATCAGCAAACTGTTGGTTCCATTTTCCTAGGAGCCCCAACTAATGCAAGACCTAAAGTAAATTTTGTACCAGCTTCAGAGTGACTCTATAGCTGTGTCTAGATAAATAGGAATTAATGATATGGTTGAGACCAGATTGAACATTTTAAACAGAGTATAAACTATGTCCAAACATCCAGAAAAAAAGATTTTGAATGTTCAACAAGTTGAACCTTTTACAGGATGTATCTGGAATGAAGATGTGTTTAGAGAACAGGATAAAAGACTCAGAAGCAGGTAAGAAAAGACCTAATAAGCTTGAACTTATTCAAGGACTCGAGGCAGAGAAAGAGTAGTATGATCAAATTAAAATGTTTGACAATCACATTTGTATAATTAGGATGGATAGGAAGGAGCATAAAATTGCAGACCAAAGGGCAGTTTAGGATTCTGTGGAACTAAGAGAGAAATTAAGGCCTAAATTTTAGCTAGTGGTGCTGGTTAGAGAACAAGAGGTATTTAAGATATAAAAATGACATAAATATACCACATTGGATATAGCTAGAAGGGGGAAAATGATTATTGAGATAGACTTCCAAGTTTCTAACTTGAGAGACAGGGTGAATTATTAAGTCATTCACCGAGAGAGGATGTAGAAGAATAAACAGGTAGAGCAGATGGTGACTGGGGCTGAGCCTCACGGTAGCAAATGGATGAGAAGATAAGCAACAGGATAAAAGTCACTGATGCAGTTTTGAAATTTTAATCTTGTTAAATTTTGTGCCACTACTGCTATTTTGAAATAGCTATAGGTTGGTGCAAAAGTAATTGTGATCTTTGTCATTAAAAGTAACAGCAAAGATTGCAATTATTTTTGTACCAACCTAACATGTCCAATATTTCATTGTATATAGGAGACCTGAAGCTATAGATTTGAGTATCATTAGCATATAGATTGTAGGTTAAGCCAGAAAATCTTTAAATGTGAAGGAAAAATAAATGAGAGTAAAATTATGGAAAACCTATTGTTTGATATATAAAATAGAATGTACCATGATGGTAATCTTTAGTCTCTCAGAGCAGTAGGAAGAATCAAGATAGAATGGTTTTACAAATTTTGGAAAATAAGAGAGCCTCAAAAAGTAGTCAAGAGAATCAAAGTATCCAGTAGTCTATTGAAACAAAAACTGTAAATTAAATCTGGCAAATAAAAAATTCTTTTTCTTTTTCAGTTCAACAGAAACACCATGAGGAGAGCTATTTGTATGATATTATACAACAATAGGACTGTTCCAACATGGACACAGCCTTTTTCAGTGCTGATGCATCCATACATACTAATGTGCATGTGTACACACTGCAAATAAAGAAGATATTACTACAACTATTAGACTATTGTCAACAGAGAGGGAAAACCATATCACAATGTGTAAAAATGTGAATTTTCATCAAACTTGAAAATCACTGTGAATAATTTGCGGAACTTTAAGGAGTACCTGGGAATGAGAAGGAAGCTGAAAGACCAAAACGGGACAAAGGGAGAATACAACTAGAAAGGAAAATAAATTATTAAATTATGTTGGCATAACTTAGTCAGCTTTGAAAAAACATTGTATTAATAAATATTCTATATTCATATCCCATATCAAAATTTATAGTAAGTGATCTTAATATTTTTAAACTAATTAAAAAGAAGGGAAAAATAGGAGTGAATGCTTATCAAATGTCTGGATAGAAAGGGCTTTCTATGTTTGCATATTTCTATTAGTTTTGTAGGAGTGTCAGTTAGGGATGAAGGGGCCAGCAGGAAAGCAAAATACCTCTTTTTCTTTGTAGGCTTCTCAACCTTAAAAAGCCACATCCAACCTTACCCAGGCAACCTCACAGGCATCAATGGCTATAAGCAGGATACAGTTAGTGAATGAGACTTTTAATTGTCCCCCTTGAAGTAGGTTATATGGATGCGTGGGCACACAATGTCTTAGCTACTATGTATCAAATTTGAAACATTGTTATGTGCCAACATTCAGTGTTAAAACAGACATATTTTATCTAGCACTGCCATACTTTGTGGGTAGTATTACAAATAAAAAGAGCCTTTAGAAAAGAGTTTTATAATATATCAAAATATATCAAAATATCTGTATCATTTGCCTTCATATTATCACTTGGAGATTCTACATTAGATAACTAATTATATATAAAGATGTATAGTGTGGTGGTGTATACCTGTAATCCCAGCATTTTGGGAGACGAAGACTAGTAGATCGCTTGAGCCCAAGAGTTCTAAACCAGTTGGGCAACATGGTGAAATCTCGTCTCTAAATACATACATACATATATATATATATGCCAGGCACAGTGGCTCATGCCTGCAATCCTAGAACTTCGGGAAGCCGAGGCAGGCGGATCGCTTGAGTGAGGTCAGGAGTTCTAGATCAGCCTGGCCAACATGGTGAAACTCCATCTCTACTAAAAACAGAAAAATTAGCTGGGTGTGATGGCACACCTGTAGTCCCAATTACTTGGGGTGCTAAGGCGGGAGATCACTTGAACCCAGGAGGCGGAGATCGTAGTGAGCCGAGACCTGCCCTCCAGCCTGGGTGACGAAGCAAGACCCTGTCTCAAAAAAAAAAAAAAATTACAATTGTTTACTTCATTTTTGGCATAATATACAAATAAAATTATAGATAATGTATATATTATATATGTATATATACATAAAAATTCAAGAAAGTTAATTATAATATAAAGCAGAAATAATCCATAAATTCCCAATAATAATTTAGCTAGATAAATTTTTGCATATCCATTGAATAGTATACAAATAACTAAAATGGTTTTTATAAAAATGAATCAATTTGGAAAGTAATCACAATAAATATTAGATAAATTTATACACTAATGTACATATTTATAGAATTATATATAATTTTTTATTTTATTAAAATTAATGATCTATAGAAATGACAAACAAAGCCTGAAATGTACAAGGACCAATGTATAATCAAGAATATCCAATAACCTTAATTATTTAAACAATTGGTACTAATACATATATACATACATACATCAATATAACAAAATGAAGTTAGGAACAGATACATAAATTTAATACAGGGACATTATGGGTTAGTAGGGGAAAATGGCCCATTCAAAAGGTGCTGATGGGATATTTACTATCGCTATTGAAAGATAAATTCTAGATCTTTACTTCATGTTATGTACATGAATATAATAGATATAAATTAAATATCTAAAAAAACTAACTGAGAAGGATTCATAAGCAAGTTATCTATGATATCAAGGTAGGAAAGATTACATACTTGTCTCAAAATGTCATATCATGAAGGACTGGATTGATACACTTAATTACATGAAAACTTAATGAAAAACTTCTTTATGTAAAAATATATACAGAGTGAAAAGAAAAGCCACAGTGGGCGACAAGTTATATGCAACTTTTAACAAGATATGTAAGTATTGTGAGTACTAAATAACTTATATGAAGCAAAAATGAAAAATCAGTATTTGTTAGAAGACCAAGCAAATAATATGAACAGAAAATATATGGGAAAAGATATTTGAAGGCTAGTAAACATGAAAATGTACTCAAAATCCCTAGCAATCAGATAAATACAATTTAAACAGAATGAGACATGGGTGATCACCAAAATAGATTAGCAAAAATAACGTTTATAAAATTGCATAACACCAGGGGTAGGTGATTTAAGAAAAATTGATTCATACATTTCTTTTGGGAATATAACATGGTACAAACATTTGGAGAAAATTTGGTTGTAACTAATTTGAAAATGTATATACTCTGTGACACAGAGTTCACCAAATATACATATTTTCTAGAATTCTTGTACATGTAGGCAAGAAAACATACAGAAAATATTTCTTGTGGTATTGTTTGCAATTGAAAAGGCAATAAATTAATTAATGATCAATTTGCAGGAAATAACTAAACTGTGGTTTACTTATACACTGGAATACTAATACAAAGCACTTAGGATTACCAAAATAAAGCCATGTGTAAAGACAGCAATTTTCACCTAATATGAAAATATTTAGGTGAAAATTGAGCTGAAAAAAGACATTTTTATCATTATGTTATCTATGAAATAGTGAATTATGCAATGATATTTATATACACCTGTGACTACATATACATGTTAGAAAGCTTCAAAAATTAACAGAATAATTAACAGTTACTTTAAGTGTAAACTTAATCTGGAAATAAAACTTTAGAGACAAAAATTGAAGGATTATAGTTACAGCTGTATGTTTTAGCTCATAAAAATATATCTGAAACATATATAGTAAGATGTTAATATACATTAATCATAGAAACATTATGTTTTTTTGTTTTGAATTAATTTTTCTTTTTGGTATATTTTATAATTAAACTTTATAAATAAGTAATATAACAGCATTGCAGTACATTTAAAAATATAATAAATATAGGAAAACTAATATTTTAACTATGTCATGTTTCTTTGTGGTCTATTTCTATGTGGCATGTTATATAATATTTACTATGGGTATTTTTTGTTTCTTATTTTCCTCTCTTTGATATAAAACTACTCTCAACATCTCCACAAATGTAGGATGCAAACAGACGATGACTCAGATTTCACAGTTTTTTTTCCCTTGCATTTAAAGACTTGTGAACACATTTAATTATTTTATGTTGAGTAGATACATGAATAGGAATTGAGTGTGGCAAAACTAAGAAACCCCATGGCAGATGGCCTGCACTTCTAGTAGTATTTGCTATACTCAGAACAGTGCTTAGGCATACAACAGCAGCTTATTTATGTAAATTAATATTTTCACATCATCCCAGAGCTGGTACAAATTATAGTGAGAGACCTTCATTGCCAAAAAGCATCTATCATTATTCTTTATACAAAAAATTTAGGGAACTAACACTCAAAAATAGTTCATGCAATTTATTAGTGTATAAAGGGGCAACTGTAGATTAACGGTGGAGAGAAAGAAACTGTGCAGAGAAAGAAACTGTGCAGATACCTATTATCTGGTTTATAACCTCTGATGATATAGAATAGTATATAAACCAAGGAAAGAGAACTAACTGGATAAATAGAAAACTGAAGTAGTTGTAACTAACTTCATAGAAATAGGCTTTGTTTCATGTTTCATTTTTCTTCAATGTTCAGTTTCATATGGTGTCTCATTTCATGGGGAAAAAAATAGACTGGGTTTATTTCCCTAATTTAGGTGCAGGTACATAACTTCCATGTAACCCACCTTGACTGTATGTGGATGCCATCAGATGCCTGATACATTTGCAGCACTTGATGTCTATATGAGTCACCGTATAAATAGTTTTAACCTTTACTTATTAAAAGGAATGGTTATTTCGGGTTGCATGTATTACCTCTTCATCTTTTTTGGGACACAGTAACATAGAAAAGAAGACAGTGACTTATTATCTGCTGTAAAAATAAGGGCACAAAAAAATGGAGAGGGAGACTGAATCAGAACATTCTGAGAGTGAACTGCAGTTGAATATTTTTAAACTGGAGCATAACCTCAGGTTAACTTTCATGACCATCTCTGGCATTCACATCTTTAAAAAAAGAGTGTATCTCTAATGATTGCAGCATGTTTGTTATATTTTATTTTACTTTTTGCTACTAATAATATATTGGAAAAAAACTGCAAAGAACATTTTACCTTTTACATTATTATAGCAGCAAATTAATGAAAAGGCCTTCAATCTAATGCCCTGATACTATTTTTCAAATGTATATTTAGGTGCAATTGGAAAGAGAGAGTAGGTGTGTGTGGGGGCTGGGGGGTGGATACAGCTGGGGAAGGGAGAAATACACTTTTGACAAGAAAGAAACAGCAGCTACATCTGCTAACTTTCTGTTTCTATAAAAAGAATACCTGTTAGCCTGCTGACATGAGGCAGACTAAACTGCAATACTGAAAGATTAAGGCCAGCTGGTGTTTTTCCAGTTGATTTGCATTTTTGAAGCTCAAGGTGATCCCCTTTATTTTTAACGATGTTGATGACTCAAAAAGTTGGCATCTTATGAGGATAGTGAAGTTATCTCTTTTAAAGACATAAGAAATCAAGTTTGAAAAACACAAATAGAAATGATTAACATCAAAGTGGTTAATTTGCAATAATTGCTGTGTGAATGTTTACCTTGTTGATTAAATCTAAGTATTTATAAAGGGCCTAAGAAAAATCTATATCCTGAAGATATGTGGGAAGGGAGCAAGAATGTAAAGAAAGAAATTATATCCCTATGTTGGAAGGAAGAAAACTTTCCAAGTAAATAAAAAAGAAATTCACAATAAAAATTAGATTGAATTCAAGAAAAACTAGCTCTGCAAGCCTATTAGACAAAACATTACTTAATCTTCCATATTTTGTGTATAGTAAAGGCAACTATTGCCCACTCCCTTCATATTTATCCTTGCTCCTAGCACACACACACATACACACACACACACACACACAAAAACAACCATCACCACTTGTAGACCTTACTCCCTCTCTTATTACTGCCAGATCATATTTAACTTCACAATTCCATGTTAATGTATTCTGAGAAATGGGTATGATTTCTCAATGCTGCAAATATTATTGAGGCTATTGTTTGTATGGTTGACCTGCTCTTACCATATTTGCTTATTGTATATTGTTACTATTTTCTGACATATGTAGTTTATTAATATTTTTTCAAATTTACATACATTTATTTTATACAAAAGTGAGTGTTACATCTCATTCACATAAATTCTATAAAATATGAAAATCAATTAAATTTTAAGGTACGATTTGAAAAACAAAATCAGATCAAAATGAATAATTTACACCCAAAAACTGAAACTGCTGCTTAAAATATTTTTAAAGAAGAATGATTCCTGCAATGAGTGAAAACTATCCATATTAAACATCAAAACTACAGACTTAGGGTCATATTTTACAAAATTGATTCATATTTAATTTGTTGAGGTTATGTACACTTTTAAAGGATATAGCTACCATATATTATACTTAATGTTTTGTTATCATTATATAAACAATTATTACTCTGAGCATATTTAATTTAGTAACTGAAGAGTGGACAAATGCATTAGAGGCTATTTTACTATAGAAACTAAGTAGACAAAGACATCATGAATATTGTATTTCTTCCTACTGTACTTTACATAATTTGGTCTTAACATGTAATGGTCTTTGCCTAACATTTTAAGTACTTTACAATAAAGTGGATCTTATGAAATTTAGTCTTGAGCCACCACATATTGGTGGATTATCAAGGCATATATTGTTTGTGCAGAGAACTATAAACTCTTTTTGTTTCCAGCAGGCAACTTAACCCATCTTTTTGTCAGTTGTCTTTTCTAGATATTGAGTGCTTTCAATTCTTAGATGTAAAGTCTTCAGAAGTCATTAAATGTCATAATTCTATCAAATATATGAGATCCTTGCTATCAAAAATCATGCCTGGAAATAAAGACAACTTGTTGAACATGCTGTAGAAATATTTTACCAGCCACATTTTGAACTTCAAAATGTTTTTGAAATAAAATGTGATTTTGGTGAGTGAAATACTTTAAAAACAATTTTTAAATAAATAATAAAAAAAAAACAATTAACTCTGCTAAACAAATGAGCATGGCTTAGGCCTTTGAAAGTGATGTTTTTGAATACAAGAAATGTGATAAATTCAACAAATGATAAGTATTTACCATGTGCTCAGCTCAGTAAATGATAAAAAGTAAAACTGGCATGTCCTTAAAATTTTCAGTTGCATATGATTTAAGGTTACTTTGGAATATAGTAGTTAAACCAACTTTCCAATATCATAGCAAACTTAATGTCAGACATTGAAATAATTAATTTGTTTAGTTTTGAGTAAATTTCATATATTGATAGATTAAACTTATTTACCTGTTTCAAAAAATCAAATAAAAACATGAAAACCAAAGTTTATTGATTGTGGTATTTAGTTGGTATAAGGACTTTCCTTATATGTGTTAAATGGCTATATCCTAAAAAATTAAAATCTCATCTCAGAAAAACAAGTAGAAATTAATTTAATTTATAATGAGAGTGACGACGCAGCAGATAAATTTACACAGGACTTGTGGCTTTTGGATTTTGGTAAATGTGAATAATCACATATTTTTTTGGATTCACATTAACTATGTTTGAAACATTAATACAACATTTGAGATCTTTTTAAAAGTAGCCTTGTGATATTCTCCTAATATAATTATTTGAAGATCTGGGGCTATTTACTTTGAAGGAAAGCAATTTTAAACTGCAACACTGAATCTATAGAGTTCTTAAATTATAACTTGAAAGTCATTATGCACTCAATGAAACCATGACTTTCTGCAATATAAAATCTAGTCAAGTAATCATAAGACTATTTTATATACTAATGAACTATTTAAAATATAATATAGGTAAATGTGTATTTAGATATATATATATACATGAGTGAAGAAGGTTGCTGATAAAGGAGACATGGTTATTAAGAAACCATTTTTGTTCATTAGATAGATGTAGATATTAAAAATACTACTAATATGTACTGGCAAAAAAATGAAAGGTGGAATATTTTATAGCACTTTAGTGTAATAAAAACAACGACATGTTGTCTTCCCAAATTAGCTTTGAACAGCAGTTCCTCAAATTACCTAATACGTAAGACTAAAAGAGTTAAGCCTGAGTTACAATTGTATGATCTATAATATGGAATAATAGCAACTTCTTATAAAGTTGTGAAGGTAAAGTTAGAGAAATTAAAAAGTGCTTACCATAGTGTTAGCAAAATAGCAGATGCCTAATAAATATTAGTCTCGAAAAAATGTAACATTAGATAACATTTTAGTTTTGAATTTGGAAGTTATTAAGGGTAAACTAGATGAATTTTTGTGATTGAGTGAAAGCTAGAGAGATGGATAAATACTACCATGTAATTCCTATTTATTTGTCTTGCTGTTTCATCATATGTAGGCACAATGTAAAATCAGAAAGAAAACAAATCAATGAATCTCTGAGGGTAAAATGATGATCAGAATAAGCTTTTAATTTAGTACAGTTAAGTTATTGGGTTCTGATAATCTAATGGTGGCAAAGAGGATATTGATAATTCAATTGAAACTCTATTGAAATGATAGAGTTTTGACAATGCTACAGTGTTATTTCTGGTAATCAAATTTTTACAGAAGAGGATTGTCAACTTGAAATTGGAAATTCGTACTTTTGGTTTCATAACTGAAAATTGTCATATTGAAATGTATTAATCATTAGATTTATGTTACCACAGATAAATAAGTACACAGAGGTTAAAAATAATTACTATTCTTTCCAAAATTATGCAGACTATATATTCCCTTTAAGAGTTCTGAGAAAATTACTGCCCTTGTCTCTTTTAATTAAAAAAAAAGGCCAAAATTTGTGAAACAGTAAAATGCACAGATCTTAACTGTAAAATTCGATAAGTTCAGAAAATGTATAAACCCACGTAAAAAACATCCAATTTATAATACAGAGCATTTCATCACCCACAAAATTTCCTCATGATGCCTTCTAGTAAATTCCCATCCCTTATAGATAATTCTTGAACTAACATTTTTCATAGCATATTCAATTGCTCTCATTTGATCTGCATGTAAATGGAATCAAAGATAATGCCCTTAATTGACTTAAGTGACATTTATTGTACTTTCCACAAAATAACAGCAAAATATACATTTCTTTCAAGTAAACATGAAGATAATGCATAACCAAGCCCATACAGGAAAGTTTAAGAAATTTAAAAGAATAGAAACCACACAGAGCATGTTATTGGACCATAGCAAAGTTAAATTTGAAAAGAATAACTAGAGAAATAAGAAAAATTCCAAAATATATTTGGATGTGATACAATATACATCTAAATAACCCATAGGTCAACAGTAAAGTTTTAAGAAAAATTGAAAATCATATTTTACAATTCATAAAATTTAAAATATACTAAAATTTATAAGCTATAACTAAAGCACAGCTTACAAGGACATTTGCAGGCTTTAATATTTATGTTTTAAAAAGTCTCAAAATCATAACATAAAGTTCTATTATATAAAGAAAAACAATAATGCCAGGCACAGTGACTCACACTTGTAGTCCCAGCACTTTGGGAGGATGAGATGGGTATATCCCTTGAGCCCAGGAGTTATAGACTAGTTGGGCAACATGGAGAAACACCTCTCTAAAAAAAAAAATACAAAAATTAATCCAGCTTGGTGGTGAATGCCTATAGTCCCAGCTACTTAGGAGGCTGAGGTCGGAGTGTCACTTGAGTCCTGAGATGTTGAGGCTGCAGTGAGCCATGATCACACCACTGCACTCCAGCCTGGGAAACAGAAAGAAAAAAGAAGAAAAAGTAGCAAGGGACAAACAAAGGACGTAGAAGTAAAGAAATAATAATTAGAGAAGTCAATAATATTGAAAAAATAGAGAAAGTTTATCAAATCAAAAGCCAATTCATTGAGAAAATATTTTTAAGTTAACTCAAAAATTATCGATACCAGGAACGAAAGAGGAAATATCACTACTGATCCAAGAAACATTCAAAGGTAATAAGAGGCTATGACACAGGACTCTGGCCTATATAGTTTGCAACTTACAACAAATAAATAGATTCCTTGAAATATACTATCAAAGGCATCGAAGAAGATATAGATAATAGGGCTAGTCATACATCTATTTAATAAATTAGAGTTCTATGCAAAAGATTTCAAAAAAGAAAACCCTTATATTTTCACTGGAAAATTCTACCAAATATCCTGCAAAAGCTCTTAGCAAAGTATTATTAAAGAACATCCAATACATATAAAAATGAGGAAACATTGCAACCAAGGGGAGTTCATTTCAGGAATGGAAGAATTTTGCAACCTTCAGAAACTGAACAATGTAATTCACCATATTAACAGACTAGAGAATAGAAGCTTTATGATCATCTCAATAGGTGATTTTAAAAAAACTTTGACAAAATTTAGCATCCATTCATGATAATTAGAAAAAGAGAAAAGAAAATCATCAGCATTCTAGGGATGTAAATACCTTAACTTGACAAAGAACGTCTAAATAGAACAAAATGAACAACATCTATAGCTAACATCGTGTTTAATGTTTACTGACTGATCTTTTCCTTAAGGTTGAGAATAATACAATGAAATGATGTCCACTCTTACCACTGTTATTCTACATTTTACTGGAAATCTAACCAGTGCAATAATATAAGAAAAAGGATTAAAAGACATACAGATTAGAGTAGAAGTTATGCAACTCTTTGTCTCTCTAGATGACATGATTTCCTACTTAGAAAACTAATAATCTATATAAAATCTACAACTTTTAACTTTTTTATTAGATAACATTAATATGTAAGTCAATCATATGCCTATATACCAACAATAAACAATTGAGATATGAAATTAAAACAATAATATTATTCATAATGGCACCAAAACTGAGATTCTTAGGTATAATTCTAACTCAATATACATGGAAAAATACAAAACAATGATAAAATAAATTCAAAAGTTCTAAATAAATGGAATCACTTAACATAGTCATTAACTGAAAGAATAAAATATCAATTCTCCTCAATCTTATCTATAAATTTAATTTATTCCTAGTTAAAATGCCAGTAACTTTTCTGTAGCTATCAACAAGCAGATTTTACATTTTATTGGAATGGCAAAGTGATCTAAATAGCCAAAACAATTTTCATCAAAACAAACACATTTAGAGGACTCCCAATACTCAATTTCAAGACTACAGTTCTCAAAATAGTGTGGTTTCTTTTTTTTTTTTTTTAACCCAACTGTTAAATTTATTTTTTAAAATAAAAAACAAAATGAAAATATTAATATGTTTAGCAAAATTCAATGAATTTAATTTTCATTGACATGTGTATTTTTTAATGAGCTGAATATTTACAAATACTTTTTTTTCTTTTTTTGTCTGCGATGGAGTCTTGCTCTGTTAGCCAGGCTGGGGTGCAGTGGTGCGATATTGGCTCACAGCAAGCAAGATTGGGTTCACATCATTCTCCTGCCTCAGCCTCCCGAGTACCTGGGACTACAGGCACCTGCCACCATGCCCCTGCCACCATGCCCGGCTAATTTTTTTGTATTTTTAGTAGAGATGGGGTTTCACCGTGTTAGACAGGATGGTCTCAATCTCCTGACCTTGTGATCCACCCACCTCGGCCACCCAAAGTGCTGGGATTACAGGCGTGAGCCACCGTGCCTGGCCTACAGATACTTTTACAATGCAAATTGGGGAAATGAAGTTTTCTTAAAGAAAAATAAGAGTGATTAGATTTGGCTAAAGAAAAAGTACAACTGTTTCTTTATAATATTGTTTCCCAGGGTTATTTTGGGTGTTCCTCTGGATGCCAATTAATTTTATAGAGTTCCTTTTTGTGTGTCAGTTGAGATTGAACGATGGACTTTTAGAATTGGAGAGCCAACCTCCTCTTATCCTCCATCAGACAGGTAACTGAAGCTTAGGTTACTTTAAGAGCAACATTATTGAAACGATAAATATGGTTTAATTGAGTAGGCTCTGTAAATCCTCCATCATCATCATGATATATCGATCAACAAAATGATTTATGCATTTTTGAAGCTAGAAATTTCCCTTTCTTTATCACTCTGGAAAGGAAAAATATTGACATTTACTAATTCTAAGCTATTTGATTTCAACTGATTTTTTTTAAATGTTGATTATCCAGTTTAGGCTTGTTAATTGTATTATTATTATCAGTCCCTTCCTCCACTTTTCTGTAAATGTGATTTGGAAAATGTGTAGAATAGCACCACAGTGCAATTCTTTATTTTTTCCTTTTTTTTTAAAATTATACTTTAAGTTCTGAGGTACATGTGTACAACATGCAGGTTTGTTACAAATGTATACTTGTGCCATGTTGGTGTGCTGCACCCATCAACTCGTCAGCACCCATCAACTTGTCATTTACGTCAGGTATAACTCCCAATGCCGTCCCTCCCCCCTCCCCGCTCCCCATAATAGGCCCCGGTGTGTGATGTTCCCCTTCCAGATCCAAGTGATCTCATTGTTCAATTCCCACCTATGAGTGAGAACATGCGGTGTTTGGTTTTCTGTTCTTGTGATAGTTTTCTGAGAATGATGGTTTCCAGCTGCATCCATGTCCCTACAAAGGACAGGAACTCATCATTTTTTATGGCTGCATAGTATTCCATGGTGTATATGTGCCACATTTTCTTAATCCAGTCTGTCACTGATGGACCTTTGGGTTGATTCCAAGTCTTTGCTATTGTGAATAGTGCCACAATAAACATACGTGTGCATGTGTCTTTATAGCAGCATGATTTATAATCCTTTGGGTATATACCCAGTAATGGGATGGCTGGGTCGAATGGTATTTCTAGTTCTAGATCCTTGAGGAATCGCCATACTGTTTTCCACAATGGTTGAACCAGTTTTCAATCCCACCAACAGTGTAAAAGTGTTCCTATTTCTCCACATCCTCTCCAACACCTGTTGTTTCCTGACTTTTTTTTTTTTTTTTGAGGCGGAGTCTCGCTCTGTCGCCCAGGCTGGAGTGCAGTGGCCGGATCTCAGCTCACTGCAAGCTCCGCCTCCCGGGTTTACGCCATTCTCCTGCCTCAGCCTCCCCAGTAGCTGGGACTACAGGCGCCCGCCATCTCGCCCGGCTAGTTTTTGTATTTTTAGTAGAGATGGGGTTTCACCGTGTTAGCCAGGATGGTCTTGATCTCCTGACCTCGTGATCCGCCCGTCTCGGCCTCCCAAATTCTAACTGGTGTGAGATGGCATCTCATTGTGGTTTTGATTTGCATTTCTCTGATGGCGAGTGATGACAAGCATTTTTTCATGTGCCTGTTGGCTGTATGCATGTCTTCTTTTGAGAAATGTCTATTCATATCCTTTGCCAACTTTTTGATGGGGTTGTTCATTTTTTTCTTGAAAATTTGTCTGAGTTCTTTGTAGATTCTGGATATTAGCCCTTTGTCAGATGAGCAGATTGCAAAAATTTCCTCCCATTCTGTAGGTTGCCTGTTCACTCTGATGGTAGTTTCTTTTGCTGTGCAGAAGCTCTCTAGTTTAATTAGATCCCATTTGTCAATTTTGGCTTTTGTTGCCGTTGCTTTTGGTGTTTTAGACATGAAGTCCTTGCCCATGCCTATGTCCTGAATGATATTACCTAGGTTTTCTTCTAAGGTTTTTATGGTTTCAGGTCTATCATTTAAGTTTCTAATCCATCTTGAATTAATTTTCGTACAAGGAGTAAGGAAAGGATACAGTTTCAGCTTTCTACTTATGGCTAGCCAAGTTTCCCAGCACCATTTATTAAATAGGGAATCCTTTCCCCATTTCTTGTTTTTCTCAGGTTTGTCAAAGATCAGATGGCTGTAGATGTGTGGTATTATTTCTGAGGACTCTGTTCTGTTCCATTGGTCTATATCTCTGTGTTGGTACTAGTATCATGCCATTTTGGTTACTGTAGCCTTGTAGTATAGTTTGAAGTCAGATAGCATGATGCCTCCAGCTTTGTTCTTTTGACTTAGGATTGTCTTGGCAATGTGGGGTCTTTTTTGGTTCCATATGAACTTTAAAGCAGTTTTTTCCAATTCTGTGAAGAAAGTCATTGGTAGCTTAGTGGGGATGACATTGAATCTATAGATTATCTTGGGCAGTATGGCCATTTTCACGATATTGATTCTTCCTATCCATGAGCATGGAATGTTCTTCCGTTTGTGTCCTCTTTTATTTCACTGAACAGTGGTTTGTAGTTCTCCTTGAAGAGGTCCTTTCCATCCCGTGTAAGTTGGATTCCTAGGTATTTTATTCTCTCTGAAGCAATTGTGAATGGAAGTTCATTCATGATTTGGCTCTCTGTTTGTCTGTTACTGGTGTATAAGAGTGCTTGTGATTTTTGCACATTGATTTTGTATCCTGAGACTTTGCTGAAGTTGCTTATCAGCTTAAGGAGATTTTGAACTGAGATGATGGGGTTTTCTAAATATACAATCATGTCATCTGCAAACAGGGACAATTTGACTTCTTCTTTTCCTAACTGAATCTCCTTGATTTCTTTCTCTTGCCTGATTGCCCTAGCCAGAACTTCCAACAATATGTTGAATAGGAGTGGTGAGAGAGGGCATCCCTGTCTTGTGCCAGTTTTCAAATGGAATGCTTCCAGTTTTTGCCCATTCAGTATGATATTGGCTGTGGGTTTGTCATAAACAGCTCTTATTGTTTTGAGATACTTTCCATCAATACCGAATTTATTGAGCGTTTTTAGCATGAAGGGCTGTTGAATTTTGTCAAAGGCCTTTTCTGCATCTATTGAGACAATCATGTGGTTTTTGTCTTTGGTTCTGTTTATATGCTGGATTACATTTATTGATTTGCATATGTTGAACTAGCCTTGCATCCCAGGGATGAAGCCCACTTGATCATGGTGGATAAGCTTTTTGATGTGCTGCTGGATTTGGTTTGCCAGTATTTTACTGAGGATTTTAGCATCGATGTTCACCAGGGATATTGGTCTAAAATTCTCTTTTTTCATTGTGTCTCTGCCAGGCTTTGGCATCAGGATGATGTTGGCCTCATAAAATGAGTTAGGGAGGATTCCATCTTTTTCTATTGATTGGAATAGTTTCAGAAGGAATGGTACCAGCTCCTCCTTGTACCTCCGGTAGAATTCGGCTGTGAATCGTCTGGTCGTGGACTTTTTTTGGTTGGTAGGCTATTAATTATCGCCTCAATTTCAGAGTCTGCTATTGTTCTATTCAGGGATTCAACTTCTTCCTGGTTTAGTCTTGGGAGAGTGTAAGTGTCCAGGAAATTATCCATTTCCTCTAGGTTTTCTAGTTGATTTGCGTAGAGGCGTTTATAGTATTCTCTGATGGTACTTTGTATTTCTGTGGGGTGGGTGGTGATATCCCCTTTATCATTTTTTTATTGCATCTATTTGATTCTTCTCTCTTTTCTTCTTTCTTAGTCTTGCTAGTGGTCTATCAACTTTGTTGATCTTTTCAAAAAATCAACTCCTGAATTCATTGATTTTTTGGAGGATTTTTTGTATCTCTATCTCCTTCAGTTCTGCTCTGATCTTAGTTATTTCTTGCCTTCTGCTAGCTTTTGAATGTGTTTGCTCTTGCTTCTCTAGTTAATTGTGATGCTAGGGTGTCAATTTTAGATCTTTCCTGCTTTCTCTTGTGGGCATTTAGTGCTATAAATTTCCCTCTACACACTACTTTAATGTGTCCCAGAGATTCTGGTATGTTGTATCTTTGTTCTCATTGGTTTCAAAGAACTTCTTTATTTCTGCCTCCATTTCATTAAGTATCCAGTAGTCATTCAGGAGCAGGTTGTTCAGTTTCCATGTAGTTGAGCAGTTTTGATTGAGTTTCTTAGTCCTGAGTTCTAGTTTGATTGCACTGTGGTCTGAGAGACAGTTTGTTAAAATTTCTGTTCTTGCACATTTGCTGAGGAGTGCTTTACTTTCAATTATGTGGTCAGTTTTGGAATAAGTGTGATGTGGTGCTGAAAAGAATGTATATTCTGTTGATTTGGGGTGGAGAGTTCTGTAGATGTCTATTAGGTCCGCTTGGTGCAGAGTTGAGTTCAATTCCTGGATATCCTTGTAAACTTTCTGTCTCGTTGATCTGTCTAATGTTGACAGTGGGGTGTTGAAGTCTCCCATTATTATTGTATGGGAGTCTAAGTCTCTTTGTAAGTCTCTAAGGACTTGCTTTATAAATCTGGGCGGGCTTTATGAATCCTGTATTGGGTGCATATATATTTAGGAGAGTTAGCCCTTCCTGTTGAATTGATCCCTTTACCATTATGTAATGGCCTTCTTTGTCTCTTTTGATCTTTGATGGTTTAAAGTCTGTTTTATCAGAGACTAGGATTGCAATCCCTGCTTTTTTTTGTTCTCCATTTGCTTGGTAGATCTTCCTCTATCCCTTTATTTTGAGCCTATGTGTATCTCTGCATGTGAGATGGGTCTCCTGAATACAGCAAACTGATGGGTCTTGATTCTTTATCCAATTTGCCAGTCTGTGTCTTTTAATTGGATCATTTAGTCCATTTACATTTAAGGTTAATATTGCTACGTGTGAACTTGATCTTGTCATTATGATATTAGCTGGTTATTTTGCTTGTTAGTTGATGCAGTTTCTTCCTAGCATTGATGGTCTTTACATTTTGGCACGTTTTTGCAATGGCTGGTACTGGTTGTTCCTTTCCATGTTTAGTGCTTCCTTCAGGATCTCTTGTAGGGCAGGCCTGGTGGTGACAAAATCTCTAAGCATTTGCTTGTTTGTAAAGTATTTTATTTCTCCTTCACTGATGAAACTTAGTTTGGCTGGATATGAAATTCTGGGTTGAAAATTCTTTTCTTTAAGAATGTTGAGGCCGGGCGCGGTGGCTCAAGCCTGTAATCCCAGCACTTTGGGAGGCCGAGACGGGCGGATCACGAGGTCAGGAGATCGAGACCATCCTGGCTAACATGGTGAAACTTCGTCTCTACTAAAAAAATACAAAAAACTAGCCGGGTGAGGTGGCGGCGCCTGTAGTCCCAGCTACCTGGGAGGCTGAGGCAGGAGAATGGCGTGAACCCGGGAGGCGGAGCTTGCAGTGAGCTGAGATCCGGCCACAGCACTCCAGCCTGGGTGAGAGAGCGAGACTCTGTCTCAAAAAAAAAAAAAAAAAAAAAAAAAGAATGTTGAATATTGGCCCCCACTCTCTTCTGGCTTGTAGAGTTTCTGCCGAGAGATCTTCTGTTAGTCTAATGGGCTTCCCTTTGTGGGTAACCCGACCTTTCTCTCTGGCTGCCCTTAACACTTTTTCCTTTATTTCAACTTTGATGAATCTGACAATTATGTGTCTTGGAGTTGCTCTTCTCGAGGTGTATCTTTGTGGTGTTCTTTGTATTTCCTGAATTTGAATGTTGGCCTGCCTTACTAAGTTGGGGAAGTTCTCCTGGATGATATCCTGAAGAGTGTTTTCCAACTTGGTTCCATTTTCCCCCTCACTTTCAGGCACCCCAATCAGACGTAGATTTGGTCTTTTCACATAATCCCATATTTCTTGGAGGCTTTGTTCATTTCTTTTTCCTTTTTTTCTCTAGAATTCTCTTCTCGCTTCATTTCATTCATTTGATCTTCAATCATTGATAGTCTTTCTTCCAGTTGATCGAGTCAGTTACTGAAGCTTGTGCATTTGTCACGTATTTCTCGTGGCATGGTTTTTATCTCTGTCAGTTCGTTTATGGCCTTCTCAGCATTGATTATTCTAGTTATCCATTCTTCCATTCTTTTTTGAAGATTTTTAGTTTCTTTGCACTGGGTACGTAATTCCTCCTTTAGCTCTGAGAAGTTTGATCGACTGAAGCCTTCTCTCAACTCATCAAAGTCATTTTCCGTCCGGCTTTCATCCATTGCTGGCAATGAGCTGTGTTCCTTTGGAGGGGGAGATGCGCTCTGATTTTTTGAATTTTTTGAATTTCCAGCTTTTCTGCCCTGCTTTTTCCCCATCTTTGTGCTTTTTATCTTCCTTTGGTCTTTGATGCTGGCGACATACTGATGGGGTTTTGGTGTGGGTGTCCTTTCTGTTTGTTAGTTTTCCTTCTAACAGTCAGGACCCTCAGCTGTAGGTCTGTTAAAGATTGCTTGAGGTCCACTCCAGACCCTGTTTGCATGGGTATCAGCAGCGGAGGCTGCAGAAGATAGAATATTGCTGTACAGCAAGTGCTGCTGTCTGATTCTTGCTCTGGAAGCTTCGTCTCAGGGGTGTACCCTGCCGTGTGAGGTATGAGGTGTCAGTCTGCACCTAGTGGGGGATGTCTCCCAGTTAGGCTACTCAGGGGTCAGGGACCCACTTGAGCAGGAAGACTGTCAGTTCTCAGATCTCAACCTCCGTGCTGGGAGATCCACTGCTCTCTTCAATGCTGTCAGACAGGGTCATTAACATCTGCAGAGGTTTCTGCTGCTTTTTTTGTTGTTGTTGTTATGCCCTGTCCCCAGAGGTGGAGTCTACAGACAGGCAGGCCTCCTTGAGCTGCAGTGGGCTCCACCGAGTTGGAGCTTCCCAGAGGCTTTGTTTACCTACTTAAGTCTCAGCAATGGTGGGCGCCCCTCCCTGAGTCTCACTGCCGCCTTGCAGTTAGATCTCAGACTGCTGTGCTAGCAATGAGGGAGTCTCTGTGGGTGTGGGACCCTCCCGACCAGGTGTGGGATATAATCTCCTGGTGTGCCGTTTGCTAAGACCATTGGTAAAGCGCAGGATTAGGGTGGGAGTTACTCGATTTTCCAGGTGTTGTGTGTCTCAGTTTCTAAAGGGATTCCCTTCCCCCTTGTGCTTCCCAGGTGAGGCGATGCCTCGCCCTGCTTCAGCTCTCGCTGGTCAGGCTGCACCAGCTGACCAGCACCGATTGTCTGGCACTCCCCAGTGAGATGAACCCAGTACCTCAGTTGAAAATGCAGAAATCACCCATCTTCTGTGTAGCTCACGCTGGGAGCTGGAGGCTGGAGCTTTTCCTATTCGGCCATCTTGCTCACACTCCCCAATAGTGTGGTTTCAATGAAAAAGTGTTCACATAAATCAGTGTAACAGAGAATAGAGTTCAGAAACAGAACTTCATATTTATTGAAACTGATTTTAATAAGATGCAAGGACAGTTCAATTAATAAAAGGTGATACTTTCAACATGTATTGTGCAAATAAAGGAGTATCCACATAAAAAAGTGAACCTCAATCATAACTCACAATTAGTACAAAAATTAACCCCAAATTGGTGATACATCTAAATGTACAAGTTCTGGCAAACTTTTGGAACAATTTGATTTGTCATACGCTGCTGTGAGGAATGTAAAGTATTACAACCACTTTGGAAAATGGTTTTGCTATAACTGTTAAACATGCATACACCATTTAATAGAACCAATTTTCTTCCAGGAATTTACCCAAGAGAAAAGAGATGACATTCCGTATTAATACTTACAGATGGGTTTTCAAGAAATGTTATGTTTAATAACCAATAACTGGAAACTACATTGACAAGTTTATGCTAAGGTGTGAACACATTGTGGCATATCCATATGATGAAATACTCCTCAGCAATAAAAGTAATGAACTATTGATACATGTAACAACATGTATGAATCTCAAAATAATTTTACTGAAAAAGCAAGACAAAACAAAGTACATATGATATGATTCCACATATATACAATTCCAGAAAGTACACATTAATTTGTGATAACAGAAAGTAGATTGGTAGTTGTCATAGATGGAGATTATGAGGAAGAAGTAAGGCAGGGTGGAATGACAATGGTTCACAAGGAGACATTTGTGAGTGGTGAATATATTTAGGACACACTTTATGGTTATGTGTTCATGGCTGTATACACATGTTAAGGCTTAAATTATTTTGAATTTTAAATGTGTTCAGTATTATAAATAAATTACACCCAATAAACTTTGAAAATATAAACATTATAAACTATTAAATGACCAGCTACAAACAACAGAAATATCAGTCAAAGAGGCTGATATACTGTTCTGAGTAAATGCAAACAACGAAACAAATGGCTTCAAAGCACACCAAAAAAAGTTTCTCTCATTAAATTAATGGAGTTCACAATTTGATTTGCATGTTAATAAACATTTTGAAGTAGAGCGAATATTAAAAAGTAATCAAATTTCAAGTGGTGACTTTGATGCATCATTGAGGAAACAACTCATTTAACTTCACCCTAATCAAGAGATGGGACATACCTTTCTCATGAAACTGCCTATCCTGCCTTCCCGCAAACTAAGTGCTTCAAACCTTCATAAAGTTCATCATTTTGCCATCTTCTGACAGGGTAATAAATTCATCTGCTTTTGAATACTACATAAATGTTCATACCTAGTTCCTTTCACTTATCATTATACTTATGAGATGATATTGATAGAAAGCAATGTGCTATTATTTATAAAATTTCCAAATGCATAACCCCTTGGATCAGCAATTGTACTATGATGAATTTATTCTAAAGGCATATATGCTCTATGAGCAAAATCACATTTTTTTAAAAGAAGTTTTCAATCTGCATTGTAATTACAAAATCTGTCAATAACAACAGCAAAAAACACACAACAGAGAACTGATTCAATATTAAATGGTATCTAGGTAAAGTAGAATATTACGCAGCCATTTGAAAGCATAAACCAGTTCTTTTAAACAGCACATTTAAAATAAACACATTTATATAGGTATAAATTATATCTGGAATAATACAAAAGTTTTCTCTAATTTTAAAAACACAGGTGAGGGATATTTTAATTTCTCAATTTATCTTTAGTTAGTTTGTATTGTCAGATAAATGAAATAGTTTAAAATCGCTTTAGAAACTTAGAATTCTTAAATATAGACACTACAGGAATATTGCTATAAATGAAACAATTGATAACGTTACTTCTAATCTTGAAAATACTTGCAAATGAAAATTAGGATCTTTACTGCATATAATTAAAATATATTTTATTTCACAACAATTTCTATAGCTTAATTTAGTTTAAAAAATGACTGTCATAAATCCTTTCACTCTTCTGTGATAAAAATATAATAATAAGTAAAAAAATAAGTTACATGTGGCAAATATTTGAAGTTACTTAACCAACACTGGCACTTTTAAAACAAGGGGATATTTACACACTGCACACAGACAATATTAAGCTTCATGTTTGATCCATTTTGTGGTCTATATTGAGAGTGTAGTACATTCTAGTACCAACTTTTAGAGGCTTTTGCTTTTTATACTCTGCAGAATTGTATGAAATATCAATGCAGTATTGTGATAGCTGATGTTACAGAAACAAATTGAAGACCACTTTTCCAGATTAGTTCATTCAATTACTACTTATTTGAGTTTGATTTCCCATGGACTGTATTGAAAACAAGAAGACATTTTCTCGGTCATTTAGAATGTGAAGTAGAGGAGAAAAGTAAATGGATCCAAACTATTTTCCTTTTGAGAAGCACAGGTTCCTCTTTGAAGTACTTGTGTTTTGTCATTATGGATACTTCTTTACTGACATGAATAATCTCCCTTTTGAATCATAGTGTCCAAGAAGTGCAAGATGAAAAGATCTGATGAGGTATACATTATCCTGTCAAGACCCTTCATTGACAGAATAACTCTTTTTACTCTCTTTGTGTTGAGTCTTATTTTATCTGAGAGTATCAGAGCTGTAGGTTTCTTTGATGTGGTTAAATTTCATCCTCCTAAAAGGAAACAATTCAGGCTATTATTGTCATCCATTATCTAACAACTTATATACAGAGGTATTATTATTTTGCTTTGGTTTTCACTTTGCTTGGTAGCCAGGGAAGACCATTCATATTCCAGAAAGTTGTTCTCACCAGTAGAATCTGAGCAGAGCTGTTGCAATATTCAATTTTTGGGCCCAGCCTTTTAAGAAGTAAATGTGCCCATTCCACATTCTCTTTACTCTTCCTGCTGTTGGAAACAAATGGAAAAGTGGACACAAGGAATGGTAAAACTGCAAGCTGGAAGTGGCCCTTGTCCTTAAATACATTACTTTGAATGTCACCTGCCAACCATAAAAACTGTACTGGTCCATTGGCTGAATGAGAAAATGCTTCTTATGCATAGTGACTCACATTGTGGTGGCAGAATTAACCTACCATTAGTCAATCTCACATGATTGTATTAAAATAGACACGATTTCTTGGCTGATATCAGCATTAGGAGGAACTTGTATTTATTATGAAAAGGAAGTCTAAATCACTTTCACAATTTTAGGATGTGTGATTAAATCAAAATAAAACTATTTACATCTGGTTGTGACCTGAATAGAGTTGTTAATTCATATGCAATCAAATTATGAAAAGAGCAAGCAGTTATAAACAACCTAATGCAGATGTTCAACAAAGAATACAGCCCAGATTTAAGCCTCAATAGTGTCTCAAAATATAACGCATATTTTGAATTTTAAAATAACAACCTAATTTTGTAACAATAACTCCAGATTTCCAAGTTATATGATAAAATAAGCACAGTGTCAGTTTTTACATTCAGAGTTTTATTAAAATAGCCACCAAAAGAAAATTCTGAACAAATTTGGAATTCTCAGAAAATAGGGAATTGTATTATAAATAATCCTCAAGGAAATAATGGAAAATATATTGACATTGAACCAGAATGAAGAAGTTAATGGGGTCTAATTTATTCACCTCTATTCATTTCTGAAACATGAGACCAATAAGGACCTTTGGGGAATCCCAGATTTTTTTCAGGAATGAAGATTGGAGTGGAAGTAAGGATTAAAGACACCGCATTGATTTTGTTTTGTACCACTAATGAGTAGAAGTTTAAAGCAATGGCACCTGTATATAAAAGGTGTTTTACAACAGCTAAATAAGTAGGTAGTTGTTTGGTGATAAGAGCTTGTCCTTGATAGGAATTAAATGTAAACGATCTTGCAGATCTTGACCTTCAATTTGAAGCAATGAGTGTGGGATTCTTACAATTACCATTGTCAGTAGAAGACTCAAGGAGACAAATTAAGGATACAGCAACAAAATAGTGAAAAGCATTAAAAATGATAGAAAACACAGTCAAAAAGCCCTGACACCCTGTACCTTCAGGACTTCCACTTAATTTTACCATAGGTGATTAGCAGCACTTGCACGTGTTAAATTTGTGAAGTATAAATGCTAGTATAAAGGCAATGGCTAAAATAAAAAGAAAAAATCAAAGAGATCAGCTGTAGCAAGAAGGAGATCAGTACATACTATGACATTGACATGGAAACTGGACCAAACAAAATCATCTCAGAAAGATGACCCTTCACAGGCCAACTACACCAGTCATCAGTAAGAAATGGCATAAAGGAACTTTGTATGCTGGGATCGCCATAGTTGTAGAATTCTTCATAGGTTAGTAATTGCTGAGCTAGAGGTAGAAATGTTTCACAAGCTGAACTTTGGTTAGTTCTCAGAAGAGACACATAAAAACAATAAGTTGGATAATGAGCAGAAACAAGGTGAATTCACACAATTTTGAGGAAGCTATTAGATAGGACTCAAATATGAGTAACCAAATACATTCACAAATATAAGCACATCCACATTCACAAAATGTAGCTGTACAAAATTGCAACATACAAAATAAGGGAAGTAATACTAATTGGAGAGAAAAATATGTAATAATTAAAACCAGAGTAAGATTATACAATTACTCTATTTTCTATTTTAGTAAAATTCAATAAAATTTGAAGAAATGTACTTTGAAAAAAAAATATTTAAAATGAGATTCAAATACCAAGTAGAAATAAAATGGGAAGCTGAATTAAATGTAGGCTGCAAGGCTAAAGTAATTTTTATTTAAAACAAGCAAAAGGAGCAGGACACAGTGGTTCAGGCCTGTAATTCCAGCACTTTGGGAGGCCAAAGCCAGGGGAGTTCTTCAGCCCAAGAGTCCTAGATCAACCTGGACAACATAGTGAGACCTCATCTCTACTACAATTTTTTTTTTTTTTAAAGATTACCTGGGCATGGTGGCTAGCACCAGTAATCCAAGCTACACAGGAGTCCGAGGCAGAAGGAAGGCTTAAGGCCAGGAAGTTGAAGGGGCAGTGAACTGTGATCGTGCTGCTGCACTCCAGCCTGCGTGAATCCCTTGTGGCAGTATCCAGGGCATCAGCGAGATCCTATCTCAATTTTAAACAATCAAAAAGCACAATGAATACTGCTAAAAGTATAAATAGTAATGCGAAGAAAAAACAAAATAACACAGGAACAGGAAACCAAACACTGCATGTTCTCACTCATAAGTGGGAGTTGAACAATGAGAACACATAGACACAGGGAGAGGAACATCACACACTGGGGCCTGTCGGTGGGGGTGGCACGGGGAAAGTGGGGAGGAGATATGGGAGGGATAGCATTTGGAGAAATACCTAATGTAGATGATGGGTTGATGGGTGCAGCAAACTACCATGGCATATGTATACCTATGTAACAAACCGGCACGTTCTGCACATGTATCCCAGAACTTAAAGTATAATAAAATAAATAAATAAATAATTGCCCTTAAGGTAAAGTAAGAAAGGTCAGAGATTATGAAATGCTTTGTTACACTATTGAACAGATTGATAACTACTGAACGAGCTATTTCATATTTTCCAAAAAAAGTCAAAAAAAGACAGCAAACAATGATGGTTTTATAGGTCAATCGTTTCATTTCATTTCTAAATTAATCTGATATACCTAATTATATGTTATTAAAGATTTTCCTTCAGCCTACAAAATATTACATTAATTTTAGTGACTAAAAAATAGGATGAAATCCAAAACTCTTTGCTTTTACTATTTCTCACCATTCCATCCATATAAACCTATATATCACATGTAAATGTGCTACAGATATACATATATATCACACATATTTTCCCATAGCTTACAAATATTAAATCAAACCATACCAATTAGTTAATATATAATTTGCATTTTGAATAAAATACTACAGATAATTCCAGGTCAAAACATTTTTAAATGTTTACAAACTAAACATTGTGAACGTTTGGAAATACATGTTCTATGTCCAGGCCAGACCCAGATAACTTAAATCAGAATCTCTTATTGCAGTATCTAAGGAGTCAATGATTTTAGAGTTTCCACCCCCCTGTACCTGGGGATTCTAATGCATAGACAAGGTTGAGAAAACTATATAGAGCAAAGGCATTAGCTTATAAAGCAGCAATATAAGCCACTTGTGTCTTCACTATGATCTATCTATTGATGGATAGATCACCTCTCCATTAGGCAGCTGTCTTGACAGTATTCTCTGACTTCCCCTTCTTCTTTTTGTCACTTTGGCTTCAGGATTGGTAACAGCTTAGGTATTTAAAAAAAATCATTTCCCTATATTCTCACCCATATAAAGAAACCCTCCTTAACTGGTTGTATTTTGAATGAACCAATTTTTTTTTTTTTCTCTGTAGAGACCCCTAAGCATACACTGTGGATGAACTGCCTTTGTTATTACATAAAGCCAACTTCTGGGAGTACATTGGCTCCCATCCCTTAATGCCCTCTTAAGAATATTGATCCAACAATTGTCTCCTCTATCTCTTGTATCAACATTTTTTTCTCTCTTTCTCTTTGATAATTATTGGAGCTATGGAAACATTTACATACAAACAGCAGTGATTGTTTCTTTCTTAAGAAGATCCTTCCTTTGAAGCCACATTTCCCTTCACTATCTCCTCATTTCCTCTGCTTCCCTTTAGAACAAACCACACTGCCCCCAAACCACTATTCAGCTATTCTGATTCCTCTTGTATATCATCTTCAACCTCTACACACGTACCACCTCATTTTAAGGGTCTTATTTCCACTCTCCATTCAGACGGTTCTTGGGAAAGTCACCCACTTCTACCTTGCCACATTACATTCTCTATTTGCAGACTTCTTAGTTGAACCATCAAAATATTTGGGAACATTTCAACTATTTCTTCCCTGAAGCACTTTTCTTGGTTGTATTTTGGCATATTTGTGTCTTTTGCTGTTTCTCTCACATCATTCCTTCTCTTTCTTAGTCTCCCTTGGTAGGAACTTCATTCTCTGACTTCTAAAAGTTGGAGTGCCCCAGACCTCAGACCTCTTTGCTATACCCTCATTTTCGGGTTATTCAAGTAACTTTATGTCTTTAATGCCAACTGGATGCCAACTGTTCAAAACCCTCCAATGGCTTTTCACCTCCTTAAGGTCAACACCAAAGCCTTTCAGTGGTGTAAAAAAGACTACAAGATCTGAACTCACATAGCTCTGTGACATCACCCACAATTTCACTCCCCATGATCAGGCTCCTCCTCACATTGGACAAACAATTGTAATCATATCTTGGGACCTTTCCACATATTATCCCTTAGGCTTTCTGAAGAACACCCATATGTTTCATTCCCTTCCTGTTTCAGTTATTGGATTAATATCACCTTATTATAAATTGGGCTTTATATGATCCCTCTCTATAAAATAACAACATTCTCCAACTTTACCTTCTGTATCCCTATCATCCTATTTTTTGTTTCAAGACACTTAACATAGAAATCACAATACATTCAATTGTTTATTTATTGTCTGCTTTCCAACCTTTCCCCACTAGACTATAAGTATTCTATAAATCTAAGAGCTTCCTTTTTTTTTAATTCAAGTCGCTGATCTCACAGCATCTAGACTACTATCCGTTACAGAGAAAGTATTTGAGAATTTCTGGTTAATTGGATGAATTAATGAGTGTTCCTTTTCATTTTCTGTGAATTACCTGTATGTTTCTTAAAGTTATATGTTATATTTTCTTCATATATAAGAAATTTTAACCTTTTGTCCTTTACTTGTCAAATATTGTGTCCTGGTTTATCATTTGTCTTTTTAGTTTATGATATCATTTGTCATACACAAAAATTTGATATTTAATTTTGATAAAATTGCTCAATTACAAAATGATTATAACAGGTAAGTAAAATGTGTCACAATAAATGGCTTTTTCTTTTGTTTTGTTTTGTTTTTTTTTTTTTTTTTTTGAGATGGAGTTTCATTCTGTTGCCCAGACTGGAATGCAATGGTGCAATCTAGGCTCACTGAAACTTCCGCCTCCTGGCTTCAAGTGGTTTTCCTGCTTCAGCCTCCTGAGTAGCTGGGATTACAGGCATGCGTCACCACATCTGGCTAATTTTTTTTTTTTGTGTGTGTGTGTGTGTGTGTGTGTTTAGTATTTAGTAGAGATGGAGTTTCATCATGTTGGTCAGGCTGGTCTCGAACTCCTGAACTCAAATGATCCACTTGCCTCAGCCTTCCAAAGTGCTAAGATTATAGGCTTGAGCCACTGCGCCCAGCTCAATGGCTTTTTATTTCACATCTCCCTCTTTCAAACTCACAAAATATTAACACTTTTATAAAATATTCAAAATTAAAAATACTCTTTAATGAAAAAAGGACATATCTGCAACTTGGAAGTACAAAATGCAATTTCTTTAAAAATCTACCCAATCTAGTCTGGGATAAGACAGAGTGCTGATAAATAACACGCACTGCCTCAGCCCTCATATAATAAGTTTTCTCACAAGTTAATGTCACTTTTTCAGTAAAGTTTGGTCAAAAAATTACTATGTGCAAAAAGACAAAGTAAGTGCTAAAGATAATATTGAGAAATACAGTGTGTGACACCCCTTGTGATTAAAAAAATGCATTCTTGGTATCAAACAAAAGACTATAAAAGGCAAAAAACAGCAAAATTAATAAATATATATACATACATAATAAACATATGCATTTCCATATGTATATATGGATACATACATGAGTATGTGTGTGTATGCAAATATTCAGTGCTCAAACTTTGGTAGTTACCTAGATTTTGCATCTTCCTCCTTTATGCTCCATCATCTTCAAATCCTAACACATTACCATAAAGGGAGGATTATGCTTTTCATCCAGGATAATGTAAAGTAGCATGCTGAGCTAGAATCAAAAATGTTTGCTATCTTAGTATATTAACTTTTCATGGGTAAAACTGTTTACCTAGCCTCTTTAGAAAAGGTTAGTCTGGTCTTATCCTTAAGAAATTCTGTTCAAATTAACGCTGCGACAAATTAAATGTCTTCATTTTTGTATACACTAAAATATCAAATGGAAATGATGATATTTAGTTGTCTAATAGTAAATATTCTCTGTAGTACTGAAGGACTTCCTAGATTATTGATAACAAATTCCCTCATAACTTTCTGAGTGAAATTTTATATGTTTGTGTGTGTGTGTGTGTGTGTAAAATATAATCAATATATGTGAAAGTTTTAAGTTTTTTAATTTCAAAAAATAAATATTAAATTTATTAAAGATATTCCAGGGTTTTAAAATAACATATAATGATTATGTTTTTATTTTTGTTTAAGATTACAATTCATAATTGTTGTTTCATTAACTATTGTGCGTCTATGCTTTTCTAAGTTTTTGTTAGAGACTTGCATCTGGTCCTCAGTATTCTTGTAGAATTGCAATGGCACATCAATATCTGTACACGTTATTAGCTTTTCAAAGAAACGATTCTGAATTTTAAATTAAATTAGGCTTACAAAAACTATACATTTTCAATATCATTAGTACAACTGTAAATGCACAAGTTAAAAAAAGACATTAATTTTGAAAGCATATTGAAGAAAGTTTTTTATTTGGTGGCAGGTAATAGAAAAAAAGGTATTTCATTTCCTATGATTTGCTTATAGTTTAACCAGTAAACATGAAAACCCTTTGCCTGAAGACATTTCTCATTTTGAAAAGCACTGAATTTTAATTTCCTACAACAGTCTTCTCAGAGTACTCATTAAAATAAAACCTTCAATTAATTTAATTTTAACTAGAAGTCTTGAGTCTCTTAGCTACTGGATCACATGCTGAACTTGCAAAATGACATCTTTTTATTTCTTTCTAAAGTATAAATTTTCTATATCCCTGGAAATATTTTGATAGTATATCATAAATCTGAGTCTGGGAAATTGTAAACTTATATAAAACTCATACACATAAAGAAATAAAGAATATACATTACTTACTAAAATCTATAATAGCCCTTCCAAAAATATTTCTTAAAATTATTATTTGTTATAGATAATGCTAATTTAAAGACATACATTGCTCCAGAAAACCACTATATGATGTCATCTATAAATGCATTAGACTTATACATGTAGAAGTAAATTTATTAATGTTACCAAGAGTGCTCATAACTGTAGCTAATTAATTGCTTGTGACCACACTGGCATGATTTCATAACAATGATAGTAGGCTCAACTTGGTAAATTTTGAATCAGTGGGAACTGATAGATTCATTGATTGACTGAGGTCAAACTTCCCTATGCAAATCAAACTATGTAATACAAAAAATAAAATTCTTGACATATGCTTCTTCAAATCTTCTATCTAAAACGTTAAGCCTACTGGTAGAATAATTCTACTTTATTTTACTGTCAAATAACTTGAGTATCACTTAAAATAAATTATTAAAATTAACACTGATTTTTAAGTGGATAGGATCTCTTTAATATTTGTTTCTGTTATTATTATTATTAAAAGATGGAAATTTGCTGTGTTTCTCAGGCTAGGTTCAAACTCCTGAGCTCAAGGGATCCTCCTACATCAGCCTCTAGTAGCTGAAACTACAGATATGTAATATTTAGCTTTTAAACATGGTATGTTCTAGACTTTAGAAGTAGAATATTTGAATTATCTGAAAATATTGAGCAAGTGACTAAAGTCTGGGAGCCTGAGAAACTATGACAAAATTATTTAGAAGTAAAATTAGTAAAGAGGCCATTTTTCTTGGTCATTCTTTGAATGAAGTATAAGTAACAGTAAGCTATTCCAAAGGCCTGGGGAGATCAGTATATCTTTGGAACTCTTTGGTTTTTTCCAAGGTCTTAATCTTGGCAAGATTTTGAACTTTGCTGTCACAAACATCCAGCAAGTCAAATTAGCCTGTGTTAGAGGCAGAATTTTTTTATTTTTTCTTAACCAATTTAGCTCTAGTAGAACTTTGAAAGATTTATTGCAAGACATAAACTTTACTGGTTAAGTTAGCGAAATCAAATCAATTATAATAACAAAATGGAAGAATTCAATTCAGAACTGATACTTTTCATCATTGGCATTTTAAAATAAGAAGTCTAATTTTGTTTTGAGGGGATAGTAGTAAATTGCTTTTTCTTAGCAAAATGTAAGTTAACTTTTATTATAATTGCACAATAAAATACATGTTGACTTGCAACATCACATTCTGTTCTCATAAATACAGTTAGTATCTATTCATAGCCATGGTTGTCATGTAATAGTGGGGGAAAAGGGTCTCTGGTAAAATTGGAAATGCTTGAAATACTAGTGCCTAGGCACTGACTCACTCAATGCTAAGAAAATAAGACAAGGAAAAGAACTATTAATATATTATGTACTTCCTGACCAGAAATAAAATAAGGATGTTACAAGAAAGACTGTCATAGTTAAATTAGTATTTGTATAACCCAAGCTAACTATGGTTCATGTACCAATCCAAAAGGTTTAGAAAAACATTGGAATCATATTCCACTTCAGAGAAGAAAGATTAGAAAAAGACACTGAATCTTAAAACTAGTAGTGTTGATGACCTAAGCAGTAAGAATGACTGAAATAGCCAAATTAATTATCTTAACTCTATGTAGTTTGCTGACTTCTGGAAATTACAGGAAGAACAAAGTTTATGAGTAAGGCTATGAAAGAACCCTGAAAAGAAATTCAAATTGGTCAAACTGTTCATTTTCTTACACTGTGAAAAGGTAGAATTTTCTTTTGGAGAAAGCACAAAGTTGCATGAAGAATTTCTTAATAACATAACAATCAATTAAACAAACTGGTGCTTGCTAAATATTTTCAAGGCTTTAATGTCTTAAACTCATTGCCTAAGCAGGGTGAAGATGGTACTAGTATCTATAAAGCTGCATCAGTATGGCTCTAGGGAAAATGGAAGCACCTTGGTAAGGGGCTTATTTTAATCTGATGTTTTATCAATAATTGGGTTTATAATAAAAACAAATTCGTTTATTCTAAAGATTTATTGTTCAGATGAGCATGTAGGGCATAGGTCCTCTGAGCTCACTGAACCAAGACATTACCTAAGACACAGACATTGCTCAACCTCCCTTGGGTTACCCTGTCAAAGCAGTGGCATGACACGCTGACATAATATTACCCTGGGGGATGAGCACTGGGCTCTTAGTCTTGTAGAACTGCTTTATCCACATGACATGTTGGCTTGTCATAATTCTAACCTCCAGTTTTCTCTTAAATATTTTTGTTGTTGTTCTTGCACTTGTGTTTTGGGGCCTGAAATTAACATAAGAAGAAAAGAGAACTTCACTTTTGGTTTTGGTGTGATATTGCTGAGATGCTGTCTCCAATATAAAACTGGGACAACTTCATCGATTTTTAATTTTTTAAAGAATTTTACTTATTTTACTTTAAATTCTTATTAGGGTTTCGATAATAGGAAAATTTTTATAATGATCAAGTAAGTGGCATAATAGTTTTGACATTGTATTATTAAGATTGATTTTATAAGGTCATTTGAATCATTATATAATCTTCAGTGAGTTATAATTAACTCTGTTCCTGGGAAAAATAATTAAGATGAAAACATAAAAATGTGTAATATGGAGCTAGGGAACAGTATGGCCTTGGGTTTCTGTAACTAGTGTATCTGTCTAAACCATTTCAGGTCTTTCTGGAGTCAAAAAATAAGCAACTAAACATTGCTATGAGAAGGATACATGTTACATTAGAAAATGAGAGTAAAATAACTATGCTAAACAGATACTCCCCTTCCCCAAAGAATATGGGAATGGCTTACAGAATAGCTACCATGCTGGGGAGCCATTCACTTACGGTTATGTCCAGTGGTTAAGAAAACAAAATGGAGGGAATTGCATGGAGTGAACAATTTCATCTTGTTTCCTGTGTTCCTGAATATCGAACAAGATCCTCTAACATGGCTATGCACCTGGAAAAATTACCAATAAGATGTCTCTTTACTTGTTTCACCCTAAAGGAGGAGTGAGGACAGACTTATCCAAATAATGTAGACAGACTTATCCAAATAATGTAGACATTTTGTGATCTCCACGAAGAAATAGGATAGACCCATCCCCCAGAGTTTTATTTGGATGTCAAGACTGATGATGCCACATACACACCAAGAGGTTAAGGAAACAGTTTATTACTCTCATAATGAGACTTTCTCAGGAGAGCAGGGCAAGCAGCAAGCAGGTCCAAAAATGGCTTGAGAGAGTATGGAAAGTTGCCTGGCTTGGATTTTTTGTGATTAGGGAAAGGTTGGGGCGAAGGCTCCCACACATGGGCTAGGGCTTAATTGCTTTGAACTTCTGGCTTCCAAAGAGGGAGTACCTGTGCTTTCTTTTCAGCTTGCTCAAATATGGGGCAGAAGAGGAAAAGGGAGTGGTGGGAATTGAAAGCTGCCGTCAGTAAAACATAAAAAATGAAGTCAACACCTTTATTATAAATTAGAAGTAAATTCTATTGGAGAAAAATTTCCTTCGAAAGAGACAAAGGATGAGACTACATCATGGCAAGAAAACTATGTGTGTAAGAGATTAGAAGTGAAATTTATAGCCTATTTAAGCAATACAGTTTAGAGAGATACAACGGAAATTCTCTTTCAAAAAGGTAGAGTGAATTCAAATTTGAGTACCTAAAACATGATATTGGAGAGAAGAGGAATTTAAACTCTTGAAATTAGATAGGTATATAAAAAGATTAAGTAGGAGAAAATATGATAAAATATATTTATGTTTTTCTTTTATTTTTCCTTTTCTCTCCTTCCATCTTTTACCATTTTAATGCAATTTTCTCACTACATTGACTTGTTTAATTCTCCTCTTGATTTATTTTCTTTTTTCATTTCCTTTTAGACAAAGGTTGATATGTGAACAAAAGCAAATATTGGAAGCATATAATTTCCTGTCTGGTTTTTAAAGTCCTAATTTAATTTCATAAAAATTCCATAGTCTTTCTCTTAACCATACTAAATGATTATCTTTAGTTTTTGTTTATTCTTCTACCTTACTTTTGTTAAGAAAAAGCTGTAACTTTTCTCTAAAATTTCTCTGAGACATGGAGCTTAGCGAAATGACACCACCATTCAAAACATCCCTGGAGAGATCCCAATTTAGAGCTGTATATTGGATTTATATTCACAAGATTTGGTGCAAGAAAATAATTATTTTTGAAATATTGTTACTTCTACAAATAAAAATGTCGTATAATGATGTTAGTGAAAATTAAAAGCTTGTTTTTATTAAAATCCAAAGAGGAAATAAGATAATGAATACTTCTTAAAATATAATTAGCACAGCTTTTTTATGGACTTGGGATTCATATTTCAAATCATGAATTTGTATTAGGAAATAAAGTAAATGTACTAGATACATTATTTTCCTTTTTATCTTCTTTAATGGATGTATCTAAACACATACCTATGTTACATAAATTGAAAATATTCGTAGAAAGCCTATAGTCCAACTCACTTAACACATCTGTAAACTAAAATGCTTTTAGAGACCCTGGCTTGCCAGTGGTAACAAGTCTGATAGGAACAGCCTTCCTGAGGCAATGTGTGATTAACTAAAAAGATAAATAGATAACTTTAAAACTGTAGCACTGAGGATGTAGAATGACCATGTAATATCAATGTCATGGGACAAAAATCGATCAATTTTTTTAGATATAGCTATTTATTTATTAGGCTGTTGTAATACATATACTATGAGAAGAAAACTGTAAAGTTGACCTCATAATTCCCCATGGAAAGGAAGCAAACCGACAAAATGTTTTTATGGATCGTTTTAACTGTGGAAAGATTTTTTTTAGGTTAGAGTTCAAACAAATCAAAGAATAACTTTCTCTGAAAAAAAATAAAAATTTAAAGGTTGGGTATGTACAAACAGGAAGAGAGGAGATAAAAGGAGGTGGAAGGTACTCAACAATGTAACAAGATGCTTGAATCAGGGTAGAAGATGTGACAAATGAAAGTTCTCTGACAAGGAATCAAAGAAATAATAGAAACAGGATACAAACATGTCTAAATTTAATTTTGCATTCTATGCTAGGATTGGATGAATTACAGTTGTTGTTATCTTGATGAGTAGAGTAACTAAGTAAATGGGACTATATTTCTCTCACATTTGTGTTGCAAATAAGGAAATTATTATAGGAAGCAAGAAATTTGAACGTTCTTAAAGGTAGAGGAAGCTGCAAATGTAGCTCAGAAGTGACCAGGTGTAACAAAAGTCCCCTAAAATCTCTAGCAGGCATTTTAAAGGGTGCAGGGTTCCCAACCATACATGGAATAGGATTTGATCCAATTTTCTTTCAATGCCAAAATAAAAATTATCCAGAGCTGGCACTTAGTTATATAAGTTATAATTCCAATGACCTCTGTACAATAAATGCAGTTTCCCAATCAGTATACATAGTTTCAAAAAGAACATTTGGAAGAAACATTGATAAATTTTATGCTTTACATAAAACAATTAGTTTTTAGCAATAGAGATTTTAAATTTTATTAATATTATTTTTGATTGACAAATCATAATTGATCATTTATGAAGTACAATGTGATGTTTTGATATTTCAAAATAACTAAGAGAGTAAATTTCAAACGTCTTATCTTTTTTTTTTTTTTTTTTTTTTTTTTTTTGAGACAGAGTCTCGCTCTACCACCCAAGCTGGAGTGCAGTGGCAGGATCTTGGCTCACTGCAACCTCCGCCTTCTGGGTTTAAAGGATCCTCTGGCCTCAGTCTCCTGAGTAGCTGGGACTACAGGTGCATGCCACCACGCCCAGCTAATTTTTTGTATTTTTAGTAGAGACAGGGTTTCACCGGGTTAGCCAGGATTATCTGGATCTCCTGACCTCGTGATCCGCCCACCTCGGCCTCCCAAAGTGCTGGGATTACAGGTGTGAGCCATTAATTACACCTGGCCTATTAAAGACTTCTATTGCATTAACAGTGTTAATACTTGTGAAAGAAAATTATAAAATACAATTAAAAATAGCAGAAAATAAAATCAACTACATAAAATTTTACCACTTAATAAGAATGATTATTACTAAATAATCTAATTAGACAGTTTTATGAAATTATTATTAAATGAGATATCATATAAGCATTTTAATATTTTATAAATGTCTTTACATTTTAGTAAATAATCTTTTTTTAAAAAACACTTTCTTTACATAAAGTAGTATCATAATTTACATATGCTTACTCTTTCATTTAATGGCAGATCATAAAAAGGTTTTCATATCAGTACATGTAGCTCCTACTTATTTTATATACAGATGAGCATCTATAATCCAAAAATCTAAAGTATGAAATGCTCCAAATTCCAAAACTTTTTGAGTTCTAAAATAGTGCAAAAGTGGAAAATTCCACACCTGACCTTGTGTGACAGGTACAGTCAAAATGTAGCAATACAACTCAGTTTTTTAGAGTCCCAAGAGAAAAAGACCCTCCCAGCCCACATAAGCTGTGATATCTTTTTCCACTGCATGCCCAGAATCCCCCAGGGAAGCACACACACTAACGGTTTTTGTTTTTTGTTTTTGTTTTTTTTTTTAGAAAAAAAAAGAAAGAAAAGAAGAAGAAGAAAAGCATGTGGTCAGGGCCAAATGCACCAGTGGCAGGATCCCCACAGTACCCTACATAGAACCAAAACCTATGGGAATTGCTCATTGTGATTGTTTGCATAGTCTCTGCTGTATGGTATAAAGATATTGTTGAAAATGTCAAAAAAGTCTGCAGATATCCCCTATCAGTAACAGTGATACCAAAAACAATAAGCATTTATGTTTATCTATGGCATAGAAAATCAACCTGTTGGAGAAAGACAGCAGTGTAAGTGTGAAATGTCTTACAGAAGAGTATGGTGTTGGAATTACCGCTATATATGGCCTAAAGAAACAGGATAAACTCTTGAGTTATATGCTGAAAGTGATAAACGAATGTTAATGAAAAATAAGAAAACATTGCATAAAGCTAAAAATACAGATGTTGATTATATTTTGGAAGAGTGAATCTGCAAGTGTCGCAGTGAACACGTCAGTAATAGTAATCATAAAATAAGCCAAGATCCATCACGATGAACTGTAAATTGAAGGGAACTATGAATATTCAACACACCAGTTACAAAAATTTAAGAAAAGACATGGCATTAAATTTTTAATGATTTCTACTGATAAAGCATCTGCTAATCACAACGCAGCAGATAAATTCATTGAGGAGTTTACACAGATCATTGCAGATGAAAATTTGACACCAGAACAAGTCTTTAATGCTCATAAAACATTGTTCTGATGTTATTGCTCCATAAAGACACTGACCACAGCTGATGAGGCAGCTCCTACAGGAATTAAGGATGCTAAGGATAGAGTAACTATGCTGGGATGTGCTAATGCAGCAGGCAAGCTTAAGTGTAAAGTTGCTGAAATAGGCAAAATTTGGCATTTTTGCTGCTTTAAATGAGAGAATTTCTTATCAAGGCCAATTATTACGATACAAAAGGCATGGATCACCAGAAACAGCTTTCTGATTCATTTCACAAACATCTTCTACTAGTGGTTCATGCTTACTTCAGGAAAGCTGGACTGGGTGACAACAGCCCTCAAGTGAGAAAAAATTGACTGACTTTCTTGCATATGCAAAAAATATACCTTCAGAATTCATCAGTAAGCTTGAAGAAGTAGATATCAAAGAAGTTTTATACATTTATATTGAGGCTACAGTTGTTCATTCATTGACCAATGGTAAAATAGCCAAAAGGGTTGTAAATTAAGGCAATCTTGATAATAGTAAGAATACAGATCATATTGTTAACACTGAAGAAAAAGTGCCTATATATGACATGGTCAAAAAGTGTGATGGGCTTATTTAAAAACTAGAGCACTGTGCATTCATAACAGAAAAAGATATTATGTCAGTATATAAAATCAAAGAGAGGCTTCTAAGACAAAACATATGTTTAATGAGGCAGAAGACCGGAGGAAACATCTTTAAAAGATGTCTAGTAGAATCCCTCCTTATCCCCAGAAGACCAACTTCCTGGTCTCCCCACTGCTTCTGATGTTTCTTCTCACCTAAAAGAAAAATACGCATACAGCAACTTTTAAATCAATACACAACATTGTAGGTGGTGACTGAAAGCCTGCTGTTGTTTGTTCTTGCAGTTGTTTAACAACAGACACAAGTATTCTGGTGATGCTACTACTTTAGTTACCCTGAACACGTTTTCACTGTATTAACTGTATTTCTTTTTTACTGTTATGTACTTATGTATGAATAAAAAAAAAAGATTGCCTGTTGGTAGCATATAAATTAAGAGCCAACAATGATGGTGATGCCAAACAACCAGATTGTCCCCATGGGTGGCTGAAACAGTGACAAACTTTCTTTTAAAAGAATTTTTGCTTAATTCCAATAGTTTTTGAGGTACAAGTGGTTTTGGCTACATGGATGAGTTGTATAGTGGAGAAGTCTGAGATTTAGTGCACTTGTCACCCGAGTAGTGTACATTGTACTCAGTATGTAGAGTTTTTCTTTTTTTTAATTCATTGGCTTCCTTCTGAGTCTCCATTTCATTATATCATTAATATCGCTCTGAATGTCTTTGCATACACATAGCTTAACTCCCACTTAAAAGTGAGAACATATGGTATTTGGTTTTCTCTTCCTGAGTTACTTCACTTAGGATAATGCCCTCCAGCTCCATCCAACTTGCTGCAAAAGACTCTACTTTGTTCTTTTATATGGCTAAGTAGTATCCTATGACACCTTTATTTTATGATAGTTCAATGTACATGAAGTTTGTTTCACTCAAAAAATTATTTAAGGTATATATAAAATTATCTTCAGACTATATGTTTAAGTTGTATATGAGCAATAAATGAATTTTATTTTTAGACTTGGTTGGGTCCCTTCCCCAAGATATCTCATGCGTATGTAAACATTCCAAAATCCAGATGCACACACACACACACACACACACACACACACACACACATGCAATTTATAAACTTGATTTAAAATATACTAAAAATGCTATACTTAAGATGCTGAAAAATTTGTATAATTAAAAAATGTAATTTCTGTCTCCTACTCCATTCAAACTTACCCCATTATTACTAAGTCAAATAAATTACTTTCCATGTGACTGTGGACAAATGGATTTACCTCTCTAAGTCTTAGTCTCCTTGTCTGTGAAAAGAGCTATAGTCTCAATGAAATACAGTTGTTTGTTTTGAGAATTAAGAGAGAAAATATATTTAATGGTCTTCCTGGTGTCTGGAACACATTTGTTACTCAGTATGTGTTAGCCCTAACTTACAGATATGAATCATATTATTTTTTTCCTAGTAATGCAAACGTTTATTAGATACTTACTAACTTAGTTAGCTAATAGTGATTTCCAAATTAGGTAATTCCATATTTATGAATTGACATGTTTCTTTTGGTCTTGGTTTAATTCTCCCCATGAGAGAGAGAGGGAGAGTATCCTTGATAGTGTTATTAGTGAATATCGAGGCAGATATATATAATTTTCTAATAAAAGGGTTTTCAAATAGATACTTTTATTTAGAACAAACTACTAAAATTTACTTAACTGATAAAAACTTTTAAAAGGGTAACTCTAAGAAATATATTGAGTCAAATTACTTACAAAGCCAAATTTGTCCTAAATATATACTATAGTATTTTATATATAGTATAGTATATATTATATATAGTATAGTATTTTATAGAATTTAGTTAATTTGCACAAAAATATACCGAATGCAAGCAGGCAGTCAGCGAGCAGCTTAAACAGTGTAGGGAATTTCTAGTATATAGGAAAGCTATACATTAAAAAAAGCTATACAAGTTCTCATACATCATCCTAGTTTTAGTAAATGGAAAGCAGATATTAAATTTGTGTCAAGTCGTTACATTAAACTTACTCTGATATACTGTTTTTCATAATTTTACATCAAGTTTACTCTCATGTTCTGTTAATCATAAATCTTTACAAGCACCTCAGTAGCTCCCACAGTGTAATTAGCACATCTGATTAGTCAAGTCCTTCAACCTGCTTCAGTAAAGTTATATTAAGTTCATTTTCCCATTGTAGATATGTCTACATATATATACACACACACACACACACACACACACACACATGCAATTTATAAACTTGATTTAAAATATACTAAAAATGCTATACTTAAGATGCTGAAAAATTTGTATAATTAAAAAATGTAATTTCTGTCTCCTACTCCATTCAAACTTACCCCATTATTACTAAGTCAAATAAATTACTTTCCATGTGACTGTGGACAAATGGATTTACCTCTCTAAGTCTTAGTCTCCTTGTCTGTGAAAAGAGCTATAGTCTCAATGAAATACAGTTGTTTGTTTTGAGAATTAAGAGAGAAAATATATTTAATGGTCTTCCTGGTGTCTGGAACACATTTGTTACTCAGTATGTGTTAGCCCTAACTTACAGATATGAATCATATTATTTTTTTCCTAGTAATGCAAACGTTTATTAGATACTTACTAACTTAGTTAGCTAATAGTGATTTCCAAATTAGGTAATTCCATATTTATGAATTGACATGTTTCTTTTGGTCTTGGTTTAATTCTCCCCATGAGAGAGAGAGGGAGAGTATCCTTGATAGTGTTATTAGTGAATATCGAGGCAGATATATATAATTTTCTAATAAAAGGGTTTTCAAATAGATACTTTTATTTAGAACAAACTACTAAAATTTACTTAACTGATAAAAACTTTTAAAAGGGTAACTCTAAGAAATATATTGAGTCAAATTACTTACAAAGCCAAATTTGTCCTAAATATATATACTATAGTATTTTATATATAGTATAGTATATATTATATATAGTATAGTATTTTATAGAATTTAGTTAATTTGCACAAAAATATACCGAATGCAAGCAGGCAGTCAGCGAGCAGCTTAAACAGTGTAGGGAATTTCTAGTATATAGGAAAGCTATACATTAAAAAAAGCTATACAAGTTCTCATACATCATCCTAGTTTTAGTAAATGGAAAGCAGATATTAAATTTGTGTCAAGTCGTTACATTAAACTTACTCTGATATACTGTTTTTCATAATTTTACATCAAGTTTACTCTCATGTTCTGTTAATCATAAATCTTTACAAGCACCTCAGTAGCTCCCACAGTGTAATTAGCACATCTGATTAGTCAAGTCCTTCAACCTGCTTCAGTAAAGTTATATTAAGTTCATTTTCCCATTGTAGATATGTCTACATATATATACACACACACACACACACACACACACACACACAAATACATGCACATACATACATATAGCTCCCATTCAGGGTATTTAGTAATCATTTTCATTTTTATTTATTCAAAAAAGCAACCCTTTGCCTTACAAATAAATTTTATACTTTAAAATAAATGCCTTATTATGTTCTTTGTTTTTTTTTTCTTTTTTTCTAAACTCTTTCATTTATTTTTATTTCTTAAAAAATTAAATAAATGCTCCCAATGTTATGGATTTGGTTTTGATTTCTACTATGGCTGCATTCCACACCTTTTGATAGGGAATATTCTCAACACTCTTATTTTCCAGGCACTAAGTCAGTGTGGTTTTACTTGTTCTCTGATACTGGAATTAATTATTAATTTTTTTCAGATTATATTAATCATCTAATTAATTAGCTAATAACCAAGTAACGTGTTTGTATTTGTTTATAGTTTTATTAAAATGCCTGTAATATTGACATTTATATTGTCAGTGATTTTTTTCCTTGATTTTTGCTCTTTGCATTTATTTATATTTTTGGGGATTTACTATATGGTCATTTTTCTGTTTCCTAGACACTTAAAGAAAATTAGAAACTTTATCTAACATATCAAAGTGGAGGATTTTTTACCAGCTTAGTTAAAGGATTTATAGTTGACTAAGTAGACTTGTGAAGAGGCCAAGAACATGAATAAACCCAGCAGGGAAATATGAATTTGTCTCTTTCTGAGAAAACAGTTTTTGTCAAAACATCGTGCCAGACTTTGGTTGGTTGACTGCCATTTCTGACACCAAAATGACTTTTACTTTTCATACAATGTCACCAGACTGCCAACCACAGTGTAAGAACAAATATACTCTAGATGCCTGTGGCAATCAGTGGCCCATCCTTGATTGAACAAATTTGGCCTAATTGAGCCTGGCAGAAATGTGCTGCCTCAGGAATCTTTTTTTCTCAAGCAGAAGTAGCAAACTGATGGTCTAAGAGAAGGGTGATCATAAAATTCATTAATTGTCTAAACTGGACATATTCAACAATGAAAGGGGTTCTATTAATGCTTATTCTGAGAAAACTGTCTTGAGAAAATCCTGAATTATAATCTCCCTAACTGTGATCTAAATGAGCCTACAATTTGTTGATGGGAAAAGGATTTAAATTAGCTAGCAATGGTTAAAAGGTCAGAAGAGTTTACATAAGAATTCACATTGCCATTTTCTCTTGAAAATCATTATGAGATTTTAACAATGAATGTTCCGTACTTGGTTCTCAGGGAACTTTGGGAAGCTGACTCTGAGATTGAGCTAAATGGGCAGAAGTTTAATTAGGGAGTGTCCTTAGGATCAATACCTGTGGAAGGGCGGGGTCTAGACAAGTTGGCCAGAGGGAGGCAACCCCAATGACAGTTTGAACTGACCCCAGGAGACACTGTAGAGTTAAAATGGTCCAACATAGTGTCCACATTTATATTCTACCTCAAACTAGCATTGGTTCTGTGGTGGCTGGATCAGATTACACTGGAGGAGGCTGTTGTTTACAATGGAAGCTATCCTGGCTAGGCACGGTGGCTCACACCTGTAATCCTAGCACTTTGGGAGGCCTAGGAGGGCGGATCGCCTGAGGTCAGGAGTTCCAGATCAACCTGGCCAACATGGTGAAATCCCATCTCTATTAAAAATGCAAAAAATTAGCCCAGCGTGATGGAGGCTGAGGTGGGAGAATTTCTTGAACTCGGGAGGCAGAGGCTGCAGTGAGCCAAAATTGTGCCACTGCACTCCAGCCTGGGTGACAGAGTGAGACCTCATCTCAAAACAATGAAAAATGAATATATTTTTTAAGTGGATGCAATTATTGAAGAAGCTAATTGCTGAAGTACATCTACGGAGATAGGCACTACTTCCTTGAAATGGTATCTTGGTGGTATGTGCTCACTAAAATAAATTATTACACTTCAGATCAACAATCAACTAGAGATGAGGAACTTCCTCATGTTATAAGGCAGCATTTCCAATGTTTTCTACTTGCCCAAGTCACACCTTGCTATTTTGTTCTTGGCCTCTGTATGGATTTGAGCCAGTGACCTTTGATCTACAGCTTTATATGTTGCTGGCACTACCAAGTAATCATTCTGTTCTTAGCCTCCTGTGGGCTCCTAGGAGCTTTGCCAACACTGATGACTTTAAATTCCTCAGAATAGTGAGGAGACCAGTGGCTTGCAACCCAGTCAGACTCATTGCTCCCTATTTAATCAAATATTTTATTCATTCCCTTAACTAACCTGAAATGAAATTCAGAATTATGGCTATATACATTTAAAAAGTATAATGACCTAAGTATAATATGAAGGCATAATGAAATATAGAAGAGTTTATAATAAAAATATTTTTATACATAAAAACTTGGAGATAACTATACAAGTGGAAATACTGAAAGAGCAAAATGCTTGTGCCTGAATGTAGAAAATCATAGTAAATGTCATGAGTACAACTGTAGACAGAAACAATTTTGTGTGATAACCTATTAAAAAAATACAAGAAAACAATGTCCCAAAATGAGGAATGACTCATTCTATGCCTTGTAAAAAAAAAAAAAAGCCTTTTTTTAAATCTACATACATAGTAATTACCTTACTGTAAAATTCATTGAGTATTAAATATGTACAGAAATATTTTGTATTTATGTGAAAAATAAAGATTCTTGACACAGTTATTAATAAACTTGTTTTTACCTACATGAGTAATCAATACATCATTCAAATTTTGAGAGATGCAAGATACAGAGCAGATCGTTGTTATGCAGAACGGTTGAGAGCATTGCCAGATTTCAAGCATTTCTGGCACTAATCCAGTAATTGTCAATAGCACCTTTCAATCAATAATGGCTTCACACTGGAAGACCCATGTTAAAAACCACTGGACCAAAAGAACTTTAATGAAATTTACCAATCCACTTGACAGTCCTTGCCCCATTTTACCTAATCCCCAGTGGTTCATCATCTCCGTTGCTTTTCCATTAAGCCATACTGTTACAGGAAGACAATTTGTCAGTCTGTCTAGAGCCTCATCTACCCTATATATATCAAACATTCTTCATAATTTCTGGTATTTAGAAAATGATTTACCCTAGCTTCCAGATGATACATCTTCCATATTTCTTCATTTCTTAGGCTATTTCTTATAAACTGGAAAGGAGATATTCAAATGTGAACTCATGCCAACACATTTCTGGGAAGCTCTAAATATTTAATTCTGCAAATGGAAACATTCATTTTAAAGAGATCTTGTTATCCTAATCTTATATTGAGTATTTCCTTCAGGAGAAAGCATTCTCTGAGAATATATGAAAGATAATTTTGACTGTCATTTTTCCAATATGATTAGAGAAACTTCATTAAAAATGATTGGGGACTTTGGTATTATATTTAGAGAACAAGCTTAATGTCTACAATATATACACAGGATTTAATAGATTCAGTAGGCTGAAGGTAGCAGCATGGTAATAAAACACCATCAAAAACTCGCATTTCAGTCCCACTTTTGTCAGTAACTAGTTACATGAACCCAGATAAAGCATTTAACTTCCTTTGGCTCCATTTTCCATCTATGAAATTATTGAGTTGGAAAACATGATCTCCAGTGGCTCTTTCAGTTCAAAAATCCACTGACTCTGTTTTCATGATTAACTTTTCTATATTTTTCAGATGTTAAATTGGCAATAAATTAGGATTTGAGATTTTTTTTGGAAAGCTTTTGACTACATTTTTCAAATGCAGATGTTTGGTTACATATAGAATTTCCCTGATGCCTAATGATCTATGACCTCAATTGCCTCCAAGCAGATTATCCATCTGCTATCTTACATTGGCTCTGAAAATATAATTTTAAAATGTCTTCAGGAGAGTAGTTCCATGGAATATGACATATCTCGAGACACAACAAGGCATGACCCATTTCAGCATAGGTGGAGGGGAACTGGAACCTAATCTACTTAGTAGTAAGGGCAAACACCAAGGTGGCTGACCGATCTCCAGTTGTTTTCTTGCGGGAAATCTACACTGGCAGACATAACTTAATAACTCAAATGTACAACACATGATAGGTAATAATTGCAGACATGTCATTGGTTTCCAAGAACATTATAAAATAATAGATCACATAAATCAATGTTGACTGAATTTAATATTAACACATATTCTTCATTCATTGACTACCAATTGAATGTCTGCCATGTGTCTCTGAATAAAAAAGAGTTTGTATGTTGATATTCAACATTATGTAAATCATTCAGTGTAGGAGACAGTATTAAACAACACTCAGACCTAAGTAGGGAACAGTAAGCAAAAACAAAAAAAAGAGGGAGGGCCATCTTCATGAAATTGGAATATTACCCAGACCATTAAGTGGACTCAAGTTAGAAACAATAAAGATGCAGTTAGATAAACTATAATTCAGTGTAGGATTTTATATAAGGAACAATGTAAAAGTCTAGTCTTCATTATGTCACCAACTAAAGACTATTAGTTGCCAGAGATCATAACTTGTACTTCCTAAATATTTTCTTTGAACTTTGTTTTCCGAAAGTCTTCTGAGTGTTCTCAGGCAAGCTTAGGCTTATAGTCACAAGGTTTCTTTAAGATCTCCAAAGACACAGACATTTAAAGACAGCAATCAATAGCATAAACAAATTAAATACAAGCATAGCCCACATTAAATTTTATTTAAAAAATGAAATTATCTTTTAATTTTGTGATATATATATATATGTATTTTTTTGAGACCAAGTCTCACTCTGTCGCCCAGGCTGGAGTGCAGTGGCGTGATCTGGGCTCATGCAACCTCCACCTCCTGGTTTCAAGTGATTCTCCTGCCTCAGCCTCCAGAGTAGCTGGGATTACAGGCATGTGCCCTCACACTCAGCTAATTTTTGTATTTTTAGTAAAGACAGAGATTCATCAAGTTGGCCAGAGTGGTCTCCAGCTCCTGACCTCAGGTGATCTGCCCACCTTGGCCTCCCAAAGTGCTGAGATTACAGGCATGAGCCACCTTACTGACCTTTTATAATTTTTAATGAGCTATGATTTTTCTGCAAACATCCTTCATACACAATGTTTTTGTGTTTTTATAATTTAAAGAAAATTTTATTTTTGTGTCCCACTGTGACTTTAAAATATGCCCATTGGAAAAAATTCTTCCCTTACTCCTGGAAGATATTTTTGATGATTTTCAAGTAATACAATTTTCATGGTCATTTAGTTTTACTAAAACTGTACCGATTTAGAAATTAAAATACTCAGTTCTATGTTATAATCCAAACTATGAATTGGATATAAATTTTTACATGACTCTTTCTGCCCCCCAGCTGGGGCTTTCTATAGGTAAAAGGAGGGGAAGAAAATGAGATTTTCACTCATTTAATACCTTATTGTTTACGGACACTTCAAGGTTTAGGAGACTAGGAGGAAAAGAGAGTTGAATGATTACAGATTAAGATCAGAAAATTTCTTCCTTAACTAGTATTGAGGTAACTTAATAATTATATCATGTAGTAATTCCATTTTTAACTTTTTGTAGAACCACTAGACTGTTTTCCAAGGTGGATGCAACATTTTATATTCTCACCAATAATATATAAGGATTCTAATTTCTCTGCATCCTCACTAACATTTGTCATTTGCTGATGGTTTTATTATAGACATCCTAATGGGTGTGAAAGGATATCTCATTATAGTTTTGATTTTCATTTCCCTGATGGCTAATGCTGTTGAGTATATTTTCATGTCCTTATTAGCCATCTATATCTCTTTGTAGCTAAATTTTGAAAAGTTAAATGAGGTATTTGCTAGGTCATAAAGTCATCTAAAGATGTTAATAAATTTAGTACATTTAAAATAATATTTACTATTTTTTCATACATGCTCTAAAAATGTTAAATTGTTGAGTAGGTAGTTCACATTAGCTTTCCTTAACTTTTCAAAACTTGTTTATAAAATAGCTATGCAAGCTATAATAATCCTTAAAAATGATAAAACTAAGACTGAGGGAAGCTGAACAGCTTGCCCGAGCTTGTACAAATATCACTGGAGCAGCCAGGTTTTTCTTAAATCTATGCTTTTTACATTGAATATGGCTGTTGAGAAGTCAGTTAACACCTGAGAAAGATTTTAGAATAGTTGAGAAAAGACAAATTCAGGGAGAAGCATAGTAATAATACAAGGTAATAAAGTGGGGAAGACACAGTTGAATGCTTTGAGAAGTTTAGTTGCAAAGTGAATTTTTTTTAAGATGAAGGAAGTAAGGACATATTTTTATGATTAAATCACTTAAATGGTGAAGGAGAAAGAATAAAGTAAATGATGCTGTACTATACCCAGTAGAGTTCACCAGCTCAGTCATGGGATGACAAAGGATGAAAGTCAAGAAGTGAAGGCATTAACCTTGACTCGTAGTCATGGAAAAAGAGTTTAAGGTTAAGTATTTTTCTGAGTGTTGGGAAAAAGAAGTAAGACAGGATTTAAATGATAACCTTTGTTTTTAGGGGAAAAGGAGAAGATTGTTGCCAAAGTTTTTTGGTGGGGATTTTGTGTGTTTCCTTTGCTTCTAAATCTAAATTTTGCCCATTTTTTTCTTCCTAAAGTTACCGTGCTCCCAAAATTACAGTTAACTGAAGTATCTGATAAGGTGGCTTCTTGCTAATCAGGCTTTTATCTATGTTGTCTTCTTACTGACAGATTAATTGCCTGAATTGCCTTTTTATTTTTAAGTATTCCTGAGAAGGAAATTTAGCAATTAAAATGATTTAGACTTTGCTGTTTACATAGCAGTTTAAATGACATTTGAAAGATAGTGGAGGAAATTAATAAATGATTGTACAAAATAATATGTAGCAGAAATATGTTTGTTGCTATAATTAAAACTGTATAACTTAGTAATCCAGGTCAATTTTTACAAAGAATCAACGAGTAGTGCTTTTCAAATGGCTTTAAAAATTGATTGCTTTTAATCAGTTGTATTTCAAGTTCAGGCATGGATTTGAATATTTAAATAACTGATTTTTAAAGTAATATGTTATGCACTTCATTTTTGTATGGTTGATAAGTACTTTGTGGTACTGATATAGTGAGCATTCATAAAAGTTTAATTAACTAGAAACTTCAAATCAGTATATTAAGAACAGATTTTTATGTTTTTAATTACTAAAGAAAATGTGCCAATACTGATTTTTATTTTCCTGCTTCATTTTAAGTGTTGCTCTATATACTCACTATAGAAAAATAAGCAATATGGGAAATACATATTTTAAAATATTTAATTATCAGAAATTATAGCTCCAGATAATATTGCTAAAAATTAGAAGCATATATTTTAGACTTGCCCCCATAAAGCTACAGATCTATAAATTATACACAAATATGTACATATGTTATTTCACAAAATGGAATCCTTACAACCATATAAGTATATTTCTTTTTATACATGTTGAATATGTTTCCATGCCAATAAAACTCTATTTTTATAAATGTAAATTTGGCCATACGGAGTCTCATTGCACAATGATACCAAAATTTATGTTATCACTTCTAAATTTTACATATTAGAAATGACATTTGATTATGTATATGTGTATATCATGTATGGGATATATATTTATACACATATGTATTACATGTATGACTGATCTTATTTTTGCCTTGAGACAAAAAACTAAAAATAGAATTTAAGTATGAAAAAGCATCAAGTAAAACTTTTGATATTTGACTAATTTGTCTCCAGAAAGAAAAGACATACCAATTTAAACTCCATCAGTTACTTCTGTAACAGCAGCAGTAGGAAATTTACAGCCTATGGGCCATATCTGGCCTACCATTATTTTTGTAAATACAAGTTTTGCAAATACAAACACTCATTTGTTTACATACTGTCTCTAACCACTTTCACAGTAGTTGTGACAGAGACCATGTATTATGTTTAAAATAGCATAAATTATTAACTATCTTCCTTTATAGAATAAGTTTGCCAACCTCTGTGCTATAGTGTTTCCCCTAAATATCTGGTTTTATATTTATTGATGCAATAAGAAACATAAAGTAAAATAGAATAAATTATATCCATTTGAATTTATTTAACAACTGAAAGCCTTTAGAGTATCCATCACCCAAATAATATACATTGTATCCATTAACTAATTTCATCCACCCTCTCCCACCACCTCACCCTTCAATCTCCATTGTTCATCATTCTGCTCTCTCTATTCACATGTACACATTTTTAGCACCCATTTATGAATGAGAATATGTTATATATGACTTTCTGTGCCTGTCTTCTTTCACTTAAGATAATGACCTCCAGTTCCACTGATGTTGCTGCCAAAAATGTGATTTCACTCTTTTTTTAGTAGCTGAATAGTATTTCATTAAATGTGTGTGGACATATATATGTATACATACATACACACTTATACAGCATATTTCCTTAATCTATTCATCCACTGATGGACACTTAGATTGATTGATTTCGTATATTTGTTATTGGGACTAGTGCTGTAATAAACGTATAAGTGTAGGGTTGTTTTATTATTATTATTATTTCTTTCCTTTGTTTTCGGTAGATACCCAATAGTGGGAATGCTGGATCAAATGGTGGTTCTACTGTTAGTTCTTTGAGAACTCTCCATAGTGTTTTCCATAGCGGTTGTGCTACTTTACATTTCCACCAGCAGTTTATAGAGTTCTCCCGCATCTTCACCTACATTAATTATTTTTTGTCTTTTTAATAATGGCCATTCTGACTGGTATAAGATGATATCTCATTTTGGTTTTAATTTGCATTTCTCTGATTATTAGTGATGTTGAACATTTTTTCATATGCCTGTTGGCCATTTGTATGCCATATTTTGAAACTGTCTGTTCATGTCCTTTGCTCAATTTTAAATGGGATTATTTCTTGTTATTGTTGAATTGTTTAAATTCCTTGAATGTTCTATATATTAGTCCCCTGTTGGATGAATAATTTCCAAATTTTACTCCCATTCTCCAGATCGTTTACTCTGTTGATTATTTCTTTGGCTGCGAAGAATTTTAGTTTAATCAAGTTCCATTTGTCTGTTTGTTTTTGTTGCCTGTGCATTTGAGGTTTTAGTCATAAATCCTTTACCTAGACCAATGTCAGAAGATTCCACCCTAGGTTTTCTTCTGGTTTGATTATAGTTTCATTCTTTTATTTGAGTATTGAATCCATCTTGAGTTGATTTTTGTATATGGTGGGAGATACGGGTCAAGTTTCATTCTTCTGCATATGGCAATCCAATTTTCCCAGCAATGTTTATTGAAAAGGCTATGCTTTCCCCAATATATGTTCTTGTTGGCTTTGTCAAAGGTAAAAACCTTTAGTAGATTTATAGAGTTATGTAATGATCGCCAAAATCCTGTCGTAGAGTTTCAAAAAGATTCCTAATGTACATTTGCAGCAATTCCCCGATTATAACCCCAGTTCTTCATAACCACTACTTTCAATCTAATTTCTGTTATTAAATATTAGTCTTTTAATAAGAGTTTCTGTAAATGAAATCACTTGTGATTGTGTTTGTCCAGGTACTAGTGAATGCACCTTTGAATTGTTTCCACTTTTTGGCTATTTTGAAGAAATGCTCCTATAGACATTTATGTAAAAATCTTCATGGAAGATATGTTTAAAGTTATTGTCATACATACCTAGAGTTAGAATTGCTGGAGCCTATAGTACATATTGTGTAACTCATTAAAAAGTTGCCAAATTGTATGTAAAGTAGTGGCATTATTTTACATTTCCATTAGATATATATGAAATTTGCAGCTTCTCAGCAGAGTCCATTATTGTCTATCTTTTTTATTACAGACATTCTAGTAGCCCTGAAGTAATATCTCATAGTGATTTTTATTTTTTTTTTTTGAGATGGAGTTTTGTTCTTTAGCCCAGGCTGGAGTGAAGTGGTGCAATCTCTGCTCACTGCAACCTCCGCCCCCGGGGTTCAAGTGATTCTCCTGTCTCAGCCTCCCAAGTAGCTGCAATTATAGGCGCCTACCACCACTCCTGACTAATTTTTGTATTTTTGGTAGAGACAGGGTTTCTCCATGTTGGCTAAGCTGGTCTCAAACTCCTGGCCTCAGGTGACCCACCCGCCTCGGCCTCCCAAAGTGCTAGGATTACAAGCGTGAGCCACCACGCCCAGCCCTCATTGTAATTTTAATTTGAACTTCTCTAATAACTAACTTATTTCTGTGTGCATACTAGACATTTCTACATCTTCTGTGGAAAATATTTATTTAAGGTTTGCTGATTTTTAATTGGTTTGTCTTTTAATTGTTATCTACATATTTTGGATACAAACCCTGATCATATATATATATACACACACACACATATGTGTGTGTGTGTGTAATAAACACGATATATATATATATATATATATAAATGTATTTTTCCTCTTTTGTGGGTTATCTTCACATTTCTTGATAGTTATTTTTGAAACACAAAAGTTCTCAATTTTTTTCTTATTGTTTATAATTTTGGTGTATTACATAAGAATCCATTGCAAACAACACACGACAATAAAAGATATATGCATTTTCTTTCTTTCTTTCTTTTTTATTTCTTTTTTGAGACGGAGTCTCACTCTGTCGCCCGATGGAGTGCAGTGGCACCATCTCGGCTCATTGCAAGCTCCGCCTCCCAGGTTCATGCCATTCTCCTGCCTCAGCCTCCTCAGTAGTTGGCACTACAGGTGCCTGCCCCCACATCCAAATAATTTTTTGCATTTTTGGTAGAGACGGGGTTTCACCGTGTTAGCCAGGATGGTCTCAATGTCCTGAACTCGTGATCCGCTCGCCTCGGCCTCCCAAAGTGATTTCAGGCGGGAGCCACTGCGCCCGACCACACACGTTTTTCTAAGAATTTCGTAATTCTCAGAAAACAAGTGTTTTTATAAAAAATTTGTAATTAGAGCTTTAATCTATTTAGAGTTAATTTTTACATATAATGTGATGTATAATCAAACATAGCAAAGAAAATCTGAGGTCTAAAGAGAAAACAATTGAACTCCACTTAATATAGTCTGCCTCTGCATCATGAATTTCACTAATCAGGGTTTAATGACTATTTCAAAGCGGAAACATTTTCTAAATGAAAGATGTGCATACATGAATGTGAAAATACCATAATATCATATGTATATAATAAAAATGAGAGGGTCATTTCACATTTTAGCATGGAAGAGAGGGCACTCTGTCTCTGTCTTAACCCAAAACAGATAGATTATTTTTGTAGGCAATTTGGAATCTCTGGAAGACATAAAATTCACCCAGTGTTTGATAGATTATATAGGCCAGGAACTGAATTACAAATATAACACCCACAGATAAAACTATAGTATTAACCTAGTTTTAGCACATCCCATAAACCCTATGGAGTCCAGATAAATATCTGCATTATTTAATGATGATAGAAATTCTATAAGACTATATTCTGGAGAGAATTTGCTTCTTTTGTTTGTTTCTGTTTAGTAAAGCATTATATCTAACAGAAAGTGTTTGCTGTGTTTGATGGCTCTGCAGGTAAACCTCAGGGCCCCTAAATTGTCACAAAATGATCCATGAAGGATTTCTTTGAAATATGTGACATGACACTTGTTTATCCACATCAGGAAAACAGGGGTAGAAATATCCTTTGTAGTTTAGGGACCTACAACCAAGCTATTAAAAAGAAAACAGTGGTGGATAGAAATACCCTAACATAGCCACTTCTGACTGAATTCACCAATAGCTTTGAAAATAACTATCAGTGGTTAAAAACAACCCCACGCTAGAGTAATTTCTATCTATTCCTTATAATTTTTTAATCTGTACATATAAGTGTTTAGATATAAAAGTAGCAGTTTAGCAAGATTCAAGATTATATTAAACAGGCCAGGCGCAATGGCTCACGCCTGTAATCCGAGCACTTTGGGAGGCCGAGGAGGGCGGAACACGAGGTCAGGAGATCGAGAGCATCCTGGCTAACACGGCGAAACTCCATCTCTACTAAAAACAAAAAAATACAAAAAATTAGCCGGGCGTGGTGGTGGGTGCCTGTAGTCCCAGCTACTGGGGAGGCTGAGGCAGGAGAATGGCGTGAACCCGGGAGGCAGCGCTTGCAGTGAGCGGAGATCGTGCCACTGCACTCCAGCCTGTGCGACAGAGTGAGACAATTATATAAAAATTTTATACCAAGAATTTCTGCTTTTTAAAAATGTATTATATCAATTTTAGAAGAAAAGAGTATGCAGAATGGGTTAAAAAATGTTCTTTCTTCACTAAGACCGTTAAGAAAATTTAATTATTTAAAAGTATGCATGAGAAACTTTATATAGATGCTGATACAACTAGAAAAATATTCAAATGACTATCAAAAATGTTGATTCTATACAATCACATTAGAAACGAGTTACTGAAAATTTTCTTAGTCTCATCCAGAAAACCATTAAAATTTTGAATCAATTGCTTAGATGTAACAGAATTGAAATTTAAAAATTTTTATAAGCACGATACAAACACCGATTAATCAGTGCAGACACAGGATTTAAAACAGAAGTTAAATATGAGCTCAGGAATATGTATTTTAGGAAGAACTTTTACTTAAATAATGAATCAGACACAATTATAAGAGAACTAGAAAGCTATTGCACAAATTAGCAAAATTGGGTTTCTAAATAATGAATCTTCCTTAGTGTTTATAAGCTAGATCCATGTACCATATCTGCTACTTAAGGTTCTTTAGCTGTACTCAAAGACACAACTGCAAAGGTAAAAGTTATGGAATGCTTAAAGACTGTTAATAGAAAACAGCAGTAAAAAACTCAAATGACTAAATTTGTTGTGATTTTGAAAATGCAATGTGCTTGTAGAAAAACAAATCAAATTTAATAAAAAAACAGGATTAGAAGAAAAATAATGTTCAGTTCCTAATAGCTATTATCTCCACAATACTCTATCCTGGCCCAATTAAATGGAAATGTCTTATTAGACTTATTTGCCTCATTTTAAGGAATGATATTTACAGGCTGTAGTCTATAAAACACAAGATTGACCTTGTGTTTGAAAGGTCTGGAAGCTATATGACATGAGAAAACATTAGGAAAAGATAAGATGTTTCAATTACATAAGGCAAGACTTAATGAAATACAAAAGAAATATCTTCAGATAGTTGATGTACTGTCATGGAAAATAGTGGCTAGATTAAATTATGTTGCTGGAGATGACAAAAACAACTTTTATGTACGACAATTATTCAGAGACAGATTTCAGTTCAGTACAAAGTGGTGTGCCTCTATAATAATTAGAGCTTCTGTTGGACAGCTCCAAGGAAATGGGCTGTCTCTCAGAGTGGTGCATTCCTGTCACAGGAAGTGTTCAGCTGAACCTAGATGAACACTGGTGATGGATACCATGGAATGTTTTTCCATTTTAGAAGGAAGATATAATTAGCTGACCTTTAAGCTTGTTTCTACCTTCTATATTCTCATTTTATGGTCACTTTGACACATTTCAATGTTATAAATTGTCATTCCAATCTATAATTGGAGGCTGATATCACATGAACCAGTAATCTGAGTGACAGTGTTTCATGATTCATGCCCCATTAAATACTAGTAAGCAATATATATTTATATACAAGTTGTTTTCACTTTTATTTTGCCATCAGGGTTTGTGTCTCCTACCCTACCATCTTGGTGATGTCAACCTTTACAATAATTAGATTTCATCAAGAATACATGTAAATATATTTGTACACAAGTAGACAGCTATACATATGTATTAAATAATTTATAACATTTTCATTTTAATGTATTCTTTTTTTCTCAATTAGTTATGATATTTTAAAGATTCAACATATTTTACTCTATTTTAAATTATCAAAACATCCTGTTCTCTTGGGCCAGTAAATGAATTAGAATTTTTGATTATTTGTTAGCTCGTTTGTTTACTGGAGGACCCAAACAGCTCAACGAATTTATTGTGTTAGTTTGTTTTGCATTGTTATGAAGAAATATCCGAGACTCTGCAATTTATTTTTTAAAAAGTATTTATTGACTCATGGTTCTGCAGACTATACAGGAAGCATGACAACAGCATCTGCTTCTGGTGAAGTCCCAGAAAGCATCCAATCATGGTGGAGGGGAAAGGGAGGGTAGGTGTCACATGGCAAGAGTGGGAACAAGAGACAGAGGATGAGAGGCCATGACTTTTTAAACAACGTGCTCTCATAAGAACTACTAAAGCAAGAACTCACTCATTACCAAAGGGATGGCATCAAGCTATTCATAGAGGATCCACCCTCATGACCCAAACCCCTCCCACTTGGCCACCCCCAACATTGGAGATCACATTTCAACATCAGATTTGAAGGGGACACACATTCTATGCAGTGGCCTGGTTAAGCTGTATATTTCATGCAGGCCAAAGACAATATCTGACATGTGCATAGAAGGATTAAAATTACATATCTCAATCCACATAGGCAATATGTCTCATTCTGCCATCACTCTACCTATTGCACTTTGCTGGGTTTAACCTGTTTTAGGTTTCCATAGTTTGTCTTTAAATATTTTGCTTTTTGCATGATGATTTAATTTAATTCTCTTAAGCTTACTCATGCATTTTATTAATATTATATTTTACTGGGGAATAAGAGTATCCAAGTGAAACCTCCATGCTTGTAGCACTCTAGCAAATTTATCTTCTTCATTCAGAAATTTGAAAAATTCTTATACTCTCTCTTAAAAGTTATTGAACTGTTATTCTTTTATTTTCAGTGGGCTTACACTAATATTTTGCCTTTTCTCTTCTTTTCCTAGCATATCCAAAAGGTATGAACTGAATATATACTGAGTGTACCACAATATCTCTTGTTCCAAGTAGTAATTTTAAATTTTACCAATCTTGAGTACTAAAAAGTAGAAAAAATCAGTAAGACTTACTATTTGACAGCACAATAGGGTGACAATAGTCAGAAATAACTTAATTGTATATTTTAACATAACTTAAAGAATATAATTCGATTGTTTGTAACTCAAAGAATAAATGCTTGACAGGATAGAAACCCTACCCTCTGCAATGTGCTTAGTTCACATTGTCTGCTTGTATCAAAACATCTTATGTACCTCATAAATATACACACCTACTATGTACCCACAAAAACTTTCTAAGGCTTTTTAAAAATCACCAACCAACTAATTTATTTGTTTAGTTCATTTACTGGAAGTAAAAGTATCAAAACATTTAATGTTTATTACTTTTAAATGAAGACCACAGTGCTATCGAAGAATTCATCAGTACGTTTCTGCAATTTAACCCCCAGTCAACTCTGTCAAACCAGTGTTAACATTATTTCCACCAAACATTAAATGTGGAAAAAAAAAATCTCTAAATATAATTCTGGAAAATGAATGTGTACATTTGTACACACACGTGTAAATATGTTTGTAGACATACATAGAAAGTTATTGATACATGTATTATATAATTTCCAATTATATAAAGTATATGTATGGATTTGAACATACATGTGTGTGTTTGTGTATGTGTGTGTACCAGCAAAGATACAGCAGTGGTAGATAAGCTAATATTACAGAAAAAAACTATCCATTTCATAAACTTGAATTTTCCATATTTATAAAACATGCAAACTTATTATAGCTTAACTTGTATAATTCATTGTCATTAAAAGTCTAATTCATTTAATAATTACTAATAATATGCACAAAAATTACAAATAAATATTATAAAATAATATAAGGTGCTATTCAAAAGATCAAACAAGTTACAAGAATGATGTCTACCTTCATCTAAATGTCTTGGATAAATTGGTGGGAATTTTATTTTGTTTTTATTTAACTCTTGATGGTCCCTGGCTAACCCAGGAAGACACTAAAACTATCATTTGTGAGTTTATACTACTTTTAAGTTCATTTAAATTGAAACATTAATTTCATTTAAATTGAACCAAGTTTCAATTTAAATAAATGTCACTTTTCAATGTGTATAACTTAGAAAACATACTCAAAACATACAAATTATTCATACTGAAAAACAGAGTCATGTATCTTTTTTGTAATCATTTTCATTGATGCTTTGTTTCACTTTATGATACACTGGTCTCTCGAAAAGAGAAAGAAAGAAAGAACAAAAAAGAAAAACATGTAGAGTCTCAAATTTCTATACTATAAGCTACAAATTACAAGAATCATGTCTTGTCTTCCTTCACAATTTTACCCACTGTATTCATCATAGTGTCTGGCAACAGTAGGTGGCACTAACTATTCCCTTAATATTTTTAATAAATATCTAATTCTAAGCAAATAAAGCTGTTTTAGAGATTGAATTGGTAAAAAAAAAAAAAAAAAAAAAAAAAAATTCAACAAAGAAATACCAATCAAACAGCATATTAAAAGGATTATTTAATATGACCAAATGAGATTTATCCTAGGAATTCAAGGGTGGTTAGACATAAGAAAATAAATAAATATAATGCACTATTTAATAGACTGAAGAAAAACAACATGTAATCAACTCACTTGATGTAGAAAAGACGTTGGACAAAAATTCAACATCCTTTCATGCTAAAATATTCAAAAATCAAAGAAAAGGGAATTTTCTTAACATATTAAAGGTTATTTATGTAAAACTCACAGCTAACATCATACTTGATGGTGAAAGATCAAAATGTTTCTCCTTATGAATAGGAACACAAGGGTGCCTGCTTTCGACCTCTCATTCAACTTTGTACTGGAAGTGCTAAATGGAACAATAAGACAATTAAAATAAATTTTAAAAAATCAAAATTATCAGGGAAGTTACTTCTGTTTATAAATGACATCATTCTACATAGAAAGCATCAAATAATCCACAAGAAATCTGCCAGAGCTAGTAATAAATTCAGGAAAGGTGTAGGATACATCAATATGCAACAATCTGCCAAATGAAATTATGAAAGCAAGTCCATTTGCAATAACGTCTACAAGAATGAAATACCAAATAATGAATGTAATGAAGGAGATGAAAGACTTGTACATTAAAAATTGTAAAACATTGGAAGAAATTGAAAAGTCAATCTTTAAATTCATATGAAACTTAAATTGGTCCCCAATAACCAAAACAATTTTGAAAAAGAAGAACAATGTTGGAAGCCTCATACTTCTCAGTTTTGATGCCTACTACAAAGCTACAATAATCAAACAGTGTTGTATTGGCATAAGGATAGACCTATAGACCAGTGGAATAGAATTGAGAGTCCAGATATAATTCTGTACATGAATGAGCAGTTGATTTGTGGCAAGGTGCCAAGTCTACTTAGTTGAAAAAGAATAGCATCTTTGACAAATGGTGGTAAGAAACTGGCTTTACATATGCAAAATAATAAAATTAGACCCCTAACTCACGTATGTAAAAATTAATTGAAATGGAACAACAACCTAAGGACAAAAGCTGAAACCATAAAACTCTCAGAAGAAAACATAGGGGTTAATCTTCTTGATCTTGGATATGGCAAGGGAATTAGAAAATGACACGAAAAGCACAACATACAAAGAAAAACTGCATATTAAACTTCATCAAAAATATAAAAATGTTTGCGGATCAAACGATACTAACAAGAAAGTGAAAACTGGTGGAATGAGAGAAAACATTTGCAAATTATATACTAAAATAAGAATTTAATATCCACATTATATTAAAAAACTCTTGAACTCAACAACACACAAACTATCTTATTTTAAAATGAGCAAAGAAATTAAGTAAACATTTCTCCAAATAAGATATACAAATGGCCAAAAGAACATAAAAAGATGTTCACTATCATTAGTTATTAGTGAAATGCAAATAAAAAGTACAACTAGATACCAATTTGTACATCCTAGGCATGTTTTATTAAAAAACAAAAAGGGAAAATAATTTTTTATGAGTGTGAAGAAATTGAAACCCTCATACGTTGCTGGAGGAAATGTAAAATGGTGCAGCTGCAGTGAAAAACAGTTTGGCAGTTCCTCAAGAAGTTAAACAAAATTATTCTATGACCCAGTAATTACATTTCCAGGCTTATACTCAGAAGAATTGAAACAAGGACTCAAACATTTACACCAATACTTATTGCAGCATTATTCACAATGACCAAAATGGTGGAAAGGTGGAAAGAATTCAAGTGTTGATCAACAGATGAATGAATAAACAGAATGTCATCTATACATATAATGGAATATTATTTAGCCAAGAAGGAACAAAGTTTTGATATATGCTACAACATGAATGAAACTTGAAAACATTGTGATGGGCTCAATAAGTCAGATACAAAGGTAGAATAATTTATTATTCTACTTATATAAAATATCTATAAATTCATAGAGACAGAAACTAGATTAGAGGTTGCCAGGTACTGAAGGGAGATGGAAATGGAAAGTTGTTGCTTAATGAGAATAGCATAACTGTTTGGGATAACAGAAAATCTTTGGAAGTAGATACTGGTCATCACTGTACAACATTGTGATTGTCACTAATGTCACTGAATGGTACTGCTGCAATCATTACATTTTCAAATTTTATGGTAGATGTATTTTATCTTCATTTTAAAAATCAAAATATAAAAATTTAAATTGTTTTGAAAGCAGCATACCCATATAGTTCTACTCTAAAAGATAAAAGCTTATTATGCTCACACATAATAAACAGTTTTTGTGCATCTAGCACCAGTGTTTGGCTGAATAAATAATCTCTACTTAAGGAGGTAACAGAGGTGAAAGTACTTTCCCATGTTAATTTGTCTGTGTCCCACAGCCTGTGATTGCACTTCCAAATGATGTCTACATGACACTAATAATTAAACCATTTTATTTTATTTTATATATATATGTTTTAATTTTTTTGTTCTTCTTTATTCTATAAAAAGAGATACATATGCAGAATGTGCAGATTAGTTACATAGGTCTACGCGTGTCATGGTGGTTTGCTACACCTACTGAACCATCCTCTAAGTTCCCTCTCCTTGCATCCTACTCCCAGCAGTCCCTGGTGTGTGTTGTTCCCCTCTCTGTGTCCATGTGTTCCCACTGCTCAACGCCCACTTCTGAGTGAGAACATGCGGTGTTTGGTTTCCATTTCTGTGTTAGTTTGCTGAGGATGATGGCTTCCAGCTGCAAACGACATGATCTCATTTCTTTTTATGGCTGCATAATATTCTGTGGTATATATGTACCACATTGTCTTTATCCAGTCTATCATTAATGGGCATTTGGGCTGGTTCCACCTTTGTTATTGTAAATATTTCTGCAATAAACATATGTGTGCATGCCTTTATAGTAGAATGATTTATATTCCTTTGGGTACATATCCAGTAATGGGACTGCTGGATCAAATGGTATTCCTGGTTCTAGATCCTTGAGGAATTACCACGTTGTCTTCCACAATGGTTGAACTAATTTACATTCCCACCAATAGTGTAAAAGTGTTCCTATTTCTCCACAGCCTCGCCAGCATCTATTGTTTCCTGACTTTTTAATAATTGCCATTCTGACTGGCGTGAGACGGTATCTCATTGTGGTTTTGAATTGCATTTCTCTGAACAGAGCCTTCAGGAGTAACACCACATATCTACAACCAGTTGATCTTCAACAAACCTGACAAAAACAAACAACGGGGAAAGGATCTCCTATTCAGTAAATGGTGCTGGGAAAACTGGCTAGCCATATGCAGAAAACTGAAACTGGACCCCTTACTTACACCTTTTGCAAAAATTAACTCAAGATGGATTAAATACTTAAATATAAAATCCAAAACTATAAAAATTCTAGAAGAAAATTTAGGCAATACTATTGAGGACATAGGCATGGGCAAAGACTTCATGACAAAAATGCCAAAAGCAATTGCAACAAAAGCCACAATGGACAAATGGGATCTCATTAAACTAAAGAGCACAGCAAAAGAAACTATCATCAGAGTGAACAGGAAACCTATAGAATGGAAGAAAATTTTTGCAATCTACCCATCTGACAAAGGTCTAATATCCAGAATTTACAAGGAACTTAAACAAATTTACAAGAAAAGAAAAAACATCAAAAAGTGGGCAAAGGATATGAATAGACACTTCTCAAAAGAAGACATTTATGCGGCCAACAAACATATGAAAAGAAGCTCAACTTCACTGATCATCAGAGAAATTCAACCATTTTATACTACATGCTTCATTAGATTGACTTTTGGATCACAGAATCTGTGAGAATGATTTATTTTAATATTTTAGAGAATTTTAAAATAAAATCTATGGATTAAGTAGACATGGTCTATTAATTTAAAAACCTGATATAGTTTAATTATTTTCCTGGAAGATCACAGTCTGTCACAGTTATATTGAACAAGTTGATTGCTATTTGATTTTACTCTTGCTTAATTAAATAAAGTTATGCACTCATATTATTATTAGATATCTTTGGGAATATCCCACATGTGCCCAAGTCATGTAGTACAAATAATGAATTTTCCTTTTCCAAAGAATAATATTGCTGTACCAAATAAGAAAATGTGTTTAAGGAAGAAACACCAACGTGTAAAGGTAAGCTATACAGTATCTGTCTGAAATAGCATAATTTACCTCTGTAAATCTAAGCGTAAAACTGCCTTAGTTAAAAATTCTACCTACTTCATAACATTTCTGTATCAGCAGAGAGACTAAGGAAGCACATGACCCTCTGTGTTCCTAATAAGGCAAAAATAAGTAACAAATAAATTTCAGCAAGAGGTGGTTTGGTTCAGAAATGTTCATATGGGTTAAGATTACCAACTTGCCTGAATAAGGAAATAAACTAAAACTGATTTGTTTCTATCTCTTTGTTTGCTAAAGTTTCTGTTTCCTATGGTTGAAAAACAATATCAGAGTATAATCTACTCCTATTTTTGATGGACATAACATAACCCCAAATATGGAAATCAGCAAAATAGCTAACATTTTTCTAAACAAATGATTTTCAAGTCTTTGTGTAATAGAATATTTAGTGAAACACTGATGTAATCACAAACATGAGAGCACCTAGCAAAGTGCCTGGCTCATTCAGTGAACTAATAAGTTAAATTGGATTTTTTTCATGTATGTTCCCCCTAGTCAGTATCATTAGTAAATCTAAAATAAGACACACACACACACACACACACACACACCACACACACACACACACACACACACACCCCCGAGGAGAGGGGGGGAGAGAGAGAGAGAGAAAGAGAGAGAGAGAAAGAATTAAATTTGGAGTTAAAAAGCTAAATTTAATGCTCCCTACATAAAATATGATAGAGAAAATGCTAATACACATTAGGAATGAACACTTAAAGCCTGTGCCCCATTTTTGTCACAATTTATTATAAACAACTTATTAGAACAAGGGTTTAAAAAAAGAAAAATTATCAGGGTATCTGGCATTTTCAGATGTTTTCATCAACATATCCCAGAGGTTGAAAATGGCCTAGGATATTTTGACTTTTGAAAGACCCAGTATATTATAAATGATGAAATATCAAAGCAAGTTTATCAAAATGAGGTTAGGCTTTAAAGGATTACAGATAGTGAGTTGATCATTTTAACACACTGAAAATACCCTGACTTATGAATAACCTCAGTTGGAGATTAATATCAAAAGTGTCATTGGTATGTCCTTCACAAAAATGAGACCCAGCACCCTCTATGTGGCACGTAGTCCTGTTTTGCACAATTCCCACATGATGAAGATTACCCTGTAAACGTTAGAACTATTTTTCCCTTAATTATTATTGATTGTGATAGATATGTTTAAAATATATTTATTTTCCTTTTAAGAGACTATTTAACTTAATGTCATAAAGCATCAAAAATAATAACATCAAATATTACTATTCACCATTTTAATGATATTATATTACCATATGTTCATTAAACAGAAATGACATACTTCTTTCCCTTTAGAATGTTATACTATCTATCTAGAGGTAATTCAGACATTCAATATTTATTCAGTGCCTGTTATATGCAAAGCGCTATTATAGGCTCTGAAGATATATCAAGAAAGAAAACACACACACACACACCAACCCTATTCTTAATGTAGCAGTCAAGGCAGAGGTTGAGGGGAACAACAGAAAAAGTAATTATTTTATTTATTGAATTTTTGAAAATATCATTTAATATTAATAAAAATGTAATATATGCTTATTGCAAAATTAGAAGCAATACAGGAGAGTATAGTAAATATTAAAAGTCCTCCCTTTCTACTTATCCACAAAATCCCACTTATGAGGAGGAACACTGCTGAGTCCTTATATGTATATGTACATTATATATGAATCATATTGTCTCCACGATGAGAGAAAAAATATTTATATTTAGGCATACACACTTATGAATAATTGATCTATATATTTATAGCCCTTTTCTCACTATATATATATATATATATATATATATATATATATACAGATCTTTTTCTATGTGTGTAATTTATATACATGGTCTTACTACTGAAATTTGGGTATGCTAGAGATGAACAAATTATTTATTTTAGCTCTCTAAATCTAAATATTTCTGATTCCAAGAGCTGATAGAACAAATCACTTCAATCTTTCATTGTAATAATTCTTCTTATTTTTGTGTTTCCATGATTCCAGGAGACATATTGAATATATAGAAAATAGACCCTGTAATCTTCAGTTCTATATGGTCAGTGCATGGAACGCTTATCATTATCCATGTCAGCATGATCCTTTGAGATACAAGGTATTCAGGTTTCAATATTAAATAATTCATATTAGCCTTTTTCTAGGCTGAGAATTCTGGGCCGTAAGGTTTAGTCTTCTAGGCAGCATTCTTCCTCCTCCCCTCACGCCTGCCTCTCACTTTGCATCCCATCCATTCCACACTAAAATTACTATCACTTCCCTGGAGTGTTTCAAGCTAGCACAGACAACAGATAGCAACTCCTCATGTAATCTGCAGAGTAGCATCACCATCTGAGGCTCAGGTGCTTGTTCGAGTGCTCACTCTCTCCCTCTGCTTTTGTCATTTCCCTCTTCCTTTTTCAACTTTAAGGGGTTAGAAATTCAAATTTGTGACGGGGTGGGAGACATAAATTTAATGTGGGAGGTAGCAGAGTATGCTGCCTTCAGGAGATATCATTGTTTTTTCCCTTTAACCATGCTTACTCGATAGCTCTGTTTGAATTCCTCTGATAATAGTGCACCCACCACATTACATATAATATTAAATTTTATTTATGAATTTAATGAGTTGTAAGAAAGTTCTGCTTTCCTTGAACCACAATATGTCATTGGGTAATGTCTACACATTTATTTTAACACAGATCTACTTGTGGAGCTAATAGTATCAGGCCTAACACACAAAGCTCCAAGACTATTTGAATAAAAGTTTCATAGCCTCTCAAAGGTATCCCTTCTCTAAATTGAACTCCATCACTTACTTCTTTTTCATGGAATATCTTCATGAGATATTTTCTCCATATTCTCTGTCCTCTGCAAAATTAAACCAAGGCCTTATTTGTTTTAGTATTGTTCTTAAAATGTAAAATTTAATACTAGACATAGAACTAGAACTCAATTTTATTTACCAGAAGCCACTTAAGGACTAAATAATTATTTTCCCTACGTGCTCTATTTTTCCATTAGGAAATGAGATTCAACATGAAAGTTAGAACATTGTACCAATAAATTTTGAAAAATTATGGCTATAACAGCTTTACAAATAAGGATATTAATGATTCATATTGAGTTACAATGCATGTTTATCTTAAAGACTAGGATGTGGAAAACCACTAGCTAAAGATTATAGATGTATTTGTTACCATGTAGTGTAAACAAACAAACAAGAACAAACAAATTAAAAGGCTACATTAAAGTAAACAGATAAGAGTTACACTGTACTTACTCTGATTTATAATTAAATAGCAAAGGTAGCAGGACTTCAAAACACATTACTTTTGGGGGACTAACAAAAACAATATCAAGGCAACAATGAATGATAGCAAAACTTAAATAAAGGCCCATCTGTGTGAACATGTGTAGTACAAACTTTACAATTGTGTACCAGCCCGTTTTGCTAGTAGATTTATAGTTATCTTACTAACTTTAACTTTATTTTTAATATCAAATTTGAATAATCCTTATTAAATTGCTGTTAGTTACACCCCACTTATTAATCAATTCCCTCATTTCTTGCACACATAGTTTTCACATGTACCGTGTTTTGGTCACTGTTCTAAGTTCTGGAGCTAGTTCAATAAAGAAGAAAATGAAACTCATTGCCCCTCATGCATGTTATATTATTATAATTTTTATTTCAATTTTTATTTTTAAATTTTTAATCTTTGTGGGTGCTTACTAGGTGTATATATTTATAGGATATATGAGATGTTTTTACACAGACATGCAATACATAATAATTACATCATAATAAGTGGGTTATCCATTCCCTCATTTATCCTTTGTATTATAAACAATTAAGTTATACTGTTTTAGTTAATTTAAAATGTACAATTAAATTATTAACTGTAGTCACCCTTTTGTGCTATCAAATAGTAAGTCTTATTCTCTCTTTAAAACTATGATTTTATTGAACTTATTAACCATCCTCAACCCTCCCCTGCCCCGCACTATCCTTCCCAGACTCTGTCAACCTTCCTTCTACTGTCTATGTTCATGAACTCCATCATTTTGATTTTTAGATCCCACAAATAAGTAACAACATATGATGTTTGTCTTCCTGTGCCTGACTTACCTCACTTAACATAATGAACTCCAGTTCCATCTGTGTTGTTGCAAATGACAGGATCTCATTCTTTTTATGGTTGAATAATATTCCATTGTGTATATGTACCACTTTTTTTATCCATTCATCTGTTGATGGACACAGGTTGCTTCCAAATCTTGGATCTTGTGAATAATGCCACTGCAACAAACATGGGAATGCAGATATCTCTTCAATATACTGATTTTCTTTGTTCTGGGCATATACCCAGTAGTGGGATTGCTGGCTCAATGTTTAGTTTTTGCAGAACCTCCAAACTGTTCTACATACTAGTTGTACTAGTTACATTCCCACCAACAGTGTATGAGGGTTTCTTTTTCTCTACATCCTCACCAGCATTTGTTATTGACTAATTTTTGGATAAAAGTCTCTTTAACTTGGGTGAGATGATATCTCATTGTAGTTTTGATTTGCATTTCTCTAATGATCAGTGATGTTCAGCATCTTTTCATATGCCTATTTGCCATTTGTATATCTTTTTTGAGTAATGTATAGTCAAATATTTTGCCCATTTTTAAGTCAGATTATTAGATCTTTTTTCATATAGAATTGCTTGAGCTCCTTATGTATTCTGGTTATTAATCTCTTTTCAGGTGGATAGTTTGCAAATATTTTCTCTCATTCTGTGTGTGGTCTCCTCACTTTGTTGATTGCTTCCTTTGCTGTGCAGAAGCTCTTTAAGGTGATGTGATCCCAAGTGTCCATGTTTGTACCATGCCTGCATCCCAGGGATAATATGGTCATAATAAATAACCTTTTAAATTTATTGTTGAATTTGGTTGGCTAGTATTTTCTTGAAGATTTCTGCATAGATATGCATCATAGATATTGGCCTTTAGTTTTTGTTTTGTTTTGTTTTGTTTTTTGATATGTCTTTGTCTGGTTTTGGTATCAGGATAATACTGGTCTCATAGATTTGAGTTTTGAAGTATTATCTTCTCTATTTTTCAGAATAGTTTGAGTAGGATTGGTATTTGTTCTTTACATATTTGGTAGAATTCAGCAGTGAAGCTATCAAGTCCTGGGTTTTTCTTTCCTCAAAGAGTTTTCATTCTAGCTTCAGTTTAACTACTTGTTATTAGTTTGTTCAGGTTTTGCATTTCTTCATGGGTTCAAACCTGGTAGGTTGGACATCTTCAGGAATTTGTCTATGTCTTCTAGATTTTTCAATTTACTGGCATGTAGTTGGTCTATAGTGCAGATTAAGTCCAATTATTTTTTGTTGATATTCTTTATGGAAGAGCTTTCCAATGCTGAAAACGGAATGTTGAATTCTCCAGCTATTATTGTTTTGGGGTCTATGTCTCTCGTTAGCTCTAATAATATTTGCTTTATATATATGGGTACTCCAGTGTTGTGTGCATATATATTTAAAATTGTTATATTCCTTTTCTGAATTGACCCATTTATATAGTGACCTTCTTTGTCCCTTCTTATAGTTTTTGTCTTGAAATCCATTTTGTCATATATAAGTATAGCTACTCCTGCTCTTTCTTGGTTTCCTTTGGCATGAAATATCTTTTGTCCTCCCTTTATTTTCAGTCTATGTGTGCCTTTATAGGTTAAATGTGTTTCTTGTAGGCAACAGATCAATGGATCGTGTTTCTTTATCCATTCAGCCACTCTGTGTCTTTTGAGTGGAGAGTTTAGTCCATTTACATTTCAATGATTCAGAGTAATTATTGATAAGTAAGGACTTATTCTTGCCATTGTGTTATTTGTTTTCTGGCTGTTTTGTGGTCCTATCTTTCTTTTAATTGGTATTATTATTATTATTATTTTATTTATTTATTTTTTTTGAGACAGAGTTTCACTCTTGTTGCCCGGGCTGGAGTGCAATGGCGTGTCTCGGTCACCGCACCCTCCACCTCCCAGGTTCAAGTGATTCTCCTGCCTCAGCCTGCTGAGTATCTAGGATTATAAGCATGTGCCACCATGTCCAGCCAATTTTTGTATTTTTTAGTAGAGACAAGGTTTCTCCATGTTGATCAGGCTGGTCTCGAACTCCCAACCTCAGGTGATGTGCCCATCTTGGCCTCCCAAAGTGCTGGGATTACAGATGTGAGCCACCACACCCAGCCGGTATTATCTTTCTTTTTTCTTTCCTTCCTGTTTTCCTTTTAGTGAAGGTAATTTTCTCTGGTGATGTGATTTTGTTTCTTGCTTTTTGTGTGTGTGTATCCATTGTATAATTCTTGGTTTTAGGTTACCATTGTGGTTGTAAATACTATTTTATAATACATTATTTTAAGTTGATAACAACTTAAAAATGTTTGTCTAAATAAACAAATAAGCAAAAAGAAAACTAATACTCTATGTCTTAACTTCATCTCCCCACTTTTTAACTTTTTGTTGTTTCTATTTATGTCTTATTGTACTATGTTTTGAAAAGTTGTTGTAATTATTTTAATTGGTTAATCGTTCAGTACTTCTTCTTAAGATTAGTTTGCACATCACAGTGTTATAATATTAGTTACTGTGCTATACTATTCCGTGTTTTTCTATATACTTATTTCAGTGAGTTTTGTCCTTCAGAAGATTTCTTATCACTCATTAACATCCTTTTCTCTCTGGTTGCAATAGTTCCTCTAGCATATCGTGTAGGGCAGGTCTGGTGTTGATGAAATCACTACGATTTTCTTTGTCTGGGAAAGTGCTTATTTCCCCTTCATGTTTGAAGAATATTTTCACCAGACATAATAATGTAGGGTAAAAAGGCTTTTTTTGTTTGTTTGTTTATTTTCTTTTCTTCATTAGCATCTTCATATGTCATGCCACTTTCTCCTGGTCTGTGAGATTTCCACTGAGAAGTCTGCTGCCAGACATATTGGAGCTACATTGTATGCTATTTGTTTATTTTCTCTTGTTGCTTTTAGGATTCTTTTTTCATCCTTGACCTTTGGGAGTTTGATCATTAAAGGCCTTGAAGCAGTCTTCTTTACATTAGATTTACTTGGTGTTCTATATCCTTCCCTTACTTGGATATGATATGTTCATCTAGTTTGGAAAGTTCTTCATTATTATCCCTTTGAATAAACTTTCTACCTTATCTCTTTCTCTATATCCTTTTCTAGGCAAATCACTCTTAGATTTGCCCTTTTGAGGCTGTTTTCTGGATCTTTTAGGCGTGGCTTATTGGTTTTTATTCTTTTTTTTTTTTTTGTCTCCTCTGTATTTTCAAATAGCCTGTCTTCACACTCATTAATCTTTCTTCTGCTTCATCAACTCTGCTATTAAGACTCTGATCTTTCTTTCATGAGCCAATTGCATTTTTCAGCTCTGGAATTTCTGCTTCATTCTTTTTTATTATTTCAATCTCTGCTAAATTTATCTGATAGAATTATACATTCCTTTTCTGTGTTATCTTGAATTTCATTGAGTTTCCTCAACACAGCTATTTTAATTTTCTGTCTGAAAGGTCACATATATTTGCCTCTCTAGGACTGGTCCTTAGTGTTTTATTTAGTTCATTTGGTGAGGTCATGTTTTGTTGGATTGTCTTGGTACTTTTCAATGTTCATCTGTGTCTGAGCATTGAAGAGTTAGATATTTATTTTAGTCTTTGCAGTCTGGGCTTGTTTATATCCGTCCTTCTTGGGAAGGTTTACCAGATATTCAAAGGGACTTGGGTGTTGTGCTCTAAGCTGTATCTGCTTTATGGGACACCTGAAGCCCAGTAACACTGTGATTCTTACAGACTCATTGAGGTACCACCTTGATGGTCTTGGACAATATTCAGAAGAATTCTCTGGATCACCAGGCAGAGACTTGTATTCTCTTCTTTTACTTTCTCCCAAACAACTGAAGTCTCTCTGTTCTGAGCCATGTGGAGTTGGGAGTGGAGTGACACAAGCTTCCCTGTGGCCATCATCACTATGACTGTGCTGTGTCATATCTGAAGCCATCACAGCACTAGCTCTCACTTATGGCCTGTTGTAACCACTCCCTGGCCAGTGAATGCTGCCTGGCCTTGGACTCACCCTTGAGGACAGAGTGTGTATTAGTCAGGGTTGTCTAGAGGGAAGAACCAATAATATATTTATAAGGGGAGTTTTTTTCGGGAATATTAACTCACAAAATCACAGGGTCCCACTATAGGCCATCTGCAAGCTGAGAAGCAAGGAAGCCAGGCAAAATCCTAGAGCTGAAGAACTTGGAGTCTGATGTTTGAGGGCAGGAAGCATCCAGCACAGAAGAAAGATGTAGGCTAGGAGGCTAAGCTAGTGTAGACTTTTCATGTTTTCTGCCTGCTTTGTATCTTGAACACATTGGCAGCTAATTAGATTGTGCCCACCCAGCTTGAGAGTGGGTCTGCCTTTTACAGCCCACTGACTCAAATGTTAATCACCTTTGACACACCCAGGATCAATACTTTGCATCCTTCAATCCAATCAAGTTGACAGTATTAACCATCACAGTATGCTCTTCTCTGGCCCAGGGCAGGTCCAAAAATACTGTCTAAGATCCAAGGCCTGGAATCAAAGACCCCAAGAACCCAACTGGTGCTCTATGATCGTGTGACTGAATTGTTACCTAAGGTACAAGACAAATTCCCCTTTACTTTTCCCTTTGCCTTACTCAAGGAGAAGTCTCTCCCTGTAGCCAACATAGCTGGGGATGGATCGGGTCTTACCTGAAGCCAGCAAGTCTCAGTGTCTCACCCAAGGCCCTTGATGTAGTATCTAGGTATTGCTGCTGTTTTTCCAGAACCCAAAGTCTCTTTAGTTATCAGGTGATAAAGCCTGCTAGAACTGATTCCTTCCCTTCAAGATATCAAGTGCCCTCCTGTCCAAGAGTTTGTCTAGAAATGTCATTCAGGGGCTAGGCCCTGGAAAGTGGGCCTCATGACTCTGACCAGTACCCTATCCTGCTGTGGCTTAGCTGGTATCCAAGATGCAAAACAAAGTCCTCCCTGCTCTGTCCTTTCCTCTCCTCAAGCAGAAGAAAGTGGTTTCTTTTGGAGCCACAAGTTGTGAAGCCTGGATTTGGGTTAGAGGTGAGGCCAGTACTCCCTTAGCCACCCGGGCTGGTGTCTCAGTCAGTCTTGTGCACTCCTAGTCCTCTGGCTCTAGGTCCCTTTCCGCACTAGGATTCACCTAGGAGTTTCAGTTCTTGTGGCCTAAACTGCCTTTCAAGTTTATTTAAGACCCCGGAGCCTTTATCCTGTGGTGGTGATGGTTGCAGGAAATTAAGTTCTGACTGCTGGGATTGACAATTCCCCTCTGGCTGGGGCTGATTTAAATGCTCCCTCTGTGGTCAAGCATCAGCAGTGTTTGGTCAGCATTTTCTTTCTGCTTTAACACGGCAGCACTGAGTTCAATGCCTCACGACTGCTGAGTTCTTCCTCTCCCTAAGTTACGGAAATGCTCTCAGCACCATGCCTTCATTGCTGGAAAACGGGAGTGGGGTGGCGTCTGTGATTCAAGGCAGTTTTTTAGTATCTCTTCAGTGCCTCTTTCAGCTATATGAATTGAAAACCAGGTATTGTGTGTGCTCACCTGAATTCTGGTTCTTATGAAGGTGCTTTTGTGGTATAAATGTTGTTATATTGGTGTCCTTGTGGAGGGGACAATTGATAGAGCCTTCTATTCTGCCAACTTGCCCCATCTCCTCATCTTGCAGCTTATATTATATGTTAACTGTAAAAGCTTTACTTAAAAAGAAAATTCTGCACATCGGTCATACCCATTTATCAAAAATGACTTATTTTTTAAACTGGAAGATCCGACTGAGTCTTACTATTGCAGGTATTTTGATAACAAAGGTTATAATGGGAGTATGTTTTTATTCTAAGTCCTAACTTTTATCATTTTAACAGATATTTAAAATATTTAACTCTGCTTAATTACCAGTAAGCCATTTGATATGCTTTCTGGACTTTTAAGAAAGATTTATTTCCACTACCTTAAACAATCTTATAGTATGGTGGGCAGAATAATTGCACCTACCAAAGATGCCCACAACCCTATCTCTGGAATTTGTGAATATGTTGTAATTCAGGGCAAAAGGGACTTTGCAGATGTGATAAAGCTAAGAATGTTAGGATGAGAAGATTTTCCTGGATTATCCAAGTGGACCAACTCTAATCCCATGAGGCCCTAAAGTGGATAATTATTACTGATTGTGGTCAGAGATGTGAGAACAGACGGAGAACGAAGGGCCAAAGACCTTCAATCTGACCAGTCTCACGTCTTTCACTTTAAAAGTGGAGGAAGGAGGGAGACCATGAAACAAGAAACGTGGCAGCCTCAAGAAGCTGTGAGTGACTCTCACCTGACAGCCAGAAAGAAAATGGGGACCTTGGTTCCACCATTATTCTGTTTTAGAATTGCAAGAAGCATCCTTTAAAGCAATAAGGAAAGAAAATAAAAGTGATACACTTTAAGTATTTGGTTTGTGCTTAAGCCCTAGACATTCATTATATATGCTTATTCAGAATTGTATGGTTCCCTTCAGCCGTTAGCTATAGGTATCTAGTGATAAATAAGATAGTTTAAGACTAAATACATATCTTACAATTATATTATTGGCAATATGCAGCATAGGGTAATTTTGGAGCATTGTTCTGTTTCTAAAGCCCAGTATTTGCATCATCACAATCTAACAAAATAAATAAAATAGGACAACATAATTTTCAAGTACCTAAAAAATTATAGGAGAATTATATTTTTAAAAAATTCAGCTTCACTCTTTTTGAAATGATTATATTACTTTCTGTATTATATTCCCTTATACTCTATATTTGATACTGTGCATGATATAAACAAGTGTTAAGCTGAAAGTCAATAGTGTTGTTGTATCATAAAAATACTTCCTTTGAACTATTTGGCAAGCCTCCTAACTTCTCTAAATTTCAATTTTTTAATTTGACAATGATAGATTTGTAAAAGGTGATTTATTTATCTGATCATTTTGTAAACATTTATTAGAAGAAATTGCTCACATCTTCTACTTTTGAAATTTCAAATATAGTCAGTGGTACTCTACAAACTCATCTTAAAAAATCTTATTTACCAAATACAGTATTCATACTACTATGTAAATTATTTTGTTGCCTCCTAATACAGGTTTGCCTGTCCAAAATTTATTAAAAAGTTAGCATTACTGCAATAATTTTCTTTAAAACAGTGCATTTGATAAGAGACTAATAAGCTATGAGACATAGCCATTGGAGATAATACTTTTCCTCACTGTTTTTGATTTTCTAAATCCTTTTCACTTACCATTTAATCATTTGAACTATCTATTGTGTATTCATTTGTTCCTGTAGTTTGTCTCTCTCTTTACTTACTTCATTACTCATTTTTAATCTGGGGAAATAAATTTCTGGGTTTTATGTAATATCTAACAAGCTTAGTTTTTGTCCTAAATATATTGAATAAACTTCCTGTTGGAAATTTTAATAAATCAACTAATTTTAAATGGTAATTTTTGGCAACTTTTTAAAGCTTTCAATCTAGGTTTCTATATTAATTTTTCAAATAACCATATCAGTTGCATATTTTTAGGTATATAACCTGAGTTGCATGATAAGGAAATATACTCCATCTACATCATTTTTGCATTGTTTTAAGGGAATATAAGAAGTATGAGTTTTTAATTTATTTTATTCTGTGAGAAATCTGATTTTTAGAAAGAAACTACTGTTCCATTTTTGGGGGATTTTAGATTATAACTTTAAAAATAGCAGACTCTTCTCCCACCTATCTTATAAACTGATGGGACTAATTAATAATTGGTGCAATTAATTTGCCTTTTTTGGAAGGCAAACTAGTTATATACCTAAAACATTAAAAATATGACTTCCCCATCAAAATAATTTGTTATACTAAATAATAATATTAGATTTGAAAATACAAGTTTAAAAACCATAGATTTATATATAGTTTCACATATAAAAGTATTTTCCCAAACACAATATGGTGACAAAAAAATAAGAAGAAAACTAAAGGCTTCATAATTTCAGATTGATTAATAACTATAATATATACATAAAAAATACTACATAGTAATTCATGGTTATTACATAGATGTGCATGTATTAACTTGAAGAGACATTTATGCTATATTGCTATATAAATTAACTCCGATATAAAACTAAAATATAATCCCATTGCATAAATATTCTTAGGAAAAGTCTAAGCATAGACTTAAATATTCTTAAATGTCTGTTCATTTCTTATTGCTTTACAAACTTACTGTTCACCACTAACTTAGTGGCTTACAACAAAGCAAATTTATTATCTTATATTTCTATGAGTCAGAAGTTTAAAAAGAGCATTATGGGGCAAAAATCAAGGTGTCTGCAGGGCTCTGTTCCATCTGGCAGCAGTAGGAAAGAATTCACTTCTTGTTTATTTCAGCTTTTATAGGCTTCCTGCATTCCTTAGCACATCACCCCTCTATCTTCAAAGCCAGATGTGCCTATCTCACGTCATTGTGACTTCTGCTTCTGTATTCACATCTTCGCTGCCCCTGACTCTCCTGTCTTCCTCTTTCACATTATAAGGACCTTTGTAATTATATTAGATGCACACAGATAATAATCTTTCCATCTCATGATCTTCAACTAAATCACAGCTGCCAAATTCCTTTTGCTGTGTAAAGTAATATATTCGCAGAGTCAGGATTTTTCATGTAGACATCTTTGGAGAGCTGTTTTTCTACCTACCCCAAAAAGGTATTTATTTTTATTTCTTTTTCATTTCAGATAATTTCTGACCCTTTCTTCCCCACTCTCATCCACTAGCAAGTAATCATTATTAGCCAAATAGTGTATATCCTCCCAGATTATTTTTACATATATGTTTACACAGATAGGTAGATACTTATCACATCATGGAATCATACATTCTGTTATTATTCTTAAATTTTCCTTGAAATATATACTCTGAATATTTTACAGAATTTTTGTATAGTCCTCCTGTAGGTTTATGAACACAGTTTTAATTTGACGGTTGCTGCCAAATTGCTCACAAAAATGTTGTAAAATTAGAAACCCACCTCCTGTGTCTGAGGGTAGTTTTTTCTTCACAATTTTTGTAAAGGTTGGACATTATTATTCATTATAATATTTGTAAAATTGGAAAAATATCTGCAATTAAAATCAGAAATTAAAATCTTTTAAAAACAACAAAAATGCTTTGCAGTACAGTGATGTTGGGAAAATCAATAAATAAATTCATGAAATAGATGACAGTCAAGGAAGAAAATAAGAATATTAACACTACATTGTTTAACGAAAAATGTCAGGGAAACTGGCTGAAACAAATACAAAATTAAGTAAAGCCTTATTTTATACATTACTTCAAATTTTAATATCAGATAAATGTCAGTCTGAAAAAAATCAATTAACCAATAACTTATAAAACAGAAGATATATATACTGATTAATGGGTCTTAGATTTAAAAAAAAATTTAAAGTAATAGAAATGTGATAAATCACAAAGTAAAATGGTCAGTGTATTTCACCATGTAAATATTTAAAATGCTTTTGAAAATCTAAAAACAAAAAAGTAAAAGCCAGCAATAAACCAAAAAATTAGTTTGGAAAATACTTGTCAAACAAAACTGTAATACTTTCAATAAGTATTAAAATTAAATAAGGCTATTAATAAATGACTGAGATTATTTAATTCATGGACTACATTCATGAAACACATTTAATTCTCAGAAGTATAAATGCTATACAAATAAAATAAAGACTCTAGAAAATAATGTATTTAAATTAAACATTCTAATCAAGTTAATAAATTTGTAAACCTATCATTTTATCCCATGAAACTATAATAATGCCTGGTACATAGGAAGGCACTTAAATATTTATTAAAGAGAAAAATGAATGAATGATTTCTTCATAGCATTATTTATAATATTCAAAATTTGGAAATTACCCATATGTGCAACCCAAATAAAAGAAACAGTTAAATAAATGATACCTAAATAAAAAATATCAATTAGGTAACATAAATCATGTTTTGGAAAATATTTTATGTCATCTGAAAAAATGTTTAAAAGATAATTTTCAACATTAAGCCTGAGTCCTTTTATAATTAGTTATGACATCAATGAGTTTTCTCTAATTATATAGATAATGAAATACAGCTACAGCTGATCTCATTTTTTCTTGCTTCTGCTTACCCAAAGCAGTAGGTTGTGTAAACTCTAATGGCACTTCAACTTCTCTGAGGCCATGCAAAGCCTCCTTACCTCAAAGCTCTTGCCTTGTTGATACATGAAGTCACTCTTTTCCTGCTGCTAACTCTTCGTACTACTATGGCCTTACCACCCTTTATACCTACTTAAGCAGCAAAGTCATTGAACCCACAATAAAATAGCCTGTAATAATATTCTGAACCATTCAAATAACTTAGGAATCAGTTCTGCTGCTGTCTTGAGTTAATTCTTATACTTACACTTGATCGATCCCTGTCTGTTGCTTTGAAACTGTTTTACTTCTGGAGCACAATCCTCGCTTTACAGGCCCATGCCTTCTCTGGTAACTCAAATACTCCTGGCCATGCGTACACCCTCTTCTTTTTACTTCAGCAGATTTCATATCAGAAAGATGTAATTTAAAGCTAGATTATCCATGACCCCAACATTATAAGTACTGCATAAATAAAACAGTGAGTTTTGGCAGGATAAACTGAGCTTTATTTCTCTACATCATCTGTCCCATGCTATCACCCCATAATTGACACCATCTTCCTCCTTACAGGTGGGTTGGTCATGGGAACTCATTATAAATATAAAATGCTTTGTAATATTCTTCTGACGAGGGGGACTATATTTTCTGAGAGGAGGGGGAAATAGTGATTGGAATAAAACCAGAGTCTAAATTATATGCTTGTAAAAAATTAATTCAAGGTAGGTTTATGGCACCACAAGGATTTAGGAAAAATTGTATTTGAGATTCTCTAGAGCAGTGTGGCCACAAACAGGTTTTCTAATTTTTCTCTGAAATGCATTTGAAAATTATGTACCACCTCACATTTACTAAGTTAAAATAAAATTTGTTTCATTATAGGTTTATGAAGTTCCAAGTAATGCAATTTTTCAGGTTTTTGTAAACTTAAACATTAAGTTGTTTTTGTGTTTAAAGAGGACACTCCCAATTCCTCCCACCCATCCCTTATAACATTGCTGTCATTCATTTTACTTATCCATAAGCTATGATCACCAAATACATTGTACCAGTTATTTATTTTGAATACTGTTTTCAGTTAGATAAATTAAACACAAAAAAACATACAATCTTTATTCTATCTTCATTCTTTCTCTAACAATCTTCCTTTTTTATGTAGACCTAATTTTCTGACCTATATTATTTTCATTTTCTCTGAAGACTTCTTTTAACATTTCTTGCAAGCCAGATCTACTGGGAATAGATTCTCTCAATTTTTGTTTGTCAAAAGAAGTCTAGTTCTTCACTTTTGAAGGATTATTTCACTGGATACAGAATTCTGGTGTAGTGGGATTTTTGCTGTTGTTGCTTTGGTTTTTCTTTTAGCACTTTAAATACTAACTTCACTCTCTTCTTGCTTGCATGAATTTTTTTGAAAAAACAATTCCTATGTAATTCTTATCCTTGCTCATCTATAAGTAAGTTGTCTCTCCTGCCATTCCTGGCCCTTTTGATTATTTTTTATTTGTCTTTGACTTCTGGCATTTTGAATATGGTGTGCCTAGGTATAGAATTTTTTATTCTTATTTTGCTTAATGTTCTCTAAGCTTCTCGCATTTGTGGTTTGTGTCTCATCGATTTTGGAAAATTGTTAGTCATTATCACTTTAAATAATTTTTTGTTGTTGTTCCTTTCTTTCTGTCTTTTCCTTTCCATATTGCCATTAAACCTATATTAAATATTTGATAATTGTTCTACATGTTGTAAATATTCCTTTCCGCCTTTTTATTTTCTCTTTGCTCTTTAGTTTGGGAAGTTTTCATTAGCATTTATTCAAGGTCATTGATACTTTCTTTAGCCATGCCCAGTCTACTGGTAAGCCCATCCACTCCATTATTGTTATCTCTTATAGTACTTTTAAAAATTTAGCACTTAACTTTACTTTTCTTCCTTAGAGTTTCTATCTCTCTCTTTACATCACTCATTTGTTCATCTTTTTTTTTCCATTATCACACATAGCATACTCATCATAGTTATTTTAAATTCATGGTATGATATATTAAAAAACCTCTGGCATAACTGAATCTGGTTCTAATTTTTGCCCTGTCTCTTCAAATTGTATATTTTTTGACTTTTAGTAAAATTTATATTTCCTTTGCTGAAAGATAGACATATTGGGTCAGTTAAAAGGCACTGAGGAAAATAGATCTTTAGTGTGAGGTTTTATGTTTTTTCTGGCTAGGATTTAGGCGTGTTTACTGTTTTCTATATCTGTAAGTTTCAGAGGCTAAAATTTATTCTGTTGTCTTTGTTTTTGTTTCTTTTCTTTTCCTTGTGTTTCTTTAGATCCTCCTTCTTAAATAATGCTTTAAATTTTCAGTTCTTTCCATTGTAATTGCCTATTACTATGCAGAAGTCCTATTGATGTGGTGGTAAGGTATGGGGAGAAATAGTTTTCTGTTGTCCTGTGATTAGATTGCAATCTTTCAGTGAGCCTGTGACTCAGGGCTGTGATCTTCACAAATTATTGCTAGTGCTTTTCCCCTCAGAAAGGAACTGGAATTAGGTATTCCCATCCCCCCGTGTCAGGCTCCTGTAAAACCTACAATGGTTAGGTTCTGGTAAAATAGTTTGACTTGAGGGAAGGCTTTTGTTAAGGAGAACAGCTCTGGTTATATTTTTATATGGTTACTTTTCCTCTTCCCCTGCCAGGGGATTTTCTCAGATCTTTGCCCTGAGAATTTGCTGGGACTTCTGGGGGTCAAAACTTATGAAAATGTGGGTCCCCCAACAAGGCTGCTCTCCCTCTAGTTCTTAAGTCTCAAGATTGTGCACCCGAGCTGCCAGCAATTCAATGATTACTGTTTAAGTTTCCCTATCCCAGAGCTAGCTGCAGCAATAGGTTCCTGCTCCCGGGCTTCTTTTCTAAAAAGCTGTGATTCTCTGTATTTGCCTATGTCTCTAATTTGAAGGACAGCAGCTTGCCTTTGCTGGATTTAAGAAAAGTTGAAGACATTAAAGTTTTTAGCTCTTTTTTCTTGTGAAGATGAGAGTGATGACTTCTAAGTTTCTTAAATGTCTGACCTGAGACACTTAACATTTTAGATCTCTGTTTAGTTTCATTTATATTGATCATTTATTTGCCTTTAGTCTTACAGACTGTATTCATTTCCAAAATTATGCAGGCCAATATCTTATTCCCCATAATTCTCAGTGAGATTGTTTCAAGCATTTATAGTACAATGAATGTCTTTCATCATATTCTACATTCCATCCTATGATCCCCTGACCTCCTAAGTAATCTGGCATTCATCTGTATACATTAAAGTTCACTCATTATCCTATAAAGTTATATGAGTTTGGACTAATGCACAGTGATATATATCCACTATTACAACATCACAAACACCAGGTTCACTACCCTTAGTAATACCCTCTGCTTCACTCATCCAACCCCTCCCCATCTTGAACCCATGACAACCACTAATATGTTTACAGTAACTATAGTTTTGCCTTTTTCATAATGTCATATAATTGAAATCATATAGTATCTAGCCTGTTTAGATAGGCATCTTGAATTTAAAATTCATCCACATCTTTTGGTGGCTTGAGTACTCATTTTTAAAGCACTGAATAATATTCCATGCCTTACAGTTTTCTTACTCCTTAGTTCAGTTAGGTCTGAGTTCCTGTCCTATTACTGAGAAGAGGCATGTGGACACTGGAGAGTGAGTAAGGCAGAGTAAGGTTTATTAAGTGAAAGGAAAGCTCTCAGCAAAGACAGGGACCTGAAGCGGGTCACTGGAAATGGGCCTGAGTTCTGTTTTTTTTTTATGTAGCAAGAACAAGGGAGTCTTCTGTGGGTTCTTCCCAAATGGGAAAGGTAAAGCTCCCTCCTAAGGGTGTTGCATCTGTGCATGTCTGGGGTTGGCCATAGTGTCTACATCTTGGTTATAACCCATGAGTGCATAAGCGAAACCTACAGGGGGGCTAAAACCACAATGCTGATGTCATGTTAACGATATTATAATGAGCTGGGTCCAATTAAAGATATTTAGGTTGATTTATTTCACCTGCACCTAAGTTGGGACAGTCCCTACTGAGCAAACATCCTGGCATAAGAGGAAGTTCTTAATCAAATTTCTTCCCATTATCTACATGGGCAGTGCAGGTGCGGTCCCAAAGTGTTTTTCCACTCCCAAGACCCTCCCTCTCTATCTACATAACTGGCCTTTAACTGCCTCCTCTCTTACATGGATGGCTATGCCATAGTTTACAAATTCACCTATAAAGAACATCGAGGTTACTTCTAGTTTGTGGAAATTACGGCTAAACTATGTTATAAACATGTGCAAGCAAAGTTTTGTTTGGAGATAAGTTTTTAAATCAGTTGAGTAATTACCTAGGAGTATGAATGCTACATTTTATAGTTAGACTATGTTTAGCTTGGTAAGAATCTGCCAAACTGCCTTCCAAAGTGGCTGTACAATTATGCATCCACTTTGTTGCCACAAGGGCAACAAATGAGCAGTATTCCTATTGCTTTACATCCTCACCAACTTTTTTGGTGTCAGTTTTTTGGATGTTAACCATTAGAGTAGGTGTCTCGTAAAATCTAATTTTATTTAAATTTGCATTGTCTTAATGATATACGATGATGATTATTTCTACCTGTGTTTCCTCTCTAGTGATGTGTCTGTTAGAGCTTTTGCCCAGTTTTTTCTTGGGTGGTTCGTTTTGTTATTGTTAAGTTTTAGGATTTCTTTATTTTGTATACATGTCTTTATGAATTTCCCAAATATATTCTCTGATATTGGGCCTTGTTTATTGATACTCTTCGCAATGTCTTTCTCAGGTAAGTTTTAAAACTGATAAACTGTGAGTTATTTTTTTCTTTCATGAATTTTGTCTTTGATGTTGAATCCAGCAACTAATTGCTAAACTCATCATCACACCAATTTTTACTTATGTTTGTTTTTTTCTTAGAAGTTTTCTAGTTTTGGATTTTAAATTTAGGCCTATAATCCATTTCAAGTTAATTTTTTGTGTAATTTATAAGATCAGGCTAGATTCTCTTTTTTTCCCACACAGAAGTCTAATTGCTTTAGCATCATTTACTGAAAAAAAAAACTATCCTTCCTGCATTGAATTGCTTCTGTGACTTTGTTAAAAATTACTTGACTATATTTGTGTGGCTTCATGTCTGGGGTCTCTATTACATCTCTAGTCCATTGATTTATGTGTCTACTCTTCTACTAATATTCTACTGTTTCTAATTCTATAGCTTTATAGTAAGTCTTGAAATTGGATAGTATGAGTCCTTAAATTTTGTTCTTCTCAAGCATTTTTTTAAGGCTATTCCAGTTCTTTTGTTCTTGGGGGAGAATTTTTTAAATGTATTTTTAAATTTTAATTTTTATGGGTATGTAGTAGGTGTATATATTTGTGGTGTGTTAGGAGTATAAGGTATAATCATGTTGTAAACATGTTTTGGCAAGAGGTCAAGACACGGCAAAAAAAGATAAAAGTGTAAACATGTCTTGACCAAATAGGACATGTAAAGCAAGATAAAACGGAAAGATGTTGACACGGATGTTGCCAAATGTATCTGGGACTTTGGATTTTGATAAACAAGTTTGGTAAGCAGTCATGGACACTGCAAAATATTTTGATTTCGGACTTTTGGCAAACAAAAGGATCAAAACAACAATGAAGATTACCATGGTCATAAACAATCAGGAAGAAGGACTCAGGACCACACCTAAGGATGAAGCACAGAAAAGAAGGACTTCACGACCAGTTGGCTGTGGCAAATCCCCAGTTAATCTCTATGCCCCTTGCCGCATGCTTAGCGGCAAGAGCTAGCTGTATGGAGGCCCTCTGCCCATTCACTCTGACATTGAACAACACAAGGATGGACAGACTAGAGGTTGTTTGATCCTCCAAGGGTACACTTGAATGTTGACTGGAACTCGGATTGAATGATTTTAACTGCTCTGGTGAGGCTGGCCCTTAATAACCCCCTTTGAGTGTGTTGTGTGTGTGTGTGTGCTGAGAAATGACAGTTGGTTATAGTAATTATTAAATCATGTGATTCAAGCACCTAACTTGAGTGGCCAGTTGTTGTCATTTCCTGTGCTATAAAACCCTTGAGAAAGCACAAGTTATGTCCTCGTGACATGGTGCATGTGAGATGTTTTGACACAGGCATATAATGTGTAATAATCACGTCAGGGCAAATGGGGTATTCATCCCCTCAAGCATTCTTCATTTCTTTACATTATAAGCATTCTAATTATACTTTTTCTTATTTTAAAATGTACAGTAAATTATTGTTGACCGTAATCACCTTATGGTGCTATCAAATACTGGATCTTACTCATTCTATCTATGTTTTTGTATATATTAGCTATCTCAACTCTATCACTCACTACTCTTCCCAGCCTCTGGTAACCATTATTCTATTCTTTATCTCAATCAGTTCAATTGTTTTAATTTTTAGCTCAATTGTTTTAATTTTTAGCTCCCACTAATGAGTGAGAATGTGCAGTTTGTCTTTCTGTGCCTATCTTATTTCACTTAACATAGTGTCTTCTAGTTCCATCCATTTTGTTGAAAATGACATCTCACTCTTTTTATGGCTAAATAGTACTCCATTGTGTATATGCACTACATTTTATTTGTTTTCTTTTTTTCACATAAACTTTAGAATTATTGCCAACATCTATAGAGTAGCTTGCTAGAAACTGGATTGGGATTGTGGTGAAACTATTCTGCAAATTGAGAAGAATTGACATTTAAATAATATTGATTCTTTCAATTCACAAACACCAAGTATCTTCCCCACTTATTTTATTCTTCTATGATATTTCTCATCAGTGTTTGGCTGTTTTCTACATATAGATGCAATACATATTTTGGTAGATTCGTATAGAAGTATTTCTTCTACTGCTTTTTCACAAAGATCAAAAGTAATTAAACGAAGGAAGAATAATCGTTTCAACAAAGGGTGCTAGAGCAATTGATTATCCATAGACCAACGACTGAACCTCAGTCTAAACATTTAAACCTTACACCTCATACAAAAGTTAACTCAAATGTATTACAGACTTACATAAACAATGTAAAACTACAAAGCTTTTGGAGACCACAAGGGATATTATCTTCAGGATCTCTAGGTGAGCAGGGAATTCTTATACTTGATGCCAATAAACATGACCCATTAAAAAAAAAGAGTTAACAAATTGGACACATCAAAATTAAAAATATTTTCTCTAAAAAAGACCTTCCTTAAAAGGTGGAAAGACAAGCTGTGGACCAGGAGAAAATATTTGCAAATCACATATAAAGGACTGAAATATAGACTATGCAACAGACGGAAACTCAACTGTAAAAAAATAAACAATCCAATTAGAAAATAGGCAGAAGACATGAACAGAAATTTTACCGCAGAGGACATAACAATGGAAAATAAGTACATAAAAAGGTATTCAACAATGCGAGCCATTAGGGAAACACAAATTAAATCAACCATGAGATACCACTAAATACACATACGAGTAATAAAAATTAAATTAAAAAATGTTGACAGTAGCAAATAATGATCAGGATGCAGAGAAAGCAGATTACTCCTATATTGCTGATGGAAATATAAAATGGCACAGCCAGTCTGGAAAACAGGATGGTAGTTTTTTACATGACTAAACATGCCAGTACCATATGACCCATAAATGCATTCCTGAGTATCCCAGAGAGATGAACACATACATTTACACAAATACTTGTACACTAATGTTTACAGCAGCTTTATTTATAACAAATAAAAGTTGGAAATGATCCATGCCATTCCATGGATGACTTGTTATATAAACTATTAGGCATACACACCATGACATAATACTTAGTAGTAAATACATGGAATTATTGATGTGTGATAACCCGAACAAACTGTCAGAAAATTATTCCAAGTGAAAAAAGACAATGCCCAAATCTTATATACTGTATAATTTTATTTAACATTCTTTTTTAAATTTTGGGGTTTTTTTTTGGTGGAGGGAGGGCAGAGTATTGCTTTGTTGCCCAGGCTAAAGTGCAGTGGCACATTCAGGGCCCACTGCAACCTCTGCCTCTCCGGCTCAACTGATTCTCCCACTTCAGCCTCCCGAGTAGCTCAGACTACAAGCTCGTGCCACCATGCCCGGCTAATTTTTGTATTTTTAGGAGAGATGAGCTCTAGCTATGTTACCCAGGCTGGTCTAGAACTCTGGACTCAGGCGACCCTCCTGCTTTGGCCTCTCAAAGTGTTGAGATTACAGGTGTGAGCCACCATGCCTGGCCTATATAACATTCTTGAAATGATAAAATTACGGAAATTTCCAGTTAGGTAATCTTAACCACACAAGAGATGCTATTTGGAGATGGGGCCTTGAGAGATAATTAGGTTTAGAGGAGCTCATGAAAGCAGAGTCCTCATGATAAGATTGGTGCACTTGTGCAAAAAAAAGACACGAGAGCTTGCTGTCTCTTTCTCTCACTGCTGTGTAAGGATACAGCGAGAAGGCAGTCATTTACAAGCTAGAGTCTGACCATATTGGCACCTTATTCTTGGACTTCTAGCCTCCAGAACTGTGAAGAAATAAATTTATGTTGCTTAAACCACTCAGTGTATGATTTTTTTGATGGAAACCCAGGTGGACTAAGACATACAGCTTTTATTCTTTTTCTCCTTAAGCCAAGAAAGTTGCATTATTTAAAGTTTTGTAATGTGTTTAAGAACTTGCTGATATCATTTACAAGCTATGTTATAGCTCTTAGAGTGCATAAATATTAATTTCAGAAGCTATAAGAAGATATATTTTAAAGGAAGAAAACATTCCTAAAGTGCCCCATTTGCTGTTACTTCATTCCACCATTAACTTTTTGAGTTAACTTGGGTTTTATTTTTCTTTTTATTTCCCTCCTTTTTAAAATTAGAACACTTTTTGCTTATTAAGAATCACCTCACAGATGAAAGAAAAATGCTCCAATTATCTTTTGGGAATGAGTTTTCATACTACATGCACATCAATTCTTCTCAAGAGGAGAAATACCTATTTCAAGACTTCTTTTAAAATTACAATTTAAGCAGCTCTTATTTGTGTCAAAATTATTTAGTCTGTTTGAATTGCCCCAAGAAAAAATATTCTAAGAGGCTTTATAAAAGGAAAACTTCTTGTTATTCAACTCATATGTTCCTCCTGAGAATTTTTTAAAACACATCTATTTTAAGAACCTGAGGGAAAATTTACATTTTACCCAGAGTTGTTGTAAACAACAAATATAAAAAGATTCAAACAGAGTTGCTGAAGCAGGAGTGTGTTGAATTACTCTAGTAATTCTTTAGCATCTATTTATATATGTTTCTAATAGTTCCCTCAGAAATATTCACACAAAAAAAGAAATATGATGTTAGAAGCAACAACGTAATGGTCCACTCATACAACATGTTCCAACAGATAAATTATTCTAACACCAATACAAGTAGAAATATATCTAGGCATTATAGATCTGCATCTGTTTTTATAAGACATGCTTACATAATGTATCGATGATCAAATCACTTCTGTAATACAACAACTATGTCCTGGCCCATAGTGGGTACTAATACATATTAGTAGTTAAAGCAATGAAGGTACTTAGTTGTCATAAAATAATGGAATATAAGCATGACCTAAATACATTCTATATATAAGTGTGTGTTTATATAGATGTAACATATATATATATAATATATATATATATACTGTATATCTATACCTACATACATACTCTCAAGCACATATATATGTAAACTTATGATTTGTAGTCTGATTTTTTTATAGAAGAACTGAATTCTCCTTACTGCCTTCATATAAGAAAATAGGCATTCATTTTTCTCTCGATCCTATAAGTTTGCATGATGAATCTGATTCCTCTACCTTTGCAAAGTTGAACATCCTGCATTGAGATGGTGTGGTGGCATCTCAAGATCAAGGAAACTTGGTTCTCTAAGTATCTGGATGTAGAAAAATTCTAACCAACCCAAATCAGCAGATTTGAAAGCTGGGAGGTGTTTGGTAACACCATATAGTCCTTGACTAATATACTCAGTGTTATTGTTCCTTAAATGATCCATGACTTACTCTGTTTATATTGTCAATATAAATCAAATTTTATATAAACATATGCCTTTGTTTAGACAGAAAACACCATATTTTTAATAATAATTCTTTATGTAGACACAGCTTAACACTGGTTTTCATTTCAAATAATATTATGAAATGATGCTGGTCCTAAATATCTGTGTGCTCTGAACTAGAGTAAAATTAAATCTCATTTGATTTTAGCTATATGTACCTTGAGAAGATACTACTAGATAATCATATGCTATATTATGTATTATGGTTTGCCTATACCAGTTAGCTGCCATCCTACTGAGGAAAAAGACATCATTCTAATGTACTGTAATAAATTCTGATCATGAAACCAGCCTATTAGGAAGCACCTCTTGGATATCATGGAAAATATGCTAGGAAAATACATTTTTTTTTAGTGGTGAGTGCATGAAGCCCTGTAAGTAACATTCATGTATACTATTAACAATTTGATCCAAATTATATTGTTTTTATTTTCCTTCATAGGGAAAGAAAAATAGGCACTGAGTCAATAATGTCAATAAGATTGTTGTCTCTTAGAGTTAAAAAGAAATACAGAGATTCTTTACATCATAGCATCAATTGAAAATAAATAGAAGGTGTAAAAACTAATATTCGAATTAAAACTACCTGGAGATATCCATTCATTTATAATACGTGGCTCTACCGGTTCTCTCAAAGTTATTTTCAGTGCCTCCCTGCTTTTATTAAGTTGAAGGCATCTATTTAATCAGAGAAAATTTAAAACTTTACTGAAAGATTACACAGAGGAAAAAACTATATTCTGCTTTTCAGATTCTAAGCAATATTTCAAATTCATAATAGAGACAACGGTTTGAAAAACCACAGCTTTGGTTTAGAACAGGCACCCATTTTGTGGGGAAAAAAAGATTTTAAGATTAAAAGGGCTAAAATTGAGAGGAAGGAAGACAGAATTTATTTAGACAAAAATAAAGGGGTAAGAGATTGGGCGAAGATTCAGATAATCCAGACCAGGTAGTCTTCACTGGGGTTTCTAGAGCTGTCAGTGAGAAAGGGGCTTAATTCAGGAGGGTTGAGCGGTGCTCACCTCACAGGATGTGCACATAAAGGTGTGCAAAGTTGACCTCCAGCAGTTGGTCAGTCTCTGCCAGAGCAAAAACCATTTTTAATATCCTGATGAGACTGCGTGAGAGGCCCTCATGTCCACAGTTCACATAATCTACAGAATGGATGGTCTCGATGTAGTAATCTACAGGATGTAGTAATCTACAGGATGGTCTCGATCTCCTGACCTCGTGATCCGCCTGTCTCGGCCTCCCAAAGTGCTAGGATTACAGACTTGAGCCACCGCACACGGCCGCAAAGCTTTTTAATGGACATTACAGGTATGACTTACACCTTAATTTTATGGACCATTAAGAAAACATTTGACAAAATGTAACATTTTTAATAACATGAATTATAAATTACAATCTGGAGGATTCTTACCTTTATTTATATCAAAGAGCTTACATAAAGCGTTAAATTCTTTTGTTATGAATTATTTCAGAATTGATTCTCTTAAAACGCATACTACAAAAATAATCACATATATTTTGGGAGAATCTTTGAATATAGAACTTTAAGATTTTTAGGCCGGGCGCGGTGGCTCAAGCCTGTAATCCCAGCACTTTGGGAGGCCGAGACAGGCGGATCACGAGGTCAGGAGATCGAGACCATCCTGGCTGACACGGTGAAACCCCGTCTCTACTAAAAACTACAAAAAACTAGCCGGGCGAGGTGGCGGCGCATGTAGTCCCAGCTACCCGGGAGGCTGAGACAGGAGAATGGCGTGAACCCGGGAGGCGGAGCTTGCAGTGAGCTGAGATCTGGCCACAGCACTCCATCCAGCCTGGGTGACAGAGCGAGACTCCGTAAAAAGATTTTTAACTGGTTTTTTGTTCTATATTCCTATGCTACATCAAACTACTCCTGCCAGATGACAATTTAGTCTACTTTAGCACCAGAGAAATCAATTCACAATCCTCCCACACCATAATCAATTGCATTTATTAATTCTCCAGAACTGTGTCTTTCTGTGTAATCTAAATATGTTTCATTTAACCCAATTTGGCCTTAACATAAGAGAAGAAATATATATGTCTTTTCTGAGTATTAAAACTAATCACAGACATTAATAATGCTATGAAGTCATCTTTTAAGACTTTGTTCCTCTGTAGAATAATTTTAATTCTTAAATGAAATGTGTGTGTGTGTGTGTGTGTGTGTGTGTGTGTGTTTTCATTTGGTTGCTTGATGTCTGTCTCCAATTCTGAATAACATCAATTTCCTTTTAGGATGTACTATTTCTCCCCGACTGAGTATAGTCTAGGTGAAACTCACTAAGCTGCCCTCCTCTAGCTTGAAATTTTTGGTTTTAATTGCACGATTTATTTGGTTATTTTCAGGCTTAATTGCTGTGCTAAATATCTTCTATTATTGTAAATTCCATTTTTCAAAGTGCCAGAACAATGGGATCTCCCTTAAGAGGTCACTCTTTTACAAAAGTCTGTTCACAGATCAGCTTATGCTCCTGAGCTTTTATTTCTCATTGAAAGTGAATCCATCATTCAGCCCCTTTCTTGGTAGATGATAGATAGATAGATAGATAGATAGATAGATAGATAGATGATAGTCATAAAGAGATATTCATTTAATTAGACATATAGTTTTATTCATGCAAGCATATGTTAATTGAAATTTATGGTAATCATACTAACTACAATGGAATTCATTTTCAGGATTTTTATAATCAAGGACCAGTGAATATGCTAAAATCTCAGGTTTACGGATGCATCATTGTACTTATGCTCTTCCTTTCCAGTTAAAATAGCCTAAAATTTGTCAACCCTGTAACAGTTACCATGTGCCTGAGAAACAGTCAGATTAAGGCTTCCATAGGAATTGACTAAAATGATCAGGTTTTCGTATGTTACTTTAAAATATATAATTTTTTATTTTAGTTTAGATTCAGGGGGTATAAGCCCATGTTTTTCACCTGGGTATGTTGCATAACGCCAAGACTTGAGGTATGATTGATCCCATTACCCAGATGCTGAGTATAGTACCCAGTACTTAGTTTTTCAATTCTTATTCGCCTCCCTCCATCCTCCTTTAGTAGTCCCCAATGTCTATTATTGCCACCTCTCTGTCCATGAATAGCCATTCTTTAGCTCCCACTTATTGTATGTGTTTTTAAATAAGGTATTTTTTTACCTTTGTAAAAGCAAGTACTGTCCTAACTTAATAATATGCTGTGTCCTTCCAAATATCAAACCCTATTTTTATCATTTGAACTGGAGATGCCCCTTGATATCTTTGAACCTCAAGATTCTTCCTATAAAATTAAAATAATTTCTGTCTTTAGTGGTGATGTTATTTTTCTTTTAAATGCTTTAATATTTAAGAGGAAAATAAACTATCATAATGATTTTCCAAATCAATATTATTCTAGTAGTTATGTGAGGAAAAAATTAAAGATTTTCTTCTTAAATTTAGGCAAGGCTGATTTAGGCAAGCATATTGATCCTTCCCAATCAAAATGCTGATCCCCAGAATCTTGGACACGCTTAAAATTATTCCGAGGAACACACAGAAAATGGCTGGGAGAGTAACCCAGGAAACATATGGCCCAGATCTCAACTTTCTTGCCCAATCCGTTGCCAGCTGAAATGTCACTTCTTCATCAATGCTCCCATCACAAAATGCTAATTTTCTTCAGTTATTTTTCACTATGTTTTCTTTTCTTAATAGCATTTACTACAATTTAAAAGTATTTATTTACTTTTTATATTCTTCCTTCCTTTAATAGAACAAAAACCTTATCTATCATACACTTATTTCTACCTATACATCTTGCTGTCACCAACTTCTCTCTTCTTATAATCTTCTTAATCAACTCTAATTGACCTTTATCCTAATTTCTCTCCTAAAACAGGGCTTATCAAAAATAGTGATGACCTACATCTTGGCAAACCTATTGCAATCTCCCCTTAGGTACGTTCAGTCTGTCTCAATTCTTAATATATTTTTGTTTATTGACCCGGTGTCTACATTTTTACTGCCTTACTCATGCATTTCACACTTATATCTAATCAGTTAAACGTTTACACATACATTTCTGAAAAAAAAAGAAATAAATCTTGATTTTCCCTTTTGTCTCACACTCTTCATCCAGTCTATTAGTAAATCATGTCTATACTTTTTTCAAAATACAACATAAATCTAATTTTTTAAAAATAATAATATACTAATACCCAAGTGAAAGATACTATCACTTACTCCTGTAACACTACAACAGTCTCTCAGTAGTTGCCTTGCTCCTAGTCTTGCTCCTTTCCCCTAATAGATCATTTTCCACAGAGCAGCCATTATCAGGTCGAAGTGTAGAACACATTCTCACTTCACTATTTATATAACATTAAATTTAATTTTAAATCAGGCATGTTACATACATCAAGCAAATAGTTATTAATAATTTATTAAGAAACATTTTCAGATGAGTCAAATAAATAGGTTGGTTTAAGGAGGTAATGAGAAATAAGACAATATACACTCGTGTCATATGCTTTATTGGTGAAGAAATGGAAGAAAGTGATGTTCTGAAGAAAAAATGAGGGTTAGAAGTAGTTTATATTACATATTTTCAAAAGTGGCTGATAAAGAATGAGAGATTGAAGATGAAAGAGAAAGAGAGTGACTGTGCAAGGACCCAGATGAGACATGAGACTGTGGCTTCCATTATGTCTGTCTCTGTCTCTCTATCACTTTATAGAGGCAGTTAAGAAGCAATTCACAGAGAGAAAAAGAGTTTAGTAACTTTTGTCATTGAGACATGCAGATATAGAGATAGAATAAGAATTTCCTAGTGCCTGTCTCTTCAATTTAACTCAATTTTAAAATCCAATTATGTGTTTAAAAATGCATATGAAATACAATGCCTAAGAATGGATTACAAATGTTACTTTGACCTATGAAATGAGCTTAATCTAAGATATTGGTATCAATTAAAAGGTTATTCTGTGGAGGGCAAAATCTTGCAAATTAACAAAAGGCCCAGAACAAAGGGACAACAGCAACATCACCAACAAATACCAGCAAAAGCTTTGACCAGGAAAAAACTGAGCACAGGCTCTCTTAGGTATAGCATTAAAACAAGCAATTCTTCCCCTGAAATTCAAGATTAACACAATAAGCACAAAATATTGTATACTGAAAATGTTTTACTTTTGCAAGGAGAATATGCAAATTGGTTGGTTAGAATACTCTACCATTTTTCTCTCCTCTAAAATCATCATGCTTTGTATGGCTAAAGGGAAAGAGGTTACTATTGTTGCATGGATATTAACCAGTCTCTGCTATCATCTGAGTATAGTTTCAAAGTAAACCTTGAAGTGATTGATACTGTGGGTGAGACGAGCAAAGTATAGTACTATTGTTGAATATGCCAAACATATTGAAACCATACTTGTTTGAAAAGAGAAGAATGTAGTTGTACTTTACAGTTCTGTACTATTTTTTTGTATGTTGACAAACATTTTTGTCAAGTTCAAGAGCCTTTCTTTACTAACTTCAAAAAGGAATGTCATTTTAATAATTCCAGTGCTGACATTTGCACCTGCAGTATAATGTATGCGTTCAAATCTAACTACATTTTTCATAATTACTCTGTTAGTCATTTCATGTTTTTAAATCTTTTTTTAAATGTGTGTATTACAGTTCCCAAATAAGAATTCTTTCTAATAACAAGCCTTACATTAAATTTTGCTCTAATTATTATTTTTAGAATTGAAATATTATTAATTCAGTGGCTCCACTATAATTATATTTGCCTCATTATCCAGTTGACCTTTATTAAAAGTTTAACAGAAAGGATATTTTAATAGGAGGGGTATTTTCAATACAATTTGATTCCAATTTTGTATATTTTTTGTGGGGATATGTCCTATTGTATTAATCTGCGAAGAGATATATTGTATTATAACTATGATATTAATATAAAAATGCTCTATATATGATAAAAGTAAAATGTAATATACCATCTATTTTATTTTATATAAAAACAAGTATTGTAAATTATATCTTCCAAGTAGGTGTCTTGCTGTAATAACATTATCATTTATGCCTAACATATATAAATATACATTTATATTATACATTTATATATATCTGTATTATATAATATAGATATATTTTCTATATCTCATGAAAATAATTGATTCTAGATACCATTATTTATGTTCCAAAATAAATAGCCTTTATTTGGATTTTGAAGGAAAATCCAAATAAAAATTTGTGCATAATCATGCCTTTAAAAATATATTTTAAATTGTGCTAAAAATACCACAATGCTGGATGAAATCGTCTCTAAAATCAGTACTGATGCTTGAAGTCTGATTTTTTTCAAAATAGAAAACTTAAAATAATTAATTGAAATAATTTAAAAACTTAAAGGAGGTGGGCGCATGGAACCCAGGAGGCAAAGGATGCAGTGAGCTGAGATTGCACCACTGCACTCCAGCCTGGGTGACAGAGCGAGACTCTGAAAAAAAAAAAAAAAAAAAAAAAAAAAAAAAAAAAGTTAAGATTAAGCAACATATGACTACTATCAACTAGCTGTTCTCATGCTGTTTTCTAATCTTAACCTTCAGCATTTGACACAGTTCACTTGCTCCTCCTTCACATACTTTTGCCACTTGTCTCTCCCAAACCACATAATCATACTGACTATTCTGTCACCCCACACTTCCAATCTGTTATCTTGCCTTCAAAACATATCAGCTTTCTGACCACATCTTATTCCCTCCATTGGTCTTAGACACCAACATCTCTCACCTGGATTAAAGCAACCATATTCAAATGAGTCTCTCTTGTCCACTCTTCCCCAACCCTGCACCCCACTCTACACATAGTCTAGTCTCAACAGAGCAGCTGGATTAATCCTGATAAACCTAAATGTATCTTGCCACCCTTCTATTCACATCCCTGAAGTGATTCCCCATTTGTTTTATACTGAAATGTAAATGTCCTTAAAATGCCTTGTAAGACCCTACATAATCTGGTTTACCTTTAATTCGCTATCACATCTGTATTAAGTTTTGTGCTCCCTGCTCTGGCACACCGGCCTGCTTGCTCTATCTCACATAAACCCAGCACACTTCTTCATTTAGATGTTTGCTGTATCTGTTCTCTCTTTCAACAGTGTTGTTCTATTAGGTATTTGTTTGGCTAACTTGTCCATATGCTTCTGTATTTTCTCAAATGCACCCTTTTGATGAGAATGACTCTGACCACACATTAAATATTTCAATGAATTTCCCCTGCACTCATAGTTCTTCTTACCTTGCTCTACTTTGGCTTTTCTCCATCTAAGTTAGCACTTGTTAATATACTTTTAAATTTTATTATTTGTCCTGTCTGCCTTGGTCCAGAAGAATGTAGGCTACATGGGGGCACACAATTTTGGTCTTACTTGTTTGTTGATATATCCCCTGCACTTAGACAAGTGAATGGCACTAGTGAGAAATTAAAAATTTGAGAGTCTGAATGATTGAATAAAACATATGTTTCAATTTTAATTAATGCATTTGACTTGCTTAGGCATAAAAATGGTGACTTTTTTCTGTCATGTAAAATTGAAACTCAGATCTAATTTACACATTTAACACGATGGTGAATAGGGTGTTTTGTTTTAATTAATTAACTTACTTATTTGGTAAACTCTGCATGGTGTTTTAAAAAAATTCTGGTTATAGAGTAATTTTCTAAGGATGAAAGAGAGGTAGAATAATCATTTGGTAAAAAATAATAATTCAGGATTGACATATTTACTTAAAATCACTCACCTATAATATTTAGGAAAAGTATATAAGATTGGGTCTCTCTACATATACATGTAGCTGATTGATAGACACCATTTTGCCATTTCTAAGCTCTTGAAATTCTGTACTTAGTGTTCAATTTCCTATTTTTTATATGAATAAAAATTTTTAATTTGGAACAAAGCAGTACATTGATATGCAATATTTGATCACAAATATTGACATGCAATATTTGGTAACAATCATTTATTGTAGCTAAACATAAACAAAAAATAGGATACTTTCTCTCCCATGTCAATAATATCTCCATTTGTAAAAAATAACTTCAATAATACCTGCTTTAGGGGAATGAGGTAAGAACAACATGAGTTCATGCAAGTTACATATTTGCTAGTGTTCTTGACATTTAAAAAATGTTTAAAATGTTGGCTATTATTTTTTATGATGATTACCAATCCAGTTCCAAAAGAATTAAAGTTCACAGAAATGCTTCATTCTGTACCTTTAAAGTATTTTCCATAAATATCACGTAACAACTTTTTGACTACTGTTATACCTAGGAAGATAGTAAAGTTTAAATTATATGAATTGATTATTTTATTTAAAAATATGTATTTTTGTAATTGAATGTACACTATAATTATCATGCTTCACTTGAAATTACTATCTAATAAAGCATGTTTGACATTTACAAAGTCCCATGTTTTCTTTAAAGAGATTCATATGATATCACTGATTGTCATCACTAATCACATTTTGGAAACTAGGAATTAAATGAAGGAATGTGTTTGTTTGGATATAATGTTACATATACAGATCTCTTGCATTGTGAATTGGTTTAAAGTTGTTAGAGGAATAAATTGAATATGTGTGTGTGTGTGCACGTATATGCATGTGTGTTATATAGTCATATATTGGAGGTTATCTGAAGTTTACACAAAATGTTAAGTTTTTGGAAAGATTCTAAAATAAATTATTAATAATGGCAAAATATAAAGATACAATATGTTAGCACTTAATATATCTGTTCAGCAGTATCTTTCTTTTAGAACCATAATGAGCAAAATTAAAGAAGACTGATAGTGCAGCCTTATGAATTTTGTAGTTTATGGGATCCATACTAACTTGAATAGTCCATTAATAAGATTATTATGAGAGAGAGATTTAAATGCTTTTAAGACAATTAAGGTTTTAGTTTTTTTCCTGTAAGAAAGATAATTACCTATATCTTTGTTATATATGAGTAAATAATATACTTTAAAGTTCCCCAAGATTTAGTTTTTTTAAAAAAACTTAAATAAAGTAGAAATTGTGATAGTTTTATAGAGAAGTTAGATAACAAATGTCATAAAAAATGATACACAGGCTTGAATAATAATCTCAGTATACTTAATGAAAAGTAGAATGTATTTTTTGCTCCTGACTTTGATTTTGAAGTAATTATAAAACACAGAGAATTTCAAAAATAGTACAGAGATGTACCCGTCATTCAATTTTTCATCACTGACTACATCTTAAATATAGTACAATATTAAACTAGAAATTTTCCATTGGTATAATGTGTGTGTGTTTACTTGTCTTTTAGATATTAATATTATTGCTGAAAGTTGGACTTTTCATAGAACAAATGAGATTAGGTGAGGTTCTCATTATATTAAAACACACACACACAGAGATTTCTGCTAATTGTTACAAATTACTTTGAGCATGATCCTGTGTTATCTTCTATAAAACTTTTGTTTCCAGAATGCTAAAGGATTCTAATCCAAGTTTCATGTGGCATCTTCTACTCTCTTAGGCTGCTATAGTGGTGTGTCAGAGGTCTATTAAGGTTCAAATGACTCAAAAGATAGCAAAAGACAAGATGATATCACCTATGTTGTTAAACTTAGTCTTTCCCCTTTAAAAGGAAGTTGTAAATGACATACTCAATCTGATTTTTAAAAAATAGTACAATATACATGTATTACACAGTACAATAATTAAAATATGTTTGTGAAATATTTGCTTTTAAAGCATTAGTCAGGTTTTTCTAGAAATTCTTTTTTAGTAAACCTATTATCTCTACTCATCAATACAATCTTAAAATAGTATTAACGATAATTTTTTTTTTTTTTACTTTTTATTCCCACCGCTATCAAGGAAAGATATTATGTATCCTCTTGAGGGAGGTCCAAATAGTCATTAAGGAAGTTGAGCAGCTTGGCTTTAGAGTTATTATTTATCATTTACACAGAACCATAGATATGTATAGCACCAAGGAGAATAAAGAAATGCCTTAAACTAAGAGATTTGTTTCCAACGTAACCCAGTAAGGAAAAATAGAAATCCAATATTGATAGTTTTGTAATACAGGAAGATTTTATAACAATGAAAGCCTTTGAAATATCAAGAAATATTAATATAAGAGATAATAAGATCTTAAAAACAATTGATATTGTGACATTTAAGAAACATAAAAGTAGCAGAGGAAGAATATAAAGGCATCACTCCGTAGAAAGGTCAAAACAGAGCTATCTAGGAATGTGAATTTAGAAAAATATATCCCAGTAAAGAATATTACATTTAAGGGAAGTCTAAGAATATGTCTCCCTGTCTATATATGGAGAGAAGGACCCATGTATAAATGTGTGTATTTGCAACTACATGAAAGTCTATATATTAGTAGATTAAAAAGAGAAATAAATACAAATCTCCAATGTAGATTCAAATTAGGTGAGAAAAAAACTTAAGATTCATTTTTTAGAATGAATTATTATGTCTCTATAAAATAAGAAAAGGTAGTTTCTTTTAATATTAACATTTATAAGAAATACACAACTCATCCCCAAAGCAATCAATGTATTTAAAGATGCAGTAGGATAATATCTACTACATTCAATGATTTGAAATAATGTCCATTATCCCTACTAATATATACCATTAATCTGAGGAGTTCATTTGGCTGTTTCTTACCTCCCATATTTCACCCAATATACCTCTTTTCTTTTCAAATTGTGTTCCTGAAACACTGGATTTTTAAATGCTCAGATAGTGTGGTCTGATCTGCATCACATTCTTCTTCCTTTTCAATTTTCAGGTTTCTGACAGTCTACCTAAAGTATTCCTGTCTGCTTGTTATTAACTATCACATCTCTCTTTTAATTTCTTCCGTAACACAAGCATTACTTACATTTTATTATTTATTAATACTCAAATTTATTTTGTGCATTTTAATCATTCCCAGATTAAAACATATGCATTTTGAAGCAATTATTTCTATTTTTTCCTACATATTTTCTCCCTCCATCAAATATTCTTTCATTTTTATTTTACCTTTGCTTCTGTAAGGGTCAGGTGCACCTGGGATGTGCAAATTCGAAGGATGTTAGCATGATTCTCTTCCAGTTTTTTATGTTAGGTGTCACATTCTTTATCTCAATCATTCATCATTAAAAAACTGCTTACATGTGTGCATTGAGGTCCCAGGTAGAATAATTATTTTAGAAGCTTAATAAATATAAAATTAATAACAAACAGCATGTCTTGTGATTATCTCTTTTTCTGCATTCCCTGGGCTTAGAACTTTATTTGAAGAATACAGTCATTTATTAAATATTTTAAATGAACAAATTAATACTTTTTTGAGAATAAGATTATAAACATTCTTAAAGAATTGGTCTAAGGTTTCATAGCAATTCCTATAAAAATCCCAGCATTTTATTTTAAATACAGACAATCTTACCCTAAACTTACATGAAAAAGGAAAGGAACTAGAATAGCTAAAACAGTATGGAAAAGAACACAATGGGAGGAATTACACTCCCCAATTTTATTTAATCATATAGCTATTGTATTCAAGACTAAGGATTAATGGCAAAGGAATTGACATATTGATTGATGAAACAGAATGAATAGCCTAGTAAAAAACACAACTACACCTTCAGTCAACTGATTTTTAACAAGGGTACCTGTGTAATTCAATGAAGAAAGGCAGTCTTTTCAACAGGTAGTCCTGAAGCAATTGGATACACATAGGCAAGAAAATGCATCAACATAAACCCAATACTTTATACAAAAATTAATACCAGATTAATAATAGATTTAAATGTAAAACTACTGTAAATCTTTTAGAAAAAAATAGAAAATTCCTCGGGATATAGGGCTTGGTAAAGAGTTTTTAGACATTAAACCAAAAGCTTAATCCTTGAAAAAAATTGATAAATGGGACTTCATAAAAACCAAAAATTTAACTTTACATAAAACTTTGTTAAGATGATACAAAGATGAGTTACAGACCTAGAAGATATATTTTCAAGCCACATCTGACAAAAGACTTGTATGTAGACATTATAATATACTCTTAAAACTGAACAGTATGCTGATTTTGCAGAGGGTTTTAATCACAAAGCGATGCCGGATTTTGTCGAATGCTTTTTCTGCATCTATTGAGATGATCATGTAATTTTCATGTGGTGTGTCACAATTTTTGATTTGTGTATATTAAATCATTCCTGTATCCCTGGTATGAAATCCACTTGATCCGGGATTTTGATATGTTGTTGCATTTCATTAGCTAGTATTTTGTTAAGAATTTTAGTATCTGTGTTCATCAGGGATATTGGTCTGTGGTTTTCTTTTTGGTTATGTCCTTTATTGGTTTTGATATTAGGGTGATACTGGCTTCATATAATGATTTAGGGAGGGTTCCCTCTTTTTGTATCTTGTGTAATAGTGTCAGTAGGATTGGTACAAATTATTTGAATGTCTGGTAGAATTCTGCTGTAAATCCGTCTGGTCCTGGACTTTTTTGTTGTTGTTGTGGTTGGTAATTTTTTAATTTCCATTTCAAACTAGCTGCTTGTTAATGGTCTGCTCAGAGTATCTATTTCTTCCTGATTTAAGCTAGGAAAAATGTATCTTTCTAGGAATTTATCCATCTCCTCTAGGTTTTCTAGTTTATGCGCATAAAGGTGTTCATAGTAGCCTTGTTTCTTTTGTATTTCTGTGGTGTCAGTTGTAAATCTTCCATCTCATTTCTAATTGAGCTTATTTGGATTTTCTCTCTTCTTTTCTTGGTTAATCTTGCTAGTAGTCTCTCAATTTTATTTATCTTTTCAAAGAAGCAGGCTTTTGTTTCATTTATCTTTCGTATTTTTTTTATTGTTGTTTCAATTTCATTTAGTTCTACTCTGATCTTGGTTATTTACTTTCTTCTGCTGGGTTTGGGTTTGGTTGGTACTTGTTTCTCTAGTTCCTTTAGGTGTCACCTTAGATTATCTGTTTGTTCTCCTTCAGAATTTTCAATGTAGGTGTTTATGGCTATGAACTTTCCTCTTAGCATTGCCTTTGCTGTATCCCAGAGGTTTTGATAGGTTGTGTTGCTGTAGTCATTCAGTCTGAATAATTTTTAAATTTCCATCTTGATTTCATTTATTTCATTTCCACGTATTTGCATGGCTTTGAAGGTTCCTTTTGGAGTTGACTTCCAGTTTCATTCCACTGTAGTCTGAGATAGTGCTTGATGTAATTTCAATTTTCTTGAATTTATTGAGGCTCATTTTGTGGCCCATGATAAGGTCTCTATCTTAGAGAAAGTTCCATGCGCTGTTGAATAGAATGTATATTCTGTGGTTGTTGGGTAGAATGTTCTGTAAGTATCTGTTAAGTACATTTGTTCCAGGATATAGTTTAAATATATAGTTTATTTGTTGACTTTCCGTCTTGATGACCTGTCTAGTGCTGTCAGTGGAGTAGTGAAGTCCCCCGCTATTATTGTGTTGCTGTCTGTCTCATTTCTTAGGTCCATTAGTAATTGTAATATAAATTTGGGAGGTCCAGTGTGAGGTGTATATATATATACTTAGGATTGTGATATTTTTCTGGTGGAAAAGGCTTTTTATTATATAATGATCCTTTTTGACTTTTTTAACTGCCGTTGCTTTAAAGAGATCCAAATACAAAATGGCCAAAAGATATAAACAGGTATTTCACAAAAAGGATACGTGAATGGTAAATGGCCACATGAAAAGATGTTCAACACCAGTAGCCAGTAGGGAAATGGAAATTAAGACTACAATGACATACTACTGCACACCTACTAGAGCAGATAAAACATATTTTTAAAAATGTGACAACATGAAATTCTGATGAAGATGACAACCTAGATCTTGCATACATTGCCGGTGGGAGTGTAAAATGATATGCCCATTCTCAAAATAGTTTGACATTTTCTTTAAAATTTAATAAAAGAAAAATATGTACATGCCATATACTTAGCCGTCACATGGCTTTTATTCAAAACAAACACCTAAACAAAACCTGTACAAGAATGTTCATAGCATCTTTATTTTTAATAACCCCAAACTGAAAACAACCAAAACTCCTTTAAAAGGCAAATGGCTAAGGCAACTGTGGTACATCCCTTCCATAAAAACTGATTCAGCAACTTAAAAAGAATTGGCAAATTCTTCTAATTTTGATATGTCCTTCAAGGAGCTTAGAAGTCACCACATGATCCTAACAACAAATAAAAAGCTAAATTTTTTTTTAAGTCAATAAAGGTTTTTAGGTATTTCAGAGAAGTGAGATCACGGGGCAAACTACTGTGCCCAAAATTGGAGGAACAGGTAGATAGACAGACACACACAAAACAACACCACTTATCAGAGCAGGTGTCTCCACAGGAACCAGTTATCATATAAGGAAACCTAAATGGTAATTGGGCAACTGCTGGAGGCTCAGGATGGACAAGTCTGAGAGTTAAAATCTCCAGGGGGACTCAGTTATAGGGAACCCTAATGCTTTTGTGTGTTTATTTCTAGGAGTTACACCAGGTCATCACAGTGAATATCAGAGAAAAATCCTCTTCTGCTTTGAGCAGAAGAGGGGAGAAGTAACCCCTTTGAAATATACTAGAGTACTCTGTTCTTCTTAAGAAGGCCTTCCCTCAGGAGGAACTAGTTTTATCAGAGCCTTAACCTGATAGAGCTTTACCAGAGTCTAACTCACCCAGGGCAAGTAAAACACCCTACTTTAGTTACCTGTAGCCTACTAAGTGGAGGAAGAGAAATACTAAAAATCCAGCCCTTTTACTTACCTTGTTCCACCTAGGTGGGATGGGAGAGAATAAAGAAGCACTGGTGAAGTCCATAGTCCAGGAGCACAAACTCACTAAAAGACTAAGACCTAATAATAAGACTACAGATTGCTTTCCTCCTCCTGTCCCCATATTACAACTGCATTATTAAATACCAATTTACTGCCTTTTAAAAAAAAAAAAAATTACGAAGTACATCCTATTTACCTTCCAACAAAAACTAGAAGGCATACTGAAAGACAAAACAAAAACAAAAACAAGCCCCACACAGTTTGAGAAAACTAAATAAGCATTAGAATGGTGTCAGATTTGGCAGGAATGTTAGAATTATCAGAGCAGAAGCTTAAAATAAATCTAATTTAATTTAATTTAAATAAAGCTTACAGTTAATATGCTGAGGTTTTTGACAAAAAAGTAGACAACATGTAAGAATGAGTAGATAATGTAAGTAGATGGGGAAATTCTAAGAAAGCATCAAATAGAAATGCTGGAGATAGAAATACTACAAAAGAAATGAAGAATACCTTCAGTAGGCTCATTAGGAGATTGGAGGAAATGAGGCAAAAGTCTCTGACTTTGAGAATATAATAATAAAAACCTCCAAAATTGAAAAGTAAAGAAAAAAAAATAAACTACAAACAAACAAAAAAAACAAAACCCCTCTGAGAACAGAATACCCAAGAACTCTGGAACAACTAGTTACACAAACATTGTAACATATACATACTGAGAATACCAGATGTAGAAGAAAGAAAGGAACAGAAAAAATATTTAAAGCCATAATAACTGAAAGTTTTCCCAAAATAATGTCAGACACCAAATCACAGATCCAGAAAGCTCAGATAACACCAAGCAGCATAAATACCAAAAAACCTACACCTTGGTACAACATATTGAAGCTTCAGAAAATCAAAGATTAAAACAATTTGAACAAAGCCAGGGGGAAAAAATATGCATAGAGGAGTAAAGACAAGAACTACATCCGACTTCTCAGAAACCATGCAAGCAATGAATGTAGTAAAATATTTAAAGTGTTGACAGCTGATGTATGCTTTTGTACAAGTAAAATGAAAGACAGCAATGATACAAGAAATGAGAAGAATTAGGAATATTTTGTGAATGTAAGATACTTATGCTATCTGTGAAGCAGTACAGTGTTATTTCTAAAGTGGACTTTAGAAGTATAATTAATATGAAAAGATGATAAGAAAGAAGAAAAAAAGGAATTATATAAAGTGCTCAATTAAAACCACAAAAAAAAGAAAAAAATGTGAAAAACAAAATAGAAACAAAGAATAAAGGCAACAAATAGAAACCAGTAACAAATATAGTAGATATTAATCTAACTGTGTCAATAATCAATAGATGTGAATTAAAAGACAGAGATTTTTAGAGTGCATCAAAAAATAAGACCCAATTATATACTTTCTACAAGAAACTCACTTTAAATCTAATGAACCCTATAGAGGAAAAGTAAAGGATGGAGAAAGATATACCATACTATCTCTAATCAAAAGAAAGAGGGAGTAGCTATATCAGTTGCAGACAAAGCAGACTTAAGAACTAAGAATGCCATCAGGGATTATGGACAAATTTGATAATTTAGATAAGGGGATTGCTGGGCCAAAAATTTAGAAATAGCTCAATTTAACAACCTAACATTACAACTAAAAGAACTGGAGAACCAAGAGCAAACCAACCCCACAGCTGGCAGAAGACAAGAAATAACCAATATCATAGCTGAACTAAAGAAGATAGAGACACGAGAAACCATTCAAGATCAATGAATTCAGGAGTTGTTTTTGAAAAAGAAAAAAAATAATAATAAATAGACTGCTAGCCAGATGAATAAAGAAGAAAAGAGAGAAGATCCAAATAAACACAATTAGAAATAAGAAAGGAGACATTACCATTGACCCCATAGAAATACAAATAACCGTCAGAGAATATTATGAACAACTCTATGCAAACAAACTAGAAAATCTCAAATTAATGGGTAAATTCCTGGGCACATACATCCTCCCAAGACTGAAACAAGAAGAAACTGAATCCTGGAACAGACCAATAATGAGCTCTAAAATGGAATTAGTAATAAATAGCCTACCAACCAAAAAGAGCTCAGGACCAGACAGATTCACAGGCAAATGGTATCAGATGTACAAGGAAGATCTGGTACCTTCTCACTGAAGCTATTTTTTAAAATCTAGGAGGAGGGACTCCTCTCTAACTCATTCTATAAGACCAACATCATCCTGATACTAAAACCTGACAGAGACATGACAAAAATTAGAAAACTTCAAGTCAATACCTTTGATGAAACTCAATGCAAAAATTCTCAACAAAATACTGGCAAACCAAATCCAGTAGCGCATCAAAAAGCTTATCCATCATAATCAAGTAGGCTTTATCCCTGGGATGCAAGTTCGATTCAACCTATGCAAATCGATTATTGTGATTCATCACATAAACAGAACTAAAGACAACAACCACATGATTATGTCAATAGATGCAGAAAAGGCTTTCAATAAAATTCAACTCCCTTTCATGTTAGAAACTCTCAATAAACAAGGTATTGAAGGAACATTCTGCCAAATAATAAGAGCTATCTTTGACAGACCCATAGACAATACCATACTGAATTGGCAGAAGATGGACGCATTCCCCTTGGAAACCAGCACAAGACAAGGGTGCCCTTCTTACCACTCCCATTCAAGGTAGTATTGGAAGTTCTAGCCAGGGCAATTAGGCAAGAGAAAGAAATAAAGGTATTCAAATAAAGGTATTCAAAAAGAAGTGACTAAGTCAAACTATCCCTGTTTGCGTATGACATAATTTTATATCTAGAAAACATAGTTACAGCTCAAACATCTCCTTAATCTGATAAACAACTACAGTGAAGTCTCAGGATACAAAATCAATGTACAAAAATTACCAGCATTTCTGTACACCAAAAACAGCCAAGCCGAGAGCCAAATCAGGAATGCAATCACATTCACAACTGCCACACAAAGCATAAAATACCTAGTTATAGGGCTAACCAGGGAGGTGAAAGATCTCTACAATGAGAACCACAAACCACTACTCAAAGAAATCAGAGATGACACAAGCAAATGGAAAAACATTCCATGCTCATGGATGGGAACAATCAATATTATTAAAATGGCCATACTGTCCAAGGCAATTAAATTTGTAAAAAGGAATGGGTTACCGATACAGGCAGTATCATGTTTAATCTCACTTGAATTACTGTATAATAAAAACCAATCCCAAAACTGTCACACTCTATATGATGCCATTTATATAACATTCTCATAAGGACAAAATAATAAATATGGAAACAGATCAGTGTTTCTAGTGATGATGGGGGTGGTGGTAAGAAGAGAGTTACTGAAGGGGAACTTTGTGTTGAAGAACTAGTTCTATAGGTTGATTGTCATGGTGGTTACCTGAATTTACACTCACACAGAACCACACGCACACCCTATACCAATGCCAATTCCCTTCTTCGATATTTTGTTATAGTTATGTGAAATATAATCACTGTAGGGAACTTGGTGCAAGGTACATAGAGCTCTCTGTCCTTTTTTTTTTTTCTTTTTTTGTCATTCTTGTAAATTTCCAATTATTTCAAAACAGAAAGAAAAAAGGTAGTTTCTGACTATTTCTGACTACTTTCAGTCTAATGAAAGGAAAAAAAAGACATAATTTTTAAAACTCTCCTTAGAGGTGTTCTGTTTGCAGGCGTGTCAGAGGTACCCAAGACTATTGGTTTGATGATTCCCTAGGGGGATTCACAGAATTTAGCACAAGTTTTACTCACAGCAAAAGGATACAGAACAAAATTAACTAACAGGGAAGTTGCATGGAGCAAATCTGGGGAAACCAGACAGTTTCCCAAGGGTCCTCTTCCAGTGGAATCACACAGAATGTGCTTAATTTCCCCAGCAAGAACATGTGAAATGTTTTCAACTGGGAAGTCGGTTACAGAATCATCACCCACAGTTTTTATTGGGCCGAGTCAAACAGGGGGCCTCTACCTGGTATGTACAAAAATTCCAGACTCTTAGAAGGAAAGTAGGTATTCAGGATATACGATATTGCTTACCCAAACAGTTTAAACACAGTGAGCAATTCTTACCATGAGGAGTGTAGGAGCATTCCTGAAATCCAGGTTCCCAGATGCCAGCCAAGGGCTCACCTTACAAGCAGAACTTTTCAAGGGCAGCAATTTAAACTCACTATGTTAACACTTTTCTGTATAGTAAGGCCATACATGTTGTAAAATTAAGCAAATACATAAATATATGTCAAATATAAATGTATGACATTATGAGAAGCAAGTATTCATGTTCTGAAAAAACAAATATGGAGTGGGGGGTCTAGTAAGGCAAGGATGAAATTGGTGCTGTTAGTTTAGAATTGAAGATAACAATATAAACATGATTTTTAAAAATCTATCTGTCAATACATCTATCTACCCACCCTCCTACCAACCTACTAAACTACAGTTCTCTTTGTTAAAAGGATCCAAGTACAATAGCAACCCAATAGGCATTAAGGCATCAAGCAATTATATCTTGCTTCTCAAAACTATTATTCACTTAAGAGAACAACTAATTTTTGAAAAATAGTTGATTTAAAGGATGGGGCAGAGAAAGTACAAAGTAAACTCGTAACACTTCATTATGCCACAAAGTAAGAAAATACTATTAAAGGGGGAGGGACTCAAGTCAATGTGAAAATGTTTGCACTAGAAAATTATGGGACAATTTCAGCATGAAATGTATTGTAAAAAGAATGGATTATAATCCAATGACTATGAACCCACAGAGATTATAAGTAAGTATATTAATAAATAAATAATGTAGGTGTAAAAACAATAGATTAAAAAAAAAAACTCCCGGCACCAAATTTTTATTTATGTTTCAGGCAAGAATAGTCCATCAATGCCAAAACCATCAGTTAAAATGTGATGGAGAATGGAATATGGGCTGCTTTTTAAATGTATTCATATAAAAGATACTACCTAAATTAAATAGATCAAATAAACACACAATAACTAGGACTCAGGGACATTATTCCGCCCCCCCCACCCCACGAAGTGTTGTACTAAAAAAATGCGATATTAAATATGTTAAATTTTTACCAAAAATGCGTAATCTGAATCTAATCATATGAAAACAAAGAGAAATCCATATGTTCTCCTTAAAGTGCCTGTGTTATGAGATACAAAGAAAAGGTGAGGAATTGTTTATGGCTAAAGGTGGCTAAAGAGACCCACAAATAAATAAAAGCATTGTCCTGGATCAACTAAAAATATTATCTATATATATCTATATATATAGATCTCCATCTATATATATATACACGTATATATACACACATATATACATATATATATACACACACACACATATATGGAGATCACTGGGACAATTGAAAAAAGTTGAAGTATAGATAGTGTACTAGATATAATTATTATATCAATGTTAAATTTCCTGAACATGTTAATTGCACTGTAAACATGTGATTGAATGTCCTTGTTCTTACAGGTTGAATTATTAAGGGATAATTGATCATGTCTGTAACTTGCTCTAAAATGGTTCAGCCAAAGGACAGAAATGTCAGAGAGATACAGAGAATGAGACAGGAGGAAGGGAGAGAGAAAGAGAAAAAGAGAAGATATGGTAAAGGTAGAACAATGATGAAAATTGGCAAATATACGTAAAGGCATACAGAACTTCGATGAACGATTCTTGCAACCTTTATATAATTCTGAGGGCTTTTTGAAAAATGGCAAGCTTTCAAATAAAAGCAATTTAGGAATTGTTTTACATATACATGGTAAATTAATGAAAATAAAGCTACACGATTTTTAAATGGCATTATACACTGAATATATTGACTGGGCCTAATTTATAGGCATGAAAGTCGAGTCATGTGGAATTTTTCACTTTCTTTTTAAATTATGTAAATTAAATCAGAAAGTTAAAATGTTAAGCTACCACCTGGCACAGTTACTTAAAAATATTTTCATTAACTGATTAAATACAATTACTTTATTACTTTTATATAAGTAGCTTTTGCTTTTATAATATATACAGCTGACTCAGATAATCAAAGTCCTGCTGGAGTGTAAGCATTATGTCACAAGAAGGCCTAAAGACGGCCCCACTGAGAATCTAAATGAAACCATTCTCTTGGAATCTCAAGGTATCTTAGTGCTGGATTAAAGCTGATGTCTAGGAATCTACACATAATTCACAGAAAACAAATTGTGTCATTCCTCATTGGTAAATTTAGTACTCTTCCCATTAACTTCTTTGAGGAGGATTGTAATTGGAGACTAGTGCATGTTAAAGCAGCTCCTTAGGCAAACGCAGAGTGCCACAGGTCAGAATTACCATCCTTCATCAATCTTGATATAAATGTAGAAACATATGCTTCAACATACTCAAATGTATTATACTCTCACATTACCTCTCTAGGATTTCTCATCCAAAGTGTTTCCTGTAGGAGAGAACCAAACACACTGGAAAGAATAATAGGAAAGTTGACTTGCCAGAGTTTGGAAGGGAAGTGTGATGGAGATAGAGCATCTGTCAGGCTCTGTGTATCTAGACTCTTAGATCTCCAGCCTGGCCTGCTGGCCTGGGCTCTAGTATCTGGTCTCAGAGAATATGAAGTACTTAGGTCACCACATTATTTACTGTTTGGGGGGGTCACAGCTCTGCCTATAGATTCTCCAGCTCAGACTTTTGACATTACAAGGAGCTAACAATGCTCACATATCATGCTTTAATAGCACATTTAGGTACCATCCTACTATCCTGTGTAAAACGTTGGAATCGGTGGCTACAGCATCTTAGAGAGCTCCGTTTGCAAACAAAGTGAGTGCATAAGTTGGGTAATGCCTTGGCACCCCAGTCTGCCCTCCATATCATTTACATGTGACAGGGAGAGCAATGCAGCAACCACCTTAAGATTACGAAACAAAGGACAAATACAGAATCCTAATGAATTGTGTAATGCCAAAAGCCAGTGTTTCTTTTTTTTTTTTTTTTTTCTTTTTTTATTTTTTATTATACTTTAAGTTCTAGGGTACATGTGCATAACGTTTATATCATGTATAACTCCCCAATGCAATCCCTCCCTCCTCCCCCCTCCCCATGATAGGCCCCAGTGTGTGATGTTCCCCTTCCCGAGTCCAAGTGATCTCATTGTTCAGTTCCCACCTATGAGTGAGAACATGCGGTGTTTGGTTTTCTCTTCTTGTGATAGTTTGCTAAGAATGATGGTTTCCAGCTGCATCCATGTCCCTACAAAGGACGCAAACTCATCCTTTTGATGGCTGCATAGTATTCCATGGTGTAGATGTGCCACATTTTTTTAATCCAGTCTGTCACAGATGGACATTTGGGTTGATTCCAAGTCTTTGCTATTGTGAATAGTGCCGCAATAAACATACGTGTGCATGTGTCTTTGTAGTAGAGTAATTTATAATCCTTTGGGTATATACCCAGTAGTGGGATGGCTGGGTCATATGGTACATCTAGTTCTAGATCCTTGAGGAATCGCCATACTGTTTTCCATAATGGTTGAACTAGTTTACAATCCCACCAACAGTGTAAAAGTGTTCCTATTTCTCCACATCCTCTCCAACATCTATTGTTTCCTGACTTCTTAATGATTGCCATTCTAACTGGTGTGAGATGGTATCTCATTGTGGTTTTGATTTGCATTTCTCTGATGGCGAGTGATGACGAGCATTTTTTCATGTGTCTGTTGGCTGTATGGATGTCTTCTTTTGAGAAATGTCTGTTCATATCCTTTCCCCACTTTTTGATGGGGTTGTTTGTTTTTTTCTTGTATATTTGTTTGAGTTCTTTGTAGATTCTGGATATTAGCCCTTTGTCAGATGAGTAGGTTGCAAAAATTTTCTCCCATTCTGTAGGTTGCCTGTTCACTCTGATGGTAGTTTCTTTTGCTGTGCAAAAGCTCTTTAGTTTAATGAGATCCCATTTGTCAATTTTGGCTTTTGCTGCCGTTGCTTTTGGTGTTTTAGACATGAAGTCCTTGCCCATGCCTATGTCCTGAATGGTACTACCTAGATTTTCTTCTAGGGTTTTTATGGTATTAGGTCTAACATTAAGTCTCTAATCCATCTTGAATTAATTTTCGTATAAGGGGTAAGGAAAGGATCCAGTTTCAGCTTTCTACTTGTGGCTAGCCAATTTTCCCAGCACCATTTATTAAATAGGGAATCCTTTCCCCATTTCTTGTTTTTGTCAGGTTTGTCAAGATCAGATGGCTGTAGATGTGTGGTATTATTTCTGAGGACTCTGTTCTGTTCCACTGGTCTATTTCTCTGTTGTGGTACCAGTACCATGCTGTTTTGGTTACTGTAGCCTTGTAGTATAGTTTGAAGTCAGGTAGCGTGACGCCTCCAGCTTTGTCCTTTTGACCTAGGATTGTCTTGGCAATGCGGGCTCTTTTTTGGTTCCATATGAACTTTAAAGCAGTTTTTTCCAATTCTGTGAAGAAACTCATTGGTAGCTTGATGGGGATGGCATTGAATCTATAAATAACCTTGGGCAGTATGGCCATTTTCACGATATTGATTCTTCCTATCCATGAGCACGGTATGTTCTTCCATTTGTTTGTGTCCTCTTTGATTTCACTGAGCAGTGGTTTGTAGTTCTCCTTGAAGAGGTCCTTTACATCCCTTGTAAGCTGGATTCCTAGGTATTTTATTCTCTTTGAAGCAATTGTGAATGGAAGTTCATTCCTGACTTGGCTCTCTGCTTGTCTGTTACTGGTGTATAAGAATGCTTGTGATTTTTGCACATTAATTTTGTATCCTGAGACTTTGCTGAAGTTGCTTATCAGCTTAAGGAGATTTTGGGCTGAGACGATGGGTTTTTCTAAATATACAATCATGTCATCTGCAAACAGGGACAATTTGACTTCTTCTTTTCCTAACTGGATACCCTTGATTTCTTTCTCTTGCCTGATTGCCCTAGCCAGAACTTCCAACACTATGTTGAATAGGAGTGGTGAGAGAGGGCATCCCTGTCTTGTGCCAGTTTTCAAAGGGAATTTTTCCAGTTTTTGCCCATTCAGTATGATATTAGCTGTGGGTTTGTCGTAAATAGCTCTTATTATTTTGAGGTACGTTCCATCAATACCAAATTATTGAGCGTTTTTAGCATAAAGGGCTGTTGAATTTTGTCAAAAGCCTTTTCTGCATCTATTGAGATAATCATGTGGTTCTTGTCTTTGGTTCTGTTTATATGCTGGATTACGTTTATTGATTTGCGAATGTTGAACCAGCCTTGCATCCCAGGGATGAAGCCCACTTGATCATGGTGGATAAGCTTTTTGATGTGCTGCTGAATCCGGTTTGCCAGTATTTTATTGAGAATTTTTGCATCGATGTTCATCAGGGATATTGGTCTAAAATTCTCTTTTTTTGTTGTGTCTCTGCCACGCTTTGGTATCAGGATGATGTTGGCCTCATAAAATGAGTTACGGAGGATTCCCTCTTTTTCTATTGATTGGAATAGTTTCAGAAGGAATGGTACCAGCTCCTCCTTGTATCTCTGGTAGAATTCAGCTGTGAATCCATCTGGTCCTGGACTTTTTTTCGTGGGTAGGCTATTAATTGTTGCCTCAATTTCAGAGCCTGTTATTGGTCTATTCAGGGATTCAACTTCTTCCTGGTTCAGTCTTGGGAGAGTGTAAGTGTCCAGGAAATTATCCATTTCTTCTAGATTTTCTAGTTGATTTGCGTAGAGGCATTTATAGTATTCTCTGATGGTTGTTTGTATTTCTGTGGGGTCGGTGGTGATATCCCCTTTATCATTTTTTATTGCGTCTATTTGATTCCTCTCTCTTTTCTTCTTTATTAGTCTAGCTAGCGGTCTGTCAATTTTGTTGATCTTTTCAAAAAACCAACTCCTGGATTCATTGATTTTTTGGAGGGTTTTTTGTGACTCTATCTCCTTCAGTTCTGCTCTGATCTTAGTTATTTCTTGCCTTCTGCTAGCTTTTGAATGTGTTTGCTCTTGCCTCTCTAGTTCTTTTAATTGTGATGTTAAGTGTCAATTTTAGATCTTTCCTGCTTTCTCTTGTGGGCATTTAGTGCTATAAATTTCCCTCTACACACTGCTTTAAATGTGTCCCAGAGATTCTGGTATGTTGTATCTTTGTTCTCATTGGTTTCAAAGAACATCTTTATTTCTGCTTTCATTTCGTTATGTACCCAGTAGTCATTCAGGAGCAGGTTATTCAGTTTCCATGTAGTTGAGCGGTTTGGATTGAGTTTCTTAGTCCTGAGTTCTAGTTTGATTGCACTGTGGTCTGAGAGACAGTTTGTTATAATTTCTGTTCTTGTACATTTGCTGAGGAGTGCTTTACTTCCAATTATGTGGTCAATTTTGGAATAAGTGCGATGTGGTGCTGAGAAGAATGTATATTCTGTTGATTTGGGGTGGAGAGTTCTATAGATGTCTATTAGGTCCGCTTGGTGCACACCTGGCCGGGAGGGTCCCACGCCCACGGAGCCTCCCTCACTGCTAACACAGACGTCTGCGGCGATCTATCCGCAAGGCAGCAGCGAGGCTGGGGGAGGGGCGCCCGCCATTGCTGAGGCTTAAGTAGGTAAACAAAGCCGCTGGAAGCTCGAACTGGGTGGAGCTCACAGCAGCTCAAGGAAACCTGCCTGTCTCTGTAGACTCCACCTCTGGGGACAGCCCACAGCTGAGGTCCAATAGGGAAAGCAGCGGGGGCGGTGCAGAGGCGAAAGACTCTGTCTGACAGCTTTGGGGAGAGCCGTGGATCTCCCAACGCGGAGGTTGAGATCCGAGAACGGACAGACTGCCTGCTCAGGTGGGTCCCTGACCCCTGAGTAGCCTAGCTGGGAGACATCCCCCACTAGGGGCAGTCTGACACCCCACACCTCACAGGGTGGAGTCATCCCTGAGAGGAAACTTCCAAACGAAGAATCAGACAGGTACACTCGCTGCTCAGCAATATTCTATCTCTGGCAACCTCTGCTGCTGATACCCAGGCAAACAGGGTCTGGAGTGGACCTCAAGCAATCTCCACAGACCAACAGACAGTCCTTCTGACTGTCAGACGGAAAACTATCAACAGGAAGGACACCTATACCAAAACCCCATCAGTACGTCACCATCATCAAAGACCAGAGACAGATAAAACCACAAAGATGGGGAAAAAGCAGGGCAGAAAAGCTGGAAATTCAAAAAATAAGAGCGCATCTCCCCCTGCAAAGGAGCGCAGCCCATCGCCAGCAATGGATCAAAGCTGGTCAGAGAATGACTCTGCCAGTGTTTCTTAAGAAGATTTAAGTCCCAGTTAATTTCTTCGCACCAATAGAGTGAAGATTAGTCTGAGGCAATCAGTGCACAAGCCTAGACAACATGATTTGGGCATAGTTTTGCCAAAACTCTTCCCTATTTATCACCAAAGGACTTCATTTATATGATATCTGCCTCAATTTGAAACAGTTTATTACGCAGGGAAAGACAGACACAATGTAAGGTTACATTTTATGTATTTCACACTAATATATGCATAGGTAAAACACAAAATTCATGGCTATTTCAGGTGGATTTAAAAAATATATGCATATCTAAAATGAGATAATAACATTGGCTAGCCTGCTATGTTTTCAGCAATATAGTATAAAAACTTACTTTGCCCTATTTTGGGCTTAAAACTAATGCTAGATTTCAAAAGAAAATTTCAATTAATCAGAGAACAAAAGTTCATCATTTTCTTATGAGATTGTTTATTTGAAATTATCAGTGTCTTACCAGGAGTGGAGACTGGGAGGAAACAGATAAAAAGTAGAAAAGGAGACAAACTTGCTTTTATGTAGGATGAATAAATCTGGAGCTCTAATGTACAGTATGAGGAATACAGGTACTAATGTTGTATTGTATACTGAAAACTTGCTAAGAGAGTAGATTTCAGGGGATCTTATTCCAGAAAAGTAACTGTTGAAGGTGATAGAAATGTTAAATTTGATTACACTATGTGTATGTGTATCAAAACACCACGTTGTACATCTTAAATATATACAATAAAAGTGGGTTTAAATATAAACGTTTTACAAAACAAAGTATTTGGTAAAAATTATTTTACTTTAAAATTTCATCTTTCTTGTTTAAAATAGTTTTTAAAAGTAATATTATAATGAAAAGTTTTACAACTGCAATAAAAGCTTCTTTGAAAATTTTAACACAACTGAATAAATAGCCACCAAGATAATGTTGTAACTATGAATATAAAAAATATAAAAATGTTGGTATCACAGCCTTACTTGAAACACACAAAACTATTCTCTTTATGCTATTTTAACCTTTTATAAACTAATTGAGTTCTTCCCAGAAATGCATTGATTGGGCATCAAGATGGTCAGTTAATACTCATTTAGTTTTAATTACTTACATGTATTAAAATATCAGAAATAAAATAAATAAAATGTAGCATTCTTCCATATTTTACTACCTATCCATGTACCTCCAGCTTTTCATGAATAAACTTGTTTCCTGTTAGTTTTTATTCCCGTATGAGCTAAAAAGCAGAAGAATCTCTAAACATCTGTAGAATGTTTTCCATGAATACACCTGACAGTTTCTATTATTTGTCTCAAAAAAAAAGTATGATCACTTTATGATTATTTGTATGTGGTTTTGCTAGAAAAGAACTGAATGTTGTTAGTTGATATATAACAGAAATAAACACATATTAATAATTTTCAAGTAAACATTATTATCTCTGGTAATGATGTTACGTCTATAAGAAACCAAGTATTTTCATGGCTATCACTAAGCCCTTATGCACTCATCCAAATTTTGGATGTAAGGGAATTAAAATAAAGCAGAAAGAAATGCAGGATATGTAGGCAGTGGAAGCCTGAATATCTCTTTGTTTAAAGATACTTAGATTTTCTGTATTTCCATGTTAATCATACTGAATTATAATTAATTTGGTGACACAATTCACAACTATACTAGTACTTGTTAAAAGTTAGGCTGCCAAAACATAGAATATGGCCACTACATTAGTAAAGACCGACATCTTCAATTTAAAAAAGCTCTATCTGAATCTGGTAAACAAATATCTCATGAGGCAAATTTCCCCAAGTAAGTAATGACTAAAAATGAGAAATTTTTGAAATATACAACTACTGTGTTCTTTTTTGTATCTTCCCCAGAGTTAAAGAGAGGTTTGGGAACAGGTTGGGAGAAAGGTAAATACAATGAAAGGCAAGTACATTGTTTGCTATAATTTATCTGAGATTTAGTCATGCTTCTTGGTATCAGGGAGGAGGGACCAGTGAATGACTTGTAATTAGAATAATTCTAAATTGCAAACAAACTACAGTGAAATATGATATCAACATGAGTTAGTCATTAACTCTTCCTCTATTATTATTGATGTTTTCTCATCACTACACAAAATGGCAGAATCCTGGCTTAATTTATGACATCTTTTATCTTTATCATCTTTATATATTGACTTTTTTTCTAGATGAGTCATGAAGGCTAAATGTGTGTGTGTGTGTGTGTGTGTGTGTGTAATATAACTATTTCAATCATATTACTCATTTTTCAGAAATCTAAGTGTCTAACTGAAATTTATACTTGTGTCAACTAAGGATGGTGCCTGGTTCAGGAAATTCCTTGTGATTAGATATGACTGTATTACAACTATATACCTTTTGCCACAACTGACTAACTATGGATTTCCCCAATATGAAATCTTTTCAACAGGAAAAGGCAAATATTATGGTAAATGTAATAATCAGAACTTCTTAGTTAAAATATGTGAATTATATCATAAATGTGAACATTTCCTTATTTATTTATTTTTTTTTTTCTTGAGACAGAGTCTCGCTCTGTCGCCCAGGCTGGAGCGCAGTGGCCGGATCTCAGCTCACTGCAAGCTCCGCCTCCCGGGTTTATGCCATTCTCCTGCCTCAGCCTCCCGAGTAGCTGGGACTACAGGCTCCCGCCACCTCGTCCTGCTAGTTTTTTTTTTTGTATTTTTAGTAGAGAAGGGGTTTCACCGTGTTAGCCAGGATGGTCTTGATCTCCTGACCTCGTGATCCGCCCGTCTTGGCCTCCCAAAGTGCTGAGACTACAGGCTTGAGCCACCGCGCCCGGCCATGTGGACATTTCAAAATAGTCATTTATAAGTATTTCAAAAGAGGAAAATTTAAACATCCATAATGCTAGAGTCTAAAGTAAAGTTGGCAAACATATTGAGAGACTTTAAATGTATTCTTAATGATGCTCCATTTCCCTGAGACATTCTTAATATTTGTTCACCTTCTCTTGTATCTAAAAAAATCCCAAATTTATCAGCATCTTTCACATTATCCCCCCCAAACCTACCCATTTGCATTAATATTTCATCAGTTATATTACCTTTCTAGGCATGCTATGCTCTGATGTTATTTGGCCAAATGCATGTAGCTGCTATTGAAGAATAAATTACACCAGAGAAAGTTAATTAGGCAAGATAACCTTATTCAAGGTCATTGAATTATTATTGAAACAGTGGATAGAGGCAGAACTCAGTCTGAATTAACCTCTACTTAAACAAAGGGCTGAGACCATTAACCAACCTCTCTTAACCCCTCCCTTCCCATGGAAGAAATAAGTTCTAGTGTTGAATAGCAAAGCAGTGTTACTATAGTTAACAGTAATTTATTGTGTATTTCGAACTAGAATAAAAGATTTGAAATGTTCCCAACACACAGAAAGATGCATATTTGAGGTGATAGATATCCTAAAAATTCTGATTTATCACACTTTGTATGAATGTATCAAAATATCACATGAATTCCATAAATACATAACAATTATTATGTATCAGTAACCAAAGAAACAAAAACAAAGGGCTAGGAGTTTTGAAAAGCTGAGGTTGGAGGTGAGTTATAGACCATTTGTGATGTTTGCTTACTGCCTTTACCCAAAAGAAGAGTAAACGTTCCCTTTTTGGCAGAGGTAGTTTTGGAGGCAGTTCCCTGCAGAAGTTAGGCCCCGATTTTCCCACAGAAACTGGAAGATAGGGGCACTGTCTTCCTTAACATTACATGTCAAAGGAATATCTCCCAGGTCTTTGAGAAAGACATTTTGGGGTTGTAAAACTAGCAAGAAGCTTTTAAAATGATTTACACCTCAAAGGAATAGAGGTACGAATTTACAATGACAAGATTTCTAAAGTAAATGCTCTTTAAAAAAAAAAAAAAAAAAAAAAAAAACAGGGGTCAGGTGCTTAGAGGCAGAAAGGAGCCTGTTTAAAGTTCGATCCAACCGAGAAACACTAAGTCCTTCTTGATCACTGTCATTTGGCTTATAATTAAAACTCAGTCTCCAGTGATAGTAATTAGAGCTGCAGATATGATTCTGGGGAAATAAATAGCTGCAGTATGTTCAAATCACTACTCCTGTTTTTTGTTTTTTGTTTTTTGTTTTTCTCTTACACAAAATGAGGATGCTGGACAAAATTATCTCTCAAGTTAATTGCAATTTAACTTCTACAGTCCTATTTTTCAAATATTCTTGTTTGTTTATATTCTTTTATATAAAAAAGAAAGAGAAAGGTGGTGAAGGAATGAATATCATTGATTGCCTTGTTTGATAAAAGCATAGCTGAAAATAAAAATATATAAAGAAATGAATAACAGCAAATGATCAAGCATTCAAATTTTTAACAAGAAGAGAAGCTAGGTGTCGATAATGCTAGATCCCAAAACAACTTTGTTTTCATGTAAAGTTCATGTCAATTATGTTGACATAACTTGCTTGTATTGTTAATGACAATCTTTTCTCATGGGAAGTGGTGATTGCTGATCTTATGGCCTTTTCACCCTTTCCACCAGATTCTCAAGTCTCACCTAGGATAAATGTAAAAAATTATGCTAAATATTTTTTGACTAATCATTAGACTTACATGTTTCCAAATTAACTAGACTATCATTAGCCAAATGCCCTTCTCAGGGTTTGCACTCTTTCTATTCACATCCTGCTGCTATAGTACCCAGGTACGTCATCCACAATTTTCTCCCAATTTTTATAGGTATTTCATTTAGGTATGCCAAGTTTATTGCATATTTGAATCAGCCTTTGGAAGATCTATAGTTTAAAATTAAGCAATACAAGCTAAGCATTTCCTTTGGTTTCTGACAGATATCAATATGAACAGACAATGCATTGTTTTCAGGGTTTTATTCTTGCTTTAAACAAATTTCATTAGACTCATATCTTGTCTCTTTTCTGAACATTTTAAACTTTGGTTTCTAGCAGGGCAAAGAATAATGGAAATAGCTGAGAAATTAAAGGTCTATATTCTGATTCAAATGCCAATTCAATTCTAAGAACTCAGAAAGATGCAGCTGCTTTGAGAGATAAGGAATTAAAGGATACCTTATGGTACCTATTAAAACTATAATTGAAAATATATAAGTACAAATCCTGCAACATCAAAAACTCTCTATTATAAAAAAACTTAAGGTAGTAAACGCAGTATTTTAAAAACTCAATGTGAACAATATGAATATAAAGTTGACAATTTTTGCAGTGCATTTTAGTCTATAAATCTCAAGTAGTTTATTCCAAGTTATACTCTACTGTGTATTACAATGCTTTTTAAATAATTTTTCACCAGCAATATTTTAAAAAGCAAACAGAAAGTATGAGTAAAAAGTTCCTTCTCTAAATTTAATAAAACCAGAGTTGTGGTATTAATTAAGAATGGATGTCCACATCCCAATTTGTTGTTTTCCTCTGTAACTTCTCAGTCTCATTTATGAAAACTTTAAAAACTTACAGTTTATAAATCAGTGGTGCCTATTAGAGTAATGCTTCATACATTAATGACACATTTAATAACTTTAATACAATAATAACTGATAATAATTCATAGAATTGTGGTATGAATCCAGGCACTAAAGGCCTTTGTCCTGGCCTCCATAGAGGGCCTTGCATATTTGCAAACATCTAAAAGAAATTAAGTAAAGAATGTACGGAAACATTTGTTTCTTCAGATCAGGTACCCAGAACTAGAACAACACTACTCAGAATCCTAAAACATCTTCTTCGGTGACTAATACTCTCTTGTTTCCAGAGTACTTCTCTCTATACTTCTTACTTCATATCCTTGGAAAATAGGATGACTAGATTTCATTGCTGGGATAGTTTGTGGATTTAACATATGCTGACATTGAAACAGACAATTGGTAGGAGTGTAGGGAAAGATAGTTCAATTAGTGGAACTGAGGAGACAAATTAACTTATCAAATACTTTTCAACATGAATGCAATAGATTTGTGCAAAACAAAATGTGTTTTCTCAATAGTAGATACAATCTTCTTGTTTGTTTCTGTTCATGGACCAGTAAGTAGTTATGGATGTAATCAAGAATTTGCATTGCACTTGTAGGATTTGCACATGGTGACTGAGAAATATTTCGTATCAATTAACTTGAATTACCCATATGTTTGTGTATCTGGGAGGCCTAGATAGAAGGTGTGTGAAGAGTAGTAATAATTTTCTACATTGACAAGTAATTGTATACTGAATAATATTTTTATGTAGTTTACTAACATGTATTTAATTCTCCCAAATGAATTTAAATATCCAGATTTATTTAAATAAATTCGATCTAAATATTAACTTTTAAAATTTTTATTTTTTATTTTTAATATTAATATATATTTCAGTAAGCTATGAGTGTTTTAGATTACAATAAAATAGTTTTTGAAATATATATAAATAATTTTATTTTTCCAATGTGTCTCATTGCATTCAATTTGTTTTTCAGGAAACATATACTCACATTTTAACTACAATTAAAATTTTTTGTTGCAACAATCCTTTTGATAATTGAGAATAAATAAAAATCAAGGTCATTGTAGAAAGAAAAAAAACAAAAAAACACAGTTTAGGACAGAAAAATAAAGTAACAAAAGAAATGTTGTTGTTATAAAAGTATTTAAACAAAAGCCAAAATTGACAAATGGGATCTAATAAAACTAAAGAGCTTCTGCACAGCAAAATAAACTACCATCAGAGTGAACAGGCAACCTACAAAATGGGAGAAAATTTTTGCAATCTACTCATCTGACAAAGGGCTAATATCCAGAACTTATAAAGAACTCAATCAAATTTACAAGAAAAAAACAAACAACCCCATCAAAAAATGGGCAAAGGATATGAACAGACACTTCTCAAAAGAAGACATTCATATAGTCAGCAGACACATGAAAAGATGCTCATCATCACTCGCCATCAGAGAAATGCAAATCAAAACCACAATGAGATACCATGTCACACCAGTTAGAATGGCAATCATTAAAAAATCAGGAAACAACAGGTGCTAGAGAGGATGTAGAGAAACAGGAACACTTTTACACTGTTGGTGGGACTGCAAACTAGTTCCACCATTGTGGAAAACTGTGGTGATTCCTCAAGGATCTAGAACTAGAAATACCATTCGACCCAGCCAGCCCATTACTGGGGATGTATCCAAAGGATTATAAGTCATGCTGCTATAAAAACACATGCACACATATGTTTATTGTGGCACTATTCACAATAGCAAAGACTTGGAATCAACCCAAATGTCCATCAGTGACAGACTGGATTAAGAAAATGTGGCACATATACATCATGGAATACTATGCAGTCATAAAAAAGGATGAGTTCGTGTCCTTTGTAGGGACATGGATGCAGCTGGAAACCATCATTCTCAGCAAACTATCGCAAGAACAGAAAACCAAATACCTCATGTTCTCACTCATAGGTGAGAATTGAACAATGAGGTCACTTGGACACAGGAAGGGGAACATCACACACCGGGTCCTATTGTGGGGAGCGGGGAGGCAGGAGGGATAGCATTAGGAGATATACCTAATGTAAATGACGAGTTAATGGGTGCAGCACACCAACATGGCACATATATACTTAAGTAACAAACCTGCACGTTGTGCACATGTACCGTAGAACTTAAAGTATAGTTAAAAAAATAAAAATAAAAAAAAAAAAAGCATTTAAGCCAGGATAAAGACATAAGATATTTTATTTCACAGTTTTTTTAAACTCAATTTATAACTTCTAAATATTGAGACACACGGTAAAGCGGGCCCTGGTGATATTCTTGTCCTAGACACTACAAATTTTAATGAAGACACCGAATACCTTTGTATTTACATAAGTCAAATTGCTTTATCTGAAAACTATATGTTCTGTACTGGACTTTCCTTCGTCTTTTTAAATGTTGCTTTTATGAGTATGATCAAGTCAAGTGAGTCTATCAACGAAGAGAGAGTGATCAACCATGACAAATGATACCCAAGGGCCAAATAAAATGATCATTAAATTTAGCATTATAGAGGCTACTGCTGGCAATTAATAAGAATATTTTAATGGAGTAGGGGTTAGATGTGGATAGTATGGGTTTAAGAAAGAATGGATAAAAGGACTAAACATTGTAAATTCGATTGAGTTTTACTTCAAAGGGGAGAAAATAAATAGAATACTAGCTTGTTGAAATAATTAGAATAAAGATGAGACAAAAAAGTAATAGCATGGCTGCATACAGATGAAAATGATTCAGTAGAGCAGGAGAGGTGGAGGCTATGGAAGAGATGGGGTAGGATTATTATTGCCCAGCTCTAGTCACAAGTGGAAGGAGGATTTAATTTTTATAGGAGCACAGAGAGTCATTTATGGAAACAAATAGGAAAGGTTAGTATGTAGATATGAAAGCTGGTATGTGGGTTATGCCTGTTCCCCTATTCTGATTACTTCAGTGCAGTTGTAAGCAATATTTTGATCTCAGAGCAAAAATAACAATTCCACCTATTTTCTAGGGTTGTTGGGATGATTAAATGAGTTTGTACATGTAAGAAACTTAGAATGCTACATGGCATCTTGGTATCATCTAACGAGTTAGCTGCTGTCATAGACATTAATTTCTTCCTATAAATATGTCTGCTGTTAATTTCACCAAACTCTTTTGAAAGAGCCCAATTTTTCAAATTATTCTTGAAAACCATGATTAAAAAATTTAAAAATGAGAAGTACTGTAAATGTATATCTATTTATATATAAATATAAATTATATAAATTAATAGTATATTATGAATTATATATTCAAAAGATATAACATATTTATAAAAATATAAATTATATAAAATATATATCATTTTGATATAATAAATACTTTTTTTCCTCTTAGTATATCTCCTATTCCTTCAACATCTGACCATTGCTATTTGCTTTGTTTTCCAGGCCTCTTATCAATTCCTTTTCCTGTAACAGGTTTTGTCCTCATTGCACTCCTATTTCTTCCTAAGTGTTGATGTCAGTATATGGCCTAAGTAAAAGCATGTAACAAGTTTAAAATATCAAATAGAGTCATCTTGTAATTAAAACCTACATATTCTGGTGCTCAAACACAACTGGTTTCTTGAGACTTTTTAAGGTTAATGGAAATGTGAAACAATAATGATGTTCTCCCGTGGCTTTTATTCATTTGTCACACTGAAGAAAACTTTATTCATTTAAATCTTTCTTCTATTAATACAAATGGCAATTGTGCTACACTAAATTAATGAGAATTGTATAAACAGAATATTTTTTGTGATGGGGATGAAGTAACTAGTGTTTTACTAAGCACTAACTTTTCTACCTGTCCTCTTATAGGTGTTTTTGATTGCAGTAACCATGACCACAAAGCAGTCTAGCAGGACTGCATAGGTTGGAAAGCCCTTGCAGGTGTGTAATCAACATTTTGCTTGCATGTTTCACTAACTCAGTGGGAACACTATCAAGTGGGTGGATTTGTCCTTAATCATGACTAGTGCAGAGATGCTGATTCTCTAAATTTAATATATGTATTTTTGGACATTTAATTTTACGTAAAATAAGAAGTTAAGATCCTCCAAAAATTTTACCTTCTGTTATTTTACATATGAAGTCGCTGCACCTTTTTATGAGATGGGGTTTAGAGGCAAGCCTCCTAGATGTTTTAATAATTATCTCCTAACTCTAGTCTGCAAATAATTTTATTTGACAGAATAAAAAAGACATTTTCCCTTACATGAGTTAAAGAGTTTAGAATAACTTTACTTTTATAATTGTATGCATACATTCATTAACATATACTCCTGCCAATTAGTTAACATATGCCTCTACTTTCTGGATGATATAAAATACCTTGGGTTTTTTATTTATTTAATATGATCAAAAATTCAGTTTTATTAAAATTCTTATCATATGGTTCTACTTATCTTTTTATGCTACCTTCAACTTTAAGTCTGCTGATTCAACTTCTTTGACACAAGAGACCATTTAAAATCCACCACTTGCCTGAACTTGTGACTTCCCTTTGGAGTCAAGAGGTGTCCAGGCTAAATGAAAGTCTGAATATGCTACTGGCTACTGGCCTGAATCATTCTAATTTTTCTACTTAGGTCATTGTTACTTAAGCATAGAGAAGCAGAAAGACCAGCTTTCTTCAGATTTCATTCCCTGCATGTTTTCTTCATACAAAATGAAAGTTTTAGGAAAAGAAGGTAATTATACTGCTGATAAAGTTCCTGTAGGACTTTACTCATCAATCAAAGATAAATAATCACGTCTCTATTGTTTATTCCTTTTGTAAGTGTATATCTCTAATTATTTTGCTTCATGTGGAGTCAACACTATTGATTCTTGCTTCTTTGTCTGCATTTAATGTGCTGTATCTGCTCTTTGACCTAGCATCAATAATTATCTTGCTCTTGTATTAATTTGAAAACATTTTGTTCCAAAGGAAAATTTCTACTAAACCAGTTTATAATTGAATTGCCATATAATGAATTATCTAAATGCAATGAGAAATTTCCAATTGTCTAGGAAGAAAACTTTTGATTAAAAGTATGATTAAATTTGAAATATATTTTAAAAGTTATGGGTACAATGACATTACATATTAACCTTCTGATGAAAATATTTTTGAAGTGAATAATAGTTGTTCAATAATTTTGTTTTTTCTTAAATATTTCTTTCTCTTATTGCATGCATTAAATTATTCATGTTAATCCCTGTTTCAGGATGATCTCAGATTTAGGAGATTCATAGCAGAGAAACATTTGCATCAGTAGGGACACCACAAAGATTATCTAGACTGTGTGATTAGGTAGACAAAAGAACTGAGGCTCAGAGAGGATGAGAAACTTACCTGAGGTCACACTTTAAGCAGTTAGGGGAACATTGGGTCTAAAAATCCAAGATTCCTACTTTGGGGCCTTCGATATTTCCTTCTGTGTCACTGTGCTTTCCCTAAAGTGGAAAAGAGATAAAACAGTAGAATGGATTGTGAGAGTAGGAAACTAAAACAAAATTTTAAAAAGGTGTGAAAATATTTTGAAAGCCATTTTTTTAAAAAAAACTAGAACATTCTATCATTCAATTATATATTGTATCTCAATTTATAAGAACACGATAAAACATAAATGTATTTAGGTTTATATAATTGTTAATTAAATGACTGAAATCTTTTTATATGTGAAGAACTTCACTTTATATCAATAAATTTAAGCTAAAGGTTACAATAATGTTTTTCAAGGTAACAAGTATGTTGATACACAATTAAATTGCACACATTTAAGACAGAAACGTGAAATAGTAGTAATAAATTATTATTTTGATTTTTGTTGTAATGGAAAGCCAAATTTTTATTTCTAGTCTCATCTTCAAGGAATCTTTTATTACCATACTTTTAGAAGTTTAGATGGCTGCTTTAGAGGACATGGAGGACAACAAGTGACAGCACAATTAGACCCTAAGTGAAACACAATCTTTGTTTTTTAATGGAGGTCAGCCAGATTTTTATAATGTGTAAATTCTTCTTTTGTTCATATATAACAGTGGCATGCTTAGATAGGTCCTAACTGACAAAAAGTAGCCTTTTTGTCTGTCCATAAAAAGTATCTTTAAACTCAAAATGAATCAATTCTTTCATTACATTAAGGTAATTCGTAAGCTAGCAAAATTCTAGACAAGGCTAATTGTTGTATTTTAAGTGAGTCTTAAACATATATTTTCCATGCCTATGAACATTGTAAAAATAAATAAAAATTGTAAAAATATAAGATTTTATTTCATCAGCTGTATTACCCCGGAAGTCAATTACATACCTTGAGGTTCAATGGAAGTGACATGCATTTAATGCTAAGCTAGTGGATAAAGTCAATGTGTGAGGTAAGCATTTTACACTGAAAATTAACATTGAATTTAGAACATCAAAAATTGATATTCAAAATCTCCTAAATACCCATGAAGTAAAATGTTTATAATTTTCTACATGACGCCTTATTTAGTAAAACTTGTGCATAGTAAGATTTCAGTGTCAATAAGGAAAGTTACAAAGAACAAATGAAAAGGCAGTATACAAGGGACCAGACATTCTGCTTTTAAGGTAACTGTCGAAATTCTAGTGGCAAATGTGTGTGTGTGTGTGTGTGTTGGTGGGGAGCGAGCATAAAGTGACTGGGAAGTAGATAATTCTGATGTCCTCCTGCTTGCCTTTAGGATTTAATCTACTCGATTTCAAAAGTATGTCTATTATAACTTTAACACATTTAAATGATATGTTTGTTATCGGAGTTAAGATAAATAATACATGTGAAACACATTGCGGACTATGTCGGACTGAATTAGTGTTTATTGGATTTGAACTGGTCTAAGCCTTGTTTGATCTGACTCTCACACAGTATGTCTTTGGTAACTCTAAAAAAACTATTACCTGCCTGTTCTCTGTTGCTAAATCATCCAATGAATAATAGAGATTTTAAATGACACTTACTCAAGCATCAGGTTTTAAAATCAGCTCACGATATGGTTTGGCTCTGTGTTCCCACTCGAATCTCACACTGTAGCTCCCATAATTCCCACGTGTTGTGGGAGATGATTGAATGATGGGGGTGGGTCTTTCCCGCGCTGCTCTCGTGATAGTGAACGGGTCTCACGAGATCTTATTTATTTATTTATTTATTGACGGAGTTTCACTCTGGTTGCCTAGGCTGGAGTGCAATGGCGCCATCGTGGCTCAGTGTAACCCCCGCCTCTGGGGTTCAAGCGATTCTCCTGCTTCAGCCTCCTGAGTAGCTGAGATTACAGCATGCACCACCACGCCTGGCTAATTTTGTATTTTTAGTAGAGACGTGGTTTCTCCATGTTGGTCAGACAGATCTGGAACTCCTGACCTCAGGTGATCCGCTCACCTCAGCCTCCCAGACCACACCGGTCTATGGTTTTTAAAATGGGAGTTCTTCTACACAAGCTCTCTCTCTGCCTGCTGCCATGCATGTAAGATGCGACGTGCTCCTTCTTGCTTTCCACCATGATTGTGAGGCCGCCCCAGCCGTGTGGAACTGTAAGTCCAGTAAAACTCTTTCTTTTGTGAATTGCCCAATCTGGCGTGTGTCGTTATCAGCAGTTTGAAAATGGATGAATACAGCTCATAAATATGTAAATGATAGAATTCCATTGTACTGTATTTTTTCAAAATATTTTACGAACAATTATAATATTTTCTTACAAGTAATTTGGAAATTACTGTATTAAACTTCCAATGTTTAATTCAAAGCATTAAAAATGATTATACAGCCAGTGGGGTGGCCTATGTCTGTAATCCCAGCTACTCTGGAAGATGTGTCAGGAGGATCGCTTAAGCCCAAGAATTTCAGGCTGCAATGAGGTATGATCATGCTACTGCACTCTAGCGTGGGTGACAAGAGTGAGACACTGTCTCTAAAAAATACAGTAAAATGAAATACAGTACAATAGAATTCCCATGTAAATACCATTTACCAAAGACAAAATTGATGTTTAAGAAAAGCCTAGAAAAACTTTATTTGTTAGCATTGAATTAAGTGCATTATGTTGATTCATTTATAAAAAATAATTCTGTAAAAGACACCTCAAATCTCTGAGAGCTCCTTCATTGCAAAAAGACGGCAGAGATTCTGATATCACTAATTGAATATATTTTGGAGGGGGTTATACCTGATTATTTGCTTCTATTTCTAAAACAGATTAAATTAATCTTATACTTTCAGCCAAAAATCCAAATTTGTTAGCATTGCATGGAATGCCTCATGGAACCTGGCCACAAACCACATTTTTAAGTCACATCTCTTCTCTTTCTATTCCCATCTATTTAAAAATTACAAATCTATTTAAAATACCTGTATCATTCCAAATGTTAGTCTTAGTGTATAATTTTATTTCTCGAATTCTACTTTTTCATTAAAAAATAATTTTGCAATATAGACTCACAGAAAATTACAAAAATAATAGCGAAAAGTCCCAGCTACCTGTCACTCAGTTTCCCTCAATAATAATATCTTACATAACTCTAGTCTGATATCAAAACAAAGACATTAAAATAAGTATAATCCCATAATTTATTCAGCTTCCATCACATGTATATGTTTTCAAATGTGTGTGTTTTGAGTGTATTTTATACAGTGTTATCTCCTATATATGTATATAATCGCTACCATAATCAAAACACAGAACTATTCTACCACCACAATATCCCTCTTGCTACTCTTCTCCGATTATTTGCCTAGTAGATAGGCAACTTACTTACTATTGTTTTCTAAACCTTTCCCGAGGCTGCAGGTACTGTGTGTCCTTGTACTCTCAGAGCTCCCTGTATGGGCTGTTTCAAAAACTCTTACTACATTACATTTTAGTTACTCTTAAAATGTACATCTTACTAACTAAACTGACTGCAGATTCTTTGAAGTTGGAAGAGTAAAGTAATGTGTGTTGAATGGGTACCTACTGGGATAATAAAATTTGCCAAAGATGCCTCCAATAATCATATCTTGTTCAAATAACGATTTTCTGAACCTACAATTTTAAAATACTATCTCTGTGCTATAAATGAGTTAATTGACTTTTTTTTTTTGAGACGGAGTCTCGCTCTGTCACCCAGGCTGGAGTGCAGTGGCCGGATCTCAGCTCACTGCAAGCTCCGCCTCCCGGGTTCACGCCATTCTCCTGCCTCAGCCTCCCAAGTAGCTGGGACTACAGGCGCCCGCCAACGCGCCCGGCTAGTTTTTTGTATTTTTTAGTAGAGACGAGGTTTCACCATGTTAGCCAGGATGGTCTCGATCTCCTGACCTCGTGATCCACCCGCCTCGGCCTCCCAAAGTGCTGGGATTACAGGCTTGAGCCACCGCGCCCGGCCTTAATTGACTTTTAATGTACACATGCTTTGGGCCCAATTTTTACAAAAAATTATTATAAGAGCTAGCACAAATAAGAACAAAAAGAAATGATTAAAATATAACTGCTGATGCATGGTCTAGTTTTGCTGCTGAAGATGCCATAAGCATCTTAATTACTACACAGAGAGTCATTTTTTAGTAAAGAGAACTACGAACACTTCAAGTGTCCATGGTGTTCATCAGCTAGTAAACCTGGCAGGTGGGTGACTATTCCAAAATTCCTAGTAGTTAAGCAAATCTCTAATTAGAAATTTCAAATTCCTAGAGGTGTTTGCATAGCAATCCAACATAAATTTAACTGCAGCACCACTGCCCCAGGATATATTGCCAATATACAGACTACAGATGTATTAGAGTTTCAAAGAAGATGCACAAAAGAAAATTAAATTCTGTCATCATTATTTTAATTTATATGTGAATATAGATACTTTATCACCTGATGTCAGTATGTTGAATCACTCCCCAACTTCTTGCTCATACTAAAAGGATACGTTTTTATACTTTACATTTTTAACTTTTCTCAGTATTTTACAAGTAATATTACAAAACACTAGTTATAAAGGAGAGACCCTACCAGAAATGGGAAAAAAATAATTGTAGTTTTTGAAATAATGGTTTAAAATGGAATTAGTTTCTTACTTTCAAGTTTCCACTACTTCTTAAAGTCTTATTCTTCTGGAAAAAGTAGACTTAGTACATAATCTATTTTTTTCCTCAGACATGCATTTTAGAGATCAAAAATAATTTTGCCATATTAAACATTGTTTTTTGAAAGAATTAGAGATAAACCTGAAAGACAATATACAAATATAGAAAAAAATGCTACATATTATAAAATTTGTGTATATAAATATAAAAATACATTAGTTGAATATTTAGAGTCTGTATCTATTAAATGACAAAGCAGTATTTTTAAAATCTAATAACACTTTTTTGTTGCCCACTTTATGACTTTTAACCAATTTGAGTTCCAACTTTCCAACTTTAGAACAGGCTTTTGGTAGTAGTAGAATGCAGTCAAATTCCTAGGCAGGCAGGGACTGGTCCTCAGTGAAACTCGACTTTCAATCAAAGAACAGTGTAAGGCCTGAAAACTGAGCTGCCAGTCCTGAATAAAATCCATGGACCAGGGTAAGGACTCCCACTCCTGTTTGGAGTGCTTCCTCTCAATTGGTCCTTACCTTTCACCTATTTTACATATACTGATCTTCCTGTGATTGGCTACCAGTTGAATCTTCATTTGCATAGAGTGAAACGTCACTCCTGTACCTGATTCATTGTGGGTCAAACCTTTGTTTTGGCCTCTAATTGGTTCTTTCCATTATTGTGACTCTTTCTGAATGCTGCTTTTCCCAAAATGGCCCACAGGCCACTCAGGGCACTCCTCCTCATTCTCAGTCCATAAAAGCCCTGAAATTAGTCCTCCAGACAGTAACCGTCCTTTGGGTACCCTCTTTCTGTTGAGAGCTTTTCTGTCGCCTAATATATCCTGCTCTGCCTTACTCACTCTCCAATGTTTGTGTGTCTTATTCTTCCTGGTCCTGGGACAAGAACCTGAAACTTGCTAAACTGCAAGAGTACAGGAACTGAAACCCTCCAACTCACTGAGCTGTGGGCAGTGGGAATACAACAGTTATAACACTTCCTCCAGCTTACCAAACAATGGGAGTAAAGAAGCTGCTGGGCACCACTCTCACCTGCTTGCTGAACGGTGAAAGTAGAGAAGCCACAACATTTTGATAATGTGAAAATAAAAATGTTTTGAAGAAGGAATAATTTTTTAAAAATTGTATTTCACTGAGCTCTATAATTTCAATCCTTCACTCTACAAATATTTAAGAAGAGATGATTGACATCATGCATAGACGGAATCCAAGATAATTGATCTCACAGAAGAGCAGAAAGGTAGTTGCCAGGCATGGAATGATGGTAGTAGGGGGATCTGAAGAGATGTTGGTCAAAGGCTACGAAATTTCAGTTAGTTAGGAAGAATAAGTTCAAGAGATCCATTGCACAATGTGGTAATATAGTTATTAACAATATATTGTATTCTTGAAAAGCAGTGCCTGTTAAATGTTCTCAGCACAAAAATGGTAACTGTGTGAGATAGTATGTATGTTAATTAGCTAGATTTAGCCATTCTACTATATATATATACTTAAAACGTCATGTTGTATACTACATACACAATTTTATGACAATTTATAAGTAAATAAATGCAAACATCAAGACAATAATATATATTAAATGCTGAAATTATGTGATGAAAAGCATACTCATTTCTCCCAAGTGGTTCACTCTCTAATTAGAATGAACTACTAGAGATCTTTGCAGAAACAATTACAAAGCATATATACAATGCTAATTTGTGTACTTGTACAATGTGCAATGTTGTAAGAAATTTTACTTCCACAAATGTTATAAAAATTCCAATATATTTGTATCATTTTCTAAAAGTTGTTTATTATCTTTAAGAAAATAATGAGAAAATTATTTTTATAGTTATTCACATATTTACTATTTCTGGTGTCTTTTTTGGGTTGGTCTAATTTTCCTTATGTTGTTATTTTCCTTCTCTAAAGAACATCCTTTAACAATTTTATTTTTCTGTATTGCAAGTCTACTCATGACAAATACTTTCAGCACAAAAAATAAAAATAACAAAAGGAACAAAATAATAACAAATGTATAATCAATCTTACCATTTTAACTACTCATAGTAAGACTTTTTGTCATGGTGATAAAAAGCACATTTGAGATCTGCCCTTTTAACAAATATTTTTAAGTGTTAAATATTTTAAATATGTTAAGTGTACAGTAACATATTGTTAACTATAAGCAATTTTATAATAATGTGGTACATTTTCATCTTTCGTGACTAAAACTCTATATCCATTGAACAGCAGCTACGCATTTCCTCCTCCATCTCCCAGCCAGTGGCAACTAACATTCGACTTTCTGTGTATATATTTAGCTGAATGATTTTAGATACCTCAATAAGTAGAATCCTGCAGAATTTGTTCTTCCACAAGTAGCTTATTTCGTTTAACATAATGTCCTTAAGGGTCTTCAGTGATACAGCATATAACAGGATTCCTTGTTTTTTAAGTCAAATAATATTCTATTGTATGTAGATGCCACATTTTCCAAAGCCATTCAGCCATTGATGAATATTTGTGTTGTTTTAACCTTTTGGATATTGTGAATAATGCTGCAATGAATGTGGGAGAGCAAATACTTCTTAATGACACTGGCTTCAATTCTTTTGGATAAATATTCAGAAGTGGGATTGCTGGATCATATGGTAGTTGTATTTTTAACTTTTTGAGGGACCTTTGTACTGTTTTCCACAAAAGCTGCACCATTTTACATTATCCCCAATAGCACATAAGGGTTTTTATTTCTCTATATCCTCCCCAACACTTACTTCATTTTTTAAATAACAGCCATCTGGCCATCTGGCCATGCTAATAGATGTGAGATGATACCTCATCGTGGTTTTGATTTGCATTCTCCTGATGAGTTATGTTGGGCATATTTTTCATATACCTACTGGCCATTCATATGTCTTTTTTGGAGAAATGTCTGTTTAAATATTTCGTCCACATTTAAATCAGGCAATTTGTTTTTTGGCCTTTTTTTCCTATTAAGTTGTAGAAATTCCTTATATGTTTGGGGTATCAAACCCGTATCAAATGGTAGTTCTAAGTTCTTTGAAAAATCTCCTAACTGATTTCCACAGTGGCTGAACTAATTTACATTCTCACCAGCAGTGTATAAGCATTCCCTTTATTCTGCAGCCTCATCAGCATCTGTTGTTTTTTGACATTTTAATAATCGCCATTCTGACTGGTGTGAGATGGTATCTAACTGTGGTTTTGATTTGTATTTCTCTAATGATTAGTGATGTTGAGCATTTTTTCATGTTTTTTGGCCATCTGTATGTCTCCTTTTGAGAAGTGTCTTTTCAAGTCCTTTGGACACTATCTATTTTTTTTTTTCTTAATGAACTATTCTATTTCTTTATAGATTCTGGATATTAGACCTTTGATGCATAGTTTGTGAATATTTTCTCCCACTTTGTAGGTTGTCTACTTACTCTGTTGATAGTTTCTTTTGCTGTGCAGAAACTCTTTAGTTTAATTAGATCCCATATTGTCAATTTTTGTTTTCATTACAATTGTTTTGGAGGAGTCAGTCATAAATTATTTGTCAAAGCCAATGTCCAGAATACTATTTCCCAAGTTTTCTTCTAGGATTTTTATAGTTTTAGGTCTTACATTTAAATCTTTAATCTATCCTGAGTTATTTTTTATATATTGTGAATGGTAAGGGTCCGGTTTCATTCTTCGACATGTGGCTAACCAGTTATCCCATCATCATTTATTAAATAGGGGGTCTTTTCTCCATTGCCTGTTTTGTTGATTTTGTTGAAGATCAGATGGTATTCTGTGTGTGCAGCTTTATTTCTGGCTTCTCAATCCCTTTACTGAGTGTATACCCTTAGGAAAATAAATCATTCTACCAAAAAGACATACACACTTATATGTTCATTGCAGCACTATTCACAATAGTAAAGACATGTAATCAAGCTAAGCTCCCATCATGATGTGCTGATAATGTCTCATCACAGAAGAAGAAGAAAAAGAGAGTTCCTTAACTTTGGCTTCATCTTAGGAAAATAAACAATTCGATATAACCCAATGAAGGTTGTATAATTTTTTGATGGCCTATGACATAAATCCATTATCTGTACTCTTGTATCAATTAATATTTTAAATAGAAGCAATCAAACTAAATTCTAGGTAACTAGAGCATTTTAAAGAAATGGCTTGAGGTAATATTTTGTGTTTATAAATCAGAAGAGAAGCTTAACAGACCCCAGGAAGAGCAGGAGACGGTTTCTGGATATCTATAATATCTCAGGAAATGCTCTTATAATCTATAATTTAGTATTCTCAATAGAAAGTCTTATTATCTGATAATTTAAAAGTGATACAATATTTTATTTTATAATAATTTTGATTATTTTGTGACACAATATGAGTAAAGGAGTGAATCAGCTATAACTAATTTATATTCTTGTCTTACTTAGCTAAAGAGGCAAATTACCAAGACAACAGTCTGATAGGTTTAGGTTGTCAAGTGAACTTATTTGTCCACTCTTGACTGACTAGCTCAGGGGGATGGCACACAAAGGAAGAAGTAGAGATTATCCCCCAAAGGAAACACTTGACCTTTAAAAAGTTAGTAGATGTAACTTATTGGGGGGAAAAATGCTCTTAGGTCAAACAGGTTTAAGACATACTGGACTGGAGAAGCATGTTTTGTTTTGTTTTGTTTGTTTTAGCAGCATTTTAGGAACTTCATGCATGTTTATTAACATGCCTTCACAACATTGGTTGCTTTGGTTTTCCTTTGGAGTATATTTTGAGAAATGCTCCATTAGAAAAAGCAAACAAACAAAGAAATTAAAGGATTCCTTTCATAGAGCACTTCTACTTTCACTATAAAATACAACTCCAACTGAAGCTCAGATAAAAGGGAGAATCATTTAGGAAACACTTTATTTATTAGAATTACCTGGACAGATTGGTAAGACACAGATTGCTGAACCCTACTCCCAGAGTGTCTGATTCAGGAGGGCTGGTGGTAAGTTCCAAGAATTTGCATCCCTAACAAGTTCCCAGGTGATGCTGATAATGCTCGTCCTGGAACCACTTTGGAAAAAGTTCTGTTTTAATAATTGCTGGAATCAGTAAATGAACATAATTGTTTAAATCTTTGAATCTTTTGTATAACACAGATAAGCCTCTGAGGCTTATGATGCAATGGAATTGAATCATTTGCATAATCCTTTAAATTCTGTTTCTGAAAACCTGTATTCACCTGGCCATGCTAAACATACTGAAGATGATGTGAACTCCTGGGCCCTCAGCATGCTCTGCTGACATTAGATGTAACCTCACAGAAATTTCTCATAAAAATGTAATCAATTTCTGGAATGGGCTACAATTTGGACATGTTCTCCAGTAGAGGAGAGAAACTCTTGTGTCCTTCAAGAATCCATGCTATCCTGGGATCCCTGGGAATGCTGGCCTCTGGTGTAAGTTTTCTAAAACAAAAACAAAACCAAATGAACAAACGATAAAGGAAAAAAAACACAATCGAACTGTCATATTACTTTATGAAGTGCAAAACATATTTTAACTCATCCATTATAAGTACAGAAAGTAAAAAAACTAGCACTCAGAAAAGTGATAGATTAAGAGATTGCACTGTGAAGTGTAAGCAAGCATTTAACTTTCTTGGAATATATTGTATTTATTGATGGTTAAATTGGCATTTCATATTTCTCAAGAATTGGTATGATGTTTCAGCATGTCATTTTGATTAGATGAAAAAAAGGTATCATGCTTACAAGCTGGCCAGATAAAATCTATCAGTCTTACCAATATAAGCAACCACATTAGAGGGAAAAGAGATCACTGTTATGGACTGAATTTTGTCCCTTCAAATTTATAGGTTTAACTGTTTACCCATAAGATGAATATATTTGGAGATAGGACTTTTCAGTAGGTAATTAAGGTTAAATGTGGTGGTAAGGGCAAGGTTCCAATTCAATAGAACAAGTGTCCTTAAGAATAGGAAGAGACACCAGCAATGCATGTGCACAAAGAAAAAGCAGTGTGGTCTGGAAGCCAGGGAGAGAGGATTTTGAAGAAAATAACTCTGTCAGTACTTTGATTTTTAAGCCACCTGTTTATGGAATTTTGTTAGCACAGGCTAATACGCTCTTCTTTTCCTCTTAGTCCTATTCAAAGCTTCATATAAGCATTTGCTAAACACATTCCATTCAGGATTTGATAGTCAAATGAACTTGTGAAACTCTAGGATAAATAACGTCCAAACAATAGTGTTTACTGAAAGGGTTAAATAAAGCCAAACAATTGCCTTTACTGAAAGATTTCTGACACTTACATTATTTGGTGCGAATCAAATAATATAAATATTATAAATCTGATGTGAAGGCTATTCAATGCAACATTTTTCGATTTACTAAATACTGTTGATACTGTTGCCCTTTTTTCTTTTTTACTGTCTTTTGTTTATTTGTTTAAACAATATCTCATGGGAGTAGCATTGGCAAATACTGTTTTACCTAAGTTAATGACATTTCATTATTAGGACTAGTGTTTATCTTTCTCATTGACTCAAAATTTAATCTCTTTGTTTTATATTAGAATTTTACATCATCATTTGGGTTATTACTCTGGGTTTCTGCATTAAAGAAATAGCCAATAGGATGTGTTTGTATATATACATTTATGCCTATATATACACACATACATATTGACGTATTTATATTTACACACACACACACACAGAGAGAGAGAGAAAGAGAGAGAGACAGAGACAGAGATTTATTTTAAAGAATTTGGATGCTGGCAAGCTAGAGACCCGGGAAAGGTTATTGTTACATTCTCTAGTTTGAAGGCTGTCTGGAAGCATATTCCTTCTTCTTTAAGGGACTTTCAGTCCTCTCTCTTAGCCTTTCAATTGATTGGATGGGGTCCATCTGCATTGTGGTGAGTGATCAGCTAGGCTGTACTCAAAGTCTACTGATTTAAATGTTAATTACATCATAAAAATTACCTTCATAGCAATATCTAGACTGGTGTTTGACTAATACTGTGTACTATGGCCGAAACAAGTTGACACATTAAATTAACCATCAGAGTCCGCATAACATTCATCCCTGATTTGCTTTTATCACATTTTACCCATTTAAAAACGACACGCCCAATCTTCCTTTTCTTTCCTGATACCTGAGTGACAGATGAGACAAATATATTGGCAGAACTTGTTAAATTCCATGTTAAAAAGCTCTGTCCAGCTGATACGAGTTTACTTACTCTGCTGCTATCAGCAAGTGACACTGGAAAAGACTGCTTCTTTCCCTGTTTATAGTTTTCTGCAGTTTCTGACTCTGAAATATTAGGGTCACATAACTCATTCTGTGTCCCAGTAACATTTTAGGACTCCATTTACCTCTCACATATTGTTCTGTAACAACTGTTCTTTGCTTTCTGCTTTTCACAAATGGAAAATATCATGACACCTTTTAAATTTATATCTTCTAATAAGTCTTTTCTAGGCAGAGCCCAAGAATCGGTCATTTTAAATCTTTTTTTTTAGTCCCCTAAAAGAGATATAATGCAGTTTGCTCACTGATGGCTTTAACATTATGGTCTGTTCACGCCATAATTATATTTATAAAATGTATTAAATTATATAAGTAGTCACATTTGATTTATAAACTTTTCTATGCTTAAATTCCTTTCTCATTGTTGTGCATAATTATCAACTATTCTGGAAACTACATCTCTCCTGTCCTAAGCCTAAGAAATAATTTCATGTTATATTTTAAGGAGATCAAATCATCTATGAAGAAATACCTTTTCCATCTTCCTCTCTTTCTCTTTCTTTATGTCATAACATTCTTATGCATTGTCTTAGGGAAAAAATGTACTTCTGTTTTTTGGAACTATACCACTTGGCATTCAATAAATATTTGTTGATTGATTTAACAGTTTTTTTTTTATTTTTAGACATACTGTTTTATATAAAGTATTTCTAATATATTCTAATGTTTTCTTTTTTAATAAAACATTTTTATTGTGGTAAAATACACTTAACTACTTTTAAATTTATAGGTCAGTAGTATTAAGTGCATTCATATAGTTGTGTAACCATCCCCAACATTCATCTCTAGAACCCTTTTCACCTTGCAAAACTGAAACTATACCCATTGAACACTAACTCCATATTCCACTGTCCCTTCATCTCTGGCAACCACCATTCTACTTTTCTGTCTCTATGAATCTGACTACACTAGGAGACACACGTAAGTTAAATCATAGATATTTGTCTTTTTGTGATTGGCTTATTTCACTTAGTGTAATGTCCTCAAGATTCCATCTATTCATCTATTTGGCAAACTTGTCTCTATTATATTGCCTACGTATTTCACAAATTTGTTTCCTCTTCATTTTGGCTAAATTTCTCTGTATCTTTTATATTGACTCAGTAAAATGGCCTATTGACAGTTCTTCATAATATTCTGCTCATTCCTAATCATCACCCACCATTGTCAGAATTAAGTTGTTATTGTGGTTACTACATTATTTTTGTTACTGTATTTCAGATTATAAACCTAATCAAATTACTCTTTGCTGAAAATATTTTACTGTATTCTGATTATCTATTTTTTTTAGACTAGATAAATTTAAAAATGAGTGTATATACATTCTTCTGAGTTCCATTTATTATTATGTATAAGATGTTTCATTTTTTATCATGGACCCTATGCTTCATTACATTCTTTTTTATATTAGAAATTTTAATTCAACTACTATGCTTCCAAATGTATATCTCATTTTAAACAAGTAACTCAAACTTTTTACTCCTTTCCTAAAAAGTTTATTGATTTTGTGAGTCTTAAAAACAGATCTTGATTTACATCCAGATGTCATCATGGTATTACTTTTGTCGACCATTTCTAAGAAGTGTAATGATTCCCGAGTATGCCAACACATAAATAAGAAAACGTTCTTTTTGTCTATTGTAGAAGAAAACCAAGAGTGACACATTAAGTGCTATATACTAAGTACAATGTTCTGGGTACATGTTATGTTTCCTAAATGTAATCTTTATATTAAATTTGCATTAATTTTCTGCTGGAAATCTTAATTAAATCAGTATGCTTCCAAATCTTTTTAATCTTTTTTTTTTTTTTTTTTTTTTTTGAGACGGAGTCTCGCTCTGCCGCCCAGGCTGGAGTGCTGTGGCCGGATCTCACACTGCAAGCTCCGCCTCCCGGGTTCACGCCATTCTCCTGCCTCAGCCTCCCGAGTAGCTGGGACTACAGGCGCCCGCCACCTCGCCCGGCTAATTTTTTTGTATTTTTTAGTAGAGACGGGGTCTCACCGTGTTAGCCAGGATGGTCTCGATCTCCTGACCTCGTGATCCGCCCGTCTCGGCCTCCCAAAGTGCTGGGATTACAGGCTTGAGCCACCGCGCCCGGCCTATGCTTCCAAATCTATATCTCATTATAAAGAAGTTACTCAAACCTTTTATTCTTTTCATGTAAAGATCATTAATTTTGTGAGTCTTGCCTAAAATAAGAGAGGAGAACATAGAACAGAGAGAAGAAGAGAAAAAGAGCAAATAAAAGGTAGAGAATATTGATTATGTTATGTTTATTATGTTTGGGACTTAGTTTTTCAAGATGTGTGAATAAAAGGACAATTGGGTAACCATGAGCCTCTTAAGTCATTTTCTATGATAACCACACATACAATGTTCTGGAAAGAGATAACTCGATAACAACTATTCCACCACTGTATACACCAGTTAATCATATAGTCTTCCCTCAAAGAGGAATTTAGCTTCAACAGGCCTATTATACTTCTTAGGAGAGTCACCCATGCTTATCATACATCACCAGGTTGCCTCTCATGGAGCATATTATATATTGCTACAGAACATCTCTAAGCTGAAAGAAGATTTATACAAACACAGCAGTGAGTGACAAGGAATCTAAGTGTATATCAGGGAGCTATTTTGTATGAGTTTTCAAAACTTAAAATATGTAAGCGGAAGGCAAAATCACCATATTTAGATCTGTAGGATATTTTTAATCCTTTAAATTGTATCATTTATGTTCATATGTTTAGGCTTATATGAGAAGAGCTGATAAACCTAAGACAAAACAAAATAAAGCAAACTTAATTGAAATCAGTCACTGATGTATTATTTCAACAAATAAAAACATACAAAATATATTCTTGGACCATGGCAAAATTAAAGTAGAATAACAGAAAGATACAGAAAAATTGCCAAATATTTGGAGATGTAACAGCATACTTTCTTTCTTTCTTTTTTTTTTTTTTTTGAGACGGAGTCTCGCTCTGTCGCCCAGGCTGGAGTGGCGTGATCTCGGCTCACTGCAAGTTCCGCCCCCTGGGTTCATGCCATTCTCCGGCCTCAACCTCCCGAGTAGCTGGGACTACAGGCGCCCGCCACCTCGCCAGGCTAGTTTTTTTGTATTTTTTTTTTTAGTAGAGATGGGGTTTCACCGTGTTAGCCAGGATGGTCTCGATCTCCTGACCTCGTGATCCACCCGTCTCGGCCTCCCAAAGTGCTGGGATTACAGGCATGAGCCACCACACCCGGCGATACTTTCAAATAACTGATATAAATAGAAAGTTATAAAGAAATTTATAAACTATTTTAATGGAGAAATGGAAACATCCTAGTGAAAATTTGTGTGGTATCACTAAAACAATGCCAAAAATGTGTGTATCATTATATATTTATAATGTTATAAGGGAAGAAAAGTCTTCAATCAATGATGTAAGGTTCCACAGTAAAAATAATAAATCGATGTAAGAAGGAGAAAGAAAATAAATATAAAATCAGAAATTAATGAAATAGAAAATGAGGAAAAGATAGAGAAAATATAACAACAGTAGAGTTTTTTTAAGATTAATAAAATTGTAAACCTTTGGGCTGATTTTTCAAGAAAACGTAAGAAGGCACACATTACATATATTACTGACATTGCAGTGTCAACCCATTAAACAGCTGAGTTGAAATGGACATAATTCTTGTGAGATACAAACTACCAAATCTCACTTACAAAAGTAATCACCTATTAGCTCTAAATCTATTACAGAAAATGAGTCTTTATCACATTCTCACAAAGAACGATCAAGACAAAGATGCCTTTCCTAATGAATTCTATCAAATATTTAATGAAGAAATAATAGAAATTACACAATACTCTTCTAAAAATGAAGATGAGCTGTCACACAACGAATTTTATAACACCAGTGCTATTCAAACACATTATAAAAGTAAAAAAAGTATCACATTCATTACATAAACTCAAAATTTTCTAGCCCAATATCAAAAAATTCTAGTAGTAGATATATTAGCTGATATATCATGACCAAATGGCTCTATCCTACTGTATGTAACATTGGTGAATATTAGAAGATTAATCATTATAAAGGACCATATTTATATTTTGAAGAATAATATGAAATCATTTCAGTAGATGTAGATACAGTATTTTGGAAATTGCAACAACATCTGTGTTAGAAATTGTTGCAACCTAAGAATGGTAGAGAACTTCTTTATTTTGATGAGAAGCATTTATAAAAAAATCTAGAGTTAAATTATATTTGTATAGTGAAAGAATGATTTCCATGAAAATTATGAAAAATCAAGAATGTTCACTCTCATTACTTCTATTCAGTGCTTTACAGTGGTATTATTCAGTGCAATAGGGCCAGAAAATATATCAAAGAAATGGATTGGAAAGAAAGAAATAAAACTGACTTCACGCAAAGACAATGTGATCAGTTTTGCAGATAATATAATGAAATTTTCAAAAAGTAAGTGAATTTGAAAAGATCATAGAATATAGGTCAACATACAAAAATAAATTGTACTTCTGTTTTCTGGAAATGAACAACTGTAACTTAAAGTTTACAATTTTTACCTTTAAAATCACATAAAAATATACAATTACTTAACATAAATTTAAAGGAATATGTGCTACATATTTAAATTTCAAACGCAAAATAGAGCTGGCTGCAATGGGGCATTCCTGCAGACCCAGCTGCTTGGAAAGCTTAGGGGAGAGGATCCCTTGAGCTCAGCAGTTTGAGTTCAACATTCTGGACAACTTAACAAGATGCTATCTCAAAAAAAGTGTCACAGAGATAAAAACAGACCTAAATATAAGTGATATAACATGTGTACATTCTCCAAAAATTAACTTATTTAGCGTACTTACAATCAAAATTCCAGTAAGCAATTTTTGTCAAAATTGACAGGCTGAACCTAAAATTTAAATATAAATATAAAGGAGTTAGAATATCTAGAAACAATTTTGAAAAATAGATTTGAGAGACTTGGCATTATCCAAGTTCAACATTTACTTTCTGAAATGAAGAATGTGTGGCATTAGATCAATGATAGACATATAAATCAAAGGGGAAAGATATAAACCCAGAGAGTATGGACAGTCATGTTCTACACCCATATATTTACCTGATTAATCAACTATTTAATATTGTTGTTTTAATATTTTTATATTTGTTTAATATATTTTGTATAATATTTGTGATAATACTCAAACAGGAGTTACTATTGTTTTATTTAATATTATGTTTGTTTAAAATATTTTGTATAATATTATTGGTAATAATTAAAACAAAAACAGGAGATACCAAAAAAAACATAATCACACTAGTTTTTATAGATTTATCAGATTTCTTTTGTTATGGATTTGAATTATCTACTGCTGTTCATTGATTTTCCAACTGAAGGACGCTTTGTAACATTTATTATAGGTCAGATGTATTAGGAACTTGCTCCTTTAGCTTTTATTGACCTTGGATGTTTTAATTTCTCTTTTATCTTTGAAGAATAGTTTTGCTGGATATTTAGTTCTTGAATGACAATACATTTGTTTGTTTGATGAGAAATTGTCTACTAATCTTTCTGAGGATTCTTTGTACCCTATGAGTCTTTTTTTACTACTTTCAAGATTATTTTGTCTAGCTTTCAACAGATTGTTTCTGATTATTTTTGGTGTGGATCTCGTGACTTTATCTGCTTAGAATTTGTAGAAATTCTTGGATGTGTAGTTGCATATGTTTTATTAAATTTAGGACATTTCAGCCATTTTAAAATTATTTTTTGACTATTTTTCTTCCTTCCTTTGGGAACTACCATAAGGAGTATGTTGGTATGCTATATGATATCCCATAACTCCCTTAGCCTCTGTTCATTTTTGTCCATTTTTTTTCTTCTATTCTTCAGACTAGTTAATTTCAATAGACCTCTCTTCAGAAAGTACCTTAATTATTTATTCTGGCTGCACAAATCTACTGTTGCATCTCTCCAGTGAATTTTTATTTTAATATTTGAATTTTCAGCATCAAAATTTCTGTTTGGTGCTTCCTATAACTTTTAATCTGATTAGTAATCTTTATGTGTTCCTAGACATCATTCTCTTGATTATCTTTTTTATTCTTTTCTAGTAAGTCCAGTTTCTGCACTTCATCAGAGATGAAAAGTATGATACATACTTTTGTATTTCTCTATATTCTTTATAATATTTGTTGAGAGCTATACATTTGTAATGTTGTAATGTGATAACTCTGTATATAAAATTCTCTCTTCTCCCCAGGTATTGTTGTTGCTTTTTGAGGGACACAGTCATCCATTTGTTTAGCGCTTTTTCCAAACTTCTTTTCCAAGGATTACGTTCCTTGTCATATGTTCCATTTTCTCTACAGTCAGCCTGTAACCTGACTGGAATGTCCTCAAGTGTTTGAATGTAGAAGAAATAAAAAGTACTCTGTCTCTTTAAATTATTTCAACACATGCTGCCCAAGAAGCTCCTTCATAATGTTGGGGTTGAAACAATAGCCAGCCTCTACTCTATGGGGCCAAAGAAGGGCACTGTATATGTTATGTGAACTGTCAATATTTGGTGAAATTTATCTGCCTCTTTTTTAAAAAAAAATCAAGCGCTTCTCTGGATGCTGAAAGTGTTGGCCTAGATTGCAGAGTTCTGAAATAGTCAAATCTGACATTTCTTGTCAGCTCTTCAGTTATTTCAGTGAAGAAACTCATTCCTGATCCTCCTACTCCACCATCTTCCATGATATCACTTGGTCACTTTTTTAAATGATAAATTTACTTTAGGAAATATTCTTCATTATGTTTTTGATTAAATCATAAATAATTATGCATTTGTTTATGTTTTCTAAAATCAGACTAATTCATTTTCTCGCCTCTCTGAAATTTATACAAACTCCTACAATGTTCTTGTTTTCACTTCTGATTTTCATCATAAAAATGATACTAAACTAATAGAAACTACAAATGTCATAAAATCACTGTTTTTTTCACCCTTAGTATGTTTGATATACTCTTAGATTTTTTTATACACTAATTTCTATTACCACTGAGTAACAAAAAGTGTGAATAAATAAAATAATAATGAATGAATTTTTGCTGGATGGATGTAAAAAATAAACGAATAAGATTTACTTAGGGACCAAAGGATACATAGAAAAATTAATTGTTGACCGGGCACGCTGGCTTACACCTGCAATCCCAGCAATTTGGGACGCCATTGTGGGTGGATCACCTGAGGTCAGGAGTTTGAGACTAGCCTGGCCAACATGGTGAAATGCTGTCTCTAGTTAAAAAACAAAAAATACAAAAAATTAGCAGGGTGTGGTGGCACACGCCTGTAGTCCCAGTTACTTGGGAGGCTGAGGAAGGAGAATCACTTGAACCTGGGAGGCAGAGGTTGCAGTTAGCCGAGATCGCACTATCGCACTCCAGCCTGGGTGACAGAGTGAGACTATGTTTCCAGGAAAAAAAAAAAAAAAAAAGAAGAAGAAAGCAAATAAAAGAATGCATAAAAATAGTAACCAAACCAATTAAAGTAATGACCTGAAACAGTGCTTCATAAAAGTGATTCAAAAAGGATACTGAGAGGAAATAACCAGTGATGTAGGTGTAAAACCAGGAGGCAATGATGTCTACTAGGAAAATTTAAGTGAGTGCAGTTGGATGAGAGATTCCTGCACTAGTGGTGCTGATCTGTGGCTGAGTGGAGGAACAGTTTTGCAGGGAACAAATGAAGGTTACCACATTGTTCTCCCTATTATGTAAGAGAGAAAATATTTCCTACTACTCTTAAATATTTTATAGCTTCAGTGTGAAAAAGAAGATAAGTAATCAGAGCCAGAAGCACTATCAATTCTTACGGTACATGAAGCAAAAAGAAAGATCTATAGAAAATGCATATAGTACTGTGAAAAGCATAGAAATATAGCTATCTGACTCAAAACTTGGCAGTGCAGTTAGAGATCTCATTTTGGAACAAAAGGTATATTGCCCATTTTGAGCTCCCTGCCAAGCTATACATTTATCTCTTAGGTTACTAGAATTTTTAGGAAACTAACTTTTGTTGTATTTTCATTTGGATTTCGATGATGAGAGTCTATAGAAGAAAATTTCTTCCTAATATAGGTGAGTATATGCATTTTTATATTTTGATTATTTGTCAGTGGAATGTTAAACTCAAAGTAGCAGCAGTTTCAGAGAAAATATTTAAAGGAAAGTTAAGCTAGTGAAGAGAAAGACACACAGACACATATTTTGTATTACAGACATTGTAATAAAGAAATGCTGGAGGGTATGCAAAAATGATATCAATCCTATCTTATATGGGTTATCATTTTGAACTTAAGAAAAATTCAGAATGTCTAATCTGTAATTTAAAACTAAATGCAAATATAAGGGTATGAAATTAACCTCTTTACATCGTTTATGATATGAGAATGCACTTACTATGAATAGTATATTTAATTTAAAACATTATTGAAATGTATATGTGTGGCAAAATTTTATCTATCCTACTAGTATATGAGCTGAAACCAAGGAAAAAAATAATATCATGTGATGTAATTAAGGACTAACCATTTGACAAATATGCTGGAGGATCTGCAACTATTAGAACTGATTATTTCTTTATTCTGTGATTTATTGCAACTCAACACATAAAAATTCTTTTGAGAAATCTTTATAGCAAGGATCAAGTTTCTACTTGATTTCCCTACCCACCACATTTAGCATAATGGTATTTAATCATCTTATTGTATATAAATTTCTCAAGTATTTCAAATTATCAGATAAAAAAGTTCAGTGAAAAAAATCAATATTAACATTATGCATATTGTCGATAAAACTATACAATAGCTGTGTCAGATTGTTAATAAGAATATTCAACATCCTGTAAAATGAGATGCAACTTGTATTGCTCTGTCTTACAAAACTTCAGTTAAGGAGGAAGTGTGAGCCTTGCCACAACATAGTCTGGCCTTGTTGGAATGTTCTGATTTCAGATTGTATGGTGGAGAAATGGGATATTAGTCTCTTTGCCCTTTCATACTCCCATTCAGATAATGCATTGTTCATGAATGACAGTTATTTTAGAAAAAGGCAGAGAGAATAAATCCTGAAATTGGCTTTTAAAACTTCCTAAGACAGTATTCGTTAACAGATTATTTTATAATGTAACTGAAATTTGGGGGAGACTATTGTATTTTTCATGACATACTGAAAAAAAACCTGCAGATAAAAATATACTTGTTCTCTTTCAGATTACATGTGCATAATTTTTAAATGTAGATAAATCTAGTGAATCTAACTATATTATAAAATATTAATTTCAACAAACCACCAACACAGGTGCCAGTGTATGCCTCCCCGGGACACAAGGATAGACACATTTAACCCACCATCACTAACACTGAAGCCCGAAGATGGGCCCATCTGGCATTCCAGTCCCTCGTACACATCACCACAGTCTCCACTAATAACCACACCCTAACACCATGAGGAAACCACAGATACCACTGATGTTGTTTATGGCCGGAGAAATCACTGGAGGCTTCACTGTTCCATGTACCCAGAAGCAAAGCCAAAGAGTTTTACCCAACCAACACCACAGATGCATCTACAGTAAAAAGGACCCCCACCCCCAACAAAAGTAATTTCAAAAACAGGAAGAAACAACTGTTACACCAGTTGTGCAGAGATCAACATAAAGACACAGAAAACGTGAAAAAGCAAGGAAATACGACACCTTCAAAGGGACACAGTAATATTCCAGCAATTGATCTTAACCAGAAAGAAATTCTAGTTATCATATTAGTTGATCTTTTATAAGGTTTAAATATATATTAGGTTCTAGATTAATTAATTGGTATCATTATATATCTTTTGTCATTAGAGTGATAAAGACATTTTAGTTGTGTTGTTTAATAAAATTAAAGTGATTATGCTCTCTACATATTTTTTTCATATTGAATTATCAGCCAAGAACAAACACCAGAGTCAGAAACATACACACAGGTTTACCAAAGAATACTGTCTTCGGTCATACTCCTAAATTTTAAAATTATAGTTTTAGTTACACTTTTTATTTAGTCATACATTATCAGAGGCAGCATTATTTTGTTTTGTATAAAGTATACTATAAAGTAATAAATTACATCAGACATACAGATGTCTAAATTTGACTTATGTTAGTAATACATCTTAGAAAATATATTCTACATTTTATCTCAGCAATTTTTAAACAATAATCCTGAAAACACTTATACATTCAATTGAATTGAAAAATGAAGTTGTACTTGACAGAAAAGTCTGAATGATATTTTCTTAGCCCTTGAATTAAAGAAGATTAAACAAAGTTGTAATGAATTGTAGCCTTGCCTTAGACTTTCTTCCTTTCTGAAAAGTGACCTACTGTTTCCCCTGGAACTTATTCACAGTTGGCTTATTCACTGGGGAGTGCTGGAGGTCAATGCTTATTCACTGGGGAGTGCTGGAGGTCAATGCTGCAGGTTGGTCTCATGATGCTACTTCTATTAATATTGTCTTTAATTAAATACTGTGTGAGAAAAATTAAATGGATTTGGTTCAGTCCTCTTTTGGTTATAATACTCGAAGTGATCAACAAAATTGCATACTTAAATGAAAATCTGAGTTTGGTCGAAAACATGTCAGGCTGAAGGATGTTTTATTAAAGGAGCAAGCTTTCTTTCCCTTGCCACAAAAGTAGTAAAACCTACCAAATTCAGTGTTCTTCCCAGGCAATGCAATTACCAAATGGACAAGCTTCCATCTGTCCATTGTCCATCCTGTGTTGACCTCCTACCTGCCACCTCTCCATAGGCCCCGGAAGGCGTATGGAACTGCTCTAGTTGCTACATTTTGCCTAAGTAGTGAAGTCCTTTGCCTCTGACCCAGGAATCTTACTTCTTCTGCCATTAGCTATGAAACTATAATAGGCTAACTTGCTAGACTCTAAGTATGTCAAAATCCCAGAACTTTTATAGTTCTTGACAGTCTCATAATGGTTTATTTTCCAGTTCCCCCGAAATAATGCCCAAAAGGGGTGACTGTGAAAGAGACATTCCTGCATCCATATACCTTAACAGGACTAAGAACTGAGATTACCTCTATCATCATTACTTTATTATTTTCTCCAGAAAATTTTTTTACTGAGGGAGATACCACTCTAAACCTGTCAATAACTTCATTGTATGTGACAGCAGTTTCCCAAAATTGATTTTTTAAAAATAGATCGATCACTTAGCCTTTTTATCCAGGCACTGATTTACTAAACTGAGTGAAGTATTTGCTTATTAAACACTTCTTTACTTATCCAGATTTCCTCCAAGACCTTAAACTTCTGGTGTCTACCAATCTGAAAATTACTATAAAATTTGCCCAATCATGTTCAGATTTCCTATATGGAAACACCTACCTTAAGCCTCTCAATCCTACAAACAAACACCTCATAAAATTTTCACCTCACCTCTGTCTGTTGGAACACTAGTAAGATCCTGTGAAGTGAGTGCTCTTTCTTCATGTAGGAAGAATAAACATGACTCTGATTTATTAGGTCATGCATACTGTGTGTGTATGGGTGTGTATGTGTTTAGGAGTTTGGGGATTAACAGTATGTAATGGTGACTTTCAGAGAGCTACAATTTTACTGGGCTTAATAACTACTCTATTAGGTATTTTTCCCTAATCTTTCAGAATTTCTGTATGTATTTTATTAAAATGTTTAGTATTTATAGTTTAAAACTGCTTGAAATATTGCAAAATTGAATTTATCTGTATTGCCAACGTGCAATATGCAAATCTACATTGTTATAGTTATTAACTGCAACATAAATAATGTGACAGAGCTGATGCATTATTGAGATGTCAGTGAATCAATTGTGTGAAATGGTCATTTGTTGTTTTGTGTGAAATAAGTAATAAGTACACTGGGAGATCTTCTTTTCTCTCCATTAAGCTAATGTTACACAATTATGAACTTTAAAAAAGGATTAAACAAACTACTTCTGGATAAAAATACCCTGTCTATTGCATAAAGTCCCCTTTGCTTCATGTGTTTCAAATTTAATATAATCATCCCCAAAAGTCAAGAAAAATGCATTTGCAGGATTTGGGCTTTCTTTCATTTCATCTTTAGCAGTAAGAAGAATCTGTAACTGTAACAGCCATCACTGAAGAACTAGATAATTTAATATTATCCCTTTATTTTTTGAATTATGAAGTCTTCATTTATTTCAAAGTTGTCATATTGCATAAAGTATACCCACCAATTTATCTTTTCCTTGAAGTTACTGGTGGCAGAAAGATGATTTTATTGTTTTACCAATGTGCAATCAAATGCAAAGTCTCTCTACATGAATTCTGCAGGCCAGATTTTTCTTTACAATAGCCATCCCTGCTTTAAGAGAAATAATGTAGTTATAGCTGTCTTTCTAAGTACGTTGAAATTTGATTACAGGCTGCAGCAGTAAATGGCTTTGACTAATACAGAAAAAAAAATGTACAAATACAATTTGAAAGTTATCCAATAACTTCAAGTAGGGAATATATCTGTTACCTTTCTGCCTAGAAAATTTTAAAGAAACATTCAAATAATTTAGATAAAATTACAATTTGTTGGTAGTTAATTCTAGTGTAGACTTAATAATTAAATACAATGATAATTTTTTTTAAAGGAGGGAAAAAAGACTGTAAAAAGGCCATCAAAAATTTTCTGTTTGTAAAACAATACCAATTTTATCGCTCTAGGTATAAAGCTTATTTAATAATGAATATGTAGCAAGAAATAAAATTTCACTTAGACTCAGTGCCAAAGAAAGGAAACCAAATTAATGATGAGATACAAATTTTCTCCCAATATTGCTAATTGAATAATTAGATTTTAAACTGGATCATATGTGTGTGTGTATGTATATATATATATATAGATCCAGTTTATATATATATATGTAGACACATACCACAACATATACATATATGTGTGTATAATACATGTGTGTAATATATAGTATATAATACATTGTATAATATATATATGCGCAAACGTACTATTTTTAGTCAAAAGAAGAAAAAATGGTATGTTCGGATGTTAAATATTTCTAACCAGTTTTATATATGGAAATAACAATTTCAAGTTGTGAATCATGTACTATAGATAACGAATGTTAGGATCAGGTAATTCGCGAAGAAATGTATAAGTTGTCAAAATCAAAATTGTGTCACTAATGTTAAGAAAACCCTGACAGAGCCAGGAAAAGCCATGAAGAGAGGGTTCTCATGCTTGTGTGCCTGATAACAAAAACAGTCACAAAAGACTACAAAAAACACAAGCTTGTACAAAGGCCATTGAAGCCTTATACAAAAGAATACCTCTGCAAGGACATCTGCCCGGCACCTGCCTGTCCAACTTCAGACTGGCATCACTTCAGACTGGTATTAATCTCTGTAACCAAGGATAATTATTCCAAAATAATTGTGTAACCTTTCTTATTTTTTTCTTTAAAAACATTTATCTTCCTTTACCTCCGTGAATGTGCACATCGTTTACCATGGCATGCATATTCCCATTGTAATGCTTTACTTACAAATAAACATATTTTCTTTTAGAGAGCCTCTCTCTGTTTGTTATTTAGGGTGACAGAAGCAAGCCCAGTAATCTGTTAAAGCAAGCATTATCTATAGATTGTTGGTAATAGAGACAGTTTAAAACCCCTGATTAGGTAAGAAATATGCTGACATGACAAAAATCTAAATGGAAAGCCTACAAAGTCAAGGAGTTAGTAGAGTTAGACAGAATAACACAAACAGATCCATTCTTAGCATTCAGATTAAGAAAGTACAATTGTGTGCTGCATAACAATGTTTCTATGAAGGACAGGCAGCATATGTAACAGTGGTCCCATAAGAGACTAAAAAATTCCATCCCCTAGTGACATTGTCACCATCATAACCTCATAGCACAATGCATTACTCATGTGTTTGTGATGATGCTGGTGTAAAGAAACCTACTGTACTGCCAATCGTATAAAAGTGTAGCACATACACTTATGTGTGGTATATGATGATGAATGACTATAGATTTACTCCTGGGTTGGTTCAACATATGCAAATCAATAAATGTGATTCACCACATAAACAGTACTAAAAGCAAAATTCACATAATCATCTCAATAGACACAGAAAAGGCTTTTGATGAAATTCAACATCCCTTCATGTTAGAAACTCTCAACAAATTAACCTTCAAAGGTACATACCTCAAAATAATAAAATCCATCTATTACAAACCATAGCCAACATTATACTGAACAAGCAAAAGCTGGAAGCATTCCCCTTGAGAACAGGAACAAGGTGAGGATGCCCACTGTCACCACTCCTATTCAAAATAGTATTGGAAGTCCCAGCCAGAGCAATCAGGCAAGAGACAGAAAATAAAAGGCATCCAAATAGGAAGACAGGGAATCAAACTATCTCTCTTCATAGATGACATGATACTGTACCTAAAAAAAAACCCTCATAGCTTCCACCCAAATTCTTCTGATAAACAACTTCAGCAAAGTTTCAGGTTACAAAATCAATATACAAAAATCAGCAGCATTTCTGTACAACAGTAATATCCAACCTGAGAGCCAAATCAGGGATGCAATCCCATTCACAATGCCCACAAAAATAATTATATTTTTAGAAGTACAGTTAACAGAGACGTGAAAGATCCCCATAGCAAGAATTATAAAACACTGATGAAAGAAATCAGAAACGGCGCAACAAATGGAAAAAAACATTCCATGCTTATGGCTAGGAAGAAAAATATTGTTAATATGACCATACTGTCCAAATGTATTTATAGATTCAATGCTATTCCTAGCAAACTACCAACAACGTTTTCCACAGAATTCAAAAAAAAATTCCAGAATTCATTTAGAACCAAAAAATAGCCTGAATAGCCAAAGTAACTCCAAGCAAAATGAACAAAGCTGGAGGCATCACATTATTTGACTTCAAACTGTACTATAAGGCTACAGTTAACTAAAACAGCATGATACTGGTATAAATATGTGTGTGTATGTGTGTGTGTATATATATATACATAAATATATATGTACATACATATATATATATACATACACACACACATATGCCAATTGAACAAGTTAGAGAATGCAGAAATAAAGCTGCACACCTACAACTGTCTGATATTTGATAAAGCCAACAAAAATAAGCAATGGGGAAAGGACTGTGTTGAATAAATGTGCTGGGATAACTATCAAGCGGTATGCAGAAGATTGAAACCAGACCTTTACATCTCACTGCATACAAAAATCAACTCAAGATGGATTAAAGACTTAAACATAAAACTTAAAACTATAAAGACCTTAGAAGAAAGTCTGGGAAATACCATTCTGGACATTACCCCAGACAAAGTCTTCATAACAAAGTCTCCAAAAGCAATTGCTACAAAAACAACAAATGACAAGTGGGACCTAAAGAGCTTCTGCACAGCAAAAGAAACTGTCAACAGAGTAAACAGACAAATTATGGAATGGGATAAAATATTTGCAAACTATGCATCTGACAAAAGTCTAATATCCAGAATTTATAAGGAACTGAAATAAATCAGCAAGCAAAAAACAAATGACCCTATTACAAAATGGGCAAAGGACACACAGAGACATTTCTCAAAAGAAGACATTTATGCAGCCAATGAGCATATATGCTCAATATCACTAATCATTACGGAAATGCAGATTTAAACACAATGAGATACTAGTCAGAATGGCTATTATTAAACAGTCAAAAAATAACTGATGCTGGCAAGGTTTGAAAAGGAAATACTTATACACTGCTGGTGGGAATGTAAAATAGTTCAGCCATTGCGGAAAGCAGTTTTGTGATTTCTTAAAGAACTCAAAGCAGAATTACCATTTGATCCCAAAACCCCATTATTGGGTATATACCCAAAGAAATATAAATCATTTTATCGTAAAGACACATACATGTGTATGTTCATTGCAGCACTGTTCACAGTAGCAAATACATGGAAACAACCTAAATGCTCATCAGTGGTAGACTGGCTAAAGAAAATGTGGTATTTAAACACCATGACATATTATGCAACTATTAAAAAATGAGATCATGGCCCTTGCAGCAAAATGGATGAAGCTGGAGGCCATAATTCTAAGCAAATTAGTGCAAAATCAGATAAGCAAATAACTCATATTCTCTTATAAGTGGGAGCTAAACACTGAGTACAAGTGGAAACAAAGAAGGGAGCAATAGATACTATGGCCTATTTGAGGGTGGAGGGTAGGAGGAGGATGAGGATGGAGAAGCTGTCTATCGGGTACTATGCTCATTACCTGAATGATGAAATAATTTGTAGACCAAACCCCCATGACATGCAATCTACTCATGTAACAAACCTGCACATATAGCCCTTGAACCTAAAATAAAAGTTGGAAAGAAATAAAAGAAGTGTCTATTTACTGGTTTATTTACTACAGTACACATTTCATTGTTGTTTTAGAGTGTATTTCTTCTACATATACATAAAATACGTTAACTGTACAAGAGCCTCAGGCAAGTCACTCAAGAGGTATTCTGGAAGAAGGCATTGTTATTGTAGGAGATGACATCTCCAAGCCTGTTATTTGCTCTGAAGATGTTCCAGTGGGACAAGATGTGGAGGTGAAAGACAGTGATGTTCATGATCCTGACCCTGTGTAGGTCTAGCCTAATGTATGTGTTCATGCAAAAACAAAGGAATTAACAGAGAAGCTTAAAATAGTAATAACAAATTTTAAAAATGAAACAATTGTTATAGAATAAAAATATGAAGAGGATATTTGTGTATAGCCGGGTCATGTGTCTGTGTTTTAAGCTACGTCTTTTTACAAAAGAGTAAAAACGTTAAAAAATTAAAAACATTATAGAATAAAAATATTATAGTAGGCTAATGTTAGTTTGTGATTGAAGAAAATTTTTAAAATAAATTTAGTGTAGCCTAAGTGCACGGTGTTTATGGTCTACAGTAATGTACAGTAATGTTGTAGACCTTCACATTTGTTCACCACTCACTCACTGTTTTACTCAAAGCAACCTTCAGTCATGCAAGCTCCAATTACGATAAGTGCTCTACAATGGTGTACCTTTTTTTGTGTTTTATACCATATGTTTACTGTACCTTTTCTATGATTAGATATATTTATATAAACAAATGCTTATTATTATGTTACAGTTGCCTACAGTGTTTAGTACAGTAACATGCTCTCCTGGGTTGTAGCATAGGAGCAACAGGCTCCTAACCACATAAACTCCATGTTTAGTAGGCTGTACCAGCTAGGTTTGTGTAGTACACTCTGTGATGTTCATATAATGATGATATCACATTTCTCAGAATGTATTCTTGTTAAGTGATGTATGACTGTATCTACGTCGGTAGTATAAATTTGAAAGGTCAGACTAATAGGATAGTGGCTTTCCAAGTAAGCATGCTAGATGGATGTACAGAGGGTCGGGGTGAATAGATTACTGTAAAACTTATGACCTGTAGTTTGTACCTGGAAAGAGGTATGAGATTTGCTTACAAGATTTGGAAGTTCAATATTCCTTCTTTTACTCCAGAAATATACTAATTATACTAAAATATAATAAATGCACATTAATTATATATATATAGTGTATGTATATATATTATATATAACATATGTGTGTGTATATATCCTCTTCAAAGGAGATGTAAATATAGAGAATGAGCAATAAACATCAGGATACAAATAAAAGAAAGGCTGTGTAAAGATAAACTCTTTCTAATGATCTAGATGTCAATTATAGGAAGCCATAACAAGAATGATTTTTGAAACTGGGCCATCATCTCTTCAAGCAAAAAATTATTATGTAATCTCTTCAAGAATCCCAAAACCGAGGTTAGAGTACAGGTGGGACAATAATTGTGGGCAAGAGGGTGTGCCTGCCAGGTAGAGTAATGCAGAGTGAAATTGGGTATTTGTTAATGTATTGGCTGTTCAGAATAATTTACTGATTTCTGCCCAGAAGCCACGCTATGGATTTTTAAGCTTTTGAATGCCATTTTGATAAAATACAAGTAATTGGGATATATCTAATGTCAGTACTTAATTCTAAGGTGAGTTCAGCAGAAATGTCTCTTAGTGGGATAAATCATAGTATATCATCCCAATGACTAGGAAGATTTTTGTCAGGGTAGTTGAAATAAGAGGAACCGAATTCTAAATTGTAGACCACGAGGAAAGTACGTCATAGATGGTAAAATGAACCTAAATGTCAGAACTGTGGGGGTGGCAAAACTGACACTAAAAAAATAAATCAAGAAGACAGAAACTCAGAATGTGGGGAACCATTCAGGATGAACTGTATAAAAGAGGTTCAAGCAAATGGTTTTATGAGTAAGCACAAGGAAAATGTTAGAGGTCCATTTTTAGATTTGCTAGCTACATGGTGTAGGAGTGTGCTGGTTAGATCAAAAGAATCATGCAGAACTGGTCAGAATGTATGGCAGAATGTCAAACTTTATTCACACAAAAATGTAATATGTTCGAGCACTTAAGTTTAGACCATCCCTGGAGGTCAGGTTACAAGATGTCTTAGATTTGACATTTCTAGTAATTATAGTATTCCAAATATAACTTTAGTTTTGAACTTCAAAAATGTCATATATATTATATAGGAATATAATGAATGTGTACTTATTTTAAGTCAATAGCTATGTATTGAATATTATGTGAACTTTCTCTTTTAAAACATACAAATTTTGGAGTGAATATCATTATAACTCCCATTTTAAAGAGGAAGATACTGATCATTAGAAAGATTTAAAACATCTTGCTATTTCAAAGTGCTAATAAATGGCATATAGAGTATTCTCTTCCAGAACTATCAAATTGAGCTTTTAATTTTCATATTGTACCGTAATTTTATGATAAAATTATATTGTATTTTTATCTGTGTTTCTTTGGTCTGAGAAAGATAAACCTAGAGAATTAATAATCATAGTAAGAAGTAACTTTTTGTTCAGCCAATGAAATATTTGTTCTCATAAAAAATGTCAAAAGAGTTGAGGTCACATTAAATTACTTGTACATTGGCATAAACATAAAATTATAATTTGAAGTAATTTCATGTATTATCTATACTTATTTTTCTGAAAGACTGAGCCAAGTTCATATTACTGCTATAAAATGGAAATAAAAGTTCTATTCAGTAAATATGAAAGCATACTAAGAAAAAACAACAAGCATACATTTTTGGGTTCCAAGAAATGCTCAAATTCATTACCTTAGTGCCAAGGATATTATACTTCTGAGTTTTACAGTCTGAAAAATTAAACACATTTTGAATAATTACAATTATGGAAGTTACATTTTTCTTTAAAATTTTATTCTCTCTCTTAAAATATACAAAGACTTGAAAATGAGAAAATACACAAATAGATGACGCCTCTAACTCCTTTGTTAAATTCTTGTTTTAAGATGTACAAAGGGACCATAGAATGCAATGACGTATATCCAAGGATTAGTAAGGAACAAGTTTATGCACAAAAAGGGATCACAAAGAATCTGCTTTAAGCATCATTTTTCGTGCTATGATAGATAAAATATTTGGGTAATTAAGATGTAGAAGACAGTAAATTAGATTTTATTTTACATTTTACAGCATTTTTTTGCATTCTTCACAGTATAATCAGCATTTTGATGAAAAAGAAAAATATTTCCATAAATGCAATAAACATATTTCACCAATGAATTCTGTGGTGTCCTAGAGGAGTTCTTTTCTATTTTTTTTCCCAAGATCTGTAGAACACTGTCCCCCCGTTTATCTGTGGTTTTGCTTTCTGCAGTTTCTGTTTCTTGCAGTAAACCTCAGTTTGAAAGTATTAAATGGAAAACTCCAGAAATAAACAATTTATAAGTTTTAAATTGCAGCCATTCTGGGTAGCACGATGAAATCTCCCACAATCTTGCTCCATCCTGCCCAGAATGTGAATCATCTACCCTTTCAGTGATCTGCCTTCATTCATTCATTTCTCCAACAAATATTTATTCATCTTCTGCATGCCAGACACTGTTTTTTCCAGGTACTTTGGATTTATCTGTGAATGAAATAAACAATGCTTTGGCAGACATACAGGTACACATACCTGTGCTCCTCTGTCACTTCTTTACAGTTTATACTGCTTACCCTAAGTTTCAGGATATGGTATTATCTTGCTCCCTAAATATAAACATCATTTTCTCTTCTTATGTGTATATGTTTCATAGATAAATATATGATACACAAGTTCCACTGCCTCTGTTCTCTAAACTTAGCATTTTATCTAAATTTTGTATTTGATTAAACATATTCGGATACTCAAAGTGTTTAAACGATGCTAACAGGCTATAAACTATGTTTTCCCATGGAAATATAATGAGCACTGATTCTAAATATATGAGTACCATTACCAATAATTACAAATTCCCAGAGCATATTTTCATCAAAATGGCCTTTTGTGTGCTAAATAGGTATATGTAGCTATGTGTGTATATATTTGTTTTAAAATATAATTTTGACATATTTCTCCAGATGTTTGAATACAAAAGTTAAAATTTTTAGTTTTCTTCAACTACATATTTAAATGTATATGATATTTCATAACACTTATTAAAGTAATTTTTTTAGAAAATAGGTACACATTTTTATTAAGCTTGCAAGTGGTCCCTTAAATTCTTAGCACATAATTTTTATTTTATGCTATTTATATAATGTAGAAAAGAGAAAGAGAAATCATATGGTTATTATTCTAGATATAACTGAACAGAAACAAAATATAAACAATAAACATCTTTCTTGCTCTTATTTTTATTTCAAGGATATTATATAATTTTAAGTAAACAATTAAATAGTTTAGCTTAAAAGAATATTGTAGCTAGTTTATTATGTACATATTTTATTTAGATATTTAGATACAGTGAAAAGAGCAAAAAGGAAATAAAATGAATGGTAGAATAAGAAAGAATATTAAAGGTGAAAAAAGAAACTATTCAAAGCTTGGATTAGAGTTCCAATTGAACCTATGAGTGTTCAAAGCCTATGTCACACTATAGATCAAAAACACATAACATAAGCTATTTTTATACCCAGGCTGAACGCTTTTACAAAGTACAAAAAAGCCTTTATAATTTTATCAACATTGCAATAAAACTGGCTGAGATTCTGCTTGCTGAGTTCCATCAATAGCCTATAGCTATTGAACTTTAATCTTGACAAACTCATTGAAATTTAACCATTAAAAAAAAAAAATTAAGAATGAGAAAATTTAGATTCAGAGACACCGTGACTTGGGGATTTGCTGCAGTATTATTATTAGAATTAGAGCTTCCTGTGTTTCAATTCATGCCCTTTGCACTATAACTGATATTTGGGGATTTACAAAATCCAGTATATTTATCATATGTAGCAAAAATAGTTCAAAAAACTCACTAAACTAAAAGCAAACTATAATAACTATTAACATAAAGAACAGAGTAAAAGAATTAAGAAATAAACTAATAGTGCGTTTAGATTTTGCTTTGGCATTTCATGTTTCACAGGATATGCTCTAGGTCTGTTATAAACTGTAGCAGCAAAATAAATTTTAATTAAACATAAAAGCTAATGAAGAAACTAAATAAGACAAAGTATTTGCAAAATGTCATTTCCTCTCCTGTGCTTTCACAGTACACTTCATACAACTATTAAAGTATTCATTACTTGTATTGTAATTATGCTTACAGTATCCTTCTTTGGATAACAAGCCTCTAAAGGGCAAGTACTCTATTTTTCCCATTTCTGTGTCACGAGTTTCTGGTATAGTGACAGTATAGAATTAGGCACTAAAGAGAAACTTTTGAATAAATTCAGGAGTGCATCAGTGTCAAAGAGATGTAAGTGCATCTCTTTCACAGAGATATGTGTGATTTGCAACTTAAGTTCTTAAAGAAAGTATGGAAAAGTTAATTTCAAGAATAACTTTTCTAGCTATGTTTACGACACTTAAATGAGTCAAAGGGCATTCTTTCAAGGTTTCTTGCATCCTGAAAATAATAAATTGTGCTCCCCTGAGTTTAGGCTTGAATCTTTTAAACTTGGTAGCTCAACACTCAAATACCAATTATATTTCTTGGACAGGTAAATGACTTCCTGTAATATTTTCACCAAGATCCTTGAGAACTCTTGTTAAGTAGCAAATTTCCTTCATTGAAGAATGGCAGTACTAGTGATTTGCTTGTGAATAACCTATTATCAGGTTTAACAAATGGATGACCAAACGAGTTAGCACTAGTGTTGTTGTTATGTCTAATCTGACTAGATTCACTTATAAACTGTAGGTTATTTATAATAACTGATTCAACAAGTGTTTGCTACATGTAGTAATATGCATTTTATGCACTGAGAGAGCTATCAACCTTGGAAAAAATAATTATAGCAGAGTCATTATTTACATCATTAAAATACATCATTAGAGCATGGTAAGCATGCCATTCGAGTGCTATTATTTTGAAATGATCAAAATACTTTTGAGAATCAAATAATTTATTTGATACATTTATTCTTTCTTTAACAATATCTACTTTGGTTAGTTTTGATCATTTTTTAAAAGTGGTTCCTATAATCAAGGATAAAATGTTACCTAGAAGAGGAATCATATGATTTTTCTTACTTCTCTAAAATAAAATTTTTAATTAATTTGTAGCTTCTTAATGAAGCCATTTTATCGGAAATGTATATCCTTGCTTCCATCTAAAAATAAGACTGAGTTTAGGACTAGCTACAGCTATGCTATTTGGGGAAGTGATCTTGAGAAAGAGTAGTGGATGACTGGAAAGATTGAAAGGAGAAAGAAAAAAAAGTTATCCAACGGTAGGTTTTCAAGTTGACTAACATTGCGGGAAAACTGAGTTCATTCTCATTAGGGAGACTCTGAGGATATTTATACAAATAATAATGCAATTGTCTGTCCAAAGGACCAAAGAAATGAGTGTCTCTCAGATCCCATCACCTTGGATTCTAGGGTTGCACCGTGAGGGATTAGCACATTCACTATTGTAGATTTGCATATCTGCCAGAATCTCATACAGTAGTGGACAAGAATCCCAGAGTAGAAAGCTAGAGATACATGATTCAGCTAACCAAGTTGAAGCTGGATTATATTTGCATACAGCTGGTTTCCATTACCATTGCTAGAATAAAAAGGTGAGCTGAGAGGATGTGCATTGGGGTGTAAGTGGTATCTGATATGGTCACTAATGGTTTTACTTTACATTTGAGAATACTATCAAACATAGGAGATCCTCTTTGTATATGTTCTTGCATAAGCAGAATGCTGATTTCTTGTGATGGAAAGATTTACATCTAATAAATATAATGAGACTGACTATCTTTCTAATAGTAAATAGTATCTTTAGTATAGTAAAGTATCTTTAATCGCTTTTCCAGATGTGCACGTCTTTTTCCGAGTTTTTTGGCAAATAAAAAGGCAGAAAAAAATCTGAGTTTTTTGTTATTCTTTAACTCTATTTATACATACTCTTATACCAATAACTTAACACTGATGTAATGTTGGTTACGAAAGCCATGTGTTTCATCTTAGCTTTTTTGTTGTCTCTGCCCCCATCACAGTCAGAGCTACTACTCATGTTGACCTAGCAATATTCAGGGTCAAGGGGTCTGGCATATCCAGTGAAGGTGACAGTGATATTTTGGGATCACTTGCTGGGAAGACATCTTGCACTATTTTGCTTGAATTGTTAGAATTTCTGTTTTACCTTCACAATAAGAAGGATTCTTAGAATTAATATAAAAACATTCTGTATTTCCAATCCATAATGATATAAGGTGTGATACACAACAACTGCCGTCTCAAAATTCCTTCTTAGCATTGTCGATGAAATGACAGACTTATGAATAAATCCTTGGTAGACTTTGAAAATAATTCATCACAATTTGTCATAAATGCAAATAGTGTTGTAAAAGTTATGTCATTCCTGGAATACATCATTAAGTCAAATTTTATTCATATCCAGCTTTGTCCAATATATTTATTAACCTGGAATATCCACCACACTGCCCTGAGCCTTGTTTGTATCCATGCACTGATTTATGAAAGTTATCTGAGGAATGAGTAATACTGAGAATCATAATTGTTTTGAAGTCCAAAACTATGTGCATGCTTGGAAAGTTAAGATAAACATTTCCCTTCTCTTATGTGTCCCATCACCTAGTTGCCTTTCATTTTCAATAACAAAACTGAAGATTTAGAGACATTTTTACATTAAATTTATCACTTGTGCAGCAATAATTAATTTTTATTTTTTATACCCTCTGAAAACTACTGGTGAATACATCATTCTTGACCTTCTGGAATCCAAAGTTCACTAGAGGGCTACTGTTAGGCATACCAGTTGCTAGCTAGGGACCCTTACATTAACAAAAATGGTATAATAATTTAAAGATGTATTATGTAGAAAGGCAGTGGAGATAAATATGAGCATCGATCTTCATTTTGATCTCTCATAGTCAACGTAATTTTTTCTCTTGTAAGGACATATCTCATCTTAGAATGTGCTATACAAACAAGAACGTCAGTTGTAAACTGCCAAAGATATATTTTCTCTCTGATATGTACACTGACTGCCTTCTAGACTAAAATTTACAAAATTCTAGTATAGGTAGGGATTGCTGGTGTATATAAACGAGAGTCTGAACAAAAATAATCAAATTGTTAATTTGATAAAGACTACTTTAAGCGTCCCTATACATAGCACATGATATATGCTGTAGGGGAACAAAAGAAGAAATTGTGTGCTATTTTGATGTAGCCATCAATCTGATAAAAACACTGCGAAATGAGGAAGGGAATAATGAAGTAACACAAATTGATACTGATCGTAACTGCAATGCAGGTTGCAAAAAGTAAAGAACAGTGAGCTCAAAAAGAGAATTACATGAAGAAGGTAGAAATTAATCTGGGATTTAGAGAATGAATAATGTTTCAATCAGGGAAAGAAAACATCTAAGCTTAAAAGTAAAAAATGCAAATATCTTGTAAGAGATGATAATATATATACTGAGCAAAAGAGATGAGTTGCTGAGTAATCTCTCCAAATAAGGCAGCTCCAATATAGTATAGGATAAAGGTGAATAAATACCAAGGAATACATTTATAGAGAGTCTTAAATGCCAGACAACAGAGTTTTTATATCTTCAGAAGGGAAGTGATAGGGTAGAGGCATATTTAGAAAAAAAAAATTCACTAGTGCTTTCAAATAAGTTGGCCTAGGAAATTTTTACTAGGGGGCTTGAAGAAAAATCATAGGATGGGGTTATGAAAATGAGAGTCAGGATGGTGAAGAGAGAGGAAAGACGGGCACAGCCCCAAAAGGTGCTGAAAGGAAAAACATTTTACTTTCCTCCAGAAATATTTAGGAGAAAAGAATGAAAGCAAGGAACGGCAGAAAAGATGTGAGGATCTCTAACTGAATAATAAAGTATGCACCAATGACTTAAGCGGGGATAATTTTAGAATAAAACCAATATGGGCAGGAAATACATTAATTTCACTTTTGGACATGGTCATCTTAGGCTGAGGACAAAACATGTAACTGAATAAAAAATAAGTACCGCATGAGAACAGAAGATGTTAAGTTTGGAATGCATCAGCAACATTAGGAGAGTAATTGAATGTTTTCTAGGATTTATTTTAATGCAAAAATTTGCTAGGAGGAAAATCTTGAGAAACACAGAAAGAAATAGAGTAGAAAGAATGGTCAGAAACCATACAGGAAAAGTAGAAAAACATGTAAATTAGATCTTAAAATGTAAAAAAAAATAAATAAAATAAATAAAAGTGAGGCAGTCAGCTCTAATTTAATATACTTCCTTTTATATCATGCTTAAAGTGATTTTTAAAGTAACTGCTATTTGCCATGTGATCTTTTATCACAGGAGCACTTAAGGAGAGGAGAAAGAGAACTAAAGAATGATTTTTAAACAATTGGCAAACCCCAAATCAGAAGACACAGGCAACCCCCCTGACATATGCACTCAGAGAAAATGAAAAAAAAAAAAAAAAAATCTTAAACCAAGTAACCCCCACTTCTACTTCCAAGTTCCCACCTTATGTTAGAGACCCATTTACTGCATCAGCCAGTGAGTGAGGATTTGGTACAGTTTGAAACTGGTCCTTAAAGTGCATAAAATAATAATGATGATTAAGTCTAATTCTGAGCTACAGTGTACTGTATGTACTTTATAAATACCACCCCCACGAGTAATTAAGGAGAGAATCAAAGAAAGAACACAATGTGGAATTGCCATTAGTGGGAACATCTGGACTATAAGCAACTGAGCAAGTCTCTTTAAAGCCATGGCAAAAAACCAGATGACAGTTTTAAAGACTAGCAAGGAAAACTGTGTTCTTACATTCACGTTTACTGGATTTGGCTCACCAAAGTTTTAATCTCAGGCAAACAGCTTGCTGCATCTTTGCTTAATACCTTCTGGGTGGAAACTAATTTTACTGTTGATTAGTTAGAAACATATTTGGGCTTCTACCACTACTTAAAGGGAAAGAATCAAACTATTACTTTTTTTTAAGCTTTACCAATCATTTAATACCCAGGCGCATATATATATATATATATATACATATATATATGTATATATGTATATATATATGTATATATGTATATATATATGTATATATGTATATAAAATAACTTGGACAAATATATAAAAAACTATATATATAAGCTATATCATTATTTCATATATATTTCATATAAAATGGTAACATTTCCAAATAAAATGCAGTTATAACTTTACATGAAAATCTATTTACTTCAATGGAATAAAAGAAAGGAATAACAAGATTCCTAAAATTTTATTTTTGAAATGACACAGCATTGAAGTTCAACTTGACTCCCTTTTACATAGTTATTACATTTCCGTAGTTATCCCACATAACTCTTCCCACATAAGCAGATTTTTCGCTTCTCTTCTCTTTCTTTTGCTTTATTTTTCTTTTTCTAACCTAAATTGCTCTAACTGATAAGCACCTGTCCAACACGTACCAGTTATTTGTCAAATGTTAACTTCACAATGTGTTTTATATCTAAGAAATGCACATTTCAATGTCAGCTTTGTTGCTGTTTATTAAAGGTAAAATTCTGATTGTTTATAAAAGAATCATGAAAGAAAGAAGTGTCACACCACGTGGCATCTCCAAAAAAATACAGTGATGCCACCAAACTGATTTTTATGTCTTTACCTCTCTTCCCACCTCCCCTCCCCCCCAAAAAAAGAAAAAAAACTCTGCAAACTGATAGAGGAAATTTATATTTGTCAAATCTTTCCCATATAGGTGATCTCTCTCATTTTTCCACTAATCTATAATCTCAAAATGTAATAAACCTCTTGGTATAAAAGCTGTCTTCCAATGGTTTTTATAAATCAGCAAGTACAACAAACTTCTCATTATATAGTAGATGCTAAGCACATATTTTCAGATTTAATATGATTTAAATTTTAAAATAAACAGTGCTATTTAAAAGAGATAGTTAACATAGTTTTTATAGTCAAAGTTCAATAAATACTAGCTGAAAAACTAACGAACTGAATAAATAAATAAAGCTCCAAGAATTTTGCTATTCACTATTTTTTTTAACCGAAGTAGGCTTTTCTATACATATTGCTTAGAAAATACCCAAACTAAAGTCATCAGCACGAAAATACACTCTTATGTCTTTAATAATAAATCACCAAGTTACTTAACTATTTCAAATCAGCTCTTTAAACAATATTCCCCTGGTCCTTTTACTTTGATGTTAAGTTTTTCTGGGGTCCTCTGAGGCAAGGGAAATTTAAAAGCTCTGCAACAGGGGTGAATAATATTTCACTGTATGTCGTATATGCCACATTTTGTTTATTCATTAATTGCTTCCAGCTTTTGTCTGCTGTGAATAACACTGCTATGAACATGGGAGTACAAATATCTGTTCAAATCCCTGTCTTCAGTTTTTTTAGGTATACACCCAGTAGCGGAATTTCTGGGTCACATGGTAACTCTATGCTTAATTTTTTGAGGAATTGCTGTACTGTTTTCCACAGTAGCTGCATCATTTTACCTTACCTAGGAATGCATGTGTTCCAATTTTCTAAAGCACTGCCTTTAAATAAACATTTCTTTTTAAATTAAAGTGCAGTATACTTTTAGAGAAGTATATGTAACATAAATGGACAACTTAATGAATTTTCTCAAAATAAACATAATGCTGTAAACAGCATGAAGATGAAGAAAGAGGATATTGCAACACTCTAGAAGCCAGCTTCATATAGCTTCCCAGTTATTTGACCCTCTGAAAGGTAACCATTATCGTAACAACTAACTGCATATACAACATTGCACATACAATTTATTTTTATTTTTAGGGATGTTTGCAGTTTAGACTCATTTGTGTCAGATTTCCTTTGCTAAAAAGTATGTTTGTGGTAGTCATCTATTTTGTTGAATGCAGTAATTGCTTGTTCATTTTCATTGTTATGCATATTTGCATGTATAATATTATACATAATTATACATACATCAACATATAAAATTACATAGATAATTTTATGACTACTCCAAAATATGTTTACCCATTCTAATGTTTATAGACCTTTGGGTTATTTCTGTTTCGTGGCAGCATGAACATTCCTCCTCTGGTGAACATATAAATGAATTTCTGTTATATATAAGAGTTGAATTGCTAGTTAATAGGATAGGCAAATATTAAGCTTTATATGTATTTTAAAAGAATATTCCAAAATTGTGCTACTTTTTTGTTCTTAACAGAAGATATGTAAGTGTTCCACTTTTTCTAGATTTTTGACAACATTTGGTATTGTTTTATAATTTTTTGTTTATAATATTTATTTCCCAAATGATCAATGAAGTCTGGAATCCTTTAATGTAACTATTGGATATCTACATGTACATTTAAGTGCATGTCCAAGTCTCTGGCTCATTAATAAGTGTTGCCTTTTAATTTTTTTCTGGATATGAATATTTTGTTAAATATGTGCATGTCAAATGTCTTCTCCTACTTTTATGATTTGAATTTTCCCACGTTTAACTGCATCTTTTAAGTAACAGATGTTCCTAATTTTAGTACCATATAATATATGAGTTTGTTTTTTTATGGTTAGTGAATTTTCTGTCCTATTTAAGAAGTCTTACAGAAATTCAGAAGACAGATTTTTACATATTCTTCTGGGAAAAAAATGTGTGTTCATGTTTATGTGCATGTGTCTGCATGTATTATTATTCCCTTCATATTTAGGATTTATTGTTTATATATAGTATAAGGCTATGAGGCAGAGGGTTAAATTCATTACTCTGACGTATGGATTCAACTGATCTAGCAAAGTGTGTTGAAAAGATTTTTTTGACTCCACAGCACTGTAGTGCCAAATTGTTGTAGTGAGGAAAACGTATATGTGTAAGTTGATTTCTGGACTCTATTTTCTTCTGTTAGTCTGTATATTAAGGCTTTCAATAATACCACACAGTTTTAATTATTATAACATTTTATTGTCTTAACATCTAATAGAGTATGTATTCAAAATTATTCTAAATTCACATTATTTTACTTAGTATTGGCCCTATTCACTTACATATAATTTTTAGAATCAGCTTATATATTTTCACAAAAAAGAACAATAAATTAAAATGTATGGACTTTATATGAGATTGTAGTAGTATATAGGTCAATTTAATATTTCTACTCTTGAGTTTCCAGCCCACGGTTATGGTATATACCTGAGTCAGTCTAAGTCATCTCAATATTTAATTCCTCTCAATGATTTCTGCTTATTTGTTTCCTACATGGTGATCCTGTACATATTTTGTTAGATTCCTATGTTTTGAAGCATTTAATGCTGTCATAAATATGATATTTAAATATCCATTCATATTGCTACATGTATCTCCAACTTGTTACTTCTAAACACAGCAAAATATTTCATGTTTATATTCACTGTGTTTTACTATCAACTGTCCCAGTTTAGCAAGATTGTCTTCAAAGCTGAGCCACCTTTAATAGCACTCCAATTAATATTGATGTATATATACTTTTCAGAATCCAGATAAGATTTTCTCAATATTTCATTCTACCTGGGTATGAAATTACTGTAACCCAGGGTATGCCAATCTTTAATTTTCCTAAGATGTTCCCAATTGACATAAAGATGATTGCACCCAATTCAAAGGCACAAGGAAATATGAAGTTTAAAAGTCTTTCCTCTTTTATTCCAGAACTTTAAATTTGTCATAATCTGGTTTTTAAATTTAAAATGAGTAAAGTAATATAAATGTTTTATTTAGCACTTTTGGAAAATGTAGTATCACTTATAAATATCCATTTATTTTCTTGTTAGTGTTCTGTATCCCTTTTCCTATAAACTACATGTTTATATCTTTTGCCTAATACTTATTCTCTTTTTTGCATTTTTGTAAGAGTTTCTTGTATAGGCTATATATTATTCCTATGTCACTATTACCTGTTGGAAATATTCTTCTAAGTATGTGTCACCTGTGAAACTGATCTACAGTGTCCTTCAATAATTAATGTGTGCCATTATCAACCACTTAAAACTCTTAACTACTCAACTCTAGTGACCACTCATTGGTTTTTCCCTCATTCTAACTGTCCAAATATTTATGGTCCCACATTTATGAGCCCATAGTTCTAATATACTGTTTTCTAATATATTGAGACAGGCACTTTGATACCTACAATTTCTGTCATGGAATCTTGGTGAAGGGGATTGAGAATATGATGACAGGTAGATTTTGTAAACTTAGATATATGCAGGGGACAGATTTTGACATAAGTCACCTTGTAAAATGTAACTACTTTTAGAATTTTATAAAAAGTTTGCAGTGAAGATAAATCTTACTATGCAAAATGTAGATGAGCATATACCTCGACTCCATTATTGAATAGTCCACGTGACATTATAGAAGGATATTAGAAATAAAGTGCTTGCATGTGAAATATGGTATGAGAGTTTCTGCTTCTTTATTTTTTCAGTACTTTTCCCAAGGTATTGATTATCGTACATAATTTATGCAAAGCACTTCAGACAAATGCATAAAGTAAATTAAAAGTAAATTGCATTAAAAATATACTGGATTATAGAGTATGTGCACTGGAAAAGATTAATAGTCTATTCTGCTATGTAAGCCTAAGGACCACATATTGATTTTTAACTCTCCTTGACTAAAAGAGATACTAGAGCACCACAGACAATGGTTGATTTCATATCTAAGTCAACATTCACATTTACATTTATATTGTATATGCATAGTATACAATATATGTGTACATGTATATTATATTCACATGTGCAGTTATATTGTACAAAATAAATATTCCTAAACATTTTTGAAGTAATTTTGAATAAATTAGTTTCGTCTGGAAAAAAGTATAAAAATAAAACCTATGTCTCAAAACAATTTAGAAATATCTAGTACTGTTTTTCAGGTTTATCTTATTTAAATATACTATGCATATTATTATATTTAATCATTTATTCAGAATGAGTGAATGTCTCTCTATGCACAAAGGTTATAACAGCATTTTATGGTGAATGCTATTCTGAGGTTCAAGACACTCGTATCCATCAAAAGCAAAAAGTAGGCTGATTTTACTAGCTGAATTGTGCCATGGGTATAAAAAGCATAACAGATTCAACAAGTTACCCACATTAGCAAGTAGTCTAAATTATCAAAATAGTATTTAAAATAAACTTTTTAAAAATAAAGCAATTGTGTGAAATATAAACCCAAGTGAACTTCTTTTACATATTTCTTATGAGGAAAGAATTTATACTATCTAGAAAAATGGAGATCCTTCTTTAGTTACATTACTGTGTATTTTTCTAAGTCTCTCTGAACAATTCAGAGACCAACTACTTCCACACTACAAGTGCGCTATATAATATGTTGCAAATGTTATAAATAATAAATGGCCTATAAAAAGGAATTGCATTCATATATATCAAACACCCTACAAATGACTTGAATAAACCATTCGAAATGAACAAACCTAAAGCTTTAATCCACATAAGTGATGCATCAGAATAAAAACTATGGTTCACTTGGATCTTAGAGAAAGAAGTCGTAATATAACTTATTCACCATTAACAAAATAGGCATCATGAATTCAGGAAAAATGATATAGAAGGGGGCCTATTTCCTAGGATTTACTGTTTCTGCTCTGAAACAGAGAGGCAAGTCAGAAGGCAGGGTATATATTTTGTATCATAATATTTATTATATGCAATATATAACTATATTATATTATAATGTATATTATATTTAAGAGATTTTACTATCTATTTGTAAGATTTTCTACTAATAAGTCATAATTTTTATCTTCCTCCCATGGGCTTTAGTGGTGTCTATGATCTCTTTGCACAAAAATCTCTACTCACAATACTTTTAAAATGTATTCATGTCTCCATTAGTCATATTCAGGAAAAAATAACATCAGATCAAAAATTGTAACTTGGTAGAATATCTTCCATTTGCTCTTTCAGATGTATGATCCATCCTTCTCCATCCTACTTTGTGCTGTGAGACTGACCTGATCATTAACAGGGCTGCTGTGCCCCCTCATTTCTGATCAGGTTCAGTTAAAAAGGGAAAACAGAGCAGAAAAGTGTCAATGATATTTGTCAACTCATTCATTAAAATGAAAACCAGTAAGAACCTCATACAAGGAAATACAACTACAGGTTATCTTTGCTATCAGACAAAAATAACTTGATCTCCACCAGACAAAAATCTGCAACTTACCATCCATTCACATAGTCTGGGCCTATAATTAGCAGCAAATAGCAAGATCAATTACTGCTCAGTGCTCCTAAAGAAATAAATAATTCTTACAAGGACTAGTTAAATAATACCCCAGTGTGATATTGAAGAGATTCTCAGTCTTTCTCTTGCTTAATTTCTAAGTTTTGGATAATTCTTACCAAAAAGTTAAGAGAGGCTCATCCTGGAGAAGATGAAGAATGAAGTCAGGGTATTTAACCCCCTTGTTTCTTCTCTGTGGTGTCACCTTGGTTGACCTTGTCCCCAGCAGAATGATTTGGTCTCTCAAAGGTGACCTTCTCTACACACGTCTTTTTGTTTCCAGTTTCTGGCAATTTTTCCTTCCCTGTCCTATCAGGCAGGGATTGGGGGTGACAGAAAAGAATTATTTTTTTCTTCAGTTTCTCCTGAGATTGCATCATTAGAAATGATTCTTTGTTAATAAACTCTCATCTAATCATTTAATTTTGAGTGTGCTGTTTCCTACTGGGACCTTAAATAATACAGAACCACACTTCCTCAAACGACTAGAAATATTGCATAGTGATATACTTAGTAGTAGCAGAAATATTGAACAAAATGCTGCTTAATTTGTATTGCTAATAAAGTGGAAATAAACTAATCATGTTAAAGTGTTGGATAAATTATACTTGATATGTAACTGAAAATAGAATGGAAAAATAAGTTGAAATTAAAAAATAATTATGTTTGATATAAGATAGTGTTGACAAAGAAACCAAGAAGTTAAGGAGAGTGGGGCGAGGCAACTGTTTAAGAAGAAATGTACAAAATCAAAATCACCTGTTCTCACTTAATAAAGAAAATCAGTTTTTCTCTTTAGTAAATGATCTTGCTGATTTGAGTTTTTAGGCAAAGATGACAGACCAAATTAGCATTGCATATTTTCTATATGTCTTATCTCTTACCTTTCCCACTGCTGTGTCCTCCCACCAGCTTGATATCTGAAGATAAGGGACCTTGAATATGCTATGTAGCTTATTTTTATCCATGCTTGAGTTTCAAGGTTTATAAAACATTATTTTATATATTTATGTAAAGTCATAAAACAATGACTATACTGAAAATTAAAGAGTAAGTGATGATTTATACATATTAACCTGTCAAGTACTTAAACATCATTTTATAGTCAGCACACCTAGTGTTGTTTTATTTTGATTCCCCTCCCCCAACAATGTGGATTTTGTTTACCAAACAAGTAAATCAATGTAATTCTTAGTGTTTGAATTTCATTTATTTAAAGTAAAGTGTTCTCAAGATTTATCTTAACCTAAATACACCAAATATTTGTTTAGTTGTTTATTTTATGTTTTTAATTTTTCTAGTACACATATATACCTATTTTAATGAAAAGACATTTTCATAATTATGTGGAAAACTCTATACATTTTAATTTTAACTAAATACCAGAGGTATGAAAATATTGATCTATTAGAGTTTTGGGAAATATTTGTTGTTCTCTTCCTTTTCGTATACCCTGATAGAGGTAGTTACTACATTGTTATTTATAACTTCAGAAACCTCTGACAAAAAAGCATATTAGTTTTCTTAGAAATACTTTATTCTACCACAATAGCTAAGCAGTTTAATACAAACTTCCTGAGACTCAATTTAAGAATGCCCCCAAAACTTAAATATTCATTTTGTCTTTATTTCTCTCTAGCTGGACCCCTAGGATCAGGTCCCCGGGACCCACATATGTCTCTCAGATGAAACACCTCAGCCAACATGGATAGGAAGTTGAGTGAAAATGCACTTGCTATGCAGAGACTGGCAGATGATCTCACACAGATGTGGTGGTGTACTTGGATTTTACCTAAATCATGGTCAGTCATGCAATCCAGTTTCTCAGCTACACAATCCTTTATGGGATATAAATTCCCCAATACATAATTTTCTCTGTGGCTTAAAAGCATCTGCAAGACACAGATAATTCCAAAAATATATTGCAAGTCTCTTGGTGACTACAAAGCTTTCTGATAGCCTAGGATCTAAGGATTATTGTGATTTTTGTCTAACTAGTAAGCACTTTTGAGATACACTGTGGGACACACATTTTAAAAAATACCCTGCTCTCCTTGGAGTTAGCAAAAAAAAAAAAAAAAGAAAACTATTTATAGCTATAAAAAATGTTAATATCAGAAATAACTGCTTTAATTTATCAAATAATGGCATGCAGCTTGTCTTACATGAATTTTAAGCATTTTCTAAGTGTTTCTTTTCAATACAAGAAGAGCCTCTTAATACAATTTCATTTCTTTGCTTTTCACATTTATCACATGCTCCATCCTGACTTAAAAGTGCAGTAATTATTTATATACATTTTTCCTTACCCAGTTGTGACACTTCTCCACTCAGACCTAACATCCTACCTAGTTGTGAACCTCTAAAATGATAGAAGAGTAGTAGTTATCATTCAAAAGCAGTATTTATGTAATTTCTGATAAAAAAGAAAACCTCGGAGAATTTACTAATTTCAATAACAGATAAATTGATTTTATATTATACCACTGCTTTTCTGTGGTAAGGAGAGAAAGTAGCATTTTGTGTCTGAGGAATGTTAACAAGAATGGAGATGAATATTTCATAACAATACTCTTTGCCTTTTTGGACTTCTCTTTCAGGTTAGAACAATAATACAACTTATATTTGCTCTTCTGTTTATCTATCTTTAGTGGCCCTGTAAGAGGCAAGTATCATGCAATGAGTTTATTCATGCTCTTTCTACTCCTTGAAAGGGCCTAGGTTTTCTTTGAAAATATAAATAAATGTCTACTGATCTGAGATACCATCCTAGCATTATTTAGCAGGAAGCTTAAAAGAAATAAAGATCTTTGTATAAGGTGTAAGGAAGGGGCCCAGTTTCAGTCTCAATTTTTTTTTTTTTTTTTGCATATGGCTAGCCAGTTTTCCCAACACCATTTATTAAATAGGGAAGCCTTTCCCCATTGCTTGTTTTTGTCAGATTTGTCAAAGATCAGATAGATGTAGATATGTGGCATTATTTCTGAGGCCTCTGATCTGTTCCATTGGTTTATATATCGGCTTTGGTACCAGTGTCGTGATGCTTTGTTACTGTAGCCTTGCAGTATAGTTTGAAGTCAGGTAGCATGATGCCTCCAGCTTTGTTCTTTTTGACTAGGATTGTCTTGGCTATATGGGTTCTTTTTTGATTCCATATGAAACTTAAAGTAGTTTTTTCTAACTCTGTGAAGAAAGTAAATAATGATAGCTTGATAGGAATAGCACTGAATCTATAAATTACTTTGAGCACTATGGCCATTTTCAGGATATTGATTCTTCCTATCCATGAGCACTGAATGTTTTTCCATTTGTTTGTGTCTTTTCTTATTTCCTTGAGCAGTGGTTTTAGTTCTCCTTGAAGAGGTCCTTCACATCCCTTGTAAGTTGTAGTCCTAGGTGTTTTATTCTCTTTGTAGCAATTGTGAATGAGAGTTCACTCATGATTTGGCTCTCTGCTTGTCTATTATTGGTACATAGGAATGCTTGTGATTTTTGAACACTGATTTTGTATCCTGAGATTTTGCTGAAGTTGCTTAACAGCTTAAGGAGATTTTGGACTGAGACAATGGAGTTTTCTATATATTACAATCATGTCATCTGCAAACAGAGACAATTTGACTTTCTCTTTTCCTTTCTTTCTCTTGCTTGATCACCCTGGCCATAATTTCCAATACTATGTTAAATAGGAGTGGTGAGAGAGGGCATCCTTATCCTCTGCCAGCTTTCAAAGGGAATGCTTCCAGCTTTTGCCCATTCAGTATGATATTGGCTGTGGATTTGTCATAAATAGTTCTCATTATTTTGAGATACATTCCATCAATACCTATTTTATTGAGAGTTTTTGGCATGAAGGGGTGTTGAGTTTTATCGAAGGCCTTTTCTGCATCTATTGAAAGACTTATACATAAGACCTAAAACCATAAAAACCCTAGAAGAAAACCTAGGCAATACCATTCAGGACATAGGCATGGGCAAAGACTTCATAACTGAAACACCAAAAGCAATGGCAACAGAAGACAAAATTGACAAATGGGATCTAATTAAACTAAAGAGCTTCTGCACAGCAAAACAAACTATCATCTGAGTGAACAGGCAACCTACAGAATGGGAGAAAAATTTTGCCATCTATCCATCTGACAAATATCCATAGTCTGCAAAGAACTTAAACAAATTTACAAGAAAAAACAAACAACGCCATCGAAAAGTGGGCAAAGGATATGAACAGACACTTCTCAAAAGATGATATTTATGCGGCCAACAAACATGAAAAAAAAGCTCATCATCACAGATATTAGAGAAATGTAAATCAAAACCACAATGAGATACCATCTCATGCCAGTTAGAATGGCAATCATTAAAATGTCAGGAAACAACAGATGCTGGAGAGGATGTGGATAAATAGGAACACTTACACTGTTGGTGGGAGTGTAAATTAGTTCAAGCATTGTGGAAGACATTGTGGCAATTCCTCAAGGATCTAGAACCAGACATTCCATTTGACCCAGCAATCCAATTAATGGGTATATACACAAAGGATTATAAATCATTCTACTATGAAGACACACGCACAAGTATCTTTACTGCAGCACTATTTACAATAGCAAAGACTTGGAACCAGCTCTCATGCCCATTAATGATAGACTGGATAAAGAAAGTGTGTCACATATATACCAGGGAATACTATGCAGCCATAAAAAAGGATGAGTTCATGTCCTTTTCAGGGACATGGATGAAGATGGAATCATCATTCTAGAAAACTAACACTGGAACAGAAAACCAAACACTGCATGTTCTCATTCATATGTGGAAGCTGAACAATGAGAATGCATGGACACAGGGAGGCAAACATGACACACTGGGGCTTCTCAGGGTGTGAGGGGCAAGGGGAGAGATAGCATTAGGAGAAATATCCAGTGTAGGTGACGGGTTGAGGAGTGCAGCAAACCACTATGGCATGTGCATACGTTCTGCACATGTATCCCAGAACTTAAAGTATAATTTAAAAAAATAAATAGAATAAAATAAAATAAAATGGCAAAAAAAAAAAGATCTTCTTTACAAGATATTTTTATTAAAGTGAGTAGAAAAGGAATGAGAGGAGACAAGATTCCTAGTGAGATATACATATGATCAGATGGCCCCTGAGAGATACACTTTGAGTACTTGCTTCCTTCCTGAACAGTCTCAGTGCCAGCTCCAGTTTTGAAACTCAGCTGTTCTTCATTTTTTCATTCCATGCTAGCTATACATGTTTCATTTCAATTTTTTTTTTTCTTTTGTGGTTTGGATTTTTTTTTCGTTATGCTTTAAGTTCTGGGATACATGTGCAGAACATGCAGGTTTGTTACATAGGTATACACGTGTCATGGTGGTTTACTGAACCCATCAACCTGTCGTCTACATTAGGTATTTCTCCTAATGCTATCCCTCCCAATAGCCCCCCAACCCCCGACAGGCCTTGGTGTTGATGTTCCCTTCCCTGTGCCCATATGTTCTCATTGTTCAACTCCCACTTATGAATGAGAACATGTGGTGTTTGGTTTTCTGCTTCTGTGTTAATTTGCTGAGAATGATGGTTTCCAGCTTCATCCATGTCCCTGCAAAGGACATGAACCTATTTTTTATGGCTACATAGTACTCCATGGTGCATATCTGTCACATTTTCTTTATTCAATCTGAAAGAACACAAACACATCACAGCCTTGAGCACATCACATCCCCCCATATGCCTCCACTTCCTTAGCCCGACACAAACACATCACAGCCTTGAGCAATGCCTCCACTTCCTGAGCCCGACACAAACACATTCCTCCGTATATTTCAAAGAAAAACAACACCTGGGGAACCTCCGATAAGGTTGCAACCTTTTGTAAAAGCGCAGGAACCAATAAGAAAGCTGCTAAAAGCATAATTTACAATGTAAACCAATTGTAATGCCTTGTTCCTCTGTAACCTGGCAAGTCCTGTTTACCTCAAGCTATAAAAAGCAAGCGCGGGCATTGTTCCGGGCCCTCTAGTATGTTGTAGAACGGAGGGACCAAGTTCGAACTTGTATTAAAGATCCTTGCCGCTTGGCTTTGACTCTGGACTCTGGTGGTCTTCTTCGGGGAATAAACGGTCTGGGCATAACAAATCCATCATTGATGGACATTTGCTTTGGTTCCGAGTCTTTCCTATTGTGAATAGTGCTGCAAGAAGAATACGTGTGCATGTGCCTTTTTAGTAGAATGATTTATAATCCTTTGGGTATAAACCCAGTAATGGAATTGCTGAGTCAAATGATATTTCTGGTTCTAGGTCCATGAGGAATCGCCACACTGTCTTGCACAATGCTTGAACTAATTTAGACTTTCACCAATAGTGTAAAAGTGTTCCTATTTCTCCACATCCTCTCCATCATCTGTTGTTTCCTGACTTTTTAATGTTCACCATTCTAACTGGCATGAGATGGTGTCTCATTGTGGTTTTGATTTGCATTTCTCTAATGATGAGCGATGATGAGCTTTTTTTCTTATGTTTGTTGGCCACATAAATGTCTTCTTTTGAGAAGTGTCTGTTGATATCCCTTGCCCACTTTTTGATAGCGTTTTTTTTTTTCTTGTAAATTTATTCAGTTTCTTTGCGGATTCTGGATATTAGCCCTTTCTCAGATGGATAGATTGCAAAAATTTTCTCCCATTCTGTAAGTTGCCTGTTCACTCTGATGACTGTTTCTTTTGCTGTGCAGAAGCTCTTTAGTTAATTAGATCCTACTTGCCAATTTTGTCTTGTTGCCATTGCTTTTGGTGTTTCAGTTATGAAGTATTTGTCCACGCCTATGTCCTGAATGATATTGCCTAGGTTTTCTTCTAGGCTCTTAATGATTTTAGGTCTTATGTTTAAGTCTTTAACCCATCTTGAGTTAATTATGTATAAGGTATAAAGAAGGGGTCCAGTTTCATTTTTTTGCATATGGCTAGCCAGTTTTTCCAACACCATTTGTTAAATGGTGAATCCTTTCCCCATTGCTTGTTTTTGTCAGGTCTGTCAAAGAACAGATGGTTATAAATGTGTGGCATTATTTCTGAGACCTCTGTTCTGTTTCATTTGTCTATATATCTGTTTTGGTATCAGGACCAGAAGGATTCAGAGCCAAATTCTACCAGAGGTACAAAGAGTAGCTGGTACCATTCTTTCTGAAACTATTCCAACCAACAGAAAAAGAGGGACTCCTTCCTAACTCATTTTATGAGGTCAGCATCATCCTGTTACCAAAACCTCTCAGAGACCCAACAAAAAGAAAATTTCAGGCCAACATCCCTGATGAGCATCTATGCTAAAATCCTCAATAAAATACTGGCAAACAGAATCCAGCAACACATCAAAAAGCTTATCCACCATGATCAAGTTGGCTTCATCCCTAGGATGCAAGGCTGGTTCAACACATGGAAATGAATAAATGCAATTCGTCACTTAAACATAAACAATGACAAAAACCACATGACTATCTCAATAGATGCAGAAAAGGCCTTTGATAAAATTCAACATCCCATCATGCTAAAAACTCTCTATAAACTAGGTATTGATGGAACGTATCTCAAAATAGTAAGAGCTATTTATGACAAACCCACAGCCAATATCATACTGAGTGGGCAAAAACTGGAAGCATTCCCTTTGAAAACCAGCACAAGACAAGGATGCCATCTCTCACCACTCCTTTTCAACATAGTATTGGAAGTTCTAGCCAGAATAATCTGGCACGAGAAAGAAATAAAACATATTCATATAAGAAGAGCGGAAGTCACAGTGTCCCTGTTTGTAGATGACATAATTGTATATTTAGAAAACCCCTTTGTCCTAGCCCAAAATCTTAACCTGATAAGCAACTTCAGCAAAGTCTCAGAATACAAAATCAGTGTGCAAAAATCACAAGCATTCCTATACACCAATAACAGACACAAACAGAGAGCCAAATCATGACTAAACTCCCATTCACTGTTGCTACAAAGAGAATAAAATACCTAGGAATACAGCTTACAACGCACATGAAGGACCTCTTCAAAGGGAACTACAAACCATTGCTCAAGGAAGTAAGAGAGGACACATAGAAATGGAAAAACATTCCATGCTCATGGATAGGAAGAATCAATATCCTGAAAATGGACATACTGCTCAAAGTAATTTATACATTCAGTGGTATCCCCCATAAAGCTACCATTGACTTTCTTCACAGAATTAGAGAAAAAAAAAAACTTTAAAGTTCATTTGGAACCAAAAAAGAGCCCACATAGCCAAGACAATCCTAAGCAAAAAGAACAAAACTGGAGGCATCTCGCTACCTGACTTCAAACTATACTACAAGGCTATGGTAACCAAAACAGCATAGTACTTGTTTTATTTTTTATATGCATTTAATATAACCCAGTCATTGGGCTGCAATTAACTGAATGTCTGTGTACCCCCTGCCCTAAATTCATACATTGAAGCCCTAATCCCTGTGTAATGGTCTTTAGAAGTAAGTCCTAGGAAGATTATTATGTCATGAGAATAGAGCCTTCATGGTTGGAATCGGTGTTCTTATAAGAAAAGTCCAGCTAGCTCCCCTTCTGCCATGTGAGTATATAAGAAGTCAATAGTGTGAAACCTGGAAGAGGGCCTCACAAGAACCCAACCATGTGGCACACTGATATCAGACTTCAGACCATTAAAAATAAGCTTTTGTTGTTTCTAAGTCACCCAAGTCTCTGATACTTTACTATAGCAAACTAAGCTAACTAAGATACCTGCCAGCTTAGGGGGAATCTGCAAGGTATTTCCTCCTGGGCACCAGAGCTCTTTTTCTATCAATTAGTTCCATCTTTGAAAGAAAGAATATGCCACTTGTTTATGAGATCTCTCATCTCTTTATACATTGAGAGGGATCCTTCTTGGCTGTATCTCTCTTTTGCCACTAGAACCATTGTATTCTATCGGTATTCTTATTAATCTTTGTGGTACGGAGAGTGTAAGTGTACACTGGGAAAAGCAAAAACTTGAACATTCCAAAGGCTTTTTGACTCACAGTCTGAATTTAAATTGATATTCAGAGAACTGAGGTCTTCTTATACTCACCCTCACCCTCATCCCCCATCCTCCTACACATTAGGGTTAAAGTGTATGAGAACCTGATAATAAATGCAATACTGATCTGGGTCCAGCTTACAGCAATCCCACCACCTCTTCACTTTCACCCAGTGACCACTTAGCCATTCTCTGAATAAATCATTGAAATATGACATACCTGAAGGTTGACTTAAGCATTTCTTTGAACCCTTGAATGTAGAGTAAGAGTTCTTGTAAGACTAGTGGAAAAAGCAAAGTGGAGTCCCAACTCTAGCAAATATATGCAAATAATAAAATCATTAGATTCTGATAAAAATGACTAATCTTGATGACCTACAGGATACATGGGTGATGGCCTTCACCCTGTCTCCATTTAAATAAGATAAGTAAACATTCACATGAAAAGGACAATCACATATATTTAGAGTTTTAGGTTTCATCACATTCCTATGTTAATTCTTTTTTTCCCTCTATCATAATATAGCTCAAACAATTTTGGATTATTTGATATTTCTCAATATGTTAGCATGCTCTGTCATTGAAATTGTGTTAACCACATTGGATGAGCCAGACATTGAGGTCTGGGAAGACACATGTGCTACCTAGAGTTTGAGCTAAGTCCTATGATGATTTAGGAACCTCTACCACATAAGTAAAGATTTTAGGGAGTTAATAGTTTGGGACATACTTGGGCACACCCTTCAAAGTAAAGAACCATCTGGTGTATTTTGAACCTTCCACTACTAATAAGGAATAATAGTACCTAAGTTGGCCTCTTCAGGTTCTAGAGACAGAATATTCTATAATTGTGAGTACTTCTCTGGGCCTTACATCAGAAGACAGAAAATGAGTTGTTACTGAAAATCATATCTTCCCAAAATGTATATGTTGAAGCCCTAACCCTTACTGTGGATGTATATGAAGATGGGACCTCTAAGGAAACAATCTAGGTTAAATGAACTCATAAGGGTGAGACTTTGATTCAGCAGAATTGTCCTTATAAGAAGACATACTAGAGAGCTTGTTCTCTTCCTCTCTCTCTCTGTCTTTCTATCTGCAGGTGCACAAAGAAGAGGTCCTATGAGCATACAAAGAGATAGCAGTCAACCACAAGCCAAGAAAATAGCTCGCAGAAGGAAACTTACTTTGCTGGAACTCTGATCCTGGGTGTCCCACCCTCCAGAACTGAGGCTGTTTAAGTCACGCAGTCTATAATATTTTGTTAGGAAGCCTGGGCTGAATAATACAGGAGTGAGACTCAGAATAGAAAAAGGCTGTGCTGCAAATCCAAACTGCTGAGCAAGTGGCTTTGCTAATTGGCCCATACTGACATTAGTGGTATACATAAAGGAACCTACGAAATCGGAATATAAGTTATGGGGAAAGACGTCACATGTAGAATCACAATAAAGACTTGCAGAGTTGGACAGAGCTTCCCCTCATTAGCCAGCTTCTGTCAAACCCATGATATAAGTAGTATAGTAATAATCCATTATCAGGTATAAATGGTACATCTTTAATTTCGCACAAGCAGGATTGGAGAGAGCAAGCGAGTTCCAAAAACTCGCAGCCCAGAACCTCATGTCCTCCACCAAGCTTGCACCAAAATCTCTCTCTCTCGTGTCATAGCTATGACCATACATGAGATCATGTATGACCAGATGACAGAAGAGGAACACTGAAAGCTTAGTTCATGGATAACTTGACTCTGTAAGTGGTGCAAGTCAAAAATATATGGTAGCTATACAGGAATATAGCTGCCAAATATTCACACTCAAGGGTGGGCTTGAAAGAGAATGGTAAGGGAAAATTCTCCTAATGGATAGAGTTTGGGCATTTTACTTGGGGATCAATCTTGTATGAAACTAGAAGTGGTTAGAATATATACACACTCTTGGCCAAAGGCTTGGTCAGGGACCTGAAAGGAGAAAGATTGGAAGATTAAGGTTAAGCAAACTTGGGCTAATGATATGTGACTGGATGCAGAAGAATTGATACAAAATGTGAAAAATCTTTAAATAATGTATTAACTTTCACCAGCACCTTGGAGGGCTTAAGAATGTTTAATGTAGGAATGTAGATATAATTGAATAAGATATGGAACTCCTTTACCACAAAGGAGGTGCAGCTGAGGCCCCAGGATCACAGAATCCACTTCTATATCATATATATGGTACCACTCATAAGTGGTCTGATAAAGTGATGTAACCTAATTCTGAAGGGAGTCAATTAAATAAAACATCATTCTCTAGGACATAATAGTACACATTTTAAAGAACTTTATATGGTGCTATTCCCCAATATGTAAAAAACATGAATCAAGTAGTGGAAGCCTATATTACAAAAGCATTACAATTCAGCCTCCTCCTTTGCCCAATCCTGCTTCCTTCAGAACACACAGGTTCTGAAAATATTCACCAATACTTTTCTCACAGGTGAATCTACATCTCAAAGTCTGCTTTGCAAGGATCCCATTCTGGGACAGGTAGTTTCTAAATTACTCAGATGGCATGTGTTAGTGATTGATATCCAAAATCCTTTAATATATTAAAACCATCTCTCTTTTGCTGTGACAGAAGAATGCTATCTTTGCTGCACGTAATATTTTTTATCCATAATTATTTTGCCTTTTGCATTCTATACATATTCCACTCCCTCATTGCTTTCAATATAGATGATGAGAATTGTGACATGGTTTATTTTATTTCCTTCATTAGTTGGTGTTTTGTTATTCTAGCTATTTTGTATATATTTTATAATCATCACTACTATAATATATAGTAGTCTGGGTCTAGGAGAGTATATTGATAACATCAATTTTACTAAAGTAAAATATGCAATCGTAAAGAATACTAAATATATCAATTGTGCCTTTGCTTAACCTGTAAAGTACCAACTTTTAAAATACAGTAATGTTCTAAATATTTCATCATCTTTCACTCAATTTACCTTTATGCTGCCATCAGGTTTCTGCCCCCTCCCTCTTACGTTAGCAGATTATAATGAACTAGTTTCTAGTTTAGTGAAACAACATATTGGGACCTGAACATAATATATATGAAAATGAGTGTGACTATAGTGGAACGCTGAACTGTGCCTCACAGGATGGTTTCAGGTTAAGAACAACCCAAAGTAATAAACCCCTTCTCCCTGGAGTCCACCGGAGAAAACAGCCAAAATGGAGTGATGAGATCTCACTTATATTTTAGTCTGTTTGTTGAGAATGTTTGCCATGAAACTGATGACACATGGCTTCTTCATTAAAATCGCCTTTTGAAACTATATAGTCTTCTCCCCTTTTCAAATCATACTTGTGGATAAAGATTAAGAGAGCCTAATATATGAGAGTAAATGTGTTCTATTTATTTCAAAGAAAAAAAGTTCTGCAAACAGGTATTTTTTGTTTCTCTAAATTGTTTTACTAATGTAATGCTCTTAATTCTCTCCACCTACGAGCCTCAGGCCAGCTATTCTTGCAGATTACTTCCTGATCCACAGGAAACAAATGTAAGTTCTGGGCTAAAGCAGGCCTCTGCTCACTTATTAAGGTCTTTCTCTGTTAATGGTAACTTCCTGTTTTCTCCTGCTGCTATGCCTCGCTCCTTTATTTCTAGCAGATTCTCAGGTTTCTGTTTGCCTGGATACTTGGCAGGGCAGTTTCCTGTATTTGCAGGATTTTCAAACACATGGTTCTTATGTATTTGCCTGAACTCTGCCTCACCTTTACCTTCCTGTATGTATTTTGTTAGCTGCTTCTTAAGAGCAAACTGTTTCCTACCCTGACTCTCATACTTCATCCATTAAAATATGTTTTTCTCTTCTAAACTATGCTTCTGTCCTCTTCCCACTCATGCCTGTGAATGTTACAAAGCCAGCTTCTATTATAGATTCTTTGACTTGATTAAGTGAAAAACAGAACAACAACATACAGGAGCTAACATAAATGTTTATCATGAATATTGTTTAAGAGAAGAAAAGAACAAACCACTTGGGATAAGAAAGGCAACTAGTAATGCTATTATTGCTTTGTGGATTTACTTGCATTATTTTGCTATGTTTTGCTATTTTGTCTTTTCATATCTCTTCCTAGGCTTGTGACCTGCCAAAATGCATGTTCTCCCTTCTTTGCAGGCCTGGATTCCCAAAGGGATCTAGTGGAACATTTGCCAACTCTGCGGACATGCAATTATTAGACAATTCCCATCTCCCTTTCATTAGAAACTCTCCTGTTATTCTGTCATGAGCTTTCCTGCCTCTGAAGAAATGCCTTCAAATCTCTCTTTACCATGTGTTCAGTGGCGCCTTTAACTGATCTCTACATGAGTGATTCTAACTGAACTATAGACATTAAGGAAGAAAATACTGCCGGCGTATCAAGGAGAATAATTATTCCCATAACCAACAAAGACCCATCTGGGTATTATGTTCTTGCCTTGAATCTGCCGTTCTCACTACAAAGGAAGTGGTTTAATTTCCCTGTTAACTGATTTCACAATTACCTGTATTCTCTCTAAAGAGGTTAAATATCTTTGTTTTCTCTTTTCTCAGTTTCATGCATTTTTAAAAATTCAATGCAACACGACCCTTTTAAAGCATCGTTCTACTTTGTGGTTTCTGCAGAGGTCTTCATGTTACTCACACTTTAGTTTCACTTTTATTAAATGAGTCCTAAATAAATCAGACAAAATCTATATCATATACATTTAGCTGAAAAGAGGATTTCATTAGTATTAAATATTTAGTCTCTGTTAAACGGTAGAAAATAAACAAGGTAACAGGCAGTGATGTCTAGCAGAAAACTTTTGAAACCACTCACCACTCAATCAAGATCCATCTCCTTTCTGTGGAGGCAAATAGTTCACCTAGTCTCCTACTGTGGCTAAAAATGAAACCTCTAGAATCAAACTCTGGGTTTGACTCTTCCTCCACTCTGTGACCCTGAGAAAATTACTTAATTTCTCTGTGTCTCAGTTTCCCTCTCTTTACAATGAGCTCCTATTATGACTGTGTTAAGCAGATGAAGTAGAGCAGGGATCCCCAACCACTGCTGGGCCACGGACCTGTAGTGTTCCCTGGTCTGTGAGGAACCAGGCCACACAGCAGTAGGTGAGCAGTGGGCCAGGATCATTACTGCCTGAATTCCATCTCCTGGATCAGTGGCACCAGTCCAGGTGTCAGATCAGTGGCACCAATATATTCTCATGAGAGCACAAACCCTACTTTGAACTGTGCATGTGAGGAATCTAGGTTGTGTGCTCCTTATGAGGATATAACTAATGGTGTTGGGTTTCCATTCCTGCCCCCACCCCCATCCGTGGAAAAATTATCTTCCACAAAACCAGTCCCTGGTGCCAAAATGTTTGGGGACTGCTGAAGTAGAACACTTAGAAGAAGGCATTCCATGCACAAAGTGGTTTATGAATGCTAGTTAGTAGTAAACCTCTTTTTGATCAAGATGCCAGTGGAAGTTCAGGTGTATATAGTTATCATCATAAAAACTGGATTCTTAGTCTTCTTTTGCTCTCATAATTGAATGTTCCCCCTATCACTTGACCCCAAAAAGTCTGCCTTGTGTTACAGGTTGAATTGTGCCCCTCCAAAATTCATATGTTGAAGCCCTAATCTTTACAAATTGTACTTCACGTTGTGACCTTATTTGGAAACAAAGTCTTTACAAAGGTCTTCAAGTTAAAATGAGGTCATTAGGGCAGGTCCTAATCCCAAATGACTGGTGTTACAAAAAAGACATTTGGAGACAGACACAAATATAGGGAGAGCTGCATGTGAACATCAAGCAGAGATCAGGATGATGCAACTACAAGCCAGGGAACATCAAAGTTATCAGCAAGCCACCAAAAGCCAGGAGAGAGGCCAACAGATTCCTTCCTCAGAAGAAGCCAACCCTGTCAACACCCTGTCAACTTCAAATAGAAGTTTTTTCTCAGATTTCTAGCTTTCAGAACCATGAGACAATACATTTCTGTTGCTAAAGCCACCAATTTGTGGTCTTTTGTTACGGCAGTTCTAGCAAACCAATACATCCCATTGCCCCATCTCCCTTAGTGTTCAGTTTATTTGTTTGTTTTGAATCTGCCCCAGCTACCTTGAGACAGCCCGGTTATGTTTTTATATTGGGAGTAGGGGAGCAATGCTAGGGCTGAAAAATGGAGAGTTCAGTCTGAATTGTAATATGCAGGGTTTCCCTCCAAATAACACCGTATGTTATGGACCACAGACAGGCTTCTGATAAGTGCATGGATTAAGTCCGAGATCAATAATGTTGAAAGTTCGCTTTATGCCAGATGGTTTCCATGGCTATTAATGATGCCTCATTTTATACTCATTGAAATTAATTTGTTTGGCTCAAATTTTAAAATTATTGGATTCAAGTAATACAAGAAGTCGTAATAATCCCCAGGTTGCACACTTTACATGTATTAATAGTAATTTTATACTTTACCTGAAAATAGGGCTTAGAGCATGAAAGCATGAGAAAGTCCCAGTCTTCTGAAGAAAGGGAATGTCAGAATCAACACTTGGCTAAGTGAAGGGAAAGAGAAAGGAAGTTGTATTATAGACAAACTTAAGCATTCCACTGTCGATTGACACTGTCATGTATAGAAGGTTTAAAAATAGATAAACTTGCTATATATAACAAAATAGTGGTTCAAATAATTTAACCAACAACCTTTACAGTATATTTTCCTGAGGTGGCTAAGTTGGTTTTGTTTTCATTTTGTTTTTGTTTGTGTTTTTGTATTTAATGACTTTGATTCTCTACCATCAACACACACCTCCCCGCTTTGGGCTCTGAAAACCATAATTGCTAATTGGGTACATAGGGAAAGAATCAATTTAAACTAACTGGGTCATAAACCACATAGAGGTTCCTAAACCCAGGGAGCAATAGTTTAAAATTGCACTCCAAGGAGATGTCTAAATCACAGGTACATTAAAGTTGTGCAAATGGTTTCAAGAAATATTCAGATTTAGTACAGTTATTACCACACAAAGTATTCATTTGCTACTTTTATGCTAATCCACCTACTGATGTCTGCTAATGATAGAGAAGGAACAATGGGCATTAATAACTTGATCCTAAGGGTCAATTTGTCTCAAATAAAAGTATTATTTGCCCAAAGCATGCTTTTATTTCAAGACTGTGCTCAGGCTTTAGAAGTATTCTTGTTTGCAAGGCAACCATTAAAGGTATACAAGCTCCAGGCCTCCAGAGCCCTGAAGTAGAACTTTTACAATTTTGGTAACCAGAACTTCTCAGAAGTTGTGAAATGTTCTAAATTATTGCTTCACTCTTGAGTACTGGTTCTCAACCTCTTGTCCATTAGATTACCTGAAGAAACTTTAAAAATCTCAATGCCAAGGTCTTGCCATGAACTAATTATTCCTCAGAATTTTCAGAGGAATAATATCAGCATCCACAAGCTAACACCAAAGTGTGAGATGCAATGCTGTAGAACCTTGGGAGCCAATATGGCCCCCAGACCAGTGGCTGGCATTGGGATCACCTGTGAATTTATTGGAACTACAGACCCTTGGGTCCCACTCCAGACCTACTAAATTAGCACCTTCTCTTTGGCAAGATCCCCAGATGATTTGCATGCATATAAAAGTTGGAGAGGAATAGATCTAGTTTAGAGGGTCTTGTAGCATCCTTATCCAAAGAGTTCACTGGAGTGATTAGAATACCCTAAAGTAGCAATTTACTTAAGATGTTGTTTTTTTTCAAGTTTGTGTTGCTTGCTGCTGGCAAGTCAACTTGTCAGAAGTGTAGCTGTTTAAAGGATTTTTTTTTTTTCAGATACCATAAAAGGTAAATTTCCCTTTAATATGAAAATAGAAAGTCAAATTATAGGGAACTTGCTCTAATCTAAAAGAAGATTTGACCCTGACTAATATCCAGGAACACAGTCAGAAAATGGAGCTAGCATGTACCTCATTGGCTATTTCCAAGACACTAAAGCTATGTATTTTAAATGTGAATTTTCCTATCATATACCAAGTATAAAATGTTCCTTTTATTTTACTTACCTACCTAGGGCATATTCTTATCAACATGGATAAAAATATAAAAGTGATAAATCTATTTAATGATAAGATAAAACCAAGGTTACTGACTGGCTTATTGATCAATAACAGTTGGCTACGTAAAAGACTGAGTAAAGTAAAGGTGTTTTTATACCTTATTCAGTTTTAGGTAAGAGTTAAAAATTTGCTGGAGGATTAAAAATGTATTAGGATTTACATTAATGTTACTAGAAAAGTGATCATCTGATGAACTCCTGTATACCTTTTGAGTAATGTGTTTATTCAAAAACCAATAGCAGAATGGACAAAGAGAATTCATTTTTAATAAAGAATATCAAAGTTTTGAGTAATTAGGATATTATGACAACTGTAAATGATTTCTGCTATAATAAAATTGGCCTATATTCACCTAGCAAAATGTGTTCATATGGTCCCATTTGTGTAATTAATAATTTCTGAGAAAAGAACTAATCTATTTGACAACTAAATAAAATTATGACTTATTGACTATTTCTTCAAAATACTTAATTCTCCTGTAATTAAATGGTAGTGAAACATTTACAGAATAAAAATACATTCCATCAGTACCTAGTTTATTGAGAGTCTTTAGCATGAAGACGTGTTGAATTATATCGAAGGCCTTTTCCGCATCTATTGAGATAATCATGTGTTTTTGTCATTGGTTCTGTTTATGTGATGCATTACATTTATTGATTTGCATATTTTGAACCAGCCTTGCATCCCAGGGATGAAGCCAACTTGATTGTGGTGAATAAGATTTTTAATGTGCTGCTGGATTTGGTTTGCCAGTATTTTATTGAGGATTTTCACATCAATGTTCATCAAGGCTATTGGCCTGAAATTTTGTTTTTTTGTTGTGTCTCTGTGAGGTTTTGGTAACAGGATGATGCTGGCCTCATAAAATGAGTTAGGGAGGAGTTCTTCTTTTCTATTGTTTGGAATAGTTTCAGAAGTAATGGTACCAGCTCCTCTTTGTACCTATAGCAGAATTCGGCTGTGAATCCATCTGGTTCTGGTCTCTTTTTAGTTGGTAGGCTGTTATTTACTGCCTCAATTTTAGAACTTGTTATTGGTCTATTCAGGGATTCGACTTCTTCCTGTTACTCTTGGAAGGGTATACTTGTCCAGGAATTTATCCATTTCTTCTAGATTTTCTAGTTTAATTGCACAGAGGTGTTTATAGTATCCTCTGATGGTAGTTTGTATTACTATATTGACAAATGGGATCTAATTAAATTAAAGAGCTTCTACTCAGCAAAATAAACTATCCTCAGAGTGAACAGGCAACCTACAGAATAGGAGAAAATTTTTGCAATCTATCTGTTTGACAAAGGTCTAATATCCAGAATCTACAAGGAACTTAAACAAATGTGCAAGGAAAAAAAAAAAAAAACACCATCAAAAAGTGGGTGAAGGATATGAACAGACATTTCTTAAAAGAAGACATTCATGAGGTCAGCAAACATGAAAAAAACTCATCATCACTGCTTATTAGAGAAATGCAAGTCAAAACCACAGTGAGATACCATCTCATGTCAGTTAGAATGGTGATCATTAAAAAGTCTGGAAACAACAGATGATGGTGATGATGCAGAGAAATAGGAAAGTTTTTAAACTACTGGGGAAAGTGTAAATTAGTTCAACCATTGTGGAAGACAGTGTGGTGATTCCTCAAGGATCTAGAACCAGAAATATCATTTGACCTAGCAATCCCATTACTGGGCATATACCCAAAGGATTATAAATCACTCTAATTTATAATTATTGCAGCAGTTTTTACAATAGCAAAGACTTGGAACCAATCCTAATGTCCATAAGTGATAGACTGGATAAAGAAAATGTGGCACATATACACCATGGAATACTATGCAGTCATAAGAAGAATGGGTTCATGTACTTTGTAGGGACGTGGATGAAGATGGAAGCATCATTCTAGAAAACTAACACTGAAACAGAAAACCAAACACCACATGTTCTCACTCATAAGTGGGAGTTGGGCCGGGCACGGTGGCTCAAGCCTGTAATCCCAGCACTTTGGGAGGCCGAGACGGGCGGATCACAAGGTCAGAAGATTGAGACCATCCTGGCTAACACGGTGAAACCCCGTCTCTACTAAAAAATACAAATAACTAGCCGGGCGTGGTAGCAGACGCCTGTAGTCCCAGCTACTCGGGAGTCTGAGGCAGGAGAATGGCGTAAACCCGTGAGGCGGAGCTTTCAGTGAGCTGAGATCTGGCCGCTGCACTCTAGCCTGGGCGACAGAGCGAGACTCCGTCTCAAAAAAAAAAAAAAAAAAAAAGTGGGAGTTGAACAATGAGAACACATGCACACAGGGAGGGGAACATCACACACACTGGGGCCTGTCAGGTGTTGTGAGGCAAGGGGTGGGAGAGCATGAGGACAAATACCTAATGGATGAGGGGCTTAAAACCTAGATTATGGGTTAATTGGTGAAGCAAACCATCACGGCACATGTATACCTGTGGAACAAACCTGCAGGTTCAGCACGCGTATCCCAGAACTTAAAATAATAATAAAAAAAAGAATAAAAATAAAATGTTATTGATACTCTACCTGTAACAACACATTAAATTCTAATAAAACAAAATATTAAAATAGAATAAGATTTTTTAAAATGGCCACAGTTCTTTCCCTCAATAAGACTCTTAAGCATGCTCTTTTCCATCTTGTAAGCCCACTCTCCCTAATATTAAGTTACTTCTGATATATTAAATAGAAGTGATTATCACAGTTACAATTTTCTTCCTGTTTTGAGTTTTCCTTATATAATTGAGTTGGTTTTGTGAATACAAAGCTCTTCATTCTTTTTCTCCTGTTCATATGCAAAGCCACTTTCATTTTGTATTATTCATTTTCTGTCTCAAATTTTCTATCCAATATAATGTGAATAGTTAAGCAAGTTATTTTACTTTGTGTTTGTCTTTATCTACTTCCTCCAAATTGTGTTTTATCCACAATACTTTGTATATTTTCATCTGCCTCACCATTTTAATAATCCAGGTGAATAAACACACAAACCCACACACATTGAATTTTCTGCTGGAATTGGAAATCTTTGGCAAACAATCCAGGAGTTTATCTGGGTCATGCTCTTGTTATTGGGACTTAATAGTACCTGTTTGAGGAGTATTTTTTCACTATTTTAATGGAATTTTAAAATACTATAATAACAATTACAAATGTATTGTTTATTACAGTTGTGGTTATATTTTACAGATTATTTAATTGTATAATTCCTACTACAAATCCACAAACTATTGCAGCCAGTTGTGATTCATAATTCAGAATTGCTCAGCTTTTTAAAATATTTAAGTATGTGTATGCCAAATATTGCATAAACACCCTGCAGAGTCTGAAGTATCAGTCTGTAATCAACACATTACTATTCCTGTAGCAAAACATGAAAAGTTACTCTAAAATGGATTGATATTGAGTTTTATCAATATTTAAAATATCAATATAAATATCTCACCTCAGTGTAGTAAGCATGCCAAGTGAGTGCTGCATATTTACAAAACTCTTTCAGTTTTCAGAACTTTTGTATTTTAGAATTGCAGATAGCTATGTAATTTTAAATGTTTCATGGAAGACATTTAATACTTATAGATTAATGTTTCCCATTTATAAGCATGTAAGCACTAGAGTATTGTTTTTGTTTTCCTTTGCTGTTCTTGTTGAGTAGTTCATGAATGTGTATTAATAATTAGACTTTTTTCTCATAAACTTTTTTATAATACTAACTTTGTCATTTTATATTTTGTATGGATCTGTAATATTTAATTGGACATAAAATCTCATGAAGAGCTAAAACATCTGTCATTAAGAAAATAATCATTTATGATTTGTTGTTAATGAGGAGTCATAAAATATTTTTAATAAACATGCAGATTTAAATATAACAATTTTAGTTTAAGATTCAAACCACTTTTCGAAATTATGAAGTTTTTTAAGGATTTATTGGACATAGTGCCATGATAGAAATTATATCACAATCCTGAACCCCAGAATCTATATAGATTATTGCTATGGTTTGAATGTGTTCTCCAACATTTATTTGATGGAAACTTAATCCCTAATGCAACAGTGTTGAGAGATAGGACTGTTAAGATGTAAGCAGGCCGTAAGGCTTGGCCTAATAAATAAATTAATGCCTTAATAATTTTAATAGTGAGCTAGTTACCTCCAGACTGGGTCATTTACAAAAGGATGGGTTTTGCCACTTCTTCCCTCTCTTGGGTATTCTCTCCTCATGTTATACCTTCTGCCATGGGACAATGTAGCAAGAAGGCCCTCACCAGATGCCAGCAAGTGGATATTGGATTCCCAGCCTCCAGAACTCTGAGAAATACATTTCTTTTCTTTGAAAATTACCCAGACTGTGGTAGTCTGTTATAGCAACAAAAAACCAGACTAAGACATCTGTTTTTTTCAGTTCTCTGAAATGATAATACCTTAGATGAAACTGAGTTACAAGTTTCCAACAAACATCAAATATTAACAGCATATTCATTACTACTAAAGTGAAATAATTTAATTTGTTGACTAGAGGAACAAAACTAATGGGACTCTTTTCGGCAAAAGACAATTTTTAAGAAAAAATAATTTTTATTATTGTTATATCTGAATTCTTTACTAATTCACTCGTGAATATTAATGACTAGGTAATGAATAGTAAAAACTACATTCCATTTCTCACATGTGCCCACTCAAAATATTAGAAATGTAGAAAGTAAAACAAGCTTTGGACTTACTACATATATTCTTTTAGTAATGAAGAGGATTATCTGAATTAGTGAAGTTTGTGTTATGGGGTTGGTTTTCAAAGTTATTTTTTCTTTTTAAGTGTATAATTTAGCTTTAACATGGAAATCAAATTAATGCTTATATATCAGGTACACTCTGATTTGATGGACACATGTCATCAGGTGTCATGTACAAAATTAAGAATAAAAAGTTTGCTGGAAATTTTTTTAAACTTCAGGAGAAAATCAGTAAAATGAGGTCGAGTGAATACCTTTTACTTCATTTACTCTGTGACTATTTATTGTGTGTTTCATACTTATTTGGAAAAATATATATCTATATACAAATGTACATATTTATATATGGATATAATATATATTGTATGTTATCATAAATCATATATGCTAACATAGCCACAGCCTTGTGTCACAGTTGAAACCCATACATCCCAAAGTTGGTCACTGTTACTTTCCCCACTGTTGCCATGGCACAACTCTATGTCTGATAGTTCTTACACTACTTGGCTAGGACTTTGGCTCCTGCTCCAGGCATGGTCATGTTATGCCCAGACCCTTTGTTCCCCGAAAAAGACCACCAGAGTCCAGAGTCAAAGCCAAGCGGCAAGGATCTTTAATGCAAGTTCAAACTTGGTCCCTCCGTTGCACAACATACAGGAGGGCCCTGAACAATGCGTGCGCTTGCCTTTTATAGCCTAATGTAAACAGGACTTGTAAAGTTGCAGAGGAACGAGGGAATTCTCTAGGTTACAGCATTACAATTGGTTAACATTTTAAGTTTATACATTTAGCAGTTTTTTATTGGTTCCCGCGCTCTCACAAACGGCTGTGTTCTTATCGGGGATTTTCCAGGTGGTGTCCTTCTAAAGTTGAGATATATGGTAGTCTTTGAATTGAAAGATATATGGTAGGGAGACATATGGTGGGATGAGCCCAGGAAGTTGAGGGATATATGGAGGGGAGACATATGGTGGGATATGTTTATACTGGGCTCAGGAAGTTGAGAGATATATGGCAAGCACTAGTAATTAGAACAGAAAAAGAACAAGACAGGGACTTTCACATTGCTTGTCTATACAACATCTGAAATCTATAGATAACATTATCGGTTAGGTCCGGCGTCAACTTTTAACTAGGCTCAAGGCGCCGCCTGGGCTGTCTGCCTGTAGGGTCAACTTCTAACTAGGCTCAAGGCGCCGCCCGGGCTGCCTGCCTGTAGATTTCATTTGGTCTCTTTCAGTCATTGCCTCTTGGCTGAGGCCAATGACCTCTTCCTTAATATAACATGCAGAAAGGCATGTCCCAGGCCCAAATTGGCCAAGTCTCTCAATATTACAGCTCCCTGAATTTACTCATACACTAGTGTTCTTTTGGACTAAATCTGAGAAGGCTGGGCTGGATAGAATTAGGAATCCATGACCTGGACTCAAAAGTGCTATTTTTCATTAACTTAACCACTCGATTAAAGGAAGTTGGTATAGGGTATTTCTACTGCCATGATCATTTATCCTTAGTGATATCATAGCTCTTACCTACAATTAGACTTTATTTACCATTTCCCAACATTATGTTTTTCCTTGAAGTTTTCCCAAAATTGGGAACAGAGAGTGACACATAGTGGGATATAGAAATATAGATGGATAGCTTAATAGACAATAACTGATTGAATAAAATTTCCAATAAATTTCCTTTTAAAATATTTGCTAGAAAAGCATATTGATTCAGTCCCTTGCTGATTTAAGAACAGTAAATAAAGAAGCTTGGCAGACACTCAATTTTTGGCCAATTTGTGAAAAACAAATTTTACTTAAACAAGTATAATAGGAATAGCCAGGTGAATCTCAGGCATATGTTTTCTTAATTTTTGCTGGGTATAGGAATTATTTGGGAAGCTTATTTAAAAGTCACATCCCGGGCCCACCGCTGTCCTCTGATTCTGGTGGCTAGATTCAGGAAGCTGTATTTTTAATAGTCATTCTCGGCAATTCTAACAAAGAGTTCTCATGAATGACACTAAGAAAAAAATGTTCCAAGAAAGCTGGAATGAATTGGATAGGTCATAACATGGGCAAAAGCTTAGGGTTAATGGTGAGAGTCACTGGCAAAAAAAAAAAAATAATTATTGGCACATCCGTTAAAATAATAAAAATTCAAAGTTTTGGATAATCATGAACCATGAAATGGATGCAGGATTAGCGTAAAAAATAAGTTGGTATGTGAATAGGGAGTATACATAAAAACACAAAGGCAATTTGGAAGAGACATTATTGCAGAGTCTAAAGTAGAGTTCCACAAACTTCATATGCTGAGGTCTTCAGAGTTGCCTTGGGTTTGGAAAGACTGTCCAGTTCCAGTATCTTTAAGTGAAGCTGTGCTATGATTGTTTTTTCATCAGCCTAATTCTGTATTCTTGTGTGACTGAGATTCTTGTTTTTCTTAGACCTTTTATCTTATCAATTGACACCTCCCTTTAAGTTTTTCCCCAATTTTCAAGGGGAGGTAACCTGAGTAAGTCTCTGTTACCCAAACGAAGCTATGTTAGGCTATAAAATAGCCTCCCAAAGATGTCCACATCCTAATCTCCAGAACCTGTCAGATAAACAGATTCCTTAGTTACTTTTAGATATCAGTCTTAGCTTCATCAGCTTCACTAATTATCAGCTATATAAACTCAGGCTGTCTTGTATTTGAAATGAGAATTATACAAATTTCAGAGATGACATTTTTTAAGATTTTGTATCCTTAATAGGTGAGCAATACATGCGTTATATTCTTCTTGATCAACATATTTAGTTTGCACATTACATGTGGCATATGCCTGTGTGTCTTTCTCACCTTTAATAATGTTTAAAATGCTTCCTAGTTCGAAAACACACCTGATACTTGAAGTCATTAATCTCAAATTGTTGCCTTGATTATCATCTCAATTTTATAGAATAATTGAATGACACAACCGGTGGACTTTAAAACACTGCCTTCTTTTAAGTCTCAAATTTGTTGAAAGTCTTTCTTTTTCCCAACACTGTCTGAAAACAATGTTTTAAAGATAAATATTTTTAAAATACTTTGATGTTTCAAAATTATTTAAAACACTCAAATGAAGTTAAAAACACAAATGTAAGAAAGCATTTTCTAAAATTTTAGTTTGAATTTGAAATTTGTTATATCAATGGCTCATGCCTGTAATCCCAGCACTTTGGGAGGCCGAGGTGGACAGATCATGAGGTCAAGAGATCGAGATCATCCTGTCCAACATGGTGAAACCCCGTCTCTACTAAAAAAAAAAAAGAAAAAAAAATACAAAAAAATTAGCTGAGCATTGTGATGCGTGCCTGTAATTCCAGCTACTCGGGAGGCTGAGGCAGAAGAATCACTTGAATCCAGGAGGTGGAGGTTGTAGTGAGCTGAGATCGGCACTGCACTCCAGCCTGGTGACAGAGCGAGACTCCATTTCTGGGGAAAAAAAAAAAAAAGAAAAGAAAGAAAGAAAGAGAGAGAGAGAGAGAGAGAGAGAAGGAAGGAAGGAAGGAAGGAAGGAAGGAAGGAAGGAAGGAAGGAATTTGTTATATAATTTATTTCACTCACTTAAATAATTTTATTTATCTCAAAGGACTTGAAACATTTGAAAAAATCAGGCAGCAAGTAGCATGCTTTATAATAAAATATTTTATATTTGTGTCAGTTTAAGGAAAATAGCCTTTCTCTTATGTTGTATAGCTCTTTTTCTATTCTTTTTTATTAATTAAAATACTGCTATTTTTAAAATTATGTTTAAGAAAGCAGCGAAAGGGTGCAAGAATGCAAGAGTAAAAGGGATGTCTAACAGGATGAATCAATTTTAAAGTTTAATGAATTCTTATTTAGTATCAATCTGTTTTTAAAATCTTGGAAAAAATTATATTTGTTGACATTTTATTATGTTATAATTTTAGTTAAAAATATAGTTACAAAGACCCAGAAAAGATATCATTTAATGATTATATAAATGATTAAATCATTATATATCATTATATAAATATTATTTAATCTCCTATACATACACTCAATTATAATTTTAAAGTTCTCAAATATGCATATTATATATTGTTTCTCACAGTTGACCAAACTCTTTCTTCTAACCTAAATCTATAATTCCTACTCTTGTCAGCAGAAAACTAATTCTTCATATGTCCAAATGCATTATTAAGCCACATATCAAAAGAAAACAAAAATAAACAATAGAGAGTTTTTGAGAGATTTAACGAAGAATAATTGTCTCTCACTGCTGGATAGAATAGACTTTTTCCTTCCAGTTAAGGAGTTTTTAACTCTACAAATCCATGAGTTTATTATAATAATTTATTTTTTTTTCTTTCCTGACTTAACAAATGTTAAATTTGCTTTCTATACTTTTGTTGCATTTACTGAGCTCCATCAATCAAATCAGTAGGTCTCTACCAGGGGACATATTGGGGAGCTTTAAAATAAAATATTGATGCTTGTCCCAAGACAAATTATAATAAATTCTGCATATTTTGAGTGTGGCTCTGGTATCTGCATCTCATAAAATTTCCTTTAGTGATTCTAATAATCACATAGGGATTTAGAAGTGTCCATGTTATCAACTACATTAATTCATTTTGCCATATTATTTTTCATATCATAATATAATAATTATATTTAGAGTTATCTGATGAATTTATCATTAAATCACTGTGGTAACCACAGTTTAGTCACCAAATAAAGGTTTTGGAAAGAATTATAGGAAAGTTTAGCTGAGTAACATAAATATGTAAAGTCTATATAATAGTTATTTTCCATGAGAAGCTTAGTTTTTAGTCAATGCTGTTAATTAACCAACTTGCATTATTGTTCCACCATAACTTATTTAGACACAGATATGTATTTTCCGCAAATGTATTGCTTTTCTCTGTATTCTGAATTGAATTTTAATATGTGATCCCATTTACCACTCTCTCTGTTCCATATGAAATTAATATTGAACAAATCATTATTAGAAACCTCAGAATTAAATATATATATATACAAGTAATAATTGATATCCAGTTCTACTTGGAAATTAATTGAAAACCCTTAGTAGGCAAATCTCAATATATGAGGTAATAAAATAGTGGACTCTTGTTTATGATTCAATTCAAATGGGCATTACTCTTCAGACATGTATTTTTTCATATAAATTCAATAACTGTGGATCTAGAATTTCCTATATCCATGAATAAATAGAAAATAAGGGCAGAGAGAAAATAATCTGATTTTTAAAAAATGAGTGCCACTCTTGCTACCTACTGAACTTTCTTACCAGCATAGCTGTTTCCTCTAACTGACCTCCCTGCAATTGAAACCTGCTTAGAACTATGTCAGCTTGTGTAAATGGACACAAAATCTGGAACCTCTGATTTGCATCTCTTGTATTGTCACCCATGTCTCAGCTTCACCTGCCTGAAATCTGCTTTAATTTAAATTCTACAATTAAGTGTTTAGTGAGTACCATATGCTGTGCCCTGTACTGGGTATGAGAAAGCATTATTAATACATACATGAATAGCACCATGTCTTCCAAAGCAAAGTGCTGTGATTTTCAAGTTTTTAACATTAGATTTTATTTGTTTCAATTATTATTAAGAGTATTTTTCATACTTAACTAAAAGCTCCAGAATTCACAGGCTTAATAATAAGAAAGATTTTATTTTAAACTTGCAAAGCTTCATTACCACCTTGTCACTGCCTTTAGTGACATATGACAAGATAATTATGATCAATACATCAGAAAGGAGCAAACAGAGTTTTAATAGACTGCATCCTTAATCAAAATCAAATGTTACTTCTATTGGCTTTTTTTTTTTTTTTAAGAGATTGAGGGAAAATGTAAATTAAATTTAATGAAACATTTGTAATTGGGAAACAGAATGAAGAGTCTGCATCCTCAAGAGTCATCTTTAATTTTTTGAGACTAGGTTATTTTTATTATACTAGGCATGGGATAGGTAATGAAAATGGTATTGAACATTATTGAGGGCTTCTTACATGGTAGATATTTTGTTCAGGACTTTGTATATATTACTATAATAATATAAAGCCTTGTATGTGGATGATTATTTTATGCCTACTTTACAGAGAAATATATTAGGCTTAGAAGGAAAGGTTGAAAAAAATACTAAAGATAGAGGTTGCAAACTTAGGATTATAATTTAGGCAACATGATTATAAAGCTAGATATTAATCATTATCAGTACTTCTTCCACCATTTTAACTAATATTTATTTGCTTTGATTCATATTTTCTCTGAAGGTCAAGAAGTATTATTTAGCTGAAATTCAATTATTTTATTCTAAGAGAAAAAATGAAATCAGAAGATGATAAAAACTTATTATGTGAGAAATTCACTTCAATAACTTTCTCCTTTATCAGGTATCAAGTTAATCCTGACATGGTGTCTGATTTTCTAGGGAGTCTGGAAAGAGGATTTTCCTTTCATATCTAATACCATTGATCTGCTTTGTTGCTTTGATATTTTTCCTCCCTAGCAACTTGGTAGTCATGCAGAGAAAGTCATGCGAAAGATTAGCATTACATTCCCAAGCTTGACCTTAGTTCCAAAATAAGAGATGGCATTCTTAAGGAAAAAATAGAGTGGAAGTGAGTCGATACATTTCAGAGTTCCTTGACTAAATTCTACAAAGAAATTGCATTAATAAAAGGAGAAGAAAAAATATAGATTATAGGTACAGATAAAGACATATGTACCTGTGTACTTTGGATAAGAGTAGAACCCAAGAATATTTAAGACCTTAATAGACATAAGTTAAAAAAAACTAGTAGCTTAAAATTATATGTACCATTATCTTTCTGTAACACTTATTTACTTTATATATCTGGAGAAAACACTATATTATATTCTTTAACAACACAAATATACAAATTTATATCAATATGTGTTTTTTGGAAAAATACAAGTCAAAGTTTAAAAGAATGGAAATGTTTAGACTAAATGTTCAAGAGGTCTGTTTTAGTAGATCTATATTACACCACAGTTTGTTATTTCTCTAGTAAAATGTGGACTGGAGACTTAATGACTGATATAAAATGCTATTTAAAGCCAAGTTACCTCTGGAAATAACAGAATGTCTTGTATCTGAGAAACTCTCATGGAGAGAAAAATAATACAATCTCAATAAAATACAAAACCAACTACCCAAACAACAACAACAAAAAACTCTTTAAAAATGTCAGAGAAGACCAAGACAGCTAACAAACTGGAACTTGTGAAAGTGAATCACATGGATAGTCTCAAACAGAAATATATGATATGTACATTTAGAACTTTAGAGATAGGTTTAATAATAGACTAAACATAGAAGAAGATGAAATAAGGGAGATTAAATTCCAAAAGAGAAAATAAACAGTAAAGTAAACTCATGTTTCTCTCTGACAATTTCCAATTCACTGTGCTGGAAATAGAGGTCAATTAAAAAGAGGTGGCTTAGGGTTTGCTGGGTTGGAGAGACAGTGTTTAGAGTTTTGTGTGCCAAAGCAGCTAGGACTCAAGTGGCCAACATACAAGATAAGATAGAGTCTTAACCCAATATTTTGCGTGAAACATTTTCTCAATGTGATTGCCAACTTGCAGTTTTTGTGACCTGAGACAAAAATAAGAAAGGAGCTGGCAACGTGCTAAGGGTCTGAACAGAAATTCCTATATCTACTAATGCTAAAGAAGTAGTGTTGAAAGTTCAGAGCCTGAAGAAGTAAATAGTCTTAGGAAGCATTCCAGTCTTTAAGTTGAGAGTAAAAGCATATCCTTTGCCCACTTTTTGATGGAGTTATTTGATTTTTGCATGTTGATTTGTTTAAATTCCTTATGGATTCTGAATATTAGACCTTTGTCCGATTCATAGTTTGCAAATGTTTTCTCCCATTCTGGAGGTTGTCTGTTTACTCTGTTGATAGTTTCTTGCTGTACAGAAATGTGTTAGCTTAATTAGGCCCCACTTGTCAATTTTTGTTTTTGTTGCAATTTCTTTTGAGGACTTAGCTTATACATTGTTTGTGGTAACGTAAATTAGTCGAGTCCCTATGGAAAAGTTAGGCTATTTCTCAAAGAACTAAGAGTTGAACTACCATTTGACCCAGCAATCTCATTACTGAGTATATGCCTAAAGGAAAATAAACTATTCTACCAAAAAGATACATGCACCCATATTTTCATCACAGCACTGCTCAAAATAGCAAACATGTGGAATCAATCCAGGTGCCCATCTGTGATGGATCTGATAAAGAAAATGTGGTACATATACACCATGAAATGCTATGCAGCCATGAAAGAGACCAAAATCATATCCATGCAGCAACATGGATGCATCCGGTAGCCATGACTCTAAGTAAACTAACCATATAACACATGTTCTCGTTTATAAGTGGGAACTAAACGTTGGACACACGTAGACATCAAGATAGGAACAATAGACATTAATTATCAGTAGAGGGGAGAGAGATAGAGGAGATGCAAGAGCTGAAAAACCACCTATGGGTATATGCTCACTATCTGAATGATGGACTCACCTGTACGCCAAATCTCAGCATTACCAAATATACCTTTGCAGTAAACCTGCACATGTACACTCTAAGTCTAAAATAAAAGTTGATAAAAGAAGAGAAAGAGCAAACCAGAGAAAGAGCTTTCCTCACAAAATCTTAAACTAAGTCTTCATTAGATTAAGATGACCTGCCAGTAGCACAGCTTCATCAGAAAAGTAAATTCTTTCTGGAGGAATATACTGTCATTTAGCATCTTAACATTTTCTCATACAGAATATTTGAAATTCAAATAAAATATGTATACTACCACACATAGAAAACAGGGATGAATGATTAAAATACAAGGAATAGTTTACAAAAAGTAAAACCATAGGAGATTCAGATACTGAAGTTATTAGACTCCAATGGTCTATAATTACCAAGTTTAATGTATTCAAGAAAGAAAGTTAACCAAAAAACTAGAATTGGTAAAAATGAATCAAGTGGGTATTCTTAAACTGAAATATACCATACATAAACTTAGAATTGGAGAAATAGGTTTGACAATAGATTAAACACAGAAAAAGAGAAAATTAGTGAACTGGAAGAGGTCAGAAAAAATATACGGATTAAAGTACAGAAAGAAATTATAAAAAGATGAGCAACATAGAAAGAGCACACGTTAAATAAGATGAAATGATCTAATATACATGCAAATTCGAGTTTCAGAATAAAAATGAAAGGAGAATGCAGTAATTTTGCAGAAATATTGGCCTGTGTATTCCAAAGAGACTTGGAAACAGACTTCAAGCAAAATAATTGTGAAACATTACATATGTCAAGCAGTGCAAATTCACAGAAATAAGCATTTAAAACATCACATGGTAAAACTGCTAAAATCCAATGACAAAAATATTAAAAATAGCTCGAGTGGCAAGGAAATTTTTTCTAGAAGAGAAAAAATAAGAGCAAAAGCTGACTTTTCAATAGAAATTGGGGAAATCAAAAGATAACTTTTAAACTTCTCAAAGAAAATTAATGACCTATCTATAATCTTATCCCACTAAAATATTATTAACTGAAAGAAGCAATATACAGTGGTTTTCAGAAAGAGAGAGATAAAATTGCCAATAAATCAGTAATAATAACAATATTAAATGAACTTTATCTGGCTAAAGGAAAATAATCCCAGTTGCAAGAAAGAAAAGCACAACAGAGAAGGTATTAATGTAAATGTAAATAAATTCCTGTTTAAAGTAAAAATCATAACTCTTTGGGGGGTAAAAAATATATGTAACATTTAAATACTTGACAAAAATAGTACAAAAGACAGTAGGGTGGTAAGTGAGCCAAAATATTGTAAGATTCTAGCATTGTTCATGAAGTGGAACAATTATTAATGTATAGGCCGGGCGCGGTGGCTCAAGCCTGTAATCCCAGCACTTTGGGAGGCTGAGACGGGCGGATCACGAGGTCAGGAGATCGAGACCATCCTGGCGAACACGGTGAAACCCCGTCTCTACTAAAAATACAAAAACTAGCCGGGCGAGGCGGCGGGCGCCTGTAGTCCCAGCTACTCGGGAGGCTGAGGCAGGAGAATGGCGTAAACCCGGGAGGCGGACCTTGCAGTGAGCTGAGATCCGGCCACTGCACTCCAGTCCGGGCGACAGAGCGAGACTCCGCCTAAAAAAAAAAAAAAAAAAAAAAAAATTATTAATGTATAGATGCTAGTAAACAGTAAATATAACAGATAGCTTCAGGGATAATAATAAAAACAATATTATCCCAGCTACTTGGGAGTATCAAGTGCCAGTATCACTTGAACCCAGGAGGCAGAGGGTTGCACTGAGCCTAGATTGCACCACTGCACTGCAGCATGGGTGACAGAGCAAGACTCCATCTCAAAACAAACAAACAGACAACCATATTCAAATAATTCATATTCTAAATATAGTCAAATTCAGTAGTCTTCTGCTTATTTTATGTCCTGTTGATTATTATTCAACCATCAGTAAACTAATATCAAATGCCAAAATCTAATCTCTGTTCTATTCTCAAACTTAAAAAAGAGGTAGGAGTGATTGAAGTAGCAATGGAAGTCCTCTTTCTTTTTTTTTTTTTTTCATTTTTTTTTAAATTTTAGTGGGTACTTAATAGGCGTATATATTTATGAGGTACATGAGATATTTTGGTACAGGTATGTACCCACAATGCATAATCACATTATTGACAATCGGGTATCCATCCCCTCAAGCATTTATTCTTTTTGTTAGAAACAATCCAGTTACACTATCTTAGTTTTAAATGTACAATTAAATTAGTATTGACTATTATCCCCCTGTTATGCTAGCAAATACTAGGTCTTATTCATTCTTTGTAAGTATTTTTTGTACTAATTAATCATCCCACCTCCCTCCCCCATGCCCCACTACCCTTCCCAGACTCCGGTAACCATCCTTCTATTCTCTATCTCCATTAGTTCAATTATTTTGATTTTTAGATCCCACAAATAATTAAGAACATTCAATGGCTGTCATTTCATGCCCGGCTTATTCCACTTAAATAATGACCTTCAGTTCCATCCATATTTTTGCAAATGACAGAATCTCATTTTTTTTTTTTTTTCCTTTTGGCTGAATAGTAATCCATTGTGTATAAATGCCACATTTTCTTTATCCATTCACCTATTAATGGACACTGAGGTTGCTTTCAAATCTTAGTTATTGTGAACAGTGCTGCAACAAACATAAGAGTGCAGGTACCTCTTCAATCTACTGATTTCCTTTCTTTGGGGGATATATACCCAGCAATGGGATTGCTGCATCATATTATAGGTCTTTCTTTAAAGTTTTTTGAGGAACCTCCAAACTGTTCACCATAGTGGTTGCACTAATTTACATTCCTACTGGCAGCGTATGAGGGTTCCCTTTCCCCCATATCCTTGCCAGCATTTGTTATTGCCTCACTTTTGGATGAGAGTCTTCTTTCTGATATTAATGTGTTCGTAGTAGCCAACTGTACTGAGAGCAGAATAAATTCTGTCTGTAGAGTAGGTTCTGTCCAGTAGAATACCAGTCTTGTAGTCTGAAGCAGTAATTAGCCAAGCAAAAGATACAGAATATTCTCTTGAGAAGACACCTGGGGAATTCTCGGGACTACCAGTGTGTTTCCTTGAGGAATTCTTCCGATAATTATCCAGTCATTTATTTCTTCTTTTAACAAACATTTATTTGAATGCCTATGATATGCTCTTTCATGACCTACAGAGTTTGAAATGAATAAAATCTCAAACAGAAGATAGGGTCCAAAAATTAAAGGACAATTAACTAAATATGTAAATGTCTGTTGGACATAACCATCAGAAGTACAGTAAGACAGGGTGAGGAAACCTTGCACAGTGAACAGGGGGAATTGTGCTTTTACATGAGGTGGTAGGTAATGCCTCTCTGATAAGATGGTGTTGGTGTTGAGGCCTGAGTCAAAGAGAAGCTCTAATCATGGGGATGTCTGGGAGTATAGCACTCCAGGAAGAGTGCAAACAGCAAGAACTTAAGAATGTTACACTCAGTGCGTTTGTGCTTTGAGTACTGTGCTGGTGTGTCTTGGCTCAGTGTGCCTGTGGGGAACTGGAGAGAGTAAGATTAAAACAAAGGCAGAAGCCAAAACAGTTGAGGCCATGGAGGTGGTGCTAAGGGTTAGAGTTTATATCCTAAATGAGATAGCAAGCCATTTAAGGGTTTGTATACATTTGTGTAGTTGTTCAGACCATAAACTGTGGAGGAAATAACACTGATGCTTTTCTGGATGTTGGAAGTAAAGTAAGTTATAGGACAGATAAGGTCTCTGCATTTATCAAGCTTTCTAAGACAGAGAGGCCTATCAGTATATAAAGAGCTTACAAGTAAATAAGGCAAAGTCAGACATGTAGATCATATGAAAGACACCTGTAAGCTAATTAAGTCTAAGCGAGAAGGACTTACTATTTAATTTACTCTTGCTGTTGGTTTTTGATAATTTCTAGTATTTTGATAATGATCCTATCTTAAGAAAGCCTGCAATTTGAAAAACCAATTCTGTAAATTCATTCAACAATTACATTTTAAACTTTATGCTCTTAACTCTTAACAGTGAATCAATTTTTCAGTATCTTTAATATATTTATGGTTATTTCAAACTTTTAATTTTTTACGTTTTTTTATTGATCGCATTAGTTCAAAGTATAAAGGACAATTTATATACATATGTAAAATCTACAGATCACATTTAGAGAGATTTCTGATCTTGATGAGATAAAGACAAAGATTTGTTAAACAGAAGTTTACGTAGTAAACATAAAAAGCCAAACAAACATTTATCCTATTTTTTGTGGAAACTTCTCTATTATTATATGCAAGGTATAAATATCATGTCCTTCTGCTTATAAATGCAGATATTTTGTTTACTATAGGAAAAATAAACTGTTACTTGGGATGTATAACATATACCAGAAAATGTTTCTTCAGTGGCCACACAGTACCTACACGATGCAACAATATCTTCTCCTCAAATGGTAAGCATATTTTTCAGCTTTACCTTATTTTTCTTTATAAAATTCGTGATAACCTATAATACATAAATTTGTTCTGTGTATGTTTATACTTTTTACCATGTCTTTTTTTACCTCTCAACTTTAATTTTTTGGCTGAGGAAATAGGCAACAGGAAATGCCAGGATACTATCAATGCAGACACTGTCTTAAAGACTATAACTTAAAAAGAGGATTTTCAAATGGAATTATTTTACTTCTCTCATTCTACATCTTACTACTAAAAATGTTTTAGAGAGCATATAACATCCCTTATCTCCTGAGCATGTAGAATTATTTTCACCAAGGTAAACTGAGGACCTCAGTTGTTTCAGAACTTTGTACTTAAAACTAACACTTCTTCTTTGGCATAAATTAGGATGCATGCCATGGGTGGGACTGGACAGAGTAGAAGGGGACAGAGATAAGAGGAGGCTTCACTTGGTTTTCTCATTTCTCATTACTTCTAAAATCTGCTTCTAAATCCTCAAACAGAAATTTTTAAATACAAAATAAAAGATGTGAAGTGAACATGCAGAAGTAGCCACATGGAACATTCATACCAAACAAAAAGCAGGAGTGACTCCCTTTTTGACAGGCTTTTTATTAAGTAATTGTTTCTAAGTATAAAGCATCAAGGTGATGACTGATAAATCCATGAGAAAACAGAAGTTACATGTTAATAAATATCTATTTTTCTGCATTGAATTTTAGTTATTTTGGATAAGATTTCATTTCTAATCCTATGGCCACTTATATACATCTTCCTGGAGGGGTTCATATTCTAGTAACGATAATGATGCTTCAGAATCAATAATAGAGATGGCCAGGTAGTACAAAGGTGTGCTAGTATACTAGGTAAATAGCATCCATTACAGCACATCCATTATAGAACATTGTCTTTATGAAGTTTATTCCTTTCTGCACTTCTATATTAGGCCAATCCTTGTTGACTCCTGAATTAGCCCTCTCTTGATAATCATTTTAAACTTTAAATGTTCAACGGGCCACTATAATTACACATAATCAGTCTCATTCTTTTTATTAAATTATGTTTACTTTTTTTTTTATTTATCATACCAGGACTGGGTAACTTTATTCAAGACTTTGACAAAATGATCCTCAAAGAAATACAAATGTAGACACTTTAAAATGTCCAGATGTGAAATTTCAAGAAAACTTTGAATTCAGTCCAAAGTCAATGTGAAGTCAAAAGTTGAACCAATTCTGCAAATCATAAATACTATTTTTCCTTCTTAAGTTCATATATTTTCTGAGATAGATTACCAACTTAGTTTTCTTTGATATTGGTATTTGGAATAATTTTAACATGATTTAATATCTTTAAGTTCTAAATCTATACTTATCCTGAATATCTTATTATAGTTAAAAACATAAAACCAGAAGTGACAACTTTTCTTTACAGAAGAATTCCAATAATAAATATAGAAGGATTGAGAGAAATAGAAAATCACCATTAGAAACACCACAGTAGTAAACTGTCACAAGCAAGATCTGCCAATGGATAGTAAGATAAGCAAAAGTTTAAGCAGAAATGGGACATTTGCATAGTCTCAGGGTATCTCCAGCAAATATTCAATAATTACAAGGAAAGCACAGTAAGTTTACAGTAGCGAATCCTAGCAGACACCACCTTAGCACAGTGATCAAGGTTAACAACACCGGAAATACATTACAACATCAGGTGTCCCCTGTTGTGATTCACTGTCACAGACTGGAAGACATAACATAGACATGACAGCTAAATGCAAGGCTGGGTCTTGGAACAGTAAAAGTACGTTAGTGAAAAGACTAAAATCTCTACTTTTTAGACTTCCTACTTTACTTAGTATTATATCAAGGTTAATTTCTTAATTTTGACAAATATTCTATTGTTATGTAAGATGTTAACATAAGGGCAAGGTGGGTGCAGAATATACAAGAACTCTACTATTTTTACAACTCTTCTGTAAGTCTAAAGTTATCTCAAAAGCTTAAAATAACTGTTAGAAAACACACACATTTATGTGCATAACATGTATACATATATAAATCAAGACTTCATGGAAATTGGATTCTTGGGCACTCAGTATAAGAGTAATGTTCTCTTCTGAATTATTCATTGTCTTACTGGTAACTTAGCTTTAAGGTCCTCGCCCTTCTAGACTTTTAATCTCAAGTATAAATTTCTAATTTGCATAGAAAAGCCTTTTTTAAGCATTCATATATTAGGCCAAAAATAAAATCCTAGAATAAAATTATCCCCATATTATCTTACAAAATCACTCATCCCAACCATAAGACCCAGCCAGTATTTTTACTACATTTCCTCTCCTCATCTAATATGTTTGTATTAGTTTGGTTTGGTTTATGAGTGGAGACAGCTAATAGATTTAGTATTTACTCCTAGGCCTGACAGTCTAGGGGAAAAAAAAATAACACTTGGATATCTTATGAAGAAACAGCTGTTTATCTAGATAGCCATTTAGCCTTAGCATTCTGCATAATTATAAACTATTAATTGGATTGATTTTCTATAAATTTCATCAGAAAATAAATGACACAATCTTTTTTAGTATCTTTATAAGTTCGGTAATTACCATAAGATACCATGAGAGATAGCTCTGAGCTCAAGTTCAATAAAACCATGATTTACACTTTATTTCTTATAAGATATTTTCAGATGATGATGTGATAAATTTGATATGATCAGACATGACATCAAATAATTTTTGGTGAGTTTTCACAGAATAAATTGTTTCACTCTTTTTGTATGTATACAAATATTGGAGAAGTATATTTTTATTCTAAAAGTTTAAAAACAAATTTCTTATAAAACTATATAAAAGTCATGTTACATTATTCTTCTTTATTATTTTTTCCATAATTACTTTATTCCCTTCTAATTACATTTTTCATTAAGTCTATCAAAGTAAAAATTTTAATTGTCAGAAGTTCCCCCCACCCATGCTTTTACCTCTATGAAAATATTTTTCAACAATCTTAATTTTTTTGTCTTCCATTGTTAGTAATACTTAATAGTATTCTATTAATATATGTTTATGTCCCAAATAACATGTGGATTTTCCTGGAAGTCATTGACCTAATTATTAAATGTTGTTTTCTTTTGGTTTGTTTTGTTGCAGAGGTTGTTTCTTGTCTTCTGAAACATTGACAATTGAACGTAACTCTTTAGGGTGATACTGCATATTTTTTTAAAGAATTCTTGCCTTTGGTCATATTTCTTATAAACACTTAAAAATCATGTTTATACATGAAAATTACTATTAAAAATAAAATTTAAGTACATTTTATTGAGTATAAAAAATTAAGTATATTTAAATTGAAATGAAGCAGAATAACAATATAAACATTAAAAGCTCAGATTGAGTATCATCTTATTTTTGTAGAGTTATCTTAAATATATTCTTCTTCCCACTAAAATTTCCTTTGCTAATAAAATCCTTCAAGTTTTCAATGTCTTTTCTGGTTTTCACTTTTCTGCCCTTTTAATTGCATTTTGAAAAATTTCTACAATTTCTAAAAGACAATCCATCCTTTTCTGCAAACAATCTCTTTATTTTTATCTTCTTTTCCTCATTAGTTGCATCTGTATTCTCCTAATATCCTGGATCATATTCCTCTTTTATCCTCCTCCTCCTAGTCTTTATTTCCTTTAATAGCTATATTATTTCATTTTATTACCATAATGTGAGGTTTTTTTAACTTTACCTGTTTCATTTCATTTCAATGAAATTATGTGGACCCTAGGAATTTTCTCTCTATGGTTAGCCATTTTCAATCACGCTTCTTATTTTATGATGTTTACCCTCATTTTAATCTGGTTTCTTTCTAGTCATAGCCTCAGAAATTATTTTTCCTTTGAATTAACTGACTTCCACACCTCTAGCTAAGGTTACCATATATTTTATTTCTCAAATAGGGACATTTTTGTGAGTGAAAAGAGGATAGCAGGAATTAATTAGATCTGTCTCAAATCTGTAATACGGTCACATTACATCTGGAAGAGTATAAATTAAAGAGTCAGAGCTTATTCTTGCTTTGTCTCTTTGTGTTTACTAACCAATAAGTGGAAAAATGGTTTCTTCTGATTTAAGTGGGAAAAACCAACCCTAAACATAGGGAAAGTAGAAACTTATCCTCCTTTCTTCTTCCCATCTAAGTAGATTTAGAACAAAGAGTTTGTTGGGTAGAGAATAGGAAAATTAAGGAAGAGCTGGAGATTAAATGATCACAATGCAGATAAAGCCAATAGTAAAACGTTCCTTATTAGGGAAGAGTAGGGAATTATGGCAAACATGATTTTGGAACTCTTAAGCCAGGTATAATCGCATATCTAAAGCAGTAGGTTCTCAGCATGAAAGAATTGTAGTGATACATGTCTGGTGAGGGTAGAAAGCAGCCTGATTGGACATCAGGTAATGACTCATTTTTTAAAAAGAATATTGCATGAAGAGAGCAACAATTTGTCAATTAGGGTAAGATAATAGAAAATAAGAAGGTGGTTTGGTTACTAAAACTTGACAAAATGCAGACAGGTGGCCATGGGATCACATCATTTAATGATGAAGAATGTTCATTAGTTTTGTGAATTTAATAGGAAGCTATAGAACTATTGAATTAAATTTACTCTGACAAAACAAAACAAAAACATTCATAGGCTGGAATGGATCTAAGTCTGCAAGTGGTGGCTTAATCATGGAAAGTATCTGAAGGACTGACAATTAAATATCATAGTATGATGAAGTTTGGCCACTTAAAGTTACAAATTTCCTATCATATCTCTGGAGTTTTTGGGGCCTTAGAAAGATTAATTTTCAAGTTATTTTTAAATACATATATATGCCCAGGTCAAATTTATAAATCTTTTATTTCTCAGTAAGTTTTTTCCCTGTAATCCCAGCACTTTGGGAGGCCAAGACAGGCGGATCACGAGGTCAGGAGATCGAGACCATCCTGGCTAACACGGTGAAACCCCGTCTCTACTAAAAAAATACAAAAATTAGCCGGGCGAGATGGCGGGCGCCTGTAGTCCCAGCTACTCGGGAGGCTGAGGCGAGAGAATGGCGTAACCCGGGAGGCGGAGCTTGCAGTGAGCTGAGATCCCCACTGCACTCCAGCCTGGGCGACAGAGCGAGACTCCGTCTCAAAAAAAAAAAAAAAAAAAAAAGTTTTTTCCTGTTTAATTCTATACAAGATAATTATGGCTTTGCTCAATATTTTGCTTAAATCCTTATTAGTATAACCCAAAATATCTGAAAATGCTACATTATACAATTGCTGTATAATCTCGGATAGTTGTATGTATATGTTTACATTTATACATGTATATTTTATGTTTATATTTAATATGCATTTAATTGACAGTTATTTCCAATACTACAAAAACTTAAGAAAGATTGTTTTGTGGTTTTCCCAAATGCTTTAGAACTATGTGGGCTTTACAGGTGTTTTACTGTTTTGCCTAACAAAGTGTGTGGATTTGTATAATGCAAAATACAAAGCAGAATACAATAGTATTTATCATCCTTATTCAAGACTACTGAGTCCTACAAAAGTAGATCTTGGTAGATACTTAAATATGAAATAACACAGGTGTTTTGTTTTTTTTCTAAGACCACCAGATCGGGCGCAAAGGAACCAGCGACTAGGCAAGGGTAGGAGCAAAACTGCAAGTTTATTTTGGTCACCTAGCTTCAGGGGAAGAAGGTGGGTAAGGAGAGGTCTGTTGGCCTCCGGCAAATGAGGCCCACAGAGTTCTCCATGCTGCCCTCGGACGGAGTTCCGACAGTCCCGACCGCAGTGGGGAAGCTGGGAAGTCCGTGCGTGGCACTCGTCCGCAGCGGCTTTTCTGGGAGTGGGAGGGCGATAGGCGGGGCACGGGCGTGTCCGGGGCGTTCCGCAGGTGCGACCAGGTAAATCTTGGTCTCTTCAGATTGACGTCACCTGGCGCATGCCCAGTTGGTCTGCACCTTCCCGGGCGTCGGCTGCATTTTCGCGCGCGCGGGAAAAGTTGGGGATGAAGAACCCGGAAGTGCGCCATCTTGCCTCCGTTCATCCAAACAGTCCAACCTTTTATTGGTAATAGTGATAAAGGGGCGCCGTGGTCTGTCTGGCTACTTCCTGCTGTTAAGGGGCGTCGTTAAGGTCGGGGCCCATGGTTGGCATTTGGACGTACGGATGAAGAATAAAATAAGGCACAGTATTAGTATAGGAACAAGGTATGGAAGCATTTGTCGGAATATGGGCAAAACCCAGAAGGAAGGTCCTGGCAAGGTTGGGGTGTTAAGGTTTTTATCTCAGTTTTTTATTTTATTGAGGGTTTGAATGTTAGTGTCTACTAGGCCTGACTTGCTAACATAATAGCAGCACTCTTCTCCAAGGAAGAGACAAGTGCCTCCTTTTTCAGCTGTAAGCAAGTCTAGGGCTCGCCTGTTTTGGGCAGCTACTTAGGCTATTGAGGTAGTTCGGCGCTGCAGGGAGGCCAGGCTTTCAGCTGATTCCAATAACTAGAGGGAGGAAAACAGCCTGTTTTTTTTTTTTTTACGGGGGTGGCGTAGTGGCATGGAAAGTTGCTGGAAAAGCTCTGCTACTTCTGCCTGGCTGTATAAAGTTAGACTGGGGACCAAGGACACGGGGACATAGAGGGATCAGTTAATGGCTGTATGGTTAAGAGTTTTAGAGAGAGATCAGTGCACGAGAAATAGCCTTCAATGGGGGCTGTTTGCCTCCATTGGGTGCCTGAGTATGATTACCTCAGGATGAATTTGGAGTTGAATAACGGAAGGAAGGATGGGCAGTTTGGACGAAAATAGCCTTCAGTGGGGGCTGTGTGGCCTCCATTGGGTGCCTGATATGATTACCTCAGGATGAATTGGAGTTGAAAACGGAAGGAAGGATTGGGCATTTGGACGAGAAATAGCCTCCAGTGGGGGCTGTGTGGCCTCCATTGGGTGCCTGAGTATGATTACCTCAGGATGAATTTGGAGTTGAATAACGGGAAGGAAGGATTGGCAGTTTGGACGAAATAGCCTTCAATGGGGCTGTTTGGCCTCCATTGGGGCCTGAGTATGATTACCTCAGGATGAATTTGGAGTTGAATAACGGAGGAAGGATTGGCAGTTTGGACGAGAAATAGCCTTCAATGGGGGCTGTTTGGCCTCCATTGGGTGCCTGAGTATGATTACCTCAGGATGAATTTGGGTTGAAGTGGGAACGAAGGAAGGATTGGGCAGTTTGGACGAGAAATAGCCTTCAATGGGGGCTGTTGGCCTCCATTGGGTGCCTGAGTATGATTACCTCAGGATGAATTTGGAGTTGAATAACGGAAAGGAAGGATTGGGCAGTTTGGATTTCTGGTATAGTGGCGCCTGGAGTGTAAGTGAATTGTGGGATGTTTGACCAGTTGTGTTGAAGGCCATGGGCAGGGGGCTGCCAATAGGTGGGGGCCTTCTAAAGCCTCACAGAGGAAGCAGTGGGAGAGATTGGTTATATTCACAGTGTAGGTTAAGTCTAGCCTTTGGCAGATAAGTGCGAGCCATGAGAAAGGGGTCTCTATTGTGTGGAGAGAAGTTTGATAGCCTTAAGGAAGACAACTGGCAGAACTATGTACTACTGAGTGTGTTCGGCTGTCTTGTGGCCAAGTTTCAGTGATGAGAAAAAAATTGCCATACAGTAGGCGGACTAGCAAAGGTCTGAGTGTATGAGTGAAACAGCAATATAAGTATAAAATGAGACTTCATTTTCCGTGTAGTCACGGAGTGTCCCTTGCCACTGGAGATGTTCAATGAAGGTTAGGAGATGGGAGAACCACTGCTCTGGACTATTGTCTGGAGGTAGTATGGGTCTGGGATTATGTATTGAAAGTCTGATAGGTTTATGTAGAAGATGGTGAGAAAGTGAGCTAAGCGCCAGGGGTCAGGGAGCATGAACTAGTTAAGAAAGTTTTGTAAGTTTGAGGCAAGTGGGGGAAAGTTGAACTGATGTCCACTGATTGTTCCCGGTGGGGGCCCTCTTTAGCTGGGAATGAGGAACGAGTGTGCAGAGTAGTTGTTGGCCAGGCAGCAATTAAGGAGTGGAGTTTTTCGTGGGGTGGATGGCTTCCCGTCTACTCCTACTACAGAGATATTGGATGGAAGGCTAGGTCCAGAGAAGGACGGCAAAACAGAATAGGTAGCCTCGCTGTTGATTAAAAAAATTAATTGTCTTACCCGCTACCAGGAGAGTTACCCGCGGCTCGGTGAGGGTGATGGGGGTCCCCGAGTCTCGGCACCTTCAGTTGTCATTGTCGTCCAGATGTAGGAGCTGGAAGGAGCTCCCAGGATCCTGGGAAAGGGGGTCACGTGGAGACGCAGCACCTGTTCTCAGGGTGGGGCAATCAGACTTCCAGTGGCCTCCCTGCTGGCAAGCAGGGCAGGGGGTTGCTGGTGGACGAGGCTTAGGACATTCATTGGCCCAATGTCCTGACGCCTTGCACTTACGGCAAGGCTGCGTTGGGGCTCGGGGACCTTGCGGACACCTATTGGCATAGTGTCCCACCTTGCCGCACTTATAGCAGGCTCCTTTCGTAGCCTTGGAGTCTGCGGAGTGTGTACTCTCTGGTCTGGGGTTACAATTGGGCCGTAAAGCCGCTGCTAGGAGTTGGGCCTTCTGTTTGAGGCGTGCCTGTCACACTGCCTCAGCCGTCTCCTCTCTGGAGTTATAGACCTTAAAGGCTAATTTAACCAGATCTTGTATTGGTGCCTGAGGACCATCCTCTACCTTTTGAAGTTTCTTACGAATGTCAGGAGCTGATTGAGAAATGAAATAAGACGCTAAAATGGTGGCCCCTGTGGGGGAGGCCGGATCTAACCGGGTATATTGGGTTAGAACCTCAGTCAGCCTATTTAAGAATGCGGCTGGATTTTCTTCTGGATTTTGAATAATTTCTTTTAATTTGTTAAAATTTACAGTTTTGTTTGAGGCTGTTTGCATACCAGACAACAAACACTGAACCATTATGTCTCGCCTACGGCGCCCAGGCTGGTTTGCTTGGTAGTTCCAGTCTGGGTCTGCCGAGGGGACTGCTTGCTCCCCTAGTGGGATGGTGGCATCAGTTAAATGTAGTTGGTTGGCGTGCTGCCTGGCGGCCGCTACGATGCGCTCTTGCTCCTCAGGGTTTAGGGTGGAGGTTAGGATAACCTGGAGGTCATGCCAAGTTAAGTCATAAGCCTGACAAAGATATCTAAATTCCTTTATGTAAACGGTGGGATTAGCTGAGAAATCCCCTAAACGCTTTTCAATTTTGGAAAGATCGGCCAATGAAAAGGGACATGTACTCTGACTACCCCCTCCGCCCCAGCCACCTCTCGCAAAGGCGCTAACACTGTAGGAGGTGTGGGGCAGGAGTGGAGGCATCAGCAGGGCACTTAGAGCGGGTGTGTGCAGAGACAGGAGACTCAAGACAGCCAGTTGGGTGCCCCGAAGGAAGCACGGGACTGAGTGGATTACTAGTAGGTAAGGAAGAGGAAGGAGGAGTCCGGGCGGAGGGAGGAGAAGTATAGGGCGGAAGTGAGGGAAACCCTAGATCCTCCGGCTGAACAGAAAGGAATGAAGACTCCTCTTTTTCGGGTTCCTGTGAGCCGGCGTCCTTGGCTAGCATAACTTGGGCCGAAGAGCACCGGCTACACAGGTCGGGACGAGAGTGTAAGGCCCAAAAGCCTTGTATGTACGTAATTTCAGACCACTTGCCTAACCGCTGGCAGAAATTGCTGAGGTCGATCAGAACATTGCGATCTAGGGTGCCCTCCGGTGGCCACTGAGACTGATTGTCTAGTTTGTATCGGGGCCACGCCACAGTGGAAAGGAAAATTAACCGCTTCCTCCTAAGGTCTTGTTCAAGCTGTAAGGTTTTTTAATTGGCTAGGAGGCACCCCAAGGGGGTGCTCTTTGGAAATTTGGACTGGGGGTTTCCCATTTGTTTCCTCTTTACCGACACAATGGACCCAATGGACATGGGAATGGATCCCTGCCTGGCTTCAAAGCGTCCTTTGGAACCAGCAGAGACAGACGAGAGGCTCTTGAAGCCTAAGTGGAGATTACCTTCAGGTGGACGTCTCCGTCCTGAACGGGTCTCCCGAGCCACTTGGTGGCTCCAAATGGACCCCAGACCTGCGCAGGATTTCTGGCCGAGGGAGGTAAAGAGGAGACAAGGGCACTTACCCCAGAGAGGCCGTGAGAGTGAGGGAAGCGGGTCTCAGGTCCTGGTCCGTCTGCGGCGTGGAGCGAGGAGGAGGAGGAGGCTCCCCAGGCCCTGGGGGCCCCGAGGAGGGGTCTCCTCCCGGGTACGACACCAACTGTTTTGTTTTTTTCTAAGACCACCAGAGCGGGCGCAAAGGAACCAGCGACTAGGCAAGGGTAGGAGCAAAACTGCAAGTTTATTTTGGTCACCTAGCTTCAGGGGAAGAAGGTGGGTAAGGAGAGGTCTGTTGGCCTCCGGCAAATGAGGCCCACAGAGTTCTCCATGCTGCCCTCGGACGGAGTTCCGACAGTCCCGACCGCAGTGGGGAAGCTGGGAAGTCCGTGCGTGGCACTCGTCCGCAGCGGCTTTTCTGGGAGTGGGAGGGCGATAGGCGGGGCACGGGCGTGTCCGGGGGCGTTCCGCAGGTGCGACCAGGTAAATCTTGGTCTCTTCAGATTGACGTCACCTGGCGCATGCCCAGTTGGTCTGCACCTTCCCGGGCGTCGGCTGCATTTTCGCGCACGCGGGAAAAGTTGGGGATGAAGAACCCAGAAGTGCGCCATCTTGCCTCCGTTCATCCAAACAACAGGTATAATGTTTTGATTAATACAAAAAAAAACACAGCGAAAATCTGTTCTCTACAAATTGACCCAAGTATTGATGTCAAAAAGCCCTAATCTTTATTTATTTATCTCACTAATATTCATAAAGTATAAAAGTTTTAGTCTCTTAATTTGAACATCCATGTATAATACCATCTGGGAACTTCTTTGTTATTTGTGTAAATCATTAGCTTTTCTGTAAAGGTAAGCAAATATTTAGTAACATCATTATATCACTTGTAATGGAGTTAAGTATGATGGAGAAATAATGAATAAACAACCACCTTGGGTTGTTAAACAAGTGTATTCTAAAATTTTGAAATAACTCTAAGTCAATGTGCCTGGTTAAAACCTGCATATAAATAAAACAATCTAATGCTGAATGTTGAGATTTATAAGATTTCAATTTGGGCAGTACAAAAGGAACCACACAAATTTTAGATTTAAACAGGAACTCAATGAAAATTAAATTCAAAAACCTTTGCTCCTAGTTGAAGAGACAAATCTGGAAATTCAAAGAGGCTTGATAATCTAGTAAAAATCACACAGTCATTTAGCACTTGGATCAGACTCAACATCTGGGGAACGACACAGCTTCTCCTAGTTTCTTTATATTCATATTTTAGCCCCCACATCACATTCAATTTTGATAGATATGAATTGAAATTTGATTCTGCTAATGCCAACTCATTGCAGTATAGTTTATTTAAACATCACACACAGAGATACATACACTCAAACACAAACACATATACCTAAAGTGTCAATATTAATAGGCAAATGATGTTTTAATGATACCTGTTGTATTTGCTTATCAAGATATGTTTATATTTATATTACTAGTTTATAGCTATTTTGGTGGAAAAACAAATATTACCTTTTGAGCTACTTAGAACATTGGTTTCTGTTCCTCTTATTCCAATTACCATTAATAGTATCTGAAGGCTATATTTCATCTTCCTTAGATATGCTAAGGATAACATCAGATTAATCAATTCACTGTATAAAGACAATACAGAATTCATTCATGGTATAGTAAATTATCACATTTAATATACTCCATATCATTTTTATTTTAAATTTTAAGTAGAGGGAAACCACACAATTGGCACTGAAACATTGGAATATTACGTTTAAATGTTAAACTTTTTTCAAACGTATTCCAGTTTATATTGCTATACTTTGTATAAGTGTGAGATGTGGAAACATATATATTTATAATTGTTGAGACATATATTACCAAGGAATAATATAAGGCAGTCTCTACCAGATTCTGATAAAAATGTAGCTGCATCAACCACATTCTGAAAAAAAAGCTAATTTTCTAATAGGAATATGTATCACAATCAGAATCTCATTAGTTGTGGTGTAAATTGTCTTTATCTTAAGGTTGTTATGGAAGTAGATGTCAATTATATTTAAAAGTATAAAGCCTATGCAAGTACAGAGAATATTTGTATTAGAAATGTGAAAGTTTCATTCTTTTTACGAGTACACCTAAATAGTTGAAACAGTGAGTGTTTCTTGAATTATGCAATAAATTGAACTTGCTGAAAATTTGTTTTAATATTATTTTTACTGTGATGTGGATTGAAAAGGTGATAGAGACTAAACCATAATTATTGAATTTCAAAAGGTACCGAAAAGGTTTTTTGCTATTTGACAAATAGATAATTATATATTACGTGGGAATTTACTATGTGAAAAGAAAGGGTTAACAAATGTTTAGAATGTCTTTTCCCTAACTCTAGGAATTTCTAAAAATTTGCTACTTAGCAGTGTTTTTATAGTATCAATTCATAGCATTTATAGGATTATCCCTAGGTTCGTTCCAAGATAAATGAGAATTCTGCCTAAATTACTAGGAACTAGACCAAACATCCATATTTCATTATCAGCATTATTTGTTGAGTAACAAGCAACTATCATTGTTGAGATGAAACTACACTAGAGAATGAGAACTACCCGAGAGAAGACTACTAGAAATGTATAAAAGATATAGGACTGCTGTGATAATGGATTAATCTCCAGCAGATGACCTCTTCTCATCCACATTCTTTACGTATGGTTATGTACATTCTGAGTGTAAATCATCAGTGGTTATACCAGGGAATTATGAGAACACCGCTATGCCTAGACATGTAATCTGTGTTATTACCTGTCCTGTTCCTTTCTTAAAACCAAGTACATTTGTTGCTGGTGAACCTTAATTTGTCAGGAGAGAATGAGTTTCAATCTGAACCCAAAATCACTACTTCAGGTTGAGAATAATGTATATTGCCAAGTGGTATTTCAGATCCATGACCTAAGATGGCAAAGTCATTTAATGGTAAAGAAAAAGATGAAAGGTAGGCCTGGTGAGATTGATGAGGTTCTTATTAATCCACACATTGAAGAATGAAAGCTCTGTGTCAGATTATCAGATACAATTAATTTGATAAAAAGCTTTGAACCCCTAAGGAACTGTATAAATGGCTGGTTTTGCCATACCTCTACACTGGAAGGATTTTCTTCTCCCATAATTCTGCCAGGGATGAACGTAGGTATGTGTCTTTTATTTCCTAAGAAATGCTAGTCACTTTATGGAATGAATTCATTTCAGTTTCTAGAAAATCTTCAACTCACTAATGAATTTAAAATAATTATGAACTATAACTTATTCAACTATTATTTTTGTTAGATTAGAAATTATAGTATCTTGTAAAATTTTTAAAGAAATTGAACTACCATAGATAGAGGGTTTTATGGCTTTTAAGCTTCAAAAATAGTTTCATAAAGGCTTTACTTTTCTACTTAGCTTTGTTGGGGTATAAGTTGCATAAAATAAAGACAATTAATTTTAAGTATAGAGTGTGAGTTTTAAATGCCCCCAGAATACACATTCAATAGTTAGATAACCCCTGAAACCAAGAATATTTGCATCGATTTGAACTGTTTCCTAATACTCCTTTTAGGTCAACTAATTTCCTCCAAAATGACCAGGGGCAACCACTGTCTTACCTTTTGTCACTATATATCTATAAATAGATATAGATATCAGTTTGTTTATTTTAGATAAATAACTTGTAGCATGTAGAATACTGAGTTCTAGGGTATGTGTATATTTAATTGTGTACTAAATTGACAAATTGTTTACCAAAGCAGTTCTATACTATTTTCGATCCCCAACAGCAATGTATGAGTTCCAGTTGCTCTATTTGCTTGCTAACATTTGGTATTGTTAATCTTTTTCATTTTATTTATACTATTGGGTATATACTGGTAACTCATTGTTTTTTACATTTGAATTATCTACAAACTAATGGAGTTCAACTTTTTTTACATTCTTACTTGTCATTTGTATATTTTCTTTGGTGAGTTTTTTCCAATCTGTTATGCATTTTAATTGAATGCTTGTTTTCATATTGTTACATTTTAAAAGTTAACAGCACCTTTTTTCAGACATATTATTTGTAAATATTTTCCCACAAACTGCAACTTGAGAGTTATTTTGTTTGTTTACTTAGCTGAAGTTAATATGCTTAAAATATTTAAGTTAAATTAATCATTCTTTTCTTCTATAGTGTTTTCTTTTGTGTAATATCTAATAAATCTTTGACCAACTTGGGGAATCAAATATTTCTCCAGTGTTTTTCAAATAAGTATTATAGATTTCACTCATATATTTAGATCTAGAATTCATCTTCAGTTATTTGCATGTGAAACAATATAAAATAGAGTTTATTTTTATTAACAAAGATACGTATGTTTTGTAGCACAATTTTTCAAAATATATGTCTCCAACTTAATTACTTTGGTGTCTTTGTCAAAAATTAATCAGTCATTTATATGACGGTTTCACTGATATATATAAATAACCAAAGCCAATGCTTCATTACTGTTATTGAAGAAGAAGCTTCATCTTTTTTTTTTTTTTATTTTTATACTTTAAGTTCTAGGGTACATGTGCATAACGTGCAGGTTTGTTACATATGTATACTTGTGCCATGTTGGTGTGTGCACCCATCAACTTGTCAGCACACATCAATTCATCATTTATATCAGGTATAACTCCCAATGCAATCCCTCCCCCCTTCCCCCTCCCCATGATAGGCCCCGGTGTGTGATGTTCCCCTTCCTGAGTCCAAGTGATCTCATTGTTCAGTTCCCACCTATGAGTGAGAACATGCGGTGTTTGGTTTTCTGTTCTTGTGATAGTTTGCTAAGAATGATGGTTTCCAGATGCATCCATGTCCCTACAAAGGACACAAACTCATCCTTTTTTATGGCTGCATAGTATTCCATGGTGTATATGTGCCACATTTTCTTAATCCAGTCTGTCACAGATGGACATTTGGGTTGATTCCAAGTCTTTGCTATTGTGAATAGTGCCGCAATAAACATACATGTGCATGTGTCCTTATAGCAGCATGATTTATAATCCTTTGGGTATATACCCAGTAATGAGATGGCTGGGTCATATGGTACTTCTAGTTCTAGATCCTTGAGGTATTGCCATACTGTTTTCCATAATGGTTGAACTAGTTTACAATCCCACCAACAGTGTAAAAGTGTTCCTATTTCTCCACATCCTCTCCAGCACTTGTTGTTTCCTGACTTTTTAATGATTGTCATTCTAACTGGTGTGAGATGGTATCTCATTGTGGTTTTGATTTGCATTTCTCTGATGGCCAGTGATGATGAGCATTTTTTCATGTGTCTGTTGGCTGTATAAATGTCTTCTTTTGAGAAATGTCTGTTCATATCCTTTGCCCACTTTTTGATGGGGTTGTTTGTTTTTTTCTTGTAAATTTGTTTGAGTTCTTTGTAGAATCTGGATATTAGCCCTTTGTCGGATGAGTAGATTGCAAAAATTTTCTCCCATACTGTAGGTTGCCTGTTCACTCTGATGGTAGTTTCCTTCACTGTGCAGAAGCTCTTTAGTTTAATGAGATCCCATTTGTCAATTTTGGCTTGTGTTGCCGTTGCTTTTGGTGTTTTAGACATGAAGTCTTCGCCCATGCCTATGTCCTGAATGGTATTACCTAGGTTTTCTTCTAGGGTTTCTATGGTATTAGGTCTAACATTTAAGTCACTAATCCATCTTGAATTAATTTTCGTATAAGGAGTAAGGAAAAGATCCAGTTTCAGCTTTCTACTTAGGCCAGCCAATTTTCCCAGCACTGTTTATTAAATAGGGAATCCTTTCCCCATTTCTTCATTTTCTCAGGTTTATCAAAGATCAGATGGCTGTAGATGTGTGGTATTATTTCTGAGGACTCTGTTCTGTTCCATTGGTCTATATCTCTGTTTTGGTACCAGTACCATGCTGTTTTGGTTACTATAGCCTTGCAGTACAGTTTGAGGTAAGATAGCATGATCCCTCCAGCTTTGTTCTTTTGACTTAGGATTGTCCTGTAAATGCAGGGTCTTTTTTGGTTCCATATGAACTTTAAAGCAGTTTTTTTCCAATTCTGTGAAGAAACTCATTGGTAGCTTGATGGGGATGGCATCGAATGTATAAATTACCTTGGGTAGTATGGCCATTTTCACAATATTGATTCTTTCTATCCATGAGCATGGTATGTTCTTCCATTTGTTTGTGTCCTCTTTTATTTCACTGAACAGTGGTTTGTAGTTCTCCTTGAAGAGGTCCTTTCCATCCCTTGTAAGTTGGATTCCTAGGTATTTTATTCTCTTTGAAGTGATTGTGAATGGAAGTTCATTCATGATTTGGCTCTCTGTTTGTCTGTTACTGGTGTATAAGAATACTTGTGATTTTTGCACATTAATTTTGTAACCTGAGACTTTGCTGAAGTTTCTTATCAGCTTAAGGAGATTTTGGGCTGAGACAATGGGGTTTTCTAAATATACAATCATGTCATCTGCAAACAGGGACAATTTGACTTCTTCTTTTCCTAACTGAATCCCCTTGATTTCTTTCTCTTGCCTGATTGCCCTAGCCAGAACTTCCAACACTATGTTGAATAGGAGTGGTGAGAGAGGGCATCCCTGTCTTGTGCCAGTTTTCAAAGGGAATTTTTCCAGTTTTTGCCCATTCAGTATGATATTGGCTGTGGATTTGTCATAAATAGCTCTTATTATTTTGAGATACTTTCCATCAATACCGAATTTCTTGAGCGTTTTTAGCATGAAGGACTGTTGAATTTTGTCAAAGGCTTTTTCTGCATCTATTGAGATAATCATGTGGTTTTTGTCTTTGGTTCTGTTTTTATGCGGATGACGTTTATTGATTTGCGAATGTTGAACCAGCCTTGCATCCCAGGGATGAAGCCCACTTGATCATGATGGATAAGCTTTTGATGTGCTGCTGAATCCGGTTGCCAGTATTTTATTGAGGATTTTTGCATCGATGTTCATCGGGATATTGGTCTAAAATTCTCTTTTTTTTGTTGTATCTCTGCAGGCTTTGTTATCAGGATGAGTTGGCCTCATAAAATGAGTTAGGGAGGATTCCCTCTTTTTCTATTGATTGGAATAGTTTCAGAAGGAATGGTACCAGCTCCTCCTTGTCTCTTGTAGAATTCAGCTGTGAATCCATCTGGTCCTGGACTTTTTTTGTTGGTAGGCTATTAATTATTGCCTCAATTTCAGAGCCTGCTATTGGCCTATTCAGGGATTCAACTTCTTCTGGTTTAGTCTTGGGAGAGTGTAAGTGTCCAGGAAATTATCCATTTCTTCTAGATTTTCTAGTTGATTTGCATAGAGGTGTTTATAGTATTCTCTGATGGTAGTTTGTATTTCTGTGGGGTTGGTGGTGATATCCCCTTTATCACTTTTTATTGTGTCTATTTGATTCTTCTCTCTTTTCTTCTTTCTTAGTCTTGCTAGCAGTCAGTCAATTCTGTTGATCTTTTCAAAAAACCAACTCTTGGATTCATTGATTTTTGGAGGGTTTTTTGTGTCTCTATCTCCTTCAGTTCTGCTCTGATCTTAGTTATTTCTTGCCTTCTGCTAGCTTTTGAATTTGTGTTTGCTCTTGCCTCTCTAGTTCTTTTAATTGTGATGTTAGAGTGTCAATTTTAGATCTTTCCTGCTTTCTCTTGTGGGCATTTAGTGCTACAAATTTCCCTCTACACACTGCTTTAAATGTGTCCCAGAGATTCTGGTATGTTGTATCTTTGTTCTCATTGGTTTCAAAGAACTTCTTTATTTCTGCCTTCATTTCGTTATGTACCCAGTAGTCATTCAGGAGCAGGTTATTCAGTTTCCATGTAGTTGAGCAGTTTTGATTGAGTTCTTAGTCCTGAGTTCTAGTTTGATTGCACTGTGGTCTGAGAGACAGTTTGTTATAATTTCTGTTCTTGTACATTGCTGAGGAGTGCTTTTCTTCCAATTATGTGGTCATTTTGGAGTAAGTGTGATGTGGTGCTGAGAAGAATGTATATTCTGTTGATTTGGGGTGGAGAGTTCTATAGATGTCTATTAGGTCTGCTTGGTGCAGAGATGAGTTCAATTCCTGGATATCCTTGTTAACTTTCTGTCTCGTTGATCTAATGTTGACAGTGGGGTGTTGAAGTCTCCCATTATTATTGTATGGGAGTCTAAGTCTCTAAGGACTTGCTTTATGAATCTGGGTGCTCCTGTATTGGGTGCATATATATTTAGGATAGTTAGCTCTTCCTGTTGAATTGATCCCTTTACTATTATGTAATGGCCTTCTTTGTCTCTTTTGATCTTTGAGGGTTTAAAGTCTGTTTTATCAGAGACTAGGATTGCAACTTCTCCATTTTTTTTTTCTCCATTTGCTTGGTAGATCTTCCTCCATCACTTTATTTTGAGCCTATGTATGTCTCTGCATGTGAGATGGGTCTCCTGAATACAACAGACTGATGGGTCTTGACTCTGTATCCAGTTTGCCAGTCTGTGTCTTTTAATTGGAACATTTAGTCCATTTACATTTAAGGTTAATATTGTTATGTGTGAACTTGATCCTGCCATTATGATATTGACTGGTTATTTTGCTTGTTAGTTGACGCAGTTTCTTCCTAGCCTCGATGGTCTTTACATTTTGGCATGTTTTTGCAATGGCTGGTACCGGTTGTTCCTTTCCATGTTTAGGGCTTCCTTCAGGGTCTCTTGTAAGGCAGGCCTGGTGGTGACAAAATCTCTAAGCATTTGCTTATCTGTAAAGGATTTTATTTCTCCTTCACTGATGAAACTTAGTTTGGCTGGATATGAAATTCTGTGTTGAAATTTCTTTTCTTTAAGAATGTTGAATATTGGCCCCCACTCTCTTCTGGCTTGTAGAGTTTCTGCCCGAGATCTGCTGTTAGTCTGATGGGCTTCCCTTTGTGGGTAACCCGACCTTTCTCTCTGGCTGCCCTTAAGATTTTTTCCTTCATTTCAACTTTGGTGAATCTGGCAATTATGTGTCTAGGAGTTGCTCTTCTCCAGGAGTATCTTTGTGGTGTTCTCTGCATTTCCTGAATTTGAATGTTGGCCTGCCATACTAGGTTGGGGAAGTTCTACTGGATGATATCTTGAAGAGTGTTTTCCAACTTGGTTCCATTTTCCCCCTCACTTTCAGGCACCCCAATCAGACGTAGATTTGGTCTTTTTACATAATCCCATACTTCTTGCAGGCTTTGTTCATTTCTTTTTCTTCTTTTTTCTTTAGGTTTCTCTTCTCACTTCATTTCATTCATTTGATCCTCAATCGCTGATATTCTTTCTTCTAGTTGATTGAGTCGGTTACTGAAGCTTGTGCATTTGTCACTTATTTCTCGTGTCATGGTTTTCATCTCTGTCATTTTGTTCATGGCCTTCTCTGCATTAATTATTCTGGTTATCAATTCTTCCACTCTTTTTTCAAGATTTTTAGTTTCTTTGCGCTGGGTACGTAATTCCTCCTTTAGCTCTGAGAAGTTTGATGGTCTGAAGACTTCTTCTCTCATCTCGTCAAAGTCATTCTCCGTCCATCTTTGATCCGTTGCTGGCGATGAACTGCGTTCCTTTGGAGGGGGAGATGTGCTCTTATTTTTTGAATTTCCAGCTCTTCTGCTCTGCTTTTCCCCCATCTTTGTGGTTTTATCTGCCTCTGGTCATTGATGATGGTGACGTACTGATGGGGTTTTGGTGTGGGTGTCCTTCCTGTTTGTTAGTTTTCCTTCTAACAGTCAGGACCCTCAGCTGTAGATCTGTTGGAGATTGCTTGAGGTCCACTCCAGACCCTGTTTGCCTGCATGTCAGCAGCAGAGGCTGCAGAAGATAGAATACTGCTGAACAGCGAGTGTACCTGTCTGATTCTTGCTTTGGAAGCTTCCTCTGAGAGATGTACTCCACCGTGTGAGGTGTAGGGTGTCGGTCTGCCCCTAGTGGAGGATGTCTCCCAGTTAGGCTACTCAGGGGTCAGGGACCCACTTGAGCAGGCAGTCTGTCCGTTCTCAGATCTCAATCTCCGTGTTGGGAGATCCACTGCTCTCTTCAAAGCTGTCAGACAGAGTCGTTTGCATCTGTAGAGGTTTCTGCTGCTTTTGTTGTTGTTGTTGTTGTTGTTGTTGTTTAGCTGTGCCCTGTCTCCAGAGGTGGAGTCTACAGACACTGGCAGGCCTCCTTGAGCTGCTGTAGGCTCCACCCAGTTCGATCTTCCCAGGGCTTTATTTACCTACTTAAGCCTCAGCAATGGCGGGCGCCCCTCCCCCAGCCTTCCTGCTGCCCTGCAGTTAGATCACAGACTGCTGTGCTAGCAATGAGGAAGGTTCCGTGGGCGTGGGACCCTCCCGGCCAGGTGTGGGGTATAATCTACTGGTGTGCCCGTTTGCTTAAAGCACAGTATTGGGGTGGGAGTTATCCGATTTTCCAGGTGTTGTGTGTCTCAGTTCCCCTGGCTAGGAAAAGGGATTCCCTTCCCCCTTGCGCTTCCCAGGTGAGGCGGTGCCTCGCCCTGCTTCAGCTCTCGCTGGTCGGGCTGCAGCAGCTGACCAGCACCGATTGTCTGGCACTCCCTAGTGAGATGAACCCAGTACCTCAGTTGAAAATGCAGAAATCACCTGTCTTGTGTGTCGCTGGCGCTGGGAGCTGAAGACTGGAGCTGTTCCTATTCAGCCACCTTAGAGTTTATCTCCAGCTTATTAATGTTTAAAAATATATGCTTGGGTTTGATTGGAATTCATCAACTCTATAGATCAACTTGAGGAAAATGGACATCTTTTCTACATTTTAAATAAGTGGTTTTTATAGTATGTGAATAATATTTTGATAAAGCTTTTTAAAAATAAAAACTTTGTATGATAAATGATAAAATTGTTAAATTTGTAAAAGAGAAAATATTTGAATGGCCACTTCTCCAGAAAAGACAAATGAATGACAAGTTTTTAACACATAAAAATACGCTTATGATATGCATATTATTCAAGCAGGAAAGCAAATATGTCAAAGTTCTTCAAATTACATATTCTAGATAGGTATATTTTTTGCACATCAATTATTCTTCAATAAAGCTGAGGAAAAGAAAAATATATAATTTGTGAAAGAAGGAGAAAACTGTGTTTATTGATATGCAATATTACTATAGGTAGAATAATGAACCTCCAAAGAGTGTCACATTCTAATTCCCAGAATATGTTACTTGGCAAAAGGGAGTTTGCAAATGTGATTAAGTTAAGAATCTTGAACTGCATGATTTTCTCAGATTATCTGAGTGAGCCTAATATAATTTCAAGGGTCTTTAAAAGATTAAGAGGGAGGCAGAAGTGTCAGTTTTAGAATGTTATTAAGACAGTGGAAGGGGTGAGTAAGTGACCCCGCAGGTGGAAAGACTCAACTGGCCATTATTGACTCTGAAGACACAGAAAGCCATGAGCCATGGAATGTGCGCAGTCTCTTAATGTTGGAAAATGTAAAACACAAGCCAAAAAATTTTTCATATTTTGAAATGAAAAATCAGGTCTGATGACAACTTGATTTTAATGTAGCACAACTCATTTCAACTTCCGACCTTCAGAACTGTCATATATGTTTGTGTTGATTTAAGCTCCTAAATTTGTAGCAACTTGTTACAGCAGCAAAAGGAAATGAATGCAAATATAATTGTTCATATATAGTTAAGAACTATAAAAAGACAGCTAAGAGTCATAAGTGAGTTTAGCAGATTAATTAAAGGTCAATATACAACAATCAATTGTATTTCTATATTTTGTGATAAAACAATAAAAACAAAATTTGAAAAACAGTATCATTTAAAATAAACATCAAGCTACATCAAGTACAGATGAATCAAACAAAATAGGCACAAGGCTTATATACTTCTGAGATCATGTATACATTTTTGAGAAGCGTATCAAAACCAGGATATTAGCATTGGTACTATTTGCCTATATAGTGCTATGCTATTTTGTCACATGTGTAAATCTACTACCATTGCAAACACTGCATTCAAGACAGATTCCATCACCACAAACATCTCCGTCTTAATGTCTCTTTATAGTGAACTCCTATCCCTAAACCTTGCAACCACTAATCAGTTTTCATTTTCTCTATAATTTTGTCATTTTCTGAATGTTACATACATAGAATCAGACGTTATGTGATCTTTTGAGACTGGCTTTTTGCTAACAATAATTAACTTGAGATCTATCCAAGTTGTTGAGTGTATCAGTGATCTGTTGTGGACTTTTAAGATGGATGGGACAGCCTCCTATAGTTAAGAATGACCTCTGTCTGATAGTGAGCAAAGAAATAGAGACTTCAGCTCTACAACTTAACAGAATTTAATTCTGTCAACAACCTGATTAAGACTGGAAGTAGATTATCCTTCACCCTTGAGTCTCCAGATAAAAGCCTAGGCTGACCAATACTTTGATTTCAGTCTATTGAGATTTTAAGCAAAGTAACTAGCCAAACTCACTTAACTTCTGGCCTACAGGAAATAGTCAATGAGTATTAAGCCATAAAAACAGCCCAGTGAAACTATCTGGACCTGATTTATTGTAATTGAGTTACAGCTATTTCTTCTTGAGTCACATTTGGTAGGTTATGTCATCCAAGAAATTTGTCCTTTTCATCTAACTATTATCCATAGCAGTCTACTCGTCCATGCTTGATATTGGTGATGTATATCTATAGTCTGTCTCAAGGACTGTCACTGGTCCATCTGGGGGTTGATGAGGAATTCAGCTGGGGTTCTGGGCTGAAGTATTTCTACATATGAACTCACCATGAACTGGGTTCCCTCAATGCATAATAGCCTTGGAATTCATACATGGTGCCTCAGGGATTCCATAGCTGCATAACAACAGAGCCAGGTGAAAACTGTGTAGGCTTATATAACCTTATCTCATAGGCCACAAGCCTGTCTAGACTCAATCAGAGGGAATCTAGACTCTTCTTGTTGATGGGAGGAGTGTCAAAATCACATTTAAGAAGAGCTTGTAGGACAGAAGTTATTATTGTAGTTTGCTTTGGAAAAAAAGATAGCCTGTCACAGTCATAAATATTTTCTTTAAAACCATCCTAAATCACAACACGTGATTTGATTTCCAATTTCAATAGGTAGCATCTATTTGAGCATAAGTTACTTTATTCAACAAATGGTTCTTGAGTGCTTAAAATATTGAGTGCTTAAAAGTTCTAGGTTCTGGGATACATCAGTTTAAAAAAATAGACAAAGAGGCCTACTGTTATGGAAATTATTTTCTGGCAGCATTACATTTATATAGCGTTTGAGAGATTTAACATTCCGAGAATTTTGTGAGCTACCATAAATAAAAATATCTGAAGCCATAAAAAATAGGAGTGTTGAATACACAGAACATGTGCTACCACTATCTGTTCTGAGCTCAAAATCGACCTAATGAATAAAACCAATCCTTTCTTCCTAATGATCATGAATGTTACCTCAGACTCCTCAATGGTAGCATGTTTGGTGCTGATTAACTTTTTCATCCAAGTTGCAAATTATTGGTCAATGCAACTTTAAAATAGACAGCCAAACTTAGGAATTTAGACAATTTCAATTCTAAAATTTCTAAATAATTTTTCTAATTTTAGAAAAAAATAATGTTATTCATATCAGATAGATTTTTTAAAATTATTTATTTAAGGAATAAATGAAACTCCATGTGACAGTCTGTACTTTAGGCAGAACACATGAATGTCATATACGTATATAATACATGAAAATATATTTACCATGAAAAACATGTCAATCTGTAAATTGTTCAATTGATAAAGCCAAATTTGAAAGATTAATTTAATATTATTCAAATAGTTTAGATTAGGATTAAACATAGCTTTTGCTTATAAGTGGAATTAAAATAGTCAAAAAAGGAAATAAAGTGCATACCCCTTTTTGGTAAATGTACCAGAGGGCTGCTACATTATTTTATATTTAATTTAAAATTCCATGACTCTGATTAATAAGTTTCACAGGAGAAAAGCAGAATTTAAAAATCTCTACCTCTCTAAAATTCTCAGATCCTGAGCAGTTTACAAATACAATAGATATGTGTTCTTGGTTCCTTTTTTTCCTGCATAGCATAAATTACAGGTAAATGAACACTTGCAATTCAATAGTTGTTCTAGAAATAAACTATATTGTAGTGAGTTTTCGCTGGACTTACATAGTTTAAGCTATTGTAAATACAGACCACACTCATATATATGTATATTTACATACTTTTTAAATATATTTTTAAGTGCATTTCTATTTATGCAAATGAATAACTATGAACAATTCATTTCTGCCATGCACAGCCAATCAACCTTCCATTAATAATGGAGAAAACTAAGTTCTTAATGGCAGTTCTTCACAGGAATGGAGAAAGCTGCAGTTTAAATGTGACAAAATGTCACAAACTATTTTTCAAACTTTTTAAAAAAATTACCACATAACTTTTCTAATAATGTAGGCCCATTCATTTCACAAGAGAACTCAGTTTTTATGCTTATCCCTCATTCTCATATAATTATTATGGTTTAATTTAAGAGAGGTTTAATATTATAAAATGTATGTATATCTACAAAATATTTTTCGACAGTATGTTTTGGGTCATAATCAGAAATAAATAATAGAGAAATTTGAACAGATATGTCTATAAATTATATTTTATATGTGGCATAGTGATCTTTTATTAATAGCTCAAATCTTATTTCCCGGTATAGTATAGTTAATTGTTTATGTGTTGCAAAAGAAAACAATGTGTCACAATTGTAAATCAGCACCAGGAATAAATGCAGCATTGTCTTATCTTGGAGGTATAATTAAGAAATGATGTGTGAAACAGAATGTATCAAATATGATAATTAAATATTATATTAAATAGCTACAACAACTATTTATTTAATCATTAATACTTAAAAAACACAGTCATAGTTTCTTCCTGCACAGTATATTTTGTAATCTTTACAGTAACCCTATGAGATAGAAAATTAGTATTATGCCCATTGTCAAGATGAGGAGACTGTGGCTTAGAAAGCTTAGTAATTTTATCAGCATATACCTCATAATTGATTAAAGCAGAAATCAAAACCTTATCTCTTCTATTCCAACATCAGAGCACTGCTGGATTATAGTGTTTCTTCAGCTGACTGAAGTGCTTACAAGACTTCTTTCATGGAATGGGTCTTATGCAGGTAATATAATTGGTTGAGAATTTTAAAAAATTAATGGGAGATAAACTTTAATAAAGAAAAATTACCTAAAGGCCAAATGAATAGCAATTAATGAAAACTGAACCCTATTAAACCATGTTGTTTAATAAAATATTGATGTTTCCCCTTCATCTTTATTAAGAATAATTTTCTTTACAAAGAGTCATGATCCCATATTAATTAAAACAGTTTACGGTTTTGATAGGTGTTATTTGTAGTTCAATAGCTAAGTTATATGGAAGAATAAAAAGTAAAGTGATAATTTTGTTTCAAATAATATATGGCCATTCATAGTTTTCATATTTTAAATGATGTTTTTGCCTTCTCTTCTGTTATCAAACACATTTTGCCAGTTTGATTGATTGTGCTTGAAGTGGCTGCAAAATAATAGATTTTATCTATCAGTTCTAAACCATAAGGGTGTCTGCTTATTTGGCATTATATTTTAAAATCCTTAAGGCCAAAAAATTTGTGTTTGTATAAAATTGTTCAAGTTTGAAAATTACATTTTGAAGCTTATTACAAATACCTTTGCATGCTCATCTTTATTGATGAATAATCAAACACTGTTAGGAGAAAATTACATTCAATGACTATTTCTCATTCTGGTTAGACAAAAATGTGTGGCACTGTTTCATACTGCCATATGGAAAAATAGATATTTCAACTACAGCTGTCTCTGACAATTTATTTTCCTAAATCATTGAGTTATTAGGTTTGGTTTTCTGTATTTATCAGATTAATAATATAATTAACAACTTTCTACTTCATTTTATAGATAAATTTAATGTTGTCTGCATACGTCCAAACATTTTACACCAGAAAATTAGATCAAAAATATAATTTTCTACATCGGTGTGTGTGTGTGTGGTGTGTGTGTGTGTGTGTGTGTATTAGTCCATTCTCATGTTGCCATGAAGAAATACCCAATACTAGGTAATTTATAAAGGAAAGAGGTTTAATTGACTCACAGTTCCACATTGCTTGGGAGGCCTTTGGAAACTTATGAACATGGTAATTCTATTCCAAATCTAAAGACAAAGGAGAAGCAGGCACCTTCTTCACAGGGTGCCAGGATGGAGTGAGTGCAAGCAGGGGAAATGCCAGATGCTTGTAAAATCATCAGATCTCATGAGACTCACTCACTATCACAAGAATACCATGCAGCAAACTGCCCTCACAATCCAGTTACCTCCACCTGGTCCCACCATTGGCATGTGGGGCTTATGGGGATTATAATTCAAGATGAGATTTTGGGTGGGGACGCAGCCAAACCATATCAGTGTGTGTTGTGTGTGTGTGTGTGTGTGTGTGTGTGATTTTTGAAGCGTACTGTGGGGTGTTAATTTTTAAACAGACTCTAGAAGACAAGAGAGTATGTCACAATGTGACAGTAAATTTGTGATTGGAATTGTCTGTCACCTGCGAGAGACTGAGCTGTTTCCCGTCACAGTTCACATCTTCATGAGAGACAAATGGTGGTAGGCATCTTGTAAAGTTCCCAAAAGTGTCTGAAAGAACAAAAATGCATTGACTTTGAATTTATTTTGTGAACTGTACCTTCCTCATCTGCTAGAAATAGATCCCTTTATAAGAAGCCTTAGCTATAAATACCAGCACGTTTACAATCATTTGCTACATATTTTTATTTCTTCACACAACCTAACAGTAAAAATCTCTAACATGTTTTACATGTATCATAATCAGGAGAAAAGGAAGAACAATATTATTCTATCAACAAATAAAAATAAATCCTTTTTTTTTTTTTTTTTTTTTTTTGAGACAGAGTCTCGTTTTGTCTCCCAGGCTGGAGTGCACTGGCAAGATCTCAGCTCACTGCAAGCTCCACCTCCTGGGTTCACGCCATTCTCCTGCCTCAGCCTCCCGAGTAGCTGGAATTACAGGCGCCAGCCACCATGCCTGGCTAATTTTTTGTATTTTTAGTAGAGACGGGGTTTCACGATGTTAGCCAGGATGGTCTCGATCTCCTGACCTCATGATCTGCCTGCCTCAGCCTCCCAAAGTGCTGGGATTACAGGCTTGAGCCACCGCGCCTGGCCAAAATAAATCTTAAATTAAAAATTTTATATATTAGCTCCTGCTGAAATAGCAGGCAGTATGATTGATACGTCCCCACTTGCATAAAGATCACATAGCTACTGGTGTATAGTTTCAATCACTCAATTCTAGTCCAAGTCTATAGAGACTGCATAAGTAGTTCCAGTCACCTTTTGCAGACTCTGCACGTAACTTTAGTTTTGTCTTATTTGTCCATTTCTAATTTTTGAAACATGGCATCTCGTTAAGCATTTCACCAGCTTTTCTCATAGTTCTGTGTTCTTAGTGGCAAAAGGGAAGGAGAAATAAACCCAATGCTTGTTAAATGTCCAATATGTAGTACATGAATCAAATAAATTATCTTAGGAATTTGTAAAATAACTCTAGAAGATAAGTACTATCATTCACATTTATATTAGGGAACTAAGTTATAATGAGGTTTAAAAATTGTCAAAAAATAAAACTTCCAAGGGTCACAGCTGTGGCTTATTTCCAGGACTCTCTTGCGCCAATCTAGACCATACCAGATCATTTGAAAATATTCTGGAGAATTGTATGAATTTCAACTTTATTTGCATTGGATAAAAATGAATCCTAGCGAACTGAACAAATGACAGTGAGCTTTTAAAATTCATTTTAGTTGTTCATGCTTAGCTGAAACCAACATCTAATGGAAACATGACTTTCCACTTTGAGAAGCTTATGTTTGTATGATGTTACGAAAATTGGATTAGTCTAATTTAACTTAATATTTTAATTACAAACAAATTATTTTTTATCAATCTTAACTTTTTAAAAAATAAAAGACAACCTAATTGTCTTGCAGTTTGACAAAGTGTGATAAGGCAGTTTAAAGAATCAGACAAACCACTCCAGGAAGTCCAGACTTCATAGAATTCAAAAAAGTTGACTTAACCTACTCATTCTGGAAAGGGTTTGATCATTGGACAAACTGATTATTTTTAGTTACTCAGTTTTTCATAATCTAAGAACTGACATTCCTGTGATTTACTTCCACTTTCCCTTCAGTTGCTGGACACACACCCGTTGATTTTGCCTTTCCCCACTGATGTAGTAGTTCAAAGCAAAGCTGTGTTCGATAGTAAATTTTTTAAAATTTTTCTTTTGTTTGTTTCAAAATTATTTTAAAATTCATCTCCTCAGGTCATACCTACTCTAAAATATCATGGTCTTTTGTTTTTTTGTATTTTTACTTGAGACTACAAAAGACTCTCAAACTATATATTAAAAATATTTCCCTACATTATAAATGACACCCTAAAGTCAAGAATTTGCCTTCATTTTTATATTAATTAGATAATGGAGACTTCCAGTATTGTCTCTCGAAGATGGGATGATAAATAGGCCAGCACTTTTGAATCCTAAAGTCTTCCAAGTCTAGTCATTATGGCTATTCAAATTACAGTTCTTTTTGTTGACCACATACTTTCTGCAATTCTTATTGTTTAAATCCATTGGTAATTTTTGGTGTCACTTCAGATAACTAAATCTTAGAACCTATGCACAGAATTATTATTTTGCAATGTTTGCTCAAAAGGTCAAGAACTTTCAGAAAATGCCTATAGAACCCAAAGGCTAAAGTACATTCAAGATGTCTTTAGTATCTCCGAGTGTCACTTTCCTTATATCTACCTATTAATTTGTTGCTAACTTGATAACATTAGATGGTCATTGTTGAACAGCTCAGGAAGACATGAACTTTACCTATTTCCAAAAACAACCATTTCAATGAAACAGCAAAGTTAAGCATAGGCTGGCAACAACTGAAGAGGATTCCTCCTTGATAAACTGCTACGTCATTGGGCAAGAATGAAGTTAATGTACTTCTGGCTTATAATGGCTCCCATTTTCCCTACTCCCCACCCTCTGGGTGAACACTATGTATTTACTCCTTTATGGCTAGTCACAAAACCAGCAGCTTTGTCACTAGAGGTGGACGGTTTAATCTGAGAAGAAGTAGAGTGACCCATGGATTTCATGGCTCAGTGAGGACGAACTAGCTCAGAAGCCACAGCTCTGTTTTCTAGGGCAGGACATGCAGCAGAACAAGTACAAATTAATTTAGAAATTGTGGAAGTGAGAGTAGCGTAGAAGTTCTTAAATAAGTTCTCTGTATATCCTGAGCTAACTTTAAATCATAAATGCTTGAGAGAGATCTGGGAGATTCTGGAAAAAAAAAAGAAAAAGGAAAAAGCCAATGAAGACTTGAGAATTGGCTGCAACTTTGAATAAATTTCTCCAGGTACATATAATTATATAATTGAGTTCACAGAGAAGGAAAGCCTTGAGGCATGAATGTGTTATCCACATTTGCCCACATTATTGGCTAAAAACTAAACATAGTCACATGTGTGACCTTTTGAGAACTATAATTAAAAATAAAAATGTTAAAAAAAATAACTGAGCAGACATATCAGTGACAGCATATTTTGAAAGAGATTTTTTCATTTAAGTTTAAAAAAAAGAAACAATTACCCTCACAAAAATAAAACAATTCAAAGTTGTTACCATTAAACATTTTTAAATTTGTTTACTAAATTTGCATAAGCAACACATAATTGATGGATGATATTACACAGTATTTTTGAATTTTTAACAAATCTAGATGAAATATAGTTGACAATAATAGCACAAAAATGACAAAATACAGCTATGCTAGACATAATTCCTATAATTTACCAGAATTAAGAGACTGCTAGCCTAAAATAAACTATGATTAAATCAAAGAAGCATATTGCAGTCCCTGGATCAACCACAAAAAAAAAAAAAAAAAAAAAAAAAAAAAAAAAAAAATTCAATGACATATATATATATATATATATATATCTCTAAAATTTAGAAAATAAAATGATACACTAAAAGTATTTGTTTAACACAAAATAAAGCAGAACAGGAGTAAAAATATTAGAAATAACAAAGATATGAGACCTGTACTAAATTTCTTTAATGAAGTTTCTTCTTTGACATCCATTTTTTAGTTTGACATAGGTTGCTTAAAACTCAGTTGTACCTGTCACTTTTGGCTTAAAACTTCCCCTCCCCATGTGATTGTATGCAATATAGTCGACTTGTTCCTCATCCCACTGACTCAACAACCAAACCACTCACAGCTACTGAATATGATAAAACCTAATGTGTAATGCCAGAATTACGTAAATGACTTATCCCTTCACACTCCATCTTTAAACTGGCTAATCATAACTCCTGTGTGAATGTCTAAGGGATAAAGTTCACGGACCTTAATGAAAGTGTGGTTCCGCAGGTCCTCTCCTGCTTCCTATTCATTGCTTGAGTTCCCTGCCACATCTGGACTTCCCATTGCCCCCATATTAGCACCTCTAATCTTTCTGGGGTCTGTAAGTAATATCTTTCTTCAGTTTCATGCATTTTGTTTTTACCTCCTCATTGTGTCTCATTTAACCAACCCACCTAAATCTAAACCTAACCTTTCTGGTCAGTGTTATCTCTTAGAGAGAGAGTAGTTTTATTCTTGGAAAGAAGAAACTGAACACAGGTCAGACAAAAGCTACGAAGGTGTCTGACAGTATAAACAATTTTCCTGTGAGAAAGACACCTGGTCATGGGTGAGACACTTAAGCATTAGGCCATCTGCCAGGGTAAAAAAAAAATCTCATGAAAGACACATTATAAATGCCCATGACAAAATTCCTGGAATTTCTTGTTAGGACAGGGCTAAAGCATATGGCCACTCTCAAGGTAGAGGCATCAAAACCAAAATAGAAACTATAATGATATAAATCACAGCAAGGCATCTAGAAACCAAATAAAAAAATGGCAAAAACCTTATTGCAAAACTTATAATTATTATCTTGAATGTAAATAAATTAAATGCTTCAAAATGCTAAGTCAGAGATTGTCAAACTGAATAAAAGAGTCAAGATACAACTATAGGTAATCCAAAAAAGAAGGATTTTAATTTCAGAGTCACAAAAATATAAAATAGAGGAATAAAAAAGACATCATTCAGTCAAAACAATAAGAACTGGCATAGATATATTAATGTCAGATAATGTAGACTTTAAGACAAGGAATATTTTTACATGTATAGAGAGATATTTCATAATGACAATATCATGACAACAGTTCCAAAATGATGCAGTAAATCTGCCAGACTAAAAAGAAAGAAAACCACTAAGAACATGGGAAACTTTAACATTATTATTGAAGTTGATTGAATTGATTTATATAATAAAGTCCACATAACAAAAGTATAATCCACAGTCTTTTCAATTTTATCTAGAACATTCTTCAGTATAGACCACATTAAAGGCATTTAAGATTTTTCACTATCTTAAAAGAAATAAAATACATTCTGTGAGCACACTGAAATTAGGTTAGACATCAATGACAAAAAAAATGGGAAATTCCAGATTTTTTTTTTAAAAATGATATACTTAAATACCCTAGGTGTCAAAGAGGAAATCATAAAGAGAATTTTGAAACAAGCTTGGGAAATATTAAAATGCAATTATATTTGAAAAGCATTAGACAAAAGCATCAGATAAACTACAAGGAAAACCTATCTTCAGACTTCTCAGCAGAAACCTTACAAGCCAGAAGGGATTGGGTTTCTATCTTTAACCTCCTTAAACAGAGCGACTGTCAGCCAAGAATTTTGAATCCCACAAAACCAAGTTTAATAAATGAAGGAGAAATAAATTCATTTTCAGACAAACAAAACTTGAGGGGATTTGTCACTATTAAGCCAGCACTACAAAAATCCTAAAAGGACTACAAAACCTTTAAACAAATGCCTAATATGCACAAAATAGAATGTCTTGAAAGGTTGAAATTCTCAGGATCTATAAAACAATAACACAAAATATAAAAGGCTAGGTAAAAAATTAATTTAATGAAGAGAATAATACCTCACATCTCAATATTAATGTTGAATGTAAATGGCCTAAATACTCCAGTTGAAAGATACAGAAGGGCAGAACTGATTAAAAAAAAAAATCAGAATCCAAATAGTAACTGTCTTTAAGAGACCCACCTAACACAGAAGAATTCATATAAACTCAAGGTAAAAGGGTAGAAAAAGGTATTCCATGCAAATGGAAGTCAAAAGTGAGCAAGAGTAAGCTATTTTTTTTTTTTTTTTTTTTTTTTTTTGAGAAGGAGTCTGGCTCTATCGTCCAGGCTGGAGTGCAGTGGAGTGCTCGGCTCACCACAACCTCTGCCCCCTGGGTTCAAGTGAGTGTCCTGCTTCAGCCTTCTGAGTGGCTTGTATTATAGGTGCAAGCCACTGCACCTGGCTAATTTTTGTATTTTTTAGTAGAGGCGGGATTTCATCAGGTTGGCCAGGCTGGTCTTAAACTCCTGAACTCAGGTGATCCACCCACCTTGGCTTCCCAAAGTGCTGGGATTACAGGTGTGAGCCACCATACCCAGACAAGTAAGCTGTTTTTATATCAGACAAATTAGACTTCAAAGCAACAACAGAAAAAAAAAAAAAAAAAAGACAAAGAAATTCACTGCATAATGACAAAAGGATAAATTCAAAAAGATGATATTATAATCCTAAATTTATATGCACCAAACACTGGAGATTCTGGATTCATAAAACAATTACTACTAGGCCTAAGAAATGAGATAGACAGACAAACACTAATAGTGGGAGACTTCAGTATCCTGCTGACAGCACTAGATAAATCTTCAAGACAGAAAGTCAACAGAGAAATAATGGACTTAAATGACATGCTAGAACAGATGAACTTAATGGATATTTACAGAATATTCTACTCAAAATCTGCAGAATATACATTCTTCTCATCAGCACGTGGAACATTTTCCAAGATAGACCATATGATAGACAACAAAATAAGTCTCAATTTCAATTTCAAAAATTGAAATTATATTAAGTATCTTCTCAGACCACAGCAGAATACAAATAGAAATCAACCCCAAAAAGATCCCTCAAAATCATACTAATATATGGAAATTAAACAATCTGCTCCCGAAAGATTCTAGGTTAGCAATGAAATCAAGATGGAGGGAGGAGGCAGGCCAAGATGGCTGATTAGAAGCAAGTGATGACAGAATCAAATTTATACATAACAATATTAACCTTAAATGAAAATGGGTTAAATGTCCTAATTAAAAGACACAGAATGGCAAACTGGAGAGAGTCAAGACCCATTGGTATGCTGTCTTCAAGAGACCCAAAGAGACCTATGCAAAGACACACATAGGCTCAAAATAAAGAGATGGAGGAAAATTTACCCAGCAAATGGAAAACAAAAAAATGTAGGAATAGAAATTCTAGTTTCTGACAAAACAGACTTTAAACCAGTAAAGCTCAAACAAGACAAAGAGGGGCATTACATAATGGTAGAGGGTTCAATTCAACAAGAAGAGCTAACTATGCCATACACACACACACACACACACACACACACATATATATATGCACCCAATATAGGAGCACCCAGATTCATATAGAAAGTACTTAGGGATACTTAGAGACCTACAGAGAGACTTAGATTCCCACACAATAATACTGGGAGACTTTACCACCATACTGACAATATTAGATTATCAAGACAGAACATTAACAAAGATACTCAGGACCTGAACTCGGCTCTGACTCCAGTGGACATGACAGATATCTACAGAACCCTGCACCCCAAAACAACAAAATATAAACTATTCTCATTGCCACGTGGCACTTACTCTAAAATTAGTCACATAAATGGAAGTGAAACACTGCTCAGCAAATGAAAAAAAAAAAAGGATATCATAACAAACAGTCTCTCAGACCACAGTGCAATCAAATTAGAAATCAGGACTAAGAAACTCAAAACCACACAACCACATGAAAATTGAACAACCTGGCTGGGTGTGGTGGCTCAAGCCTGTAATCCCAGCACTTTGGGAGGCCGAGACGGGCGGATCACGAGGTCAGGAGATCAAGACCATCCTGGCTAACACGGTGAAACCCTGTCTCTACTAAAAACTACAAAAAACTAGCCAGGCGAGGTGGCGGGCACTTGTAGTCCCAGCTACTCGGGAGGCTGAGGCAGGAGAATGGCATGAGCCCAGGAAGCAGAGCTTGCAGTGAGCTGAGATCCAGCCACTGCACTCCAGCCTGGGTGACAGAGCGAGACTCCGTCTCAAAAAAAAAAAAAAAAGAAAATTGAACAACCTGCTTCTGAATGACTCCTAGGTAAATAAGGAAATTAAGGTAGAAATCAAAATGTTCTTTGAAACTAATGAAATCAGACAACATATCAGAATCTCTGAGATGCAGCTAAAGCAGTGTTAAGAGGGAAATTTACAGCACTAAATGCCCACATCAAAAAGCTAGAAAGATCTCAAATAGACAATGTAACATCACAAATAACAGAACTTGAAAACCAGAGCAAGGAAACACCAAGGCTAGTAGAGAAAAAAGAAATAACGAAGAACAGAGTGGAACTGAAGGCGATAGATACACCAAAAACCCTTCAAAAAATCAATGAATCCAGGAGCTATTTTTATTAATTAATGAAATAGTCTGCTAGCTACAATAATAAAGAAGTAAGGAGAGAAGAATCAAATAGACACAATCAAAAATTAAAAAGAGGACATTACAACTGACCACACAAAAATATGAACAACCATCAGAGAATACTATAAAAAACACCTCTGTGCACATAAACTTAAAAAATCTAGAAGAAATGGATGAATTCTTGGATTCACACATCCTTCCAAGATTGAACCAGGAAGAAACTGAATCTCTGAATAGACAAATAATGAATTCTGAAAGTGAGGCAATAATAAATAGCTCACAAACAAAAGAAAGGCCAGGACCAGATGAATTCACAGCTGAATTCTACCAGAGGTACAAAGAGAAACTGGTACCATTTCTTCTGAAGCTATTCCAAACAATTGAAAAGGAGGGACTCGTCCCTAACTAATTTTATGAGGCCAGCATCATCTTGATATCAAAACCTGGTAGAGATACAACAACAACAAAAAGTTTCAGGCCAATATCCCTGATGAACATCAATGCAAAAATCCTCAACAAAATACTGGTAAACTGAATCCAGCACCACATCAAAAAACTTATCTACCATGAGCAACTTGGCTTTATCCCTGGGATGCATGATTGGTTCAACATACACAAACCAATAAATGTAATTCATCACATAAACAGAAATAAAGACAATAACCACATGATTATTTGAATAGATGCAGAAAAGGCCTTTGATAAAAGTCAACATGCCTTCATGTTAAAAAATCTCAATAAACTAGATATTGAAGGAACATACCTCAAAATAATAAGAGCTATCTGTGACAAACCCATAGACAATATCATACTGAATGGGCAAAAGCTGGACACTTTTCCCTTGAAAACCAGCACAAGGCAAGGATGCCCTATCTCACCACTACTATTCTACATAGTATTGGAAGTTCTGGCCAGGGCGATCAGGAAAGAGAATGAAATAAAGTGTATTCAAATAGGAAAAGAAGAAGTCAAATTATCTATGCTTGCAGATGACATGATCCTATATCTAGAAAACCCCATTGACTCAGCCCAAAAGCTTCTTAAGCTGATAAGCAACTTCAGGAAAGTCTTAAGATAAAAAATCAATGTGCAAAAATTGCTAGCATTCTTATACACCAACAGAGACCCAAATAATGAATGAACTTCCATTCACAATTGCTATAATTCAAAGAGAATGAAATGCCTAGGAATAGAGCTAACAAGGGAGGGGAAGGACCTCGCCATGGAGAATTACAAAGCACTGCTCAAGGAAGTCAGAGAAGACAAAAACAAATGGAAAAACATTCCATGCTCATCAATAGGAAGACTCAATATCATGAAAATGGCCATATAGCCCAAAGTAATTCATAAATTGAATGCTATTCCCATTAAACTACCATTGAGATTCTTCATAGAACTAGAGAAAACTACTTTAAAATCATATGAAACCAAAAAAGAGCCCATATAGTCAAGGCAATCCAAAGCAAAAAGAACAAAGCTGAAGGCATCACACTACCTGACTTCCAACTATACTACAAGGCTACAGAAAGCAAAACAGGCCAGGCACTCTGACTCATACCTGTAATCCCAGCACTTTGGGAGGCCGAGGTGGGCAGATCTCGAGGTCAGGAGATCAAGACCGTCCTAGCTAACATGGTGAAACCCCATCTCTACTAAAAATACAAAAAAAATTAGCCAGGTATGGTGGTGGGCACCTGTGGTTCCAGCTACTCGGGAGGCTAAGGCAGGAGAATGGCATGAACCAGAAGGCTGAGCTTGCAGTGAGCCAAGATCAAGTCACTGCACTCCAACCTGGGCAACAGCGCGAGATTTCATCTCTAAAAAAAAGAAAGAAAGCAAAACAGCAGATACTGGTAAAAAAACACAAACATAAGCCGATGAAATGGAATAGAGAACACAGAAATAAGACTGCACATCTATAACCATCTTATCTTTGACAAATCTAACAAAAGCAATGAGGAAATGATTCCCTATTTAATAAGTGGTGCTGGGAGAACTGGTTAGCCATATGCAGAAAATTTAAATGGAACCTCTTTCTTACACCTTATACAAAAATTAACTCAATGTGGATTAAAGACGTAAATATAAAACCCAAAACTATAAAAACCCTAGAACAAAATCTAAGCAATACTATTCAGGACATAGGCATGGGCAAAGATTTCATGAGGAAAACACCAAAAGCAATTGCAAGAAAAGCAAAAATTGACAAATGGGATCTAATTAAACTAAAGAGCTTCTGCAGAGCATAATAAACTATAATCAGTGTGAACAGACAACCGCAGAATGGGAGAAAATATTTGCAACCTATCTATCTGACAACAGTCTAATATCCAGAGTCTATAAGGAACTTAAGTAAATTTACAAAAAAATAAAAACCCAACTCCATTAAAGTGTGGGCAAAGGCTAGGAACAGACATTCCTCAAAAGAAGACATTCATGCAGCCAATAAACATATGAAGAAAGGTCAACATCACTCATCATTAGAGAAATGCAAATCAAAACCACAATGAGACACCATCTCACGCCAGACAGAATGGCAACTATTAGTAAGTCAAGAAACAACAGATGCTGGCAAGGTTTCAGAGAAAAAGGAATGTTTTTAGATTGGCGGTGGTAATGTAAATTAGTTCAACCATTGTGGAAGACAGTGTGGAGATTTCTCAAAGATCTAGAGGCAGAAATACCATTTGACCCAGCAATGCCTTTACTGGGTATATACCCAAAGTAATATAAATCATTCTGTTATAAAGATACATGCATGTGTATGTTCATTGCAGCACTAGTCACAATAGCAAAGACATGGAATCAGCCCAAATGCCCATCAACAATAGACTGGATAAAGAAAATGTGGTACATATATACCATGGAATACCATTCAGCCATAAAAAGCAATGAAATTATATTATTTGCAGCAACATGGATGGAGCTCAAGCTGTTATCCTCACCAAACTAACACAGGAACAGAAAACCAAACACCACATGTTCTCACTTATAAGTCGGAGCTGAATGGTGAGGAAACATGATGGGGAACAACATACAGTGGGGCATATTGGTGGGAAGTGGGAGAGGGAGAGTTTCAGGAGGAACACATAATGGGTGCTAGGCTTCATATCTAGGTGATGGGTTGATCTATGCAGCAAACCATAGTGGCACACATTTACCTATGTAACAAACCAACAAACCTGATCATCCTACACATGTATTCTGGAACTTAAAATAAAAGTTGAAGAAATATAATAATAATAATGTGACAAGTTATCAAAATATCTGGGATACAACAAAAACGGTGCTCAGAGGAAAGTTTGTAGCACTAAATGCCTTCATCAAAAGTATGAAATAGCACAAATTTACAAGCTAATATTACACTGCAAGAAACTGGAGGAATAAGAACAAACTTAAACTAAAGTTAGAAAAAAAATAAAAAAGATCAGAGCAGAACTAAATGAAATTCAAACAAAAAATTACAAAAGATCAATGAAACACAAATCTGTTTTTTCAAAAAAAAAAAATCAATAGATCATTAGCTAGATTAATCAAGAATAGAAGAGAAGATCCAATAAGTTCAAGAAGAAATGAAACTGGGGACTGGGTGTGGCGGCTCACGCCTATAGTCCTAGCACTTTGGGAGGCCTAAGCAGGCAGATCACCTAGGTCAGGAGTTCGAGACCAGTTTGGCCAATATGGTGAAATCCCATCTCTACTAAAAATACAAAAATTAGCTGGGCATGGTGGCAGGCGCCTATACTCCCAGCTACTCAGGATGCTGAGGCAAGGAAATTGCTTGAACCCAGGAGGTGGAGGTTGCAATGAGCCAAGATAGTGCCACTGTACTCCGGCCTGTGTGACAGAACGAGATTCCATCTCAAAAAAAAAAAAAAAAAAAGTAAAAAACGAAAGGTCATTTGAGACCACTATGAACACCTTTATGTGCACAAACTAGAAAACCTAGAAGAAATGCAAAAATTGCTGGAAACATACAACCTTCCTAGATTAAATCAGGAAGCAATAGAATCCTTGAACAGACCAATAACAAGCAGTGAGATAGACTCAATAATTTAACATTGCCAACAAATAAAAGCCCAGAACCAGATTAATTCACAGCTGAATTCCAACAGGCATTCAAAGCAGAATTGTTACCAATCCTATTGAAATTATTCCAAAAGATGGAGAAAGAAGGACTCCTCCCTAAATCAGTTATGAAGCTCGTATCACCTTGATACCAAAACCAGAAAAACAAAACAAAATAAAACAAAACAAAATAAAAACTACAGACCAATCTCCCTGATGAACACAGATTCAAAAATCCTCAAAAAAATACTAGCTAACTGAATCCAACAGCACATTAAAAATATAATTCTGGCCAGATGCAGTGGCTCACACCTATAATCTCAGCACTTTGGGAGGCCAAGGCAGGTGGATCACCTGAGCTCAAGAGTTTGAGACCAGCCTAGCCAAAATGATGAAACCTCATATCTATTAAAAATTAAGAAAAAAAAAAAAGTAGCCAGGCATCGTGGCTGTAATCCCAGCTACTCAGGATCCTGAGGCAAAAGAATAGCTTGAACCGAGGAGGTGGAGGTTGCAGTGAGCCAAGATCATGCCACTGCATTCCATCCTGGGAAACAGAGCACCTCTCTCTCTCTCTCTCTCTCTCTCTCTCTCTCTCTCTCTCTCTCTCTCTCTCTCTCTCTCTCTCTCTCAAAATTCATCTTGATCAAGTGATTTTCATCCCAAGGATGCAGGAATGATTTAATATATGCCAGTCAATAAATGTAATATATGACATAGACAGAATTAAAACAAAACCAAATGATCATCTCCATAGATGCAGAAAAAGCATTTGGCAAAATCCAGCACCCTTTGTGATAAAAATTCTTAACAAACTAGGCATAGAAGGGACCGACCTCAAAATAATAAAAGCCATATGTAACAAATATACAGCCAGTGTCATACTGAATGGGGAAAAGTTGAAAGCATTCCCCTTGAGAACAGTAACAAGACAAGGATGCCCACTTTCACCACTCCTACTTTACATAGTTCTGGTAGTACTAACCAGAGCAACTAGACAAGGGAAAGAAATAAAGGGCATCCAAATTTGAAAAGAAGAAGTCAAACTATCACTGTTTGAAGATGATATGATTGTGTATTTAGAAACTTCCAAAGACTTATCCAAAAGGCTCTTAACATTTGACAAATAAATTCAGTAAAGCCCCAGGTTACAATATCACTGTACACAAATCACTAGCATTGATCAATATTGTAAAAATGACCATATTGCCAAAAGCAATCTACAGATCAATGCAATTCCCATCAAAAGACCAATATCATTTTTCACAGAATTGGAAAAAACTATAGACAATTCAATCCTAAGGAAAAAGAACAAATCTGGAGGCATCACATTACCAAATTTCAAACTATACTACTAGGCAATAGTTACCAGAACAGCAAGGTACTGGTATGAAAGTAGGCACATAGACCAGTGGAAAAGTAGGCACATAGACCAATGGAACAGAATAGAAAACCCAGAAATAAAGCCAAATACACCTAGACAACTGACCTTCAACAAAGCATACAAAAACACAAATTGGAGAATGGACACACTACTTAATAAATAGTGCTGGGAAAACTGGTATGCCACATGTAGAAGAAAAAAAAAAACTAGATCACTATCTCTCACCATATACAAAAATTAATTCAAGATGGATCAAAGACTGAAATATAAGGTCTGATACCAAAAAAAGTATAGAAGACAACATTGGAAATGTCTTCTAAACAAGTGCCAGGGCAAAGAATTCATGACTAAGACCCCAAAGTAAATGCAACAAAAACAAAAATAAGTAAATGGGACCTAATTAAACTAAAAAGCTTCTGTACAATGAAAAAAATAATCAACCAAATAAAAGTACACCCTCCAGAATGAAGGAAAATATTTGCAAGCTACGTATCCAACAAAGGACTAGTATCCAGAATCTATAAGGAATTCAAACAAATCACCAGGAAAAAAACAACAACAACAAATAACCCCATACAAAAGCAGGCAAAATACATAAATAGATGTATTAGTCTGTTCTCACATTGCTAATAAAGACACACTCGGGACTGGGTAATTTTTAAAGAAAAGAGGTTTAATTGACTCACAGTTCCACATAGCTGGGGAGGCCTCACAATCATGGTGGAAAGAAAGGCGGAAGCAGGCAGAAGAGATGAGAAAGCTTGTGCGGGGAAACTCCTATTTATAAAACCATGATATCTCATGAGATTTGTTCACTACCAGAACAGCAGGGAAAAGATCCACCCCCACGATTCAATTACCTCCCACCAGGTCCCTCCCATGACACATGGGAATTATGGGAGCTACAATTAAAGATGAGATTTGAGTGGGGACACAGTCAAACCATATCAATAGCTGTTTCTCAAAAGAAGATCACATCTGTTCTGAAGAAATGTGCAACATCACTAATCATCAGCAAAATGCAAATTAAAACCACAATGAGAAATCACCATACTCCTGCAATATCAGTAGGCCAAAACTGGAATAATGCAACTGTTCATCCAAAGTCAAATAGATAAAATATGGTATGTTCATGCAATAAAATACTACTTAGAGTAATGAAATAGCAAACTATTCATAAATGCAGCAATATGAATAACTTTAAAAAATATTGTGTTAATTTAAAGAAGTTAGAGACAATCACTCATTGAATAATTCCATGTATATGAAATTTCTAGTAAAAACAAAACTATTACAGCAACAGTAGGTCAATATTTATCTAGACATGGTGGTGGGAATGGAGATTAAATATAAAAGGATTGGAAAGCACTTTGGGGGTGATTTAATTATTCTGAAAGGTGGTTGTGATTATAGTTGCAGAATTTTACAAATTTACTGAAACTCATTGATGTGTAAACTCAAAATATATTGTTTTGTAGTTGAATGTAAATTATACTTCAATTACAATGGAAAAATATTAAAGGAATATTAAGTAATATGTAGATAGCTGTGGTTAAGCTTTTAACATATACTTTTTGAAATAATCATTTGACTTTACATAAGTAGAGATAAAACTAGTAAAAGTGGTGCTATTTGGATAAATCAATTTGTATTCTCTCTTACCTCATGTGAACATTTATATTGACAGGAAAGATCAGCTCACCTAACTAAAAGCACTTAGTATGTAAAATAAATTCAGAATCTTAGGCATTAATGTTTCTGAATTACATTTCCTTCTATATCTCTTATTTTTTTCATTACAGCTGCAGTTCAAACTAAAAATAGAGATTGAACTGAATTATTTTCTCTAACGCCTTCTCTGGTTGTTGCTTCTGCCTCCAGTAGAAATTAATATGAATCATATACCAAGAACAAACATTTTAGAGTGCCTGAAATAAAGATATTTTCCTAGAATCTATATCATTTGTTAAAATAAAGACTTAGAACATTGCCTATGTTTAGAATTAAATCAAAAGCTGAAACATTCAAAATGGAGGTTATTTTTAATATGAAAAAGAATGACGCATAAATAAAGCTCTGAATATCAAGATTGCTTTTTTATACTTATGTTCAAAAAACCAATTTAAGGTGTTTATGCCCATGTAATATGATCATATAACTTCGTGGGCAATTTTCTCTACAAAATGTGAACGTGTTTAAACCCAGCTTAACATAATCTTGTTTGCCAAAATTAGATCATTTATGTTTTTAGCAACAGGAAACAATTGTGGCATGCATAGGGATGTTCTAAGTGCTTATTCAGCAGTTTACTTAAAGGAAGAATGATTCACTTTAATATCTGAAATTACTATATTTTTGGTACCTATATTTAGTAAATGATATAATGGCCATAAACAACCAAATCTACAGTAACAAAAATATTTAATAAGACTTATGGGCTAAGTTCTCTATATGCATTATTACGTTTAATTCTTACACCAACTTTTTGAGGTAGGTGACAAGAATCTCACAGTGAGTTTTCTTAGTGGAGTCAAGGAATAATCTCAAAATCAAAGTCAGTGGAAGATAAAGGAAGATTATTTTATTTGGAAAAGTAATTAATAAAAGAAAAAGCAGCCGGGAATTTTTCCACACTTACAGCAAATGACTCTGATATTTGGACCTCCTGAAATCCAGAAGTAAATATTGTAGGTATATCACATAAATATACGAAAAAACTAAAAATGTGCAGTGGGTCAAACTAAAGGGCAGTCTCGCTCAACTCAGCTCATCTGAAGAATGTGGGGCCTGTCACCATATCCAGAAAACAAACTGGCTGGTTGAGGCATAATAATGCATTCAGACAGCATGTAGGTCACCCAATACTCATTCCTGCCAACAACCATCACTGCCATTTCCCACACCCCCACCTCCCCAAGCTCATGCAGATTTTAGAGTCAGAGCTCTTCTAAACAGAATCTGACATTCACTGCAACAGACAAAACTTTATTTCTTTGCCGAAGGAAATACTCTATAATTACAGAAATTTTTTATTTTAGTTCTTCAAAAAGAAATGCTAACAGAAAAATCAAAGACCAGCAGTATTTAAGAAAATTCAGGGGGCGGAGCAAGATGGCCGAATAGGAACAGCTCCAGTCTCCAACTCCTGGCACGAGCGACACAGAAGAACGGTGATTTCTGCATTTTCAACTGAGGTACTGGGGTCATCTCACTGGGGAGTGCCGGACAATCGGTGCTGGTCAGCTGCTGCAGCCCAACAAGCGAGAGCTGAAGCAGGGCGAGGCATTGCCTCACCTGGAAAGGGCAAGGGGGAAGGGAACCACTTTTCCTAGCCAGGCGAACTGAGACACACAACACCTGGAAAATCGGGTAATTCCCACCCCAATACTGCGCTTTAAGCAAACGGGCACACCAGGAGATTATACCTACACCTGGCCGGGAGGGTCCCACGGCCACGGAACCTCCCTCATTGCTAGCACAGCAGTCTGCAATCTAACCTCAAGGCAGCAGCGAGGCTGGGGGAGGGACACCCACCATTGCCGAGGCTTAAGTAGGTAAACAAAGCCCTGGGAAGATCCAACTGGGTGGAGCTCACAGCAGCTCAAGGAAACCTGCCTGTCTCTGTAGACTCCACCTCTGGGGAGAGGGCGCAGATAAAAAAACAACAGGGAAAGCAACAGAGGCCTGTGCAGACCCGAACCATACTGTCTGACAGCTTTGAAGAGAGCAGTGGATCTCCCAACACTGAGATTGAGATCTGAGAACGGACAGACTGCCTGCTCAAGTGGGTCCCTGACCCCTGAGTAGCCTAACTGGTAGACATCCCCCACTAGGGGCAGTCTGACACCACACACCTCACAGGGTGGAGTACACCCCTGAGAGGAAGCTCCCAAAGTAATAATCAGACAGCTACACTCGCTGTTCAGCAATATTCTATCTTCTGCAACCTCTGCTGCTGATACCCAGGCAAACAGGGTCTGGAGTGGACCTCAAGCAATCTCCAACAGACCTACAGCTGAGGGTCCTGACTATTAGAAGGAAAACTATCAAACAGGAAGTACACCTACACCAAAACCCCAACAGTACGTCACCGTCATCAAAGACCAGAGGCAGATAAAACTACAAAGATGGGGAAGAAGCAGGGCAGAAAAGCTGGAAATTCAAAAAATAAGAGCTCATCTCCCCTTGCAAAGGAGCGCAGCTCATCGCCAGCAATGGATCAAAGCTGGTCAGAGAATGACTTTGACGAGATGAGAGAAGAAGGTTTCAGTCCATCAAACTTTTCAGAGCTAAAGGAGGAATTACGTACCCAGCACAAAGAAACTAAAAATCTTGAAAAAAGAGTGGAAGAATTGATAGCTAGAATAATTAATGCAGAGAAGGTCATAATGAAATGACAGAGATGAAAACCATGACAGGAGAATATGTGACAAATCCACAAGCTTCAGTAACCGACTTGATCAATGGAAGAAAGAGTATCAGCGATTGAGGATCAAATGAATGAAATGAAGCAAGAAGAGAAACCAAAAGAAAAAAGAAGAAAAAGAAATGAACAAAGCCTGCAAGAAGTATGGGATTATGTAAAAAGACCAAATCTACGTCTGATTGGGGTGCCTGAAGTGAGAGGAAAATGGAACCAAGTTGGAAAACACTCTTCAGGATATCATCCAGGAGAACTTCCCCAACTAGTAGGGCAGGCCAACATTCAAATTCAGGAAATACAGAGAACACCACAAAGATACTCCTCGAGAAGAGCAACTCCAAGACACATAATGCCAGATTCACCAAGTTGAAATGAAGGAAAAAATCTTAAGGGCAGCCAGAGAGAAAGGTCGGGTTACCTACAAAGGGAAGCCCATCAGACTAACAGCAGATCTCTCGGCAGAAACTCTACAAGCCAGAAGAGAGTAGGGGTCAATATTCAACATTCTTAAAGAAAAGAATTTTCAACCAGAATTTCATATCCAGCCAAACTAAGTTTCATCAGTGAAGGAGAAATAAAATCCTTTACAGATAAGCAAATGCTTAGAGATTTTGTCACCACCAGGCCTGCCTTACAAGAGACCTGAAGGAAGCCCTAAACATGGAAAGGAACAACCGGTACCAGCCATTGCAAAAACATGCCAAAATGTAAAGACCATCGAGGCTAGGAAGAAACTGCATCAACTAACGAGCAAAATAACCAGTTAATATCATAATGGCAGGATCAAGTTCACGCATAAAAATAGTAACCTTCTCTCTTTTCCTTTCTCCGCCATCGTGGTGTGTTCTTGCCTCCACTTCTCGCCATGTCTTCTCACAAGACGTTCAGGATTAAGCGATTCCTGGCCAAGAAACAAAAGCAAAATCGTCCCATTTCCCAGTGGATTCGGATGAAAACTGGAAATAAAATAAGGTACAACTCCAAAAGGAGACATTGGAGAAGAACCAAGCTGGGTCTATAAGGAATTGCAGATGAGATGGCACATATATTTGTGCTGTCTGAAGGTCACGATCACATTACCATATCAAACTGAAAATGTCACCACTCTCTGGAGAGTTCAACGTATTTTCCTCTCTGAATCTATTATGAATGTGTTGGTTGGCTGGGTTCAGTAATAAATATGTGAGGCCTTTCATTTAAAAAAAAAAAAAATTAACCTTAAATGTTAATGGACTAAATGCTCCCATTAAAAGACACAGACTGGCAAACTGGATACAGAGTCAAGACCCATCAGTCTGCTGTATTCAGGAGACCCATCTCACATGCAGAGACATACATAGGCTCAAAATAAAGGGATGCAGGAAGATCTACCAAGGAAATGGAGAACAAAAAAAAAGCAGGGGTTGCAATCCTAGTCTCTGAAAAAACAGACGTTAAACCATCAAAGGTTAAAAGAGACAAAGAAGGCCATTACATAATGGTAAAGGGATCAATTCAACAGGAAGAGCTAACTATCCTAAATATATATGCACCCAATACAGGAGCACCCAGATTCATAAAGCAAGTCCTTAGAGACTTACAAAGAGACTTAGACTCCCATACAAAAATAAAGGGAGACTTCAACACTCCACTGTCAACATTAGACAGATCAATGAGTCAGAAAGTTAAGAAGGATATCCAGGAATTGAACTCATCTCTGCACCAAGCGGACCTAATAGACATCTATAGAACTCTCCACCCCAAATCAACAGAATATACATTCTTCTCAGCACCACATCGCACTTATTCCAAAATTGACCACATAATTGGAAGTTAAGCACTCCTCAGCAAATGTACAAGAACAGAAATTATAACAAACTGTCTCTCAGACCACAGTGCAATCAAACTAGAACTCAGGACTAAGAAACTCAATCAAAACCGCTCAACTACATGGAAACTGAATAACCTGCTCCTGAATGACTACTGGGTACATAACGAAATGAAGGCAGAAATAAAGAAGTTCTTTGAAACCAATGAGAACAAAGATACAACATACCAGAATCTCTGGGACACATTTAAAGCAGTGTGTAGAGGGAAATTTGTAGCACTAAATGCCCACAAGAGAAAGCAGGAAAGATCTAAAATTGACACTCTAATATCACAATTAAAAGAACTGGAGTAGCAAAAGCAAACACATTCAAAAGCTAGCAGAAGGCAAGAAATAACTAAGATCAGAGTGGAACTGAAGGAGATAGGGACACAAAAAAACCTCCAAAAAATCAATGAATCCAGGAGTTGGTTTTTTGAAAAAATCAACAAAATTGACAGACCGCTAGTAAGACTAATAAAGAAGAAAAGAAAGAAGAATCAAATAGACATAATAAAAAATGATAAAGGGGATATCACCACGGACCCCACAGAAATACAAACTACCATCAGAGAATACTATAAACACCTTTACGCAAATCAACTAGAAAATCTAGAAGAAATGGATAATTTCCTGGACACTTACACTCTTCCAAGACTAAACCAGGAAGAAGTTGAATCCCTGAATAGACCAATAGCAGGCTCTGAAATTGAGGCAATAATTAATAGCCTACCAACCAAAAAAAGTCCAGGACCAGATGGATTCACAGCTGAATTCTACCAGAGGTACAAAGAGGAGCTGGTACTATTCCTTCTGAAACTATTCCAATCAATAGAAAAAGAGGGAATCCTCCCTAACTCATTTTATGAGGCCAACATCATCCTGATACTAAAGCCTGGCAGAGACACAACAAAAAATGAAAATTTTAGACCAATATCCAGATGAACATTGATGCAAAAATCCTCAATAAAATACTGGCAAACCGGATTCAGCAGCACATCAAAAAGCTTATCCACCATGATCAAGTGGGCTTCATCCCTGGGATGCAAGGCTGGTTCAACATTCACAAATCAATAAATGTAATCCAGCATATAAACAGAACCAAAGACAAGCAACACATGATTATCTCAATAGATGCAGAAAAGCCTTTTGACAAAATTCAACACCTCTTCATGATAAAAATGCTCAATAAATTCGGTAGTGATGGAACCTACCTCAAAATAATAAGAGCTATTTATGACAAACCCACAGCCAATGTCATACTGAATGGGCAAAAACTGGAAAAATTCCCTTTGAAAACTGGCACAAGACAGGGATGCCCTCTCTCACCACTCCTGTTCAACATAGTCTTGGAAATTCTGGCTAGGACAATCAGGCAAGAGAAAGAAATAAAGGGTATCCAGTTAGGAAAAGAAAAAGTCAAATTGTCCCTGTTTGCAGATGACATGATTGTATATTTAGAAAACCCCATTGTCTCAGCCCAAAATCTCCTTAAGCTGATAAACAACTTCAGCAAAGTCTCAGGATACAAAATCAATGTGCAAAAATCGCAAGCATTCTTATACACCAGTAACAGACAAACAGAGAGCCAAATCATGAATGAACTTTAATTCACAATTGCTTCAAAGAGAATCAAATACCTAGGAATCCAACTTACAAGGGATGTCAAGGACCTCTTCAAGGAGAACTACAAACCACTGCTCAGTGAAATAAAAGAGGACACTAACAAATGGAAGAACATACCATGCTCACGGATAGGAAGAATCAATATCGTGAAAATGGCCATACTGCCCAAGGTGATTTATAGATTCAATGCCATCCCCATCAAGCTACCAGTGAGTTTCTTCACAGAACTGGAAAAAACGGCTCTAAAGTTCATATGGAACCAAAAAAGAGCCCGCGTTGCCAAGACAATTCTAAGTCAAAAAAACTAAGCTGGAGGCATCACGCTACCTGACTTCAAACTATACTACAAGGCCACAGTAACCAAAACAGCATGGTACTGGTACCAAAACAGAGATATAGACCAATGGAACAGAACAGAGTCCTCAGAAATAATACCACACATCCACAGCCATCTGATCTTTGACAAACCTGAGAGAAAGAAGAAATGGGTAAAGGACTCCCTATTTAATAAATGGTGCTGGGAAAATTGGCTAGCCATAAGTAGAAAGCTGAAACTGATCCTTTCCCTACTCCTTACACGAAAATTAATTCAAGATGGATTAGAGACTTAAATGTTAGACCTAATACCATAAAAACCCTAGAAGAAAACCTAGGTAGTACCATTCAGGACATAGGCATGGGCAAGGACTTCATGTCTAAAACACCAAAAGCAATGGCAGCAAAAGCCAAAATACCATCAGAGTGAACAGGCAACCTACAGAATGGGAGAAAATTTTTGCAATCTACTCATCTGACAAAGGGCTAATATCCAGAATCTACAAAGAACTCAAACAAATTTACAAGAAAAAAACAAACAACCCCATCAAAAAGTGGGCAAAGGATATGAACAGACAGTTCTCAAAAGAAGACATTCATACAGCCAACAGACACATGAAAAAATGCTCATCATCACTGGCCATCAGAGAAATGCAAATCAAAACCACAATGAGATACCATCTCACACCAGTTAGAATGGCAATCCTTAAAAAGTGAGGCAACAACAGGTGTTGGAGAGGATGTGGAGAAATAGGAACACTTTTACACTGTTGGTGGGACTGTAAACTAGTTCAACCATTATGGAAAACAGTATGGCGACTCCTCAAGGATCTAGAACTAGATGTACCATATGACCCAGCCATCCCACTACTGGGTATATACCCAAAGGATTATAAATCATGCTGCTATAAAGACACATGCACACGTATGTTTATTGCAGCACTATTCACAATAGCAAAGACTTGGAATCAACCCAAATGTCCATCTGTGACAGACTGGATTAAGAAAATGTGGCACATATACACCATGGAATATTATGCAGCCATAAAAAAGGATGAGTTTGCGTCCTCTGTAGGGGCTGGATGCAGCTGGAAACCATCATTCTTTTTTTTTTTTTTTTTTTTTTTTTTTGAGGCGGAGTCTCACTCTGTCGCCCAGGCTGGAGTGCAGTGGCCAGATCTCAGCTCACTGCAAGCTCCGCCTCCCGGGTTTACGCCATTCTCCTGCCTCAGCCTCCCCAGTAGCTGGGACTACAGGCGCCCGCCATCTCGCCCGGCTAGTTTTTTTGTATTTTTAGTAGAGACGGGGTTTCACCGTTTTGGCCAGGATGGTCTCGATCTCTGGACCTCGTGATCCGCCCGTCTCAGCCTCCCAAAGTGCTGGGATTACAGGCTTGAGCCACCGCACCCAGCCTGAAACCATCATTCTTAGCAAACTATCACAAGAACAGAAAACCAGGCACCGCATGTTCTCACTCATAGGTGGGAACTGAATAATGAGATCACTTCGACTCGGGAAGGGGAACATCATACACCGGGGCCTATCATGGGGAAGGGGGAGGAGTGAGGGATTGCATTGGGAGTTATACCTGATATAAATGATGAATTGAGGGGTGCTGACGAGTTGATGGGTGCAGCACACCAACATGGCACAAGTATACATATGTAACAAACCTGCACGTTATGCACATGTACCCTAAAACTTAAAGTATAATAAAAAATAAAAAGAAAAAAAAAAAGAAAATTCAGTTGCTAAGACTGGCAAATTCCCCTGAAGATAGTTAAATGCTGATTAAAAGACATCAAGAAACACTTAAAACAATAAAGAAATCATATGTACAGGGGTTACATTTCCCTAAAAACGCTGCTATGAAAAAAAAAAAAAACAAGAAATATTGAAAATTAAAATGTAATTGCAAAAATGTACAAAAAATAAACAAGATATGGCTAAATGTGCTAGAAAAGACACATATAAAATTAAATTAGTGAACACAGAGATTTAGCATAGGATCCCAGAAATTACTGCATGTAAAGACATGGGGATTATTTTAAAACTATTTAGAAATTTGAAGGCTAGATGAATGAGTTCCACAGTCTGGCAGCAATTATAGAGTGAGAATAGCGGGAAGGAGGAAGACCATATTGTAAAATAAGAAATAAATGAAAATTTCCCCAAATCAAAAAAAGTCCAAGTTTGAAAGCAGTAAGTATCTGAGCCACAAAAAATCTAAAGTCAGCTAGGCCCGGAGCGATGGCCCATGCTTGTAATCCCAGCACTTTGGGAGGCTGAGGGGAATGGATCACCTGAGGAGTCTAGCCTGGTCAACATCGTGAAACCTTGTCTCTACTGTAAATACAAAATATTAGCTGGGCGTGGTGGTGGATGCCTGTATTCCCAGCTACTCTCTCTCATACACACACACACGCACACACACACACACTCTCTCTCTTCCATGTGTTATTTAATATTTAATATTCTTTTTTTTTTTTTTTTTTTTTTTTTTGAGAGGGAGCCTTGCTCTGTCGCCAGGCTGGAGTGCAGTGGTGTAATCTCAACTCGCTGCAACCCCTGCCTACCAGGTTCAAGTGATTCTCCTGCCTAAGCCTCCTGAGTAGCTGGGATTACAGGCACATGCCACCACGCCCAGCTAATTTTTGTATTTTTAGTAGAGACAGCATTTCACCATGTTAGCCGGGATGGTCTCGATCTCCTGACCTCGTGATCTGCCCGCCTCGGCTTCCCAAAGTGCTGGGATTATAGGATTGAGCCAACATAATTCTTTAAACAAACTTTTCCTGGTCTGTGGCTGAGGTTTTCAGTGCCCAAATGGAGACTTTTATTTTCTTCTTCCTGAACAGTTGTTTCCACATCTTTATTCAGCAGGTGTCATGGGTGTTGAAAAGCTTGAAACATCAGGATATCTACGCCTGAATAATTTTCAAAGTCGGTAGCTAACCTAGGCTAGCTAATAATTAGGTGCTTGTAAATTGGTTCAATGTCCATTGATAGCAACTGAGGAAAAAAATACAGGAATGTTATTTTTATGCTCAAGATAATGAGAATTTGTCATGCATTTGTCATCTGAAGCTCTATGAACTATAAAATTTTTATTGTAATCCCAGCACTTTGGGAGAACTATAAACATTTTATAGTTCTATGAATTATATAACCTATATACAAGGTTGTTGAAATATTACTGCTTTTATTTTCTAGTTATAATGGCTGCCATTTTTCATTCTCACCAAAATGTATGAGGGTTCAACTTACTTCACATCCTTGTCAATACTTTGTATTGTCAGTTTTTAAACATTTGTTTCACTTAGAAATTTTAGCATCTTGGTAGGTTTGTAGTCACATCTTATTGGGAGTTAAATTTGAATTTTCTAAATGACTAATGATGTTGGGCATCTTTTCATGCATGTGATTACATATGCTATACATAAATATTATTTGAGCAATGCTCATGTAAAATATTTGTCCATTTTTAATTTGTTTTTCATTTGAGTTTTTAGTTTCTTATTTATTCTATAAATTACATATCAGATATATGTTTTTAAACATTCATTCCAACCTGTAGCATTATATTTTTATTATAACAATATCTTTTAAAGAGCAGAATTTCTCAATTTTGAGAAAGTACAATTTATACTTACTTAACAGATTATGCCTTTAGTGTATCTAAGAAATCTTTGCTAACCAAGATCACAAAAGTTTTTCTCCTGTTTTCTGCTAGAAGTGTTATAGCTTTAGATATTATACTTTGTTTTACACTTCGCTTTTTAAAGATTGCATATGATGCAATGTAAAACAATATTTTGACAAAAATTTAACCTTTTCTCAATAAAGAACAGTATTCCATATTGTCTTAGTCCATTTTGGCTGCTAGTACAAACTACCATAAACTGGGTGGCTTATGAACAACAAACATTTATTTCTTACAGTTTTGGTGGCTGGGAAATTCAAGATAAGGGTAACAGGCATATTTAGTGTCTGTCGAGGGCCAGTTCCTCATGGACAATGTCTTTTTGCTGTATCCTTAACTCTTCTCTTTTATGAAGGCACTAATCCCAATTTTGAGGATCATCCTCATAACCTAATCACCGACCAAAGGCTCCAGCTCTTAGTATGATCAGTTTGAGAGTTAGGGTTTAAACATATGAATTTCAGGGGAACATAAACATTCAGATCATAGCACATACACTATCATAGAATTTTAGCTGACAATGATAGTCACCTGTCAGAGACTATCAAGTTATTAGTGTTTACAGAGCATTGGGTATAGCTACACCACACAGATTACACTTCTGTATAGCAAAGTTCTCTTTAGAGAGAGACTAGTGGTCAATAACTAAGACTGCTTTCTTATTTTTATTTTAAAGAGTTGTCTACCACTGTGATAATGTGTGTGTGTGTGTGTGTGTGTGTGTGTGTGTGTGTGTGTGTGTGTGTGTGAAAACATAAGAAATTGGCCGGGCGCGGTGGCTCACGCCTGTAATCCCAGCACTCTGGGAGGCCGAGGCGGGCGGATCACGAGGTCAGGAGATCGAGACCCTCCTGGCTAATATGGTGAAACCCCATCTCTACTAAACACACACACACACACAAAGCCAGGCAGGGTGGCGGGGGCCTGTAGTCCCAGCTAATCGGGAGGCTGAGGCAGGAGAATGGCGTGAACCCGGGAGGCGGAGCTTGCAATGAGCCGAGATAGCGCCACTGCACCCAGCCTGGGCGACAGAGCAAGACTCCGTCTCAAAAAACGAAACAAAACAAAACAAAAAACACAAGAAATACTGACTCTAAAACTGAGAGTTATGAATTAGAAAAGATTAAAATTGATAACCATAATAAGTAAATATAGTACCATAGCAATAACTCTGGCATTTACAGATTTTTTTTTTCATTCTCCCTAACTATGAAATATTCCAAAATAGATTTAATAGTAGTAATTGAAAGATAATTAACTGAGAAATGTAGAGATAATCTTTAGGAAACAATACTACTATCTCTACAATTTGTTTTGTCAATTGGATTAATTTATTGTTTTGTACAATGAACTCATCTTTATTTAACTTTGCTAAATTGACTTAAATTACAAATGCAATCAACATCTTTGTATTGCTACAGAATATCCCTAATTATTGCATTTGTATCAACACTTAATTGTGCAATAACTGAAAACTAGTCAGGAAAATAACATTTAAATTGATGCTTTATCTGTGAGATCTACAAGTATAAGACAGAGATGAGACATATGAATGAAAACGTTTGATTCTTGGTAAGTTGTAATATTTATTTCCTAATCAACCAAGATCAACATGGAAAAAAAAAAAAAGATTGTGTATCATTTGCTTGACTGTTATAAGTTTAGACTTTTTTTTAATATTGGAAGCATATGCCTAAAGGGGGGGAAGATAAACAATATAATATGCTAAGTTAGATTCTTTTGATGAGTTTTTATCTATGAAATTACTTTTTAAAACATATTCTGGTATGTTTAATATGTTTTCTATTTAAGATTCTCCTGATTTGTGATGAATTTAATTTGTTTTTTATATAAATATGAACATTTGGGTAACTTGGATAAGGCTTATGAGATTTCTTATTTTTAGATAGTATTGTTTTTCTTTTCCTCTGAAATTAGACTTTTTGTCCTCTCATTTCTTTACTTTTCTCTTATACTATAGTGTCATCTTGGTTTTATTAATAATTCAAAAACTGGAAACAACTTGAATATCCATCCACAGAAGAATGAATAACTAATGCGTAATCTTCACAGAACCTATGTTAAGAAAAAAGCAAAGTCACCAACCAGTAGATACTGTGTTATTCCATTCATATAAAGTTCAAAACAGGCAAAATTAATTTACTATGATAGAAATGGAGAAAATAAATACAAAATTACAAATAATATTTGTTTCTGTGTGGCATTGGTTGAAAAGATGCTGACAGGAATTGTTACTCATGATGGAATTTTTTTCATGATTGTAGTGTGTGTATTTGTGAAACTTGTTTAAGTACCGTACTTAAGATCAATACATTGAACTCCATGTAAAATATACCTTCACTTCAGGCAGTGAGGAGAGGAAAATGAAAGAAATAAGAATCAGCATTGCATGTCTCATCATTTTTAAATTACTGCCTCCATAAAGAGTTTTTTAGACATTGTTTACATTACCCCCCCATGTGAAATTTCAGTACCACAAACATCTGTTTTTATATTCTCCATATATCAGTATTTTATACATAGTAATAATAAAAAACATTTTTACCCCCTTCCCCACTGAAGAACTCATTTTCACTCAGTTGGAGGTGATATTAGCCACATTTTTATATTCTCCATATATCTGTATTTTATATATAGTAATAGTATAAAACATTTTTACCCCCTTCCTCCACTGAAGAACCCATTTTCACTCAGTGGGAGGTGATATTAACCCGATTGAGAACACACAGACTAAAGTAAGTGGGTTAAACAGCAGGTTGTCAGAACCATCAAAATGATATTTAAAAATTAATTGTAACCCCCCTACTCCAGATACACAAATAAGAAGGTGAACCAATAATTAAATTAGTTAGAAATACAATTAATTTCTTTGAAAATTTTAAATAAATAAACAGTATATTTTAAAAAGTATAATTTAAGCTTTTAGGACAAATATTAAATATAAACAATGATGCATAAATTTTTACAGATAAAATATAAATTTTATTTCATAGTGGTCATTTGTATTACACATTGTGAATATATTTATACTGGGAGTTTATGCTGTAACAGAAACTATACCTCAAAAAAGGTGCAACAGAATTTTATAATCTTAAAATATAACATATTGTTTCTTTAATTTACTTCATCAGGTATTTATGTAACCTTAATTATTTCCCCATCTTCATTGCAAATTTTTCCTGAAAAAAACTGCTGAATGAAAAGGCTCTTTCAACTTTTATATTACTGAGAGCTGGATATGTTCTCCACATATGAATAACTGTTTTAACTATTTGTTTACAATAAATAGCTTTAGCTGTTCATTGGCCATCAATGTTATAATTACTTATTCCACATTTGTCTTTTATTATTTGAATATCACTGCTAAAGCTATACTTTAAACTTGTGAGCTATTTTATGCTGGTGTATCAGGCAAATGAGTATTTGATAGGGTGTACTAATGCAAGCTAAAAATAAACCCCATCTGTTCACCTTTCAGACTGCACTGCATTAGTACCTGCATATTGGGTACCACATAACTTAATGAAACAGAAATAAAAATATGCTTATTTCTATACCTCCAACAGTAAAAGCAAGCTGCTTTTAAAAGGGAACAATTCATGTATGATTTCCTGGAGTGTAATACATTTGTGTATTTGTTAAGATAAACTGTACATACATTAAAGCCAACTATTTAGTGTCTGTTTTAGGTCCAAGAAATAGAAAATACTTAAAAATGTATACCTTAAAATGTTGGTCATTTCTTCCAAGTGCTTGAATAACATAACACATTTTAAAGTAAGTGTATACTCATATATTTTTACATCGAGTGTATACTTATTGAATATTTTATCAATTTGATTATATATATCGTAGTTTATGAATCATTATATTTTGTGGCTAAGTAAATTCTACTACTTCATTCATTGTATTCTTACAGTTTTCATACCCTCTTGTGCATCAAAACAGTTTCCTAAAATTTTTTATGCCATAAATGTTATTGTTGGCTTTTGCCGAGTAAACAAATCTAATAATAAACATAAAGAATTGTTGTTTTAAAAATAACTTTGATAGAATTAAATAATAAATATTTTGTTAAAAAGCATTTTACAATTAATACTCAGATTTGCTGTATATGTCTACATTTATATATTCAAATGTATTCATATATTATTTCCTGTAGACATCTAATTATTCCATGATCAGGAGACAAATTTACACTTAATTCATCACAGGTTTTTCATCTGTTTATCATCATTTTATCAATGCCGATGGCATTTATTGAACTACTGAGATCACAACTATTATTTGAAGCATTTGATCTTGAGACATAACATCACTCAGTGTAAGAAAAGGACAGTACTTTCTGATTTATACTTAGTATTCTCCTGGATGGCAAGTTATATTTATTCTTGTCTCTCAAAAAATATTTATTTTCTTTTGCAGTGACTACATTCCATTCTTTGTCTTTGACAAGCCTAGGTATAGTCATATTCTCTAAAACTTCTCCCTTCAATTTTCCTACTCATTCATGCAGATATTTTAATAAAAACCCAAATAACCTAAGATGCCACTGCACAAGGCATGTTGGAAATATCTGTACTCTAGTAGTAGAAAGATTCTGAATCATATCCTGTTAACTTTTGCTTCTGTATGAAATTCTTTGATTTCTCACATGCTTGGACTACGTAACTTGTATTTTATTCCTTACCTAAGCCACTTGTCCAATGGCTCAGTTTGACTCTTTCATTTAGTTTAACAGGGTGCCCAAATAATCTATTATTCAAACAAAGACATTTTAATGAGTGAAATGGAGCACTAAATATTTAATAAACTGAAAAAAATAGTATAAATTATCAAGACTGTCCTGGAAAACACTTGGATGCATAGTCAATTCAGGCTGTAATCACATCAATACAGGATTTGAGATAGCCGTTTCTTCAGTTCCACACAGAGTGATGCCAACTGAATCCCAGTACTTCTCACTTGACTGATAGATAAATCAAATAATCCACCATTAACTGTATGTACCCCTCAGAGAAATGATTATAATGTTTCTCAAATTATCATTTATCTACTGCTTTTCTGTTCTGTATAATACAAACTTTAAGTCAATTTCCCTTCCTTAAATAGGTCAAATATTCTGCTCTGATTTAGACTCTTCTACAAGCTCTCAGTCATGTTCAAAATTCTATCACTTATGTTCTCACCTCTAGATGTCTTGAAGAAAGAGTAGATAAATCCCTATACATGCTATGCTTCAATAAGAAGATTATCAATGCATTGGAGAAAGATAAGTTTTTCTTTCCAAGCAAATATTTATAATTTTATATTAAAGATCAAAAATGCTTATATTTCGAAGGAAGTGTCATTAATGAAAAATCCTTCTTTATTTTATGAGTATCATGGGATTTAGGATTTCTAAGTTTTAAGTGAAATATAATCAAACTGAAAACAAACCAAAATGGAATTGATTGCCTGAATAGACAATCTCTTTGAGAGCCATTCTAAATGCCTGATAAGCATTTAGAAATGATTCCTACTGCTGTGGCAACACCTGCAATATTTCAAGGCAATGAATTTTAAAATTAAAGTCAAAGAAGTAAATAATTTTGAGTCTAATGTTTTGTGAAATAGAAAACACTTAAGTCTTTAAATAAAAAAAGTGGAGAATTGAGACAAATACTTTTCACTAGTTGGACTATATTATAACGTAATTACAGCACTTAGGAAAATATAGACAAAGAAACAATACTATTTTATTGAACTATCTAAACATTTCTGAGGGTATTTATAACTACGCTGAGGTGATGTCCAGATGAAAAAAAAGAACATATTATTTTTACTGTAGTTGTTATTTTAGAGACAGGGTCTTGCTCAGTTGCCTCGGCTGGAATGCAGTAGTGTGATCACAGCTCACTGTAACCTCAAACTCCTGGGCTTGAGTGATCCTCCTTCAGCCTTTCAAGCAAGTAGGACTGCAGGCACATACCACCATGTGTGGCTATGTTTTAAAATATTTTTGTAGAGATTGGTGTCTCACTATGTTGCCTAGGCTGGTCTCGAACTCCTGGCCTCAAGCAGCTCTCCTACCTAGGCCTCTCAAAGTGCTGAGATTACAGGCCCAGGCCAAAAGACAGGTTATTTTCAAAGAAATATAGCATTATACAATTTAGCATTCAATGTATAAGGTAGTATTTATAAAGTACAGAGCAGAGCACATTTTTCAATGCCCATGTTAAGGGGGGTATATATATTACATATTTACAACTGGTGTATAATACTTTAGAAAGTGGTATTTACTGATAAGCCAAACGCCAATTGCCAGTGCCTTTTCATAACAGTCTTTATCTATCAAAGTATTTTTCCTTTTAGTAAAAATGCAGATTTTTTTTTCAAAAATAAAAGAATTAATACAATGTGATGGAGTTTATTTGAGATGCTTTTCTTTGAAGTGAACCAGCATCCTTCATTATCACTCTTTTATTGGGCTCAATGTTTCTATCTTATTGGGTGTGTCTTCTCTTATTTTATTTAGTAATTCTATATATTCTTTCAAACTTCTGTACCTTTTAAAATTGCAGCCTATCAAATGTGTGCTATCCTACGCAACTCAAACATTTTATTGTAATTGAAAAACATTACCTTGTATCATTTTCTTCCTTCACAATTTTGATGAGTTATTAGAATTGATAGCCATGTGATTTCACTAAAGAGTTACTTAAAAGCACTTTCCTTTATACAACTTTCATTGCATAGAAAAGAATATGTGTATTAAAATGATTATTTACATCATTTGAAGTATTTCAATCAGAAAAATATATAATATCATGTTGTTGGAGGCAACTCATTAGGTAGACAAGATCTGCCAGTAACAAGCAGACAGTCCATTTACCACATAGAAATCTTTGAAGATGATATGCTTAAGAGGAAAAATGTCCAGTGATAAATTTATATATATGGAAAAATCCTACTGTATTAAAATATAATTTAATTTAAAATACATGCATATATATTTGCATCTGATCTAATTAAATATAGCTTATGTTATGCCAGCAAAGCTTTAGTATTTTTGTGTTTCTTCTCTGAAGCCCTGAATTGCTATTTCTAGTGGATAGTAGCAAAAATAAAAGTTAAGTGAAATATTCGTATATTGCAGTTGGACAACCTGTTATTGATTTATGATATGACTAATGAACCAACATGAAGTGGTGAATTACCGGAATAGAATTGAGATAATGCTGTGTTATTCCTGGATGTAACTTATAATAAAATTACTAGTATTAAAGGAAATTGGATATTTTGCATGTTTTAAATTGAAGGGAAACAACATTTTATACCATCAAGAGCAAACCAGCCTTTTAGTAAAACTATATTTTGGGTCATTGTATTCTAAAACATATGCCATTGAATAATATCATAGATTGTTGCATGTTGTCGAGTTCCAAACACTTAGTTCAAGAGTGTGTATGTGCATGTTTAATGTTACTATAACTTAGAAACTATATATGTGTATATATATGTATATGTGTGTGTATATATAATATATATATAATCTGCAAGTATGAGTATGCATGAATCAGCTAAAGTTGTATTTTATCACCCTGATACAGAGCAACTATGAAATAGAACACTATCTTTGAGCTTGTTAATAATCTGCTCTGGCTAGGCACAGTGGCTCACTCCTCTAATCCTAGCACAAGAAGATCGCTTGAGCCCAGTAGTTCAAGACCAGCCAGGGCAACATAGCGAGACCCTTTCTCTAAAAAAAAACAAAAAAAACTAGCAAGGCATGATGTCTTACGTCTGTAGTACCAGCTATTTGAGAGGTTGCGTTAGGAACATTGCTTGACCCCGGGTGTTTGAGGTTTCAGTGAGCCAAGATGACAGCACTGCACTTCGGACTGGGCAAGATAGTAAGATCCTGTCTCAAAATAATAATAATCATCATCTACTAAATAATGTTTTATGTAAGTGAATTATAGTGGCTATAATTTCAGATCAGGAAGGACAGATTTGAATTCTGTGACCTTTGACAAGATATTTAACTACTCTGTGCCTTACTTATCTGTAATATAAGTATATAGTATGCATATAGAAAGATGATTTTACCAAGATTTGAATTTTTATGACTTTTTACAGCAAAACATTCTCTGTGCTTTTTTTTTTTTTTTTTTTAACCTTTTCTACTGTAACTGAGTTTCTTACAGGGCTTGATTAGAAATTGGTCCTCTGTATTCATTAGCATAAAAACTAAAATTAGAAATCCCCATGAGGGAACATAGAGAAGGATAGATCACCAAAGAAAAAAGAGTTTAGTTATTAGCTTTATCATCTCCTTATTTGATCAAAAATTTTGCTGAACATTTTACATTTTATGATACCATAATTATGTTGGCGGTTGGGAACAAAAAATTCCAGTGCCTGTCATTGTTTAATTGCAAATTAAAATTATGTTCTGAGTTGTATTTAAATCTATTTTTTAAAGCAATGGTAATGATAGATAACATTTACTGAGTGTATACCATATGACAGGTACTATGCTAGGTATGTAGCAAGGTCAATCATATTTAATTCTCAGAGTAACAGTACAAATTTGGTTATATTATATGAGCCTGAAAACAGACTTAACTCTGAAAAACTGACACTTTGAGCAAAAAAAAATTAAATCTCTTAAAATTATTGATCAAGAATATCTTAATCTATTTCTCTGCTTCAAGTCTTAGCTCTACATAAAAGCTTCCAGAAAAATAAAGATGTATTATTAAAAAAAAAAAAGAAAAGAAAAGAAAAGAAAAGAAAAGAAAAGAAAAACCTTCAGGGAAAGCAATTAACTTTCTTCCTTAGAGTTCAAGCAAGTTCTACTATAAGCAAATTATTTTTCTATCTAGATTTTCTCCTTCTTAACCACATTCTAAGACTATAACCTTTCTAACTTTCATGGAAATCATAAAATATCCATTTATAAGAGTTTACATGACAAATTATCATATATACATATATATACATATGTATATATGACATTTTTTAAAAATCAATGCACAATAATTGGCAGCACTGCCTTTATTTAAACTAATGGCAAGAATAGCCCAGTTATGAGAGGTCAGAATGTTTAAAATCCTGGTAAAGAGTGACAGATACTTTAACCGATTGTAATGAAATTGTAGAAGGTAATGGTCACAGCACATGGCTTTGCAAATAAATGACCTGGAAAAGAACAGAAGGGAGAGAAGGGAGAGGGCTAAGGGAGAGGCTCAAATTACACGCAGCCTGGGCACTAGAGGTACTAAATCCATTGTGGTAAATGTCACACAGTGCAGTACTTCAATCTTCTTGTTTCTCCCTTGTCACTGCCTCAGATTTGTCGTTTTTTTTTTTTTTTTTTTTTCTATTTGGCTGTTTTCAGGAACAAGTACTATTCAGGTCTCTATCTTTCCATTTTGTCCCTTTCACTTCTTATTCTACCGTTTCTGAAAAGAAACTAGTTTCTACAGTGGAACATAGGCAGTAAGCAAGGTTTTTTGTGGTTACTAAAAAAGGGAAGGTTATGATTTTTTAAATTGCATAAGGCAATACCCAAAATAGCTGCTCCCTTTAATAGTCTTAAAACATGTAGTTTTCTGGTTGAGCTGTAAGATATTATTGTCAATAACCTTTGCTTTATTTCCAATAAAAATATAGTAACTTTAAGAGTTTCCCTTGCAGGTTTCACCTAAAGTGAGGATTAAATAATTATAACTATATATAGTGCTTGCTCTCTCTCTCTCTCTCTCTCTCTCTCTCTCTCTCTATATATATATATATATACACACACATTAGTTATTGTTTGACTGATATATTTTACAATAATTACTTTATAACTAAGCCATAGTTTTTCAATAAAACTAAAAAATAAGCAAAAGAAAAATAATAAAAACAAATAAAACCTGGAAACTCAGAGAATATTTTAAATGATCTCTATGTAAAGCAGAAAAAGAACTCAAAAATACCAAAGCATAAAGGTATTAATACAAAAAGGAGACTATTCAATGTCAGAAAGTAAATGCTGAAACAATACAATTGTATCTGCATACTATTTTACAGAGTTTCTTTGATTATCTACAACAGAAATCATGAAAATGAACTAAGTATGAGACCTAACTTGGAAAAAAATAATAAAATAAGTGAAAAGAAAATAGAAGGATACAATTACAATTCTGATCTTGGTAGAAAAAATAAACAAAAAATATACACAATTGAGAATAAGAAATAAAAGACCACTAGAAGGGAGAAGGTATATTTAAATGTGGAGCTAGGTGAAGCTTAATTATCCTTTTCTTCTGCCCTCTAAATGCAGAAGAAAACTTGAAGCTATGTCTTGTGATATAAACCTTGAAAGACCATTTGTATTTAACTGAAAAATACAGATTAGATTTCAAATATTCCCTCAGTAATTAAAAAATAATAACAAAGTTTTACTGGCTTTCTTTCACAACCATGGATTGTCATTGTCAATTTCAGTTGCATATGGATAAAATTTTAAATTTAAAAATTAAAATGAAGATAGATAACAGTGTACATTTCTAGCTTTGCCAATTATTATTATCCTGCAAACATATACAGCAAAGTATACACAAATAAAATATATAAGATCAATCTAAGATTGCTTGTTCCTGAGGGGAAATTAATCTACTGCTCATGTTGTCATTTTATTTTTTGAGGGAAGAAAATGTCCTTCAGTAGGAAGAATAACAGGAGTCATTCAAAGGATAATTTAATGTTTTGAATTGCAAAGGCATTATGGTATACCCTTAATGCCTACATTACATACCCTTTACTACGATGAAAATATGTGTTCAAAACACATATTTTAATGTCAAAATCATCCAATAGTTTTCAACGCAAGTGCTTCATTTTATGTCAGAGAACACGTGCTTAATCTGTGAGGTCTGGTTATTTATGTTGTATTTGTGCATGTCTCAAGAAATACAAGTTCATACGATCAAGTGCAATACTTTCAACTGAGAAAATTGCACAGTGTTTCTTTTCTTTATGATATCATAAAGTACATGCAAAAGCTGTAAACCTAAGCCCCAATTAGCATATTGTATCAATTAAACAGTGAAGATTAGATAATAAATGAGTCATTATACATGTCAGAAAAATGAGAGAAAGGTATTTGCATCAGGCCCTTCCCTACAGACTCTTTTGATGTCTATCTGAAATAAATATGATGAGATAAATTCTATGTTGATCATAAAAGGGAAATGATTTTGTTTTTTATTTTTATTTTAGTGTTCTTCCTTGTATAGGTACCTTGTAAAGAATGTTATAGTTATATTTTACACAGAATAATGAATAGTTTATAGTTATACATACCAACCACATGGGCATTGTATCGGAAAACAAAGAAGTCTTTTGTCAGTTGACTTAAAATACATGTAAATAATACTTTCCTGGCTTTGATCTTCTACAACAATCTGGGAATTGTGCTATATAATTATCAAATGATGTGGCAATTTTAAGAGACAGGTGAGAGATTTAAAACAATTTTATTTGTAATTTATGTATTACATATTTATGTCTAGTTCACTAAAGTTAGTGAAAATAACTTTTGAATAACATCGCACATTCAAGAAGTATACTTTAATAGTCACTAAATCATAAGAAAAAAATATATAAATGTATAAATGACCTTTTGGAAAAGAATATCAAATCAAGAAAATATTTCAATGCCTTTGTATTTTCTTGCATTTCAAAATGATTTGTAGACACACACAAAAATATGAAAACATGCTAGTATATTTATAAAGTTATATTTAATTTTTATAAATCTGATTCAAAACCAAAGACTTGTAGTGCTGAAGAGGATTGTTTTACCAAAGTTGCATGCAATTTTTTTTTTTTTACATTTTCTTCTAACTTCCTAGTCCAATTGATAATACATGTCACCTACACAAATAAACTTTTAAACCATTTAAAACATGTGTCATACATTTTAAATACATAACACATGAAATGTGTTCAGTATAGTGCAGTAGTACGTATAGAATGCTTGAGTAAAATACAGATAGTGATTATAGAGCATTTTCTGAAAAACTAGAACAGTAATCAAATGATTTGCTTTATAAAATCTAATGTGCAAACATTTCAAGGTGAGGCTTGCAAGTTTTAATGTATTTTCTTATTTTTCATGAAAATAATTATTTATTTAAAGAGAGGTCCACATTATACTGAATTTTTAAATATTTAAAGTCTAGAAAACTCTCAAGACTATTTATAAATTAACTTAGTGCCTAAAACAAGTAATAATCCAAATAACCTCAAACATATCAAATGAGTTTATCCAAATATTAAAATGTTGAAATGATGATCCTCAAAAGGACTTACCCAGACTCTTGCAAAAGAAAAGGAGGTGTGAAATATTTAGAGAAGAATGTGATTTTCTTAGTAAATCAAACTTTGAACCCTCTTAAGTTGTAGTCATTGCTAGAGAGTCATGGTAAAGCTTCTTGTTAACTTGGAGACCACAGCTTTTGTAGAAAATAAAGATAATTCTTCAAGACCACAGGGTCTCAGTTAACTGTGATAATGATGTTAACCATATATATAATTTAAAATTGTTGAGTGGCATATTTATAAATGTGAAAGGAAATGGGTGAAATTAATTTTGGTATTCAAAATATCATGTTACCATACAATCGGCATAAAAATTATTGAAGCTATATGACACACTTTTTAAATTGTACTAAGTTTTGAAATCTAGTGTGTATTTTACACTTACACATATCTGAATTTGTATTGGACAATGTATCACTATGGTGTATGAGTGCAACTTCAGTGTCAGAAAGTTACATATCATATGCATCTGAAATTCTCTAATCTGAGAGAATAAAGCTCACTCTCACTTTGACTGTTCCATTACTTTTCTTTTGTTAAACATGTTTGGATTATGCTCTCTGTTTGGATGTTATTTCATTAAACCAGTGAAGTTTTGTCGTTTGCAGCCTTTGATAGATTAGAGTATCCTTCAATAATTCAGATCTACTTTAATTTCCTTATTTATCCACATTTGATTCTGCATATCTTCACAAGCAGCCTAGACACTGGATTTTCAATCTAGTTTCCTAAAGCCTAAGGGCCATTTCTAAAATCTCCAAACATCAAAAATGGAGTCACAATGTCAAAACTTTTCTGATTATAGAAGATGCCAGTTTCAAAGACAGTTTTTTTCATAGAGACGAAAGCAAAAAAAAAAAAAAAAAAATCAGCCTATAATATTTCAATATAAATATTCCGAGAAGTTTTTTCTGAAGATAATTGTTTAGAATTAAAAATTATCAATATTAAAACATAATTCAATTACCATGGATTCAAAATAGATGATAAATCTGAATACTAAAATATATTTAACATATGGAATAGTTATACGTCATATATTCCCAAAAATGGAGATTCTATTTGTCTATTTTGATTATGAATGGTTGAAATTTCCCATTTATTCTTTACCTCAAAATATTGTCCTATAATTACAATTTCATTGTGCTAGCCTTAACTGTTAGAATGACTGCCAAATTTGTATGCTACTAGGATATAAGATATCATAAAAGTTACAATCCTTGGAATATAATTTTATATTTAAAATGTTTTATTCACATTAGTATTTTTTGAACATTAAAGATAAGAAAAAGAGGTTAAAAAACATGACCTTCCATTTGTCACTGTTTGGCTTTTGCATTGTGAAATATGTGTTTAACCTTTTATTTCCTAGAGCAGAAACTATGTAAAGGTATGTGAGTTGTGTAATAACTATAAGTGAGCTCCTTATGACTCCAGGAAAGTACTCTGACATTCACTATTTAAGGCTTCAATTTTGTGCTCTTGTAAAGGTCAGAGAGCAAAGAACATTTTCAAGGCACTTAGTAAGTGGGAGAAAATCTTTGCAATTTGTTGAATGATTCTTTTAAAAGAAATTTAATATTTTCTGAGCGTTAAGCCAATAAGAATGTATGTAATTTGTTAACATCACAATAAAAATGTCTTTCAGGAAGAGTTGATCCATAAGGAATCTATGTGACATGTAAATTTAGAATCAAAATTTTAATTACAGAGAAACTATTAGGCGTCTCTCAAAAGTCTGTACCACCATTTCTGGGATTACAATTTCAATTCCCAAACACACCCAAAGAATTTAATACTTTCTACGCTATTAATCAAGAGCTTGGTCACAATGATAATACAAACCAATATGCCAGAAAATCTCTGCTACTATATTCCAAATCCATTTTTTTCTTAGTAATTTTAGGCTTTCAGAAACAAAACAAAACCAAAAAACCCTGCCAACAACAAATAAGCCATCAAGAAAAAAAATAAAAACATTTTCAGATTGTTTATGAACACATGGTGCTAGCCTTTCAGGGAATAACTCTATTAAATAGTTGCTCTTTTGTTTTGTTTAAACATACTGTTAGGTCAACTATATGTCAAAATATTCCTTAAGCTTAAAATAAGGTAGTGTTTCATATTTCATTTCTAATAAGAAAAAATATATAACTTTTTGTGTTTAGCAGTGGTGTTTGCATGAACAATTTAAAGTATCACAAAAGAATTCTTTTCCAGAAGAAATATATACACATTGGAAGGTTCCATATTTGCCCATCAAAGGAAGTAGCTGCCATATTTTATTATATATACCAATCTCTCTCTTTCTTTCTATGCCCTGGTCTCTAAATGCATAGGCAAATGTAAATTACAATAAATGTAGAAATAAAATTCTTTTTAAAAAATTGCAGGTTTGAGTGATACCATTACTCTCACAGTATTATTAACACAAAATCATGAAGTGATTTTTAATTGTTCCCTCTAAATTTTACCATCTATGGAGATTTTCCTCAAGTAACTGATTCTTCCAACATAAAGTTTCTAACATTAGTTGTTTTTGTATATTTTTCGATCTTTTCACTGACAGATAGTTGATAAACTCACTACTTCATGTCATTTCTTCTAGTTGCCAGTTGTGGAAAATTATAAAAAATAAATTTATATTTTTAAGTATATACAGAGGTGGCAAAATATAAAGAAAGCAAGAAGTAATAGAAAAGTTAAAGTATTTGTTGTCATTCCAGGAGGAGAAGAGAGAAATGATCTCATAAGGCCTCTTGAAGGGCAGGCTATAAACCTGGCAATGTTGTAGTTTTCAGGCTGGAAGTTTGCTTTGTAATTATTCATTGCATCATGCTTTATGTATTGTGTACTTTTCTATATGTGTATAATATGTCTCAATATAAAGAATTTAAACATTTATGTTCTTTAGAGTGGAAAAGAACATCAAATATAAGAAGAAAAATATCACACTATTCTCAGACTTCTCTAAAACAGAGCTCAATGTGAAAAGAGTCAAAAAAATTTCCGAGTTCGGAAAAATAAAACAAACCTAATCACTGCATTTCCTTCATTTATCAAGAATATAGATGCCTAAAAATGCTCAATGTTGCACATTACCTTTTAAAAAGAATGTTATTTGATGATAAGTTAAATAATACAAGATAAGTGATTGAGATAGATTGGTGATGAAGATGCAATTATAGAACTAAAACATGTGGAAGCTACAGATACAGATCAAATTGTACAATTTTGTACATATATCCAGATGAGCTAACTTATACCACGGTAATACTTGCTGAAATATCTCAATGACTTAGCACAATGAACAGTATTCATTTCTACCACATTAATACATAGATATGGGTTGGCAGGGGACAGTGCCTGTGGAAGTTCCTCAGACCACCAGCCTGAGGAAAGTCTTTTGGTGGAGCTTCCACTCTCTCCGCAGCAGTGGAAATGGAACTTGGCAAGTCATATGGAATTTTTAAAAATTTATACTTATATATTTTTGGCAAGAAAAGTCACAAAGCTCCATTAAATTTGAACAGGGATTTCCCCCCTCCGGCCCCACTCCATTCAATTTAGATGTTGAATCCTGGATCCTGAACGTAACTGTATTTGGAGATAGGGTTTTTATAAGGTAATTAAGATTAAACATGATTATAAGGGTGGTGACCTAATCTGAAAAGATGGTTGGCCTTATGAAAAGAGGAAAATCTCTCTCTCTCTCCCCACTCCACACTCCACTCCCTCCCCAACAGGCACTGAGAGCAGGGAAGAAAGACCATGTGAACTCACAGTACGAAGGCAGCTGTCTGCAAGCTAGGAAGAGAGCTTGGAAAGTTGGCACTGTGATCTTGAACTATCTGCCTCCAGACTGTGCGAAAATAAGTTTCTGCTGTTTAAGGACCCAGTTTGTGGTATTATGTTATGGAAGCCCGAGTTGACTGAGGCCAGAATAGAAATTACAATTGTACCATATGTTTGGAAAAGAGTACTAGAAATACTTATCAATGTTACTAATGTGTACCATAATTATGAAAATTTAAAATGTAAAATTAAAAATATAAATAACAAAATTTGGCAGAACAATAGGGAGATGAAAGTAAAGCAAAACATGCTAATGTCCTCATTTTTCATAGCAGAAAAGCAGTAGAGATTGTAAAACTGGAAAAAAAATGAGTTACAAATGAAAATAATTCCAAAAGTAATAATTTATATATTCTTCAAGGTCAGAGAATTCTGTTGCAATATAACATCTCTTGTTTTCAAGAAATGTCATATTTAGTATTTTAATATTTAATTTTGATTACAAAATGTATTTGCCAGTATTTCTCTGCATTATCAGAAGCATGAGAGACATTTTGATAATTTCAGGATGAGTTTTCATAAATATTTTATTATATAAATAAAAAACTTTTACTTATATTTAGAAGGATTATGATAAAATGAAGAAAGGATTCAGTGGGGAGGCCAGGCATGCCGGCTCACGCCTGTAATCCCAGCACTTTGGGAGGCTGACAGAGTTCAAGGCCGGGTTGGCCAACATGGTGAAAACCCGTCTCAACTAAACACACACACACACAAATTAGCTGGGCATAGTGGTGGGCACCTGTAATCTCAGCTACTTGGGAGGCTGAGGCAGGAGAATTGCTTGAACCTGGCAGGCGGAGTTTGCAGTAAGCTGAGATTGCACCATTGCACTCCAGCCTGGGCAACAACAGAGAAGCTCTGACCAAAAAAAAAAAAAAAAAAAAAAAAAAAAACAAGAGAGAGAGAGAGAATTCAGTGTAAATTTCTGAGCAATAGTCCTAAAATTATGCAATATTTTCAAGAAAATAATGTTCAAGGTTAATACACAGAAATTCATTATAAAGTCATGGAAGCTTAATCATGTTTGTAATATCAAGTCCAACATTCTATCTTTGCCTAATCACTGCAGTTTTAGCAATCAATGAAGACTATGACATCCTTAGAATATTTTTCACCCAAAACGAGTTCTTAGACTATCAAGATAGAACAAGAAAAATTAGAATCACATGTGTATTTGAGCAGATCAATAGAGGAACATGGTTTTAAATTATCATCCCTCTGTGAGAGACACCCACTTTTATTTGTCTATATTTTGTCAGCTTTGTTAATGCAATATTTAAAATCATGCAACATATGCCTTGGATTATGTTAATTGGATTATGTGCTGATGTGTCTTGGAAAACTGATATATTGATACAAATTTGACTTTTCATTTGAAAAATAATACACTCAGGAAAAAAGTTTTAAGTAGCCTATATTAAATGTTAATTGAAAAACAGAAAATTTTCTCTTTATTAAATTTCTTTGGTCCATTAATGTTGACATTTATATTATACAGTTGTCTTAAATTTTCTGTCATTTTAATTATGGCTTTTTATTACCATTATAAAGTGATTGACTTTTTTCAACTGTATCGCTATAATTAAAATATCTTTTATTACACTTTTTAGTGTACATGTGAGTGTATTAATAAAAACCCGTTAGGTACTTTTAATTAATTTGTACTTCAATGAAAAGATGTTGCTGAAATTGTAATTTGTAGTGTAAGGGGCATTATAAGGTTTGAAAAGCATTTTCTGAAAATCATAATAGACAATAATAATACCACTCTACAATAGTACAAGTACAATACTAATTGCAAAACTGAAAAATTAATGAGACAAACTTAAGGTTAAAACTTAGTAGTATAAATTAGAAACTCAGAAATTTCTTAATAAATATTTCCAAAATTTTGATTTTTTCACATTTATGCTCATGCCTCAAAACAATGTATGTCATTTTATATAACCTCTTTTTCCACTCTAACCATCAATTATTCTGAATGATAGAATGTTCAGTGTATATATGTGTACACATATCTATACATGTATGGAATAACTGTCATGTGTATACATATGTTTTGTTTACTAATACAACTATAAGCGCCATTACCACCATGGGTAACATAATAAGGGCTGTTTTTTGTTTTTGTTTTTGTTTTCATTATTTTCTGTATGCCTACTTACTTACATACTTTATAAGTGCTTGTTACGATTTGGTGTGTCCCCACCCAAACTCATCTTGAACTGTAGCTCCTATCATTCCCATGTGTTGTGGGAGGGACCTGGTAGGAGATAACTGAATCATAGGGGCAATTTCCCCTTACTCATCTCATGGTAGTGAATAAATCTCACGGAGATGACGGTTTTATCAGAGGTTTCCCCTATCACTTGGTTCTCATTCTCTCTTGTCTGCTGCCATGTAAGACATTCCTTTCGCCTTCTACCATGATTGTGAGGCCTCCCCAGCCATGTGAACTGTGAGTCTATTAAACCTCTTTTTCTTTAAAAATTACCCAGTCTTGGGTATGTCTTTATCAGCAGCGTGAAAACAGACTAATACATTAATATACAATTATTAATAATTACTTTCTATATTCCCATGTGAAAAACAGAAAAAAACTGATATTCCAGGAGATCCATGTTGATTCAAATCCATATGCTATTGCAGATCTTGAGACTCTTCCTACATGCAAAAAAGTACAATGAAGAAATGTGTATGTTATATAGAGAAAGACATGCAAGATGCAAGATTTACTAATACGTTTAAAGATTTCTGGTTTATATAATACTAAGGGGAACAACCCCTTGATACTATGCATAAATTTGGAGTAGGATAATATCTTGATGTGGGCAAGAAAATGTGATGTATCTTAATCTATGAAATGTAAACTATGGTGGGAGAATCAAAGAAACTCAATAAATGAAGAAAGATAAAGCTTTGATAGTAAAACATATTGTACCTGAACTTTAGCAAATATATTATCACTGTTAATAACAATTCAGGCACCCCCTAAACTTGGTGAACATACATTTTAAAAAGATGATATTTTCCTAGTGAGTGTAAATGTCTAGGTTCCGCTTCAGATTAGTAAGAAGGATTCAGCTGTGCTGACATGTTGTTTCACCTCTCTCCAAACCTATTCTCTAGCCCAGTGGTTCCCAAACCCTGGGCAATGGACCAGTACGGGTCCATGTCCTGTTAGCAACTGCCACACAGCAGGAGGTGAGCGCAGAGTGGGTATTACTGGCTGAGCTCCGCTTCCTGTCAGGTGAGCAGGAGGCAGCAGATTGAGCAGCAGCAGATTCCCATAGGAGCTGGAACCCTATTGTGAACTGCACATGCGACAGATCTAAGTTGTGTGCTCCTTATGAGAATCTAACGCCTGATGATCTGAGTTGGGACAGTTTCATCCCACCCCCACGCCCATCTGTGGAAAAATTGTCTTCCACGAAACTGATCCCTGATGCCAAAAAGGTTAGGGACCGCTGCTGTAAAGGTCCCCAACCTTTTTGACCATAGAAAAGTCTAATGGGTTTCAAGACTTATAGTAAAATCCCTCTTTACTCTTTACAGCTCTACTCTCATTGGTATGTCGACCTCTAGTTTCCTGAGTTTTCACTGCCAAGTCATGTAAGAGCCCAAATGGAATGAAAGGCCAGGACCCAGAACCTAACAAGTGTCTGCAGACCTGCAATTACATTCCTCAAGGTTTGTTCTATAAAGTTTATGTTCTTAGGTGCTGGCAAATTTGTTGAAAGTATTTATTCAATTCTTAGGCATCTATTAGTTAGAATTTATATTACCAACTTACATTTACCTTCACCTAAGCCTGCCCTGGAAAATAGTTTGTGTGTTTTTAAAATACTTCAAGCACAATGCAAAAAGTTATCGGTAATTTTTTTTTTTTTTTAGTTTTTTTAACGTCTTTAAAAAACGTGGAATTTTCAGGGAACTGAAAATATAAAGAGAATTTCCAAACCATAACATGGAAATTACCATTAAAATCTGACCACTCAAAGACAAAATCTTATTAAATAGCCTAATGTGATTTAAAAAAAAAATGCATTTTGATCTTTAATATTGTTGTAAAGTAGTACTGTTTTGGAGGATCAAGTTATGAAATAACCTTATCAGGAGACTGCCTTATAATTAAGATCTCTGCTAAATCAATTTATGGATACTCCATTCAAGAGGATGAGCTCAACAGCGTAGTCAAATACTACCTACTTACCCAACTTTGGAGCCTGCCCTGTGGCTCATTAGATTTCCAGCCTTTTGAAAACAAAAGTCTCAGTCTTTGGTCTTCAGTTTTGCTGTGTCATTGATACTTTATTACTCCATCACCTCTTGACCCTGACATGTGATCATTTCTCACCAGGTGCTCCCATTCAATAGTACTTGCATTATTTAAATCGTACTAAAAGTAAACCTTATTTTAAACGAAACTTAGATAACCATGTGTCACAGGAGGAATGATAACAAATTTTTAGAAAGGTCTCTGTAATTTAAGAAACTTCTTCAGTTTACTAGGAATAATTTGTTGAGTGACAAAAATTAATTTTATTAAAAGTATTAATTCTATTCATGTTACTTTATTTATAATTATGCATTTTAATTACATAATTAGGTCTGCTTGTAATAAATGTTTAATACATTATTGGGTAATTTGTAAGATAAAAATCACTTCAGCCTATGAAAGAGACAATTGAAATTGAGTATTTCCTCTCTGCTATCTTCTACACATATACACATGCTCTTTTTTATACACTGTTACATGTTGGTTAAGAAGGAAGAAAGAAGAATATTCCATGAGGTCAGTGAATCCATTTTTCCTGCATTTAGCTAATGCTTTCAGCAAATATCTATTTGAAATTATATGACCTCAATTTCCATTACCCTTTAGATACATAATAGACACTCAGTTTTAGAAATGTTAATCTAAAGGATGTTGCAATGAGAAAAGTGTTAATATTCGTGTGGGAAGAAAAGTAAAAGAGGAATACAATCAGATGTCTGTAGTTTCTTACTAAAACTGCTTGAAATATATATTAATATAAAATTATATCTATGAAATAAATTACACTGCTTCCTGTCACTACATTGCCCCTTTCTGATTAATGCACTTATTATAAATAAATATTGAATTATTTATCTCTACTGTCCTTATCAATATAAGACTCCAAGCCATCCTTAAATTATTTAAGATGAATTAATGACATTTACTGAATGAATGTACAGTTAGTGAAGTAGCCTTATCCTCTAAGTCAAAAATCACATTTTGTCAACAAACAATGGTCTAAACTTTACCATAACATTTCATGCAAAGCTTTCAAATAAATTACACAAAGTACTTTTTTTGTTCTTTTCACAAACTGTTGACCTATTAGACTCAAAAATGTTTCTTAAAATTCTTAGATACTGAAAATAGAGATAGCTTAAAGTGAAAATGTCACTAAGTAAGTGGTTGAACTTTGACAACACATATAATATTTGTCAGTGGAACAAGAGTATGTAATAATTTGGGAAAGAAAAGGCCTTAGGTGAACTCACATCACCGAATGAAAGAACAAAGTCATTTTACTGAGTATTCAAAAGTTGTTGAAAATAATATATAATAGAGGTATTTTTTATTTTAGAAAATCTAACATTAATATTATGCAATTGGAATACTCTACTATGCCATTTTCTCTCATACCTAGGTAAAATTATTTATAAGAGTAACATTTTCTGAAATCCACCAAACTAGACAGACAACTCTGGAGACACCTTTTAGAAGTGAGTTTTCCTGTTTAATAGCTACATGTGAGGTGTGGGAAAAGATGAATTACACTTCTGTATTAAGGACAATGAATTCCAATGCTTATGCAACAAAGACATTTCAGTCCTTACTAGTGAGATAGTAAATATCTTTCTGAAGAGACCAACTTTTAGGTTCATGAAGACAAGGCATGAATGGCTAACAAAAATATAGAATCAATTAAATACATAAAACTACATTTAAAAACAGAATGATCCTATGGATTAAACATTGCTTTTTATTATAAAAGAAATTTTTATTATAAAAGAAATTTGTATTGTAAAAAGAAATTTTATTATGAAAAGCAATGTTTAATCCATAAGAATATTAAAGGGAAACTATATCACCTACCTTTAAAGAACCTAAATTTTTAAGCAGAGACCTGCATCTGAAGCTCCGCTCCTTCAGATAACTCACAATGTCACCTTAATAAATGTACATAACTCCTGAGCTTTGCTTTTTAAAAATTATTTCTAATTGATAGATAAAATTAGATGGATTTATTTTATACAACAAGTTTTGAAGTATATATACATTGTGAAATGGTTTAATGTAGCCAGTGAACAAATGCATTACCTCATGTAGTTATTTTTGTGGTGAGAACACTTCACATTCACTCTTCGAATTTTTCAAGAACATAATATATTGTCATTAACTATAGTCACCATGTTGTACAATAGATCGTTTGAATTTATTCTTCCTAACTGTAATTACTTATTTCTTGACCAAAATCTCCTATATTAGAGTTCTCTGAGGGACACAACTAATAGGATAGATGTACACATGAAAGGGAGTGTATTAAGGAGTATTGACTCACACAATGACAAGGTGAAGTTGCACAATTGCACAGATGAAGCTGAGGAGCAAGGAAGCCAGTCCAAGTCCCAAAACCTCACAAGTAGGGAAGCTAAGAGTGCAGCCTTCAGACTGGCTGAAGCCCTGAGAGGCCCTGGCATATCATTGGTGTAAGTCCCAGAGTCCAAAAGCTGAAGAACTTGGAGTCTGATGTTCAAGGGCAGAAAGCACACGGCATGAAAGAAAGATTAAGGCTGGAAGACTCAGCCAGTCTAGTCCTTCCATGTTCCTCTGCCTGCTTTTATCCTAGCCATGCTGGCAGTTGATTGGATGGTGCCTACTCAGATAGAGGGTGGGTCTGCCTCTCCCAGTCCACTGACTGAAATGTTAATCTCCTTTGGCAACCCCCTCACAGACACACTCAGGAACAATACTTTGCATCTTTCAATCCAATCAAGTTGACATTCCATATTAACCATCACTTCTCATTACCCCCTATTCCCCCACCTCTCCAATTTCTCTAGTCCCCTGTAACCACCATTCTATTTTCTACTTCTATGAGATCAATTTTTTTAGATTCCACATAGGTGTGAGATCACATAGTATTTGTTTTTCTGTGTCTGGCTTATTTCACTTAAAATAATGCCTTCCAGGTTCATTTATGTTTTCACAATGATAAAAATTCCTTCTTTTTTTATAGCTAAATAGTATTCCATTGTGTATGCCACATATTTTTTAATCCACTCATCTTTTGATGAATTCTTAGGTTTATTCTATATTTTGACTATTGTGAATAATGCTGCAATACACATGAAAGTGCTGATATATCATTGACATACTGATTTTATTTCCTTTTGATATATACCCAGCATTGGGAATGCTGGATCATATGGTAGTTTTATTTTTAATTTTTTGAGGAATCTTCATTCTGTTTTCCATAATGGCTATAATAATTTACATTTCCACCAACTGTGTAAGGGTTCCCTTTTCTCCACATCTTCACCAACACTTATCTTTTGTCTTTTTGATCATAGCCATTCCAAGTGAGTGAGGTGTGAGGTGATATCTCATTGTGCTTTTAATTTGTATTTCTCTGATGATTAATGACATTGAGCATTTAAAAAATATACTGGTTGGCCATTTGTGTCTTTTTTTTTTTTTTTTTTTTTAAGAAATGTTCAGAACCTTTGCCCACTTTTAAATGAGTTTATTTGTTTACTTGTTTCTTGAGTGTTGTGAATTCCTCATATAATTTGAATATTATCCCTTTATTGGCTATGTAGTTTGCAAATATTTTCTCCCATTCCTTAGGTTGCCTCTTCACTGTTAGTTGTTTCCTTTGCTGTGTGAAATTTTTAAATTTTAAATCAACCCACTTATCTACTTATGCTTTTGCGGTGATATCCAAAAAATACTTCTGAAGACCAATATGATAAAGTATTTCCCCTACATTTTATTCTAGCAATCTCATACTTTTGGCTCTTACATTTAAGTTTTCAATCCATTTTTAGTTGATTTTTATATATAGTGAGATTAAAGTATCTAATGTCATTCTTCTGTATGTGACTAGTTTTCCCAACACCATTTGTTGACGAGACTGTCTTTCCCCATTGTGTGTTCTTAGCACTTTTTTAGAATTCAGTTGCCTGAAAGTGTGTGGGTTTATTTCTGGGCTCTCTCTTCTGTTTCATTGTTCTACTGTCTGTTTTTATGTCAGTTCCATGCTGTTCTGATTACTATAGCTTTGCAGTATATTTTGAAGTCAGATAATGTGATGAATTTTAGGATTTTTTTTTATATTTCTTTGAAGACTGTCATCAATATTTTGAAAAGATTATACTAAATCCCTAGACCACTTTAGTATGGGCATTTTAACAATATTAATTTTTCCAATGTATGAACACAGAATATCTTTTCATTTCATTATGCCCTTAATTTTTTTCATCTATGTTTTATAGTTTTAATTGTAGAGCTCTTACACCACTTTTGTTAAATTTATTTCTAAGTATTTTATTTTTCTTTAGCTATTGTAAATGGGATTGTTCTCTTGATTTCTTTTTCAGATAGTCTGCTGTTAGGACATAGAAATGCTATTGACTTTTGCATGTTGATTTTTGTATCCTTCAAATTTACTGAATTTTTTATTACTTCTAACTAGTTATTGGTGGAGTCTTTAGAGTTTTCTATTTAAAAGACCATGTATTCTTCAAATAGGGATAATTTAACTTCTTAATTTCCAATTTGTATGCATTTTATTTCTTTCTCTTGCCTAATTACTCTGGCTAGAACTTTCAGTATATATAGAGTACAGAGTATCAGTATTGGAGAGTTGTTGGAAGCTCTTAGGATTGTCCTTCTTGGGCTACCTTATGACTGCATCACTGACTAGCTTAGTAATCTTTGGCAAGTTACCTGATCTTCAGCCTCCATTTCTTCTACAAATGATGGAAATGGCATTAACTACCAGATGAAATTTCTGTGATTACAAAAACTTAAACACGTGAAACACTTAGAATGATGTCTTTCACATAGTAACTTTTCACCAAATATTAGGTCCTACTTTCATTGTTCAGAGGATATCTTAATTTTGATTTAGGTTCTCTTGCTATATATTCTAATGTTGTACTTTTCAATTTGTTAGGTAATATTTTCCATTAAATGATCCAACTTGTCTTTGTAATTAGATTTTTAGAGCCAACTTTGAATAGCAGATATAAAGCACAATATAATCAAGCACCCGTATGATTAATAAATGTTTTAACTTATTGTCAAATGTTTTAATATGTTACAGATGCTATCTCTGCTAAATTGGACAAAGTTAAGTGATAACATTATGCAGCTATTATAATTCAGACAATGAACAAACAGATATAGGCAGATACAAATGTATACTTATATACTCCTATCAATTGACAAAGCTATTGAGGGAAAAATTCAACATGGGTGTTTAGAATAGAGAAACATAAAGATCCTCTAAATATATAATTATTAGTTTTATTTGTTTACTCCAACAATCTGAATTTAATATTTTTAAAAATACGTCTTCCCTTATTATATTCTTTCCTAATTTAACTTACTTAGTTGCCTAAAAGTGCTTTTTCCTCTGAGTTTATATAATGTTTAATCCATAAAGTGCTTTTAGGCCAATGAGGTAAACAAAATGGCTTAAACAGTTCTTATGGCACTATACGTGTGTATACAATTTGTATAACTAATTTGAGTTATATATTTAAAGTATCTGATAATAATCCATTACAGCTAAGTTTGTAAAATTTCTATACTCTCATAAAAATCTTTAATTCACTGAAGCATGACATTTTTCCCTCGTTGTAGTCAACAATGAGCTCAGCATAAATGTGCTACTGAAATTTTCTGATAGCTGGATATAACAGTTGTCTTTCACTTTAGATATCTTAATATATCAGAATACAAGTGTAAAAGCAGCACCTGAGGTTGTAATATATTTCTTAACATTTATTAATAAAACCTTTCAACCTTATAAAATATTGTGGAATATAAGAAAATACATTAAAATATACTTTATTAATCAAAGGTGATGAAATATCGATAAAGTCATAAATTTTTATTGGAATTTGGAATCTCTAAATATTTCTCATTGTTTTAAACAACATAATAAACAAAGCATGTATTTTTACTGGAAGAAAGAATCTCAGGCTAGATCATATCTTTTAGTTATGATTGAAAATAGACATTTTACAGAAATTAATTTGAAAAGCAAAATTGCTTTTGATATTAGAAAGTTATCTAATTAAACAAAACACATAATGTTAAAATTAAATTGCATTTAACATCTATGTCTAGTTAGTAATGAAATTTCTCAAACAAAAATGTGTCATTCTCAAAGAGCTAAAACATTCAGTAATGATCCAACAATTGTGGTGCTTGGTATTTACTCAAATGAGTTAAACATTTATACCCACACTAAAACCTGCACATGAATGTTTATAGACGCTTTATTCATAGTTGCCAAAACCTGGAGACAACCAAGATTTCCTTCAATAGGTCAATGGACAAACATACAATGGTACACATTCATACAAGAAAATATTATTTAGCCATGAAAGGAAATGAGCTATTCGGTAGACAAAAGACATGGAGGAACCTTAAAAATGTATTGCTAAGTTAAAAAAAAAAAAAAAAAAAAAAAAAAAAGCAGGTCTGTAAAAGCTTCATAGTATTTGATTCCAATTATATGACATTCTGGAAAAGGGAAACCTATCGAAACAGTAAAAAAATAAGTGGTTGCCAGGGGTTGGGGAGTAGAGGTGGGAATGGATGTATAAGAGGAACATATGGGGTTTTTAGGACAAGGAAACAAAACAATTTTGTATCATAATGCCATTGTGGATACATGATATTATGCATTTGGTAAAACCCTTAGAATTGTATAACACAAAGAGTGAAATAATATAAAAGATAAACTTTAGTTAATAAATAACGTTTAGGTCCATAAATTGTAACAAATATGCCAAGCTAATGCAGTATGTTAATAGGTGAAACTGTGGATGGGGGAGGATATGGCATTTTCTGTACAATTTTTTTTTTGTAAATCTAAAACTACTTTAAAAATCTATTAATTTTTTAAAAATATCAATACGTAAGGTTGTGCTAAAGAGAAGTTGGGGTTTTAAGAGATGGGAAAGGCTGTTATTCATCTCAAGTGAAAGAACAAAGTAATTCAGGTTTTGGGTTTATTTTAAAATATTGAATAATTTTTTACTAACCAAAATATTTTATATTCTTACAGAGATGAAAATGAAATGTGTGTGAAAGACACGTATACATTTTTGCTAATTTTACACAACTAAAAAATAGAACAATGATTTTTATATAGCTCTATAATTGCTACTTGAATAGTTGGCCATTTCTTTGGTATGTAAAGATGTTCTTATAAACTCTTCTATAATTACTTCTTATCGACTAATGGGAAAATAGTGAAAGATTTTCATAAACTAGGAATGTTCATTCTTTTATTTATGTGAAAAATGTGACTGTTTTTATAATATACGTATACTACTGCAGACTAATTCTCATTTCTCTTGCATTATATTCTGTCTCTTAAATAGCATTCCCCTTGAACTTGTAAGGTATACTGGAAGAGACTATCAGAAGAATCCTTTCCATAGCTTTCTGTCATTTAATTTTCTAGGTTTTATAAAAGCATAGTGCAAACCTGGTAAGATAGCTTGTATCAATCAAAACAGAAAATTTAAAGTGTGATTTATATTTTTAAAACATTTCATCACCAAGTGCTTTTTTCCCTATCCAGAAAGAATGTCAGCATCTTTACAAGTATATTATCTCCTGATTTTCTAATCAAAACAATCCAGACTGGGAGACAGTAGGAGCTGTTTAAAACAATGAATATCACTGTAATGCATTTTTAGTTGGATCATTTGCTAGATGCAGAAAACAAAACCAAAAAAAAAAAGATCATTTCAGTGAAATCTGAACTCATGTAATAGACATGCATCTTTATATTCCACACACTTTGTTAATCATTGACTGAACAACATCGTGCCTGGAGCCAACTGACAGGAATTTTAACCTGATTAAATGTCCCAGTATGCCTTAATACCTTTAAATGGAATTTTTATGGCCTGTTCTGCACGCATATTATTAATACAGTGCCATCAAGAAAACCACAGACACGCATAATAGCTCATCAATTTGTAACTAAGCACTTTTGACCTTGAAAAATCAGCTGTCTTTCAGATTAATGTAGTTACATTTTAGGCAGAAAAAGAAGCCATAAAATTATCATGCTTATTTTTGTAGCATGTCAGGATAAGAATTAGGAATAACGTCCCTACCGATGGCTTCTTATTGATATTGCCGCCAACCTCTGACATCTGAATTAGAAACTCTGAGACCTCATTCTAATAAAAACCCACTAAAACATTAAATTTCTGCTAAAGGGATGCACGTAATATACTGCTGACAAGTTAAAGGGGTAGAGTATAAACTACCATCCCCATTGATGTTCACATTTCTTAGAAAATTAAAAGAAAGGAAAAGTCTCCACATTTGTTTCCTCTTGCATGTGCACACACACACACACACAAGCACATACACATACACAACAAAAACAAAAATAATTAGTGTAAAAGAAAAGCTCATCATGAATATAGCAAGGTCATACCAGTCAATAATAAAAAATGAGTAAGAAATTAAAAAGACATCATGTGAACATAGAAGCAATTTGAAAAATAGTGGAGAACTATCTTTTATTCAAGAAAAATATATATCTGGAGGAAAATAGGTGATATTAAATGAATTTGGTTATTTTTTCAAAAGTAATTTTCATAGCTAATGCTAATTTAATCATTTCAGAAGCTGCAAGATGAAATTGTGTATTCTACCATCTAAAACAAAGCACCTAAAATATTAGAATATTTTCCAGGTACAGTGGCTCATGCCTGTAATCCTAGCACTTTGGGAGGCCGAGTGGGGGTGGATCATCTAAGGTCAGGAGTTCTAGACCAGCCTGGCCAACATGATGAAACCCTGACTCTACTAAAAATAAAAAAATGAATTAAAAAAATTAGCTGGGCATGGTGGCAGGCACCTGTAGTCTTAGCTATTGAGGAGGCTGAAGCAGGATAATCACTTGAACCCGGGAGGCAGAGATTGCAGTGAGCTGAGTTCATGCCACTGCACTCCAGACTGGATGACAGAGTGAGAGTCCTTCTCAACAACAACAAAAACAACAACAACAAATCTGACCATAAAGATACAGTTTATTTTATCATCAAATTTATGGGTTAATATCAAGTAGATGAAAGCTTCGGAAGAAGTTTCTGAGAACAGAGAGAATTTCTGAAAGCATACAGTGTCAGGGCTGGAATAAATCATCATCATATAGTCTACACCATCAGAAGAATCAACTCCTTAGATAAACCAGAGCTATCTGCTGGCTTATAGTCAGTTTCAGCCTTCTTTCAAATATCCTTAGCATAATTTTATTTCTTACAATATTTTGCTAACTTATAAGCTGTCTCAAATGTATGTAAGAATGTATTCATGTATTTTTCAATAGTTAATCAATACATTATTTTTCCTCCAAGAAATATGAGATATGCCATGCTACAATTAGGAAGAATTATATAAGGCTGGAATCTGATTGTTGATTACTTAAAAACAACATATTTAAAAACTACTCAAGAATAAAGGTAGTTCTCAGAATTTGATTTGCAGCAGCCCTCTCTCAGTACAACCCTGAAACAAACCAACCATTACAAAAGTCAAACTTCTCTATGCCAATGAACACTAAAGAAGGGTCACATCCTTGCTGAAACTTTTCTGGAGTAATTGCTACAAATCAAGATGACATGATAAATAAAAGGAAATTAGGCTCATGGTAAGTAAAGAGTTTCTTTCCTTTGTCACTAACATTTCCTTGATTGCAATTGTAAAAATCTCTAAGAGCTATCTGGTCTTTCCCATTGAGATGGGGTGGACATAGATGGTTTTATGCAAAAGTTCTGTCAAATTAAAAAAAAAGAAAAAGTAGTCTGCATTACGTCCACTATATAAGAAAGGGGGAAAGAAACACAAAATCTTTTCATGGTCTATAGTAAATCTGTTAGATAAACCTGACAAATCCAAAAATCCTACAAATTACAGTAGCATGTTAGATCCATCAATATGGTCAAAGTTAATGTGACATGATTATGTATACTTTATTTGGGGAATGTAAAGATAGATCAATCCTGGGTGTGTATTAATGTAATTTATCATATTAATTCAATTATGGGTTCAAGAAAAAAAAAACTCAATATTTACCAAAAAAGAAGCCATTTTACAAATATTTATTTTTGCTCTAAAGTTCATTTATTTAGTAAGCAAGGGTTACAAAGATATTTATTTAATGTAACAATAAGTGCTTATATGAAATTAACAGAAAATATTATTTTTAAAAATGAAACATTAGGAAGGCTTCTTAATATTGATTTAATGAAGACTATCAACTTCAACATTTATGTACATTTTTGGGGGAGAAAGTCCATAGTTATTATCAGATTTAGTTTATTGAACCAAAGAAAATCTGAGAACCATTGACCTATAGGCATGACACTGGGCAAAGACACCAACTACAAATTTTGAAAAGAGAAAAAAAGAAAGAGAAAGAAATATACCTGTTGGAAAAGAGGAAAAGTAATTCTAAACATTTGTAGACAATGTGATTAAATCTAGAGACTCCCCTCCTGAAGAAGATAAAAAAATCTGCTTAAGTGTTGTTTTCCTTACATTCTATAATTCTTTCTACAGTGTACCTGTCTTCATATACCAGCACTGGAAGATATTACAAAAACAGGCATTTCAAAAGAGCAAAAATATTCAATTAAAAGCAACAATCTTAAAAATATTATTACATTATATTAAGATTACATACATAATCTTAAAAATATGACTACACATTACATACATAAGGAACAGAAAACATTTTATTAAGGGGCATATATGAACATGTAAATAAATAGAAGCCATATTATTGATTTAGAATATCAGATATTAAAATATGTCTGTTCAACTGATAATCATCTAAAAATTTAGCAGTCATCTAAAGTATCTAAAGAGTGAAGTTTTTTTGTTGGAAATTCAACATATGATGTAACAGTTTTATATAAAATGCAATTAGGATAAGATGTGTTTAGAAAGAACAATGGCAAAAGGATTTCTCCCAGCAGATAGCAAAATATATTAAATTACAATAATTAAAACATTGTGATACTAACGTAAGCATAGATGAACAACACATAGAGCAAATGTAGATACTATACAGACTAGCTAATAAGTTAAAATAAAATTCTATTAAATTCCTGTGTCATATCTTAAACTTAAATTTCAGCATTATAAAGGTTGAAATAAAAAATGAAAACAGTTTTTAAAAAAGACAGTAATCTTAAAGTGGAAATGTCTTTCTAATTCCTGATACCCTCGATCCCTTTCATATTGCCTATTTTGGGATTTGGTATTCTCTAATGTTTCTCTGAGCAATCAAATAATAAACATTTCAAAGATCTCTTACATTTTGTACTTTAATTCCACTGTTTCTGCAGTCCAATTTTGCTATTTCATAGTGTTATATTTCTTTGAAAGCTAGTGATTCTTGCTGATTCACGTGAGGGCATAAATGTGGCAGTATTGGTGACTTGGACAAACTTTCTCCATGTAAATGAAACTTATTGTGCTGATTATAAGGATCTTGCCTGTGGTAAATCCCAACTGGATTTCCTTGTCAAGTTTTTCCTATGGAAAGGGATTTGCATTTTGGATTCAAGGCCACTTGAACTATTTTAGAGATTGGAGTTACACAGAGATTAACCTTCTGTCTCTCTATCCTGCCTCCCTCTAATCCCCTCTGCAGGTCCTCAAATTTTTGAGAGTATTGTGTTTCAGATATAAAAATCTACTTTTCAATACCAGAGTAGCTGTTTCACAAACATTTGATGAATTCTTCCAGTGACTTCCCAAACCCACATTTGTTTCCATTCTCTACTCTAATCTAAATATAATCCCAAGTTTTTCATGGGAAGATTCTTTCATAGGAGTGTGGGATCTTTCTTTGGCTTCCATTTTCTTGGGAGTTTCTCATCTCTATATCTATACTGTATGATTAGTTTGATATTTCAAGACATTCTTCAGTATTCTAGTAGGCAGCTGATTTTCTTGACTTTGGAGTGTTGTAATGTTTGTTTATATTTTTATATTCTTTAAGCAATGCAAAGAAATTTTGAAAAAGAGACCTTATCACATATAGAGGAAAACCAGAAATTATTTTTAAAATATTGATATTTGACCACATACTTAAACATTTCTTCATAACAAAATTAAATGATAAATACAATAGGAAGGCCTTAACAAAATTAAAAGACAAATGACTAGTAAATAAAAATTATAGGGAAGCAATAGATTAATGATTTAATATATTTAATATGTAAATAAAATTTAAAACCGATTATAAGAAGAAAAAACCACAATTGAAAGACAGAAAAAATATATTACAAATGATGAAATGCAATGGCCCTCAACAAATGAAAGACATTCAGCATAAGTAGTAATCAAAGCAGTGCAAATTAAGATAATGGGCATCTCTCCCCATTATCTTAATTTTCTATAGTAACTATAGAAAATGATTAGAAATTTATTTAAAATATTATAAAATATTGAGAATAGATGCATACATCAAGGGACATAAGTTTCACAAGAGCAAAAGCTCTATGTCCGTTTATTAACTGAGAAAATTGTCTGATATGTTAACTTGAAAAGCTGCAGAACTACTACTAAGATCATGTTAATATAGAAGTCATATACACATACATTATTTATTTGGATATACTTATGTGACACAGATGTATGTGTGTATACACACATAGAAAATTATGTGGAAGTTTATAAATCAAAATATCAATAATGGTTACCTCTTGGAACCAGATTATATATATTATATTGTTTTTGTATTTCACTTTACCTTCAGATCACTTTCCTATACTTAAATGTTAATTTTCAAATTTTACAAGTGGAATAATGTCATATTTTGAAACATGGTAAGTAGGAAGTCATTTCAATTACATAGAAAATTATTTCCCTTAAAGAAATAAGAATATACATGAAGAACCTGACATTAAAAGCTATTTTTCTGTTTTGGGGTAAAGTAGACATATTTTCATCATCTTTTATTCTTATTACAAGTGTTTCTGTTTTTAGTTTGATTCTGTCAGGTAAAAGTGTCTCTGTCTGACCCCTCACAACCAGCCCTAAAAATAGGTCAGTGACTCTGAATTATAATAAAGCTACTAGTTTTTCCTTTCTTTTTTGTCACATTTTTCAGCACAATTTAACAGTCAGATATAATTTGGGCAGTATGACATAAAACTGAGATTTGGCAAACAGGTGATATAATTAACAGACACATTTTATTTTATTATTTTGTTGTTTGGTATACTTCATTTGATTTATTCAATTAGCCTGCTTTTTTGTAATGATCCATATTAACTTTGCATTGAAGGGGCAGATTTCTTATTAATTGAAAAAACATAATTGACAAAACTACTTTTAGCTTCGCTAATACAAATACCATAAAACAAATAAAAAGTGTTTTTAATCAAATTAAAAAATTAATGTATGATAATATTGACATTTTATAAAAAACTGAATTTGCAAATTATGACACTCACTTTTATAATTAGCTTTTAGCTGAATGAATCACTAGAATATTTTCTGTATATGAAAGACTGTTTTTATTTAAGAGTATTTTAACCTTCTTCACCAGGCTATAAATAACTCGCAACCGCTTACAATTTTTATTGCTTTTGAGGATACAATATTGTTTTACAGGGTCCTGGTAGACAATCTCCAAAGCTAAAGCAAATATTCAATATACTATTTAAATAAATCTCAGGAATTTCTATTTTCTCACATTCTTTCTGTAATTAAATATGAACTTTGCACTCTAAATGTCCATGCTTAGATTGATTCTTCTTTCTCTCTTGCCCTCTCTCCTCCTCACCACCTCTCTCTCTGTCTCTCTCATACTCACACACACACACACACACACACACACACATACACACAATTGGTGTGATCTGGAACATTATGGAAGACATCATGATTGAATGTAGAAGATTTAGTGTATCATGGCTGATCTTTGGAGATTTCTGTGTATAGAGATATTTGTAGTGTGCCACTCACTTGCCTATTTCCTCAGCTGCCAGAAGTGTTGACTGCTGATGGTTCAACTCTTGACTTCCCGTTACCTCATTCAAGTTTATGTTCCTCTCTTGAGCACTTTGATATCAATGATTAGTTGATGGAAAAATACAAGCCTGATTCTCATTCCTCAACTTGGGACATCTCTGGAAGGCCATCTCAGCTTAAGAAGGCCCAATAGGATTGTAGTACCTTTCAATCAGCTGATCCCTTTGTACAACTGCATTATACTTGGCTCCTCTTGTTGTGCATTCTGCTGCTGCTCCCTTACAGGTATTGCTGCAGATATCACACCTCAATAAACTTCCTGTAAGTACATCATAGACTCAGGGTCTGTTTTCCTGGAAAACTCCTGTTGAATAGTCTGTGATTTTTAAAAAATACTTTTTAAAGAGTACTTATAGTTTGTCTTCTATAGCATCTTTTAAAAACTCTTTTTTTACAGGGTAACATGAAAAACTACCTCAAGTTTTCTGTAGTGGAAAAAATATCTCAAGTTTCCTGAAGTGAAGGAACCATCTATTTTACATAGACAATTGAGAAAGGAAGCTGTATGGAACCTCATGAATGAGTGAATAAATTCATCATCTGTTCATCATAATGATTATCACCAAATGGATCCATTCTATTCTGATAAAATGGAAAGAATGTTCTTTGTGCATCTATCCCTATTATTATATATACAGCCATATGAGCTATGATTCTATTAGTTCCCAGAATCATTAGGGTCAAGTCAGGTTACCATTCAGGAAGAAAGTATAATGGAAAATCATGCTGCTACAGCAGTATTAATGATTCATTAGGTGACATTCTAACCTCTGGATGTTCATGAAATAATCTAAATCCAAAGTGCCATAGAAGCTACACCAAAGCCATGACACAATAAAACAAAAGAAATGTTATGCCAAGTTATATGAGTGGAGAATTCAGCCTAACATACTATGTATTTTTTTGCATCAGTGGTGCTAAAGATGAGTGTAATTTTTTGAAAATTCAAAATTACATGTAATAGCCCATATCTATCTGGTTGTTTTAAATTAACCTAAGAATTTTTATTTCATTTATAAGTCCAGTTTATGGCCCTAAAGCTTTGTCTACTGATTATGCTTTTTATAAGAAAATATGACATTTTGTCAAGTTCCAAGGTCTTTCTTCAAACTACAACTGTTCTGCCTTTGAGCATAATACTCGGTCTTCATCCTAATATGAATAGCTATTTAGTAATAGTAATAATAATAATAGTAAGCTTTTATACAATGTTTCCAATGTGCCAGACATTATTCTAATTTTTTTACATAATTGACTTCATACTATTACTATCCCAAATTTATTTATTTATTGTTAAATAACTTCAGTTTTTATTTTAGATTCAGAAGATATATGTGACAATGTGTTACATGAGTATATTGTGTGATGCTGAGATTTGCCATACAAATGATTCTGGCACTCAGGAAGAGCACATAGTACTGGGTAGGTACTTTTTCAGGCCTTTTCTCCTCCCTCCCACTCCCCTCTAGTAGTCCCTGATGTCTATTATTCCCATCATTATGTCCATGCATATAACAATATCTAGCTCCCACATGTTGTATTTGGTTTTCTGTTGCCAAATGAATTAGCTTAGGATAATGACCTCTAGCTGCATCCATGTTGCTGCAAAGGGCATTATTCCATTCTTGTTTATGGCTGCATAGTATTCCATGTTGTCTTTCTTTATCAACTTTATTTTGTTTATCCAATGCACCATTGGTGGGCATCAAGGTTGATTCAATGTCTTCACTATCATGAATAGTGCTGTGTTGAACATATGACCGCATGTATCTTTTTTTTTTCCAATACCTTCTTTATTATGTCTATAAAATTATATGGAGCACTGGAAATATTTATTGAATATGACACCCATGATGTGCTATTGTATTTTTTTAAATTTTGACTTCTTTTAAAGAAGGTGATAACAATCTGTGGAAAATGTTTTTACTGTATCATGCCAATATACTGCAAGGAGTATTTCAAAATAATATAAAAGTAATTCACAGACTTAGATTAAATGAAGATCAAAGGATCCAAAAATTTTTCTTCCTTAGTTTTTCACAGCAACTGCTAAAGTCCAAAAGCTGATTTTTCCAAGAAAATTATTCTAATAATTTCGAGTGTTCAATCCGTGCAATGGTCCAGTCAGGCTTTACTCCTTGTGTGAACTCCCTCTGAAACTCATAGCTTGCACTAAGAAGTTGTTTAGTTTCCACATTCTGATTCCCCAACTTAACCTGGAATATACTGGCTCCTCTTAAAGTTTCACTGGGGATGTTGGCACTGGTTAGATACCAAAAGCACATCAGGATGTTAACAAACTTCCTTCCTTTCTCATCATAGTAAATGGAGATGTCTCTTGTTGATGTAAATACAATTTCATCTATGTTAGCAGCAAGGGCATTTTTATGGTTGTCAGGTAGTGAAGTAACCTTTTCTTTCAATACATGTAGCACCTCTTTGGCCACAAGTTCTTCCAACAGATCAAATTTGCACTGTGACAGCAACTTGGATACATGAGCAAAAGCCTGCTTCGCTCCCTCAGAGAACTCTGCGATGCTGAACTCTTTGTCGAAATAGGCCCAGATAAGGAAGGCCTTAATTCGAGTCCTAACCCAGTTGATAGGGGTGGAGAATCCCAGGACGATCATCTTGGTTTTCTGGTGCTGCTGGGGCTTCTCCTCCGTGCTGTAGCTGCGCTGAGGGCAGGCAGGGAAAGAAGCGGAGGCTGTGGGGAGTCCCGGGCGGCTGAGCATTGGCCGCCGGGAGCCCTGAGCAGGTAGCGCCGAGGCTGCCAAGGCCCAAGCGCTTCGGGGAAATGACGCCGCTCCCGAGCCGAGGCGACAGCGGCAGAGGTAGCAAAGTCTGGCCGACGGCAGCCTCATCTCGGCCGCAGCGGGAGTCCGGAGTCGGACGGCCCCGCAGGGCAGCGACCGAGAGTGCCACAACTGGGGTAGCAGACGAGCGGCCAGCGCCATTTTTTTATATGACCACATGTATCTTTTTCTACAATGATTTATTTTCCTTTGGGTATATACCCAGTCATGGCATTGCTGGGTTAAATGTAATTCTGTTTTAAGTTTGAGACCTCTCCAAACTGTTTTTCACAGTGGTTGAACTAACATACTTTCCTGGCAACAATGTATAAGCATTTCTGTTTTTCCACAACCTCATCAGCATCTGTTATATTTTGACTCTGTAATAACAGCCATTTTGACTTGTATGAGATAGTATCTCATTGTGGCTCAGTTTGCATTTCTCTGATGATTAGTGATGAGACTTTTTTCAGACGTTTGCTGGCCGTTTGTATTAGTCGTTTCTCGGTAGGGACAGAGCTAATAGGATATGTGTATATGTGAAAGGGAGTTTATTAGAGAGAATTGGCTCACACAATCACAAGGTAAAGTCCTGTGACAAGCTTTCTGCAAGCTAGGGAAGAGAAAGAGGCCAGTAGTGACTCAGTCCGAATCTGAAAGTCTCAAAACTAGGGAAGCCGACAGTGTAGCCTTAGTCTATGGCCAAAGGCCCAAGAGTCTCCTGCAAACCACTTGGTGTAAGTCCAAGAGTCCAAAGGCCAGAGAACCTGGAGTCTGATGTCCAAGGGCTGGGGGAATGGAAGGAAGCATTCAACATGAGAAAGAGAAGACACCCAAGACCCATCAAGCAAAGTTATCCCATCTTCTATGGCTGCTTTGTTTTTGCTGGGTTAGAGCTGATTGGATGGTGCCCACCCACACTGAGGATAGGTTTTCCTCTGCCAGTCCACTGACTCAAATGCCAGTCTCCTCTGACAACACACACACAGACACAGCCAGAAACAATACTTTACTAGCCATCTAGGCATCCTTCAATACAATCAAATTAACACCTAATATTAACCATCACACTGCTTGAATGTTTTATTTTGAGAAGTATCTGTTCATGTCCTTTACCTGTTATTTAATGGGGTTATTTTTTGCTTGTTAATGTATGTAAGCTTCTTATAGATTCTGCGTATTAGACCTTTGTCAGATGCATAATTTTTCAATTATCTCTCTTTGCTGATAATATGATTCTATACCTATAAAACCCTAAAGAGTCTTCTTCTAGAAATGATAAACAACTTCAGTAAATTTTAGGATATAAAATCGATGTACAAAAATCGGTAGCATTTCTATACACCAATAACATTATAGTTGAAAACCAAATCAAGAACACAATTCCATTTACCATAGACACACACATACACAGAGACACACACGATACCTAGAAATACAGCTAGCCAACGAGGTGAAATATTTCTACAAGGAGAACTACAAAACACTGCTGAAAGAAATCAGAGACAAGACAAATAAATGGAAAAGTACCCCATGCTTATGGATTGGAAGAATCATTATGGTTAAAATGGCCATACTGCCCAAATCAATTTAAAGATTCAACACTATTTCTATCAAACTACCAACATCATTTTTTCATAGAATTAGAAAACCTTATTCTAAAATTCATATGGAACCAAGAAAGAGCCCAAATAGACAAAGCAATTCTAAACAAAAAGAACAAAGCTGGATCCCTCATATCACGACTTCGAACTATGCTATAAGGCTACAGTAACCAAAGATCATGGTACTGGTACAGAAACAAGTACATAGAAAATGGAACAGAATAGATGATCCAGAAATAAAGTTGAACATCTACAACCATAGGACCTTTTATAGTGTCAGCAAAAATAAACAATGGGGAAATGAATCCCTATTCAATAAATGGTATTGGCCTAACTGGCTAGCCATATGAAGAAGAATGAAATTGAACCCTTACCTTTCACCATATACAAAAATTAACTTCAGATGAATTAAAGATTTAAATGTAAGACCTCAAACTCTAAAAATCCTAGAAGAAAACCTAGGAAATACCATTATTGACGTTGGCCATGACTAATAATTTGTGGCTAAATCCTCAAAAGCAATTGCAACAAAAACAAAAATTGACAAGTGGAACCTAATTTAACTAAAGTTTTTCTCCACAGTAACTTTATGTAAATGGAAACTAAGCCTAAGAGTGTTTAGTTGTGTTGCTGAAGTCACACAGCTAGTAACTGTCAGAGCTAGGATTTTATACCAGACAATCTGGCTCTTGGCTTTTTATGATTGGAAACAATTTTTGTGCCCTATAATGAATTAAGCATTGAAGAAGAATATAAAAGAGAAAACTTGGGGATCAAAATATTCTAGGCTAAGAGCTAAACAAACCAACAATTAGATAGTTCATCCTGCAAGTAAACATAAGATACAGAGACATCTTTGGGGCTGAGAAAGTTTCTGAAAGAAGATGAATTTTGATCTTAAAATTAGAAGAGGATAAGGAATGAGGAGTGAAGTGGGAAAGGTATACCATGTAGACAGATATGTTGTTCAAGATTATAGATGTATGCCAGCATATGGCATTTTGGGAAATACAAAAAATTTAGAATGGCTGGAATAAAGGGGCTTGCTGTGTTGCAGTAAGGGAGGTCGAATGGGAGACAGGAACAATCATTTTATGAAGCGCCTTTCATGCCTTGTAATAAGCTGTGGCCTGATCCACCCTCAAGAAAGGTAAATATCTATTTATCTAGTGAGTTTATATCTACTGACCCAACCACAAATGGTGTCATGAGTTTCCATGATTGTGGCACTGAGCTGGGATACCTTAAATGACTTTGTGACTAACGATTGTCTGGTTAATGAAAACAGTGAAGATATAATTCCTATTTCAGGGGAGTCCAGACATGCCTCATGGTATTTAATGGGCTAAGTATTGTGGAATACATGAAACTTGTCTCATGAATGAAAATGGTAAAATCACTGAGTGAACCAAAGGGAATCCTCAAGTGGATAAGAAATAAAAGAGAAAAGGCAATAGTGGTGGAAAATCTCTATGATTTTTGAAAGCCCTAGTTGTGAAGTTGTAAAGTTCCTAAGCCTGCAGCATAGTGGGAAATTCTACATTACAAGTTATGACGATGCATCACTCCTCTTTCTCCCTGGAGTTGGGAAAACAAAGTGCTGTAGAGCTTTCAAAAATTAGTTTAACGTAGAATGCTCATTAGAAAACTGAGAAGGGTTCGGAGAGCAAAAAGGGAACAATGAAGTAACTAAGAGAATATTATCCATAGCAAACAGTTAATATCTCTCAGGCTAGGTGAACTACGTTTGAAGTTGTGAACACAGTTCAGAATCTTGGATTTGGAGCTGGCAATCGTGGCAGGACCATAAACCACCAAAGGAGCATTGGGAAGAAGCTTGGACATCACATGCAAGTGTCACATAGTGGATGCTGGACCACTGAAATTGCCACCTGGTTGATCTGAGGACTGCCTTGGGGGTGGGGGTAGGGTGCTGAGCCTTCTGAAAGAATGCTCAGAACTAATACTAGGATTGAGACTGAGGAAGACTCTTGACGTTGCATTTGCTAGAACTGCTGAAAAATGTTGAAATCAGCTGCTGCCCATCACTGGAAGATACCCAAATAAAAGACAATGACCCATCTGGGATGGACACAGAAGCCATAAACATAAGGCAGATTATATCTTCTCCCTTTATTCTGACTTTTAGTCTAATACTCGTGCTTCAGTGGCAGAATCTAACTAGAAGTCAACAGGAAAGAAGTCTAGAAAGTATAGCTCAATGTCTGTGACCCCTAACACATATAAAAGGATAACATACAGGAGGCTAGTAGTGGAGGCTGAGACCAAATGAGAAAATTATCAGTATGGTAAAGAGTGAAGTCTGCGAACCAGGAGACTGAGTATTCACCTTAGTCTGTGGGACTTCCATTCCACAGTGGACACGTAAGACCCCATACCCAGAGACAGTATTCACAAAGTAAAAAGAAGAAGGAGAGTCCTTCCACCACTTTAACTCTTCTAAAATTACCAGGTGAGGTTTTTTGTGTTGTTTTTACCCAAGAAAGGTAAGTGCCATTTATATGGTGAGTATGTATCTGCGTCTTATTTCTACTGACCCACTCACAAATGGTGTCATGGGTTCTCATGATTGTGACACTGAGCTGGGAAAGCTTAAATGACTTTGCAACTAACGATTGTCTGGTTAATGAAAAGAGCATGGATAAAATTCTTATTTCAGGGAAGGCCAGACATGCCTCATGGTACTTGGTGGCTTAAGAGTTGTGGAATACATGAAACTTGTGTCATGAATAGAAATAGCAAAATAACTAAGTGAATCAAAAGAAATCTTCAAGTGGATAAGAAACAAAAGAGAAAAATCAGTAGTGGTGGAATCCCATCACACTGCTATTGACCATTTTAGAAGCAGTAGACTGAAAGAAAAATAAATATAATACTAATGTTATCAGAAAAGGCAAGAAGCAAGCTGATGGTACTGTACTTTTTTTCTTTTTGGAATGAAATAGGGGATATTGCTTGTTTTCTTTTGTCTTTACAATATTGCCAAGCTATTTCTTTCTTTCTTTGTTCCTATGTTTGTCTGTTTAGCTGCTATTCTTCCACTAAGTCCTCCCTTCATTCCAGTAAGGTAGAGAAGTTGAGAGGAGGGATAGTGGAATGCAGTCACTGTTAAAATTTGAAGAGGCCTTTTGTGTACCAATAACTTCATTTTACTTTAAAGGAATAAATTCTTACTAGCTATATAGACACAGACACACACATACACACACACACACACAGAGACATACACACATGTACACATGTTATTAATACATAAATCAGGTTATATATATTTTGTGTCTTGTACAATCTTTATTCTAATTCTTTTACTTAGTTCATCTCCTTTTCTATTCTGTCTGCCCACCATCACTACTACCTTCCAGTTATTTCTCCATGCTTATGTAATTATATGTGAATATATATTAAAAAGTCATTTTAAAATGTATGATTATATTATACATACTTTTTGTATCTTTTTCCTCAAATAAGAGTATTTTACCAAAATACTCCATTTTTAAAGGTTGAATAATATTTCATTGCACATATACATACCATTTTATTTATTCATTTATCAATTGACAGACATTTAGACTTTTTCCATATCTTGACTATTGTGAATAATGGCACAGTAAACATTGGAGTGCTAATACTTTTTCATAATACTAATTTTAATTCCTTTGACTATATACCCAGAAGTAGAATTTCTGATTCTTATGGGAGTGCTATTTTTATTTTTTTGATGACTTTCCATACTCTTTTCTGTGGCAGCTGCACAATTTTGCATTCCTACCAACAGTGTTCAAGTGTTCCAGTGTATCTATACCCTGGCCAATGCTTATTATTTCCTGTTCTTTTGATTGTGGCCATTAAATTTGTGTGAGGTAATATTTCATTTTGGTTTTAATTGTCATTTCCCTTATGATTAATGACATCAAACATCTCTTTATATACCCAATGACTATTTGTATATCTCCTTTAGAAAAGTGTCTGTTCAAGTCTTAGCCCATTTTAAAAGTTGGGTTATGAATGTCTTGCAGTGGAGTTATATGAGTTCCTTATATATTATATATTTTGGAAATTGTCCCCTTATCTGATACATGACTTGCACATATTTTCTCTCATTCAGTAGGTTCTCTGTCACCTATTGTTTCCTTTGCTGTACAATATTTGTTTTTTTGAAACAGAGTCATCGCTCTGTCCCCCAGGCTGGAGTGCAGTGGCACGATCTCGGCTCACTGAAAGCTCTGCCTCCTGGATTCATGCCATTCTCTTGCCTCAGCCTCCCAAGTAGCTGGTACTACAGGCCTCCACCACCACACCTGGCTAATTTTTTGTATTTTTTAAGTAGAATGGGTTTACACCGTGTTAGCCAGGATGGTCTCAATCTCCTGACCTCGTGATCCACCTGCCTTGGCCTCCCAAAGTGCTGGGATTACAGGCTTCAACCACCATGCCTGGCTGCTGTACAAATTTTTTTAAAAAGTACAGAAAAAAATTTCCTTTTTTAAGGAAAGCTTTTAAAAGAAGATGACAATCTAAACAAAATTTCCCTGTTAATGTCAAGAATATTTGTTTTTGCCATTATAAGCACTGCTACTACAAACATACTTACACATGTAGATTTACTACAATTGCTTTGAATTCTAAGAGAAAGGTTTCGAGAAGTGGTATTACTGCATTAAAATATATTGGTATTTTTAATTTTAATAGATATCTCCAGATTGGTCTCCAAAAAGCTGTTAAAAATTCACATTCACTTTCAATATACGAACACGTTTTTATGTTAACCCCTCCCAGCAATAGACTCTAGATATTAAAAACTTCTTATGCAATCTACATTATGATTATCTCTCAAATCAGTCATTTGCTTATTAAATAATTGTAATATATTTTCTATACAAATACACAATCAAATATGCATATATTATTTTTATAAAATTAAAGTATCCTCTGATTCTAGATTTATTTTTATAACAAGCCTTAAATCTATGTAAAATTATTTTGTATAAAACAGAAGAATGGAGTCAATGTTTATCTTTTCCCATTGGTTAGCCAGACATTATCATTGGTTTAATAATGTCATTTCACGCTGAATTGACTATCAGTCTCTTCTTACATTAAATTCTTACATATGCTGGAACATATTTTATAAATGCTTTCCTCTGTTTTGAATGATTTAACTGCAGAGCAGTAACTGATATTGAATAGGATACATACCCCTCCACAACTACATATATACAAACACAAATCCAAAAAGACCTTTTGCATGTGTGAATGTCTGTATATGTGTGCATGTGTAATTTTCTTGATTTTTCTTAAATACATATACTATTTTTTTAATTTTTTTTTATTATTATACTTTAAGTTCTAGGGTACATGTGCATAATGTACAGGTTTGTTACATGTGTATACTTGTGCCATGTTGGTGTGCTGCACCCATCAACTCGTCAGCACCCATCAATTCATCATTTATATCAGGTATAACTCCCAATGCAATCCTTCCCCCCTCCCCCCTCCCCCTCCCCATGATAGGCCCCAGTGTGTGATGTTCCCGTTCCCGAGTCCAAGTGATCTCATTGTTCAGTTCCCACCTATGAGTGAGAACATGCGGTGTTTGGTTTTCTGTTCTTGTGATAGTTTGCTAAGAATGATGGTTTCCAGCTGCATCCATGTCCCTACAAAGGATGCAAACTCATCCTTTTCTATGGCTGCATAATATTCCATGGTGTATATGTGCCACATTTTCTTAATCCAGTCTGTCACTGATGGACATTTGAATTGATTCCAAGTTTTTGCTATTGTGAATACTGCCGCAATAAACATACGTGTGCATGTGTCTTTATAGCAGCATGATTTATAATCCTTTGGGTATATACCCAGTAGTGGGATGGCTGGGTCATATGGTACATATAGATCTAGATCCTTGAGGAATCGCCATACTGTTTTCCATAATGGTTGAACTAGTTTACAATCCCACCAACAGTGTAAAAGTGTTCCTATTTCTCCACATCCTCTCCAGCACCTGTTGTTTCCTGACTTTTTGTTTTTGTTTTTGTTTTTTTTTTTTGAGACGGAGTCTCGCTCTGTCGCCCAGGCTGGAGTACAGTGGCTGGATCTCAGCTTACTGCAAGCTCCGCCACCCGGGTTTACGCCATTCTCCTGCCTCAGCCTCCCGAGTAGCTGGGACTACAGGTGCCCGCCACCTTGCCTGGCTAGTTTTTTGTATTTTTTTAGTAGAGACGGGGTTTCACTGTTTTAGCCAGGATGGTCTCGATCTCCTGACCTCGTGATCCGCCCATCTCGGCCTCCCAAAGTGCTGGGATTACAGGCTTGAGCCACCGCGCCCGGCCTGTTTCCTGACTTTTTAATGATTGCCATTCTAACTGGTGTGAGATGGTATCTCATTGTGGTTTTGATTTGCATTTCTCTGATGGCAAGTGATGATGAGCATTTTTTCATGTGTCTGTTGGCTGTATGAATGTCTTCTTTTGAGAAATGCCTGTTCATATCCTTTGCCCACTTTTTGATGGGGTTGTTTCTTTTTTTCTTGTAAATTTGTTTGAGTTCTTTGTAGATTCTGGATATCAGCCCTTTGTCGGATGAGTAGATTGCAAAAATTTTCTCCCATTCTGTAGGTTGCCTGTTCACTCTGATGGTAGTTTCTTTTGCTGTGCAGAAGCTCTTTAGTTTAATGAGATCCCATTTGTCAATTTTGGCTTTTGCTGCCATTGCTTTTGGTGTTTTAGACATGAAGTCCTTGCCCATGCCTATGTCCTGAATGGTACTACCTAGGTTTTCTTCTAGGGTTTTTATGTTATTAGGTCTAACATTTAAGTCTCTAATCCATCTTGAATTAATTTTCGTATAAGGAGTAAGGAAAGGATCCAGTTTCAGCTTTCTACTTACGGCTAGCCAATTTTCCCAGCACCATTTATTAAATAGGGAGTCCTTTCCCCATTTCTTGTTTCTCTCAGATTTGTCAAAGATCAGATGGCTGTAGATGTGTGGTATTATTTCTGAGGACTCTGTTCTGTTCCATTGGTCTATATCTCTGTTGTGGTACCAGTACCATGCTGTTTTGGTTACTATAGCCTGGTAGTATAGTTTGAAGTCAGGTAGCGTGACGCCTCCAGCTTTGTCCTTTTGACTTAGGATTGTCTTGGCAATGCGGGCTCTTTTTTGGTTCCATATGAACTTTAAAGCCGTTTTTTCCAGTTCTGTGAAGAAACTCATTGGTAGCTTGATGGGGATGGCATTGAATCTATAAATCACCTTGGGCAGTATGGCCATTTTCATGATATTGATTCTTCCTATCCATGAGCATGGTATGTTCTTCTATTTGTTAGTGTCCTCTTTTATTTCACTGAGCAGTGGTTTGTAGTTCTCCTTGAAGAGGTCCTTGACATCCCTTGTAAGTTGGATTCCTAGGTATTTTATTCTCTTTGAAGCAATTGTGAATGGAAGTTCATTCCTGATTTGGCTCCCTGTTTGTCTGTTACTGGTGTATAAGAATGCTTGTGATTTTTGCACATTAATTTTGTATCCTGAGACTTTGCTGAAGTTGCTTATCAGCTTAAGGAGATTTTGGGCTGAGACGATGAGGTTTTCTAAATATACAATCATGTCATCTGCAAACAGGGACAATTTGACTTCTTCTTTTCCTAACTGGATACCCTTGATTTCTTTCTCTTGCCTGATTGCCCTAGCCAGAACTTCCAACACTATGTTGAATAGGAGTGGTGAGAGAGGGCATCCCTGTCTTGTGCCAGTTTTCAAAGGGAATTTTTCCAGTTTTTGCCCATTCAGTATGATACTGGCTGTGGGTTTGTCATAAATAGCTCTTATTATTTTGGGGTACGTTCCCCCAATACCGAATTTACTGAGCGTTTTTAGCATGAAGGGCTGTTGAATTTTGTCAAAAGGCTTTTCTGCATCTATTGAGATAATCATGTGGTTCTTGTCTTTGGTTCTGTTTATATGCTGGATTACGTTTATTGATTTGCGAATATTGAACCAGAATTGCATCCCAGGGATGAAGCCCACTTGATAATGGTGGATAAGCTTTTTGACGTGCTGCTGAATCCAGTTTGCCAGTATTTTATTGAGGATTTTTGCATCGATGTTCATCAGGGATATTGGTCTAAAATTTTCTTTTTTTGTTGCGTCTCTGCCAGGCTTTGGAATCAGGATGATGTTGACCTCATAAAATGAGTTAGGGAGGATTCCATCTTTTTCTATTGATTGGAATAGTTTCAGAAGGAATGGTGCCAGCTCCTCTTTGTACCTCTGGTAGAATTCAGCTGTGAATCCATCTGGACCTGGACGTTTTTTGGTTGGTAGGCTATTAATTATTGCCTCAATTTCAGAGCCTACTATTGGTCTATTCAGGGATTCTGAATCCTGGTTTAGTCTTGGAAGAGTGTAAGTGTCCAGGAAATTATCCATTTCTTCTAGATTTTCTAGTTGATTTGCGTAGAGGTGTTTATAGTATTCTCTGATGGTAGTTTGTATTTCTGTGGGGTTGGTGGTGATATCCCCTTTATCATTTTTTATTGCATCTATTTGATTCTTCTCTCTTTTCTTCTTTATTAGTCTTGCTAGCGGTCTGTCAATTTTGTTGATGTTTTCAAAAAACCAACTCCTGGATTCATTGATTTTTTGGAAGATTTTTTGTGTCCCTATCTCCTTCAGTTCTGCTCTGATCTTAATTATTTCTTGCCTTCTGCTAGCTTTTGATTGTGTTTGCTCTTGCTTCTCCAGTTCTTTTAATTGTGATGTTAGAGTGTCAGTTTTAGATCTTTCCAGCTTTCTCTTGTGGGCATTTAGTGCTATAAATTTCCCTCTACACACTGCTTTAAATGTGTCCCAGAGATTCTGGTATGTTGTATCTTTGTTCTCATTGGTTTCACAGAACATCTTTATTTCTGCCTTCATTTTGTTATGTACCCAGTAGTCATTCAGGAGCAGGTTGTTCAGTTTCCATGTAGTTGAGCAGTTTTGATTGAGTTTCTTAGTCCTGAGTTCTAGTTTGATTGCACTGTGGTCTGAGAGACAGTTTGTTATAATTTCTGTTATTTTACATTTGCTAAGGAGTGCATTACTTCCAATTATGTGGTCAATTTTGGAATAAGTGTGATGTGGTGCTGAGAAGAATTTATATTGTGTTGATTTGGGGTGGAGAGTTCTATAGATGTCTGTTAGGTCCGCTTGGTGCAGAGATGAGTTCAATTCCTGGATATCCTTGTAACTTTCTGTCTCGTTGATCTGTCTAATGTTGACAGTGGAGTGTTGAAGTCTCCCATTATTATTGTATGGGAGTCTAAGTCTCTTTGTAAGTCTCTAAGGACTTGCTTTATGAATCTGGGTGCTCCTGTATTGGGTGCATATATATTTAGGATAGTTAGCTCTTCCTGTTGAATTGATCCCTTTACCATTATGTAATGGCCTTCTTTGTCTCTTTTGATCTTTGATGGTTTAAAGTCTGTTTTATCAGAGACTAGGATTGCAACCCCTGCTTTTTTTTTGTTCTCCATTTGCTTGGTAGATCTTCCTCCATCCCTTTATTTTGAGCCTATGTATGTCTCTGCATGTGAGATGGGTCTCCTGAATACAGCAGACTGATGGGTCTCGACTCTTTATCCAGTTTGCCAGTCTGTGTCTTTTAATTGAAGCATTTAGTCCATTAACATTTAAGGTTAATATTGTTATGTGTGAACTTGATCCTGCCATTATGATATTAACTGGTTATTTTGCCCATTAGTTGATGCAGTTTCTTCCTAGCCTCGATGGTCTTTACATTTTGGCATGTTTTTGCAATGGCTGGTACCGGTTGTTCCTTTCCATGTTTAGGGCTTCCTTCAGGGTCTCTTGTAAGGCAGGCCTGGTGGTGACAAAATCTCTAAGCATTTGCTTATCTGTAAAGGATTTTATTTCTCCTTCACTGATGAAACTTAGTTTGGCTGGATATGAAATTCTGGGTTGAAAATTCTTTTCTTTAAAAATGTTGAATATTGGCCCCCACTCTCTTCTGGCTTGTAGAGTTTCTGCCGAGAGGTCTGCTGTTAGTCTGTTGGGCTTCCCTTTGTGGGTAACCCGACCTTTCTCTCTGGCTGCCCTTAAGAATTTTTCCTTCATTTCAACTTTGGTGAATCTGGCAATTATATGTCTAGGAGTTGCTCTTCTCAAGGAGTATCTTTGTGGCATTCTCTGTATTTCCTGAATTTGAATGTTGGCCTGCCCTACTAGGTTGGGGAAGTTCTCCTGGATGATATCCTGAAGAGTGTTTTCCAACTTCGTTCCATTTTCCCCCTCACTTTCAGGCACCCCAATCAGACGTAGATTTGGTCTTTTTACATAATCCCATACTTCTTGCAGGCTTTGTTCATTTCTTTTTCTTCTTTTTTCTTTAGGTTTCTCTTCTCGCTTCATTTCATTCATTTGATCCTCAATCGCTGATACTCTTTCTTCCAGTTGATCAAGTCGGTTACTGAAGCTTGTGGATTTGTGACGTATTTCTCATATCATGGTTTTCATCTCTGTCATTTCATTTATGACCTTCTCTGCATTAATTATTCTAGCTATCAATTCTTCCACTCTTTTTTCAAGATTTTTAGTTTCTTTGCGCTGGGTACGTAATTCCTCCTTTAGCTCTGAGAAGTTTGATGGACTGAAGCCTTCTTCTCTCATCTCGCCAAAGTCATTCTCTGACCAGCTTTGATCCGTTGCTGGCGATGAGCTGCGCTCCTTTGCAGGGGGAGATGCGCTCTTATTTTGTGAATTTCCAGCTTTTCTGCCCTGCTTCTTCCCCATCTTTGTGGTTTTATCTGCCTCTGGTCTTTGATGATGGTGACGTACTGATGGGGTTTTGGTATAGGTGTTCTTCCTGTTTGATAGTTTTCCTTCTAATAGTCAGGACCCTCAGCTGTAGGTCTGTTGGAGATTGCTTGAGGTCCACTCCAGACCCTGTTTGCCTGGGTATCAGCAGCAGAGGTTGCAGAAGATAGAATATTGCTCAACAGCAAGTGTACCTGTCTGATTCTTCCTTTGGAAGCTTCCTCTCAGGGGTGTACTCCACCCTGTGAGGTGTGGGGTGTCAGACTGCCCCTAGTGGGGGATGTCTCCCAGTTAGGCTACTCAGGGGTCAGGGACCCACTTGAGCAGGCAGTCTGTCCCTTCTCAGATCTCAACCTCCGTGTTGGGAGATCCACTGCTCTCTCCAATGCTGTCAGACAGAGTCGTTTGCGTCTGTAAAGGTTTCTGCTGCTTTTGTTGTTGTTTTTGTTAACTGTGCCCTGTCCCCAGAGGTGGAGTCTACAGAGACAGGCAGGTTTCCTTGAGCTGCTGTGAGCTCCACCCAGTTCGAGCTTCCCAGCGGCTTTGTTTACCTATTTAAGCCTCAGCAATGGTGGACGCCCCTCCCCAAGCCTGGCTGCTGCCTTGTGGTTAGATCGCAGACTGCTGTGTTAGGAATGAGGGAGGCTCCGTGGCCGTGGTACCCTCCCAGCCAGGTGTGGTTATAATCTCCTGGTGTGCCCGTTTGCTTAAAGTGCAGTATTGGGGTGGGAATTACCCGATTTTCCAGGTGTTGTGTGGCTCAGTTCGCCTGGCTAGGAAAAGGGATTCCCTTCCCCCTTGCGCTTCCCAGGTGAGGCGATGCCTCGCCCTGCTTCAGCTCTCGCTGGTCGGGCTGCAGCAGCTGACCAGTACCGATTGTCCGGCACTCCCCAGTGAGAAGACCCCAGTACCTCAGTTGAAAATGCAGAAATCACCGGTCTTCTGTGTCGCTCGCGCCAGGAGTTGGAGACTGGAGCTGTTCCTATTCGGCCATCTTGCTCCGCCCCCCAAATACATATTCTTAACAAATATTTTTTGCTATTTTGTCCAATATCTCAACAATCCCTACTGTCTCTAATTGGAATTACACCATTAATAGTGAATGTAAATGTACAACAAACATTATTTTGAAATATAAATATACTTTTGGGACAATTTTAGTTTTATCACAGTAAGTTTTTCATTTCAAACCATTATATTATTCGTTTAGGTCTTATTGTTTTCCCAGATGTTATACTTTTTATGATAGGGCTATGTCTGTCTTATTAAGATGATTAACAATTGTATATACTTGTATAGCTTAAATACTTTAAAACAAAAGTTTTATTTCTTCCATATAAACTAAGTTCAGTATTTCATACTGTATCCTGTGTTTTCCTCTGGTCCTTTGATTACTTTTTCTAGTTACAGCAAGGTATGATTTCTTTCATTTTCTTTTTGTTTTAATTTGAATATTTTATTATACCTTCTCATGCTATTAATGGCCATCTTCCTATATATGCTTTCTATTTAGATAAATAAATTTCTCTATTTTTATTAGAAAACAACATACCAACCCTTTCTGTATCTAAATGCATTGTCTTGCCAAGATGCTGTATTTCCCCAACTTCTACTTCAAGATAAGTTTAGAATATTCTGACATTCTTTCCTCCCTGCAACTCTCTACCCTTGTTACCTGCCCTGAATGAAACTTTTTGAATGATTTCACTTACTTCTCTTTATTTTCCTCTGTTTAGTTTGCATTATTTATGAATTTCAAGACAATTATTTTTATCTGTTGGGTTTTAAATATGTGTGTGTGTATGTATGTGTGTGCGCATGCATGTGTGTATAAAGAAGCAGAGAAAGAGACAGAGAGAAAATGAGAGAGTATATGTTTTGTTAGAGAAACCAAAGAACATTGATCAGCATTGTTTATTTTTCTTTGTCGTCTTCTATACTAAGTTCTAAACTATTATATTTATTGTTATTTAGAATCCTTCTTTGTGTTGTTTTTCTAAGATGTCATAAATAATTACATTTATTTCAGTGTTTTAATTCCATCTTGACAGATGATAAATCACATTTATCTTGAATATAATATTGTTGGGTTAGTCCCATTCTCCCCATAATCAGCAGATGCTATTCCACTGACTTAAAGCATACAAAATTATGCATGGAATGCCTGAATTTTATTCCTTTTCTGTAATTTTTTATTTAAAACCTAAAGTTATTAAAATGTTTTTTTTTTATTCAGAATGTAGAATTTTTTAAACTATGTCCTTTAAGAATAAACAAATGGAGAATGATGGACTAGAAGGCTCCACCAATCATCTCCCTGACAAGAAACATCAATTTAACAACTATTAGCACAGAAAAAAGAAAAAAACAAAAGAAAACAAACAAACAAAAAAAAACCCACCTTTCTAAGAGCCGAAAACCAGGTGATCCCTCATAGTACCTACCTGGTTTTAACTATGTATTACTGAAAAAGACACCTAACAGATAGAAAAAGTCTTCAATCTCCACTTGCCTCCAATGGAAACACAACAACACTAAAACCTATGGGATATAGCAAAAGCTATACTAAGTGGGAAGTTTATAGCTCTAAGTGCCCACATCAAAAAAGACAAAAAACTTCAAAGAAAATATCTAACAATGCATCTTAAAGAACTAAAATAGCAAGAGCATACCAAACCCAAAATAGTGGAAGAAAAGAAATTACAAAGATCAGAGCAGAGATAAATGATTGAAATGAAGAAAATAATACAATAAATCAATGAAACAAAAAGTAGGTTTTTTGAAAAGTTGAACAAAATTAACAAACCTTTAGCCAGACTAAGAAATAAGGAGAGAAGATCCAAATAACATCAGAAATGTAAAAGGAGACATTGCAACTGATACTGCAGAAATTCAAGGGATCATTACTGGCTACTACAAGCAATTATATGCCAATAAATTGGAAAATCTAGACGAAATGGACAAATTCCTAGAACACATAAAATCTACAAACATTGAACCAGGAAGAAATCTAAAATCTGAACAGAATCTAATTCACCAGTGAAGTTATCTTTACTGGGATAATTTTTTGCCGGGAGAATGCATCATTACTGAGAAAATATTTACTAAATATTTAAAGAAGACCTAATACCAAGCCTGCTCAAACTATTTTGAAAAATAGAGAAGAAGAGAGTACTTCCAAACTCATTCTATGAAGCCAGTATTACCCTGATACCAAAACCAGACAAAGACACCTAATAATATTAAACTACAGGGCAATATCTCTGACAAATATTATGCAAAAATCCTCAACAAAATACTAGCAAATCAAATTCAGCAAGACATTAGAAAGATCATTCATCATGACCAAGTGGGGTCTATCCCTGGGAGGCAAGAATGGTTCAACATAGGCAAGTCAAACAATGTGGTCCATTATATCAACAGATTGAAGACTAAAAACCATATGATAATTTCAATTGATGCTGAAAAAGCATTTGATAAAATTTAATATCCCTCTAAGATAAAAACCGTCAAAAAACTGGGTATAGAAGTAGCATACATCAACATAATAAAAGCCATATGTGACAGACAAACTCGCAGCTAGTATCATACTGAATGGGGAAAAACTGAAAGTCTTCCTCCTAAGATTTAGAACATGACAGGACACCCACTTTTACCACTGTTATTCCACATAGTATTGGAAGTCCTCGCTAGAGCAATCAAACAAGAGAAAGAAATAAATGTCATCCAAATTGAAATGGAAGAAGTCAAATTATCGTTGTTTGCAGATTATATAATCTTATATTTGGGAAAACCTAAAGACTCCATGAAAAAACAATTATAACTGTTAAACAAATTCAGTAAAGTTGCAGGATACAAAATCAACATGCAAAAATCAGTAGCATGTCTATATCCCAAAAGTGAGAAATCTGAAAAAGAAATTAAAAATATAATCCCATTTACAGTAGCCAAACATAAAATTAAATACTTAGAAATTAACCAGAGGTATGAAAGACCTCTATAATGAAAACTATAAAACATTGAGAAAAGAAATGGAAGAGAACACCAAAAAATTGAAAAATATTTTGTGTTCATAGATCAGAGGAAACAATATTGTTAAAATGCCCATAACACCCAAATCAATCTACAGATTTAAAGCAATCCCTATTAAAATACCAATGACATCCTGCACAGAAATAGACGAAGCAATCCTGAAAGTTATATGGAACCACAAAAGATCCAGAATGGCCAAAACTATCCTAAGCAAAAATAATAAAACTGAAAGAATCACACTTATTTTATAATATAATATATTATAATAATACAATATATTATATAATGTAACATAGTATAATCACTTTAAATTATACTGTAGGACTATAGTAACCAAAATAGCATTCCATTGGCATAACACACACACACACACACACACACACACACACACACACAGACCAATGGGACAGAAAAGACGACCCATAAATCCACACACTTAACATTGAACTTATTTTTGATGAATATCCCAAGGACATACACTGGGGAAAAGCTAGTCTCTTCAATAAATGGTGCTGGGAAAACTGGATATCCATATGCAAAAGAATGAAATTAGACACCTGTCTCTCACCATATTAAAAAATCAAATCAAAATGGACTAAAGACTTAAATCTAAGACCTCAAACTATGAAACTCCTCCAGGAAAACATTGGAGAAAATCTCCAAGACATTGGTCTGGGCAGAAATTGCTTGAGCAATACTCCACAAGCACAGGAAACCAAAGCAAAAATAGACAAATGGGATCACATCAAGTTAAAAAGCCTCTGCACATGAAAGGAAACAATCAACTAAATGAGGAGTCAGTCTACAGACTGGGATAAAATATTTGCAATCTACCCATTCATCAGGGGCTTAAAAAAAAAAAAAAAATATATAAGGAGCTCAAACAACCCTATAGAAAAAAAATCTAATAATCTGATTAAAAATAACAAAAGATTTGGATAGACATTTATCAAACGAAGATATACAACTGGCCAACAGACAGATGAAAAAGTGCTCAACATCATTATCAGAGACATGCAAATAAAAATTACAATGAGATATCATCTCACCCCAGTTAAAATGCCTTACATTTAAAAGACAGACAATTATAAATGCTAGTGAGGATGTTGACAAATGGGAACCCTCATACACTGTTGGTGGGAATGTTAGTTAGTAAAACCGGTATGCAGAACAGTTTGAAACTTCCTCAAAAAACTAAAAATTGAACTACTATAGGATCCAGCAATCCCACTGCTGTGTATATACCCCAAAGAAAGAAAATGAGCAAATCAAAGAGGTATCTGCACTGCCATGTTTGTTGTAGTACTCTTCACAATAGCTAATATTTGGAAGCAACCTCAGGGTCCATCAAAAGTTGCAGGACACAAAATCAACTTACAAAAATCAGAAGCATTTTTGTTTCCCAAAAGTGAGCAATCAGAAAAAGAAATACAAAATCCACTCCCATTTGTAATATCCACACATAAAATTAAATACCTAGGAATCAACCAAAGAAGTGAAAAATACCTCTATAATGAATGAACAAATAAAGCAAATGTGGTACATATACATAATGGATTACTGTTTAGCTATAAAAAAGAATAAGATTCTGTCATTTGCAACAACATGGATGGAACAGAAGGTCATTGTGTTAAGTGAAAAAAGCCAGGCACAGGAAGACAAACATTGAATATTCTCACTTATTTTGGGGATCTGAAAATTAAAACCATTTAACTCATGGACATAGAGAGTAGGATAGTTACCAGAGGCTACAAACTATAGTGGGGGCTGGAGGGGAGGTAGGGATTGTTAATGGGTACAAGAAAAAGAAATAACGAATAAGACATATACTATTTGATTGCACAACAGGGTGACTACAGTTGATAATAGTTTAATTGTATATTTCAAAAAAACTAAGCGTGTAATTGGATTGTTTGTAACACAAAGGATAAATGCTTCAGGGGATGGATATATCCCATTATATCACATTGCATGCCTATATCAAAATATCTCCTGTACTCTACAAATATAGTCTACAATTTTTTAAAAAAAATTAAAAAATTAATGTGTATTCTATTTTTTTTCACTGTTTCTGTTTTGTTGTATATATGTTATCGTTGCTCTGACGAATTTTCCTGTTTCCAGTTGTTGGGCTTTCTTAGATTCACAAATATTTGTTTTCTTAGTTGGTCTCTATATTACCTGAGAGTCCTACTGAGAACTGGTGATAAAGCAGGCCCTACTGTTAGAGTCCTGGTTCTATCTCAAGTTCAGGGGAGAGGTGGATCACCCCACTCACTCATTTCGTTTCTAGCTTCCTTCACTTCTTCTGGTCACAGAGAGGCCAGAAAGATCAGACATGTAAGGTCAATGTCAACTTTCTCTGAGTTTCTATAGATATTTACAGAGCTCTTCGGGTTCTTACATTTGGATTTCCAACACTAGTTATGAGGAAACAAAGTGAACCAGAGAAGAGAACTCAATTTCTCACGGGTTATCAGTTGAAAAAAGGCCTCAGCAGGCCTCCTGTTTTGCTCTGGAGAGGGTTAATGTGATCGTGAATCAATTATTTATCTAATCAACTAAGAGAGTATTTGATTGTTTGTTAATCTGTGATTGAAGCTATTTCTCAATATAGACATGTCTAAAACATAATTATTCATACATAAAATGTACCATTTTCTTTCAAGTCTCTAGTCTAGGACAGATAAAGAATAATCATATATGTATAATATGTTATATAAACATATATATACACACATATAAACCTGGTAACTAATTTACATTTAAATCTTAGTTTCTTAATCTGAAAAATAAAGTTAATTTCTCCTATCTTGTAGAATGATAGGGTGTGTCAGAAATGATGGCTATAAAGCAGAAAGATTGTGAATATAAATCAGTACCTGGCTCAGAGTTGGCTGTCAATTCATGTTGACTATTATTTATCATTATTAATATTAGCATAAGCCATAATGAATGAGTGAATTCCAGTTACATTATTCATAGCCACAGCAAAAGTAAGAGTATAATATTTAATTGATTCTCAAATATTATTATATAATGACTATCTCCAGGCATTGTGTCACATTCGGTGAAAACAAAAGTTAACAATACAGGAGTTTAGTTCTCAAGGGTTTGATCTTTATTTTGAAGCATATTAATTTCTAATTCAGAAGGCTCCAAATTATTATAGTTAATTACTATTAAATATTATCACAGAATAATTAATATTGTAAGAGACTTTAATGTATGCCAGATACAGATCTAAGTACCGTGTGTCTGTGAGTGTGTGGATGTATGAATGCGTATATACTGATAACAATCTTACATAATAACATGTACTGTGATTGCTTCTATTACCTCCACTTTGCTGACAAACAAACTGAGGCACAGAAAGATTATCATCAACTACCTAAGATCTACAACAGATAAATTACAGAAAATCTGGGTTTTGAACTCAGATATCTGTCTCCAAAGTTCACACTGAAAATCATTTTATTCAGTGTGTTGTGAAAAGAGAACACACACATACACTTAGAAACAAACTCTTAGATTGAATGAATTCCCAACCACAACCAAGCTAGTTAAAGAGTTGAGCAGCGGATTTAATTGCAAGATTGCAGCACTCACTGATTATGGTTGTTAAAAATTATTCAATACAAGATCCATTGTGTTTTTGGTGATGATCTTACTTAACTGATCATTCGGTTCATAGCCCTGACCACAATGTAAAGCAGAGATTTGTTTTAGCATCATATTTAATCTAGGGGCATGAAGGATCAAGATAACAATCAACATGAATACACTGTACGTGAAGGGTCTTATTTTGTGTGTGTGCTGAAGATGTTTCTAATAAGTCCCCAGAAGAATTTACCTTCAAGTAAGTGCTTCTAAATGTTACCATTTTTAATAGAATGCTAAAATAAAATGATAGTTCTAAATAATGATGTAATTACTACTGTCAAATAATTTATGTTAGAGATACATTCCCAAGCCCATGTCTGCTACACAATAAATGTTTAATGAAGTTGCTGTTCTTCAGATGGGACACTAATACTAAAAATCATTATATTAAAACACACCATCACTAACTGTGTGTGGAAAAAAAATGCAATTTCAATACATTTTTATAATGCAACTTCTTTTTTTTAAATTGTGTATTAGGAAAGTTTAAGTTACTATAGATTATTTATGTGAATCTTTTGCTTAATATGACTCTGATTTTCAGATTTAATTAAAAAGTTTTACAAATACAGAGTTTTTCTTAATCTCCATAGTCCCCCTACAGCTAACTGAAAGCAATTTCTACCATATCTATTTCCCATAGCAGTTACATTTATTCTATGTCGTGTGTGTGTACATTTTAAAAATCTGGGAAGAATGTGTGGGAGATTTGCAAATATCCCAACATGAAATAGCTACACATTTCTTCCTTAGGAGGAGTATTTCAGAGGCCAAGAGCAGTTAGAAGTCTGTATATAGTTGGTTTAATAGACTTCACATATCTGGCAGTCACTAAAAGATCAACATACTAAGAGAAATGCCTTTCTCCATCGTAGGTCTAAAACTTGCCCACTTCTTCCATGTGGAGTATTGAATGGAAAACTGTTTGGAGTAACATTTTCTCACTCTTTTTTATAATAGTGAAGACATAAAGTTTATTATGCTCTTGAGCCAGCTATTTCAAATGAAGCCAACCATTTCTGATTTCAGAGCAAGAACTAGAGGTCACAAAGAACCTTAATTGTTGGATATGGGCCACAATGTGCTGTCTTTCATAAATAAAGATGATACTATTAATATACCGGCAACAAGCCAGATATTGTAATTTTTTTCCCCTTCAGCAATAGTGACAGTTTTGTATCAATGTACTCATACTATCTTGCCTGGCCCTTCTTGTGACCAGTAGGATACTATTTGTCAGACTTCTAGTAGTGCAGACTGCACCCTGCGGATGTGAATCAGAGCACAGCCATGAGCCCTAAAGTGGGAAGTCAGCCTTGACTCAGTACAATGCACTAATTAACAGAGCTCACCAGCTACAGACTCATATGCTGTCTAATGAGGCAACTGGACAAAAGGGAACATGTCAGCTTAGAACAATTATGTCAGAGAAGTGTTGATCTGCTGCTTAAACTTTTGGAAAAAATAAAACTTAAAATGAAATCATCTAAACCACACTATAGCAATTTGAAGTGAGCCACGTGAACAAAAGTATATTATATATCACTCTATGTGATTAAAATTCATTTATGTTATTAACTAGTAGGAAAATAAAGAGAACTACTAAAATACCAGCAGTTAACTAAGAGCAAACAATGTATGATTGTATAATGTATACGTGTATACAATGTATAATACAGTGTATACTTCTACTAAATTCCTCTACAATTTTGAAAAAGTGGTGTAACAATGCATGTCCCTCCTTAATTCTTTTTGTGTAAATATACTCATATACATCTCTACAGAGACTGTTCCAAGCAAAAAAGACTAGCTATGGGAAGACTGGAAGTATACTAAGAGAAGAATGTTAGAGGAATTCAAAATTTATTAACATAATTTTAAATTCAAGCTTTGCTCTTTCCATTTTTTATACCTTTCCTTGATCCAAATATTTGAGTTACTTATTTGAGAATAATAGTGATCACTTACATTGAAATTATTTTCCAGGCACTATCATAACTTATTAAATGTCCCTAACAACCCCATGAGATTCTACTATTATTGCCCTGTTACTGATAAAGGAGTTGAAGCAATAAAAAGTTAATTAACTTGTCCATGCTCACAAAACCAGTTAACCAGTGAAGTTTATTTTTAAATCAAAGCAGTTTGCCTCTATACTGTGTTTTTCACCACTGTGCTGCAGTTCATTGTTAAAACACGGAATGCGTGTTAAGTAATTTTATGACTAAAGGACGGCAAAATATGAATTTATTGAGTTAAAACAAGACTTGTGTTCCCGGATTTTGCCATCTCTGACCCTAGTTAGATTCCCCTTTTTTTGGCTTTGATAGCGTTCTTTATAGTCTCTCTCATTGATTTTGCCATAATGGATTTTCTACCATTAGTGTTGGTGTGTGTCTCACTAAGCAGTGATCCTTTTAATGGCTGGAGACTGAAATCAAATCTTGTCATTAAAAAAAAAAAAATAGCATCATGCCTGATACAAAATAGGGAGGCATTACTGATTTGTGGAATTAACTAGTAGATTATTTACCTCATACTTAAATGTCTAGTTTAATATAGTTATACCATGATTCCCATTTTATTTCATGAAAGGAGAACTCCAAGTTTTGGGTGAGTTTTTGAAAAGTTTAATTTCAAACTCAGTTTAAGATGGATAAAGTTATTATAAGCACATCATTCTGGATAAAGATAGTGGATAATTTCCACACCCTGATTTGGAAGTCTAAACATCAAGAGTTCAATTTTAGACGTGGTAAAATTGGAACATAAATAAGCAAGCAGTTGGATATATGGGCTTAGATGGGAAATGCAGAAATGTGCAAACAAACAAAAGCTATCCAAACACCATTAAAAAAATACTTTTCTAAGTAGCTATGGCATCAAAAAAAAGGAAACAACTAATAATTATGATATCACTAAGAGGAAAAATACTTCGGGTAGCTAAAACGGTATACAGTGAAGTATGTATAAATATTAAACTTTCATTAAAACAAAATAAGGAATTGGCTAGGTCCGGTGGCTCATGCCTATAATCCAAGCACTTTAGGAGGCCAAGGTGGGTGTATCACCTGAGGTCAGGAGTTTGAAACTAGCCTGGCCAACATGGCAAAACCCCGCCTCTACTAAAAATGCAAAAAATAATTAGCTGGGCGTGGTGGCACATACCTGTAATCCCAGCTACTTAGGAGGCTGAGGCAGGAGAATTGCTTGAACCTGGGAGGTGGAGGTTGCAGTGAGCTGAGATCATGCCATCACACTCCAGGCTGGGCAACAAAAGTGAAACTCCATCTCAACAACAACAACAACAAAAAGGAATGAAGACAAAGAAATAAACATGCCATGCAATTCAAGAAGTATGTTGATGACTTTGCAGATATATGCATATATTCAAATCCATTAAATTTTATACATTAATTAACTGTAGGTTTTTTTTCATGTCAATTATACCTCAGTAAAGTGGTTAAAAAAAGTAGAAAGAATATCAAAACAAACTCAGGAACAAAAGAATTAAAATGACAAATTAAAATGATGTTTTCTAAAACATAACAAAATCAGAAATTATGACATGATAATAAGATCAATTATTATAAATAAAGTTTCAGCAGTGCTGCAAAGGAAATAACACTCAAATATAAAATTTTCTTTTTGATTCTCAGCAACGCAAGGTACTTCTATAGAAGGGTGCGTCCTTACAGATGGAGCAATGGGAGCACACACTTAGACAAGGGAGGGGAAGGGGTTCTTATCCCTGACGCATGTAGCCCCTGCTGCTGTGTCATTCCCCTATTGGCTAGAATTAGGCCACACAGGCTAAACTAATTTTGATTGGTTAATTTAAAGAGAGTGACAGGGTGAGTGGTTTGGTGGGAAGAATGGTTATGACAGAGCAGGTAATCAGAATGAGTCAGGGTGGGAGCAGGTAATCAAAAAAAGTTGCTTTATGAAGAAATTAAGTTTAAAAGTAGAAGGTAAAAAATTGAACATACTGACAGATTGATTATTTGAAAATAAATTTATAACTCATAGCTAACATCAATGAATGCAAAAATATAAAAAATAAATAATTAAACAATTTTAGAACAGTGGAAGGGAGTATAATCACAACAAGAAGAACTGAAAGTAAGAAATAATTACTGTTTGTGATAAGACAAAAGCATACACCATCTAATACTTAGGAAAAAAAGTTGAATATAGATTTTAGGAACCAGACCCTATTAAAGAGATGAACACATATGATTTCATAAGAAATATATTTCTCAAATTCAAAGAAGTGATATATCATAAGCTATTTCAATATTAAAACTCAAATCTTTTACTTCTCAAGTAAAAGGGAAAGGTGATCTGCAAATCATATGATAAAGCACTGTAATGCTAATACTCAGGTCTAACAACACAGGTGAACAACTTACCTCAAATGAGTCTTACTTCCATGTTATTAAATGAATAATACTATGGACGGCAAAATAATAGATCCTCAAAGATTTCCTCGCCCTAATCTAGAACCTGAGATTGTATTACCTTACAACGGCAAAGAGATTTGCAGTTGTGATTAAGGATACAGACCTTGACAATGGTGGTATTCCTGAATTATCCTAGCCCAGTGAGGCCAATTAATCTGCATTAATCCTTAAAAGAAAAATCTTTCCTAGCTGTGCTCAGAGAATGAGACATGATAGTAGAAGAAGAGTCCAAAATATGCTATGTGGCTGTAGCTTTGACAATAGAGGAAGGGGGCCACAAGACAAGAAAGGCAAAGATATCTAGAGGATGGAAAAGACAATGAAACAGATTCTTCCCTAGAAGCTTCAGAAATAAACTCAGTCCTGCCAAAAACTTAATTTTAGCCCATTGAAACCTATGCCAGAATTCTAAACCTTAGAACAATAAGCTGATAAATTTGTGTTGTTCAACTACTCTTTTTGTGGCAATTTGTTATGACAGCAATAGAATATTAATACAAATACTGAATGAAATTTATCTTAATATATATAGTACAATGTAAAACAACCATGAGTAAAATATTTCCATGAATAAGCTAATATGTTTTGGGAAATCAGGTAATATACATCATATTGTAGGCTTAAAGGAAAACACTCATACAGTCATTAGAAGTGATACTAAAAATGAGCATGAAACATAAATATACCTATTTTAAAATGCTAAAAACAATTTATTGAATGATATTACCTTAATAGAGCCTCATGCTCTTATACAATATGGGTGGGCACTATATGGTGTGGCTCTGTGTCCCCATCCAAATCTTATGTTGAATTGTAATCCCCAGTGTGGGGAGGGACCTGGTAGGAGGTGATTGGATCATGGGGGCAGATTTCTACCTTGCTGTTCTCATGAAATACTGAGTGAGTCCTCACAAGATCTGGTTGCTTAAAAGTGTTTAAAACTTCCCCCTTTATTCTCTCACTTGCTCTGCCATGGTAAGACACACTTACTCCCTCTTCACCTTCCACCATGAGTGGAAGTTTCCCGAGGCCTCTGAGCCATGCTTCCTGTATAGCCTGTGGAACTGTGAGTCAAGTAAACCTCTTTTTTTTTTTTTTTTTTAATAAATCACCCAGTCTCAGGTAGTTCTTTATAGCAGTGTGAGAATGAACTAATACAGAGAATTGTTACCAGGGGTGGGGCATTGCTATAAAGATATCTGAAAATGTGGAAGCAACTTTGGAACTCTGTACTGAGCAGAGGTGGGGACAGTTTTGAAGGATCAGAAGAAAACATGAAGATAAGGGAAAGTTTGGAACTTTCTAGATGCTTGTTTAATGGATACCACCAAAAAATTCTGATAGTGATATGAACAATGAAGTCCTGGCTGCAGTGATGCCAGATGGAGATAAGGAACTTACTGGGAACTGGAGTAAAGGTTACACTTGCTATGCTTTAGCAAAGAGATTGGCAGCAATGTACCCCTGCTCCAGATACCTGTGAAACTTTGAACTTGAGACGATTTAGGGTATTTGGTGGAATACATTTCCAAGCAGCAAAATGTTCAAGATGTGGCCTGGCTGCTTCTAAAAGCCTAATTCATTTGCATAAACAAAGAAATGACCTGAATCTAGAACTTATGTTTCTAAGCAGAGCATTAAAGTTTGGAAAATTTGCAGCCTGACCATGCAGTAGAAGAGCTGCTGTGAATAACAAAGACAATGGGGAAAATATCTCCAGGGCATTTCAGAGACCTTCATGGCAGCCCTCCCATTACAGGCCTCAAAACCCAGGAGGAAGAAAAAATGGTTTCATGGGCCAGGCCAAGGACCCCACTGCTCTGTGCAGCCTCAAAACAAGGTGCCCTGAATCCTAGCCGCTCTATCTCTAGCAGTGGTGAAAAGGGTCAAGGTACAGCTCTGGCATTGCTGCAGAGGGTGCAAGCCCCAAGTCTTGGTGGCTTCCATGTGGTGTTGGGGCTGCAGATGTGCAGAAGACAAGAGTTGAGGTTTGGGAGCCTCCAATTAGATTTCACAGGATGTATGGAAATGCATGGATGTCCAGGGAGAAGTCTGCTGCAGGAGTGGAACCCTGATGGGGAACCTCTGCTAAAGCAGTACAGAAGGGAAACGTTGGGTTGGAGGCCCGACACAGAGTCCCCATTGGGGCACTGCCTAGTGGACCTGTGAGAAGAGGGCCACCATCCCCAGACCCCAGAGTGCTAGATCCACTGATGGCTTGCACCCTGCTCATTGAAAAGCCACAGGAACTCAATGTCAACCTGTGAAAGCAGCCATGGGGCTATAATCTGCCAAGCCACAGGGGCAGGGCTGCACAAGGCCTTGGGAACCCACCTCTTCAGTGTGGTCTGAATGTGAGACATGGAGTCAAAGATTATATTGGAGCTTTAGGAATAACGTTTGCTTTGCTGTGTTTTGGATTTTCATGGGGCCTGAAGCCCCTTGGTTTTGACCAATTTCTCCCCTTTAAAATGGGACTATTTACCCAATGCTTGTACTCCCACTGTATCTTGGAAGTGACTAATTGTTTATGATTTTACAGGCTCATTGGTAGAAGGAACTTGCCTTGTTTTAGGTGAGGCTTTGGAGTTGGACTTTTTGAGTTAATGCTAGAAGAGTTAAGACTTTGGGGGAATGCTGGCAAGACATGATTGGTTTTGAAATATGAGAAGAACATGAGATTTGGGAGCAGTCAGGGGCAAAATGATATGGTTTGGCTCTATGTCCCTGCTCAAATCTCATGTTGAATTTTAATCCCCACTGTTGGGAGGGACCTGATGGGTGGTGATTAGATCATGGGGGCTGATTTCCCCCTTGCTGTTCTCCAGAGAGTGAGTGATTTCTCATGATATCTGGTTGTTTAAAAGTGTGTCACACTTCCCCTTTGGCTCTCTGTTCTGCTCCACCTTGGTAGGAAATGCTTGCTTCCCCTTTGCCTTCTGCCATGATTGGAAGTTTCCTGAGGTCTTCCAGACACACTTCCTGTAGAGGCTGAGGAAGTGTGAGTCAACTTGAGTCAATTAAATCTCTTTTCTTCATTAATTACCCAGTCTCACGTAGTTCTTTGTAGCAGTGAGAGAATGGATTAATACAGGCACAGACACTTCTGAAGAGCAATCTGGTACAACAGAGGCAATATGTATCTGTCACTTAGGTAGGTAAAATGTAGCAAATGCAAGCTATGGGATATTATATATCAACTAGAGCCAACAGGTTTGATGTACACACATCAACATAAAATGTTCTTAAAAACATAGTGCTTAATAAAAAATTGTGAAAGCAAAGTAATATCTTAAGCAATTAAATAGATATATTTGATATAATATCCTATTCATAAAAACACATAAAATAGAAGGATGGGCCATGGTAGTCCACGGGGAGAAGGATGACAGTGGGATAGGAGGAAAAAGAGAATGAATTATTTAATTAACTTAACAGAATACAGTCCTTTTCAGACCAGTCCTCATAAAGTAAAATGAACTAAGCAGTATGATTAATTCTATCATCAACAGGTAAGAATATAAACATTATAATAAAATTTTAAAATACAAAAAAGGAAATAAGTTTTTAAAATCTGGAATCTTATCACCCAGAAGCACTACCAATCTTTTTTTAATAATAAAAGCATTACATTAAAAAAATCTATATATTATTTTAATATAACTCATAAATGCTCACAATGAAGGACACTATTAATGAAGTGAACTGACTTAAAATTGAGAATTCCTATTCATCAAAACACTACTAAAATTTTAAATGTAATCTGCATAATAGGTGAAGTTACTTTTAATACAAATATTGAACATGGGTTTGTGTGTCTAGAATACATACAATTCAGTAAAAGAAAATATGGAAATAATTTTAAAGGGAATCTTATAGGGAGATACAGAAATGCCTATAAACACATGTAAAGTGCACATATTGTATGCACATGTAAATTGTGTACCCATGTAAACTGTGCATATTGTACATGTAAAGTGTGCACATAGTAGCTTATATTTACAATGCTTCTCATTGGCACTACTCATCAAATAAATGCAAATATAAGCTACAATGATACGTAAAAATATACCTTTAGAGAGAATTAAGATACATAATAAAAATCAGAATTACAACATCAATAAGAAAAATGAAACAGGTATTAACAAAATAGAAACCCATTCTCTTTATATTTTATTTTTTTTTAAAACAGAGCTTTGCTCTTGTTGCTGAGGCTGGAGTGCAATGGTGCAATCTTGGCTCATGACAACCTCTGCCTCCCGGGTTCAAGTGATTCTCCTGCCTCAGCCTCCTGAGTAGCTGGGATTACAGGCATGCACCATCACGCCCAGCTAATTTTTTGTATTTTTAGTAGAGATGTGGTTTCTCTATATTGGTCAGGCTGGTTTCGAACCCTCAACCTCAGGTGATCCACCTACCTTGGTCTCCCAAAGTTCTGGAATTACAGGCATGAGCCACTGTGCCCGGCCAGAACCCCATTCTCTACTGGTGGAAATAATAATTTATATAAACTCTTTGGAAAATTGTTTTATAATACTAACATTCAAAATACACATACCATTTTGTCCAGCAACTTGATTCCTATGTATACATTCAACCGATATATGTATTTATATTTATAAGATACATGCATGTTCATAGTAACTTTATTAATTAGAACTCCAGGCTGGGTCTGGTGGCTCATGCCTGTAATCTCAGCATTTGGGAAGCGAAGGCAGGTAGATCACTTGAGCCCAGGAGTTCAAGACCAGCCTGGGAAACATGGCGAAACCCCATTTCTACCAAAAATACAAAAAATTAGCCTGGTGTGGTGGCAGGCACCTGTGGTCCCAGCTAATTGGGAGGATGAGGTGGGAGGTTTGCTTGAACCTGGAAGGCAAAGGTTGCAGTGAACTGAGATCGTGCCACTGCAGTCCAGCGTGGGTGACAGAATGAGACCCCATCTCCAAGAGAAAAAAAAATCCTGAATCATAAATATCAAAAATATCCATCAAGAGTAGAATGAATAAGTAAATTATGGTATAGTCATACAGTTGAATCCTAAACAATGAAGAATTTTCTGCTACATGAACCAATATAAATGAATATGACCTAGTTCTGAGCTAAAGAAACCATTTAAGTAAAGTTAAAATACAGGAAAAATAAGTAAAGTAAACAAATGCATGTTAATAGAAGTCAAAATATTGTTTGCCTTTTGCTGAGATGACTGAGAAGTGTGTAAAGATACTTTCTAAAATTTAGGTGACATTCTTGAGTTGGGTACAGATGTACTTAGAGTGTGAAAATTCTTTGGGCAATGCACTTATTATTTTTACTTTTTTCTGTATCACAAAACCCAGTAAAATTGCTTCAATGTAGGGGACTTAAAATCTTCAATAATAACTATACATTTATCTCTGTCTCCTTGGTCATGTCTATTTAGCTTCATCCATTTTGAAGGTACATCATTAGGGGCACAAACTTTAGAACTCAGGTTCCTCTAGAGAACAAGATTTACCTTTATGTAATATTGCTTGGTATCTCTCATAACAATATTTAGAACAATTTGTTTGATATAAATATGTTCACACCATAAAACTGTGGTTAATATTTGGTGGTTGTGCTTTCTATTTCAATGTCTTTACTTTTAATCCATGTGTGTTTATTTGAAGTGTCACTCTCCTGGACATCTTTTTTTTTTTTTTTTTCCTTTTTTTTTTTTTTTTTTGAGACGGAGTCTCACTCTGTCGCCCAGGCTGGAGTGCAGTGGCCGGATCTCAGCTCACTGCAAGCTCCGCCTCCGGGGTTTATGCCATTCTCCTGCCTCAGCCTCCCGAGTAGCTGGGACTACAGGCGCCCGCCACCTCACCCAGCTAGTTTTTTTTTTTTTTTGTATTTTTTAGTAGAGATGGGGTTTCACCATGTTAGCCAGGATGGTCTCGATCTCCTGACCTCGTGATCCGCCCGTCTCGGCCTCCCAAAGTGCTGGGATTACAGGCTTGAGCCACCGCGCCCGGCCTCCTGGACATCTTAGAGTTGGATCTTTTTTGTTTTGTTTCACTCCAAATAACAATCTCTGGTATTGCTTAGACTGAATAGTCTATTTACATTTAATGTAGTTGCTGAATTGTTTGGTATTAATTCTGTCATTTACTATTGATTTTCTTCCTATTCATGTGTAATTTATTTTGATATAGTTTTACTACTTTATTGAAAATAAATCCTTACAACCACGCATATACATATGCATAGACACATAACACCCATACACACACGCACAAACACACACACACATAGTTAAGCTGGAAGATGTTGAGGTAATCAATTAAGACAAGCCAAACTGAAAAGGCTGTTATTTTCTTATGACAACAGGGCAGGCAAGAAGCAGAGGGGAAAGTACCACACTTCGGCATTCCATATTTCCTCATGGAACAGCACTAGGTGAAGGTCAGATGACAAGGAGCACAGATTGGGGGAATCATGTCAAAGTGGAGGAGCTCCCAGAAAAAAAAAAACCTGCTGCCATTTTATGGACCTAAGCCTCCACAAGGAAAGAGGTGGAGAAGGGCCTGGAGTGGAAACATACAGAGTCAAAGTGGGGAAAACTGTATCAGTTAGCGCCTGACTGGTAGAGATCTCAAAGGAGGTGCCTGGAAATTGCCTTAGCTGAGGCCCCTAATCAGGAGACCTTCAAATAGAGGCACAAGGGCTAGGAATGCAGACACGCATATGTACATGGTTTTGGGAGTGAGCTGGGGGATAAGTCCTTGACTGTATGTCCCTCAAAAAGTTACAGTGTACTGACTATGTGCCGTATCTTATGCAGGGAGGCAGCTTCCCACATGAGGCTTGCTGAGCAAAAGAATTGTAATTGCCTAGAGTTGACCTAAAAACAAATTACACATAGAAGTTTTGGCTTGGAGGCAGAGTCTTCATGTACATTTTATATATATAATATACCCCATGATACAGTAATGTTACTATGTTTTCTTAAATTTTAACTTTTAGTTAGGTTTAGGAGGCATATGCAGGTTTGCTACATGGACATACTGCCTGATACTGAGGTTTGCAGTACAGATAATTCCATAGTACCCAATAGATAGTTTTTCAGCCCTTGCCCACTTCTCTCTCTCACCAACAGTAGTCCGCAGTGTCTGTTGTTACATCTTTCTGTCCATGTGTACCCAATGTTTAGCTCCCACTTATAAGTGAGAAAATGCAGTATTTGGTTTTCTATTCCTGCACTAATTCGCTTTAGGTAATGGCCTTCTGTTGCATCCATATTCTGTAAAGGATGAAATTTCATTCTTTTTTATGGTTGTAAAATATTTCATGGTGTATGTGTACCACATTTTCTTTATGCAATCCACTGTTGATGGAAGCCTAGGTTGAGCCTGTGTCTTTGCTATGGTGTATAGTGCTGTGATGAACATACAAGTGCGTATGTCCTTTTGATAGAACAATTTATTTTCCTTTGGGTATTTACTCAGTAATTGGATTGCTAGATCAAATGGTAGTTCCGTTTTAAATTTTTAGAGCAATCTCCAAACTGTTTTTCACATTGGCTGAAATAATTTACATTCACAACAATAGTGTATAAGGGTTTCCTTTTCTCCACAACCTAGCCAGCATCTGTTAATTTTTGACTTTTTATTAATAGCCACTCTAACTTATGTGGTATGGTTTCTTATTGTTGTCTTGATTTGCATTTCTCTGGTGATTAGGAACACTGAACTTTTTTTTTTTTCATGTTTGTTGATTGTTTGTATATTTTCTTTTGAGAAGTATCTGTTCATGTCCTCCGTCTACTTTTTAATAGGGTTATTTTTCACTTGTTGAATTATTTAAGAGGCTTACAGATTCTGGATATTAGACGTTTGTTGAATGCATAGTTTGCAAATATTTTTTCCCATTCTGTAGGCTGTCTCTTTACTCTGTTGATAACTATGTTTGCTCTGTAGAAGCTCTTTAGCCAAATTAGGTCAATTCTTGTTTTTCTTGCAACTGCTTTTCTGGACTTCTGGTATATCAACAGTCTTTTCAAATGGTTTATTAAATGTAAAAATACAGCTTTTTGCATATGCTTATATATTCATCATTTCTTTTCTCTTTCATTCTATCCTGCAGATCCATATTTTGATCTGGGATCCTTTTAATTTATTTTGAAATATTTCTTTGAAATTTCTTACTATTTTTTGCAATGTGCTCCCACTAGTGAAGAATTGTCAGCCTTTCATTTTCAGAACTTAAAAACAGATTTCTTTATTTTTAAAAGAGTTTTGTTGTGCATAAAATTCTAGGTAAACTGCTTTATATTCTTTCCGTTTTTTAAGGCATTATTTTGTATTTTCCCAATATTATGATGTCTGGCATAAAACATTGTTATTTTTCTTCTGAATGTAATGTGTCTTTGTTTTTCTATTTTTTTCTTTTCTCTCTAGTTTTTAGCATTATGTCAACAATACATTGCTATTTGATTGTCTTTATATTTTGTATTTTTTCTTAATTTCTTGAATTACAGGAAATTCTCCCTCTTCTCTTTATCAACTCATTATTTTACCTCATTAAATCTTTCTCAACTTTTATAACTCCAGTTTATATTTTTGTTAGGATTTTGATATGGTCTATAGTTTCTTCAGCAGTCTTTTCTGTTATTTGATGTTTCCCCTATTTTTCACTTTGGTAATTTATATTACCTGTCTTATGTTCACTGTTTCTTTTTTTGCTCTGTCCTGTATTTTATTAAATCAATTTCTGATACTATATTTTTCAGTTCTAGAATGCTATTTTGTGTCTTTATTAGAAATTCTATTTATTTGTTAAAATCCTTGTACTTTTCATGTATTTTGTCCATTTTTTCTTCTAATTTCTTTAATATATTTATAACTGTTATTTTAAAGGCCAGATGTGATTTCCAACATCTGTATCTACTTCTTATGACTATTTTTCTCTTGATTATGGCCTAATTCTTCATATATCTGGTTTATATTTCATGGTAACTATTTTTGATTAAAAGAATCAAAGAGATTCAGATAAATAGTATTTTCTTCAGAGGGAAAAAATCCCTTTCTTTGTTCATCAGACAGTAAAAGATGCTAATCATTTTAATTTAATTGGGAATTCTGCTAGATTGAACTATGTTGCAATTAAATTAGTTTAAGTTTTCCTCTGCTTTAAAATTATTGGGGTCAATTTATGTACTACGTATATTATAGAACTCTTCCTCTAGCGTACTTCTTGTATATAAGAATTGTAATAACATGGAGTTTCTCTCTCTCTCTTTCTTTCTCGCCCCCTCTTCCCCCCGTCCCTCCCTCCCTCCCATTTGTAGAACAGATCCCAGCCTCTCACACTACTACCATCACTGTATTCAGCAAAAGTCCCATGAGAAGTCTTGGCAACTAGGTAAAATAGCCTTCTTTGAACATAAGAAACCAATTCACCCGGCCAGCCCACATAGCTTTAAAACCTCTACTGATTCTGCTCACTCACCGCAGTCTATTTTTCTATGGCAGATCTAATCCTTCAGTTCCATGATCCAACAGATGTTTCTGGTGATTTAATCAGTACTTATTTAGGAAGGGCTCATTCTTTTTTTTTTTTTTTTTGGAAAGGAAGGGCTCATTCTTAACTTGAATTTATTTGCTTCACATATCTTTTTATAGATTGACTTTGTGTTTGTGAAATACATATGTAGTTTGTTGTTGTTTTGGTTGTTGCTGCTTTTTTAAGTTTCTTGGTTATTCTCCAGTTATTAGCAAAGGAACAGCTGTGTGTTGTAAATTTCTACATCCTAAACAAAAGTGAAACTTTCAGTTATGACATTCTAAACAGCATTATAGATTATTTAATTTCTGGTTTGGATATATTGACTCTCAGCATTCTTTCTTGTTTTGTTTTAATTTTAATATTTTTTTTAAATGTATGGTTCCAGCATAGATGAAAGTGTCTTGTTATTTTATTTTATTTTGTTCTGTTTACTGGATTTTGAGAGAACAATTGCTTATATTTTATAGCTTTTCCTGGAAATATGAACAACTCTGTTTGTAGTTATTCATAACATTCATTACCTCATCTATATTTATTTTAAGGCCCTAAATAGGTTATATTCTCTATTGGCATGAGTTTTTTTAATCATAAAAATTGCACCTCATAGCCCTAGACCATCCAAAAGTGAGTCACTGTGTCCACCTAAAACAGTAGCAATTAAACTTCCTTCAGTAATGGAAATGTTTATATTCATGATGAACAATATGGTAGCCAAAAGCCACAAGAGACTACTGAGAACTTGAGAATGTCTACTGCAGATTCAGAATTACATTTTAATTTTAATTAATTTAAATTTAATGCAAATAACTATATGTGACTAGTAGCTATCTTATTGGACAGAACAGATCTAATACTTAGACCTCCCTAGAAAGTATATTAAGATTTGTATTTGTATTGATTTGTAAATCTATTACATTGTTTGCCAGAGGCAATTACTTGCCACCTGTGTTCTAACCAAGCTTGCCCATATTTCATGTGCTGAGTTTGTTCATTTTAACTGTCAATTGGCCTAATTTTCCCATTTCTAGCATTTTAATTTCTCCAGAGCTTGCATACTACATTGAACACCAATTCAGTGACCTGGAACAATTCCACTCGCATTTGTTCCTTTTAGACCATTTCACTGGGAGTGTGTTTCCAATCTATTTATATATAGATTCTCATCCTCTTCCCAAAGTGTTACTGTGAATCCGCTTCCTAGCCTAGGACCATGGTATTACATTTAACCTGTTCTAAACTCCAGTCCCCTATAGAAATTCTTTGTATATTGATTGGTTTCAGACACGTTTTTAGATAGAGAATATGGGTTATAATTTGTTTTTGTAATCGACCACTTACTATTCCTATGGAATCCTAATATTTTTTCTCATTCCAGTTACTCCTATTAAACTCCAATTTCATTGTGATTCACTGTGACTTCCTCTTGATTAATGAAACTGGACACTAGGCTAGCATTTACTGCAGTAGTTTTGATTGATAGATGTGAAATCGGAGAGAACAAAGAATAAGGTAAACTATTAAGTACTACAGAGTTTTGATGAATTGGTTACTTTTAATAGGAGAAAAAGAGTATTGGGGTGCCCATATTGAACTGGGGAAAAACACCTTTATTACAATTATAAGTTTTTCTCAATTTTCCTATTTTAGACTTGAATATTTAATGTCTTTTATTTGCTTTTTTTATCAAGAAATTGCTAATTTAAAGTTTGACAATAACCATTTCTACTACCTGCTCTGCTGGTTGTATAAATTTCCTTTTTCAAGAATACAGTTCAACTACTAATATCTAAAGTATCTATTCAGCTAATATTAATTATACATACCTTTAAATTTCACTAGAAAAAAAGAAATTAAAGATATTCTGAACTCAGTTCGTTAAAAAAAAGTCATTACTCTAATAATGCTTTGGGTTTATTCTCTTTTGTAAGTGAATAAAATTAGAACTAAATTATTTATTTTAAAAGAATGATTTATGGAGCTTTAAAGACGCGCATATAATATTAAAGGATTTCATTTTTCGGCTTTTGAAAGATGTTCCATTTTGGTTCAACATTTCAGATCTGCAATTTTGACACTAAAAGCACAGAGAACTTTATTAATCTCCACTACAGACTTCAGTTTCCAAAGGAGTATTTCATCAACATAAAGCCATGATCATAAAAAAAAAAAAAAATGGAAATTTTACCTGGAATTATAAAGGATTACTTTATTTGTAAATGTCTTACAAAAGATACAATAAATATCTGAACCTAATTTTAGGCACATACTTTCAGCCACTTCAAATGCATAATTTTCTAATGCCACTAAGATGAAACAGCATATGGTTTATATTTTTAGGCAACCTAAAATTTTTCAATGATAAAAAGCATCAAATATAAGTGGAAAGTATAAATAACAAATTTTCTGTCAATGCAGAAGGTGTTACTCTCTCTTAATAATAATAGTAAGAAATGTAATGGGAGAAAAGTAATTCAAAGATACACAGGAAAAATTTACACGTGAACTATAGATTTGGAGAAATAATGCCTGTTCATTTACGTGATATCAACTTTCATACTCTGAGATACTCATGAGATACTTTGAGATACTCATGAGATTTTTTTTTTCCACATGAAAATAGATTAATGTCTTTATAATAAACCAGATAATTGAATTTAAAAACCTCATGTCTTCAGTTCCGTGAATATATTTTTTGTTCAATGGTTCGGATATCCAAATCAAAAATCTCTATCTCATAGATACGTATAAACACAGAAATGGAAAAAAAAAAAAAAAAAAAAAAAAAAAAACTAAGTTGATTCAGTGTTAGTGGATGATTTTACAATGAACATCTGGCTGAGAGAAAAGTGCAACCCTAAAATCCCTGTGATTATCCACCTTTTATTGATTAAAAAGTAGTATTACTATCTCAAGGAACTCACCTGAAAAGCCATTCTCAAAATCACAACTTCAAAATGATAGTATGTAATAGGAGTGTACAAATTTAGACAATCTCTTAAAAAACTCATTCTATTTTGGGAGAAAAAGTAAAACTTGTAAAGAGAAATGGGGTTTGGGAGAGGTCATGTTTACCTATAAAAATGGCAAATTAAATATATTAGAATGGGGCAGAGCAAGAAGGCCAACTAGATGCAGCAAGGTGGAACAGCTGCCACCAAGGGACCAAGACAACTAGTGCACTTCTAAAAGATCTTCAGAGGGAAAGCACTGAGAGTACCCAGAGAGAAGACACAGAAGCTGGGCTGAAGGAGGAGGAAGATAGGAACCTTGCATGGGCTACAGCACAGTGGGACTCTTTCCTGGTCCCCAGTGACTCCAGGGGAATAGATGAGTTGAACTGGCAAGGAACAACCTGCTCTCACCATGGGCCTCTGGAATTCTGACAGGAGAAGACCCCTTGACCACCATAGAGACTGGAATTGGCAGGGAGAGCTGCTTAGAGAAGTAGTAGGGGCTGCACACCAGCTGGTGTGGAGCCCAGAGGACTTGATGCAGGAGCATCTGTTGTGGAGCACGGCCAGGGACACCCAACCCTCTAGTCTCGACTTGCTCCCGTAGGAAACTTTAGCTCTAGGAGAACTGTTGGACCTGAACTCTGCAGGGTGATCTTGCCCTTTAGATGGAGCTGGTTCAACTTGACCTCTCCAGGCACCCCAGCCTGGCCACACCTGCTTGCAATACAGCCTCAGGTGACATGTGGACCGGTATCATAGCTACTATACTGGTGGACAACACCTGACTAAGAGTTTCAGTGAGGCAGGCCCCACGGCCATGTGCCAGCCCACCAGCTCCCTCCCCCACCTTCAACTTCCTTGGGGCTCATGGCCACCCCCCACATCACTTTGACAGTGTGTATGTGGGCAGGCAGATCTTAGTTTCCCTGCCTCACCAGTGCACATGCATGTGTGCCCCCTGCCTTGCCACTGCTGGCAGGAGGGCACTACAAGCTCTCCCCACCCCCAGCACCCCCAACATACTGTCACTGTAGTCAGAGCCTTGGTGGATACAGAGCCCACAAGCCCCACTTCCACCAGTGCCCCACCCCTGTACCAACACAGCTGCCAGAGTGAAACTAGGTACAGACAATAGCAGACCCTGCTGCACTTCAGTTGCTGCTGACACATGCAAATGATGATGGATCCCACTGCCACTGCCCTGTGAAATGCGTCGGCTGGCACCACCCTTCAGAGTGCTGGGACCAGTGGTTAGAGAACATCTCAGGGCCACCATCACCACAGCTTAGGGACTTTCTAACTTTGAGAAGCCAGAGAACAAAGTCAGGGCCTCATACCAGTCCCCCAGAGTTAGAATATGCAGTCTATAAGTTGTGAGTTTAGTCTTGGCCCCCTAAAATCTTCCAGAAATAAAACCAGTTGACTGAACCCACCTTATATACCACATTCAAACCCTCAAGGGTTTGATTTATCCTATCAAACAGGATTAAAAAAAAAATCCATCCAAAGGACAGCTACTTCAAAGATTGAAGGAACATCAGCATACAAAGATGAGAAAGAAACCAACGCAAGAACTCTTGATAACTCAAAAAGTCAGAACACCTTCTTTCCTCTAAATGAGTACACTAGCTCTCCAGCAAGGGTTCTAAGCCAGGCTGAAATGGCTGAAATTACAGAAACAGAATTCAGGATATGGATAGCAATGAAGATCATCGAGATGCCGAAGAACGGTGAAATCCAATCCAAGAAAGCTAAGAATCACAATAAAATGATACAGGAGCTGACAGGCAAAATAGCCAGTATAGAAAAGAATAAAACTGACCTGATAGAGCTAAAAAACAAACTACAAGAATTTCATAATGCAATCACAAGCATTAATAGCTGAATAGACCAAGCTATAGAAAGAATCTCAGCACCTGATAACTGGCTTCCTGAAATAAGACAGAGAAGAATAGAGAAAAAAGAATGAAAAGGAATGAAAAAAAAAAAAAAAAAACACTGAGAAATATCCGATTATGTAAAGAGGCCAAATCTACAACTCATTGATGTTCCTAAAAGAGATGAGAAGAATAAAAGCAACTTGGAAAATATATTTCAGGATATCACTCATGAGAACTTCCTCAACATAGTTAGAGAGGCCAACATTCAAATTAAGGAAATGCAGATAACCTTCATAAGATACTTCACAAGAAGATCATCCCCAATATGTATAATCTTCAGATTCTCTAAGGTGGAAATGAAAGAAAAAATGTTACAGGCAGCCAGACAGAAAGGTCAGGTCACCAACAAAGGGAAGCCCATCAGACTAACAGTGGACCTGAAACCCTGCAAGCCAGAAGAGATTGACAGAAAATATTCAACATCCTTAAAGAAAAGAAAATCCAAATTAAAATTTTATATCCAGCCAAACTAAGATTCATAAGCAAAGGAGAAATAAAATCCTTTCAGATAAGCAAATACTGAGAGAATTTGTTATGACCAAATGTGCCTTACAAGAGCTCCTAAAGGGCCGGGCGCGGTGGCTCAAGCCTGTAATCCCAGCACTTTGGGAGGCCGAGACGGGCGGATCACGAGGTCAGGAGATCGAGACCATCCTGGCTAATACGGTGAAACCCCGTCTCTACTTAAAAATACAAAAAACTAGCCGGGCGACGAGGCGGGCGCCTGTAGTCCCAGCTACTCGGGAGGCTGAGGGAGGAGAATGGCATAAACCCCGGAGGCGGAGCTTGCAGTGAGCTGAGATCCGGCCACTGCACTCCAGCCTGGGTGGCAGAGCGAGACTCCGTCTCAAAAAAAAAAAAAAAAAAAAAACAAGAGCTCTCAAAGGAAGCACTAAATCTGGAAAGGAAAGACTGTTACCAGCCACTACAAAAACACACTTAAACACATATACCGGAGACGCTATAAAGCAACAATACAAACAAGTTGGCATAATAACACAAAATCTACCAAGAAAATGGGAAACAGAAGAAAGCAGGGGTTGCAATCCTAATTTCAGACAAAACAGACTTTAAACCAACAAGGATCAAAAAAGACAAAGAAGGACATTACATAATGGTAAAAGGTTCAATTCAACAGCAAAACCTAACTATCCTAAATATATACACATGTAATACAAGAGCACTCAGATTAATAAAGCAAGTTCATAAAGACTTTCAATGAGACTTAGACTCCCACACAATGGTAATGGGAGACTTCAACATCCTACTCTCACAGTATTAGACAGATCATCAAGGCAGAAAATTAACAAAGACATTCAGAACCTGAACTCAGTGCTGGATCAAATAAACATAATACATATCTACAGCAATCTCCACCCGAAAACAACAAATATATGTTTTTCTCATTGCCACGTGACATATGCTCTGAAATCCACAACACAATCGTACAGAAAACAATCCTCAGAAAATGCACAAAAAAGTGATATTGAACCACAGCAAAATAAAATTACAATCAAAGCTAAGAAAATCACTCAAAACTATACAATTACATGAAAATTAAACAACCTGCTCCTTAATGACTGTTGGGAAAATAATGAAATTAAGGCAGAAACCAAGAAGCCCTTTGAAACTAATGGGAAAAAAAGACACAACATACCAGAATCTCTGAGACACAGCTAAAGCAGTGTTAGCAGGAAATTTACAGCACTAAATGCCCACATCAAAAATTTAGAAAGATCTCAACATAACAACCTAACATCTCAAACTAAAAGAACAAGAGAACCAAGAGTAAATCATCCTGAATGCTAGCAGAAGACAAGAAATAAGCAAAATAAGGACTGAACTGAAGGAGATTGAGACACAAAAACCATTTGAAAGATCAACAAACCCAGAAGTTGTTTTTTGTTTGGGAAATTTAATAAACTAAATAGACTGCTAGCTAGACTGATATAAAAGAAAGGAGAGAAGATACAAATCAACACAATTAGAAATAACAAAGGGATATTACCATTGAGTCCTCAGAAATACAAATAACGATCACAGAATATTGTAAATACCTCTATTCACACAAACTGGAAAATGGATAAATTCCTGGACATACACACTCCCTAGAATGAACCAGGAGGAAACTGAATTGCTGAACATACCAATAATGAACTCTGAAATTAAAACAGTAATAAATAGTCTACCAATAAAAGAAAAATCCCAGGACCAGACAGATTCACAGCTGAATTCTACCAGATGTACAAAGAATAATTGGTACCATTCCTACCAAAACTATTACAAAAAATTGAGGAGAAGGCCTCCTCCCTAACTCAGAATGAGTTATTCTATGAGTATTCTATGAATCTTTCTGTGAGTATTCTATGAGGCCAGCATCATCCTGATTCCAAAATCAACAAACTAGGTATTGAAGGAACATAACTCAAAATAATAAGACCCATCTATAAAAATCCCACAGCCAACATCATACACAATGGGAAAAAGCTGGAAGCATTCTGCTTGAAAACTGGAACAAGACAAAGATTCTCTCTCTCACCACTCCAATTCAACATAGTATTGGAAGTTCTGGCTGAAGAAATCAAAGAGAAAGAAATAAAGGGAATCTAAATAGGAAGAGAGAAAGTCAAAATATCCCTGTTTGCAGATAACATGACTCTACAGCTAATAGAACTTATAGTCTTGCCCCAAAAGCTCCTTAAGCTGATAAACAACTTCACCAAAGTCCCAGGTTACAAAATCGATGAACAAAAATTATGAGCATTCCTATATACCAACAAAAGTCATGCCAAAAACCAAATTAGAAACACAATTCTATCCACAGTTGCAACAAAAATAATAAAATGCCTATGAATACAACAAACCAGGGAGATGAAAGAGCTGTACAATAAAAACTACAAAACAATACTCAAAGAAACCATAAATGACATAAACAAATGGAAAAACATTCCATACCCATAGATAGGAAGCACCAATATGGTAAAAATGGCTATACCGCCCAAAGCAATTTATAGATTCAATGCTGTTCTTATCAAACTACCGATGACATTCTTCACAGAACTTAAAAAAAAAGCAAAACCCTATTTTAAAATTCATATAAAAAATATTTTAAGAAGCCCAAATAGCCAAGGTAATGCTAAACAGAAAGAACAAACCTGGAGGCATTACATTACCAGTCTTCAAACTATACTATAGGGCTACAGTAACCAAAACAGCATGATACTGGTACAAAAATAGTCATATAGACCAAAGGAACAGAATACGGAGTCTAGAAATAAGGCCACACACTTTTGACTATCTGATGTTTGACAAAGCTGACAATAACAAGCAGTGGGGAAAGCACTCCTGTATTAGTTCATTTTCACACTGCTATAAAGAACTGCCCGAGACTGGGTAATTTATAAAAGAAAGAAGTTTAATTGACTCACAGTTCCACATGGCTGGCGAGGCCTCCTGAAACTTATAATCATGGTGGAAGGCAAAGGAGAAGCAAGTACCTTCTTCACAAGGTAGTAGGAGAGAAAGAGAGCCAAGGATGGAAAGCCCCTTATACTTTTTTAAACTTTTTTTTTATTTTTTGAGACAGAGTCGTGCTCTGTCACCCAGGCTGGAGTGCAGTGGCATGATCCTGGCTCACTGCAACCTCCGCCTCCGAGGTTCAAGCAATTCCCCTGACTCAGTCTCCCATGTAGCTGGGATTACAGATGCATTCCACCATGCCCAGCTCACTTTTTTGTGTGTATTTTTAGTAGAGACAGGGTTTCACCATGTTGGCCAGGCTGGTCTCAAACTCCTGACCTCAGGTGATCTGCCAGCCTCAGTCTCCCAAAGTTCTGGGATTACAGGCATGAGCCACCACACCTGGCAGGAAAAGCCTCTTATAAAACCATCAGATCTTGTGAGAACTCTCACTATCACAGGAATAGCATGGGGGAAACTGCCCCCATGATCCAATCACCTTTCACCAGTTCCCTCCCTCCACACATGGGGATTATGGGAATTACAATTCAAGCTGAGATTTGGGTGAGGACACAGACCCAAATCATATAAACTTCCTATTCAATAAATAATGCTGGAATAACTGGCTAGAAATATGCAAAAGTTTGATACTGGACCCCTTCCTTACACCATACACAAAAATCAACTCAAGATGGATTAAAGACTTAAATGTAAACCCCAAAACTATAAAAACCCTGGAAGACATCTAAGCAATACCATTCTAGACATAGAAACTGGCAAAGATTTCACGACAAAAACACCAAAAGCAATTGCAATGAAAGTAAAAGTTGACAAATGGGATCTAATTAAATTAAAGAGCTTCTGCAAAACAAAAGAAACTATCAACAGTGTTAACTGACAATTTACAGAATGGGATAATTTTGCAAACTATTCATCTGACAAAGGTCTAATATCTAGCATCTATAAAGAACTTAAATTTACACACAAAATTCACCCAAGGACATAAATAGACACTATTCAAAAGATGACGTACATGCTGCCAAGAAGCATATGAAGAAAAAGCTCAACATCACCGATTATTGGAGAAATGCAAATCAAGACCACAGTGAGATACCGTCTCACACCAGTTATAATGGTTATTATTAAAAAGTCAAAAATAAAACAAAACAAACAAACAGATGTGGGAGAGACTGTCGAGAAAAAGAAACAATTATACACTATTGGGAGTGTAAATTAGTTCAACCACTGTGGAAAGTGGTGATTCCTCAAAGAGCTAAATTCCCAGCAATCCTATTATTGAGTACATACCCAAATGAATAGAATCGTTCTATCATAAAGACACATGCACACGTATGTTCACTGCAGCACTATTCACAATAGCAAATACATGGAATCAACCTAAATACTCATCAATGGTAGACATGATTTAAAAAATGTGGTACATATACACTGTGAAATACTAGGCTGCCATAAAAAAAGAATGAGATCACGTCCTTTGTAGGAGCATGAAGGTCATTATCCTTAGAAAACTAATGCAGAAACAGGAAAACAAATACTACATGTTCTCACTTATACGTGGAAGCTAAATGGTGAGAACACATAGGCACATAAATTGGAGCAACAGACACCATAGCCTACCAGAAGATGGAGGTTGGCAGATAGAAGAGGATCAGGAAAAATAACTAATGCGTACTAGGCTTAATACCTGGGTGATGAAATAATCTGTACATCAAACCCCAGTGACATGAGTTTACCTATCTAAGAAACCTACACAAATACCTCTGAACCTAAAATAAAAGTTAAAATAAATAAATAAAAATATTAGATACATTATGTGAAAATATAAAGATGTGTATACTCTTATATAATTCAAAAAATTCTTTAGTAATCCTTAAATTTTTAATAGAAAATTTGTATTATAACACACATTACATATAAAATGTTATAATAAGTATTATTTAGCAAACTCCACATATTATGAAAGACTTATAATAAGCCAAGGCCAAGTTATTTTAGCATAAAACATTCATTTATTTATGTATCAGAATTGAGCATCTGCTGTAGGCAAATTACTTGACTAAATACTATGGGCTTTTCCAGATTAGAACTTGATATTGCTCTTTAGTTTGCAATGAAGAAGTCTCTTCCTCAGGCAACAAAGTTCAGTTCTAAAACTTGCTCAAATACAGACACCTAGCAAGGGATTGTGACACTCCATCACCACTGCCATCTTACTGCCACTGTCAGTTGAACAGTACATCTGACTTTCTCAGGGGCCGGACAATTAAATTAATGGGTTTATTCTGAAAAATATGAATATATGCTTTAATTCTCTGATAACAGTTTTGAGAATAGTTTTTGAATTTGAATTTATCTGCATGTAGTTTCAGGGTCTTCTCTGTGGTCTTCACAATTATCCTGGCTTTTATGATGGTTCATACAGGGCAAGTAGTCAACCTAAAAGTCCTCCAACTGCTAAGTGTATCCATCTCAATTGTATACTCAGAGAGAGTGAGAAATGAACTGCAGATGGAACTGTGTACCCTTTGTACTTTATTTGCACTCCCACCTGAACTGGGATGTCATGACAGCATTTCAGATTCAGATAAAATCTTCTCATATATTGCACCTAATCTCTTTGGATATCTGAGTAACCCCCTTTGCCCCAGTGTAAAGTTATTCATATGAATGACCATCGATTCCCTTTGGGAAATGATTGGAGGAATCACTACTGTATATACTTTCTGTGGCATTGCAGGGACCTCTCTCAAGTGACCCAGCCTCCACTCCTGCTAGTAAGTGGCTCTGAGTCAGAAAATAGGCCTCCATCTGGAAATTAATAAGGAAATAGCCTTTGGGTGGTTGACATAAGCCTTCTGCTCATGCACGATTGGTCTTTATGTATGTGTGTGTAACATATAATACACACTTTGTATCTACAGTTACATTATAAATGAGGCAACATCCTTGTTGGCCATCCTTAGAAAACCATGATCTATTATAATCCCCTGCAGATCAGAGCCCCCTTTTCATTGTTCCATCTTTGCTGTTCATTACCATAATTCTCTCCACTTTACTGTATTAAATACTGTGCTCCTGGCCCCGGCCATTCTGGATTTGATCATCTTTATTGAGACTAAGAAAGCAAATTCCACAAAAATTTCTGGACTGTCAATCACGGCCCAACAGGACAGCAAGTAGTGAGCTCCTTAGTATGATGGTGCAAACTGTACAGATACATTACTCATCTTGGTGAAGGAAATCTCCTCAGGGGCCATCTTTGTTTGTTTGTTTGTTTCTTTGTTTAACTGGTTAAAGTTTTATTAAATCCACAGATATAAAAATTATATCATTAGGGGTTGGGGGATAGTGCTGTTAGGGACACAGGGATATGGACAGAACAGAGAACAGAACCCGGACAGTTTGGCCATGGGGGCCCTAGCCTTAGAGATTGTCACCAGAGCAACTGTAGTGCATCCTTGAAAGTACTGAACAGGAATCACTAGTGGAGTTTTCATCAGCACCACCACTAAGAAATGGGTATAGCCATAGGCCTCATTCATGTGTGTTTTGAAGAAGCACTGCAAGCTGATGAGGAACTGCATATCTGCCTTGTCCTCATTTCAATCAATTGAACACGTCCTCGATGGACTGGGCAAGCTCCTGGGTGGAGAGTTCTACAAAGCAGCAACTTCCCCTGAAGGTGGGCATGGAACAGTGCTTAGTCCAGGGTGACTTTGGGCTACTTCAGGGGAGGGTGGAGTTGATGGCCAGCAGATTCAGGGGGCAACAGGACTCATGGCAGAACAGAGCCAACAGCATACCACTCACACTTTCACTGGTTGGCCAACAAGAGCTTCACAGTTTGTATATAATAGGTCTCTTCTCACATGTATACTTCTCTTAGCCTTTTGATATGCTTCCTCAACATTCTTACAATAAAATTCTTGCAACAATGTGCATCATTAAAAACTGGGCTTATGTCAGTCATGGCCCATTAAAAACTGGACTTCTTTTTATTTCAGAATTTTCAAAACTACCCTAGCAGAATATTATGACTAGGTACAATTTAAAGCAAAATCTTTTGAAGGGTAGATAATTTTCCCTCATACTTGCATGACAACTCTGAGCGCTAGTCAGTTCTGCACCAGTCATTGGTTAGCAGCGAACATGAACCTGTAAATATCAGGATGCTTCCATTTATCTGTGGGCAACTCTTTGTGCATGTAGGCAAAACAGACTCTGGCAGCCAGGGGACAGCCCTCTGACAAAGAGAAGCAGTTGTTGCTTCTGAGAGAGCTAATGCATCATGGCAAGTACATGAAAATGGGAAATGGATCTGAGAGTGCGTGAGCGGTTGCAATAGTGCCTGCTATACTCTATGTCTCTCTGTATATATATACACACACACACACTTACATACACATATGTATAGTTGTCTTTTTAATAAATATATACCCTTGTGTATATACCATATTTTTCTTACAAAAAGTTCAAAATTGTTTTGTTCATTTAAATGAATTGGTTATATTGCAATACTGTCATTTTCAATAAATTCAACTTTTTTTAATGTAAGTTCATATCTAGAAGGGGGAACCCAAAGCTTTTATGTGTGGATATCTGTAAGTATGAGCTTACAAAAGAGATGTATCTTGCAATGAATAAAATTGAAAAGAATAATAAAAATGATTGCATTAATATAAATTAATTTACTTAATATAAGTAAGTGACTAAAAGTGCACTTAGGAATACCTTGGAGTACTACATAGCAACATGTGACATAAATGGAAAAAATATTACATAATGAATATGAGGAAATGAAAGTTCATTTTACAAATGCCATTCTACAATTAAATCAATATTAATGCATTATATAAAGTCATATGAAGCATATAATCCATAAATAGTAAATTAAAATAAAAATTCAGCTATGCTTTTAAAGTTGAATTTAATACATAAAGATCTTGCCAAATCAATGATCATTAGTGATATCTATCTGGCTAGGAATTATTTTGTAGGCCCCCTAGCTTAATATATAAATTCGTCCAAATTAATAATGTAATCACATTCTGTACAAGGAACATTTAACCAAATTGAGCTGCCACAAATTATTCTTGGTGGATGCAGGTATGTGAGCTTAGTATTTTAAAAGAAATTTAAAGAAACACAAATATAAATAAAAATACTGATGTTAAGATTTAAGAAATAATAAAAACAAGAAAGCCATCATCATTCCTCTGGAAGATACTTCAAAGTCCTCTGCAAAATCAAGATTTTTGAATCACCTGCGTATCACAAAAGATTAGCAGCTGTGAGTGAACTACTTTCGAATTGCCTAGAATATATTTTCTGAGTTGACATGTAATCAGCAGTTGGGCTGTGGTAACAAAGAGAGAACTACTTAAATTGTAATTTATGGGAAAGGGGAAACATTGTGGAATATCTAGAAGTGCAATGTTGTCCTTGCTGCTGCAACTCTTTTGCCCTAGCATAGTACTATGGTAATTCAGCTCTCAGGAAATTATAACCATTTTCTCATAATATATAAATTGAACAATTAGGAACAAGTAAAAAAAGTTGATAGAGAGAAAGAGATATAGATAGATAAATAGATAGATAGATAGATAGATAGATAGATAGATAGATAGATAGATAGATAGATCTAGATTTACTATAACCAAGAAATCCAGACAGTGAGTATCAGATGGGTGGACAATGGAGGAGTAATTCATAGAAGGCCATTTTGTGACACTGGGTAAGTTACTCTTCCTTTCTTTAGGTATGATGTCCTATTTTCTAGTAAGGTAAATAGTGCATTAAACTGCATAGACATTTGGAGTGCTGCATATTTTTTTGTGTCTAGACAATACTTTCTAAATAAAACCAACTAACAACATATAACAATAAATATATTTAAAAATGTGTGAAAGGTAAATAGCTCTGTGCTATTCGAATTTAGAAAAACATTTTAATGTTTCATTTGAATGAGGTTATTAGTTAAAATAAAATTGCAATGTATTGAGTATATTACTAACATATTTATTTGTATAAATTTGTAGATATTATTCACTTGTCTTAATTCCTTAATGCAGTAACAAAAGCAAAATTACAATTATATTAAATATGAAAAAACACTATGGTCATTATATTAGAAACTAAATCTCAAGTTGGAGAATCCAGCTTGTTACAAATTTTTTACAAATCCAAGTTGTGTAAATTTTAAAAGTAACAGAGAATATAACAAATACTATTCACTATTTGATAATGTCACCAAATATAACAATTACAATTTCCCTAGTTAAATTCTTTTTCTCTGTTCAATTATTCATGTATGAGAACTTATAATTATTTCATTATAAATACAGAATTCTAGCTGCATTTAAAAATTACTTAATTAGAATTTCTAATAAATAGCATCACATAATATTTAAGATATATCAAGGTTTAGAAACACCACCTTAACAATTTCTTGGATTTAAAAGGCACCTATATTCATTGTTTCAACAAAGATTTATGAAATGCTCAGTAAGTTCCATCCAGCCTTCTAGGCACTAGAATATGGCAGTGAACAAAACACACAAAACTTCCTTCATGGAATTAATAATATAATTTATAGATGAAATGGTAAAAAAAAATTAAAAATATAATATTTCAGATAATACAAAAGCTGTAAGTACCAGTAAGTATTATAAGGCGAATAGAACAATGTGGGATGGGGTTGAATGAAGTTAGTCATTGTAGAAAAGGTGCTTAAGGTGCTTAAGGAAGAATTTCCTGGTAACAAGATGCTATAATTTGGATATTTGACACTCCAAACTTCACATTGAAATGTGATTCCCCATTGTTGTAGGTTAGGCCTAATGGGAGGTGTTTGGGTCATGGTGGCAGATCCTTCAGGAAAGAAAGGCTTGGTGTCATTCTTGCAGGAATGAGTGAATTTTGACTCTATTAGGTCTTGTGAAAGATACATCCAAGAGCTAGTTTTAAAAAGAGCCTGGCACCTTCCCTTTCTCTTTCTTGCTTCCTTCTCTTTCCATGTGATCTCTGTACATGTTGGCTCTGCTTTGCCTTCCACCATGAGTGGAAGCAGCCTGAAGCCCTCACAGGAAGCAAATGCTGGCACCGTGCTTCTTGTATAGCCTGCAGAACCATGAGTCAAATAAACCTCTTTTCTTTTTAAATTGCCCAGCCTCAGGTGTTCTTGCATAGTAACATAAACAGACTAAAAGAGAAGACAATATGGAAGTGAAAAACTGAACCACACAAGAATTTGAAGAATAGGAACCAGAGAGCGTGCAAATGCTGTGGGGTGGGAGTATGCTTTGCATATCCAAGGAACATCAAGGAGAACCAAATGATTGGAACAAAGTGAGCAAGAGGCACGATGATACAACAGTGACACTGATGAGGGAGCAAAGAGATCACAGAGACATTGCTGCATCATTCTAAGGGCTTTTGTTTTACCATAGGATTATGTAAAGAAAAGCGATATTATCTGAGTTAACTTTTAAAAGACAGATAGCCTGTCTACTACTTGCAGCACTATTCACAATAGCAAAGACTTGGAACCAACCTAAATGTCCCTCAATGATAGACTGGATAAAGAAAATGTGGCACATATACACCATGGAATAAACATTATGCAGCCATAAAAAGGGATGAGTTCATGTCCTTTGCAGGGACATGGATGAAGTTGGAAACCATGATTCTCAGCAAACTAACAAAAGAAGAGAAAATCAAACACCGCATGTTCTCACTCATAAGTGAGAGTTGAACAATGAGAACACATGGACACAGGGAGGAGAATATCACACACAGGGGCCTGTTGGCAGTGGGGGTATAGGGGAGGGATAGCATTAGGAGAAATACCTAATGTAGATGATGAGTTGATGGGTGCAGCAAACCACCATGGCACATGTGTACCTACATGTTCTGCACATGTACCCCAGAACTTAAAGTATAATTTTAAAAAGGAAAAAAAAAATCTACTGAACATAATTCTCTAACAGAATTTTATTAACTGAAAAGAAGAAGAAGAAGAGAAGAAGAAGAAGAAGAAGAAGAAGAGGAGGAGGAGGAGGAGGAGGAGAGGAGGAGGAGGAGGAGGAGGAGGAGGAGGAAAAAGAAGGAGGAACAATAGAAGGGCAAGAGTAGAAATAAGAGAGAACATTTAGAAGAGGTGTTAGGGTTCTCCAGACAGATAAAACCAATAGGAGATAGATAGATAGATAGATAGATAGATAGATAGATAGATAGATAGATGATAGATAAATAGATGAGAAGAGATTAAGGGAATTGGCCCACAAGATTATGGAGGCCAAGTTCCACAACAGTTGGTCTGCAAACCAAAGACCTTGGGATGCCAGTAGCAAGACTCATTTTGAGTCAAAAAACCTGAGAACCTGAGTGGCCAATGCTGTATGTCTTGGAGTCCAAAGGCCAGAATTCCTGAAATTCTGAGGTCCAAGGGCAGGAGAAGAAGAGTGTATCTGAGCCGCACAAGACAGCTAGACTAATTCACTTTTCTTCAGTTTTGGTTCTATATGGGACCCCAGCCAATTAGATTGTGCCCACCCACATTGAAGGAAGACCTTCCCCACTTAGTCCACACAGACTCACATGAAATCTCCTCTGGAAATACCCTCACAGATACACCCCAAAATAATGCTTTCCCGGTTCTCTAGGTATTCCTTAATCAAATCAAGTTGACACCTGAAATTAACCACCAGAAAAGACTACTGAAAAGATACCACAGACAAAAGACATAATAGCTTGGACAAAAGTAGTGAGAATTGGTAATATTCTCAGCATAAATGGAAGAGAGATTTGCAGATAATTTGGAATTGGGATATAAAAAAGAAAGAGAGAGAACAATGAAAGTAACTCTAAAGTCCTTAACCAGAAGCATTAAAGGAATAATGTTGGTATTTTCTGAAGTGCAGAATACAGTTGGTGTAATTTACAATCAAATCAGAGATTTGATTTTTAACATATTAGGATTTTTATTAGTTATCAGAATAAAGATGTTGAGTAGGTAGTTATGTGTTCATATATTTAGAGCTCTAGAAAGATGCCCAGACTTGAAGTAGAAATTTATGGTTTACAGTGTACTGAGGGTATGAGAAATTAGTGTGGATAAATAAGAGAAGCTGTCTAAGATAAAGACTGAGTCCCAATATACTCCAAATTTGGAAGTGTAAATTAAGTAGAACTAGCAGAGGAAACAGAAAAGAAGCACCAGTGATTTAGGAAATTCTCAATAAGCTGATAATCCCAGAAGCTAAGAAAGAAAATAATAAATCACTGGCTGAGTTTGATCACATTGAGGTCTCAGGTGACTCTAATAAGCATTGTTTCTCTAGCTAGATGGAAAAAGAAATCTGATTGGTTCCAAGTCTTTGCTATTGATTCAAGAGAGAAATGGAAGAGTATAAGTGAAGCCAGGGAGTACAGAGAACTGTGTTTGTTGTTGCTGTTTTTCTTTTTAACAACTATTTGTTGAACATTTACTATGTAGCAAGCAGCATACTACCAAGTATTGGGACAGTAAGTAATGAAATATAGTTTCTACTTTCATGAAATTGATAGTCTAAAAAAAGATAAAACAGATAAAAAGTAAATATGTATTTATAAATTGAAAATGCTATGAAGGAAGTAAGAATGATGTTATAATAACAAGTTGTATTCAGGAGGAGTTAGGAAAGTCCTTTCTAAGCCTTGAGAAATGAAAGGAACCAGTGATGCCAAGAGGAATAGTGCGTGCAAACGCCCTATAGTGGGAAAAGGCTTGGTATGAGAGGAAAGAGAGTAGTGGGACTGCAGCAACAGAGAGAAAGCCTTACGGTGAAGATGGAAAGATGAGAAATGTAAAACGATTACATTTAATTTTTACAATGCAATGGGAAGTTTTTGTGAAGGGGGTTTAGCAAGAAAAGTAACATAATCAGACTTATATTTTAAGAGTATCAGTAACTCCTCTAGGAAAGCAGGACATTCATACAGGGAAACCAAATGGTGTCAATTACAGGCTGAGCAAAAGAAAATAATGGCTTGATCCAAGGTGGTGTTAGTAGAGATGAAGAGTAGTCAATGAACTTGATATATATTCTGAAGGTAGAAGCAATAAAGTGCTACAAGAGTGTAAAATAAATAGACGGAGGAGGCAGGAATGGCTGGTAGGCTCCAGAGAGTTGTTGTAAATTATTTTGCTGAATACATTGCCAGAAATATGAGGTGATACCTGAAGGAGAATGTAGGCTCAAAGAGGAAGAATTCGATTAATATCAGGTGTAACCACAGGTCAACAGGCTAATGAGGATTATTTAGGATGGGGGAAAAATATTGATGGAGAAGAGAGAGGGGACAAATCCTGGGGCAATGTCATTGAATTGCTGGGGGACAGGATTCATTGCACAAATGGATGGGATGGCTTTGTCGTGAGCACGGAGAATATTCCAATAATAATAGGAGAGATGGTAGGGTATATGGATAGAGGTTGGTAGATTTGAGAGTGGAGATTTCCAGATTATTTTCTTCTAACTTTATATATTTGCCCGCCAATGAAATATAAAGCAAAGTTATCAGCCCAAGACTGAAGGAAAAATAAAGGTGTTAAAAGTTGGAAGACATAGACAGTGTTAAAGAATTATCAGGAACTGTGAAAAAGTGAACTGGCAATGGAAATTCAACAAGTTACATAAGGGCCATCTGAACTTAGTGACTATCAAATTTAAATGGAAATATATAGGCATGATTGCTTATTCCTAGCCACATTTAACTGCCCAGAGTTAGGCATAGAATGGGAAAATGGTTGGATTTAACTTGTGTTTAGAGTTTGACTGGCAGGAAAAATAGAGGGTTAAGAGGGCAAACGTGTAAAGAACAGATGGAAGGAAGTGATTACAATGATGGATCATGAGAGGCTTGGAGGAAAAAAGAGGAGAAAAATCAGTCAAATATCAGTGGGAAAATAGCTGGAATCTAAGTTCAAGAGGGACCACAAGAAAGACAGAAGATGGCAGTTAGGAAATAGGATGCTCAAATTTAAGTCTGTGGAGGCAGAGGCAAAATCTAGATGTTAAGTGACTGAGTAAGTAGGTATGTTGGGGTAGAAGATTATTACAGATCATGAAACTCTGAAGCTAGGATAGGGGAATGATTGCCCATATGGATATTCAGAATTAAGACTATGAAAAGAGTAGTATTGGAGAGAAAGCATGGAGATTATATCCTAAAATTTTCGGGAAATAACAACCTGAGAGAGGTACCCCTGTAGAGGGGTACACTGAGGAGCAGTAGTATTGTCTAATAATATGTTCTCTAACTTGGAGATGTTTGAGGATGATGGAGAAAGAGGACTCTGAAAGCAGCAAAACAACTCTCCCCCTAGATGTTCCATATACCTAGAGGTACACTTCAAGACATGCTGACCCAATGCCAACTGAGAAAGATACCTGTATAGCTCTGATTGTTCCTGTAACTTGCATTGTTTTATACACTACTACATCCTTGATACTTTCCCAGGAATTTTAGATGACTGTCTCAAGCTTCTTCTATGACCAAAATAGAACTCTGGATTATCTTCCCCCACCCAACAAAAATTCCTACTCCTTGGTTCCTTCTCTATCTAGATAAAGTCCATTTCTATTTAACAAATTACTCAAGCCAAATCTCAGAAGTTGTTTTTGACACTCCCTTTTCCCTCATCCCTAAAATTTATCCATAAACAAATTCTTCAACTTTGTCTCCAAAATACGTCCTCCATATTATATTCTATTTCCAATATTAAAATTCTAGTCCAAGCCACCATTTATCTTGCCTGGACTCCAAAGCAGTCTCCATAAATGTATTCTTACTCCTCCTTACCTTTCCTGCCAGGGTTATCTTTCCAAAATACAAATAGGATGATGTCACTACCCTCTTTAATACCCTAGAAAATTATTCCATTACATATAGAACAAAACAGCAATTATTACTCTGGTTTACTAAACTTTTCATAATCTGGACAGTGTCTGCCTCTTCTACCTCATCCTATAAGACTCTCCTCCTTGTCAAATCTACTATTGCCACCATGGTTTTCCTTTTATTCCTTTACACATGAGGATCATTTTCATTTTAAGGCCTTAACACTTTGTGTTCCTTCTGCCTGAAATGTTCTCCCCAAGACCATGTAATAGGATGATTTATTTTTACTATTAACATATCAGCTCAAATATCATTGTCTCGGGAATGCCTTCTTTCACCATTAAATCTAAAGTAACCTTCCCCATTCTCTCTTCACACTGGCTATTTGATTGATTGGCTATTTGACTGACTCAATAATTTAGCAATACTTTTCTTCATCTGAAATTTTTTTTTTCACTTAATTATTCTTTGTCTTCCCACCCTAGAATTTAAGCTCCATAAACCCCCTTATCGGGAGAACCCGCTCCCAATGTTTAACGTGAGTTCTTTTCTATTTCCTAAGTGTCTCGGCTGGGTTGAGAAATAAAGGGAAAGAGCACAAGAGAGAGAAATTTAAAGCTGGGTGTCAGGGGCAGACATCACATGTCGGCAGGATCCCTAATGTTCCCCCGAGTTGTAAAACCAGCAAGTTTTTATTAGCGATTTTCAAAAGGGGAGGGAGTGCACGAATAGGGTGTGGGTCATAGATCACATACTTCACAAGGTAATACAATATGACAAAGCAAATGGAGGCAGGGCGAGATCACAGGACCACTGGATGAGGCAAAATTAAAATTGCTAATGAGGTTTCGGGCACGCATTGTTGTTGATAAGATGTTATCAGGAAACAGGGTTTGAGAGCAGACAACCTGTCTGACCAAAATTTATTAGGTGGGAATTTTCCTCCTCCTAATAAGCCTGGGAGCCCTACAGGAGACCGGGGCTTATTTCATCCCTTCATTTCATCCCTTTGGTTTTGACCATAAAAGACGGCACACACTTCTAAAGAGGCTGTTTATAGGCCTACCTTCAGGGCGCATACTCTTTCTCAGGGATGTTCCTTGCTGAGAAAAAGAACTCAGCAATATTTCTCCTATTTGCGTATGAAAGAGGAGAAATATAGCTCTGTTCCCATCTGGCTCACCGGTGGCCAGTTCAAAGTTACCTCTCTTGTTCCCTGAACATCACTGTTATCCTGTTCTTTTTTAAGATGCCCAGATTTCATATTGTTCAAACACACATGCTCTACAAACAATTTGTGTAGTTGATACAATCACAGGGTCTTGAGGCAACATTCATCCTCCTCAGTTTACAAAGAAGATGATGGGATTAAGAGATTAAAGACAGGCATAGGAAATTATTGATTGGGGAAGTGATAAGTGTCCATGAAATCTTCACAATTTATGTTCAGAGATTGCAGTAAATACAGACATAAGAAATTATAAAAGTATTAATTTGGGGAACTAATAAATGTCCATGAATCTTCACAATTTATGTTCTTCTGCCACAGCTTCAGCCAGTCCCTCCGTTCGGGGTCCCTGACTTCCCGCAACACCCCCTTGTCTGACTTACCTCTTTATCTTCAGTTCCTAGGGTCAGTACTTGACGTACCACTAGTCTCAAAACATATTTGCCAAATAACTGAAAAAATTACTAGTTTAACTCTACGCAGGGTAAAGTCACTTTTGTACAGTTATAAGAGTTCATAAACCAGAGTTTGAAAACCTAGATTACATTTTCAATTTTTTAATTTTATGGACATTATATTTAATTTCTCTAGATTTCTGTTTTCTCATCCAAATATGAGAAACTTGAAATAAATTTATCTCATTGCTTCCTCTTGTCCCAAAACTCAATCATTGTACATCATAAATGATTTTGACTGCATTTCAAAAATAAGACATTCTAATGACCTAGAATTCTGTCCTTACTTCAGATGTGAAGTAAATGAAAGGCTATTTCGCTGTTCCATTTACCATTATTGTAAATTTCCAGTGCTCGCAGTGCTCATGGCTAGGCTGTTTGAGAGATCTGGCAAATCAGCACTTCATTGGAAGCACATATGGAGCAACCTTATGCTAGCCTGCATTTTGCCAAAAGGGCTAACACTTCTCGGTCATTATATTGCCAACCACTTTGAAACATTTTGCCTGTGTAGGGCCATGATTCAGACCTGAATACAACGGAAAGCGTCAAGATACTGGCTTCTCTGAGTGCTGTTACTTCAGCAAAGAGGAATGGAAGACTCCAGGCCAAAGCTATGATCCATGATGAGAAGACAAGTATTATAGCTGGAATGTGCTTTCCATGTGGTTGGGTTCATTTTTCATGTCAGAAGCAATGTGCCAGTTGTTTGTCTAAAGCTTATGGGTTGCCTAATGTTGTTTGAGAAAATGTACGTTTTCACAAAACTAGGATTTTTTTTTTTTTTTTTTGGTTTATAAAGAAATTTATTTCTCCAAGTTCTGGAACCTAGAAGTCTGAGATGAGAGTGCCAGCATGGTGAGGGACCTCTACGGGGTTTCAGACTGCTGAAATCATAGTGCATCATCACTGGTGGAAAGAGAGCAGGAGCTCTCTGGGATCTCTTTCATGAAGGCACTAAACTTCTTTATAAGGCTCCACTCACATAGCCTAATTTCCTCCCAGGCACTGCACCACCTAATACCATCACATTGGGGATTAGGATTTCAACATATGAATTACGGTGAGAAACAGACATTCAGTCCATTGCAAATATAAACAGGGAACCATCAGATATGCTATAGTGCTATCTATTTGATTCCAAATATCATACATAAATCTCTTAGATGCCGTACAACCCACCGTTTAACAGAATGGTTGTTGTTATAGATGAGTCTTATTAGTTTTCCTCCCTAAACAAGCTGATAGAGGCATGGTTTCTGGAAAGGCTGCGTTGCCTTGAAGCCCTTTCATGATAGAACATTAAGCAGTCATTTCTGATTGTTTTTATTAAAGCCTATCATGATTATTTTGTTGTTCAAATGATATTAAAATATTGACAATACTATCAATTTAGAACCAAGGTGGGCACATGTACCTTGACAAAGATATTATATATCTTTTTTTAATTTAATTTTATTTTTCTTATTATACTTTAAGTTCTAGGGTACATGTGCATAACGTCCAGGTTTGTTACATATGTATACTTGTGCCATGTTGGTGTGCTGCACCCATCAACTCATCAGCACCCATCAATTCATCATTTATATCAGGTATAACTCCTAATGCAATCCCTCCCCCCTCCCCCCTCCCCATGATAGGCCCCAGTGTGTGATGTTCCCCTTCCTGAGTCCAAGTGATCTCATTGTTCAGTTCCCACCTATGAGTGAGAACATGCGGTGTTTGGTTTTCTGTTCTTGTGATAGTTTGCTAAGAATGATGGTTTCCAGCTGCATCCATGTCCCTACAAAGGACGCAAACTCATCCTTTTTATGGCTGCATAGTATTCCATGGTGTATATGTGCCACATTTTCTTAATCCAGTCTGTCACAGATGGACTTTGGGTTGATTCCAAGTCTTTGCTATTGTGAATAGTGCCGCAATAAACATACGTGTGCATGTGTCTTTATAGCAGCATGATTATAATCCTTTGGGTATATACCCAGTAGTGGGATGGCTGGGTCATATGGTACATCTAGTTCTAGATCCTTGAGGAATTGCCATACTGTTTTCATAATGGTTGAACTAGTTTACAATCCCACCAACAGTGTAAAAGTATTCCTATTTCTCCACATCCTCTCCAACACCTGTTGTTTCCTGACTTTTTAATGATTGCCATTCTAACTGGTATGAGATGGTATCTCATTGTAGTTTTGATTTGCATTCTCTGATGGCCAGTGATGATGAGCATTTTTTCATGTGTCTGTTGGCTGTATGAATGTCTTCTTTTGAGAAATGTCTGTTCATCCTTTGCCCACTTTTGGATGGGTGTTTGTTTTTTTTCTTGTAAATTTGTTTGAGTTCTTTGTAGATTCTGGATATTAGCCCTTTGTCGGATGAGTAGATTGCAAAATTTTCTCCGATTCTGTAGGTTGCCTGTTCACTCTGATGGTAGTTTTTTTGCTGTGCAGAAACTCTTTAGTTTAATGAGATCCCATTTGTCAATTTTGACTTTTGCTGCCATTGCTTTTGGTGTTTTAGACATGAAGTCCTTGCCATGCCTATGTCCTGAATGGTACTACCTAGGTTTTCTTCTAGGGTTTTTATGTATTAGGTCTAACATTTAAGTCTCTAATCCATCTTGAATAATCTTCGTATAAGGAGTAAGGAAAGGATCCAGTTTCAGCTTTCTACTTATGGCTAGCCAATTTTCCCAGCACCATTTATTAAATAGGGAATCCTTTCCCATTTCTTCTTCTCTCAGGTTTGTCAAAGATCAGATGGCTGTAGTGTGTGGTATTATTTCTGAGGACTCTGTTCTGTTCCATTGGTCTATATCTCTGTTTGGTACCAGTACCATGCTGTTTTGGTTACTATAGCCTGGTAGTATAGTTTGAAGTCAGGTAGCGTGACGCCTCCAGCTTTGTCCTTTTGACTTAGGATTGTCTTGGCAATGTGGGCTCTTTTTTGGTTCCATATGAACTTTAAAGCAGTTTTTCCAATTCTGTGAAGAAAGTCATTGGTAGCTTGATGGGGATGGCATTGAATCTATAAATAACCTTGGGCAGTATGGCATTTTCACGATATTGATTCTTCCTATCCATGAGCATGGTATATTCTTCCATTGTTAGTGTCCTCTTTTATTTCACTGAGCAGTGGTTTGTAGTTCTCCTTGAAGAGGTCCTTAACATCCCTTGTAAGTTGGATTCCTAGGTATTGATTCTCTTTGAAGCAATTGTGAATGGAAGTTCATTCATGATTTGGCTCTCGTTTGTCTGTTACTGGTGTATAAGAATGCTTGTGATTTTTGCACATTGATTTTGTATCCTGAGACTTTGCTGAAGTTGTTTATCAGTAAGGAGATTTTGGGCTGAGACAATGGGGTTTTTATACAATCATGTCATCTGCAAACGGACAATTTGACTTTTTCTTTTCCTAACTGAATACTCTTGATTTCTTTCTCTTGCCTGATTGCCCTAGCCAGAACTTCCAACACTATGTTGAATAGGAGTGGTGAGAGAGGGCATCCCTGTCTTGTGCAAGTTTTCAAAGGGAATTTTTCCAGTTTTTGCCATTCAGTATGATATTAGCTGTGGGTTTGTCATAAATATCTCTATTATTTTGAGGTACGTTCCCTCATAACGAATTATTGAGCGTTTTTAGCATGAAGGGCTGTTGAATTTTGTCAAAAGCCTTTTCTGCATCTATTGAGATAATCATGTGGCTCTTGTCTTTGGTTCTGTTTATATGCTGGATTACGTTTATTGATTTGCGAATGTTGAACCAGCCTTGCATCCCAGGGATGAAACCCACTTGATCATGGTGGATAAGCTTTTTGATGTGCTGCTGAATCCGGTTTGCCAGTATTTTATTGAGGATTTTTGCATCGGTGTTCATCAGGGATATTGGTCTAAAATTTCTTTTTTGTCGTCTCTGCCAGGCTTTGTTATCAGGATGATGTTGGCCTCATAAAATGAGTTAGGGAGGATTCCATCTTTTTCTACTGATTGGAATAGTTTCAGAAGGAATGGTACCAGCTCCTCCCTGTACCTCTGGTAGAATTCAGCTGTGAATCCATCTGGTCCTGGACGTTTTCTGGTTGGTAGGCTATTAATTATTGCCTCAATTTCAGAGCCTGCTATTGGTCTATTCAGGGATTCAACTTCTTCCTGGTTTAGTCTTGGGAGAGTGTAAGTGTCCAGGAAATTATCCATTTCTTCTAGATTTTCTAGTTGATTTGGGTAGAGGTGTTTATAGTATTCTCTGATGGTAGTTTGTATTTCTGTGGGGTCCGTGGTGATATCCCCTTTATCATTTTTTATTGCGTCTATTTGATTCCTCTCTCTTTTCTTCTTTATTAGTCTTGCTAGCGGTCTGTCAATTTTGTTGATCTTTTCAAAAAACCAACTCCTGGATTCATTGATTTTTTGGAGGGTTTTTTGTGACTCTATCTCCTTCAGTTCTGCTGATCTTAGTTATTTCTTGCCTTCTGCTAGCTTTTGAATGTGTTTGCTCTTGCCTCTCTAGTTCTTTAATTGTGATGTTAGAGTGTCAATTTTAGATCTCTCCTGCTTTCTCTTGTGGGCATTTGTGCTGTAAATTTCCCTCTACACACTGCTTTAAATGTGTCCCAGAGATTTGGTATGTTGTGTCTTTGTTCTCATCAGTTTCAAAGAACATCTTTATTTCTGCCTTCATTTCGTTATGTACCCAGTAGTCATTCAGGAGCAGGTTGTTCAGTTTCCATGTAGTTGAGCGGTTTTGATTGAGTTTCTTAGTCCTGAGTTCTAGTTTCATTGCACTGTGGTCTGAGAGACAGTTTCTTATAATTTCTGTTCTTTGACATTTGCTGAGGAGTGCTTTACTTCCAATTATGTGGTTAATTTTTGAATAAGTGCAATGTGGTGCTGAGAAGAATGTATATTCTGTTGATTTGGGGTGGAGAGTTCTATGGATGTCTATTAGGTCCGCTTGGTGCAGAGATGAGTTCAATTCTGGATATCCTTGTTAACTTTCTGTCTCGTTGATCTGTCTAATGTTGACAGTGGGTGTTGAAGTCTCCATTATTGTATGGGAGTCTAAGTCTCTTTGTAAGTCTTAAGGACTTGCTTTATGAATCTGGGTGCTCCTGTATTGGGTGCATATATATTTAGGATAGTTAGCTCTTCCTGTTGAATTGATCCCTTTACCATTATGTAATGCCTTCTTTGTCTCTTTTGATCTTTGATGGTTTAAAGTCTGTTTTATCAGAGACTAGTATTGCAACCCCTGTTTTTTTTTGTTCTCCATTTGCTTGGTAGATCTTCCCCATCCTTTATTTGAGCCTATGTATGTCTCTGCATGTGAGATGGGTCTCTGAATACAGCAGACTGATGGGTCTTGACTCTTTATCCAGTTTGCCAGTCTGTGTCTTTAATTGGAGCATTTAGTCATTTACATTTGAGGTTAATATTGTTATGTGTGACCTTGATCCAGCCATTATGATATTAACTGGTTATTTTGCTCGTTAGTTGATGCAGTTTCTTCCTAGCCTCGATGGTCTTTACATTTTGGCATGTTTTTGCAATGCTGGTACCGGTTGTTCCTTTCCATGTTTAGGGCTTCCTTCAGGGTCTCTTGTAAGGCAGGCCTGGTGGTGACAAAATCTCTAAGCATTTGCTTATCTGCAAAGGATTTTATTTCTCCTTCACTGATGAAACTTAGTTTGGTTTGGCTGGATATGAAATTCGGGTTGAAAATTCTTTTCTTTAAAAATGTTGAATATTGGCCCCCACTCTCTTCTGGCTTGTAGAGTTTCTGCCGAGAGGTCTGCTGTTAGTCTGTGGGCTTCCCTTTGTGGTAACCCGACCTTTCTCTCTGGCTGCCCTTAAGAATTTTTCCTTCATTTCAACTTTGGTGAATCTGGCAATTATATGTCTAGGAGTTGTTCTTCTCAAGGAGTATCTTTGTGGCATTCTCTGTATTTCCTGAATTGAATGTTGGCCTGCCCTACTAGGTTGGGGGGAAGTTCTCCTGGATGATATCCTGAAGAGTGTTTCCAACTTGGTTCCATTTTCCCCCTCACTTTCAGGCACCCCAATCAGACATAGATTTGGTCTTTTTACATAATCCCATACTTCTTGCAGGCTTTGTTCATTTCTTTTCTTCTTTTTTCTTTGGTTTCTCTTCCGCTTCATTTCATTCATTTGATCCTCAATCGCTGATACTCTTTTTCCAGTGATGAGTAGGTTACTGAAGCTTCTGCATTTGTCACGTATTTCTCGTGTCAGGATTTTTATCTCGTCATTTCGTTTATGACCTTCTCTGCATTAATTATTCTAGCTGTCAATTCTTCCACTCTTTTTCAAGATTTTTAGTTTCTTTGCACTGGGTACGTAATTCCTTTAGCTCTGAGAAGTTTGATGGACTGAAGCCTTCTTCTCTCATCTCGACAAAGTCATTCTCTGACCAGCTTGATCCATGCTGTCGATGGGCTGTCCTTTGCAGGGGGAGACGCGCTCTTATTTTTGAATTTCCAGCTTTTCTGCCCTGCTTTTTCCCCATCTTTGTGGTTTTATCTGTCTCTGGTCTTTGATGATGGTGACGTACTGATGGGGTTTTGGTATAGGTGTCCTTCCTGTTTGATAGTTTTCCTTCTAACAGTCAGGACCCTCAGCTGTAGGTCTGTTGGAGATTGCTTGAGGTCCACTCCAGACCCTGTTTGCCTGGGTATCAGCAGCAGAGGTTGCAGAAGATAGAATATTGCTCAACAGCAAGTGTACCTGTCTGATTCTTCCTTTGGAAGCTTCCTCTCAGGGGTGTAGTCCACCCTGTGAGGTGTGGGTTGTCAGACTGCCCCTCGTGGGGGATGTCTCCTAGTTAGGCTACTCAGGGGTCAGGGACCCACTTGAGCAGGCAGTCTGTCCCTTCTCAGATCTCAACCTCCATGTTGGGAGATCCACTGCTCTCTCCAAAGCTGTCAGACAGAGTCGTTTGCGTCTGTAAAGGTTTCTGCTGCTTTTGTTGTTGTTGTTGTTAACTGTGCCCTCTCCCCAGAGGTGGAGTCTACAGAGACAGGCAGGTTTCCTTGAGCTGCTGTGAGCTCCACCCAGTTCGAGCTTCCCAGCGGCTTTGTTTACCTATTTAAGCCTCAGCAATGGCGGGCGCCCCTCCCCCAGCCTCGCTGCTGCCTTGCGGTTAGATCGCAGACTGCTGTGTTAGTAATGAGGGAGGCTCCATGGCCGTGGGACCCTCCCAGCCAGGTGTGGGATATATTCTCCTGGTGTGTCCGTTTGCTTAAAGTGCAGTATTGGGGTGGGAGTTACCCGATTTTCCAGGTGTTGTGTGTCTCAGTTCCCCTGGCTAGGAAAAGGGATTCCCTTTCCCCTTGCACTTCCCAGTTGAGGCGATGCCCCGCCCTGATTCAGCTGTCGCTGGTCGGGCTTCAGCAACTGACCAGCACCGATTGTCTGGCACTCCCTAGTGAGAAGACCCCAGTACCTCAGTTGAAAATGCAGAAATCACCTGTCTTCTGTGTTGCTCGTGCTGGGAGTTGGAGATTGGAGCTGTTCCTATTCGGCCATCTTGCTCCACCCCCCAGAACTAGGATTTTTATGCTAATTTTTTGGCCCTGAATAACTAAGCAGAGGGTACTTTTGATACTTATTTAAATAACATCTCCACCCTTCTTGTCACTCTTGGAAAGATAATTTCACAAGCTGGCCAGAAAGCTTATACAACCCATCTAACATTGACAGGAACAGGACACTTTATCTAAGCCTGTTATGTTGGCTTTAGTATACAGGAGATCCCAGAACATTAGCCTGCACTTCTTAATTTGACATTACTAGCAAACTGTCCTTAGAAAGGCCTCCAGTGAGCATGTCTCTGATCAAAATGTTTATCCAGCAACAATTCTATTAATAAAAAGAACAACTTGAACTTACCTAGCTACTGAAGTCAATTTATTATTTTCATAAACATTGACACACTCTTCAAAAAAGAAATAAGAGAACCCATTTCATTAATTTTGTGTTACATTATTTTATGCCTTAGGCAATACCCATAAAGTAGATATGCATATTACCTAAGATACTTAGAGCAGAACGAAACACTGAATGTGAAACAGAGATTTTTTTTTCAGTAGCAAGAACAGAAAAATAGCAAGAACAGAAAAATAACCCTCACTTTTTTCTACTGTCTCTACAGGAAATAACCTAGAGAAGAAAAAAAAAGAAACATAAAAATAAAGCTTAAACAAGCCAATGGATCACAGAGGAGGGAAATTTACAAGATATCATCATCATACTGTTCCAGTTGTTAGATTTTCCCTTCTAAGCCTATGTTCAGTTACTTAAATAAGTTGGTCCATTTAAAACTCTAAGGCATAAAATAGGGCTGCTTTAAATGAGCCACACTCACAATCTAACTTAATTTTCTGCTTTTAGACAGGCATGATTTTTTTTCTTTTATTTCTCAGTAAGGAAAGGAGTTTTATATACAGAGTTGAATGCTTTCAATTAAAAAATGAAGAAAATGAGCCTAAATTCTAGTCTCATGAATCTTGAATATTTAGTTACATATAGAAGTGTCAAGCTTGCTCTGTTAGAGAAATTCTAAATTCCAACAACATGGAGAAGTTAGAGATAATTAACACCTATTCATGGATTGATTATTCATATTCATATATTTCCTAAAGTTTAAAAAATGTGAAATTTATATGAGGATATATAACATAATAGATCCATGCATGTTAAAATGAGTTTTCATTCAAAACAGAATGCTTGAGCACCTCTCTTCATGGGAACAAGTAGAACACATCTGAGACTGCTATCAGTGCCAATTACAGGGGCATTTATAATGCAATTATAGGCTCACCTAGAGACACTAAGCAACTTGCCATTATATAAATTATCTTATAAATTTCACCTAAGTTTTTCAAAATGAATGATTTGATTACATTATTAATTACATAAATACAGAATATTTATCGTTTATTTAATGTGAGAAGAATGTCAAATGATCGATGTTCTGATAGTTATCTTCCCACGATTACATAAAAACAATCCTTGATAACCATTCCGACACTGTAAGCAATAATTTTTAGAGGTTAAGACAAAATTAAAATGAGAAATTTTGCCTCTTATAGACGATCTCAAATTACAATTGAAGAAAAGTAAAAACCTCAAAAATTGGAAAGAATACAAAATTGAACATTTAATGCTATATTTTATAGGCCACCAAAAGAAGTGCAAGTGCCTAAAAAGATCAATCTGCAAGTAAATCTCACAGACGAATTCGATATTCCAAAATAATAATGGAGAAAAGGGAAAAAAGAAACAACAAAAGAAGGTGAACAAGATGGCAACCAGCCTGGTTATTTTCTCATTTTTAATTAAAATGGCTGTTTTTAATTAAGCACAGATTCTGTCCTGCGGAACCTGAGCCTGTAGTTACCCCAAAAATGATAGCAGAGGTATTCCCAAGAGGAAGTGTCCCAAACCATCTTAAGAGAGGTCGGTTCTGGTTCCAAAGAAAGAAGCACTAAATGCCAGGGTGATCAATTGAAAGCATTTATCAGAGGAACTTACTTGTACTGGGAGCGGTGGGGCTGCAGTGTGTCCTCCAAAAGAAAGTGATACAAGGGATGTTCTATCTCAATATATTCACAAAGAGGGGCTAAGGTGCATGGAGTTTACAGGAAACTTTAAGGAACTTGGCTCAGGGCCAGGGCAAGTTTCTGTCCTGTTTTGGGCAAGAACCTGAACATCGTTATTAGGTTCAACCTGCAGAGGAAAACATGCAGCTGGCTGCGTCACAGAGCAGCCAAGAAACTCTTAACATTTTTCTGTCAGGACAAGGAATAAAATAGGGAAAAGTGAAGGACCTTATAATAAGCATGTTTCAAAATGGGTTAAATAAGTTTAATAAGTTAGCTTCTGTAAAAACCAGAACTAGATTTTACCATACACTAATTTGTAGGAATATTGCTGATATATTTTCACTATGACTATAATATCACTATTTCTATCAAAGCATTATTCTGCATATAAACAATCATCTTTAAAATATGAATCATTATTTACATTAAACATAATAAATGTATAGTACAATTTACTTTGCATAAATTTAATGCCCATGACAAGTCACTTCCAACATAAAACAGCATGGAAAATATTTAAAATACAGAACTATGTGTATGTCTCAGAAGAATTAACTACCACTGTTAAAAATAATTACACTTAATTTTGGAATTGCTTTGGTATATAATCTACTTCCTGAAAAGCATTTATCCTTATAACTATTCTTTCCAAAACTCCACTATTTCTTTTTATTTTATATTTATTCTAACATGCATTTTTGCTATTTTGTGTTTTTAACCTTGCATCTCTGTAATTTTTAAAGAAAGGTACATCTTCCATTTTAAAGTCATAGTGATGAATCAAGGTTAGAAATGAAAGCTTTTAGTACAATCTTGTTATAATTATCATTGCATAAATGTGCTATGTGCTAACTTTATTCTAACCCAGGTTTTACACATTAAAAAACTGTTACGTGGGTGGTAAAACAAAATTAGAAATGCTAATATTGTAATAAGATGCTTTTAAAGTAAACATCAAAAATTACGTTATTTAAAATAGTCAACTGATATTTTGTAATGTGTATTTATCTATAAAAAGGATTGCTATTTACATAAATGTCTTAAGAGTATTCAAATAAGAGACACAATTTTAAAATAAATGTTAATAATATAATTTTACTTAATCTTTTAAAAAAATTTATCCTAGGGATTTAAAGACTATATTAAATGATCAAGAAAGTGTTTGTGGAAAAAAATTAGTAGATTAATGATTTGACCATCTTGGTTTTGTCCAAAGGATTTCTTTAAAAACACAGGCTGCCCAAATGTTAAGCAAATACACCCATGTGCGGCTGGGCGCTGTGGCTCACGTCTGTAATCCCAGCACTTTGGGAGGCCGAGGTCAGGAGTCTGAGACCAGCCTGGTCAACATGGTGAAACCCCATCTCTACTAAAAATACAAAAAGTAGTCGGGTGTGGTGGTGGCGCCTGTAATCCCAGCTACTCGGGGGGCTGAGGCAGGAGAATCGCATGAACCCGGGAGGCGGAGATCGCAGTGAGCTGAGATCTTGCCATTGTATTCCAGCCTGGGCGACAGAGCAAGATTCTGTCTCAAAACAAACAGCAACAACAACAACAAACAAAAACAAGAAACAAAAAGAAAATACACCTATGTGCTTAAATCATTGAGTAATATAATCTGTCTTACAAAATTCCATAGAGAAATTCAAAGTCATTTAAAGCTATAGGGCTTACATTTCGCAGCAGGTGCATACGTTCTCTCCTCCCACCACCCCTCCACCTCTCCAAGATAGGTTATCTGCCTCCTGCTTTATTGCCCACACCCAGCAATCACTGCCACCTTCTGAGCCTGCAAGGGGCCTGGGTGCAGGTATAAGGGGGGTTAAAATTGGGGGCCTGTGCCCTTTGCTGCCAGGTGGGGACCTCAGTGTCTAAGAAGATGTGAACTCACTCATTGAAAGAGAGAGTGCTGAATTTAAAAAAAATGGCTTTGCCGGGCGCGGTGGCTCAAGCCTGTAATCCCAGCACTTTGGGAGGCCGAGACGGGCGGATCACGAGGTCAGGAGATCGAGACCATCCCGACTAACACGGTAAAACCCCGTCTCTACCAAAAAAAATACAAAAATCTAGCCGGGCGAGGTGGCGGGCGCCTGTAGTCCCAGCTACTCCGGAGGCTGAGGCAGGAGAATGGCGGGAACCCGGGAGGCGGAGCTTGCAGTGAGCTGAGATCCGGCCACTGCACTCCAGCCCCGGCAATAGAGCGAGACTCCGTCTCCAAAAAAAAAAAAAAAAAAAAAAAAAAACAGGCTTTTCTGTCTTTTGAACAGGGTATTTCACATTTTATTGCCCTGGATCCCACCTATTATGTAGTTGGCCCTGCTTTCAAAACTGTTGATTTATCAACTTCCAAATACAAATCTACAGCTCATACCTATCTCCATAACTCAAAAGTTCTTTAACATACTGACTTTATAGCATACCCCTTTTAATAATATCAAATTCTCAAAATCAAGTTGTCAAGCTTAATTGATTTTTTCCCAGAGATTTGCTTCTCCAATAACTTTCCTCATCTCAGATGATTAACAGTTCTATACATTTAAATAATCAGGCCAAAGCTTGTCATCATTTACACTCCAAATCCATCACTTTAGGAAACCCAGTATTCTCTACTTTTCAAATATATCTAAAATCCAGTGAGTCCTCACCATTTTCACAGACACCAACATAATGTTTTGTCTGGATAACTATAGTATCTCTGCTGTGATCTCTTCATTTCCATTTTTGTCCCCTAGTCCCATGGACTTTTCTGAACATTGTAGCTGGAGTGAGCCATTTAACAAAGAGAGTCCATTCACTTAGTCCTCTACTCAAAACCCTGCTATGGCTTTCTTTCCATTTCCTCACAGTGAAAGCCAGAGTCCTCTCAATGATCAGAGCCCCCTGTCTGATCTCATCCACTACCTTTCTTACTCTTGTTGCCTCTGCTCAAGCTACACCGGATTCTACTTTCTTTGAACATATGAGGTTTGCTCCTGCCTTAGGAGCTTTTCACTGGCTGTTTGCACCACTTAGATTATCTTCTTCACTCTATATCCACAAGGACGAAGCTTTCACCACATGTAAGTTTGTTCACTAAAGACTTCCCTGACCATCTTATTAAGCACTGCAACTTACCTACTGTCTCCTCTTTACATCCAGCCTGCTTCATCTCGCTCTATATATTTTTTTCCAGAATACCTACTGTCTAACATGCTACTCAATTTTCTTGTTTATGATACATATTTGTTTACTTTCTCCCCATGTGAAAATATACTTTCTAATATGACAAACAGCTTATAAATTTATGTATTCCAAGCACCCAACACAGCTTCTGGAATGTAGCAGAAGTCAAGTAAACACCTGTTGGATGAATGCATGTTCAAAGTAGCAGATGAAAATATTAATCCTAGAAACATGAAGGACTATAAATAAATCTGCATGCTGATAACGATTGTAAGAGTCTTTGAAATTAAAGTATTAATAAATCAGTGAAAGGAACATCTATAGGTATACATTAGTGTATTATTATCTGAGCATAAGTATGAATGTGTCTGAATGTGAACATTTTTCTTTAAGGCTATGTGAACACTTAATAAAATTTATTTTCCAAGCATATTTCTCTGGAGACAGGGACTAACTGTCCATCTACAGATGAATGGATAAACAAAAGATGGCATATGTGTATGATGCATTATTTAGCCTTAAAAAAGAGGAAATTCTGTCACATTTTACAGCATGGACAAATCCGAAGAACATCATGCTAAGTCAAATAAGTCAATCACAAAAAGACAAATAGTATTGATCTCACTTATATGAGATATCTAAAGTAGTCAAATTCATAAAAACAGGAAGTAGAATGGTGGTTAACAGGGGCTAGGGGAAAGAGAAAATGGGGGTTGTTGATTAATGGGTATTGAGTTTTAGTTTTGCAAGATGGAAATGTTCTGAAAATCTGTTGCTCAACAATGTAAATATAATTAACACTGTTGAACTATGCACTTAAAAATAATTAACGTGGTACAATTTATGTTATATGTTTCTTACCACAATTAGAAACAAAAAAACACTTTAAAAACAACTAATAGGAAAAAGTACAATTGTCCCATGACCTTTAAAAAAATTTTTGTCAAAACATTAAAAACTCTCTTTCAGTTATAAATGTATCAGGAAATGAAAAACTAATAAAACTAATATTTACTTAGTGCACCAACTTAAACCATTAAACATTAAGTTGTATTTTTGTAAAAAAAAATTAAAAATGAACAAGAGTAGTTTAAACAGTACTTAATTCCTACTCACCATAACTTGCAGTATGGAACAATAGTCTTTTCTATGCCATGACAATTTGTCATACAGCTCTGTAGGTCTGAATCATCTAACAACATGTTATCCTTTTCACTTTCAATATTGGGAAATATCTCCTAGAGTTCGTTTAGTGTAATTTTTTTTTTTTTTTTTTTTTTTTTGCCAGCATCATTCCTTCTGGGACTTCTTGATCCTTTTCATCACAACTATTTTCCTCATTTATTTCAATAAGTTTATCTTCACTGAGTTCCTCTGGCAATATATCTAGATCTATGGGCAGCGTCAGTGTTTTTACACTATAATTTAAGGTGAATGCCTGATTTTGCTGAGGACATAGTGGGAGGGAAGGAGGTAATGGTGCCGGAATCTGATAGCTGAGGTCAGTCATGTTTAGGTGACTAACTTCCAGTAGTAACCCTGAAGAAAGGCTCATGTGAGCTTCCCAGGTTGGCAACACCTTACACATGTTGTCACCTTTTATTTCTGGGAGAGTAAGTACATCCATGTTTGACTTCACTGAGAGGAAACACCTGGAAGCTTACTCTTGGTTTCTCCTGGACTTCACCCCATGCACTTTTTCTTTTTGCTGATTTTGATGTGTATTATTTCACGGTGATAATCATAAACATGAATACAGCAGCTTATGAGTCCTGCATGTCCTAGTAAATGATCAAGCCTGAAGGTGGCTTTGGGGATCCCTCACACAACATGCTACAAGGTAAAATTATGTATGAAAATGAATAGACATTGTTTGGAACACTGCATTCCATAAACATTAGACCCTGCCCACGTGCAATTATATTCTAATGAAAAATGATACTTGAATGAAAGTAAGGGAGCCCCAACAGAGATCTTATTTACCATGATATGATTGACCTCACATAGTGTGATGGTTAACACTGAGGGTCAACTTGATTGGACTGAAAGATGCAAAGTATTGATCTTGGATGTGTCTGTGAGAGTGTTGCCAAAGGAGATTGAGTCAGTGGGTTGGGAAAGGGGACCTACCCTTAATCTGGGTGGGCACCATCTAATCAGCTGCCAGTGCAGCTGGAATATAAAACAGGCAGAAAAATGTGAAAAGACCAGACTGGCATAGCCTCCCAGCCTACATCTTTCTTCTGTGCTGGATGCTTCCTGCCCTCGAACACCAGACTACTCCAAGTTCTTCAGTTTTGGGACTTCGACTGGCTCTATACACACACTATATCTTCCAAGCTCCTTTAAAGAATTGCAGTGTATACACTATATTATATTGTTAAAGACCCTTCAAACAGAATAACCAGAAAAGTATTTCTTTGAAATTGCTGCTTAAATATATTAAGTATTGCATTGAAAAGGCAGAGAAAAAACTTTTTAAAGAACATTTAAAAAGGAATTAAAAGACAGTTGCTTTAAAGCCTTCTCTATGGTTTTTAAGTCTTTGTAAGTATTAAAATATTTTAGAATATTTTATTGCATTTTTCCCTAATAATCTGATGTTTTAAAACCAACACTTTTTGCAGTGCAATTATAACAAGACAATTATTAGAGGTGAGAGACTAAGTCACAAACATATGCTCCGTTGCAATAACTCAACAATATTTAACTTCACAATTCCAACATGAGAATCTGCCATGCTCTGTGGTCCACAGATTTCAGTAATGTGTGGATATTTAAAATATTCAGCATAGACACTCTTTAAAAACTTTTTTTCTCATTACACAGGAATACTCATTCTTAGTAGATCTTTTTTCAGTAAGAAAAATTAAATAAAATTATCCTGAGCCCACAACCCAAAGATTTTTAAAGTGTACCACATATATGTATTGATTTAAAAACTTCTGTATATTTTAATAATTATATTTCAAATACCTTTATGCAAGTATCAGAACAGTCTTTCCATTACTTATGTAGATTATTACAGTTATTACTTGCCTTACTTATGTCCTTAAAATATGAATGTAGATCAATATCTAAATCCATGGTGAATTTTCTACCCCAGCCTACTTTCATGTCATATTTTCCTCTATAAAAGTTATACAGTGATACCAAAGTGGATGATTTTATTGGCAATTATGCCATCATTGAAAAGTATTAATTAGTATTTGTTACATTTACCCATTTATTTTAGAATTCTCAGAGCTGGAAAAAGATACTAAGAAAAGATGGTAGGGTATTGTCAAACATGGCTAATGTTAATGAACACCTAATTCCAGGCAGGTCTATGTCAAGAGCTCTGAAGTGACTGAGATTTTACTCTACTCGCAGGTTGTCATGTGAGACGGCCACAGTTTCACAGATTATGGTAGAGACACAAGACTTCTCAGTCAGAGGCAGAAAATACTTTATTACACAGATCAATATCAGTACCTAGTATATCATTATTCTTTTGTACTAGTCACCTTTCCGCAATTTGTAAAGGGTACCATGAAGAGGATTAAATGATATAAATAGTGAGTTGCTTTGCAGAAGTTCCTAGGGACCTTAAACTTAGAGAACACAAAAGTTTTATAATGGGAGTTTTATATAAAATAAATGTTTTATATAAAGCAAATGTTTGTGGCCTCATGCTGGTCAAAGATTGTATGCATGAGACTGCCTTTTCAAAAGTGCCTCATCTTAAGAGGCATAGAAATAATAGTTATCCATGAATAATTATTGCCCAACAGTCTAATGCTATTATATTTTATTTCAATTTTGAAATATGTTGTTCTATAGTAATATTTATCTGTTAAATTCCATAAACTTATTTAAAACTTCAGTAATGCATTTTCCACAAGTGGTATTTTTCCAATAGTTTATTCTCTTGCAGTGGTTTTCTCCTTTATGGGCATCAGACTAGCAGATACTACATCTGGCCCGACACTGTGAGTCTGCTACTATCTGCACCCATTTCCAATTACACCAGTCTTTTCATCCTCAGAATGGAACAAATGAATCTTTTTCTTTTTCTTCTAGCCATCAAACATGAAGTACTAACTCAACTTTCATTCATTAATTTATTAATTAGCTAAGGTTACATTGAGTAATTACCAAAGTGCCTAGCATAGAGAAGATATTCAATAAATTGTAAGTAGAATTATCATATGCAAGGAACCGCAGTAAGTGCTAGAAGACAGAGATGAATTATTCAACATCCTTGACATTGGAGTGCTTCACAGTCAGGTTACAGAGAAGGACAATTAAAATGCATAGATTCCTACAATATGTTATGAATCAAATTCTTACTTAGGAGAGCAGTTCAAATATAAGAGGGTAGTGCTTGGTAATTATTATAACAATATGTTCTATTTGAAGAGTAGGCTCAAACATCGTGATGATGATGTATTCTGACCCAGATATAAGGAAGAATACTGGGAAGCAAAAATGGCCTGATTCATATTTATGCCTCAAAGTCCTTCTAGAAAAGTCACATCAAGTAGAGAGAGAAGATTGTATATTCACAAGAATCACATACAAGTGTATGCCTTTGTATTTTCAGTGAAAAAATATTTTTTTTCAAATAGAAACATGTGTTTAGTCCCAAAATTTGCCACTTCACAGAGAAACTTTCAAAATGGTAGTAAAGAATGATGTAGAATTAGCAAAGTGATGGGAACAGTGTGTAAATGACTAGCAGAATATTTATCTTTTAAAATTCTAATTCCAATGCACTTAGGAGGAGACACGTGTCCTTCACTTGGGCATAAGTACTATCACTCTCTATCATTAAAAATAATTGTTTTTAGACAGTCTCAGTATGTTGCCCAGGATGGCCTGGAACTTCTGGGCTCAAGTTATTCTTCCATCTCAGCCTCCCAAGCAGCTGGGACTACAGGTGCACATCATTTTTTTTTTTTTTTTTTTTTAAACAGAGTCTTGCTCTGTCACTCAGGCTGGAGTGCAGTGGCACAATCTCGGCTCAATGCAACCTCTGCCTCCTGGATTGAAATGATTCTCCTGCTCAGCCTCCCGACTAGCTGGGATAACAGGCGCCCACCACCATGCCCGGCTAATTTTTGTATTTTTAATAGAGACAGAGTTTCAGCATGTTGGTCAGGCTGCCCTCGAACTTCTGACCTCAGGTGATCCACCTGCCTCTGCCTCCAAAAGTGCTGGAATTACAGGCGTGAGCCACCGCACCTACCCTGGTGCACATCATTTTTACCTGGCCATCTCGTTCATATTTGTGACATATTTATTGCCCACAAAGGATTGTGTGAACCTGGGAATAATTTTATATAATTATTTGAAAAATTTAACATATTATCAATATATATCATTATACTTATCATATGATAGTTATGCCATTTCAATACCATGAACCCTGTCCTTAAGAGTTAAATTCAAGAACAGATTTATTTTTTCAAAAAATCTTTAGTCTGGCCGGGCGCGGTGACTCACGCCTATAATCCCAGCACTTTGGGAGGCCAAGGCAGGCGAATCACGCGGTCAAGAGATCGAGGCCATCCTGGCGAACATGGTGAAACCTCCTCGCTACTAAAAATACAAAAAAATTAGCCGGGCGAGGTGGCAGGCGCCTGTAGGCCCAGCTTCTCGGGAGGCTGAGGCAGGAGAATGGCGTGAACCCGGGAGGCGAGATCACGCCACTGCACTCCAGTCTGGGAGACAGAGCGAGACTCTGTCTTAAAAAAAAAAAAAAAAAATCTTTAGTCTAGAGTCTCAGTAATGGAGATAATAAACATAGATCTGTTTATTAAAGTGACATTTCACATTAATAACATTTGTTCAGTTTGGAAACAGAGGGAATTTAGCATTTTTAAGGTTAGAAGAAATATTTCCACCCAAATACCCTAAGTAATAACACTTAAAAATATAATATTTAAGTCTATTATCCTGGCTTTTCTAAGTGGTTGCTAAAGTTTTTGAATTTTTGTTTTGTCAGGATTAAAATTTAAAATTTTTGAAATTAATTTAGCTTTATTAATTTCAAAAAAACATTAGAAAATAATAAAGCCAGTGCCACTATACTGATGATAAGCACATAGTTTTTTTTTGTTTTGTTTTGTTTTGTTTTGTTTTTTTGTCAGCATTCAAAATCTTTTTAATAAGAGGGTAGGATCCAGGGTTAGTTTTTGTAGCCTCGGCTGGCCCGTCGGCCTCTGGCATGCTCGAACTTCCGGCCCTTGGAGCGGACGTACGGTTTGGTGTGGCTGTGTGGGGTTCCTGGGTCCTTGCCGAAATGCCGGTACACCTCTAGGCCCTTGCGAGGACCGGAGAGCAGGACAGTGCCACAGCCCTTGGGGGAGTCCAGGGCCAGCTGGTCGAAAGTGAGGATCTTGCCCCCTGCCCTGAGGATGCGGCTGCGGGCCCCGGCTGGTCAGGCGCAGTGCACATACCTTAAATTTGGGCACCTCCTGAACCCGCACGTCATCCGTTATGGTCCCCACAACCACGGCCGTTTTGCTTTCCCAGCCAGGAAGCTTCATCTTCCAGATCATCCCGGAAGGGACAGAGGCGGCCGGTTGGTGCGACTCATAAACAACCTCTTCAGCACAACCTGGTTGAATGTGGAATTGGTTCTTCTGGCCAGAAACCTGTACAACTTGACCAACAGCCTCAGGTAGATATCCTGGCTCTTGGGCTCCTTGCGTCGAACCTTTCGGTCCTTGTTGTGACAGATGTCAACTCCCATGATGGCGCCTCCTGCTCGGCCAGGTCCGGAAAGCAGCACATTGTCTTTTGAAGAGCATGGAGCTATTTCTTTAACGTGAGTACTTAGGTGAAAATAAATGACCATTTTATGAAACTGCGTTTTAATAAGAAATCAGGAATACAGGTATATCAGATAATTTAGGAATGTTCACATAATCTCTTCATCTTCTTACATATAGATATCCATGCATACAGATATTTAATAATTTTATTATTCAATTAATAAAACATGCAACAATGTAATATAATAAAAGTGAAATTGAGTGTATTCTGGGTTTCTTAGAAAAAAATACTTTTTCCCTTGGAAATTTTTCATATCCCTCTAATGTATCATCTATAGCAGAAGACAACAGGAATATGAGATTCACCACTTTAGAAAGAATAAAAACTCTGTGTAGTAATATAAGTCATTATTCACATTTTGACTACTTCAAATTGCACCTTGATTTTCAAGTAGAGATCGAATACTTCTCAATGCTGGAGAAATTTCACAAAAAAGTCTGACAATATGCCATAAGATGGGAGGGTGGCAATACATTTTCTGCCCCTTCTCTGCCTACTCCTCATATACACAGGTATAGATTAAGAAAAAGGGAGAAAAGAGTATAAGAAAAAGTGGGGGTAGAATGGAAAGATAAAGCTGACTTGATTATCTTCAAAACAAAGTATTAAAATAACCAACCAGTACTTTCTTTAATAAAATATTTTGTTACCTATTAAATAAATAAATAATTTTTACCCAGAAAACTTCCAATCAGTTATCATGAAAAAAATATTAAATGAATGGCATGAAAATGACATGGAAAAAAATGTTTCTTATCATTCTATTCAAAAATTTTATGAGCGTCAATGTAAGAAAACAAATATGGAAGAAAAATATTAATTAAGCCATACAAGTGTCTAAATACCTACAAATGAAAACATTAGCATATGTTCTATCTCATATTTAAGATTCACTGGAATATCTCGCACAAGACTCGATATGCTTGCCCAAGTAACAGTGTAAAGAGATGTAGACCTTTAACTTTTCCACCGCCTGCTATTAACAATGTCTCTACATTATAGAGTCAAGTTCTTGCAGCTTCCAAAACAAAGAAAAAAGAATTCTGTTCCCACCCCTTATTAAAATTCAGACTGCTATAGGAACCATAAACAATTAGCCTTATATCCATGGCATTAATGCATTGTATACACTTTTTAAAAAATTAAGCAGAATTATCATTCTCTGAAAGTAGTCAATTTCTTTCTTTCTTTCTTTCTTTCTTTCTTTCTTTTTTTTTTTTTGAGATGGAGTTTCGCCCTGTCACCTAGGCTGGAGCGCAATGGCGTGATCTCAGCTCATTGCAAGCTCCGTCTCCCGGGCTCAAGCAATTCTCCTGCCTCAGCCTCCCAAGTAGCTGGGACTATAGGTGTGTGCCACCACACCACGCTAATTTTTGTATTTTTAGTAGAGACAGGGTTTCACCATGTTAGCCAGGATGATCTTGATCCCTTGACCTCGTGATCTGCCCATCTTGGCCTCCCAAAGTGCTGGGATTACAGGTGTGAGCCACCGCGCCTGGCCCAATTTCTTTTAAACATATGAGAAAATGTTTAGCTAATCCTTCCTCCTCAGTGGGCCTAGGGAGTTTTTCTCAAGAAACTCAAGTCTCTTGTTACTCAAGGACTTTGGCCAACTGTTCATTTCCAACTTCCTGCCAGAGAGAGGGGCACTTTCACATCAGTATGTGCTCCATAGGCTTAGCTCCTTGGGATCCAGGACCTTGTTTGCCTTGCTAATTATTGTAACTGTAATCTCTACAATGGTGTCTGTAATAGAAGTATTTAATAAATATTCATAATGATTTAATGAATATAATCAAAATTTCCTAGGTATGTGCTATATGCTAAATATGGTGAGGATCCTGTAAAATAGCCCCATTATTGCTACCAGGGTGAGGGACATTTTCTCGACACAGGTAAAATTTATCCCATCTCTTTAGAGAATGATGAAGTACTTACTTGTAAAGCCAGATCACTACAGCAAACAACATGTCAACACCATCCTTGGCCATTTTCCTAAAGTAATTCCCCTGCCCGCTGATATGTCCATCTCCCCATGCATTCATCTATATATGGCCTGTGATTTCTTGTATCTAAGCCAGATTTCCACTGTCTGCCTCCTTCCCCACTTTTCTTCTTTGTCCTCTGATACTACTATCTTCAAAAATACATTGTGTAGACCACTAGTTTATGCATATACTGTTTCTTCTTCTCAAAAAAGAATTCTAGCTTTTTTCCTGAGGGATTGCTTTCCTATCCACCCTCTAAATTGGACTCCACTCCTTCTTCTATACTCCATTAATTTGGGGCTTGAAGTGATCTTAGCATGTCCCTGAATACTCAGTGCAACTTCCAGATTACTGATGCTCCAACAATACTAGATAAAACCTACTTTGAAATTAAGCTTAATCTAATAAATGAGATATTTCTCTTATTATCATTTTCATCTGTCAATTGCATGGCTTCTCATTATTCAAATACTTCTTTTCTAACTTAAATCTTGTCATCATTCTGGTGTCCTTTGATAATGCAAAATGACATTTCCAGATTTTCAGCTATTTACTCTGCTTACTTTTGTAACACTAACATCGTCGGTTATATTTTCAGTCACCTCCATGACTGAAAGTATTTATTCATCTCCCAGAAGTATTTATGAAATCCTGAAACTAGCATTCATTCTTCCAACTCTCACATTATCTATTTGTTCTTTAAGCATACTGAAATCTTTAGTTCCTTTACCTATTTACATTTTCCTATTAATTCCATTTAGTTTTCACTTGCTTTCCTAAATAGCTCAGACCTTGTGTCACATTGCTTCAACCAACTATTCTTTTGCCAATACTCTCAAATCCTTTGCTCCAACCAACTATTATTTTGCCAATACTCTTAAATTCTTTGCCCCATTATCATCTGCAGCCCCAGCCAGGTAAAATCCCAGCCCTACAGTAATCCATTCAATACTTCAAAAATTGATGCATTCAAACTGATTTCATCATCTTCTCCCCCAAATTGCTTTTGGTTATACTGCCTATTTCAATAAAGAACTCCAAGGTGCTCAGTTCCAGAAATCTAAAAATTATTCTTAATGCTTCCTTTCTCTAATTCTATATCCAATCAATTATCAAGTCTTTGTAGTTGTAAATGTATTGCTATTTATGGTAGATGTCTTCTTAGTTTGCAAGTCATAAAAACATGTATTTGGGGTGATGAAACAAATGTTCCCATTTACATAATGTAGAAGAAGAAGGTTTGTATTTGGATCAATAATAAGGGGAGAGAGGTTTCCATTTTTATCCTATTAACTGTAGAGCCAAGAGAAGAACTTAAATAAGGGGAAATATAAAAGAAAGGCCTTGAAGGACAAAGCAAGGCTAAGGAAGATAATCACAGTTTTTGAACTTGGGGCTTCGTAGTTTGTACAAGTTTCTCTAAAAAGAATAAAGACCAATACATTTTTTGAAAGTTATCTGGTATTCAGTAGAAAGCTGCTCCTTTTTCATTTTCCCAACTACCCTCTGCTGTTTTCTAACTTTTAGTAAAAATATATTATGAACCACGGCCCTTTGTCGAAGTCATTTGTTGCCATATTATGTAAAATTACTTTTATTTTCATAGAAGATATCTGAAACGTAAAACTTACACAATCCAAATTCAAGAGAAGGTGAATAAAATTTTACAAAAAGTGTATTCAGTTAAATAGTTAAATAAAACCTTCACAGTGACTATGGGGAACTAGATTGTGTTTACACCTAACTGTAAAGTCCATTTTAAAAATTTCAGTGATGACACTGTAAAAAATAATTCTCTATGAATATAAAATGTGATGTCAGGAAAGATCATGACTCTCTGATCAAATAGGATAAGAATGAAATCAGCAAACAAAAACTAAGTGTCTGTAAAGAAATGCTGTGTCATTTTCTCTAATAAAATAGTCAATACTTTAAATGAGCATAAAAGTCAGTGTCATTGTGTTCAATATCCTGAAAGGTACAGAATAGTGCAGGCTAGAATATTATATTCCTGAGGCAGTAATTCACATATTATATAAAAAAGGGATATTTAAGGACAAAGAGTAGTAACTATCTTTTTACCGATCTAATAAATTTGGATATTAATAAAACAATGTTTAAAAAATATTTGGCAAGAATGTTCAATATTTATTTCAGTTAATTTGGCTATAATTTTACGCAAGCAGCAACCACAAAGAAGTAGAATAATCAATAACATTTTGAACAATTCAACATTAATATATTTAAAAATATCTGCTTACTAGTTATAGGATCCTTGGGGTCCTGGGGTAAGAGAGAACTAGTCTGATTTGCAGAAACATAGACAAGTTTATTGACATCAAGATGTTGTCCTCCAATATCACAGTAGTGAGTAATGATATATTGCAAGCAAACATCATAGCAAGAAATAATCACAAACCATCTGATTTCTTTCTGAAACAATACCAAGACGAGGCTGGGTGTATTATTCATCTTGGTACCATGAGTTTTCTTAACTTCAGCAAAATAGTGAAATTAAAAATATATATATGTAAAATGAATCACAAAATATAACCTAAACATATCACATTAGTACTTATATTAAAAATTAAAAATAAGCATTTCATATTGGAAAATATGAAGATAAAAAGTTGATATTTGGACATTAAAAATAGCAAGCTATTCAGTACATATTTGCAAGATTCTTTACATCTTAAGTTTTTTAACCTTCAGATATGAAGATTAGCTTAAATATGGGCTGTAGAAATGCTTCCCAACATAAGTTTGAAATAGCTTACCCTAATGAATGGATAGAAATTATTTGTAAGTAGCTTGTATTGTTAATTTTAAGGGTTCATTATGCTTACAGATTTTTGGAAAAGTTGTCTTCTCGAACAATTTTAATACCCTCAACAAAATGACACAAATTATTTTATATATACAATATAAATTTGGTTAAAGAAAATAAGCACACACGATTCATGAATGATTATCATTTAAAAAACTTTAGCTATTTGAAATATTTACCCTCTGAATAGTATAAAGTAGTATTCCATAGACTTTTTCTTAATTATTCTAAATTTCAATATAGGAAGAGCTAAGATTAATTAAAAATTGCATATCAAACTATTATTCCAGATCAATAGTAGACTATGCCTGTTTGAGATGTGTCAGAGGGATGGTTATCAAGTAAGCATACAAAAATCTGTCCTTTACCCTTAGGTGTTCTGTGTCATCAGTCCACTTCTCTTCACTGCTGCCCCATATAACCAGCAAGCAGTTTATCAAATGATTACTAACAAACATACCCAGAACTCTTCTGAGAGGAGGTCTCATCAATTTTCTCCCTTTCTTTACAATTGAGTGATGTTTGACTACTCCAGACAAATGCCCACTTAGCCCGTTCCTTTAATTAGTTCAGATAGGAGTTGATGAAACAGGTTGAGCACAAATAGTGACAGTCCCTGTCATAGATGGAGAATAGGATAAACGTCATTTTTGTGACTGATAATTTAAAATCATTAAGTAGGCTTAATTCTTATTTCTTTCAATATATCAAGGTAATCTTCATAGTAGGAAGTACAATGTACTTGGCTGGTAGTGTAACAATTCTTTTGATTTCTCATTTGTTTTCCATCCTAAATGGGTTACAGTAAAGCATAAGAGCATTCATGCATAAGTGTTTGAAATACTGAGTTGGAATAAAACTACATATAATATCTGGGTACCTTTTTTAATCTGATTCATTAGGTTCAGGAAGAAGACACAGAATATGTATTTTGTGATAATTTGATGGAAGCCAGATATTAGAAGTTGTGTTTTAGAATCTTTACAGACATATAAGATGCTCTGCCTCTCAGAGTGTTACTTCTGCTTTGCAATAAACTTCTTTGCTTACTTTTACTTTGGACTCACACATTCTTTTTTTATTATTATAATTATACTTTAAGTTCTAGGGTACATGTGCACAACATTGAGTGGCAAAGTCAAGAACCTGAACCGGCCCACCTACAACACTGGTTTCTTTGCTTTTTAGTTTATTTAGTTTAGTTTTTACTATCCAGTAGCACAGAGGCCACAGTGAAGTTTTTGAGGTAAAAAGAGGTAAACTTTGTGTACTATATAACTTCTGTATTGATCCTTGCACCTGTTACAGAAGTTATTTTCCTGTCAACTTAGAGAAAAATTGGTGTTTCACTTTCCAGGTGATTAGAGTCTGAAAATGTCTCAGGCTTTGAGAAGAGTTACTGAAAAGAGTGATATTTCTATGTCATGGATAATCCTTTCCCCAAATAATAATGTACAATGGTCAGTAGATGAAAACTACAAGAATGTAATTGGTTGTCTACCTACTCATGGATGTTTTAAGACAACTTTTGACACTGCAACTCTGAATTTCTGGTATAATTTTTTTTATAAATGTCACAACATGGTTTGTCAAGAAAATTCATATGCTAAAAAAATTCCAAAACAGTGGTTTAACTGAACACTTTAAAAGTAATTCAAAAGACTAATATAAATCAATGCTAGAAATTTTTAAGGCACTATTTCCTATTCTTCATTTTACGTGAATTTTATTTTTAGGTAGGTTTCAGAGATGGGGTTTAGAATGTTGGAAAAAAGGGATAAGAGGATTCATACAGTTCATATAAAATCTTTTAAATGAAAATAAATAATATTTTTCTTTTGTATTTTACCATTGTTTTCAAACTAGAAAATAAACACATGATAACCGTCTTATGTTAGTCACCAAAATATTATACTTTCTTTTATTTTGGGTCATCTCTTTGTTTAGTTTTCATTCAACAAAACTTACTATCTGCCATGCACTATTGTTGGATTTAAATACAAATAAGATACAATGGCTGCTATCAAGATACTCAATTTTAATTACTAGACACAGCAATTACATGTAAATATACAAATTCTACAGTAGAAGCTTAGAAGTATGTTCTGTGGCTAAGGAGATATAATAATTATTATGGCAAGAGAAGAGGGCAAATACAAATTAATTTACAGAGGAAAAGCTGTTTGAGTTGGCACTGGAAGTGACTAATATAGCTTATAGTAAAAAGTATGAGTTCATGTATATTTGTTTGAGTTCTTTGTAGATTCTGGATATTAGCCCTTTGTCAGATGAGTAGGTTGCAAAAATTTTCTCCCATTCTGTAGGTTGCCTGTTCACTCTGATGGTAGTTTCTTTTGCTGTGCAAAAGCTCTTTAGTTTAATTAGATCCCATTGTCAATTTTTGCTTTTGCTGCCGTTGCTTTTGGTGTTTTAGACATGAAGTCCTTGCCCATGCCTATGTCCTGAATGGTACTACCTAGATTTTCTTCTAGGGTTTTTATGGTATTAGGTCTAACATTTAAGTCTCTAATCCATCTTGAATTAATCTTCATATAAGGGGTAAGGAAAGGATCCAGTTTCAGCTTTCTACTTATGGCTAGCCAATTTTCCCAGCACCATTTATTAAATAGGGAATCCTTTCCCCAATTCTTGTTTCTCTCAGGTTTGTCAAAGATGATATGAACAGACATTTCTCAAAAGAAGACATCCATACAGCCAACAGACACATGAAAAAATGCTCATCATCACTGGCCATCAGAGAAATGCAAATCAAAACCACAATGAGATACCATCTCACACCAGTTAGAATGCCAATCATTAAGAAGTCAGGAAACAACAGGTGTTGGAGAGGATGTGGAGAAATAGGAACACTTTTACACTGTTGGTGGGATTGTAAACTAGTTCAACCATTATGGAAAACAGTATGGCAATTCCTCAAGGATCTAGAACTAGATGTACCATATGACCCAGCCATCCCACTACTGGGTATATACTCAAAGGATTATAAATTATTCTACTACAAAGACACATGCACACGTATGTTTATTGTGGCACTATTCACAATAGCAAAGACTTGGAATCAACCCAAATGTCCATCTGTGACAGACTGGATTAAGAAAATGTGGCACATATACACCATGGAATACTATGCAGCCATAAAAAAGGATGAGTTCATGTCCTTTGTAGGGACATGGATGCAGCTGGAAACCATCATTCTTAGCAAACTATCACAAGAAGAGAAAACCAAACACCGCATGTTCTCACTCATAGGTGGGAACTGAACAATGAGATCACCTGGACTCGGGAAGGGGAACATCACACACTGGGGCCTATCATGGGAAGAGGGGAGGAGGGAGGGATTGCATTGGGGAGTTATACCTGATATAAATGATGAATTGATGGGTGCTGACGAGTTGATGGGTGCAGCACACCAACATGGCATAAGTATACATATGTAACAAACCTGCACGTTATGCACATGTACCCTAGAACTTAAAGTATAATAAATAAATAAATAAATAAATAAATAAGTATGAGTTCAAATACAAACTTTACTACATGATAATGGTATGCCCATGAGCAAAGTTTTTATCCACATTAGTCTGTAGTTCCCTCCTCTGTATAATGGAAATGCAAAAGTGTTTTTGCCATAAGGTAGTTTTGAAGACTAAATAAGAAATTTTATATAAAGCACTTAATAGAATGTTAGGAAATTAGGAGGATTTCATAAATCTTGTGTTTTAACATGAGTAGGGATTTTCCAAGAGGCCAAGTAAAGACAGGGGAATCCACATGGAAGAAATGGTAAAGAGAAAATGATAGGGTTTAGTTAGGTTAAGCATATACTTTGGTAGAGATCACAACTGGAGGAAAAGCAATGACAATAAATTTGCGATGTCAGGTTAGGATTAAATGGTTAAATATCTTATAAGCCTGGAAAAGGGTAAGAATTTAATGGGGAAAAAAACTGAATCAGATCTGTGCTTTAAATACAGTAAGAAGAGTTAAATTTTACTGAAGAGATGAATATCTGTATGGAGGCACTTGTAAGTACCCTGAATAATGGGAGGTATGTGAGAGGTTGAAATGATAGGTTTTTATCACCAACTGAATATGAGAAATAAGAATCAGGATTTCTCTCGCCTCTAAAGTTTGTGTTCAAGCAACTCTGTGAACTCATTTAAGTGAGCTGGAGAAAGATAAAATAAAAACATTTAGCAAAAGGTGTTATTTATAAATATAGACACACGAATGTATCTAACATATGTATATATAACTACATATATATATACACACACATATATACAAAGAGAGAGAGCTTTGTATCTATCTATCTATCTATCTATCTATCTATCTATCTATCTATCTGTGTTAGTCCATTTTGTGTTGCTATAAAGGAATAACTGAGACTAGATAACTTATAAAGAAAAGAAATTTATTTGGCTCATGGTTCTGCAGGCCTTACAAGAAGCAGGTGGCTGGGCATGGTGGCTCATGCCTGTAATCCCAGCACTTTGGGAGACCAAGGTGGGTGCATCACCTGAGGCCAGGAGTTCAAGACCAGCCTGGCCAACATGGCGAAACCCTGTATCTACTGAAAATGGAAAAATTAGCTGGGTGTGGTGGTGCGCACCTGTAGTCCCACCTACTCGGGAGGCTGAAGCAGGAAAATTGCTTGAACCCGGGAGGCAGAGGTTGCAGTGAGCTGAGATCAGGACACTGCACTCCAGCCTGGATGACAGATCCTGATTCCATCTCCAAAACAAACAAACAAACAAACAAACAAACAAAAAACAAGAAGTATACTACTGCTCTGGTATCTGCTCAACTTAATGGCAGAAAGCAAGGGGAGTCAGTGTGTCGTGTGGCAAGGAGGGGCATGCCACACTTAAAGCAATCAGCTTTAAACAGGACTCCTTGCAGACACTCTCCAGTGCCAACCCAGAGCCTGGCATCTCCGCTGGGTGCCTAGATCCAGAAGAGAAATAATAACCACTGCAGTTTGTCTCTCTGGAAGCCTCATACCTGGGGATAGAAGCAAGAACCACAACAAGGGAGTACCCTGTGAGTCAAAAGAATCTGATCAGCAGCCCTTGAGTCCCAGAGCTTCCCTCTGACATAGTCTACCCAAATGAGAAGGGACCAGAAAAGCAATTTTGGTAATATGATGAAACAGGTTTGTTTAACACCCCCAAAAGGTCACACTAGTTCACCAGCAATGGATCCAAACCAAGAAGAAATCTCTTAATTTCCAGAAAAAGAATTCTGAAAATTGACTATTAAGTAGTACAAGATGACATCAGAGAAAGGTAAAGTCCCACTTAAAGAAATTAACAAAAAACATACAGGATACAAATGGAAAAACCTCCAGCGAAATAAATAGCATAAATAAAAAATAATCACAGCTTCTGGAAATGAATAGAGAATTGCAAAATTCGCTGAAAAGTCTCAGTGATAGAACCAAACAAGTAGAAGAAAGAACTTCAGAGCTCAAAGACAAGCCTTTTCAATTAACCAAATCCAACAAAGACACAGAAAAAATAATTAAAAAAAAAAATAAACAAAGCCTCCAAAAAGTTTGGAATTACATTAAATGACCAAACCTAAGAATAATTGGTGTTCCCAAGGAAGAAGAGAAATCTAAAAGTCTGGAAAGCATATTTGAGGGAATAATCAAGGAAAATTTCCCCAGCCTTGCTAGAGATCTAGACATCCAAATACAAGAAGCTCCAAGAACACCTTGGAAATTCATTGCAAAAAGATAAGATAATCACCTAGGCACATAGTCATCAGGTTAAGTAAAGTCAAGATGAAGGAAAGAATCTTAAGAGCTGTGAGATAGAAGTACCAGGTAACCTATAAAGGAAAGCCTATCAGATTAACAGCAGATTTGTCAGAAGAAGCCTTACAAGCTAGAAGAGATTGGCGTCCTATCTTTAGCCTCCTTAAACAAAAAAATTATCAGCCAAAAATTTTGTATCCAGTGAAACTAAGCTTCATAAATGAAGGAAAGAGTCTTTTTCAGACAAACAAATGCTGAGAGAATTTCCCATTATCAAGCCAGCACTACAAGAGCTGCTAAAAGTAGCTCTAAATGTTGAAACAAATCCTCAAAATATTGAAGGATTTTTCTACTCCTTAGTTCAGTTAAAATCCATATTCTAGTCTCAAGACCAGGAAAAATTAGATATATTGACACATTGAAAGGTGAGAAGAGTGGAATTCATTAAAAGAAAGCTCTCAGAGATAAAAAAAAAAAAAGGCGGGGCGGTGGGGGGGCTCCTGCCAACAGGCTCCCACCTCACATATTGAATACCAGGCCACCACACAGGAGCTGAAGAGGCCAGGATCCCCTCGTGAATAAAACACAAATTCCCGGTGGCTCCACCCCATTCTCCCCATGCCCAGGCAGGCCCTTAGTCTGAGTCACTCCACATTAATTTATTTTCCTTACTGTGCGTATGTTAAAGGATGGAATTTTTCACCGTGGCCATGTTTAGGCAAACTCCCTGTTCACAATGGCCTGGGTGGCATTTGGCTGTCTCCTGTCTCTATCAAAAATATACAAAAATAGAATCTCCTTAAAGCATAAGTCTCACAGGACCTATTAAACAACAAAACAATGAAAAAAAAAAAGGAATTCAGACAACAAATAGCAAGATGAATAGAAGAGTACCTCATATCTCAGTACTAACAGTGAATGTAAATGGCCCAAATACTCCACTTAAAAGAAATGGAATGGCAGACTGGATAAGAATTCACCAACAAATTATCTACCATCTTCAAGAGACTCACCTGATACCTAAGGACTCACATAAACTTAAGGTAAAGGGGTGGAAAAAGATATTCCTTGCAAATGGACACCAAACATGAGCAGGATTAGCTCTTCTTATATAAGACAAAACAAACTTTAAAGCAATAGCAATGTTAAAACAGACAGAATGACATTATATAATGATAAAAGGACTAGTCAAATAGGAAAATATCACAATTCTAAATATATATGCATCTAACAGTGGAGCTCCCATATTTATAAAACAGTTACTACTAGACCTGAGACTCATGTCTAGCAACACAATCATAGCAAGGACTTCAATATTCCACTGACAGCACTAGACAGGTCATCAAGAAAGAAAATCAACAAAGAAATAATAGGCTTAAACCATACCCTAGAATAAATGGACTTAACAGATATTTACAGAACATTCTACCCAACAATTGCAGAATATACTTTCTATTCATTAGCCATGGAATATTCTCCAAGACAAATGATATCATAGACCACAAAATAAGTCTCAATAAATTTAAGAAAACCAAATTATAGCAAGTTCTCTCTAAGGCCACAGTGGAATAAAATTGGAGATCAACTTAAAAAGGAACCCATACAATGATACAATTACATGGAAATTAAGTAACTTGTCCCTGAATGATCACTGGGCCAACAATGAATTCAAGATGCAAATTACAAAATTATTTGAACTGAATGATAACAGTCACACAACCTATCCAAACCTCTGGGATAGAGCAAAGATACTGCTAAGAAGAAAGTTCATAGCATTAAATGACTTCATCAAAAAGTCTGAAAGAGCACAAACAATTTAAGGTCATACCTCAAGGAGCTATAGAAAAAAGAACAAACAAAACCCCAACCCAGCAGAAAAAAAGAAAGAAGCAAGATCAGAGCACAACTAAATAAAATTGAAGCAAAAAATGCAAAATATAAAACAAAAAGCTGGCTCTTTGAAAAGATAAATAAAATTGATAGAGCATTAGCAAGATTAACCAAGAAAAGAAGAGAGAAGATACAAATGAGCTTAATTAGAAATAAAACAGGAGATATTACAACCAATACCAAAGGAATACAAAAGATCATTCAAGGCTACTATGCACAGCTTCATGTGCATAAACTAGAAAACCTAGAGGAGATGGATAAATTCCTGGCAATATACAACCCTCCTAGATTAAACCAGGAAGAAATAGAAACTCTGAACTGACCAATACCAAGCAGCAAGATTGAAATGGTAATTAAAAAGTTACCAACAAAAAAAAAAGTCCATAACCAGATGGATTCACAGCTGAATTCTATCAGACATTCAAAGATGAATTGATAACAATCCTATAGACATTATACCAAAAGATGGAGAAAGAGAGAATCCTCCCTAAATCATTCTATGAAGCCAGTATCACCCTAATACCAGAACCAGGAAATGAAATAACAAAAAAAATAAGAAAACTACAGGCCAATATCCCTGATGAACATATATGCAAAAATTCTCAACAAAATACTAGCAAACCAAAAGCATACAAAAAGATAATCCACCATGTTCAAGTGGGTTTCATACCTGGGGTGCAGGGATGGTTTAACATCCACATGTCAGTACATGTGATGCACCACATAAACAGAATTAAAAACAAAAATCACATGATCATATCAATAGAAGCAAAGAAAGCATTTGACAAAATCTAGCATCCCTTTGTGATTAAAACTCTCAGTAAGCCGGGCGCGGTGGCTCAAGCCTGTAATTTCAGCACTTTGGGAGGCCGAGACGGGCGGATCACGAGGTCAGGAGATCGAGACCATCCTGGCTAACACAGTGAAACCCCGTCTCTACTAAAAAAATACAAAAAACTAGCCAGGCGAGGTGGCGGGCGCCTGTAGTCCCAGCTACTGGGGAGGCTGAGGCAGGAGAATGGCGTAAACCCGGGAGGCGGAGCTTGCAGTGAGCTGAGATAGGGCCACTGCACTCCAGTCCGGGCGACAGAGCGAGACTCCGCCTCAAAAAAAAAAAAAAAAAAAAAAAGAAGATATACAAATGGCCAACAAACATATGAAAAGATGCTCAATATCATTAATAATCAGGAAATGCAAAGGAAAATCTTAATGTGATACCACCTCTACTCCTGCAAGAATGGCCATAATCAAAAAATCAAAAAATAATGGATGTTGGCATGGATGTGGCAAAAAGGGAATACTTTTACACTGTAGATGGGAATGTAAATTAGTACAAACACTATGGAAAACAGTGTGGAGATTCCTTAAAGAACTAAAAGTAGACCTACTATTTGATCCAGCAATCCCAGTTCTGGGTATCTACCCAGAGGAAAAGAAGTCATTATAAGAAAAAGATACTTGCACATGCATGTTTCTAGCAGGACAATTTGTCATTGCAAAAATATGGAACCAGCCCAATGACCATCAATTAATGAGTGGATAAAGAAATGTGATATATATATTATGTATATATCACATTATATATATATATGAGTGTGTGTGTATATATATATATATGTATGTGTACTATGGCATACTACTCAGTCATAAAAACTAACAAAATATTTGCATTTTGAGCAACCTGGATAGAATTAGAGACCATTATTCTAAGTGAAGTAGCTCAGGAATGGAAACCAAACATCATATTTTCTCACTCGTAAATGGGAGCCAAGTAATGAGGCTGCAAAGGCATAAGAATTATACAATGGACTTCAGGAACTCTGGGGAAAGGGTGGAGAGGGTTGAGGGATAAAAGACTACACACAGTGGGCCAGGCGCAGTGGCTCATGCCTGTAACCCCAGCACTTTGGGATGCCAAGGTGGGCGGATCACTTGAATTCAGGAGTTCGAGGCCAGCCTGACCAACATGGTGAAAGCCCATCTCTACTAAAAATACAAAAATTAGCCAGGCATAGTGGCATGTGCCTGTAATCCCAGCTCCTCAGGATGCTAAGGAGGGAGAATCACTTGAACCCGGGAGGCAGAGGTTGTACTGAGCCAAGATCGTGCCACTGCACTCCAGCCTGGGTGACAGAGCAAGACCCCATCTAAAAAAAAAAAAAATTAGACTACACACAGTTCATAGTGTACACTGGTGTACGCTAGTTGGGTGATGGGTGCACCAAAACTCTGAAATCACCCCTAAAATAGCTATTCATGCAAATAAATACCATCTGTTCCCCCAAAACCTACTGAAATTAAAAAAATAAAATAACTATTAAAATATAGTATAGAAAATACATAAACCAGTAACAGTCATTTATTACCATTATCAAGTTTTATGTACATAATTGTATGTGCTGTACCTTTATATGACAGACAGCACAGTAGGTTTATTTAAGCCAGCATCACAACAAACACGTGAAGATTGTGTTGCTCTATGACATTAGGACAACCGCAACATCACTAGGTAATAGCAATTTTTCAGCTCCATTATAATCTTATGGGACCATCATTGTGTATGCGGTCTGTCATTGGCTAAAATGTCATTATGTGGTACAAAACTGTACTTCCTTTAAACCTTTAGAGATTTTAAAAATGTAAAATGCCCCAAACTACATCAAGCTTCTTGCAATTAATCTTTTAAAATCTGATCTAAAAATTCAATCTTTGAAACTATAAATAACACAGTGTGCGAAATGACAATATTTTTTGCCAAACAAAATATTGCCTCAAAAATAACGATCAATAAACCATATATTAATATATAAAAAAGAATCCAGTACTGTTTGAAACCTATAGAAGAACTAAGTAATACTATCTTTGGAAAGAGGCTATTGAATATGGCAATTGGGTGGCTATTTGCAGTATATTCAGCTTCGGTGACAGGGAACAGAATAAAAATATAATAGGTTCAAGGATAAAGAGGAAGTGGAAGTTTGAGAGTGGGACACCTGAGATTTGAGGTTTGAGTACCAACTTCACCCTTATCATTTGAATGACCTTGAGATAATAACTGATCCTCTCCAGACTAGTTTTAAAGTTAAAATGAATCTTACTTTAAAAACTCATTTGAGAATTGAATAGATTATGCAGCAGACTAGACTATCATAGATTATTAACAAATATTAGTTATTATTATTGTTATAATCATCCTGGTTTCAATAAAATTTGCTCAAGTCAGTGCCAATGGATATTTGGTTGAGTGACTGATCATGTTGCCTGTTCAGCTCATTTTTTAGCTTAACCTCTGGTTTATGTGTCTATTTCAATACTTATTCATTTATTCAGTCTCATTTACCTATTAGTTATTTAGTGGCTATCATGCAGCTGAATTTTGTTATGATAAAGAAGAGATAAGAAATAAAACAGGTCTTTGACATTGTTAGGGAGGAGAAGTAATTGTACCCTATGTCCTGGACCACTGTGTAACAAAAACTAGAGCTGGTATCCAGGCTCTAACAGCATTACCATAAGGTATTGGTGTTCTGCTGAAGATGAACAGTTTCAAAGATTATCCACAGGCAAGGCCATTCTGTGACCACGGTGTATCAAGACAGAAACAAAAACACTCCATAATCATGTCTGAACACAAACAAAACGTCCAAATCTCAAAAAATGTCTAACATCCTCATCTCAGGCAAATTGAGTGACTGCTGACCACTTATCAATTACAATTTTAGTTTTGCTCTAGTGTCCCCAATCGTGGATGAGATTTAGTGAGATATACCACCATAAAATTGTTTCTGCTCTCTGAAAACTTTCAATTCAACGTGAACCCCTGCTTCATTGGACTGTGCCCCAAATCACCCAACCAAAGTCTAAGTCCTCTAAGTCCTTTCTAACACCCTCTTACTGACACGCCTCATGGGTGTCCCCCATGTGCATTTTTTCTCACTGCAATGATTAATAAACCCAACTTGCTCACCTACAGGTGTATTTCTTATAGTCTTTGGCTGGAAAGCATTGACAACAGATAGAAGATGATATTGTGGGCATATGGAAACCATGTTTCAGCTTGGTAGAGCTTTTGGATTGGACATACTGTCCAAGCCAGCTATCTTCTATCAAATCGTTGTTTTTAAGAACATGTAACACAGGTTTTGGCATATATTTGCACTGTTTCATGAAGCCTGTCTCACTGATGTTTGGTAATAGCCCTTACTGGGTTAAGACTTCATAGGTGAACTTATTATCTTATTCTCAGTAAAGACCTATTAACTTTTGTTAAATTGCAAAATTGAAAAAAAAAGGGAATTTTCTATTTGTATGTTGTCAATAAAGGCAAATGTCCCAGTGAGGAGAGCTCATCTTTTCTGTCTGAAGTTTAGGGGAATTTGACCCAATAGAAGTATGTTTAAACCTTTAAGCTGGAGTCAAAGGATTTCTACATCTAGTATACCGACTGGAGAGATGCCCCTCAGAATCTTAGCCTCTGAAGTCTGTAAAATGAAAATAATATAAAGAGTAGTCATAAATGGAGAAAAAAGAAAGAAAGGAAAGAAAACTTTGGAGTAGAAAAGACTAACACAACAAACCATACTTTTCCCCCTTCATCTCCTGTTCACTTTAAATTTAATGCTTCTGTTTACTCTTACTTCCATTCCCTTTTCCTCTCTCACTTTTCTTTTTCAAACAATATGGTGTTTTAATATTGTGATCTAAAGCAACTTTCTTGTTTCTGCTAATTAATTTGGTGTTCTATCGTGGCATATATTTAACAGGCATCCAAAAGAAAGCCCTATTTTAAGACACAAATGGAGTAAAGTTCGTGAGGTGATACCATTATTATGCAGTTAACCTGTGTACTTGTAAAGATATTGAAAGTTATAAATCATTATTACATTTTTTATCATCCTTGTTGAAAAAGAGATTATTGTTTAAACTAAAATTATGAAACACATATATCTAAAGTAATAAGTTTTCTATATTGTCCAAATATTGGATTACAAGTACATTTTTCAGCGTGATGAAAATAAATGAAACATTAATTATTATGTCCCTGATGTCTGAAAAAAGTTAGCTACCTTATCAATATGCCTTTTGGGCAAATCACCTCAGTGATTCTATGATTAACATAAATGCTGCATAGGCAATTTGTGCTTGAACTTGTAGATTGCATTATTAATTCCATATAGATTCTTTATTCCAAAATCAACCTACCAATGTTTTCTCAACTCTAACCAAGTATTCAAAATTAATCAACTCTCTGAAGCAGCATGTTGTGTGACATGACAGTAATGTGTATGCCATAACCAATCAGGTGAAACATCATTGTACAGCAGACATTTCAAAGATGGGACTTTAAAAATTAATGAGCAAAGAGAATAAAACATGTACACTTTCAACTTTTCTTTTTTCTTTGAAAGATCTAAAGAAGACAGATATGAAACTCTGTTTTCTTCAAAGATACTTATTTAAATTTCAAATTGACTATTTTTCATTGCTAAATTTTATATAAAATTAAGTATTATATAGTAATGTAACAATGTCCTTAAAAGTAAAAAATAGCTTTTCTGTAATATTATTTCAGTTCCCTCTAATCCTTTATTTACTACTTTTTCTCATTTAATTCACACTTTGCCCTATCAGCTTCTGCAAACTTGTCACCCCTCAAAGACTTTGTATCATTAGAAGCACATGAAATAATTACGTTACTTCTGTCTTACGAATTTGTATCTCTTACATCAAAAACCATTGAGATCAATAATCAAGTAATTTATTGAACATTATTAAATTACCTGACTTCATACAAAGAACTCAAAATGCACCTTACATCTCAGATTTGAGGAATATTGTCCATGTCATACTGACCTTTGTATCAGGCTCAGCTTACTGGCTATAATTATTATATTTTTTCCTTCTTTTATTTCTATTCTTCTCAGGAATTCCTTGTAATAGAGAACAATTATTTTGCCATTGACTGAAAGGAGCCAGTCACAGCAGAATGTCATATATGATACGACTCTATTTGTGAAAAATTCAAAAACAGAAAGCTTTATTCTTTGAAATTGAAAGTCACAATAATGGTTACCCTCAGGAGAGAGAATAGCTGGGAGGGGACATGAGGAAGGCTTCTAGGATTCTACTAGTCTTTTATATCTTAATTTGTATGGTGGTGGCTAGGATGAGTGTGTTTGTATAAGCTAATTGACCCTCACATGTAAAATTATATGCCCTTCATTTTATTAATATTCAAATAAATATGAACAAGTGATTAAAACTGCTCTCATTTTTAATAGGTTGTTATGATTCTTGTTCTTTCCTTTAAATAAGTCACATATTCACCAGCATTTGCTTATGCTCTCTTCAAAATGGCTGTTTATCCAATACTCTCCACATTTTCTCCTATCAGTCCCATTAGTTTGAATAAAAATTCTTCTCTGTTCATTCCAGCCAAGACTAATTTGTATTCTTTCTGTAAATTTCTAAAATAAAAATGGCTTTGGCAATCATTTTGTTCTTTAACGATCAAATGATATGTGTTAACACGTGATTTCTTCTGAGCTAACATAACTATATCTCCAAATACAATGTCTCCACAACACTTAGCATAATTTTAAGACCTGGTAGACATTTAGTAAGTACATATCAAATTAATAAATAGTTTATGCATGTCAATACGAAACTCTAAATTATGACCAAATCTTGTCATCAAATCTCTCTCAAAGTTGTTTATTCCTTGGAAAAGGTAAATAAATGTATATTTTATATATATGCACATTTATTTATTTACAAATAAATGTATATACAGAGAGAGCACACATATATACACCCACCCATGTATTAAATAAGTAAATATGCATAATTTTTTAAAAGACAAAAACATCAATCTCTATCATTTTATTGCCTTTAACATTTATATGTATAATGATCTGCTTTTAGTTAGCATGTAGAAAAACATAAAATTCAGTCACAACCACTGAAACAAGTAGTTAATGATACACAAAAATATTATTCTTTGCCTTAAATCCATCGAAGAACTGTGAGCATAAAATAGTCTAACAAACTCCTGTAAGACAAATATTCCTTAAATGAGCAAGAAACAGAAGATACTCTCATATCTGTGCCAGTTGCTGCGATTAGAGGACAAAATGTCCAAGGAGCAAGGCTGTCAAAGAAAGATAGCTTTTGCTTGGAATTTGAAAGTAGAAAATGGGAGCTTATGGGGGTAAGAGGGAAAGGGAGATACTACATACAAGGAATAAGAATGAAGGCTGACTTCTCAGAAACAATAGAGGCCAGAAGACAATAAAACATTTTTATAATGCTAAAAGAAGGAAACTGTCAACCTAGAATGCTATGCAAAGTGAAAATATCCTTTAAAATTAGAAAAATGATATTTACTGGCAAACAAAAACTAACATGCTCTACAAAAACTGCAAGGAAAACTTCTTTACGTCCAACAAGAAATAGTATAAGATGGAAATTTGGGTCCACAGGGGAAAATGAACATTACAAATGGAAAATATGGAGTACATATAAAACTTTCCTTCTTTTCTTTAAAATTATATGTCTATTAGCTATTTAAAGCAAAATATAACAAGGGATTGCGATGTTTGTAACAGATGTCATAGTAAAATGTGTGAGAGTGATAACACAAGGAGCAGAAGAAATATAAGTGAAATTATATTGTTTTAAGGTGTTACTTTATAAGGGAAATAGTATAATATAAAACCAAGGTATAATGTGAATAAACTGCATATGTCATATATAAAACAACTTCAAATCAAATAGGTACTGCTAATTAAAGGCAAATAATTATAGCTGAAAAAATGTCAAAATTACACAATTTTCCCTATAGAAGACACGAAAGGATAGACATAAGGAACAAAGAACAGAAGAAACAAAGAAAAAACTAATAGCATGTTAGTGCAGATAGAGTCCGCCATTTTAATAACTAGATTATAATTATTAATATATTTGTTGTTAATAAACTCCAATTAAAAGTCAAAGATTGTCAGACTGAGTAAAGGAGAAATCACCAACTACATGCTGTCTAGTTTCAAGAGATATATTTAACATATTAAAGATACACAAATTAAAAGTAAAACATAGGAAAAGATATATCATGAAAAACAAATTACAAAGATGTTGATATGCTATATTTTAAGAGTGATACAAAATACTAAAACATTATTTCAAAATCGTAAGTGAATTAACTCTTTTAAAATATTCTAAAATTCACAGAATTGAAGGAACAACAGAAAACCCACAATCCTAGTTGTATATTTCAACACTCCTCTTTCAATAATTAATTTTTAAAAAGGCCATAAGTCAATAAAGATATAGAAGATTAAACAACACTATAAACCAGTTCACGGTAATTGATAGCTATAAATAAAACGCCAATGAAAGAAAATTAAGTATCTACAGGAGATTGTTTCCAGGAACCCCTGCAAATACCAAATCTATGGATGTTCTAGTCCTGTATATAAAATGGTATGGTATTTCCGTATAACCTATGTACATCCTACCATTTATGTTAAATCATCTCTAGATTACTTATAATACCAAATACAGTGTAAATGTTATATAAATAGTTGTAATACTGTATTTTTATTTGCTTACTTTCACTCTTGTATTTAATACATTTTTTCAATCCACAGTGGTTGAAATCAGTAACACACCACACACACACACACACACACACACACCCCCCAAATTGCCAGTCTACAGAGCATACTTTGCCAACCCTAAGATAGACTTTACACTGGGACCATAAAACAAGTTTTTGACAAATTCCAAAGGAAAAAAGTCATACAAAGTCCATTGTCTTTACAACAGGTTAGAAATCAATAACATTAAAATACATAGAAAAATCCCAATTATCTGAAAAAAAAATTTCCAAGTAACTCATGGGTCAAAGAAGAAAGAGCAAAACCTTACATAGAAATTACCAGAAAAGATCAAAGTCCCTCATGAACTAAGATCCAAAATTTCTCAAGAAAATATTAGCAAATTGAATCAAGCCAGTTACAAAAGGATATTATATAATGATGAGGTGATAGCAATAAAAATAATGCAAGGTTAGTTCAACACTCAAGAATCAATCTAATTAATTCATGACATTAACAGAACGAAGTATTCATCTCAATAGATGCAGAAAAAATATTTTTTAAAAAATTTAATGTACATTCATAATTAAAAGCAAAAAAAAAAACTCTCAGAAAACTAGTAATAATAGTGCTTTATAAGGTACAGGATTTGCAAATATTTTCTCCCAGCCTTTGTCTTTTCATTCTCCTTATAATACTTTTTGAAAAATAGAAATGTTAAATTTGGATAGTGTCCGATTTATCCATTTTAATTTTGGTATTGTGTCTTAAGAAATCTTTGCCTAACCCAAGGTCACAAATATTTTCTCCTGTGTATTTGATTTATACTAGGTTTTACATAGATGCCCTTTATCAATCGGTTTGAGGAAATTCTCTTGTACTCTAACTTTGTGGATATGTGTTTATATCAGTACATAGAGTGTTAGTCAAGTAATCTATTTGTTTCTTAGCCAGCTTTAACAGTTTATTTACTTCAAGGAATTTGTCCATTTTATCTTGGTTGTTGAATTTATTGCCACACAGTGTCTAATATTTATTTATTAACCTTTGAATATCTGTAGAATTTTTACTGCTGTCATTTTGCTCAGGATCAATATTAGTAATTTATAATTTCATTATATTTTTCTCTAATCAGCATTTTTAGGTGCCCATCAATTTCAATTATTTTTTAAAAATTTGTTTTAGGTTGAGGGGTACATGTGCAGGTTTGTTTTATAGATAGATTTTATGTTATGAGGATTTCGTGTGTGGATTATTTCATCATCCAGGTAATCAGCATAGGGCCCAGTGGTAGTTTTTCCATCCTCACCCTCCTCCCACCCTCCACCTTCAAGTAGGCCTCAGTATCTCGTTTCCTTCTTTGTCTCCACATGTACTCAGTGTTTAGCTCCCACTTCTAAGCAAGAATACGTGGTATTTAGTTTTCTGTTTCTGTGTTAGTACACTTAGTTTGATGGCCTCCAGCTCCACCTACCTTGTGGCAAAGGACAAGATGTTATTCTTTTTTTATGGGTGCATAATGTTCCATGGCATGTATGTACCACATTTTTTTAATTCAATGAGGGGCCGTTAGGATGATTCCATGTCTTTGCTGCTGTGAATAGTACTGCAATGAATATATGAATACACATGTCTTTATAGTAAAATAACTTATATTCCTTTGAGTAGACACCCAGTAATGGAATTGCTGCGTGGAATGGTAGTTGTATTTTAAGTTCTTTGGGAAATCTCCAGATTACCTTCCACAGTTGCTGAACTAATTTAAATTCCTCCCAGCAGTTTATAAGCATTCCCTTTTCTTTCCACAACCCCACCAGGATCTGCTTTTTTTGTTGTTTTTGTTTTTGTTTTTTGGCTTTTTAATAATAGCCATTCTGACTGCTGTGGGAGCGTATCTCATTGTAGTTTTGATTTGCATTTCCCTATTTATTAGGAAAATATATATTGAGCATTTTTTCATGTGCTTGCTATTTGTTTAGCTGCATAGCTGCATGTATGCATGTCTGTCTTCTTTTGAGAAGTGCCTGTTCATGTCTTTTGCCTTTAAAAAAAAAAAAAAAACGGAGTCTCACTTATTCTGTCACTCAGGCTAGAGAGCAGTGGCACGATTTCGACTTACTATAACCGCCGCCTCCCGAGTTCAAGCGATTCTCCTGCCTCAGCCTCCTGAGGAGCTGGGATTACAGACGTACACCACCATGCCTGGCTAATTTTTGTATATTTAGTAGAGACGGACTTTCACCATGTTGGCCAGGCTGGTCTCGAACTCCTGACCTCAAGGGATCCAAATGTCTTGGCCTCCTAAAGTACTGGGATTACAGGCGTGTGCCACAACTTCTGGCTTATTTGCAAACTATGATTCTGACAAAGGTCTTATATCCAGCATCTATAAGGAGCCCAATTAAATAAAAATCAAAAAACAACCCCATTAAAAAATGGGCAAAGCAGCCCAGCCTGGCCAACATGGTATTGTTTTGTAAAGCTTTAGATTTAATTAATTTTGTCAAGTATTTTTCTCCTTTTTTAAATTGACCTCTGCTCAGAAATTTATTTACATGTCCATTTATTATTTATTTATTCTGATTATGTTGGATTTACTTTGTGTTCTTTTTAATTTCTTAAGGTAGAAACTGAGGTAATTGATTTTAACCCTTTCATATTTCCTAATATAAATATTCATTGGTATAAATCTATCCCTAAATATTGTTTTAATGCTATCAAACAAATATTGATATATTGTGTTTTTATTTTCTTTCATTTCAAAATAATGATTTTTTTTTTTCATTTTACCTTTGACTTCTTGGTTACATAGAAGAGTGTTGTTTAATTTCCTAATATTTGAAGGTTTTCCAGAGGTTTACTTACCGTTATTGATTTCTATTTTAATCTAGTGCGATCAGAAAAATACTTTGCATGACTTGAATCTTTATAAGTTAACATTTGTTTTATGGACCCAAGCATTGTCTCATTGATAAGTGTTTCACAGTTACATTTTTAAACGTATATTTTGCTATTATTCGGTGGCAAGTACTATTAAGTTAATTTGGCTATTTGGTTAATTTGCCAATTGTGTTAATTTGGCTGCTAATGTTCCAATTATTTTTATATTTAACTAATTTTCTATTTACCTGTTCTGTCAACCATTGAAAGAGTAGTATTGAAATCTGAACACATATTCACGGATTTTTCTATAGTTTCCTGCAATTCTATCCATTTGTGTGTCATGTATTTTGAATCTTATTAGGTGAGTAAATGTTTAGGATTCTTATGTCCACTTGATGACTTGACTCCTACATCCTTATGAAATGAAATTATTCCTGTTAATACACTTTTCTCTGTAATCTACCTTCTCTGATACTAATATAATTTTCAAATGTTTTAATATGCTATGTTATTTTCTATCCTTTTACTATTAACCCATTTGCATATTTTAATTTGAAATTCTATTAGGCAGCCTATATTGTATACTCAATCTGCCAATCTCTGCTTTTTTATTTTTATATTTAGACCATTTCCATTTAATTTAATTATTGATATGGCTAGGTCTATATCTAACAATTTGCTATATATTTATTTGTCTCACCTGTTTTTGTCCCATTTTTCTTTTTCTTCCTGCTTTCTTTTACATTAATTTTGATGTTTTTGTTTTTATTTAATTCCATAATTAACTTAGGGTTATGAGGTGCTTCTGTGTATGTTATTTTATTCATTGCTTTAGAGCCAGTATTTTATATCTCTAATGTATCACAGTCTACCTTTAAGTGATATTATGCAACTTCATGTACAAGAACATTAAAACAGTATAGTTCATATTTTCCATTCCTAATTTGTGTCTTATTTTCATTCATTGTATTTTTGCACATTATAAATCCCAAATTTATTATTATTATTTTTGTTGAAATTGCCAATTATGCTTTAAAGATATTTTTTAAAATATCCTTAAAATGTGGATATGTTGTGATATTTTTAACTTCTGTTTGTCCACATGAGTATTTTGCTTTCTTCTTGAAAGGACATCTGTGCTTTGTATAAAATTCTAGGTTGACACCATGTTTTAGTACTTTAAATATGTTAAATCCTATTGACTTCCCACTTGCAGTTTGTTTGTTTATTTGTTTGTTTTCATCAACTGTTATACCTGTCTTTGCTCCTTGGTTTATAACATGTCTTTTCTTCTGGTTAATTTTATAACTCCCTTTTTATCACTGGTATTAAGCATTCTAATTAGGATATGCCTGGGTGTAATTTTTTCATGCTTCATCAAATTTGGCAATTTTTGCCATATTTTTATATATGTTTCTTTCTGTTTCTTCCTTTTTTTTTTTCTTTAAGGTACTTCATTTGCACATATATTAGGCTGCCTGAAGTTCTCCCCTTGTTCACTGATATGTCATTCACTGTGTGTTACCTTTTAAAAATATTTTTTAAACTTTATCATTGTAGATAATTTATGTTTCTATGACTTCAAATTCAGTAATATTTTTCCTTAATGTCTAATCTGTCTTAAATATCATCCAGTGTAATTTTCATCACACACTTGAAGATTTTATTTCTGGAAGTTTGATTTGGTCCTTCTTTATATCTTATTTATAGCATCATTTTTTAATGGAATCTATTCACAAAAAATTATTTTATTTATTACTCTGAAATAGGTATCAGTTCTACATATGCTCCCAATATGGAGCACATTCTTCCGTTTATGTGCTTAGTCAATTTTGATCAGATGTCAGACATCATCAATTTTACCATACAGAGTACTGGAAATTTTGGTTTCACAAAAAAAAAAATATATATATATATATATATTCTTGAGTGTTGTTCTCGCACAGAATTAATTTAGTTAGAAACTGTTTGTTTATTTTATGTATTTCCTTTACCTTTTGTAGGTGGTAGTGAAATAGCACTCAGTGGAGAGCTAATTATTCTCCACTATTGAGGTTAGACTTTTGTATACTCTCCCCAAATCCTCACGAGACTTGTTTTCCAGTCTGGCTGGTGGGAAGAAGCACCGTTCTCTGTCCTGAGTGAATGCTGAGTACTGTAATCACTAATCCTTTTGAATAGTACTTTCCCCAGGGGCAGGTAGTTTTCTCATACAAATGCACTCCCTAATCAGTACTGAGCTTAGTACTCAAGGAGGACTATCTATCTGCAGATTTCCAGAATTTTCTCTCAACATAGATCTCTCTTCTCTGACATTCTGTCCTGTGAACTCTAGTCATTGTATTCTTCACAAAATCTTAGCTCTACATCCTCAATTCAGGGACCTCGCTAGTTTCTACCTGTGTTCACCTCCCTGTATCATGGCCTAGAACATTTTTCAAGACCACAACCTGGTGCATCCTTATCTGTTTCTCATCTCTTCAGGATCAATATTCTTCATTCTCTTATAGCCAGAGTTTGCCTAATTATCATTTCATACCCTTTGTTCATTCTTTGGTCATCTCATTTAGGAGAATGAAACTGTGGCCTCCTATTCCCTGTACTCTGGAAGTGTAAGTTCTAATCATTTATTATGGAAATGTTGATAAACTGATTTTTAAATTTATATAAAAATGCAAAGGAACTAAAATAGGCAAAACTTTCAGTAAAGAACACATTTGAAAGGTTTATATTGCATTTTTTTAAGATTTACTTTAAAACTACATGAGTCAAGACTACTATTTCCATAAAGACAAATAAACAGTAGAACACAATAGATTATCCAAATATAGACTCACAAGTATATGACCAATTAATTTTTGACAAAGAACCAAGGTAAGTTAACCAGGAAAAAAAAATGTGTTTTCAATAAAAGTGCTAGAACTACTAGATATCCATGTAAAAAATGTTAAAAAAATTGAACTTTAACATTTACTTCTCACTAAACATAAAAAAGCAAAAACTATCTCAAAGAGATATAGACCAAAATATAGAAGATAAAAATAATAAAATTTCTAGGAAAAAAAAAAAAACAGGAAAGTAATATTTGAAAAGTAATGGTAAGTAAAAAGACTCTTTGAGTCTTTAAGACGCAAAAAGAATTAGCCATTAAATGAAAAAAATTGACATATTTATCTTCTTCAAAATGAAAAATGTCTGTTTTTCAAAAGCCATTGTTAAGAAAATAAACAGGCAAAATAGCTTAGGGTACAATATTCACAATGCCTATATCTAGAAAAGTAGCTGCACCAAAAATATACAAATGTCTCTTTAATTAATTATCACAAAAATTCAAATTAAAATAATAATGATATGCTACTTTATATCCACTAGTTTTTTTTTTTAATTGACCATGCCAAGGTTTGGAGAAGATGTGTAATAATTGGATATTGTGAACTGAATGTATTTTTTTCCCAAAATTCATTTGTTGATATCTAATCCTCAGTGTGAAGATATTTGGAGATGGGGCCTTTCGGAGGTATTAGATCATGATGGTAGAGCCCTCACGTATGGAATTAATGTCCTTATTACAAAAAGCCAGACAGCTAGCTCATCTTCTTTTCTCCATGTGAGGGGTTCCAATGAGAAGTCAGAAGTCTGCAAGCTAGAAGAAGGCTCTCCCCTGAACTGGAGCACACTGGCACCCTACTTTAAACCTTCCAGCCTCCAGAATGAGGATAAATAAATTTGTTGTTTGTAAGTCATGCAGTCAATGGTATTTTTTTACAGCAGTCCAAATTGACTAAAACGTTAGAACACACACATTTTCCTGTTGGAGGTGTGAAAGTATATAATCAAATTAGAAAATTATTTGACAATTTCTTATAATTCTGCCATTCAATTTCCTTTCTCTCCTTTTTATTTAGCCAAGAGAAGCGAAAACATATGTACACATAAGACTACTACAAGAATGTTAATAGCAGTTTTATCTATAACTGGAAAAACCCATGTTATAATAGGAATGTTAACAAATTCTGATATATTTACACATTGGAATATTAATCCATAATACAAATAACTATTGATATAAGAAAAAAACTAAATCTCAAAAACATTATATTGATTGAAAGAAGCAAAACACAAAAGAATACATACATATATCAAATTTCTAAGCTTTTGTAATAGAAATCTTTTGTTTCTTAGGGTGGGGAAATAGTAAGTGGGCATGAATAAACTTTCTGGGGTGATGTCAATATCTCATAGCCTGATTTGGGTGATAGTTTTACGAATGCCTATATTTGTCAAAGTTTCTCAATCTATACACTTAAAATTTGAGCACATTCTTATATCCAAATTATATATAAATATAAAAGTATTTAGGTAAAAAGTTTTGACTATAAATTTGGATCTGCTCTAGTGACCACTATTGTTAATATTTATTAATTTTTGGTTTTTAATTAATTTTATTATTTAAAACAAATTGGTACCAAGTAATCAGTGAGCTCGCTGTCCAGTGTGCATGGAAGCCAATGCCATGGCATGATCTTTTGAGAAAAGAAAGGCTTTATGGTGAGTTAATTGACAGGGAGATAGGAGGAAACACTCAAATCTGTCTCCATGAGCTGACATTTGAATTCGGTTTTGTAAGCATAGGGTAATGAAGTGTGGTGTGATTGGATCTTACAATAAGGTGATGCCAGGAGGCATGATCTGACTGGATCCTTTCATGGGGCTATGCCACGGTCCTGGATCCTGCCATGCAGTATCTACTTCTTAATTCAGTCCAAGCACTTAGGTTGCCCGTGTAGTTGCACACTTAATTCATCCAGGTATGCTCAGGTTACATTACCTTAGGATCCATGCCAACAAAAACCAGCCCACAACTTTGTTACATAAAAGTTAAGGCAAATTGTTCTGAAGTGGTCAGCATATTAATCAACAAATATAGCATTTTTAAAAACTGGAAATAGTTTTTTAAAAAATTCGTATCCATCATATATTACATATATTATATATCTATATATTACATATATTATATATATACATAATATATCAAGAGCAGGGCATTTTCAAGTCAACTATGAGAGATAAGACAAGATTAAAGTTCAAACAAAAAAAGATATATTTTTAAAAATCATCCAAAGACATTATTTCAAAGGACTTTAATTTACAACTAAATTTGACTATTTGACAACTATTGACATTTTTCTTAGATCTACTTTCTTTAAACTACTGTTTTCAAAGCACATTTTTATATTTTCCATATTTTGAGGTTATGGTCAAATGAGTTTAAGAATGTGTATGTCTCTCACATTCTTTAGGAAAATATAGTCCTCTGGGGAGACAACTAAAATTGGTTCTAGCTTTACATAGATATAATTCCCTTTCAAATTAAACACTTGAAACATTATGTATTGGTTGGCACTAATGTGAAAACAAAAATGAAATACAGTTTACTTTTAGTTTGAGACTAATAATGAACATTATATGAGTACCTCAGCCTTTGGAGACTCCACTGAAAACAGTTATCACCAAAGTTCTTAGAACCCTGGAGTACAATGTGTATTTTGACTTACAGACCAATTTTTCCATTGCCTTTGCTGAATGGTTACTGATTCTTCCTCCCTGGTCCACAAAGAAAACTCAGTCATGTTTATTCTACAAGTTCAATGTGCCTATAACTCTGATGCCATAAATCATCAGATGGTACTGCTGTCGAAATAGAATGGGTAATTATATTACGTTTTTGGGGAGTTAAAATTTGCTTCTGTAGTAAATACAAGATTTTTAATATAGCAAACAAAGAAACTCTTTTATTTCCTCTGCTTTCAAAAAAGGCTATAATTTTAAAAGTTTTCAATATATAAAGCACTGCTGTTTATTGAAACCAAAAGCTTTAATTCAACTCAGTGCAACAAGTATTAATTTATTACCTACTACTATCTGTGAACTAGTCATTTGATTGCTTACATAATAATACCCATTCTTTACTTATTCAAAATTATTTTGTACTAATTAAGTGTACTCATCAAAATCATTGGAAATTTTAGGACATAACATTTATGTCTGAAAATAGGTACAAAGTTTGTGTTACATTCCTTTTAGTAGAGAACATAACACATATAGAAGGGAGTAAATTAATATTCATTTTCTTCATTTTTCACCCACTGTTTTTTCCTGCTCTGTTGTGTCCCAAATTCCTACCCTTTAACTTTTTGTACTCTGAGGTTCTCATGCTTGTAATCAAGAATTTAAATCTACTGATGTATGTATTACTTACTGGCAAAACTAAAATGCTGCTTTCTAAGGGTGACTACATTTAAGTTACAGGAGCGATTCTGCTCTTGTGGAGTTTAAAATGTCTGCATGTATTTTCCTCATCCTTATTGCACTAGTGCCCAACTCAGTATCTACCATTTAATCGATTTTTAATTAAAAAATGAGTTAATGAATGAGAACATTGTTCTTAAAGTAGAGTGTGGGTTATCCAAATGCTGCCAGATCATTTGACTAAGGTATCCCCTGATATTAATTAATAAAGGTCATGTAAGTCATGATAAAGAATTCATAGATTTCAGAGATTCTATATTCTAATGCAACAGTGTTTGTTTATTTCTGTATAAAAGTTACACTCCTTGGCATCTGATGAAAATACCAATAATGTCTTCCATTTGCATTTAGTGACACCTAGGTATTTTGTTTCAATTTTAGCTTTTTTTCATTAAAATTACTGTTTTAATTTTGTGAGTACACAGTAGGTATACATATTTGTGGGGTACATGAGGTATTTTGATACCAGCATGGCATGTGAAATAAGCACATCATGGAGAATGGGTTATCCATCCCTTCAAGCATTTATTCTTTGAGTTACAAACAATCTAATTACACATTTTAAAATGTACAATTATTATTGACTATAGTTACCCTATTGTGCTATCAAATAATTGGTCTTATTCATTCTTTCTATTTTTTTTTACCAATTAACCATCCCCATCTCTCCCCCAGGTCCTCACTACCCTTCCCAGCCTCTGGTAAGTATTCTTTTACTCTCTATGTTCATGAGCGCAATTGTTTTGATTTTTAGATTACACAAGTAAGTAAGAACATGTGATGTTTATCTTTCTGTGCCTGGCTTATTTCACTTAATATAATGGTCTCCAATGTCACATTGCAAAAATTTGAATTAATCTTATGATTATATATATTCTTAATCTGCCTGTAGTGCTTTCAAAGTATAGCACAGATAATATTGTGGATGATTCATAAACACACAAGGTTTAATAGCAAAGTAAGTTTCAGATGACCATCAAACAGTAAATCTTTCTTAAAGGTTCACAAATAATAACATTAAAATATGTAAGAAATTTTTCAATAAATAATATACTCATATAATTCATAATTTTTCAAACTTTTTGATTTAAAAATAAAAATGTCTTGATTAATAACAAACATTATCCTTACTTAAATATTGTAGAACTCATATGCTCATCTACATTCTTAGCAGTAAGGCGTACTCCAGACAAGCAGGAACTCTAAGTGCTGAAGAATCCTAGAGAGTCTGAACTGAGCATGGGGGTGGGGCAGGAATTCCTACGGGTTTTATGGGTTTTAATCAGCAGAGCTAACTCTGTTTAGAATGATCACCTAGGGACAAAATGAGAATAAAAAAGGAGTGCATTCAAGGCATCAGATGGAAACAATGAGGAAGAGAAACAGAATTTATTCATATATAAAATAAATATCATTTATTCTCTTAATAATATTTATTACAGCCTATTCTACATTGAATCTTCCACTAGACACCCAGGGACACAATAACGAGTGACTCAGACATTAACCATGATCTCATGGAGGCTAAGGTCTTTCTTGATTTAAGAGTTCAAAGAAACAAGTTTATAAGAAAAAGACAATCTGTATTCAGAGAAAGTGTATTTGAGGAATGGAAAGAAATATACCAGGGTTGAAGTAAAATATATTTTTTTAAAAAGGGTAGTAAAAAGTGAGACTAGAATTGTATAATCTCATAACGAAACCTAATCTGGTAGAAATATGTTATTATACAAACTATATGGCAAAAGGATTAATATACTTTATATTTTCTAGTATTTTCATGTCTGTCACATAAATGTTAAACGGTTCAATTGTCACATGAAGCATTATGATGATTCTGTTTCATGCTGGAAATGAAGTGAAATGGATCATGACAATCAAATGTCACTTTTATCACCTAAAGAAAATAATTATATGTACTTGTTTTAAAGAACTTTAGATTATTTATTGCTTGTGATAAACCATATTCAGACACTTGCATCACTTAATAACTTTTTTTTTTTTTTTTTTTTTTTGAGACGGAGTCTCGCTCTGCTGCCCAGGCTGGAGTGCAATGGCCGGATCTCAGCTCACTGCAAGCTCCGCCTCCCGGGTTTACACCATTCTCCTGCCTCAGCCTCCCGAGTAGCTGGGACTACAGGCGCCTGCCACCTCGCCCGGCTAGTTTTTTGTATTTTTTAGTAGAGACGGGGTTTCACTGTGTTAGCCAGGATGGTCTGGATCTCCTGACCTCGTGATCCGCCCGTCTCGGCCTCCCAAAGTGCTGGGATTACAGGCTTGAGCCACCGCGCCCGGCCTTAATAACTTTTAAAATCGGACTTTAGTTGGTACAAAAAAGGAAGTAAGAGGGAGGAAAAAGAGGGAGAGAGAAAGAGAGAAAGGAAGAGAAGAGAAGGAGGGAGGGGAACGGTGGAGTGGAAGAGGGAATAAAGGAGGACAGTTTGTCATGATTCTACATTTTTTCAAATCTCAGGAAGATCCTTACACATTTAACCTAAAAAACCAGGAACAGATTCAGAACCACTCTAAAGATATGGAAGATAATTTCAGGTCAATTAAATCTGGGGTAAATCTTTTCAGGTATAAGTTCAGTTTTTCATTTCTAAATAACTGATCAACTGGGAGTTTTGGATTCTCCTTTTTTCCTCATGATGATTTATTGCACAATTTTAACAAACTGTAATTTAGCTCAACAATTAACAGGTATGTAGTATGTCAGCTTATGCAAAGTCGATAATGATTTTTAAAATTTATCATCACTATAAACAATAAATGTGTGCTCATTTGTCGTAGAATTAGAAACCATGTTTATTCTTTTAAAATCTTCAGACCTCCTGGCACAGAGTTGAATTCACAGACTGTTTTTAAATGCTTGCTGAATTAAGCATTTCTAGATAGACTGCAAAACTGGCCCCAAATTTTCATCCCTCCTTTCATTCTCTCATTTTGCTAGGTAACTTTGTAGTACTCTGCCATATTGATTCTGGACTTATCTATATGAACTTCTTTAGGCAAAAGGATGCTAAATATACAAGCAGAGGCTTGAAAATGCTTACATATTTGCACTCTACCTTTTATGCTCTTGGGTGTTTGCCACTCTTTTGTGAACATGCATAAATAGCCAAAGCAAGTCCTGGCTTATTTCAAAGGAAACTAAATTAGGGAATAAAGCTCACCATCCAGTCACTCTAGCCAAAGGCAACTTAGATTAGCCAATAGCCAGCCAACCTCTAAAATTTTGATTAAACGTAAGCTTCATCACCTGAGGCACCTTACCAGTCCCCAGCTGAGTCCAGATGTGTAAGCAATCAATGCTTATTGTTCTATTATGATAAGGTTTGGTAGTGGCTTGTCACTCAGCATTACTGTGGCAATCGATCACTCATACAGGTGCAGAGACATTCAGCTGCATTTTTCCCTTTGATATAGATAGAAAAAAGTGAAAGACTTTCTAATAGAAAAGATAAAAATCTTCCCATGTTTTGAATGTTCTGTTTGCATTTAAAGGATAGATTTAACTTGATGTCTCTATATTCATTTACATTTAGGGTATTTCCTGCTGTTTCAACAACATAGTACTAAAAAAAAAAAAAAAATGGTGAGGGCTGGTTAAAGAACCAGGGAATAGAAATACAGCAAAGGAAAGGACTTGGAGATAGCCAGGACATATATAGTTTCCCCCAAACAGACTTATGTGAAAAGATTGTATTCATTTCTTCTGTTGCTCCAGAGAGAAGAATAGGAGCAAAGATGTGAAGGTATGTATCATAAGGAGATAGAAGTTAAGTAACTAAAAAAAAAAGTACTCAGTATTTTGAGAACTCTAACAATAAAATATAGTCAGAAATTCCGTATACTAGGTTCTGGCTGAAAGTCAGGAGTAACTTCAGTAAGCTAGGCTTGATTTTGTTTCTTTTAAGATAAGCAGTGAAGTAGAAATTTCAGAGTACAAAGAGGCTAAAGGAAAGTCATCAGCTATGCTCCACATGCTATTATGCAATGCTCAAATATTGCCACAACAGTATCAGCTATAGATTCAGAGGGAGATTCAGAAGGTTTTGCCTCAAATCAGATATCTGCTTCAAAGAGAAGAGAGCTGTTTTGTTCTTTAAACTTTTCTCCCTGCAGCAAAAAATGATTGACAGTGATGATGTCCGATTCCAGCTCCATTATTTAAGATGGATCCAAAGCTAATTAAGAGTAACAATAAAGATCTACCTAGTACAATTTTTGAATAAATATATTTTTCAGTGATGTGCAACTCTTGCAAAGTTCTATTTGTTGCAATAATAGGAAATATGTATTTCTGAGAAAAGTACACACAGATGATGTTATTTACTGGATAAAAGGAATTAACAGTCATACTTTTTTTTTAGTTTTCACTAAGATTTTAAAAATTATAATTTCTAAGAGACCACAGGACTATAAAAGATAATTTGATCAGAGAGTTCCTAGAACCATGACTAATCTTAGAAATATTGGAAAAATAAATTCTCATTCAAGTAAGAGATGAGACTTGTATCAAGATTCTAAAATTTACAGTTAGTCAGGAAGAATAAGTTCCAGTGTTCCATTACACAGTAGGGTGACCACAGCTATTAACTATGTATAGGATATTTTAAGATAGCGAGAGAATTTTAAATATTATCTCCACAAAGAAACAAAACATTTAAAGTGATAGATATGCCAGTTACCTTGATTAATCATTATACAATGTATCCATGAATTGAACTATTACATTGCACAATATGTACAATTGTTATGTCAATTATAAATGAAATAAAGTTTAAAATAAACATAAAAATAGCTTAAATCAAGTTCATAAGCATCATGTTTTACTTACTAAGGAATACTAAATAAAAGAGTGTGTACTTATTTGACCTCTTTACTATAAAAAACTGCAAATTTGAATATCTCCTACATAACAAAGTGAGAGTACTTATGATAGAGTCGTATTCTGCTTTCTATATAAGCAGGCCTTAGTCATGGAGATCTAGTTGTAATAAAAGGTATCATAAAGAGATATTTTTTTACATGGGTGATTGAGGAAGGAGTTGACTAAGACTGGGATTTAGTGGTAGGGAGAGAGGGAGGACAATTCCCCACCTAAACTATTGTTGGCAGTTCTAATTCTTAGGAAACAGAATTCCATTTCAAAGAATGCTTCTAGTAGTGGCAAAGCTAATAGTCTGAAAGTTTCCACTTGGTTGTATTCTAATATGTCAATGATCAATAAGGATATTCAAGTTACTTCTTATGCCATACTTAGTCTGCTTTCAAATTTTATAAATATTTGGTAGCATATTAAATATCACAAAAAGGACTGGTGCAGCCTCACCTGTCAGTTTTAAGTTATATCCTGAAATAAGACCACTGTATGAAATGTTAGAAACAGAGAGGTTGTGTTGATATCCTCAAATACCCCACATGAAGGAAATACAGTAAACTGTCCCTGGGACTACTAAAAGGGTATAGACAGTATTGATGGCAAGCCGATGGCTTAAATGGATCTGAAAACCAGGTTAGGGAAAAGCAGTTGAGCATCACTAAAAGTGCAAGAGGACAATGGAGATATTGACAAGAGTCACTGTGGGTTGGTGCCACTAATTAAAGTCTATGTGGGCTGACTATTTCTCAGGGATGCCACCACAAAATGAGTATGGACATATTTTTTCATGAAATATCACAATGCCATAAAAGCCACAGGAATACAGGTCCTACAACAGAAATAAAAAAGATGAGGAGGAAAAATCTGAATTTGACAAAACTTAACTTTAAAATATGCTATATTCTCAGTGAATGACTTTGGAAGTAAAATTTCTGGGAATTTAAAAGTTCTCTTCTGTCAAGCAAAATGGGAGCTCAATATAAACATTAAGCTTGGCTTTCAGAAAAATTTAAAGAGAAATTTTTTTTGTATTACTAAGTTTTTGAGCTGTAAAATTATTAAAATACTTTTAAATGTTGTATTTTTATTTAACAAAGTTCTGGGAAGTTATATAACCATTTAAAATATGTATTTAGTGTGATATTAAAATACTTTTAAATGTTGTATTTTTATTTAACAAAGTTCTGGGAAGTTATATAACCATTTAAAATATGTATTTAGTGTGATACACATTTAGCATATTGACCAGTGATATGAAAAATAACAAACATTTATTGTTTTCTAGTTCTTGATTTCTATAACATTATTCACAGAGTCAATATTATTAAATATAATTGGAGTAGAATATGACAGTCAACCCAACTCCTTTCTTTTAATTTATCATCCTGTTATTTTTAATGTCTCTCATCTTCTCTACTTGTAGTATGAAGAGAAGGAAATAAAAATGGTGTAAAGGAGATAAATTTAAATAAAATGGAAGCTCCAGTCACAAGTGAATAAAAGAGGTTAGAGAAACTAAAGGAGTTAATCATATGATAAAAAGGGTTGTATGTTTCACTACAAGTATAAGAAGACCTGAATCAAAATATTTAAAGCAAATAATGTGATTATTATTTAATAAAACATTAAGCACTAAGGTAGAACAGTTCAACGGATGTGGTAATTGCATCGTCAAGGATGCTAGTTATTTCTCTCTGTTACCTCAACATTTTGGCTTAGTTTATCTCAGAATTGGAAAATGGCCATTGCAGTACAGAGCATTACCTACAGAAATGATCATCTCCTGTGGACAGAAGTAAAACTATTAAACCATGTTCTCTCTCCCTTCCCTTTCACCCATGGTAATTCTTCAGTAGACTGTTATATGCTTCTGCCTAACTGCTTGTAAAAAAGAATGAAAAGAAATGAATGAACTCCCTACCACTATCCCACAGTTGGTTGAAAAATGTTGAGATGAGGAGGCACAAGAGTGAACAATGGTTAGCAATAGAAAACTAAGAGTGTTCCTTTCTTGGAACTTGAGAGGAATAAAGGCTGATTTAAGTACATTTTACATTCTCTCTGGTAAATGTAACAAAAGTAACTATTTCATCTGGCTCTCAGAAAATGGAGAGCAAAGTGATTTTCAACTGCTACTCTTCTAACAATTCAACAAAATTGGAGTTACAAGAAAAAGTTAACTATCAACCTGTCATATAAAAGAAAAAAACAAGGCCGGGCGCGGTGGCTCAAGCCTGAAATCCCAGTACTTTGGGAGGCCGAGACGGCGGATCATGAGGTCAGGAGATCGAGAGCATCCTGGCTAAGAGAGTGAAACCCCGTCTCTACTAAAAAATACAAAAACTAGCCGGGCGTGGTGGCGGGTGCCTGTAGTCCCAGCTACTTGGGAGGCTGAGGCAGGAGAATGACTTGAACCCGGAAGGCGGAGCTTGCAGTGAGCTGAGATCTGGCCAGTGCACTCCAGCCTGGCGACAGAGCAAGACTCCGTCTCAAAAAAAAAAAAAAAAAGAAAAGAAAAAAACAGATAGAGGTTAACATATTGCTGTGAACTTGTCAACATACTTTTTAAAGTGGATGATTAGAATTCACTAAATCATAAAGTAACAAACAAAACAAAACTCACTGAAAGACTCATGAACTTACTAAAATCTTAGTTTATATCCATTGTGCATTATGCAAAGAAACAATAATTTTGCATTAATTTTCTTAGCTTGAGGCAAGGTAAATCAAGTACTTTGAATATTAAAGCATTTAAAGATCATATCTATAGATGAGAAGCTAATACATAAATAAGTGATATGTTAAATATTATCTTAGAAGTAACCACATTCTAAAATGATATCTCTAGGCTTTTCATTGGTTATATTACATGTCAAGAAAAAGTGATGAGGAAAACAACAACAATTAGGTTATGAAAAGAGAAAGTCAGTTATCATTCTAATAGATGTCTCCTACATATATTAGACCCCAGAAACAATGTATTTGATAAAAAAAAAAAAAAGAAACAAAACTTAGAAAACTCTGCTCCACCATGGAAATAACATACTGCATATATAACTTTAAAACTCTTTATTTATTTATTTTTTTAATTTTTTATTTTATTTATTTTATTTTTTAAGATAGAGTCTTGCTCTGTCACCCAGGCTGGAGTGCAGTGGCTGTGCGATCTCGGCTCACTGCAAGCTCTGCCTCCTGGGTTCACGCCATTCTCCTGCCTCAGCCTCCCCCGAGTAGCTGGGACTACAGGTACCTGTCACCAGGCCCGGCTATGTTTGTTTTTTGTTTTTTGTTTTTGTTTGTTTATTTGTTTGTTTTTATATTTTTTTAGTAGAGATGGGGTTTCACCATGTTAGCCAGGATGGTCTCGATCTCCTGATCTCATGATCCGCCCACCTTGGCCTCCCAAAGTGCTGGGATTACACGCGTGAGCCACCACACCCGGCCTTTACTTGATATTTTTACTATGATTTTTGGGTAGCAAATAATTGCATTGAAAGCTTATTAGCAAAGGTTATTTTGCATCTTGCAATGTAGCATTCCTGAGTAACCAGTCATGAGATAAAATTTCGTGGCTTTTTAAAGGCAGGAAAATAAATTAAGTACAGTGTGTTGGAGAATCAAAGCTAAATTGGGTCATAATTATAAAATACATGTTACAATATTTTTATTTTCCTACAAGTAGGTACAATGTTTTCATAGGAAATTGTTGTTTAGGCTAGTAAATTCTATAGGAATACAGCAGCAAATCCCTTTATATGAGAAGGCAACAGAAGCAGCCATGTAAGCAGATAAATGTTACATACCTCAACTGTTAGAAGACACCTTCCTTTAAAAAGTTCCTAAGTTTGTTTCCATTGTAAGAGACTAAAAGAAAAACAAAAATAACTAATTCTAAATACAAAATGATCATTTACACCAAGAAGAAATAAAGAGAAGTGGAAACTGTAGAAATATATATAGTAGAGATTTCCAGGAGACACTGATTAAAAAAAAGAAAAAAAAAGACAAATTTTAAAAATACATGCATGTAATCAGGGACCACTAAAAAAAGAGTAGCATGGATTTACAAAAATGGTAAGTATTAAGAAATCTAAACATTAAAACTTTGTCAACAAAACAAAAATATCAGAAAGAAAAACTGATTTTTATGATGTGATTATCAAAAGAGCGAGGATGTTAGGGCTACTTTTTGGGAGATGATGAAATCACACTACTAAAAGGGAAAGAAAAGGCAAAACTCTTCACTGTAGTTAGAGAGAAAATGCCAGTAGCTGAGAGTGTAAAGTCCAACAAGTAGAGACATGTAAAAACAGAATTGGAGGTCTTAAAAATTAATGAGTTTGCTGTCAACAAAAGTACTCAATAATAGATAGTATCAAGCAAAATACGGATTTTTAAGCTACCTGAACTTCTTATGTTTGTTCTTCTGATGATGAGACTCTATTACTCTAGCATGATTGTTGATTTGGTTTTCTGAATTAATAGGAATGCTGTAATCTGCAAAAAAATAAAATAAAATAAATAAATAAAGGCACGTTTTACAAACTTCACAGGTAAACATGCATAATTGAAAAAAAGTCTACTATTAAGTTCAGCAGCTAGTTAGAGAATCTGTAGATTACACTTGGTTATACTCATTTTCTTTTTTGTTGTTTTCGGTTTCATGATGCCAATTGTGTTCTCTCAAATTATAGAACTATCAAAATTAAAGATGTTTCCTACATAACTTGAGGTTTTTTATTTTTTATTTTTTTGAGACGGAGTCTCGCTCTGTCGCCCAGGCTGGAGTGCAATGGCCGGATCTCAGCTCACTGCAAGCTCCGCTTCCCGGGTTCACGCCATTCTCCTGCCTCAGCCTCCTGAGTAGCTGGGACTACAGGCACCCGCCACCTCGCCCGGCTAATTTTTTTTTGTATTTTTTAGTAGAGACGGGGTTTCACCGTGTTAGCCAGGATGGTCTGAATCTCCTGACCTCGTGATCCACCCGTCTCGGCCTCCCAAAGTGCTGGGATTACAGGCTTGAGCCACCGCGCCCGGCCAATTTGAGGTTTTTTAAACCTTGCTTACTAAACAATAGCCAGATATATACCTATCACTAAGAAACACATTTTATAGTAATAATAGATACTATAAAACAAAAATATCCCTGAAAATGCAAGGTAGAAAATCTAAAGTTGCATATTCCTTCTGAAAAATTGGAAACACACTAATTCATATTGTTTTATAGCCTAAAGCATGTTAATCCAGGAATGCTGTTCACTGTAAGTAGAAGAAGAATATTCATGAAATTTTCAAGTGCTTTTCACGTAAACCATCAGTCTATATTGAAAGAGTAGTGTGATAATATCACTAACAGTGGTATAGACATGGTTGTTAGACATTTTTTTCTTATTACTAGATGTATGGATAGGCTTTTAAAAACAGATAGACTTAAAAATTGATGTAGGAATAAGTGTACACTGGATGGATAAAGTGTTTCTGAAATAATAAAGTTTTCCCAGTAGTTCACAGCAGGTTTATCAAATAAATAAACCAAGAGCGCCTACATCCTGCAGAGGACAAAATCACACCAGTCTCTTGTTTCTACAGACTTCTAGGACTCCAGATCCTAAAAAAAGCACTGGCATATCAGATCTACTTTAACCTATATTCAAAAACAGAACACTATTGGATTTTTGAGACACATAACTACTGCCAGCTGTTATTTACACTTTTCTCCATTTACACTTTTCCCTACACAGAGTAGCTGTTCTATTTAAATTAGAATCCTCTGCAAACTTTCCATTTCTGTTCTATAGATAATTCTGCCAAGCACTATCAGCAGGGCCACACCTGGCTAATTATTGCAAACACACAGCATCTTTGCAGTCATAATTTTATTTCACATGTTCATGCTTTTCAGAAGCACATCATTTTCTGGCCGGCCATCATCTGCTCTTCTTCATCTAATCTCATTCTCCATACTCTATAATAGTTTCTTCAGGATATTCATGGTTTCCAGCAGTGTAATTGAAAAAAAAAAATCTGTCTCCTATTTTCAAGTTTGATAGCAAGTTAGAGAATCTACAGCTTGCACTTGGTTATACTCATTTTCTTTGTTTGTGGTTGTTTTCAGCTTAACTATAATGTTGATGAGAGCAAGAATTAAGTTTTGAATATCATTGCATCCCAGAAACGCTCACAGTAGCTAGAATAGTGGATCATCAATACATATATGCTGATTGAAGGAAAAATATATGGATGACCACATGAATTAATGAAATACTAGCTAATGTACAAATTGAAAATAATGGAAGTGAATAACCTATAATACTTTTTAAAGTTTCTCATTTGTTAAATGATGTGAGTTAAATAATACTGTATAAAACTGACTACATCATAAAAAACTGTATATACATATATATACTAGATGAAATATATATATAATGTTCAGTGTGTGTGTGTGTATATATATGTATATCCCAGTATTCTCAAGAAATAACCTGCAATGTCTAAACTTTTTATTTTTTTAAATAAAATGTTATCAAAACATTTATACAGAACACTCTATACTCAACACAGTTTTCTCCTTTTTATGTTTACACTGCATCACTTAAAAATTAAAAGAACAGGAGATAGCTGAATAGGAACAGCTGTGTTCTGCAGCTCCCAGCCAAATCATTGCAGAAAGCAGGCGATTTCTGCATTTCCAACTGAGGTACCCAGTTCATCTCATTGGGACTGGTTAGCCAGTGGGTGCAGACTACAGAGGGCAAGCAGAAGCAGGGTGGGGCATAGCCTCACTCAGGAAATGCAAGGAGCGGACCTCCGGAAGTATGGGAAGCCAAGGGAAGTCATGAGGAACTGTGCTATCTGGCCCAGATGCTATACTTTTCCCATGGTTTTTGCAATCTGTAAAAATGAGGAGATTCCCTCGTGTGCTTACACCACCAGGGCCCCTGGGTTTCAAGCATAGATTGGGTAGCTGGTTGGGCAAACATCAAGCTAGCTGCAAGAGTATTTTTTACATACCCCAGTGGTGCCTGAAACCCCAGCAAGACAGAATTATTTGCTCCCCTGGAAAGGGGGATGAAGGAAGGGAGCCAAGTGGTCTCGCTCAGCAGGTCCCACTTCCATGGAGCTCAGCAACCCAAAAGCCACTGGCTTGAAATTCTTGCTGCCTGAACAGCAATCTGAAGTCAACCTGGGATGATCAAGCTTGGTGCAAGGAGGGGTGTCCACTATTACTAAGGCTTGAGTAGGTGGTTTTCCCCTGACAGTACTAAGGAGACCAAAGTTTGGACTGGGCGGAACTCACCACAGCGTGGCAAAGTGGCTGTGGCCAGAGTGCCTCTCTAGATTCCTCTTCACTGGGCAGGGCACCTCTTAAAGAAAGGCAGCATCGCTAGTCAGGGACTTATAGATAAAACTCCCATCTTCCTGGGGCAGAGCCCCTGGGGGAAGGGGAGGCTGTGGGTATAGCTTCAGCAGACTTAAACATTCCTGCCTGCTGACTCTGAAGAGGGCAGTGAATCCTGACAAGGAAGATTCTCCCAGCAGAGTGCTCGAGCTCTGGTACAGGACAGACTACCTCCTCAAGTGGGTCCCTGACTCCTGTGCCTTCTGCCTGGGAGACACCTCCCAGCAAGGGTCAAGAGACACCTCATACAGGAGAGCTCCAACTGACATTCAGGTGGGTGCCTCTCTGGGACGAAGCTTCCAGAGGAAGAAGCAGGCAGCAATTTTTGATGTCCTGCAGCCTCGGCTGGTATTACCCAGGCAAACAGAGTCCAAAGTGAACTTCAGCAAATCACAGCAGACCTGCAGAAAAGGGGCCTGACTGTTAGAAGAAACACTAACAAACAGGAAGTAATGACATCAACATCAACAACACCCACTCAAAATCCCCATCCAAAGGTCACCAGTCTCAAAGATCAAAGGTAGATAAATCCACGAGGATGAGAAAAAAACAATGCAAAAATGCTGAAAATTCAAGAAACCAGAATACCTCCCCACCTCTGAATGATCACAACTCCTCCCCAGCAAGGGCACAAAACTGGACGGAGAATGAGTTTGATGAATTGACAGAGGTAGGCTTCAAAAGGTGGGTACTAACAAATTCCTCTGAGCTAAAGGGGCATGTTCTAATGCAATACAAGGAAGCTAAGAACTTTGACAAAAGGTTACAGGAACTGCTAACTAGAATAATCAGTTTAGGGAAGAACATAAATGACCTGATGGAGCTGAAAAACACAGCATGAGAACTTTGTGAAGCATACACAAATATCAATAGCTGAATCGATCAAGTGGAAGAAAGGAAACCAGAGATTGAAGATCAACTTACTGAAATAAGGCATGAAGATAAGATAGAGAAAAAATAATGAAAAGGTATGAAAAAAGCCTCCAAGAAATACGGGACTATGTAAAAAGACCAAACCTAAAATGGATTGGGGACCCTGAATGTGACAGGGAGAATAGAATCAAGTTGGTAAACACACATCAGGATATCATCCAGGAGAACTTACCCAACCTAATGAGAAGGCCAACATTCAAATCAGGAAATACAGAGAACACCACTAATATACTTCCCAAGGAAAGCAACCCCAAGACACAATCATCAGATTCTCTAAGGTTGAAATGAAGGAAAAAAATGTTAAGGGCACCTAGAAAGAAAGGCCAGGTTACCTACAAAGGGAAACCCATCAGACTATAGTGAATCTCCCTGAAGAAACCCTACAAGCCAGAAGAGAGTGGGGGCTAATATTCAACATTCTTTAAAAAAAGAATTTTCAACCAAGAATTTCATATCCAGCCAAACTAAGCTTCATAAGCAAAGGAAAAATAAAATCCTTTCCAGACAAGCAAATACTGAGGGATTTGTCACCACCAGGGCTGCCTCACAAGAGCTCCTGAAGGAAGCACTAAATATGGAAAGGAAAAAGCAGTAGCAGTCACTGCAAAAACATACCAAACTATGAAGACCAACGACACTATGAAGAAACTACATCAACTAATTTGTAAAATAACCAGCTAGCATCATGATGATAGGATCAGATTCACACATAACAATATTAACCTTAAATTTAAACGGGCCAAATGCCCCAATTAAAAGACACAGAGTGGCAAATTGGATAAAGAGTCAAGACCCATCAGTGTGCTGTATTCAGGAGACTCATCTCGTGGGCAAAGACACACATAGGTTCAAAATAAAGGAATGGAGGAAAATTTACCAAGCAAATGGAAAGCAAAAAAAAAAAAAAAGCAGGGGTTTCAATTCTAGCCTCTGATAAAACAGACTTTAAACCAACAAAGATCAAAAAAGACAAAGAAGGGCATTGCATAATGGTAAAGGGATCAATGCAACAAGAAGAGCTAACTATCCTACATATATATGCACCCAATACAGGAGCACCCAGATTCATAAAACAAGTTCTTAAAGACCAACAGAGAGACTTACACTCCCACACAATAATAGTAGGAGACTTTAACACCCCACTGTCATTATTAGACAGATCAAGGAGAGAGAAATTTAACAAGGATACTCCAGACTTGAACCCAGCTCTGGACCAAGTGGACCTAGTAGACATCTATACAACTCTCTCTACCCCAAAACAACAGAATATACATTCTTTTTTTTTTTTTTTTTTTTGAGACAGAGTCTTGCTCTGCCACCCAGGCTGGAGTGCAGTGGCCGGATCTCAGCTCACTGCAAGCTCCGCCTCCCGGGTTCACGCCATTCTCCTGCCTCAGCCTCCCGAGTAGCTGGGACTACAGGCGCCCACCTCGTCGCCCAGCTAGTTTTTTGTATTTTTTAGTAGAAACGGGGTTTCACCATATTAGCCAGGATGGTCTGGATCTCCTGACCTCGTGATCCGCCCGTCTCAGCCTCCCAAAGTGCTGGGATTGCTGGCTTGAGCCACCGCGCCCGGCCGCAGAATATACATTCTTCTCAGTGCCACATAGCACTTATTCTAAAATCGATCTCATAATTGGAAGCAAAACACTGCTCAGCAAATGCAAAACAATGAAAATCATTACCAACACTGTCTCAGACCACAGTGTGATCAAATTAGAACTCAGGATTAAGAAACTCACTCAAAACTGCACAACTACATGGAAACTGAACAACCTGCTCCTGAATGACTACTGGGTAAATAACAAAATTAGGCAAAATAAAGAACTACTTTGAAACCAATGAGAACAAAGACACAATGTACCAGAATTTCTGGCACACAGCCAAAGCAGTGTTTAGAGGAAATTTCATGGCACTAAATGCCCGCAGCAGCAAGTAGGAAAGATCTAAAATTAACACTCTAACATCACAATTAAACTAGAGAAGCAAGAGCAAACAAATCCAAAAGCTAGCAGAAGACAAGAAATAACTAATATTAGAGCAGAACCAAAGGAGATAGAGACACACAAAAAAAGTTTCAAACAATCAATGAATGCAGGAATGGGTGTTTTGAAAAGATTAACAAAATAGTTAGACGTCTAGCCAGACTAATAAATAAGAAAAGAAAGAATTATCAAATACACACAATAAAAAATGATAAAGGGGATATCACCATTGATCCCACAGAAATACAAGCTACCATCAGAGAATACTATAAACAACTCTATGCAAATAAAATAATCTAGAAGAAATGGATAAATTCCTAAACACATACACCATCCCAAGACTAAACCATGAAGGAGTCAAAACCCTGAATAGACCAATAACAAGTTCTAAGATTGAGGCAGTTATTAATAGCCTGTCAAACAAAAACAGTCCAGGACAAGAAGGATTCACAGCCGAATTCTACTAGAGGTACAAAGAGGAGCTGGTACCATTCCTTCTGAAACTATTACACACACTAGAAAAAGAGGAACTCCTTCCTAACTCATTTCATGAGGCCAGCATCATCCTGATTGCAAAACCTGGCAGAGACACAACAAAAAAAGAAAATTTCAGGCCAATATCCCTGGTGAACATTGTTGTAAAAATCCTCAATAAAATACTGACAAACTGAGTCCAACAGCACATCAAAGAGCGTATCCACCACGGACAAGTTGGCTTTATCCCTAGGATGAAAGGCTGGTTCAACATATGCAAACCAATAAATGTAATCCATCAATAAATGGAACCAATGACCAAAAACACGTGATTGTCTCAATAGATGCAAAAAAGGCCTTTGAGAAAATTCAACAGCCCTTCATGCTAAAAACTCTCAATAAACCAGGTGCTGATGGAACATATCTCAAAATAGTAAGAGCTATCTATAAAAAACCCACAGCCAATATCATACTGAATGGGGAAAAGTTGGAAGCGTTCCCTTTGAAAACTGGTACAAGACATGGATGCTCTCTCACCACTCCTCTTCAACATAGTATTGTAAATTCTGGTCAGGGAAATCAGGCAAGAGAGGAATAAAGAGTATTCAGACAGGAAGAAACAAAGTCAAATTGTCCCAGTTTGCAGGTGACATGATTGTATATTTAGAAACCGCCCCCCCCTTGCCTCAGCCCAAAAACTTCTTAAGCTGACAAGCAACTTCAGCAAAGTCTCAGTATACAAAATCAATGTGCAAAAATCACAAACATTCCTATACACCAATAATAGACAAGCAGAGAGCCAAATCATGAGTGAACTCCCATTCACAATTGTTACAAAGAGAATAAAATACCTAGGAATACAACTTACAAGGGATGTGAAGGACCTCTTCAAGGAGAACTACAAACCACTGCTCAAGGAAAGAAGAGAGGACACAAACAAATGAAAAAAAAAAAAAAATTCATGTTCATGGGTAGGAAGAATCAATATTGTAAAAATGACCATACTGCCCAAAGAAATTTATAAATTCAATGCTATTCCTATCAAGGTACCACTGACTTTCTTCACAGAATTAGAAAAAAACTACTTTAAATTTCATTTGTAACCAAACAAAAGCCCGTATAGCCAAGACATTACTAACCAAAAAGAACAAAGCTGGAGGTATCACGGTACCTGACTTCAAACTATACTAGAAGACTACAGTAACCTAAACAGCATAGTACTGGTACCCAAACAGATATATAAGCCAATAGAACAGAACAGAGGCTTCACAAATAACACCACACATCTACAACAATCTGATCAGCAAAGCTGATAAAAACAAGCAATGGAGGAAGGATTCTCTATTTAATTAATGCTGCTAGGAAAACTGGCTAGCTATACGCAGAAAACAGAAGCTGGGCCCCTTCCTGACACCTTATACAAAAATGGACTCAAGATGGATTAAAGACTTAAATGTAAAACTAAAAACGATTAAAACCCTAGAAGAAACCCTAGGCAATACATTCAGGACACAGGCATGGGCAAAGACTTCATGACTAAAACACACAAAGCAATTGCAACAAAAGCCAAAACTGACAAATGGGATCTCATTAAACTAAGGGGTTTCTGCAGAGCAAAATAAACTATCACCAGAGTGAAAAGGCAAACTACAGAATGGAAGAAAAATTTTGCAAACTATCCATCTGACAAACGTCTAATATCCAGAATCTACAAGGAACTTAAACAAATTTACAAGAAAAAAACAACCCCATCAAAAAGTGGGCGAAGGATATGAACAGACACTTATCAAAAGAAGACATTTATGCAGCCAAGAAACATGCAAAAAAAGCTCATCATCACTGCTCATTAGAGAAATGAAAATCAAAACCACAATGAGATACCATCTCGTGCCGGTTAGAATGGTGATCATTAAAAAGTCAGGAAACAATATGCTCATGAGGATGTGGAGGAATATGATTGCTTTTACCCTGTTGGTGGGGTTGTAAATTAGTTCAAGCATTGTGGAAGACAATCGGGTGATTCCTCAAAGATCTAGAACCAGAAATGCCACTTGATCCAGCAATCCCGTTACTGAGTATATACCCAAAGGATTATAAATCATTCTGCTATAAAGACACATGCACACGTATGTTTATTGCAGCACTGTTTACAATAGCAAAGACTTGGAACCAACCCAAATGCTCATCAATGACAGACTGGATAAAGAAAATGTGCCATATATCAGCATGGAATACTATGCTGCCATCAGAAAGGATGAGTTCATGTCCTGCGCAGGGATATGGATAAAGCTGGAAACCATCATTCTCAGCAAACTAACACAGGAACAGAAAACCAAGCACTGGATGTTCACACTAGTAAGTGGGAGCTGAACAATGAGAACACATGGACACAGGGAGGGGAACATCACACACTGGGGTCTGTCAGGGGATGGGAGGCAAGGGGAGGGATAGCATTAGGACAAATACTTAATTTATGCAGGGTTTAAAACCTAGATGAATGGTTGACAGGTGCAGCAAACCACTATGTCACATGCATACCTATGTAACAGACCTGCACATTCAGCACATGTATCTCAGAACTTAAAAGTAAAATTAAAAAATTGTAAGAACAGGAAATATAGCAATAATAACATTATTTTGTTCAATCCAGCAATCCCCTTATGGATATATACCCTAGAGAAAATAAATCATTCTACCTAAAAGACACATGCACGTGTATGTTCATCATAGCACTATTCACAATAGCAAAGTCATGGAATTAATCCAGGTGCCCATCAATGGTGGACTGCATAAGGAAAATATACATAAGACGGCATACTATGCATCCATAAAAAAGAATGAAATCATGTCCTTTGCAGTAACATGGATGCAACTGGAGGCCATTATCCTAAGCAAACAAGCAGGAAAAGAAAACCAAATACCACATGCTCTCACTTATAAGTAGGAGCTAAACATTGGGTACTAATGGACATAAAGATGGCAACAATAGTCCCCAGTGTCTATACTCAGCACTATGCTCACTACCTGGGTGATGGGATTCTTCTTATCCCAAATCTCAGTATCACTCAATATACTCAGGCAACAAACCTGGACTTGTACCCACTGATTCTAACTTAAAAGGTAAAATTATAAAATAAATAGATAATAAAAAGAAAAGAAGCTAAAAATACAGTTGCATCTCATCTTACCAGAGCCAATGTAATTCTTAACATGTCTATTGAATACCTATTTTGTGTAGCACTATTCTAGGAGATATCTCATTTAATCCTTAGAACAAACAGCAGTTCTCAAAACCCCTCAAACAGCGTCTCAGGATCTTTGCACTCTTAATAATTATTGGGAACCATAAAGAACTTTTGTTTATGACAATTATATCCATCAGTATTTGCCATATTAGAAATTAAAATAGAGAAATGTCTAAAGTATCTATTAATTCATTCAAAATAACAATACCCATTTTATTGCAGTTTAACATCATAGTTTAATAAAAATAACTACCTTTTTTAGAAGAACAATGACATTGCTTTACCTTTTTTCAAATATCTTTAATTTCTGGCTAAATAGAATACAGATGGACTCTGAGAGCTGCTTCTATGTTCAGTCTGTTGTGATATTACGTGTCAGATAGCCACTGGAAAAATTTACAGCACATTTGTGAAATAATAGGAGTGAAAGGGGCAAATAATGTCTTAGTATTAATATGAAAAGAGTTTTGACCTCATAGCCCCGTCAAAGCATCTCTGAGATCTGCAAGAGATTCCCAGACTATGCTCTAAGGATCTTTGCCCTAGAAAAACCTTTTGAGTAGATGTTATTATCATATTTAATCTGTGAGGAACCTGAACCTCAGTGAGATTAAACGATTTACTGAAGGAGGCAGACAGAGGAAATTAAAGGACAGACACAGAATTAAACCCCAATCTCGATTCCAGGCTCACAGTTAATCCCAGTTACCACACACAGCCTCCTGATACTTTTAACCACAACTTTCATCTCTAGTTGTGATGAAGTATCCATTGGCCAGGAAAGTACAATTTCAATCATTAAATCTCAAACAACTCTAGTTAACACTTTAGTACCGAGAAAATTATACACACTAGAGAAAACTGAAAACTCACAAGCAAGTTCTGTCAGAGGTGCCACAGGAAAAGGATCCTAACATGTGGATAGAGCTAAGCTCTTCAGGTGAGATGATGACAGTAAAGGGATAGAGCCCAGGAATAAACAGGAAAACATGGCCAATCTTTGAGAAAAAAAAAAAAAAATGTTCCTTTTCCAGGAGAAAATGAAAAAATTTTATTCACCTGAATCTTGGACTTCAGAATAGCAAGCTAAGGCTACTTTGAAGTCAAAGATTGATTCCAGGAGGGTAGGAAAGACTTGCTCTATATTTAATCATTGATAAGAAATAGAGATACCCCAGGAGATGAGAAACTTGATAGCAAGTAAAACTGAGGGTTCTCAGTGTTATTTGGCGAGCACTAAATATTTTATGTTAATTAATGTGTTAATATAAATCTGTGATAAGAGAAACTGTCTCTGAGCTGTACTTAATTATTCTCAAAAGTGCTGTAAAGGACGATGATCTGCAAACTCAGCAATATTCCTTGAAACTAATTACCCAGGGAAATTTTTGTGAGACTATAGTAACAGATATTATATAGTTGCATGTGCCAAAATTGCCTTCAAATTTTTGTAACAGAAGTATTCAAATTAATGGCAGATTATCTTTTTTTTTTTTTGAGATGGAGTCTCGCTCTGTTGCCAGGCTGGAGCGCAGTGGGGCCATCTCTGCTCGCTTCAACCTCCGCCTCCTGGGTTCAAGCAATTCTCCTGCCTCAGCCTCCTGAGTAGCTGGGACTACAGGTGCATGCCACCATGCCTAGCTAATTTTTGTATTCCTAGTAGAGAAGGGGTTTCATCATGTTGGCTAGGTGGTCTTGATCTCTTAACCTTGTGATCTGCCCACCTAGGCCTCCCAAAGTCCTGGGATTACAGACGTGAGCCACCATGCCCAGCCCAGGTTATCTTTTTTAAAAAAATATGTTTTCCTATAAATAATAATATCTAAAATACTAATCATTTTATACCTGTTTATGATAATGTTAAATAGTGAGAAATTATCCTATGCTAGAAATTGTACTACATCCTTTACTCAATTCTCACAACACATCTATGAGACTGGTACTCTATCATTATAGATGAGGAAACAGAAGCTCAGAAAGGTCAAGTAACTTGCCTGATATCCCTCAGATAATAAATGATAAGGTTAAGATATGAATCCACAAAACTTTATGTTTTTAACTACTGTGTTTTACTACATTTGATGCCATTTAAGCAAAAGGATTAACTACAATCTAATGAAACAGACATCACCTATTTAGTTTGGATCTCAGGGTGCCCACAGACCTCATGCTTGGAGTCATCATTCTTTCTTGGTAGAAACTATTTTCTGACTTTTATTTTCAGATTGTAATACAATATATTACTTCTTCCAGGGATTTAGATCTCTTGGAACACCTAAAGAACAAGGTTTGTTCAGAACTCTATGCAAGAATCTGTATATTTGTTTTTCCTTTTAAAAGCAAAAAAAATGGGACAAGGGCCAATAGAGAAACTGAAGAACATTTTGTTCTGTAGCATCAAATAATAATAATACGCTTGAATATTGTCCTTCAGGAGGCTAGTTTCTCCTCCTCCTCTTTTTCTTAACTGAAATCTAGTTCCCTAATCTAGATGGTTGACCATTAGCAAGTCATATTCTTGGCTTCATTTGTAAAATAAATGGATTAAACAAGGAAATAATAATAGTAGTAGTAATATTAATATTAGTAATAGATAACTAAATAAAATAAAATGTATAGGAAAAAATAGTGAGCTAGATAACAATAATAGTATTAAGTTATGATAATGATAATAAAGCTGACAGCTTTATAGTGTGTAATAACTGCCAGTTATAAATATTTTCTAAGTGTTCAAATATAATAACTCACATAATTTTTATATTACTTCTATGAAACAGGTGCCATTATAACACACCAATTGCAGATGAGAAAAATAAGGCACAAACAGGTTAAGAAAATTCAGGCCAAACAGTAAGTGGCAGAGCCAGAGTTGGAATCAGACATGTTGCTTCTAGGAGCTATGATTTTTAACCACTATGTAATATTGATTAAATGAACTACCTGATCTAGATATAAAATAAAACTTTAGGCTACAATTCGTAAGGATATATTTTTACCTTCTTAAATGTTCTCCAATTCTTCCTTTTAATACGTACAAAATAGAAAGTAATTTTTCTTTCTTTTTTTTATTCTGGTGAAACGGAGTCTCACTCTATCACCCAGGGTGGAGTGCAGTGGCACGATCTGGCCCACTGCAACCTCCACCTCCCAGGTTCAAACAGTTCTCCTGCCTCAGCCTCTCACATAGCTGGGACCATAGTCACGAGCTACCACGCCCAGCTAATTTTTGTATTTTTAGTAGAGACAGGGTTTCACCACTTTGGCTAGGCTGGTCTCAAACTCCTGACCTCAAGTGATCCGCCCGCCCAGCCTCCCAAAGTTTTGGGATAACAGGCGTGAGTCACCACACCTGGCCTGAAAGTATTTTAATAGCAATTGAAATTACAGCATACTGTAATAATCACGGGCATATTTTTATTTTACTGAGATATCTAACGTTTTGCATTTGGAAAAGAACTGGCCTGGTGTGGTGGCTCATGCCTATAATCCCCGAACTTTGGGAGACCGAGGAGTGCAAATCATCTGAGGTCAGGAATTCGAGACCAGCCTGGCCAACATGGTAAAACCCCATCTCTAATTTTTGTAAAAATACAAAAATTAGCCTGGCGTAGTGGTGCATGCCTGTAGTCCCAGTTACTCCGGAGGCTGAGGCAGGAGAATCGCCTGAACCCAGGAAACAGGGGTTGCAGTGAGCCAAGATTGCACCACTGCACTCCAGCCTGGGGGACAGAGTAAGACTCTGTCTCAAAAAAAAACAAAAAACAAACAAACAAAAAAAAGGAAATGGAAAGAAAATAAGTGATTGCATGGAGAAAACACAATATAATAAGCATATTCATATATTTATAAATAGTAAAGAGGGAACAAATCACATACAAATGCCAATGTATAGCAAACCACCATTTTTATTGCAAATTTTGAATTTCTGAATGAAAATATAAGCTTTGGGCTGGGTGTGGTGGCTCACGTTTATAATCCCAGCACTTTGGGAGGCCGAGGCGGGCAGATCACGAGGTCAGAAGATCGAGACCATCCTGGCTAACATGGTGAAACCCCATCTCTACTAAAAATACAAAAAATTAGCTGGGTGTGGTGGCAGGTGCCTATAGTCCCAGCTACTGGGGAGGCTGAGGCAGGAGAATGGCATGAACTCGGGAGGCAGAGCTTGCAATAAGCCAAGATCATGCCACTGCACTCCAGCCTGGGTGACAGAATGAGGCTCCGTCTCAAAAAAAAAAAAAGAAAAGAAAAGAAAATATCAGCTTTGGTTTAATAACAGAAATCAATACTAATGCTTTATCTCTGCTTCTTAGACACACTAGAGATTGATCCTAGAAGGCTGGTGTTTATTCTCATTGATCTTAGAACAGAGCAGCAGTGTTCACAATAGTAAAGACTTAGAACTGACCCAAATGCCCATTAATGACAGACTGGACAAAAAAATGTGGCACATATACACCATGGAATACTATGCAGCCATAAAAAAGGATGAGTTCATGTGCTTTGCAGCGACATGGATGAAGCTGGAAATCATCATCCTCAACAAACTAACACAAGAACAGAAAACCAAACACTACATGTTCTTACTCATAAGTGGGAGTCGAACAACGAGAACACATGGACACAGTGACGGGAACATCACACAGTGGGGTCTGTCAGGGGGTGGCGGGCTAGGGGAGGGATAGCATTAGGAGAAATACCTAATATAGATGACAGGTTGATGGGTGCAGCAAACCACCATGGCACGCGTGTACCTATGTAACAAACCTGCACGTTCTGCATATGTATCCCAGAATTTAAAGTATATAAAAAAAAAAAGAATGGGGACTAGTAAAACATAATAATAATAAAGTATTCATCTTGTACAAAAATGCCAGTAGCTAAACAATAGTACATCATTTTTTATGTGAGAGGTTTAACTATGTAGAAAAATAAATGTTATAGACAGGCCAGAGCCCAGAAAGAGAAATAAAAAAGGGCACTAGATTTAGTTTATTTTACTATATTTTTGGCATTACAATTATATAACAATTTCAGTAGGTGGTGCAATAAAAATAGAACCCTATTTTTCTATTTGCACTTTTTGACTGTTACAATATTTAAACTTTCAGACATACGTACATTTGCAAAATCTAGATCTGAATGGTCAATGACTAGTTTCAATTTGATTTTTTATTTTGTTTACTTGTTTGCTTTTAATTTGTTTAGCTGTCCTGAGTCATACTTTCATGCCCAGCAGTTTTCCCTCTGAAACATTCATGAAGTAGCCACAGTTTACGCTTAAGGATTCAGAGGCTGCTTCAAATAAAAGCACAGATTTAAATTTTGATAAGGGGTTTTATTTTGCTTTATATTTATAAACATAAAATAGTCTTTATATATTCAAAACCTTTATGGACCCACTTGATTTATCTTTCTTATAGCTTTGTTTAAAGTAAGCCCTGGCCAACAACCAAAATAGACTCCACTTGGTTAATTGAGATATTCAAAGTTACAACTGAGCCCGGAAGTTATAGCTGGGTGAAGGATGTCTGTGTTCTCAGAAAGACATTGTAAAGATGTCACAGGACCTCTTTCTATAGTCAAGCCAAACCATTTCCTGTCATCAGTGCCAAGATAAACTTTGGCCAGAAACTACTACTCTCCTTGACTGTTTGAAATAAACATCTGACAGAGACTTCTGGTTTGGGGCTTGAAAACCAACGAATCAGAATTCAGCTATACAGACCAATTAGAACTATGTGGATTTCAATCCTTTATTTTCATAAATAGACTGGATTAGGAATCTGAACAGACACTTTTACTATAAAATCAAAACCCTTTCTTTGTTCTCTATAGTGCACCTTCATTTTACACCAGAGGCTGTCTCTCACCAGTTTGGAAACTGTTCACTGGAATAAAGTCTCTTTTCTCCAAATTCCTTTTCAGAGAACTTTTGTTTACATCTTTGATATTAATCTAGAAATATATGTATTTTATAACACAGTATATTGACAAAATATAACATTTATATTTTATCAGAACCAAGGTTTCTTATAGACCATTACATATAGTATTCTCCTTTATCTCTAATGTATAAAAATCTGTACATTAATTAGGAAATGACTATTTTATAGTAACATCATTTGCTTTGTAGAAAGTTTTACAACTGCATATAGCTGGTCTTAATTGCAATTTTAAAACAATTTGTATTTAACTGTAATATTTCAGCACATTTACTTATTAAAATGAGAAGTACCTGGTTTTGGTTTGTTTGCAATTTTAAAATATTAATATCTTGTATCTTGCACTTTTTTCTTTTCTTTCTTTCTTTTTTTTTTTTTTTTTTTTTTTTAAGATGGAGTTTCATTCTGTTGCCCAGGCTGGAGTACAGTGGTGGGATCTTGGCTCACTGCAACCTCTGCCTCCCGGGTTCAAGCAATTCTCCAGCCTCAGCCTCCCGAGTAGCTGGGATTACAGATGTATGCCACCACGCCCAGCTAATATTTGTATTTTAGTAGAGACAGGGTTTTACCATGTTGGCCAGGCTGGTCTCGAACTCCTGACCATAACTGATTCGCCCACCTAGGCCTCCCAAAGTGCTGGGATTACAGGTATGAGCCACTGCGCCCAGCCTATCTTGTACTTTTTTTATAAAGAAAATAAATGCATTTTTCAGAGGAGAAAAATGGATAAAAGAACAAAAATTATACTAAATGTTTTCTGCCTACAGATAGTCATTCTTACTGCTAATTTCTCATTCATACTGAAAATACTGGTTTTCCTCAACATGGCTATATTCATATTTTTAAGCAATGTTATAGTATTGCCTTATATTTATTTAGTAAAAACTTATTTAATGTGACCAATTTTTATGACTCTTTTAGATTTTAAGTTACTAAGATCAGCGAATTCTACTTCGGTTTATATTATATTTTGATTGCTTATAAAAGCAGGAAAAAATGGTAAAAGAAGAGTCTTTGCAGGCCTTAAAAGAGGCCCAGAACACTTAAAACTTATCACCTTTTGTGATATCAGACAAATGAAGAGCCATATTTGTGATTAATATCTGAAGCACAAATTTAGGTTCCTTCATAAATATTGGGTCAATATGTAGCATTCCACTCAAAAATAGAACAAATGTGACCATTACCATATTAGAATCATTTGCCTTTGAAGTTCAATTTGAGTGCATATACTACATATTCAGTGTGATTTCACTGACTGCTGTTAGGAATATACTTAGTGGCTATGCAACAAAATGTATCCTAATTAACCTTATAGTCTTAATTCTACCACCTCAACCACTTTAAGTAACTGAGCAAAACATGCCTGGAAATAGAGTGGACTTTTATAGTTTAAAACAATTTAAAAGATTCACATAGGCAAGCATGTACCCAATACTATACATGTAGTAATAAGAATATAAATTATCATGTATAATTTCTAGAGAAAATAAAAACAAATCCTTTGAAAGGTAAAACCATGATTCTTCTGTGCTACAAATCTTTGTTTATATCACTTTTAAGACATCTAAAGCCCTGTTTGGGTGTATGTGTGTATTTAGGCATACACAGATTAGTGTGTGTGTACTCTCCTGTGTATATCAATTGTTAGGTACTTATAAAAATATCTGAAAGATACCACACTAGAAAGTTGTGAAAGGATACAATCCAAAACATATTAAAATGATATCAGTTTTATATATTTTGTTAGAATTTTATGTTGTCTTCCACAAGGCCAAACTCTATGAGGGCAATTTTCCCACATGATGCCTACGAGGTGTGGATGGCATAAGCCACAGATCAGGTATGAGGCTGTTTTCCTGGGAGTGCTTGTGTAAATCCTTGTTTCTTTGTAGCAGGCTTATTATGTCTGTGGAATGATACATATATTTAAATGTGACACTTATATCACAGCCATCATTACTATTTGTCCAGTTATATATTTTTGGGAAAGAAGACAAATTCTTATGAAATATACTTAAATTACTACATTTCCATGAAAAGTAAAGTGACTCAGCAGAGGCATTTTGTATATTTGATTTTTCTCTTCACTATTTATGTTTTCTTTATAATTTTAATATTCTATATGTATATATATACCTAGATGCATACATATAACTAAACAACTTCAAGTGTTTAAGATATATTCACCTTTACAAGACAATAGAGAATTTATCACATTAATAAATTTCTAATGTTTCCCTTAATATGCAGACAAAACCATGTTCATTATTTTGCTACTACTGAACCTAGCATATGCTCAGCCCTAGTTATGCTATCACCCTTAGACCTCTGCCCTGGGCTCGAGGCCTCAGTATACTCATAGTGTCCCCTGATTTAGAAGTGCTTCCCTTCCTCTGCCTGGGATCAGCAGAGATTAACAGTGCTGTTCAGGCAAAGAAATCCAAGGTCATAACGGCTCCTATATTAGCTCCAGATCCAACATGGGAACCCATATCAGTTTTTCAAAACCCTTCAGTATGCTCTCCTAGTGTCTACACCATACATAGGTTCCAGATCCCTTGAATATGATTCTATAGGCTATAGGTTTCTACAGCCCTATGGCCAAGCCAAGAATTCTCCTCTTCAGGCAAATGCAATATTTCTTTCAAAGGAATAAGCTAGATTAGACCACCAGAATGGTGTTGACCTTGGTGATAACGATGTTTAGGATAATTCTCACTTACACGGGACATGAGACAATTTCAGAGCTCTTATAGACATCGTCAAGCCTTGAGTTCAAGCCACATGTATGGACTTACTTGTCAGTGTTCCCACTATGTTGCCACCTCTGGTCTATAGTTCCTGAGGGCAGCAGAGGTGAATGACAGTGGACATCTTTTATCCTGTGTACCCACCACATTTCACTGTGCACCTACTCATTTCACTGACACTGAAATCGGTCATTCTATCTCTTTCACAGGAGCCTCACTACATATCAGGTAGTCCCCCAGTAGTGGCTGCAACCATTTCCTGACTCAAAGACTTCTCAGATTATTGTTCTTCAAGGCCATGGGCTCTTCCCATTGGTGTCTGTTCTTGCCTTTTATTGAAAGAGTGATACTGTGCTTTTCCAGGTTACTCTTAAGCCAGACTCCAGGAGTGATGATCATTCCTTGCATGGATGATACTACTCTTCTTGTTCCACCCATGGCTCCTTGAATGGTAATATGCAGAAGGAAGTAGTTGCATTCATCACTGAAAGAGACCACATTCTGGTAATGAAATGATTGTAATCTTTCAGTTCGAGAGAAGTTGCAAATGGAAGATGTACTATTCTACACTTACATATTCCAAAAGCCAAATTTAACATGATCAGAAAACACAATATTATTCACATTTTGCTGCATGCTCTGGGCAAGTGTTCCAACTGTGGTCATTATCACTGAAGCAAAATAACAACTGTAAAAGGAGTTGTTGGAAGCCAGTATTCATGGGAGGGACAGATGATAGACGATGCAGCCTCGTAAGTAATGATGTAACCAGGTTTAAATACATGATATTGGAGAACTGCAGAGGGAAGATCTATATTATTTTAATACAAATACTTTCCCAAAAGCCATTGCATTGCATCAATACTGCTACATTTTCCATGTAGTAAGAGAGAGGAAGTTAGCTATGCATGTACAATTAACGATAATGAACATGAAAAGATGGTTCCTGGACCTGAAGAGAAAGACATGTTGCCTGAACAATACGAAGAATCTTCTCGTTCACTGATCAAATCATCAAGCAACATTTAAGAGCATTTTTTCTAACCATTACTCTAAGTTTTGTTGATGAATTGCAATATACTATACCACACATGAGCCCATGAATTTTATAATTCCATTTTAGTTAAAGTTTTATGTAGTTAAAGACCCCACAAAATCATACACTCCCAAGACTCACAGTCTCTAGAGAGGATGCTGCCACATGAATAAACTTCACATCATTTTTATATTTCTTAAAGTAAAAAAAATAAGTTTGTCTATAACATGACTGTTACTTATTGCTATATAGCAAAATTACTCCAAACATAACAACTTAAAACAAAAAAAAAATATTATTTCTTATGATTTCTGAGGGTCAGAAATATAGGAGTGGTGTAGCTGAATGGTCCGGGTCAGGTTATCTCAGGAGTAAAACAGTCAAGTTGTTGCCATATGGTCCCCTACATAGGGTTGCTCACGTAATATGTCATCTGGCTGCCCCCTAGAAAAGCGCAGACTCAAGACAAAGCCACAATTTTTGAATATTCTAATCTCAGAAGTGAAATCCCATCACTTTTGGCATAGTCTATTCTTTAGAAGTCAGTCATTAATTCTAGTTTATACTCAAGGGAACACAAATAAATCTCCACTTATTGAAGGAGAAAAAACATCACAGCATGTGTGGACATGTTTTTTAAAGCACAAAAATGACCTATACAGAGTCCAAAAACAACTGGATATATGCCAACCACAGACAAAAAAACAAACAAACAAACAAACAAAAAACTCCAATTATAAAAAGATATTAAAATATTCTGTTCTTTTTTTTTTTTTTTTTTTTTACTTCTACACAAATACACAGAAAACTGTCACACTCAGTTTTACAAATTTAGCCATAGGTTAAAAGACAAGCACACAATTTATTTTCAACAAAAACTCACCTGTTGATTGCTTTAGCTCTCTAATCGAAAAGTCAAGGAACTGCGAAAGATATCTGAGACAAACTTGTTATGGTTTTTCGACCCAGGGGCTGCTCTCCACTCCACGGGGCACAAATCTTTGTTTTTGTTTTGTGGTTTTTGTTTTAATGATTTGAGCTCTTAATGGTACACAAACAAGCCCAATAACAACAATAAAAAATTATGCTACTGAAAGTCAGAAACAAAATAGCTTTCTGTATTGAAGACAAAAAGTGACACAAGCAACTTTTCAACCTGATGACTGATATTGGCTCATGGTCCTACTAAAACTATGATATCTTATAACCTGGTGGCAAGGACATGGGTGTCCCAAGAAAGAGATGATAGAATCATCAAGACAAAGAGGTCAGATATAAAGAAAAGCTCACACTTTCTGTTATCTGTTACCTGACAAAGACTAATCAGATATTATAATCAAAGCTAGGCTCCTAATATTCTACCACTAATAGAAGCCATGTATTGGCAAACTTGTACAAAAGAGAACCAGACTTCACCAAGAACTAGAATCTGTGACAGTAACAAGAGTCAGCAAGAGAAAAACTTTCATCTGGGAATTATGAGATTTATCCTTGGAGCTAGAAAAGACTGACCTGAGTATGAGGAGCTCATGAGTTATATATCTTGGACAAATCCATCTACTCGGCACCCGTAGTTAAATCTGAGCAATTTGATGAGAACTCCATCTTTGGAAAGAAAAGCCACAGGTAAAAGCACTAAGAAAATAAAAAGTATATTTTTACCTGCAAATGGTTTGAAAGAGAGTACAGACTTCATAAGAAGTTTTATATTTTAAATATCAGACATAATGTATGTCTACTATACATACAGTATATTATGAGTATAAAATTCATGGACTCATGAATTTTATAATTCCGTTTAAGTTAAAGTTTTATATAGTTAAAGACCCCACAAAATCATACACTCCCAAGACTCGCAATGCCATTCACTTCACAATGGGAGGATGCAACAATTTTTTTTACAGCATTATCATATCTGTAAGAATATCCACATATCTGTAGATGCCAGTATTGCAAAAGTCAGAGATAAAATTGTTCATGTTAGGAAGTTAGCAACTTACAAGAAAGGGCTCAAGTCTGCTATATATTTGGAGGATAGCACTAGGCAAGATGTTACATATGTGTTTAGTTTATCTCAGTATATGAAATTCTTTTTTGTTGTTGTTCCCTATGATGGAACCTCATGTGCTTAGTTGTAATGGTGTCAAGACAAGATTCAGCTTTACTGTCTTAAATCAAATGCATACATTTAGTAATAAGCCATAGTGGTTATCTGAGAAGGAAGTGTTACAGGATAGTAACAAATCTCAGGAGTCTGTTTGGGAATGATAGGATGTCACTTCTGAGATTAGAATATTTAGATCTGTTTATTAGGCTGGGCGCGGTGGCTCAAGCCTGTAATCCCAGCACTTTGGGAGGCCGAGACGGGCGGATCACGAGGTCAGGAGATCGAGACCATCCTGGCTAACACGGTGAAACCCCGTCTCTACTAAAAAATACAAAACCTAGCCGGGCGAGGTGGCGGGCGCCTGTAGTCCCAGCTACTCGGGAGGTTGAGGCAGGAGAATGGCGTAAACCCAGGAGGTGGAGCTTGCAGTGAGCTGAGATCCGGCCACTGCACTCCAGCCTGGGCGACAGAGCGAGACTCCGTCTCAAAAAAAAAAAAAAAAAAAAAAAAAAAATCTGTTTATTTTGACCCAACCACAGGATCTTGGATTTATAAGAGAGAGGTACAACTTACTCATGCAGGCTACCTCTCCTGATTTTCCCACCAAAGCTAATAATCAGGGTAGAGGTTTATAGACAGTATTGGCCACAAATGTTATGGTAAACTGTGGTATCACAGTCATACTTCATTTCCTGAAAAAACAGTAACACTACTAAAGCTTACAATAAAGGACAAGTAAGCACTTGGGTTTGTAAACCAGATAAATCTTACAGTGTCAGAGTAGGAATTACCAGCTCAAATAATACCTGTTTGTTTTTTTTGTTTTGTTTTGTTTTCTGTTTTTCCTTTAGAATTTTTTGCCATGAAGATATCTTTAAAGTAGATGCAGTTAATCTTAACAGAATTTGGCTTTTTGTCTTTTCTGCAACACTAAATTCTCTGAACTATCTTCTGAATCAACATTATAATTAAGTCATATAGATTCAGACATGGTGAAGGCTGTTTTCTTTTTATTATAGATTATTTGTTAGCCTGAGAAATTACTGTTTGATACTATCAAGTTAGATATATTAAGTCAAAATCATCCCTAATATTAAATCTTCAATGAAGACAAGATGTTCCTGTAATATTTGGAAAGCTGTCACATAATCAACAAGAATTTGCTGAGTTCCTTCTAGGAAATATTAGTAATGTAGGGCAAACAGACAACCAAAGAGTAATTCTTTGTTTGGAAAAACCACTAATGGATTTGACGTAGTTTTATGCTTATCTTTTATTTTAAAATATACTTATAAATACAGTATTTTCCCCAATTATTTTAATGCTGTATAATTAGAGGTGTACTTTTTTCTTGAGCTTATGAAAAAGTTAAATACGTGGAACAAGGTTGAGAAAAATACAAAAGCAGCTAGAATTTGTTCTTTACAAGTGAAAAGAACCCTATTGTTATCAAATATTATTAATAGAGGAAATGCTTTTTAATAACTGTTTCAGCCAATTTCAAAAACTAATTTTTGAAACAAGATTCCAAAACTATTCTTTTGGATGCAAGGAAAAGTTTGTTGAATGAGTACATGCAAACTTTTTATAATGCAATATGCTATGAAACAATATATATGTCCACAAACAGAAAAACACTGAATGTCTCAAAAATAGGACAGCTTTTTTCCTGTATAACTGTTATTACCAGTTTCATAATGTGAAAAAGTTACAAAGAAGACTAGCCTCATTTTTTACCAAGATGCAGTATTAGCTCTATAATCCTTTTCTGTTAGACACATACACCCAATCTCATCTTCTCAGAAAAAGAACACTTTATCTGTGATTATCAGCACTAGGCTAAAATATATATTTGACTACTGCAGCCAGGTCTTGCTGTTCAACACTTCTACTCATTCAATTCCATCAGATATCTCTATTCTACTTCTCAGCATGATTAGCTACTCATTTCTGCAATAGGACCTTATAGCCAGTGACTCAGAAACTGTAGGAAAGGAAGAAGAATTATCCCATCAGATATTATCAAAAATCACCTCATAATTGTGCTCTAACCATACTAGGTGTTGACTTAATAGTTAACCTAATGGGACTACCATACATTAATTAATAGAGTTTTACGTGGAAAACAAAGCAGGAAAACCAGAATAGAATTAAAGTTTAAAAATGGTGGATATGGTTTGGCTGTGTCCCCACCCAAATCTCATCCTGAATTCCCACATGTCATGGGAGGGACCCCGTGGGAGGTAACCGAATCATGGGGGATGTCTTTCTTGTGCTGTTCTCATTATAGTAAATAAGTTTCACAAAATCTGATGTTTTTATACAGAGGAATTCCCCTCTACAAGCTTTTTCATTTTTTGGCCTGCCGCCATCCACATAAGATGTGACTTGCTCCTCCTTACCTTCCACCGTGATCTTGAGGCCTCCCCAGCCATGTGGAACTGTAAATCCAATTAAACCTCTTTCTTTTGTAAATTGTCCAGTCTTTATCAGGAGCATGAAGATGAACTAATACAATGATGAATAACAAGCAATTCACTAACAGGTAACCTCTTGTTAGAAGTAAAGTACAAATTAAGAGTGGAACAAAGGAAAAATGAATTATACTGAAATGACTGAGCTAGTTTTCTAGATCTTGCTGGCTCTCATAGCAATAGAATCTACCTGGACTGGGAGCTTGTTAGAGATGCAGAACTTCCAGCCCCTCCACAGGCATACTGAATCCAAATTTGCATCTTAACAAATTCATCAGGCTCTTTGTTGCCATAGTGCAGGATGGGAGGCACAAAGCAGACTAGAAGTTTCTGTGTGTTCTTCCTTTCTTGGGTCATCTGGTTTTGAAGAGTTTTAAAACCCCTTCAGATAATCTCTACCCACATATTCAACTTTGTTTTAAAATACAGATGAAAACTAAAGGTGTCATAATATTTTACTTGTTTTTATTATGCAGTATAGTGTGTTTTGTTATCTGATGCATTTGACAGTAAGTTTATTAGCTAAGTGAAAAATGTTTAATGTGTATTTACAGCTGAAATATTTTATTACAATATAAAACTAGGTTGGGCATGGTGGCTCATGCCTATAATTCCAGCTCTTCGGGAGACCAAGTTAGGTGAAATGCTTGAGCTCAAGAGTTGGAGACAAGCCTGGGAAACATGGCAAAACCCCATCTCTACAAAAATTACCTGGGAATGGGGGTGCACGTTTGTAGTCCCAGCTATAGGAGGCTGAGGTGGGAAGATTTCGCTAGTGCCCAGGAGGTGGTGGTGGTAGTGAACCATGATGATGCCACTACATTCCAGCCTCGGTAATAGAGCGAGACTCTATCTCAAATTATAAAATAAAATAAAATAAAATAAAAATAAAAATAAATAAAATTATATACACACGTTTTTAAAGAATATTTTAATTAAAGATCTTTTCTTTGCATATAGGTCTGTTGAGAAGAGTTTTTCACTGTTTTTCTCATTTAAAACACACCCATTATGCATCTTCTATAACTTTTGCTCTTATTTCTTATAAGTAAAAAGAGAAAAAGTTTATTCTAGTTAGTCAATCTGTTTGTAAAATTTTATAGATTTTTGCAATTTAAAATACCTTAAATTGCAGATCACCTGAGGTCAGGATTTTGAGACCAGCCTAACCAACATGGTGAAACCCTGTCTCTACTAAAAATATACAAATTAGCCAGGTGTGGTGGCGGATGCCTATAATCCCAGCTACTTGGGAGGCTGAGGCAGAAGAATCTCTTGAACTTGGGAGGTGGGGGTGGCAGGCAGCCAAGATTGCGCCACTGCACTCCAGCCGGGGTGACAGGGTAAGACTCTATCTCAAAAAAATAAAGCCTTAAATTGCAGTTGTTTTGCCCACATCTGATTCCATTGCAAATCTTTTTTAATGAAAAACAATAATCAGAAGAAAAAAATTCACAGTTTTACCTTGTTTATGTAGTCTTCAGTTAAATCATGAAATTATAAAAATAACTACAATAGATAAACTAGGGAAAATACACCTAACTCTTTATAATAACACAGGGTAAACTTACAGTAATCAATTGAATGGGCATACTCTTGAGAGTAGCCTAAAAGCCATGGGATTTTGGTGTGTTGCAGGTTGCATTCTTAAATGCAAACTCTAAAATGGAGGTTAGCATAAAGATGGATTATTAGGGACTGTTCTTGAGATCAATAACTGTGAAAAGAAAAGATAAGGCCGGGCGCGGTGGCTCAAGCCTGTAATCCCAGCACTTTGGGAGGCCGAGACGGGCGGATCACAAGGTCAGGAGATCGAGACCATCCTGGCTAACACGGTGAAACCCCGTCTCTACTAAAAAATATATATATAAAAAAACTAGCCGGGCGAGGTGGCGGGCGCTTGTAGTCCCAGCTACTCGGGAGGCTGAGGCAGGAGAATGGCGTAAACCCGGGAGGCGGAGCTTGCAGTGAGCTGAGATCCGGCCACTGCACTCCAGCCTGGGCGACAGAGGGAGACTCCGTCTCAAAAAAAAAAAAAAAAAAAAAAAAAAAAAGAAAAGATAAGGAAAAAAATGGAATTGGGCAGATGGAGAGTCTGCAGTGTGATTCATTCTCAAGAAAAGCCTCAGCCAACCCCTCAGGGAACTCTGGAGCTGGAATAACCCTTCAGAATTGCACTGAGTTGAGAGAGAAGAGACTTAACCTTTATCATCCATATTAACCCATCATTGGATGCGATCTCAGCCAGGAACATGGCGTTCTTCAGTTAAAGGACTTTGTATTAGTCTGTTCGCATGCTGCTATGAGGGACTACCCAAGACTGGGTAATTTATAAAGAAAAGAGGTTTAATAGACTCAGAGTTCAACATGGCTGGGAAGGCCTCAGAAACCTTAACAATCATGGCAGAAGACACCTCTTCACAGGGCTTCAGGAGCGAGAATGAGAGCTGAGCAAAGGGGGAAGCCTCCTATAAAATAATGAGATCTCATGAGAACATACTCACTATCAGGAGAATAGTAAGGGGGAAACTTCCCCCCATGAATTAATTATCTCTCCCTTGTCCTCCCCTTGACACAGGAATTATTACAATTCAAGGTGAGATTTGGGTGGGGACACAGAGTCAAACTATATCAGACTTCCTGAAGTGGGTATGTGCTGGCAGCAAACAGAGCAGTTAGGAGACAGTCATTCATTTCCGGGAAGGGGATCTGAGTAGAATATCATAGTATTCACTACAATAGGCATCATCAATAGTTAATCTTTAACTAAATCCATGGTTAATTTTCCCCGTAAAGAAAATAAAGAACTGTTCACATTATCCAGGAAAACCATTAGGTAGAATTGGTTAGGAGACACTTTACTGTGATTGTAATAAAAAATAATAGTTACATATAAGTCCAACCATAGTGTATTTTGGCACTTAAAATGAATTGAAAGAGCCATTTACAAGACATAACTATTTACAGTAAGATTGCTTTTCTAAGCTGCAAACGTCTATTGATTTTTTTCAGAGAACACTATTTCACTGTGGCAGAGTTTTGCCACTTAAATATAACCCAATTTTTAAATTTGCTCTTCCTTTCTTTTTCATGGGCTGAGATCAAAGCACCACTTCATTAAATCTTAAGATAGCATATTGAGTGTAGAGGCATGCATATATTAATCAAAAACTCCAGTTTAAAACAGATTTTTTAATTATGAATTTAAAACTTGAGCTAAAATGTTAAAATGGTGTAATTATGTAAATAGAGTCATGTGTGACTTAACCACAGGGACATGCTCTGAAGAATGCATTGTTAGGTGATTTCATCATTATCTGAACATCATAGGGTGTGCTTATAATAACCTAGATGTTATAGCCTACTACACACATATGATATAGCCTATTGCTCCTGGGCTGCAAACTACACAGCATGCTACTCTACAGAGTACTGTAGGCAATTGTAACATAATGGTAAGTATTTGTATGCCTAAATATAGAAAAGGTATAGTAAAAATAGGGTATAAAAGACTCAAAATGCTGTATTTCTATTATAATCCTATATGTTCACCATAGTATAAGCAGTCTCTCATTGACCAAAATGTCATGATGTGGACTTGACTGTATATGCTATGAATATCAATATACACGATGCTGTAGACATTTTCTTGAAAACTTTATTATAATAAATTTTTAAAGATACTATGAAAAAATAGAAAAGTGCTGTAAAAATGTATTTTATTTTATTATTTTTTTGAAACAGAGTCTCACTCTGTCACCCAGGCTGTAGTTCAGTGACGTGATCTTGGGTCACTGCAACCTACACCTCCTTTGTTCAAGCAATTCTCCTGCCTCAGCCTCCTGAGTTGCTGGGATTACAGGCGAGTACCACCATGCCCAGCTAATTTTTGTGTTTTTAGTAGAGATGGGATTTCACCATATTGGCCAGGCTGGTCTTGAACTCCTGACCTCAGATGATCCTCCCTCCTTGGCCTCCCAAAGTGATGAGATTACAGGCATGAGTCACCGTGCCCAGCCTAAAAATGTATTTTATTATAATAAATAGCTTCATGTCAAAGTTTAATCTCTTTAAAATATCCCTGGAATGTTCTCACACTGTTTTACTATCAGCATTGCTTTAACAGTGCAAGTACATTAGGAAAGAGCATTTTTATATCATTATAAATATAATGAGTCTCCATAGATTCCTCAAAGCTAATATAAATAAGAGGTAAATAAACATCCCCAGTGTGTGTGCAAGTATGTGTGTGCATCTGTGTGTCTGTGTGTGTTTTTCAGAGATAAACTCTAGTGACTGTTTACCTAAAAATTACTGTGTTTTTTCTCATGGTAAATAATTTGGAGGATTTAAAGCCCCACACAAAATCAATCTCTCTCTCTTTTTTCCTCAGCTATTTAAACAAACATTTAATCAATACCAAGTAATATAAGCACTTATCACAATGTAAGGAAAAGACGATTCAGAAAGGACATTTTCCTGAAGCTCCTAACCATTTTTAATCTGTGTGAAAATTATAACCCAATAAACTCTTCTCTCTGAAACTCAGGCAGAAGATCTTCAGCAGTTGAGGTTGAGTATACAGTATTTAAAATTTAACAGCTTTAGTAGTAACACTTTCTGCTTTTTCCAGCAGCTTTCTTCAACTTTATTGAGATATGATTGACAAATAAAATTGTACATATTTAAGATGCACAATGTGATGACTTGTATACATATACATTGTGAAACGATTGCCACAATCAAGCTCATTAACATATCTATCATCTCACATAGTTACCCTTTTTTAATGTGGTGAGAATACGTAAGATCTAATGTCTTAGAAAATTTCATGTATACAGTACATAGCTAATTATGATTAACTACAGTCACCATGCTATACATCAGATCGCCAGAACTTGTTCAGTTTATGACAGTTTGTACCCTTTAACCCACATCTCTGCATTACTGCCCTTTGTAACCCCTGTTAACCACCATCCTATTTTCTCTTTTTGTAAGTTTGACTATTTTAAATTTCACATATAAGTGAGGTTACGTGGTATTTGTCTGTCTGTGCCTGGCTTATTTCATGTAATATAATGGCCTCCAATTCATCCATGCTGTCACAAATAGCAGGATTTCCTTCTCTTTAAGACTAAATAATATTCTATTATATACAATGCATTTTTTTTTTTTTTTTACATTTTCTTTATCAGTACATCTGTTGATTAACACTTAGGTTGTTTCTATCCTTGACCATTGTGAATCATGCTGCCAGGAACATCGAAGTGCAGATATTTCTTCAAAATAGTGATTTTATTTCCTTTGGCTATACCCAAAAGTGAGATTGATGGATCATATAGTAGTCCTATTTTTACTTTTTTGAGAGGCCTCCATACTGTTTCTCTCCAAATTATAAACTCTACAGTCCAGATACAAATCAGGAGAAGTTGGGTACTTCTAGTATCCAGGAATAACACTTATTTATATTAGGAAAATATCATGGCCCATAAATATCCCTTGCTCCCAAGTAAGTTAATGGTATGGGAACACTGCACATTATAATCCTAAATTAACTTAGATATACTCTGCAATCACAATTAACTATTTTTAAAATTAGAATTACTCAAACCATAAATATAGAAATGTGACACACACATAAACTAATTGTATTAAAGCAATATGAAATCTAGGGCCTACTAAGGATAAAAGAAGAATGGCAACTAAAATAATTATTGATTTAAGCCCCTAAAACAGAAACAAAGGATTTCTGTTCTTCATGAGCTCTAAAAGATAATGTCTGGCTTTTTAAAACATATCGAACTAAATATGAAATATGGTACCTTATACTGAATCTATGTATTTGAAATAATTTATAACACTGAGTTTTCATTTGGCTTAATGGTTTTGACTGTAGGACCACAATCATGGACATTTGGTTTTATTATTTGCTATTCTTTAAAGTTAAAATTATGTGGCCCAAGCAATAACTTATTTTCATCATCCTCATTTGTATTAAGTTGTAAGCTCCCCAAATATTAGGGATTGAGCCTAGTTATTTATCAGAGCAGGAAATACAAAATTTCAAGTTCCAATGGTGAAAAGATCAATAATTTTGGATGAGAGAATTCAATGAAATAATTTGGGACTAGAAATCAGGAAAATAATCTATATTACAAAACCAAGCACATCTCCCTATTACTTTTTCCGGTAAATAAAATTACAAATCTCAAATTCTACAAAACAAAAAACTAAGTAAGATTCATCTCTAACTCCTACTTCTTATGCAGCTCCTATTATGTTCCATCTGTGATTCCTGCTTAATGTTCTTATATACCTTCTGGATAATCCATTTTCTCCTTCTACACCACTTACATAGCATCAGAAGTTTGAACTATTCTAGTCCTACCAATTTCCCACGTTTATTCATCTCCACAAATTTCCCACATGTTTATTCATTTCCACAAGAAAACCCACAAATATGAGCATGTCAATGCATACATACACCTAAAAACTACAATAAAAATAATATAATTACATTTACTTCTCCTGACACATCATGCTGTCTCTCACTTTTTCTTTTCAGTGAGATGTTAGAGTCTCACATCCACTGAGCTACCTCCACCGGCAGAGTGGAGGTAGAAACAACTCCCCTCTGATGGCAGCCTTTGCAGCACAGTACCTTGATGACCTCCCTCAAATCTACCCCTCATTTGGTAAACAGCTTCTTAAATTACCCAGTTTGAGTGTTCCATCTGATCCTTGCCAAGACCCTAACTGACACACTCACCATTGGGTCACTAAGCACCTAGGACATTGCCCGCCCCTACTTGGCATTCATTAGATCCACATTTGCTTACATTTAACAATAATAAGTAATAAAGAAATGTCTCTTGAACTGAGTCACAAATCCCTTTGTGACAAGGACTCAGACTTTGCAATTTATATGTCTTTTTTTTATTTTCTTAACTTTTACAATACCTAACATTGAAACATACTAGTTTGATTGATGGATAATGTTTTCAAAAAATTTCACACAAAAAATAACACTACTAGAATGAAAATAAGTACGTATGAAAAAATTTTCACAACTTTCAAATGCTTTAAAATATTGATGCAAGATAACTTCGCTAATATACAACAGAATTTTTTTTTATTTTGAACAATTGTCAAGACTGAGATAAAGAAACAGAAAATATTTTTAACGATGTGACAGTTTTTTCCTTTTTGGCTTTAGATAGATTATAATAAAATTTAATTGTAAATATTTAAATAAATTATATTTATCTTATTTTAATCATTAAAATATTTTTAAAGATTAAATATTGTTCCCTACAATGAATAATATTCTGAAGTTACAGTTTGTACGTATTTTGCATTTTATCTCTTAAATTATATAATTTTGTTTTTCTCTTTCATAACAACTAGGACTTAAATTTAAAACAGTCTTTCAGAAATCTCAAGCATGGACCCAAATTAACTATAAGCACATTCCTTTTCGAGAGTTTATTTGTCCTTGTATATCTTCTTAAAGGTGTTGGAGAGCCAAAATATCCTCAGCATATAGCTTGCTTCTTTTTATTTCTCCACAGCCTTGATAGAAAATAAGTAAGTACTTTATGATTATATGGATGATTTTATGCATATAACAGAAGATTTTTGAGCAGACCACTTAGGGTTATATCTTTATTTCTCTAATTTTTACATTGCCAAAACTCTGGAAGGAATCATGGGAAATGGAATGAGTGGACTGACTGCAGCTGCCTGTGCACTTTCTCGTAATTTCCATGTTTCCAGTAGCTTGGCAGATACATGTAAGAGGACTTGCCCTTCGATCAAGGCTCTCCATCACTTCCCAGAGGATGAGATAATGGCAAGAGAGACTTGCAATTCAGATAGGTCATGAGAGGTGACGTGATCAATGTAGACACAGACAAGAGCAGCTCTCTAGTCCTGAGGAATTTCAATAACATTAATTGCTTTGTGGAACATGTTACTATTCTCTATTCAATTTAGAGAGAGTTGAGACTACAGTTCACTTCATCACAGTGTTTCTGAGGACACATACGTCGCAAATCCCAGTGGCATAAAGAGTTTAACTTTTTCTAGGCAATTGATTTGATTTTTCTTAAATACTGCAAGCTTTGAAACTGATTACATCTTTCTCGTTGCTACTTGCATGCCTAGAGGTAAATTTGCTGTCTATCCCTAGAAAAGCAAAGGATAGCATGCCACATATTTTATGAGTTAATCTGTCACATTTTTTACTCAACTTGAACCCTTTATCCCTATAAACTGTATTAATATTTCTCCCTGATGTATCAGATGTATCTTTTTTCATGCATATGTAATCATGTGTCTCAGCCTAATCAGACTATTAACACCAGGGACAAACCTAGTTTACTGACCAATTGCAATGAAGGAAACTACATTCTAGCAGAAATCTGGGGCATCTCATTAAACACAAGAAAAATAGTTTTATAAGATTGAGGAGGGCAGAGCATAAGAGAAATTTAAATGAAGCAGGGTTTTAATAGGTGCAAAGCAGAACTGGGTAAAAAAGAATATGGCCTGCAAAGTGGATTCTGGATCCTGTTTTCTTAGAAACCAAAAAGTCAAGATAAAGGTAGAAGGTTGTGTTTAGAACCCCATATTTGAAGCTCTAGGACTAGGCTGGAAACCGAGTTGCCTCTCTGTGTCAAAGTGACTTTGGTACTCCAGTCAAGAATGCAATGTTTAATTCTTACTGATGTAATTTCAAAGAGTAAATTTTCAGATAGTCTATGATTTGAGAGAATGAAGTTTCTCAGTGTGTAAAAACGCAGTCTTCAATTGAGTGAAGGAGGTCATTATGACACTTTCCACCTGCTGTGTGTCCTTGGGAAAATTATTGTTTCCTGATAAATTAACTGTTAACTTCATCTATGTCTGTTATTTCAGCCTGATGGATGGCTGGGTAGACCTTGACTTTCTTAGTCCAAGGTAATTTTTACTTTCTCATATGCTTAAATGTAGCAATGTATACATTAAGAATGATCAATTAACAGGATACTGAATTTCATGAGAAGTCAAAATACAAACCTAAAGAAGTTAATATTTCAGAACAGAATTCTGATTTTACCACAGGCATTTTCTTAAAAAAAATTAGTGGTTATTTATCCAACAATTTTTCAATTAACCCACACTTAATAATGTCACTGTTTTTGGTCTCTCTCCTCCTTGTACCATATCATGTATCATTGATCTAATATGATAGAATGTGGAGGGTTTACCCATTTGTGGCATTCATTTTTATGTGTGAGGAAAATGACTAACAGTTCATTGGAGTTAGGCTAATCCTGAAAGCCCAAAATAATGAAGTACCTCAGTCGAATGTTTATTCATCATGCAGTTAATAATATTATGTAGACCAGAAAGAACTTTTAAGAATATTGAGAGGTAAACTATTTTCAAAAATTTATTTTTTCTGCAATTACTAGAGGAACTTCAACAAAATTACATATGTGCACAAATACAATTACCTGTTAGGTCGGGGCTGGGGTATTTAAGTTGTGATATAGGCAGAAGGGCAGTGGCAAATCTAACTTTAGTGGTTGGAGAGAATGCAATTAAAATATTTATTCCTCACAGACAATCTGAGTACAAGAACATATAACCTTGGGTCCCTGTAGCTCTGTAATAAAGGAAGCATATATTCCTGACTACTAGAGAGAGGCTCAAAATCTAGAAATGCATTGGCTGTGTACTGTTTGGCTATTATGATACCACCAGGTCATTCTTCAGTGGTTTCCAGGTGATGACAGGTATTCAGAGATCCACTGTCTTCTGAGGGATTTTGGCATGAAACAAATGAAAATCAGGAGCTTCTCCTTAAATGTAATGTTTAAGGAATCAAGCAATGCTAGTATATTAGTCCATTTTCACATTGCTGATAAAGACATAACTAAGACCGGGTATTGTACAGAAAAAAGGGTTTAATAGACTTACAGTTCCATGTGGCTGGGGAAGCCTCACAATCATGGCAGAAGGTGAAAGGCACATCTTACATGGATGGCAGCAGGCAAAGAGAGTTTGTGCAGGGAAACTCCCACTTTTAAATCCATCAGAGCTCATGAGTCTTACTCACTATCGTGAGAAAAGCAGGGAAAAGACTCACCCCCATGATTCAATTACTTCCCACCAGGTTCCTCGTGGAATTGTGGGAGTTGTAATTCAAAGTGAGATTTGGGTGGGAACACAGCCAAATCATATCAGCTAGTGACCTCTCTCTCTTTTTTGTCCCTAATTTTACATACCCATATCAGTAATCTTAGGATAATGAGCCTCAACAAGGTCAGGAGAGAGGCAGAATATCATAGCTGTTACCCTTAGGCCCTAGATTCAAATTAGTTGGGTTTAGAGTCTGGCTCTATTAATACCATGTCTGTGGCTTTGGGCAAGAGTCTTAATATCTCCAATTTAAGACATTAAACGTTGTGATTCTCCTATATATGAAATAAAGATAATGATCATATTGTTGTAAGGAATTAAATGAGAGAGCATGTGTGCCAAAATCTTAGCATAGTGCCTATAGCTGTAGGATGTGCTCAATAATGATATCTGTGTGTAGTTATATTTTTAAAACAAGCATAAATAAAAGTTTTCCTCTTGAAACCATACAGTATCTTTCTGAATATGGCAGTCATTTCAAAAATACTAAAAATTATGCAATTCTATGAAAAACCCTTGCCTCTAGGAATAATATATGAGTAAAACCTTTTTTTTTAATTCTTGCAAAGAAATATTGAATGAACATTTTGTTTGGAGGAACGGAGGTAAGATGGCGCACTTCCAGGTTCTTCATCACCAGCTTTTCTGGCGGGTGCGAAAACGCAGCGTGGCCCGGGAAGGTGCAGACCAACCGGGCATGCGCCAGGTGACGTCAATCCAAAGAGACCAAGATTTACCTGGTCGCACCTGCGGAATGCCCCCCCCACACGCCCGTGCCCCGCCTATTGCCCTCCCACTCCCAGAAAAGCGGCTCCCGGCCAGCGCCCCGCGCGGACTTCCCAGCCCCACTCCTGTCGGGATGTCGGGACTGTATCAGGAACCCCACCCGAGAGCCCCACCGGGGGACTCTATCGGCCTCCTTTGCCGAGGCCGACAGACCTCTCCCTACCCACCTTCCCCTGAAGCTAGGTGACCAAAAATAAATGTGCAGTTTTGCTCCTACCCTTGCCTACCCACTGGTTCTTTTATGCCTGCTCTGCTGGTCTTTAGAAAAACAAATCACATTTAGCTTAAATGATGAGTTATATTTAATAGGTTACTTAAATAAAAAATGACACTGTAGTTGAACCAAATACAACCTGTCTCCACTTTCAAAAATGTATTAGGTATGTGATCATTCATTTCACAGTGATTCATAACATATATAAGGTATGCAAGCATACTGTTATGTTCTAGATATCAAAGGTTGAATTTTCAAAGTATCTGCCTTCAAACAGATCATGACATCACGGGAAGGCAAGTAGGTTGTAACATGTACAATACATCCTTCTTTCACATCATTAATAAGTTCTTGAAAACTGCTACCATAAGCAAATTGACTATAATGAAACAGAATTTTTTCTCATCATTACAATTAAACCACATTATTTGAGGGCCTACTGTGTGTCATTTCATTTACAGTCACAGATTCCAAGAACCTATCAACAATTTGAAGTGATGACTGATGCCTCTCTGATGGAGGTAGGACAAATCAAGGCAGGTTGCCACTCATGGCCGTGAGTATTAAGTTCTACCCCATCACAATGGCAGTGGTGTCCCTGGAATGATGTCGAGTGCAGCACACAGGACCCAAGCAGGGCATTTAATGTGGGGCTCTTATTTGACCTCAATGTTAAAGAATGAAGAATACCTTGTAAAGTCGAATAGTGCATGCAATTCAATTAACATACATTTGGTATCTTCTACATGCCAGTAGGTGCTAGAATTACCATTTGAATAATAGTGAGGTAATATAAATGCCAATAGACTGAATGCAGAGTACAGATAAAGATTACTTTTGATCAAAAAATTAAGTGAAAAAAGGAAATCATAAAAGTATTTAAAGGAAAAATAAGAGAATTATTACATCTCCTCAGAACAGGAAAAGCCTTTCTAACACAGATCCAAAATTCACATAAGAGAAAATAAATTCAAATATATAAAGATGTTTTATGATGCCTATGTGGGGAAAAATTAGTATAAAAATAATTGTTGAGTTAGGAAAAGCAATTGCTAATCTTATTACAGATGAAGAGTTCATATCCCTAAATGTTCATAATTCCTAAGAAATCAAGACAAACCTGTAAAGAAGGTTCACAGAAAATAAATACAAATTACCTTAAACAATGGGAAAATGCTTACTCACTATGGTAATAGGAAAAATATGAATAAAAAATTAGCCGAGGTGTATTTTTCATGTATTCAGACAGGCAAAATTCACAAGTTATACAATACCTAATGTTTAGATAAATCTGTACAATTCTCCTAGAGGACAATTTGACAATTAAATGTATATAAGTTTCACCCAGCAATTGCACTTCTGGGAATTTTTCTCACAGATGGCCTTCCATAAGTGCAAAGTAATCTATGTACAAAGTTGCTCATTGCAGCAGTGCTTCTAATAGCAAAAGGTTGGAAACAACCCAAAAGACCATCAGCGGGGTACTGATTAATAAAATCATAGTACATCCCTGCAATGGGCTATTACACAGCTGTAAATTTATAAAAGGAAATGGCTGTCTATACTACCGCTATGCCAAACTCTCCAAAATATATTAAGTGAAAAAAGAAAGATGCCTAATGGTTTGTGTAATGTGCTTCATATGTGAAAGAAAGGGGAAAAATAAAACTGCATTTATATTTGCATGAAACAACTCTAAAAGGACATATATACAAGTAGTAAAAAGTATTAATCATGATAGTGGGTAATGGAAACTGAATAAATGGGAAAAAGTTGGATGCTGAACTTCCTACTGCAGAGATTTGAAAATTTTTAATTTCTAACCCATGTAAAAATGTGTTGTCCATTCAAAAATATAAACAAATTAATACATATTTTTAAAGGAAATATCAGTGTATCCTCTTTAGTGAAAGTGAACCAAAAGGTATTGATTACCTGTTTTTTGTCAATTATTTTACTAGGCTGTGTGCATGTGTTATATAATTATACATATTTCATTTACGTTTTGTGTTATTTAAATGTTAATAAAAACTTTACAAGATAAGTAACACCCATGGTTTACAGATCAAATAATTGAGTCTCAGAGAGATTAAGATACCTAGGTTTGCCCAAATAATAATGGTAATAGCTAACCCTTATATAAACTTAACCACGTGCCAGGTACTGCTAAAAGCACTTAATATAGATTAATTAAATCCTTAAACAATTCAGTGGGATAGCTACTAATATTTACCCCCACTTCACACAGAGGAATCAAACATACATAAGGGTAAGTCATGTGTCTCAAATCCCACACTGAAAAGAATGGCAAATTAAGTGTTCAAGCCTTAGGAGTCTAGCTCTCTACAGTCCATATTCTTACCCACTTTGCTATTATCTCGGTAATTCTACCAGTAAATCCCACTATTTTCCTTTGTAGCATGTTTTATTTATGTGTCGAAATGTGAACATGGAAAAATGATCATCATTAATATACAATAACATTTTTTAATAAACTGAAATCATGAAGAGCCACATGGACACAGAAATAGTAAGTTATTCTCAACCACAGGGGGAAAAAATTCTCTTAAAATTCACAGTGATTCTTTTTCAATGCAGTGTGCTACGAGTTGGTGAGGAACTGGACTAGGATTAAAGGCTGGGTTGCTAAAGCAATTTTGTCGCTATGTGGCAGGTTGGTTCTTTTCTTTGTTCCTGCTTCCTCAAATGGAAACAATCTCTTTTGTCTGTCACTACCTGCCATGCTACAGTTCCAAGTTCTGTAAGAGCAGCCACTATGCCCAAAATCTGACACCACAGAAACTTTTCCAATGAATTTTTCTAGAATGTCCCCAAAAGGGCCTACCAAGTCTGTAGCACCTTTAGGAAATCAAGTATAAAGGCATGCGGTCAGGAACTACCTGGTTCCTTAAACTGCTAAACAGTGAATTTTTACTCAATTCTCAATGGAATTATTTCTAAGAGATTAGAACAGTGTAAAAGGTCAAAGCTGAGCCAGCCATCGGCAAAGGACTGAGCTGTAACTCTGTCCAGATGGAAGAAAAAGCTGCGAATTCATTCTCCTGAGCTCTGCATTTTTGTTCTCTGCCAAATGACCTTACTGAAGAAAGACGTAGGCCACTTAAGAGCTCAGGCTTGGAATATTATATCCCATGTAACTTCTGTTGGGTTTTTACAATATTAAAGTACACTCTAATTTTAAATTTAGAACAGCAAAGGAAACATACCAACATATATTTTAGATGTTTGGAATTATTTAACTATGTATTTACAAACCATGGAATTCATGGTTTCATTTTATTATGGAGTATTTTAATTAAATCCTCAGATCTAAAGATTTGAATGATTGTTGCAGCCAGCTGCCAAGTTATAACTGACACATATAGAGACAAGAGTTTAAAATGGGATTGCATGGTCACAGCCAAAGCTTAATGTCTGTTGCAGAGCAGGATGCAGGGTGTTGAATACTGCCATCTCAGCAGACTATAGCTTCACTGCCAAGGCCTGACAGAAAGACTGATTTTCTTTAAAGGCAGCTGAATGTTTTAGGAAATCATATTGAGTTTGTAAAATATCTACAGAATCTTTTCATTTGAGTTAAGAATCTTTATTTGAGAACTTTATTTTGAATACATTCAAGAAGAGGACCCGATATATAGGTATAAAACACTTTAGAATGCATTCTAAAGCACTGTTGCAAGGAATTTTTGGAAGCCTGTGAATCTATACCCACCATTTAAAAATACAGAATTGTCATTTACCTTGAAAGTTGTTCTGTAAATCAAATAAATAGGTGACTTTATTTCATAAAGTTTCAAGCATTAAATGACAGACATTGAAAAGTGCAAAAAGATGTCTTTGCAGCATTTTATAATTTTAAGAGTTAAACTATGCCTTTATGGTCACCAGCAGTTACAATGTGCATAAAAACACCAAAAAGAACAATCATTTCAGTCCTTAGAGAGAACAGGATATTAGCTGTTAGACCTTTTATAAACAGGAAGGGAAAAGACAGGAGTGAATATGAGAAAACATGCCCAATATAATCTGTTCAAATCTTGATTTTAATATTTAAGTGACTTTCACAAAAATATTTAGCTCTTATCTGAAATATTTTTTAAACCATCTCTACATATCCAAGATATGCTAGCTAAATTAAATGTGTAAGCAATATACATGGCGTCTGGCACTCAGATGACAATCAACAGACAGTGGCTGAATCTTGAAACTTGACACATTTAACTTGTATTTACCATACACCCTTTCTACAGAATGAGTGTAGAATAAGTTCCCTTTTTTTTTTTTAAGGAATCAAAACTAATTTTCCAAGTTTTTTTTGTTTTCGTTTTTTGAGACGGAGTTTCGCTCTTGTTGCCCAGGATGGAGTGCGGTGGCTCAATCTTGGCTCATTGCAACCTCCGCCTCCCAGGTTCAAGCGATTCTCCTGCTCAGCTTCCCAAGTAGCTGGGATTACAGGCACCCACCACCAAGTCCAGCTTATTTTTTGTATTTTTAGTAGAGACGGGGCTTCACCATGTTGGGCAGACTAGTCTTGAACTAATTTTCCAAGTTTTAAATAAAACAAATCCACAAGAATAATAACATTTGTTATTATTCTTAAAATAAGATGTCCAATACAGTACCACCTGGACATTGGGTGACAAATAGAAATCCCACTATTTGTATTTCCACAGAGCAGTAAGTCTGGTGTTTTGTCCGAACCCTTTCTTGCTTTTTCTAACAGACTGATTTGTCCACATTTCTCAATGGTGTACTAACTGTACTTGTTTTCAGTCTTTACGTATTTATAGATTATTTTTGTCTTTGCTTACTTTTCCATCTGCTGCATTAATGTAATCCTAGGTCAAAACTTTCATTTTAGGTGGCCAGTCACAAGATTTAAACTGGCAAGAAGAGTACATTTGTTATGTACATAAAACCATATATTCCCCCAACCCTGGAAGTCAGCTTTACTAGCAATAAAGCTGACATGTTGATGGCCATCTGACTGACTCTCATATGGTTCTGCATTCAACAGAGAAGATGGATGCTATTTACAGCCATTGTCCTACTGAAAAACATTTGTCCTACATGTAGGGGGATGTATGATGGCATCCATCAGTGTGTGAAAGAAGTAAGGAAGAGGTCTCCCCATTTTTCTCATAAGATAGAAATTATTGCTATATATTCATCAGCCTCTTCCATTATGTCATAATTACTTAGAGGATCAGGGCAGAGTATAAGCATAGTTCTTGGGTCAGTTTTGGCCCCCTCCCAAAAAAAAAAAAAAAAAAGCCATATACAGAAGGGTTTCAACTAAAGATGGAAAAGCTTACTAGACTCAGAGGTATCCAGAAATTAGATGGCTGATTACACAACAAGTGGAGAGTCTCCTGTCATGGAAGAGAATGGAATATCCACTAATTGATAAAAATGAGATTTTTAAAAATCAGCTGCCAGATGGGTGACTAGTTTTTAAGCTTCCTTCCAACAATATAATCTTAAGATTATAGTTTTTAAATAATCACTTTTTTCTCTTTCTAGACTAATGTCTATCTTACCTCCTTCATATCTCTTTAAATTAGTCATTCAAAACTAATATTTCAGAAAAAAATAGATGTTCTTGTTAATAAAACAGCACCTAACGTAAAACTCAAATACCAGCAAGTACAATGCACAAATTTGAAATGAATTTCCTTAAGAAAGCTGGTGATGACAGTGATTAAACCAACTGCATTATGATTTTTCAGAAAAAAATATAAAAAGTAGACCTCAAAATAACAAGATATCTTTGAGCAGTACTCAAAATAATCGGCCAAATGTATTTTTTCAATGGTTCAGAATTTTTTCCTTATTAACACATACACATTCCACAGTAAAGGCACATATGCACATATCTTCAGGTTTCTTTCTTCCTGGAAGTAACTAACTGGAACAAAGCTGATTGGTTCATCTGACAGTGGTAGTTATCTTACAGAAAGAAGGAGAAACCGGTACACTTTCCCACAGAAAGATGAAGATATAGGAGATACTGGTATACCTCCAGAACACCAAGTATATTGCCATCTCTTTAAAAACGTACTAAGTAAAATTATTGTTTTATATTTTTGATGACTTAGAATCTCACCAGGTGTCTGACTTAATGTTAATAAGGCAATGTAGCCCATTTCTTTAGGACTCATATTTGAATTTACAATTACATATTCTTCCTGCTTTATTTCCCCACTTTTTATCTCTCTGGCAGGATAGTTTTCTGATTTTTCTCAATAAACTATAAAGAAAATCACATAGAAAGCTGAAAATTCTACTCCATGATTTTGACAAATAATTTTTATAATATTTTACATTAAATGATCTTAGGAGAGTTAAAATATCTCATATTTTTTGTCATTTGGATATAAGTTTAATTAATTACCATGAATATTCAAGCTCATGTTATAGCTTGATTAGTACCTCTCAACAGTGCTAAGATTGATAAAAATCTAAAGTCTTACAAATTTTTTGAAACTGTTTTTGTTTCATAAATACTGAAAAAGGAAAGAATGAACAAACAAGTGATACTGGGTCAACATGGATAGAGTTGAGAGAAATATTAGATCAATGTTCTTATAACACACCAAAATATGTCCAGAAATCTTTACAATACAAACTTTTACAACGAATTTTAAAAGTAAAAGCTATTTTAAAATTAAAATGTTTACACATCAAAATGATATAAAATGTGGAGATAAAGAGCAAAATATTAAATAAACATGACAATGTTAATATATAAAGAATCTGATAAGTCAATAAGACAAAGACAAAATGGCAAAAGAAAGAAACATATATAAACAGATAGCCAACAAATAAATGTTCACCATTACTAATAATCAAAGACATAAAATTAAAATATCTACAATATAGCAATTGTTTTTAATGAAATTACTAAAGATGTTTAGAAAAAGTCATAGAAAATACCAAAATATTTATTCAGTGAACTGGAAGAAACTTTGTTAATATAATTCAAATAATAACAATCATGTTTATTCTTTTATTCTGTAATTGCTTTACTAGGAAAATATTGTGTAAATAATTGGGCAATGAGAATGTATAAAGGTGCCCATCAAAATACAAATTAACATTTATTTTTTAAAAAAGTAATATATTCCAATCACTAAGGGTAAACATTATTATACTGAGACTATCACAATTATGGATCTTTTAGCTTAGCTGGGAGTAAATTCATAATTACAGAGATCACACAGGTGCAATGAGATCTTAAGACCTAAATTTCTGACCTAGATAAAGTAAACAAGGGAAGAATTTCTTGAGAAGGTGGCATAGAAGCTGAATTCTGGATGATGAATGGTAAACTGGTAAAGGAAGAAAGGTTAGCGAGGAAAAAGAATAAGCCAGTCAATAAAAATTGCATTTGCAAGGGAATTGCAGCAGGGAAAATGCATAATACATTGAAAAAAGTATGATGTGATTTTAAGTTGAGATAAGATCATATAAAGATTGAGTAAACCAAGTTCAATTGTTCATATTTAAATACAATGGAGAGTAACAGAAATCCTTTGAGTAGAACATGGCAAACTAATTTGTTTGTGCAACAATGTTTTATTCAGCATCTACTGTATGTAAGGCCCTGTAAACTAAAGATTCATGGTCTCCACTTTTAGGAAATTTATAGTGCAATGGTCAGATGATTGTTTTCAAAAATGATTATAGTTTCAGGATAGAGAACAGATTGAATAAAAGTGAGAATTAATGTAAAGAGAAATTTTAAACACCTTTATAATATCCCAACTGTTAAAAGAAAAACTTTAGACAAATTAAACTTAACAGAGTTTATTTGAGCAAAGAATGATTCATGAATCAGGCGACACTCAAAGCTAGAAGAGGTGCAAAGAGCTTCACCTTAGCAGCATGAACAGTGGGCTTTTATAGGCTAACCAAGGAATCAAAGTAAGAAATTATTTAGTTGGCTACATCTAGGCATTAACCTTATTTGCATATGAATATGATCTGGTAAAAAGTCCCGAGTTAGAGATTTGTTGGCTGTTGCTTGTTAGTAGAGAGTTTAACTTTTGTTTTGTTGTTTACATTGAATTGGGTTTTGGTTTGCTTATATAATGCACTGGAGCCATCTCAGCTTAATAGCCTCCTCAACAATTTTTTTTTTTTTTTTTTACGAGACAGAGTCTCACTGTGTCACCCAGGCTGGATTGCAGTGGTATGGTCTCAGTTCTCCAGCCTCAGGTTCCTGAATAGCTGGGATTACAGGCACCTACCACTATGCCCAGTTAATTTTTGTATTTTTGGTAGAAATGGGGTTTCGTCATCTTGGCGAGGCTGGTCTTGAACTCCTGACCTCAAGTGATCCGCCCGCCTTGGCCTCCCCAAAATTTTTTTTAACACATCTGAGAGATGGTTTCCCGACCCCAAAAAAAGTGGCAGTGAAATAAATGAAAACACCCAAATTTCCAATAAGTAGGTTGGGAAAATATATTTATTCAGCTATTATAAGGTATATTTTAGATGAATATCTATTGACATGGAAAGATATTTATAATATATCACGGATCTAAAAAGAAGTTATAAGTCATATGTATATTATAATATCATGTTTTAAAAATATTTTAATTCTTTTAATTATCTACTGTTGTATAAAAAATAATCCCAAAATGGCTACTTTTAAAAATCTCCATTTTATTATATTTAATAATGTTGTGGGTCAAGAAATAGGGCAGTGCTAAACTGGGCAACTCTTTTGCTCCATGTAGTGTTAACATAGGTCACTTGGTGGTATTTAGTTGGAAGAAAGGCTGGTCTGAAGTATTCAGAGGGGTTCAACTCAAATATTGGCACTTTGGTAGGGATAACCAGGAAAGCTAGTTTCATCTGTGACTGCTGAACTGGGCAACTAGACAAATCCTTTCTAGTCTGGAAGTCTCAAAAGTAGTTTGACTTCTCACAAAGCTGCTTAGAGATTCCAGAAAAGGTGTTCTAAGTAAGACACAGAATGTGGAAGCTGCCACTCTCATAAGACACAGTATTAACATCTGTCCCAAAAGTTCTGGGTCAACGCAGCCACCAAACCAGCCAAGGTTGAAGGAGAGGAATTGTAGACGCCCCTTGCCCTGTACACATGCAAATACACCTCTATGGAAGGAATGTTTTAAAATATTGTGACTATCTTTAATTAGCCATAGACTTCTCTCTTACTGCAAATTATTTACCTTTTTTCCTCCATGTCAAATACAATCATCTCCTCCTGTGACCCCCAATGCCTCCTCCCATTATAGTATTTGTTCAAATTTCTCGATCTTGTCACCTAAATCACTACCAGAAGGAGATGAGCCTTCTCAGGTTTGCTTCCTCAGGTAAAGCATCTCTCATTCTGAATATATGTGAAGCAAATAATTTGTCCTCCACACACATAACATTCAATGGTGCGACTCAGACAGAAAAGCCAATATAAAAAAAAACAATAAAAGAAATTTGGAAATGGAAGGTACACAGCAGTAACAAGTCCATGACATTTCTGAAATCTAATCAGGCACATGACTCCTACTCTTTGATTAAGGCCCAGTACTAATCTCTAGGATAATTATTGACAGTACCCTCTGAGCTCTTGTATCTGCCCTCTGCTTTATTTATCACATGCATTTGAAATGCTATATTCATAACTGTGTAGCTGCTCAATCTGCCTTGTCTTTACAGAAATTTGGAGGTCCCAAGACCCCTTTTCATTTTTCACTGTCTCTGTCACATTCAATCTAAGCTGCTTTAATTCTTTTAGAACCGTGAGGGTTCCTTGTGTATCAAATTACAATTCACTCTACTAAACAAATTCTGAGACAGGCCCTTCTCTACCTTCAGCTAAGAGTCAGAATCCTACAGGAAAATGTTTTTAAGATTCTTCTAAGTCACTGGCATATCAAGACGTTCTAGTAGCCTTGCCTAAGACTTGTAGACCCTTTCTCATCCTATCAGAGATGATGTCTAAGAGGAGGTACTAAGAATTTTAGAAGTCCTACTGTGCTGGCCCTTAAATTTTTCTGATATGTCAAGAAAAGTTCCCACAGTACAACACGTGATTTTTAACTTTAGGCCATGCTTATCGGTAGCTGTTCTACATTTCATTTTTGCCCTGACAGCATTCAAACTTGAGATTCCCTTGGTGGGAGAGACCGAGGATGAATAACAGTTTTATTTTCTAAATTGGCACCCATATATTTTCTCTAAATTCTACTTAAAAATCGAACAGCTCCTCCTTCCATTTATTGCATTCTTCTCTTTTATCATAGGCAACCGGAAGTCAAATCCCTGCCTTGGCCACATCATTAAGTGACCTTTTTATTTCCCATCTTACTGCTGGAGACATCTGGCACCCATTCTCTAGCCTCCAGCAGTATTTCCTCTCTCTTTTTAATGTTCTTACTAACCATTTCTATGATGTCCTTCTAGCCCCTATCTGCCACTCTATCACAAAAATAAAGCCAGAAGTTTTAGGCAGCACCCTACTTCTAGATGCTAAATTTTATTTGGGCCTTTTATTGCTACATACACAGTTCCTTAACATTAATGGATTAAACTAAGTATCTTATCATCTCATGATTTTTATGGTTCATCTCATGATTTTATGGTTCAGAAATTTAGACAGAGAAATTAATTTATTCTTTGTGGCATTGAATTGGTCTCTCATTAGAGTTCAACTGTAGATAGGCAAATTTGGGGAATCCAAGAAGGTATCCCTTACATATCTGGCATTTTTTCAAGAATGGCTGAATGACTGAGCTCACTCCTCCAGTCAACCAGAGTGGCTACATGTGACCTTTCTAGTGCTGTAGTCTGAGAGTAGTCAGACTTCTTTCATGGTATCACAAACATTAAAAGTATTAAGTACCAATCTCTCAAGGTTTGAGGCCAGAAACTGTATGTAACCATGTTTACTTATTCTACTGGCTAAAGTACTCAAAAGCCCGCCCAGCTTCAAGGAGAGGAGATATATGTTACTACTATAAAATAAGAAATTGAAAAAACCTACTCAATTCTTGCCACTTAACCCAAAATGTAGGGTAAACCTGTAGACTCAACTTTCTCTTCTCCCCACCAGCCCAATTACTTGTTTAAGCTCTGAAATTATACACTTGTTCAGAACCAGTAGATGCCTGAAACTTCCATTTAACATTGTTCTAAGATAAACAAAAAGACTGATTTTGTTCCAAGTCTCTTATTTTTATCATATCTAATTATCCCATTCCTCTTGAAAATGAATGACCTCAAATAGAGCCACAATTTTTTTGGTTGCTGTTAATTAGGTGAAAAACTATTTATTTTCATTTCCTCTTTCAGCCTTAGAGGGAACCGTTTTCACATGTTCAGTCATTTGTCCTCTACATTTCCAGTTCCTTACATCATGCCAGAAACTTGCTTACTAAACTTTTTAAGCTTCACATTCATCAATCTGTAACATCCATTACAAATATTTATTTTAAAAATACTCTTTTAGTCACAAATTTGAATTATTAAAGACAGACAATCATTATCTTCTGAGCCTCCTTTTTTGTTCATTTATTCAATGACTCGTATAACAGGTATTTAGTGAGTCTATACCATGTTCTTGGTATTGGGGAAACACTAATGTGTAAAACAGATATATTTCCTCTATTTCTACAAAAGTGGTTAAAGACAAGAGTTTAAACATGCAATTATAATCAATTGAGACTTAACGATGAAGAAGACTCAATGCAGAGCATAATAAGGTCATCCAATTGAATCTAGGGCATCAGAGAAGGTTAAACAGCAGAACAAACATCCTAGCTGAGACTACGGAAAGTAAACCAGACAAGATCCAGCAAGAAAAAAGAGGAACCATTTCAGGCAATGGTGATACCATCTTTCGGGTTCCAAAGGTGTAAGACAGCACAGAATAACTGAGGAATTTGAAAAGGAAAGTTTTGAGAGGGGAGAGAAGAGAGTAAAGGAACATGGCAGGATTAGATCAGAAATCGTTTTACAAAATATGGCAATGAATTTAGATTTTATAATAAGAATCATAATATAATTCATGAAGATATTTAAACCATGCTAATTGTCATTATCAGAATTGTGCTAAGAAAATTACCCTGGTTGCAATGTGATGAATTATTTGGAAAGGAAAAATAATGGATATAGGTAATCTGCTTTTGAAGCTATGGTGATACTTGATTAGAGGCAAACATTGACAATGAGAACAATGAATGGATTATGGAGCTATTTAGGAGGTTTTACTGAGAGTTGATTGACTTAGCAGAAAAATTGCAAGAAAAGGACTAATAGTTAATAAGAGTAGAACAATGATAATGCATCACACACTGTTCTAGGCCTTTTACCTGTATTATTTTATTTAATGTTTAATATAACCGAATGGGACAGGTAATATTTTTTCTATTTTACATATAGGGAAACTGATTCATAGAAAGATTATAGAAACATTACAGAAGGAGCATGACTAACAAGTAAATGGACTAGAATTAGACATTACGTGGTCTAAATCCAGGGTTTTAACCACACTACTAAGATGGCTAAAATAGTACTATAATTGCACGGTGGTGTGTAAGGAGTTTTATCAAATTTAATTTAAAAATACTTAGAGAAAAGACAGCCAGATACAAGGTCTGTCCCTGATATAATGAAATCAACAATACAGGACATTTTGATAACTGGGGAAATGTGAATATAGACTTGGTATTCTAAGAAAATGTATTGAAATATAATAGAATCATTATCTAAAAGAGGATAGATTACAAAAGAGTAGATACATTATGATCTTTGTGACAAAAATACATATACATTTATGTAGATACACAGATAACTATCTGGAAGAATATAATTTTAGGGGTTAACAATAGTAATCTATAGATTGTGGAAATCTGGTATTTTTATTTTACTTTAGTATTTTTTTTTTTTTATTTTTTAACTGTCCAGAGTATATCTAAATTGCTTTGTAACCTTAAAAATTAAAAATAAACATAATAAAAGGCAAAATTATAATTTCAAAAGACAACATGTGAGATCAAAGCCAATTATTATGTTAATTCAACTTTATATCAATTGTTCCACAGAGTACCAAAGAGAGAGATGTGCCCAGGTAAATAATCAGTATGGCACTATGTCACTTACTTTTTTTTTTTTTTTTGAGACAGAGTCTGGCTTTTTCGCCCAAGCTGGAATGCAGTAGCATGATCTCGGCTCACTGCAAGCTCCGCCTCCCAGATTCACGCCATTCTCCTGCCTCAGCCTCTGGAGTAGCTGTGACTACAGGCGCCCGCCACCACGCCTAGCTAATTTATTTTTTATTTTTTATTTTTAGTAGAGATGGGGTTTCACCGTGTTACCCAGGATGGTCTCGATCTCCTGACCTCATGATCCACCCACCTTGGCCTCCCAAAGTGCTGGGATTACAGGCGTGAGCCACCGTGCCCGGCCAGCACTATGTCACTTTATATTGACCAGTGGCTCTGCCTTAATGGCTCTGAAGCAGAACTCTAGTACAGAGTTGCAGGTTTGAATTTCTAATAACAAGACACAGAGATCACATTTCAGAGATTTATTCAAGAGTGCTCTCAGAATTAAAACCAGGGGAAGGAAAGGAAAGTTAGGAAAATGAAAGGAAAGGGGTAGAAAGCAAGTAGGAAGGAGCAGAAAAAGAAGTCACGCTGTGATGTATTCTCAGGGTAAGACGTCCAACTATACGCAGAATTTTAAAATGTAGTGACCTCTTAGGGATGTCCTGAGTTTAGACGAGAATCAGGTCATTATAACCTCCCAATGATTATTCACTGGCTATGGGCCATCCCAAGAAGTAGGCATGATACTGAGTGAGTATCTTGAGCTGAGGCAGTTATCCAAGGGAACCAATAGCTGAAGGCCAGCGACACTCCTCAGAGATGAAGTAATAAATTCTCGATTCCTCAGGAAGGATATGGGCAGTATTACAGTGCCTACAACAAGATTATACACAAAACACTACCTTTAAGTGGCTTCTTTCATCTAATTTCAACCCTGAACATGAAACTATATGACTGTACAACTTGAGGGCCATGTGAAGAGTGACAAAGGACAGAATGATGAGGAAGAGACAGAGAGAGAGAGAGAGAGCATTCACCCTAATGCCTATTCCATGACATGTGAGAGTGTAAAGTGCAGCTTGGCCCAAAAAAGAAGACACAGAGTCAACTTAAATGGACAACAGAAATGAGTCCAGGCCCAAAGCACTTTGAAGTTTATCCCTTGGAAAGCTCTATATCTGAAATAATCAAGCTCAATCTGTCGTTAGCTACCCTTGGCCATAACTCATACAGGGAGCTGTAAGAAAGCCCTGTGTGGGGTGGGGGAGGTGGCATGAGAAGGATAAGAGGAAGAGGCCTTCTTTACCTTTCCAAATTAATGGTTCAATTCTACAAGACTCTGTGATCTACTGGATGAAGGGGTGAAGAAAAGAGGTATTTTAATGATAATGTCAATATTTTTCCTTAATGGTTGCAAATCAAAGAGGACATGACAGCTTATTCAATTAATTGTATGAAGATGATAGACTATCCATTTTGAAAAAATACTAAAATGAGATTCACATCTCATATCACATATAGAAAATGAATTCTACACAGAGTATATAACTGAACACTTCAAATCAATATGTAATTAAAAACTTTAATCACATGAAACACACACACCCTTTTTGCCACACACTCCAGATGCCTAGCAATGACAGAAAAAAAGTAAAGCTAAATAGATGCATGAATATGCCAGGAATAAGAAGACAGCTGCACAGCTAAACAAAAAAAATATGAGTAGGGTTGCCAGATAAAGTACAGCATGCCCAGTTCAATTTGAATTTCAGATAAAAAAACAAATGTCTTTTTGGTATAAATAGCCTCTATGCAATATTTAGGATATACTTATAACCAAAACATTATTTTTAGCATTTAATGTTTAGTGTATTTAGCATATTTAGTAAGTTCTTAATGTTTAGACTATTTTATTTACTAAATCTGGCAATAAAAATAAGTTATTCTTCAAAGAAAAGAGAAAGTAAGATTGGAAAAATTATGAAAGGAACTATTTACAAAAATTCTTAGAGGGCAGGAAGAAACGACTAATATTAAAGGTGGTATTCATCTAAAGTGTTTTACCATAGAGATGGTATATACCAAGCACAGGAACGTAGTCCAGGAGTATCCCCCATGTGACTATTGAGGTAAAGGGATGAATAAACAGGTGGTTATATTTCATCATATCCCCTCTTTCTTTGGGTCAATTTACCAAGTAATTGATTGTCTGCCTTAAAGCAACAGCAGTGGAGCCAGGAACTTGGGTAACAGAAGCAAAGCTACACAAATCGTCTATGGACCTTTCACTTTCATCTAAGTAATGGAGCATTAAAAGCCACTGAAGTCTACCGTATGTATCCTCTCAAACAACAGTGGCAAAGATACAAGGTAAACTCAAACAAGAAATCTTAAATATAAGTGTGTATTGGTCCATTCTCACACTGCTATACTACCTGAGACTGGATAATACACAAACAAAAGAGGTTTAACTTACAGTTCTGCATGGCTAGGGAGGCCTCAGGAAACTTACAATCGTGGCAGAAGGTGAAGGGGAAGCAAGGCATGTCTTGCATGGCAGCAGGAGACAGAGCATGCACAGGGAAAACTGCCAGTTTGAAAACCATCAGATCTTGTGAGAACTCCCTCACTGTCAGGATCCCCCATTATCCAGTCATTTCCCACTAGATCCCTCCCTCAACACATGGGGATTACAATTTAAGATGAGAATTAGGTAGCGACAAAGAGCCAAATCATATCATTCTTCCCTGGCCCTTCCCAAATATGTCCTTTTCAAATTTCAAAACCAAGCATGCCTTCCCAAACAGTCCCCTAAAGTCTTAACTCATTCCAGCATTAACCCAAAAGTCCAAGTCCAAAGTCCTATCTGAGACTAGGCAAGTCCCTTCCATCTATAAGCCTGTAAAATCACAAACAAGTTAGTTACTTCCAAGATACAATGGGGTTACAGGCATTGGGCAAATGTTCCTATTCCAAGTGGGATAAATTGGCTAAAACAAAGGAGCCACAGGGCCTATTCAAGTCCAAAACCCAGTCAGGCAGTCATTATATCTTAAAGCTCCAAAATCTCCTTTAACTCCATGTCTCACATCCAGGGCATGTTGATGCAAGGGGTTGGCTCTCAAGACCTTGGGCAGCTTCATCACTGTGGCTCTGCAGGGTACAGCTCCTTTGGCTGCTTTCATGGGCTGTCTTTGAGTGCCTGTCGCTTTTCCAGGCACATGGTGCAAGCTGTCGGTGGATCAACCATTCTGGGATCTGGAGGACAGTGGCCCTCTTCTCACAGCTCCACTAGGCAGTGTGCCCCAGTGGGGGTTCTGTGTGGGGACTCCAACTCCAACTCCACATTTCCCTTCCACACTGCCCTAGCAGAGATTCTCCATGAGGGCTCTGACTCTGTAGCATACTTCTGCCTGAACATCCAGGCATTTCCATACATCCTCTGAAATCTAGTCAGAGGCTCCCAAAGCTCAACATCCACACCTATGGGCACAACAGTATGTGGAAGCTGCCAAGACTTGAGGCTTGCACTATTTGAAGTCATGGCCTGAGCTGCACCTTGGCACCTTTTAGCCATGGCTGGAGCTGGAGTGGCTGGGATGCAGGGCATCAAGTTCTGAGGCTGCACAGAAGAGTGGGCTCCTTGTCTCAGCACACAAAACCATTTTTTCCCTTCTAGGCTTCCGGGTCTGTGATGGAAGGGGCTGCCTCGAAGATCTCTAACATGCGATGGATACATTTTCCCCATTGTCTTGGCTATTAACATTCAGCTCCACATTACTTATGAAAATTTCTGTAGCAGGCTTGAATTTTTCCTGAGAAAATGAAGTTTTCTTTTCTACCAAATGGTCAGGCTGCAAATTTTTTAAACTTTTATGGTCTGCTTCTCTTTTAAATGTAAGTTCCAATTTCAAATAATCTTTCTGTGAACACATGTAAGTGTATTCTTTCAGGAAAAGCCAGGTCACATCTTGAGTGCTTTGCTGCTTAGAAATTTCTTTTAGACACTCTAAATCATCTCAAGTTTAAAGTTCCAAAGATCTCTCAGGCAGGCCCACAATGCTGCCAATCTTTTTGCTAAAGCATAGCAAGAGTGACCTTTGTTCCAGCTCTCAATAAGTTCCTCATCTCCATTTGAGACCACCTCAGCCTGGACTTCATTGTCCATATTACAATCAGCATTTTGGTCAAAATCATTCAACAGTCTCTAGGAAGTTCCAAACTTTCCCTCATCTTCCTTTCTTCTTCTGAGCCCTCCAAACCGTTCCAAACTCTGCCTGTTAACCTAGTTCTAAAGTCTCTTCTACATTTTCAGGTTATATTTATAGCAGTGCCCCACTCTATCAGTACCAATCCTCTGTATTAATTCATTCTCACATTCCTATAAAGATTATACCTGAGACTGGTAATTCATAAACAAAAGAGATTTAATTGCCTTACAGTTCTGCAAGGCTGGGAGGCCTCAGGAAACTTATAATTATGCCAGAAGGTGAAGGTGAAGGTGAAGCAAGGCATGTCTTACATGGCAGCAGGAGACAGAGACATGGTGTACAGGGAAAACTGCCCCTTTGAAAACCATCAGTTCTTGTGGGAAGTCCCTCACTATCATGAAAACAGTGTGAGGAAAACTGCCCCCATGATCCAATCACCCACCAGATCCCTTCCTCGACACATGGGGATTACAATTTGAGATGTAATTTGGGTAGGGACATAGTACCAAAGCATATCAAAGTGTGAGCTCTAAATAAAAGATCAGCAAATATATGCAGATATTTAGGGCCACTAAGGAGAAACAAGCAGATTCAACAAGCAGAACTAGTAACTGTGGAGGAAAAAAAAAATGAATATAGGAGACGGAACAAAAAAATTGATAGTTGTGTAGTCATGCACCACATGAGGATGGTTCCATCCATGACAGACAGCTTATATATGGTGGTTCCATAAGATTATAATGGAGCTGAAAAATTCCTGTCACCTAGTGAAGTCACAGCCATTGCAACCTCATAACATAATACATTACTCACATGTTTGTGGTGATGCTGGTATAAACAAACTTACTGCACTGCCCGTTTTATAAAAGTAGAGCATATACAATTATGAATAGTACATAATACTTAGCCAAAAGACATTCAAAGGATATAGCGAATTAAGATATTTTAGGTATGTAAACATTTACAATTTGTACATAGCCCATCAAGTGAAAAAAATGAACGCAAGAGAAAGGGTCAAATGCACAGGTGACCAAATAAATTAGTAAAATATTATCACATATTTTGATTGCTAATTCTTAACATCAATTTGTAAATAAAATTTCACATGAGCACAGAATACATATTTGCAGAAGAGAGTGAATATAAATACTAGATTATTCAAAATAGTGTTGAGGAATAAAGGCTAATTAAGTTAACCATTCAAGTTCAAGCACTAAAAAACTAGATGAGAAATATAACTTGAAAACATCTAGAGAAAAAGAGAAATTGCATAACTTTCAACTCTGGGAAGAAATGAGTACAAAAATCAATCTGAAGCAATCAGAATACATATGGGTATACTGAAAAAGCAAAAAATAAAAAAAAAATCATCTATTTGCTATATACTAGAAGTATATTAAAAACTCAGTGACATACTGGAGCAGACACTCGATGCTCCCATTTCCTGCCATTTTAATCCATGTTTAAGTTTGCCTGAAGCTGAAGTGGACAGATTCCAACATGATTTCTTACTATATCAAGTGCCTAAACTTTCTCCTTCTGTTCCTAAAGGTTTTCTCCAGCACCACTGGAGTGTGCTCAGTTTGTATCCAGGAAAGCCCCAAAGATCTGAGAATTCCATGTTCCCAGGTGCAACCCTTAAACAATGAGGAACTGAATTTGATGGATAAATATCCCCAATTTCCCATTTCTTTGGTGGGATGCTTGTGAGGTACCTCACAGGGTTCCTGGTAAGATTGAGCCCCAGTTGCACACAGTGGTAACCTGCTTGTTAACACATCCTTTAATTGGCTGCTTCTTTGCCCTGTTGACTTTCCTCACATGCTGTGTGCTTCCTGGGATGGCACCCCAGATAAAGTACCAGCACCTAAGTCCTTTTCTTAGGGTCTGCTTTTAGGGGAACCAAAACCAAGACAGTTGTAAGAATTGGTATACTAATAACCCCTGGTGTGCTGTGACATCATAATTACTAAGACTTTCAGTGGTTGTGGATTGGAGTAAAGTACAGGTGGCTTAAAAAGATGGAAGCAAAAGTCATTAAAGGGATTGTGGAGTTACCTATTTTGTGTAGTAGCTACCTTAGAATCCCTGAATAAGAGAATAACAGGCTCAGGTTAGCCAACTACAAACCTAGAGCTTGTTGCTGAAAACCAGAAAACCTCAATGCCAACATTTAAAGAACCCTTATCTCCTGTAATAATAAGGCAGTTTTACTAAGCAGGTATAGGATTTGATTCCTAGAGTGGTAAAGCTACAAAAGAGATTGAGTACATACCCCAGGAACTCTCCTATGCTAAAATCAGGGGCCCTGCTTGGGAAAGAGTTGTAATCCAAAATCTAGAATGATGATATTTGGGTGTGCATGCCTGAGAAGCTTAAATCTTCAGATTCCTTTGAAAACCCCAGGCCAGCAGAAGCAGCCACCTTTCAATAGTACTGTGTCTACTGTTGCAAAGATGTCACAAAATGCCACATTTCAGGCAAATGCAACATAAAATGATACTTATCCTCCTTAATATACTCCCCTTCCTTCTCTTATGGTCTAGATCAATAATCGGAGACATTTCAGCATAGCTCATTCAGTTAACATAGCTCAGCATAGCAAAGCCCTGATATGAAGAAAAAAAATAGATTATTTACCAAAACAAAGATCTACAATATCTTACCAATGTATTTCAGTGGGGCCTAGAGTAACACACATACATATAGGTCTTCAGGGTTAGAACAGAGGCACAGATTAAATACTCAATAGGAACCAGTTTGTTGATATGGGGGCTCATCCCTGCAACTCAGGAAACATTAGCTTGATGAAGTTATATGCACTCAGTCCTACTATACTTTCAGGATGGCTGTTTCATACTCAGACACAAATACGTCCCTCATCAAATTAGGTGGCAATGCCACCGTCTGTTTTGGCAGAGCAATGAGAAAGGCATCAGAAGACCCAGGAAGGTGGGCATGTTAAAATGGACTTACTATGTGAGACTAGCAAACCCACTGTGAAAAAAGGAAACAGAAAGACAGGAAAGTAAATAAGCAAATAAGGAAGGAGGAAAGCAAGACAGAATAGTACCCAGAACACAGTAGATGCTTGATAAATATTTGGTGGCAAATTGATGAAATGCATAAATTAAAACCCAAAATAGTAGTACAAAAATGTGATAGGTCTCGATTATCATAATTAATAAGCTTGATCTTTAACATATGAAATGATGTCCTTTGTTTTCTTTCTAACATTTTCTCTTATATATATAGCATAACAATATTGATCAAGCACTAGAATACAGAATAAATCTCAACAAATTCTAAGTAGGTCCTATCATATTAGCCACATTCACTGAATGCAATGCAGTAAAATTAGAATAGAAAAATCAAAAGGAAGCCCCCTTGACTCTAGAATTTTGTAGTTAGAAATCAGCTATTCAAATAAAGTTGATGATAATGAAGACATAGAGATATAATGGCAATTAATTTACTACTGAATTAACTATGTATGAAAATCTATCTAAAGCATTCAGAATACATTTTATAGTCTTCAATATATTTGAAAAATTTTTATAAAATTATGCTGTTAAATAAAAGTTTAAAAAAATGAAAAACTGCCTCAAAGTGAAAGAAAAAATAGTAATAAACATAAATAAATAAATAAAATAGAAGAAAATATAAATTAATAAAACCATATGCTATCCTTTTTTGGAGAGGGTGTAGCATACCTATATAAGAGCTAAATCTTTGATAGGTACTATCAGAGAGGAAAAATGAGAGAATATACAGTTACAAATATTGTTAAAGATATGTAAATTAGGTGTGGTCAAAAATAATATCTGGGAAGATTCAGTGTATTACTTCTAATTCTAGAAATCTTTTAAATAATTCCTATTCAGGACTCTCTCATCCTCCTTCTTCTTTCCTATAGGTGCCTTTACTCACTTGAGACAAGAGGCACTTAGTTACTTCCTACATATAGACTCCTCTTTCAAGTAGTAAAGACTACTGGGTAAAAGAGAGAAAAACAGTTGCTCTTCCATTCCCTTCCCACATCCACAGGCTGATGTGCAATTCTGAGAGCATCCAGATTTACTGATAATTATCTCCGTGGAATCTTGTCCTTGACCGACATAGCAATGGTCTCCTTTAAAATTTTTCTTCAAACTGCAATAAAACCAACACTATACTTTTAGCATACTTCCCGTGACAACAGAGTCTGAAACTGATGGCAAGGAACTTAGATGCATAACATACAAGCAAAGGTTGTGTTGTCACTTGGATTTTCTTATTTCCACACTGTTTGCTCATGATTAATAATAATAGCTACTTAAAAGTATTCTTTGGTCTAAGCAAGACGAATATTTTTCGTACATGTGGTCTAAAACTAATACGTCTGAAAACTGATCAAGAAATTCTGCTAACTTTGCTATTAGCAACCTTAAAATCATCCTAGAGCCTATTATTCTTTCAGTCTGAGTTTTTTTCAAGAACTTATTTTGTTGAGTGTGTAACATAATCTAGGTTATAAACGCACACCTTCCTTAAAAGTATGCAAGAAAATAGGTCCAGGATCCCAGGGCATCAAGAAGTCCACTTAATTCCAAGAACACTATTGTTTCAGGACACTACCTTTCCTCTCCTCTCCATCACTTTCATTCTGTTTGGTTTATAAATGAATGTAAGGGCTAATAACATTCTATATTGCTCTCCCCTGATGTAATTATTGGGCCTATTTGAGGTATCTGCTTACTCTGGTTTATTTTTTACAACATCTAACATCATTTGTATTACTTTCTAGGATGTAGTCACTGAATTATTAAATTCATAGAACTTTCTCAAGGCCTTAATTCAAGTATAAGGACAATATTTTGGCTAAAATATCTGAAATATAAACTAAAGTCATAAAATGCAGCATACCAAGGTCTAAAAATAATATTTATTACATAGGTATACAATAGTTTTTCAGTGCTTCTGTAGGTGTGGATGCCTTATGGGAGAATCTGAATTTTGTCTTTATATGTTAATATATTATCAAAGTTTTCTACATGAACATGTATTATTTATATTTTGAGGTTAATATCAGTTAGAAAAATAAATTAGAACATTTAAAGCTGAAGTGTCTCTTTCTATACTTTTAAGAATGTTATTCTGAAATCACAGGTATTTACATTTATTGTTCATATCAGAAAATATGAAGAAATAATTACAACAAAAGTGTACAATTTGCAGAGACAAAAGGAATCATGGAAGTAATATGTTTTATCTTTCAGATGAGGAAACTCAGAAAAAAAGTGTATTGACTTGTTTCATGTTACATCTCTAGTTAATAGGATGGCTGAGAATGTAACCTCCTGAGTGTCATATGTTTCTGTCTATTATCCTTACGAATGGTTTATGTTTCCCAGTTGTTTTGGTCCCATCATCCCTACCATATAATGAGATTTTTAAAGAACCAAGTATCCTAGTTTTATTACAATTCCCTATACAGCAGTAGCTTGAACACTAAGAATTCAATGCATGTCGACTAACTGAATATCTGTGATCCTGCAGAAAATTAAATGCTTTCAAAAGAGGTAAAAATGTAAATACAAGAGAGGTGATAGTAGGGTGGTTCAGAATTAACTACAAGGAATTCAGTATAAGACAATTTCATAGAAATAATTCTTAGGTATTAAAGGCAATTACTTAAAAGTAAAGCCATTTCATAAACCACTAAGCATGGGGATAAGAAAAGACAGGATGATTTAATACAAGTCAAAAATGGTCCTGATGTAAATTCTGGTGGGCATTAGAGATTTGCTCTTTCCCAAAACAACTGTTTTTATGTAACCCAGATTTCTGATGAGGTTAGTTTGCTCTATAAGATCTAGATGAGATTCCTTTGAATCCCCACCTCATACCTGTGGCTGTTCAATGTCCTGCCCAAAGTATAGGTAAATTCCCCCAAGCTTATATTACCAATGAATTACACACAGCCAGAAATAAAAGCCATTAGTAATGTAAATTGATGTGAGCCTTTGAAAAATACTTCTAATAGTGTCAAGATATTCCCCTTAGCTATATGATACTACATAGACTAAATAACTATTTGCCAACACATTTTTTTTTCTGTCTCCAGCATCAAATCTGAGAGCTATGAATTAATAGATTATATCCAACTTGGTCAGCAATAAGTTGTAAACTATGGCTATGTAATTATAGAATATTGCTTATTTATAGAATGGAAATTTTAAATAAAAACATGAAGAGTTTCTTAATTTTTTAAAATTCATTTTCTTTTACCTAAAGCATTCTCATATTCCTTGTAAGTTAGAAGCCTAGGATGTCTAACAAATTTTGCTGAGTAAACAGCCTTGGGCCAAGAGGAATCCAGTATGGTAAGAAGCCTCTCAATTCCCATCCCACATTCAAGTATCCAAAGATTTCCTCCTAAAGACTTGCAGACAATCCAAATGTGTAACTAAAATCACTGAAGGATTTGATGTTACATTTTTGTTACACCTACCTCTCCCTCAAAAATAGTAAGTACCGATTATAAACAGACAGATTGACCAATAAATGATGAGCTTTCTGAGAAAAATACACCTGCTGCTTCATTTCATGCTTAAAAAACAACAACAAAAAAGAAGAAGAAACAAATTTCAAAGATTGTGATTAGGCAAACTAAGAAAAATAAACACAAAAAAACCTTTCACCTCACATAAATTGTTTTAACAACTTAGCTAGATTTTAATTACACAAAATAAAAATGCAAACTTTATATTTATTGGTCAGTATAATTATGTTAAATTCTTTTATAGAACTGCCGTGACTTGGTTAAGAATACTTGTTGATTCATCATGTTTCATCCCCCTTGTGATGTCAAAATAGAAACAGATAGTTGGGGTGGGCACCATCTTGCAACACCATCCTCAGACTAATGGAATAAAATTATTATCTCTACTTAGGTTATTTCAGGGTTTTAGCAAGGGTTCTCCAGAGAAACAGAATCTACAGGATATACAGATAAAAACAAGTTTAGTAGGGGAATGGGCTAATGTGATCATGGAGGCTGAGAAGTCCCATGACAGGCTGCTTGCAAGCTAGAGAACGAGGAAAGCTGGTAGCTGGCTCAGGCCAAGTCCCAAAGCCTCAGAACCAAGGAAGCTGATGGTATAATTCTCAGTCTGAAGCCAAAGTCCCAAGAGCCCCTTGCTGATGGCAAGTTCCAAGTCCAAAGTCCAGAAAGTCTGGAGTTCTAATGTCCAAGGACAGAGGAAGGACTTCTCATCTCTGGGAGAGAAAAAAATGAAATTCTCCCTCCTCTGCCTTTTTGTTTTGTCTGGGCTGTTGCCCCCCGACTTGAGGGCATATCTTCTCCCTCAATCCACCCACTCACATGCCAATCTCTGGAAGTATTCTCACAGACATCTAGGGCAGCCCAATCTTTAATCAAAATCAAAGCCACCTGGGTTTCCCTTTCAGCAGAGGGACAAGCTCAGTGCCTACTGAAGCATTGAGCATGAATAGTGCTTTACCAGCTATCCCTTTATCCAGTCAAGTTGACATCCCAAAACAAACCACCACAAGGAAGCTAGAATGTGCCAAAATGGAAATAGAGTTTGAAAGATGGGGTTTCCAAAGGTGAAGGGGGTCATAGGAAAGAAACATTTTCAATTCTACCCATTTTCCAGGGCATAATAATAGTTCTACTTCTCATAAGTTTAGCACTGCTCACCAACCAATCATGAATTCCTTCTGCTCTGACATAGTATAAAAGATTCAAAAAGAGATTAATGAATAGTATTAAGACGTGTAGTGCATTTATCTCATATGAGAAATGGAAATGCTTTCTTTTACTTCTTTACTATAAAAATCACAGACTTTCTCTGAGGTAAAGGTATTCTAATTCTATATCATTTTGGCTAAAATTTCTAGAAACAACCATAAGTTTATTAATGACATCACTAAATCTGATCATGTTATTAAAATTTTTCAGGTTGGACAATTTGAAGTCACAGTCATTATTAGTGTTCCTAATTGTGAAATTAATATATGTTAATTGTAACAAAAACTTTTTTTTTTGAGACAGAGTCTCAAAAAAAAATAAAATAAAATATGTTGTATTTTTAGTAGAGATGGGGTTTCACCATGTTAGCCAGGATGGTCTTGATCTCCTGACCTCATGATTCATCCGCCTCAGCCTCCCAAAGTGCTGGGATTGCAGATGTGGGGCACCACACCTGGCAAAAAAAAAAAAAAAAAAAAAAAAAAAACTTTTAAAAATAGAGATCATATAGAAAGAAATACAACTATAGACAAACAACCACCCAAAAATATTCTACATTCCCAAACCCAAATCAATATTGCCACTGCAAATATTGTCAGCTCATTTTTTAAACCTCTTCTAAGCTTTCAATTCCATTGAGATGAACTCATAGACCAGCCATCATATTTCATCACTTCTGGTATTTTCTGCTTTTTACCTATGTGAAGCTTATAAGCAATACTGTATTGTACTGTATACATACATATACTGTATGTATATACCCTCACGGTATACTTGGATTAATTTACATTTTTAGAAAAAATTTCATGTCTCCATTTTTATTTAAATCTTTCAAAGAGATTGATGGTAATTAGACTGCATGTTTATGTGTGTATGTGTATGATTTAATTCACGTTTAATAAAGCTAATGCAGCTCTTATGAGCAGAGCCCTATGGAGTAAAGTATCTTCTAGATTCTTTTATGGACTATCTGTTTATCTACTTCTAAAGAGGGCTACTGATGGGTAGGGGACACAAAATGGCCCATCAGCCTATATCAGTAATCAAGTCCTTCTGCTCCTGAGTGCTTTCTGGACAATAATAGAACTTGACCTCATGAGACAAGCATCCAGGAGTTTTCGTTGTTACAACCAACTGCCTAACAGATAATTGGCATGCTTTGTGTTTTATGAAATTAACTGTATACCAGATAGCACCCAGTTCACTCTGGTACAAATGGAAGTTTATGCACTATAACTAAGAAAGTAGACAGTCATTTAGCTTATTGTCTATAACATGAAATATACATAATTCTCCAAAAATATCACCATAATAATAGTTAATGTATGTTGTTTAATAGCTTGATGATATATCAATACAAATGAGCTACACTACATTGGCTTCACAGGATTATTTTTACTGCACTCCAGTTCATACCATTAATCAACTCAAAGGAATATTATTTTTAGAAGTTTTATCAAATGTATTATTGCTTAATGATGACGCTTCAAATGAAGGATGTTGTCTCTAATATCAAAGTGTCTTTTAATATCATGTATTGCCCGTAAGATTTCATAGGAGAACTGTTTTTCAAGTCTCAGTTCCAGAAACACCTATCTTCTGAGTAACAGTAGGTTTATATTTATCTCACTAACAACATGAATCTTCTACTGGATCATGATCCTCACTTTTATCTGACTTAAGTGAATTAGAGCTGAATGTGGCATATTTCTAGTAACTAGTAGGGCCTCTGATGTGCATTTCTGCCTGTGTTCTATGAATCCCTGCTTTTGTTATCTTCCTATTCTTATTTTTCCTTTACTTAGTTTCTCAGCTATTTGCTTTAGCCATTTTCCTTACACATATTGTAAGCCGCTTCAACTTCTTTTTGAAACAAATAAATATAAATTAGTAATGTTTATTTCATCAGGCTTCATGTTTATAAAGGATAATTTGCTCCTATATTTATCTAAATATTTTAACAATTTGTGTATATTTTAATACTCATTGAGTTTGTACAAGAATAAAATCACCCTTGAAACAATGTTAATAGCATTTTCTTATCTTCAATTTTTATTGAATTAGGCAACAAAAAAACCTTGAAAATCCTCTTATTTTTCTTTGAGCTCAAAGATTCGTGAGGATTTTTCAAGCAAAGGTAAGTAATAAGATAAATAAAAAGATTTATAAAGGGGATACAAATTAATAAACCACAAGAAACTTCACTAATCCAATATAGAAAATTAGTTCTTAAGAAATCTCTTGGTAATCCACTTTTCAAAGTTCTCCAGTTTGTTCAATAACAATATAAATTTGTATTGGTCCCAGAGGAAGTCACCTCTATGTAGGTAGCATGGTTTCAGTGTTTAGCTTATAATTAAGCACTTGAAATACTCGAGAATATGATTATTGGGGCATCAACCCATTGCATAATAATTTTTTTCTTCTTCCCTCAGATAAATACTATAAGTGTGTCAGCATGAGCCACTGATTTACAAGATGCATTATGCATAGTGAATTGGTCAGTATTATCTCCACTCTCTTCTACTTAGGAGACAAAGTTGAGATTATACAAATTAAGCCACTTTGTCATTCTTTGATTTCCTTACTTGGTTCCGTATGCTTAAGAATGGAATTACTTCTGCAGAAGTAAAATCAAGGACACATTTTACTCTATAGACACTATACATGTACATAAATATATAAAGGTAATATTCCATTTATCTAGGAAAAGATGTCATTTAAAGTGAAACTAGGGTGGGTACAGTGGCTCCTGCCTATAATCCCAGTGAGTTGGGGGACAGAGGCAGGAAAATCGCTTGAGGTCAGGAGTTTGAGGCCAGCCTGGGGAATAGAGCAAGACCCTATATCTACCAAAATAAAAAACATAAAAATTAGCCAGACATGGTGACATATGCCTGTAATCCTAGCTACTTGGGATGTTGACACAGGTGGATTGCTTGAGCCCAGAAGTTCAAGGTTACAGTGAGCTATGATCATGACATTGCACTCTAGCCTGGGCAACAGAGTGAGTCCCTGTCTCTAAAAACAATAAAAAATAATAAAGCGAAACTAATGTGAGCAATATGGCAGAGCATATAGCATTTTAAAAAGACAGGCAGTTTTAGAAGTGGTTTAATTCAGGCCCCTTATTTTTAGATGATACTGTTGGCCAGAAAGCTGAGTGATTTTCCCCAACATCATGAAGCAGGTTAAAACTTAGGCCCTCTGATGGCCCAAATGTGCACGTAAGTATCAATACCTCTTTGAGAGAAAATTCTTTTGTCACCTTCCATAATATCTTTTGATCACAGGGAATATTTGTTATATAATTACCTCTATATTAGAGGTTCAAAATAATTATGTTTTTTGCAATTAAAATGCCAAAACAGCAATTACTTTTGCATTGACCTATTATGTTCTTTTAAAAAATTATTCTAAATACAACTTTTTGGGACAGTGGTTTGTATTTGAATCATTTTGCCATGTCTAATTAGTGGCAATAATGAACTTTCTATTCACATAAGAACATTCAACAAATGAATTTCACAGGGCATAGAGAAGGGTAGGAATGAATTATAGAAAAAAAACACTAAAAATAAAATAATGAATTTGTAGGAAATTTTCTTCTCAGTTGTGTGTGCCTTCATATTTATTTTAGCCATCTTCTATACAAAATTTGTCTAGATACCAACATCAACTAGATAAAATGTAGATATTAACATTAACTATTCAGGAAGTAATTTGGTAGCAAATGACAGAAAAAAAACAAGCAAAATTAATTGATTAAAACTGTGCATTTTTTGACTCATATAACTTGAAAGTTGAGGAGTATTTTTAGGACTGGCCAGCTACAGAATATAAAACAATGTCAAAAAAAACTTTCTTGCTTGTGCCATTACGTTTTCTACATTGCTATGGCTTGGTTAAATTCTTAGCTCCCTCTACAAAGTAGAAAGATAGCTGCCTACACCATACAACTTATAAATAATCCTAAGAGCAATTCCAGTGGGGCAGATAGAAGGATATTGTCTTCAGTAGTTCCAAGAAAAATCCTAGAATCTAACCCTCAGAACTCTGAGTAGATCATCTACTCACCACTAAATTAATCCTTGGAATTTGTTTGCTTAAGCCTGGTCAACAGGCCACTCACAGAGCAGGGTTCAACTCCATCTCATTCAAAACACATAGCATGTAAATGGAAAAAGCAAGAAGGCTTTTGCCAGAAGTAAATATGAAAGTTGAGCAGGCCAAAAATGATAGATGTCTTCTGCAGTGTATTTGTTAGGCAGGGAAGAAAGTTTGGAGCTTCTTTCCCTTCCTTGTCTCCCTGTTTTGCCCCCATAAGAAGTTGCTATGGATTGTTTTCTACTACACTGACTGGAGCACACACAAATAATAGGTAGAGTCACAGTGCGGCACCAGATTTCACATGGACACAGTCAGCAGCCTTACTCCCTCTGTCCGTGGGACAGAAATGCTAAGTAGTAGATCTGTTTTCAAAGTAGAATACTTGGCTTATCATGTTTTCACTCCATTTCTTTCTATTCCATTTCTCTATTACCATCATAGTAGTAAAACCCAAGCAAAGATTTGATGTTATAGAAGGGGAGTTTGAAAACAAGATAGAGAGCAGTCTTTATTTAGAGTTAGGACTGAAACTTTTTAGGCGTACCTAGTTTAGGAAAGTGCTCCCTGTGATCTAGCACCAACATAGATTACTATTATCAACTATCCACTCACTCCCTGTGATCCAGCCCCAACATGGATCACTACTATCAGCTGTCCACACTCTCCTTATAATAGAATTATTCATTCACACCCTTTTCCAAGCAGCTTTGTAATGTCTTTCTGTTGAAGTGAACTCCTGTGTCTCTCCAAATATGGGTTTAGCTATATGATTTGTTTTGGCCAATCATATGTGAGTGAATATAATCTGTGATGCATCAAATCAGAGGCTTTAAATTAGCTCAAATGGTTTGCCTTGTGCTTTTGTGCTTCTGCCATCTGTCATCAGAAGATTTTGCCTGGGTCCTAGAATGAAAGACATGTGGAGCAGATATGAATCTGAGTTGCAGACTAAAGAAAGCCACCCAAGCCAACTGCCAGACCTGTGAGTGAGACAATGGCTCTTGTTTTAAATCACTGGCATTGTTGGGTTGTTAAGCAGACTTACCATGCAAAACTGACTAAAACTACATCTTATATAAGTTGTCTGCAATGCAACAACTTGGCCAATTTGGGCCAAAGACAAATCTAAGAAAAACATTATCTTAAGATACTAGAGGCATAACTCACATGCTCTCTTTTCAGAGCACTCTTGGGGTACTGCATTTGTTTTAAGACTAATAACCAAAGTAGAATCAAATTACCTCAATGTCATTACTTGCTTCTTTCCAAAGTTTGAAGTTGATATATTAGTCATTGAGTTATTTTTAACATGCCCTCTCTTCTATCTTCTTTTCTCATATTATACAGCTGGCCTCAGACTTCTCATACCAAATGTTCTTTCCTTCAAACCCACACACCTCACCCTAATCTAAATCTTTCAATCCTTGTGCTACACTCTGTTTCCTTTCTAATTCAATTGACAAAGCAGCAAAGAACATTTCTGACAAACAAGGATTTCCCTGGAAGACTTGAAAGGAGAGATTAGGGCAAACCAGAATTCTCTTTCCCTGGTAGGCAGAGAAAACAGCCACACTTGTCCACAGGCTTTCCCTACAAACTGCATGGGGAGAAGTAATTAGTCATGGTCAGTATGGGGGCATTTCCACTCCCCTCATCCAGTTCATGTCAGTCAACAAACGTCATCTTAATAAAAAAAATTACAAGTCATTCTCTTTTCTATGTGCCTGTATTTTATTGAATTTTTAATTGTAAAAAGAAATGCTGTTTTATTGCAAAAAATTAGTGCAGTTATTTCAAAAAGTTAATCAACTAATAATTCCTTTTCTCCAACATCTCTGAAGTAATCAGTGTCAAATGTTAATTGTACAAGTTTTGAAATATTTATGTTTATACTAACATATGATTTTCTTTTTTCTATAAAATGATCTCTTTATCTAAGATGTGTTTTTTTTCTCTCTCTCTCTATATGATAACATACGACGGACATCTCTTCAAGTAAATACATGTTGAAATCTAACTCATTTTTAATCAAAAATAGCTACGTAAGTCTTTAGCCCATTTTAATTTGATGTCTATATATGGTGAGAAATAAAGGTCTAGTTTCATTCTTCTATATATGTTTCATTCTTCTGTATATATTTATCTGGGTTATCTATCTATTTCCTTGGTTACGTGTCTATTTTTATGTCAGTACCACGCTTCTTTGGTTAGTATAGCCTTGTAGTATAGTTTGAAGTCTGGTAGTGTGGTGTCACCAGTTTTCTTTTGGTTCAGGATTGCTTTGGCTACTTAGGTTTTTTGCAGTTCCATACACACTTTAGAAATGCTTTTCTATTTGTGTGAATAATGTCATTAATATTTTGAAATGAATTGCATTGAATCTGCAGATAACTTTGGATAGTATGGACATTTTAACCATCTTATTTTTTTCAGTCCATGAGCATGGCATATATTTTCATTTTGTGTGTGTGTGTGTCCTCTTCAATTTTTTTAATCAGGGTTTTATAGTTTTTATTATAGAGATCTTTCACTTCTTTGATTAAATTTATTCCTAGGTGTTTTTAACAGTTATTGTTTTTAATAGTTATTGTAAATAGGATTGGTTTCTCAATTTCTTTTTCAAATGGTTCACTGTTAGAATATAGAAATGCTACTAATTTTTATATGTTGATTTTGTATCCTGAAACTTTACTGAATTAGTTTACTATTTCTAACAGTTTTTTGGTGGAGTCTTTAGGTTTTTCTAAATATAGGATCATGTTGTCTGTGAACAAGGTTAATTGGACTTCTTCCTTTCCAGTTTGGATGCCCTTTCTTTCTCTTGCCTAATTGCTCTGGCCAGGACTTCTGGTATTATGTTGAATAAAACTGGTAAAAGAAGACATCTTTGTCTTGTTCCAGGTCTTAGAGGTAAGGCTTTTAGTGGATATCTGAAATTTATTGATCTTAAGAGTAATTGCAAATATCACTGAGAGAGCTAACATACTAAGTCTCATTATACTTTTACATATTTTTTAATACTTTTGTAAAATTTTGCTTGGGAGTAAGTTTTATGTAGAAACAGCCAATGAATTAAATAACAATATTCAAAAAGCATTAACTAACTAGAGTAAAAATTACAAAGAGCAAGATTAAGTAAATCAAAGAAAACTTCATCTAAATTACAACTTTATGGAAGGAAAGACCCAAACAGATGACTTTGTATTGAAGGCATTTTGGAAAGCAAATACAGTTCAACTCTTATGTCAGCCAAGGGACTGAGGTAATTGAAATATTCGAATTGAGTTTTATCCTTCAGCCTGATATTAGATGCCAGAATTTCTAAAACAAAATAAAGTATACTTTAATATTTTTAGATGTACTCACATTTCACGGTTGAGAGAACAGAATTTTGTGGCATTTTCCCAAATGCAGGACTTGAGATAACCACTTCACTTTCCATCAAAATAGTAAAGCGTACCAAAAAGCAGAAGACCTATGTTCCTGTTAGTCCTCAGGTAAATTACAAAATAACCATTCTCTATCTGGTTGTTAAAACAAATCCCAGTAACGGATGTAAAATTGTTCTTTGCTTTATAAAATACTTGACAAATATAAGAGGTTATCATTAACCATATTAAGAACATTTCCAGTTTTCTTAACAAACAAAAACAGTTTAAATGTGAAGTGTCCCTGATTCTATGTTAAAGAATGGCTTGCAAAGCTAAGTTATGAGTTTCTCTTGAACAAAAATATTAATTTTCTGAATTTTTATATCATCTATGACTGGTTTCCCTGGGGCCTAGAAGTGCCATTGCAGAAATACTGGGGTGGAACTGACTGGATAACATATTTCATCTATATTGTATTTGTCTGTTCTCACATTGCTAATAAAGATATACCAGAGACCGGGTAATTTATAAAGGAAAAAGGTTTAATTGACTCACAGTTCAGCATGTCTGGGGAGGCCTCAAGAAACTTACAGTCATGACAGAAGACACCTCTTCACAGGGTGGCAGGAGAGAAAATGAGAGCTGGGTGAAAGGGAAAGCCCTTTGTAAATCCATCAGATCTTGTGAGAGCTCACTCACTATCATGAGAACAGTATGAGGGAAACCGCCCCTGATTCAATTATCTCCACCTGATCCGGTCCCTGATACATGGGTATTATTACAATTCGAGATGAGATTGTGGGTGAGGACACAGCCAAACCATATCACACATTCAACCAGAAGCTTTTATAACTGAACACTTGTATCTCTAAAAGTAAGTTTGTTTTTTCAGAGACATTTTCTTAATCTTCAAAAATAGTCCCTTTAAAGCCCAGGGCAATGTTGTGGCAATTGACACTGTAAAGTTAATCTGCTTAAAGTGTTAAGTTTAGCCTACAGTTGCCTCCTTACATACTTTAATTTGAGTCTAAAGGTTTCTCCATACATAGTGAACTATAACCTAACTGGATGTGTAATCACAGTGGCCAAGTTTGGAACAATCACAAGCATACAACTGTTCAAACCATATTCAGATAAGGCAGACACCAAACTGTAAGCCAATCCAACTGTTTCTGTACTTCATTTCCTTTTTTTCTTTTTTTTTTTGGATGTCACATTCCTTTTTCTCTGCACAAATGTTATCCAGTCATATGGCTGCCCCAGAATTGCTCTGACCCCATCTATTCTGGTTCTAGGGACTGCCTAACTTGCTAATCATTCTTTGCTTATTTAAACACTGTTAAATTTAATTTATCTAAACTTTTTCTTTTAATAGGGGGAAAGTCTAACATTCGACCTGCCCTAGGATTTTAAATAACCTGATTTGGAGTTAACTCTACAAAGGTAATAAATAAAACAAAATTTATGATCAAATAATTTAAAAGATACTTTCTAATGCCTCACATAAGATTATTTAATACCAGACAAAATTAAGAAAAATATAGCCCTATAATTACACAAGATATTCATTAAAGAGGGATGTATTTAATATTAAAATAACATCTATAAAATCAAGGTGCATTGATCTTTGAACTTCCAAAGACCAGTTAGTGTAATGCCCAGACCCGCGATGACCCGAAAGCAACCACCAGAGTCCAGAGACAAAGCCAAGCGGCAGGGATAGCTTTATTTCGAGTTCGAACTCGGTTCCCTCCAGCTAGGTATCAGATCCTAGGGAGAGACCCCGAGCTCGGTGTTCAGCCATCTTTTATAGTCAGACACAAACAAGTTACAGCAAGTTACAGAGTCACTGGGGATTTTTATAGTTGTAGGTTTACAATTGGCTGGCATTTAAAGTTAAACATTAGTCAGTTGTTCATTGGTTCCCGCCCTTTGACCAAACCACAAACGGCCGCTTGCCCTGCTAGGGACTTTCCAGATAACCTTGTTGTTTTAGCATTAAGGGGAGTTTCCTGACTTTTCTGACCTCTGATATTCAGTATTTTTCCACTCCTCATTAGGAAGTCATCATTAAACAGAATTAGGCACATATAAAAATACTTTTAAACAATAACAGCATAACCATATTAAGATTGAATTGGATTAAATAGGATTTAAGCACAGCTTGATTCTTTTTTATCACCATCCTTTAAACTAGCTCCATCAAACTATTTTTTTCGTGTACTAAGAAATCCAATACAACTGAATACCAAGGCTTTAGTTTTTCATCTACTTCTAAGCTTTCTTGCACTCTATGCCTTAAGATCCGTAATCTTTAGTACAAGAGAGGCCATGATTGGGTTCGTCAGTTTCCCTACGTGGGTCTTCTATCCCTTCTCCTTGACTCATTTTGTTTACACTTGGGTTAGAGTGAAGGGAAGAAGGACAACAGGAAAGTTACTTAATGTTTTTATTTCCTCTATTTTGTCTTGTATAGAATAAGAGAAATCAAATATGATCTCTATGTTTGTTCACCTGAATAATTATAATTCTACCCTCTTTTATTCAAACAAACAAACAAACAAAACACACAGAAAAGGAGCTGGAAAACCAAATGCAAACTTTACTTCCACCTATTGTTTCTAGGGCTCTTGTGGAGGCAGTGGCCTTCAGACCACTGAATACCAAATATGCAGCATGTTTTCTGGCTTTAGGTCCAGTCTCTAGTGTAGCACATTTAGTTTCATGAAGATTTATAGACTAGGACTTCACAGGTAAGCTGAGGTAATTAGGAAAAAAGTAATGAATATTTGAAAGTTGATCATATGAATTGGGTCATTCTTGTCACATGCAACCAACAGTCAAGAAGCCAGCGGGGGGCAGGTGGAGGAGCACTCAGGGCACTTACCATTCCTCCACAAATGTAATTTTCTGCAAGTTTGGAAGCTGAAACTGCCTAAGACCAGTTTTATCTAATGACCACTGAAACAATCTGCTGCAACTCTCAGACTAGTTTTGCCCAGGGTTGTGGCTGTCATTTACCAATCAAAGCTTGCCAACTTCTCAAAATCTTACTAGTGCCAATGAAATTTCTCAAAGAGCAATACATAACATTTCTCCTTTTCATAAAACCTGTAACCTTCTCTATCTTCTTCAGAGAGAACAATTTCGGTTAAAGCCAGAGACTATCTTCCCAGTTTGTAAGCTGATATTTCCAGTAAAACTCTCTTTTCTACTCTCTACCTATACTGGTAATCTCTTGGATAGGAAATGGATAGAAATTTTTTTTGGTTCAATGCTTATCACCAAATAATGCTTACTATATATCAGCCGCTATACTAGTTCACTATTGTGTGAACAGAAAGATCCCTGACTTCACAAAGCTGTCTGTTGAGTGTTCACAGACAATAAAAACTAAATGTAAATAGTTACATAGATTGCATAGTATGTTCAAAGTTGAGAGAAGGAACGAAGAAAAGTGTGAATTAGGCCAAAGGAGATATGAAATATGCAGGCAGTGGGGGAGCAGTTGGTTAATAGGTTGCAATTTTAAATAGGGTGGTCAAAGTGGGAGTCACTGAGAAAGTAACACCTGGGTGAAGACTTGAAGCAAGTGAGGGGGTTAGCCAGAGGGAAGAGGAAACAGTAAATGCCAAGTTCCTAATGTGAGGCCTCTGAGCCCAAGGTAATCCATCATATCCCCTGTTACCTGCACGTATACATCCAGATGTCCAGATGGCCGGAAGCAAGTGTAGAATCACAAAAGAAGTGAAAATTGCCGGTTTCTGCCTTAACTGATGACATTCCACCACAAAACAAGTGAAAATGGCTGGTCCCTGCTTTAACTGATGACATTACCTTGTGAAATTCCTTCTCCTGGCTCATCCTGGCTCAAAAGCTCCCCCACTGAGCACCCTGTGACCCCCACCCCTGCCAGCCAGAGAACAACCCCCTTTGACTGTCATTTTCCACTACCCAAATCTTATAAAACGGCCCCACCCCTATCTCCCTTCACTGACTCTCTTTTCGGACTCAGCCCGCCTGCACCCAGGTGAAGTAAACAGCCTTGTTGCTTACATAAAGCCTGTTTGGTGGTCTCTTCACAAGCACGCAAGTGAAACCTAGGAGAGGAGTTAATTTAAGGAAGAACAAGAAGGCTTGATACTCAATAATTGAGTTGAGAGGGCTAAGGAGGGAGTGAGATGGCACATAGGCAGGGTTTCCGCAGCCATTGAAAGACTGTTTAACTCTTGCGGAATAGGGGAGCATTCAAAGTCCAAATAAGATAAATTGCATAATCTAGGTTACAATGTTAAAAGGCTTACTTTGGCTACTGTGTTGAGAAAATAGTCGGGGGTGGGGAGGGTTAACGTATCAGTGTAGACTAAATTATACTGTGGTAACACACAACACACATTTCAGAGATTTAAAAAGCAAAGTAAAAAAAAATTGTTTCCTTACCTCCATTACATAAGCTTATCTGTGGCTTATCTGTGGCACTGCTTCTTGTTGACTTCCCTCCAGGACCCTGGCTGTTGGAACAGTTGCTATCTGGAACCTTGCCAGTCTCATAGCAAAGCGAAAAAAGACAGAGTGAACCAGGTGCTGGCTCTTAAACCTTCTGCTCAAAAGTGCCCTGAGTTACTTCTAATCACATTTCAATGACCAGAGGAAATCATGGGGTCAAGTGCGACATCAAAAGACAAGAGCACAATTCTCCCACAGGGAGGAGGGAAACCCTAACAAAGACATACAAACATTTTGAATAATAATTCAAAATAATAATACTCTTTCTTCTCCAAAGGGAGAGAAAGGAACGGAAATTATTTAGGAGGTTATTGTAATGGTCTGGGTGAGAGACGGTAATGACTCATTCCACATCAATCACATCTCAAACAGTAGGGTCTTGAGATTTCCAAGGGTGTTAAACAGAAAAGAGCAGAGGAGGTGGCAAAGAAGAATAGAAGCTCAAACAAGAATAAAAGAAAAGTGGCTTTAAAAAGGCCAAAAATAGGAAAAAAAGATTAAAGAAAGAGATATGAATACTTACAGCCGAAATTCTCCAGAAAAGAAAAAAGGATTCCAAATAAACTTATATTCTAAAGAGAAGACTTTGATAACCTATTTATTGCTTTTGGTAGATTTGTCTGACTGTATAATTTAGAGAAACAGTTTTGTTCAAAGCATGCCAATTTTGCCTCTTTATTTTGCGCTGTAATGTTAATTTGACAGCAGGAACTCTCTATTCATTTTTTTATTGTTCTTGATTCCACTAGATGTTGTTAAGTGTGGAAAAGTGATTAAATTCAATTTATAATTCCTATTGCAATTCCTCCTAATGCTTTCCTTTGTAGACTTTTCTGGGCAGTAATGAATCCCAAAGCCTAATCTTACTATGTTCCTTCTTTTATCTACCACAATTGGTTCATTCATTTATGTTTATTCCTTATGTGTGCCAGGAAAGATACTAGATGCTAGGGATACTAGCCTAAAAATTACTACTTCTGTGTGCAAGATTTTATAGTCCAGGGATAAAGATGAATGGATTTATTGAGGTAAATGCTATTTTGGAGGAATATATCACGTGCAAAGATAACACAGAAAGAATAGTCAAATGCCAAGCTTCATAAAGAAGAGATGCTTTAGATGAATCTGGATAAAGAACAGGAGATTTATTTATTTATTTTTTAAAAGGTGGGGTGACAGTTGTCATGTGCGTCCATGTGAAGAGACCACCAAACAGACTTTGTGTGAGCAATGAAGCTTTTTAATCACCTGGGTGCAGGTGGGCTGAGTCCAAAAAGAGAGTCAGTGAAGGGAGATGGGGTGGAGCTGTTTTATAGGATTTGGGTAGGTAAAGGAAAATTACCGTCAAAGGGAGTTGTTCTCTGGCAGGCAGGGGTTGGGGGATCACAGGGTGCTCAGTGGGGGAGCTTTTGAGCCAGGAAAAGGAATTTCACAAGGTAATGTCATCAGTTAAGGCAAGGACCGGCCATTTTCATTTCTTTTGTGGTGGAATGTCATCAGTTAAAGTGGGGCAGGGCACTTTCACTTCTTTTGTGAATCTTCAGTTACTTCAGGCCATCCGGACCTATACATGCAAGTCACAGGGGGTGCGATGGCTTGGCTTGGGCTCAGAGGCCTGACATTCCTACCTTCTTATATTAATAAGAAAAATAAAACAAAATAGTGTTGAAGTGTTGGGGTGGCAGAAATTTTTGGGGGGTAGTATGGAGAGATAATAGGCGATGTTTCTCAGGGCTGCTTCAAGCGGGATTGGGGCAGCATGGGAACCTAGAGTAGGAGAGATTAAGCTGAAGGAAGATTTTGTGGTAAGAGGTGATATTGTGGGGTCGTTAGAAGGAGCATTTGTCGTATAGAATGATTGGTGATGGCCTGGATGTGGTTTTGTATGAATTGAAAAACTAAACGGAAGACACAAGGTCTGAATAAGAGAAGGAGAAAAAACAGGTATAAAGGATTAAGAATTGGAAGGACCTAGGACACCTAATTCGAGAGAGCCTAAGGGGTTCAGCGTAATTACTTGCTTGGTTGGTGAATTTTTAGACTCTAAGTTTTTTTTATGTTGTCATACACCAGGCCAGATTGATTTAGGTAAAGACAACACTCTTCATTTAAGAATATACAGAGGCCTCCTTTTTTAGCAGTGAGTAAGTCAAAGCCTTGGTTTTCGAGGACAACTGCAGCTAAAGAGCCAACTTGGGCCAGGAGGACTGATAAAGTTTGTGATATGTCTGTGGTGCTAGCAGATAAGTCATTAGAGAGGCTACAGAAGGTCGGAAGGTCGTGACAGAGGTTGAAATGCCTGCTATTCCAGTACCGAGAGCAGTAGTGGAGGCAGAAAGTCCTAAACCGACCAGCAAGGGAATTAGTGTAATAACTCTTTTTTTGTCATGTCGGTCTCATGAGGGGAACAGGGATCTCTTCAGTCCCATTTGCACATTGAATTTTGGGAGTAAGGAAAACTAGTGTGCATGTGCCTGTCCAATTAGCAGGTAGACACATGTAGATAGAGGATCCACAGAGGAAGAAGAGACCTTGTGCGAGGCAAAACTGGAGATGCAAAGTAAAAAGGTGAGAGGGAGTGCTGAAAGGGGTGTCTTGTACCCCGACTCCTAGGGATCCAGCTAGGGCGGTAGCCGTCAGAGGTTGTAATGGGGACTGATAGGGTAATTGCATAGAGGGGGAGGCTCGATTTTCATGGTGTATGAGAAAATGTTGAGTATCTACGAGCAACCTTTCACTGTTATTTTCGGTGCTGGGTATAAGTAAACAAGAACAGGGCCTGGGAGGAGAGTCTGACGAGCAAGGGGAAAGTAGCCAAGGATGGAGTGAAATACAGGGTAAGTGTCTTCCTAAGCAATAATTACTGCTAACGTTTTTAAGTTTGCCAGTATTGATAGAGGGCTTGTCTGTTATATGGAACTGGAAAGCTCCAATTGTTTCAGTGATGTGTGTAGTTGGACTTTGTAGATGAAGAGTAAAAGAACATTGAGAAGGTGAAAGGATTACCTAGGGGAATTCCAGTGGGCCTTTGCCAAGAGATACATAAAGGAGCGGCCATAGGAATAGTAGTTTGTGTTGTGAGAGGTCTAAATATGGGGTGAGTAGAGTTTATATAAGGAGAAAGGTTTTTTAAGTAAGTGCGGAGGAGGGTGGCAACTTGCTGATGTGAAATGTCTGGGGAGGTCTTGCTGGACCTGTCTAGAAAGTAAATGAGTTCTTCAGGAGGGTAAAGGTGAGGACTGTTAAGGAAGTTCGTAGATGTAAGGAGAAAGGAGATGTTGCCTCGTCTGCCTGTAAGGCGGGGACAGCTGTGTAGGTGCTTGAAGAAAGGGAAATGCAAAGCCAGCAGTTGTTCACTAAGGAAGGATTAGAAACCGCTAGGAGAGAACGGGTAAGGTTGATAGTGTGGTGGAGATAGCTGGGGAGAGGTAGAGGGTGGCATAAGAATGGGAATGAGAATAAGAGTGAGTATAAAAGTAAAGACTAGAACTTCATCAGGGCGGAAGTATTGGAGGGTGCCCTGCCAGCAAAGATCATCTATCCACTCTAAGAGGAGGTTAAGAGTGGTGGTTTGGGGAGAGCACCAAGAGATATCAGCTGTGATGGCTTGAAGAAATAGTAGAAACTGGCAGTGTAAACAAGAGTAGGGCATTTATAAGTAGTTGAGAATGGAGAATAGGAGTATGACTAGACAGAAGATAGTAGGGATGACAAGTTTTTTGGGGTGCAGTCCAAGTTGGTCTGGTGTCTGGACTGAGACTGAGACCTAATAAAAAGGAGTGTCCACACAGGAGCTCAAATGGGCTGGAACCTGTAGCATTCCAAGGACAGGCCTGACTTCTGAGAAGGGAAAGTGGTAAAAGTGTTGTCCTTTTCAAGTTGGTGACTGAGCTTGGTGAGGTGTGTTTTTAAAAGACCATTAGTCGTTCTACTTTTCCTGAAGATTGAGGACAGTAAAGGATATAAAGGTTTCACTGAATACCAAGAGCCTGAAAAACTGCTTGGGTGATTTGACTAAGAAAGGCTGGTCTGCTATTGGACTGTATAGAGGTGCAAAGGCCAAACCGAGGAATTATGTCTGACGGAAGGGAAGAAATGACTGCGGTGGCCTTCTCAGACCCTGAGGAAAGGCCTCTACCTATCCAGTGAAAGTGTCTACCCAGACGAGAAGGTATTTTAGTTTTCTGACTCGGGGCATGTGAGTAAAGTCAATTTGCCAGTCCTGGGCAGGGGCAAATCCCCGAGCTTGATGTGTATGGAAGGGAGGGGACCTGAGAAATTCCTGAGGAGTAGTAGAATAGCAGATGGAACACTGAGAAGTGATTTATTTGAGGGTAGATTTCTAGATGGAAAGGAAATGAGAGGTTCTAAGAGACAGGCTAGCGGCTTGTAACCTAGATGGAAGAGGTTATGAAATGACGACAGAATAGAATGCACCTGTGAGGCTGGAAGGAGGTATTTTCCTTTGTCTAAGAACCATTTGCCTTGTGTGGGAAGAGACTGATAGGTGGAAGTTTCAGGGAGCAGGTGGGAGTGACCGATGTGAAGGAGGAAAACTACCTTGAGGGATAGAAGTTGGAATGCTAGCTGCTTTTTTAGCTAACGTATCAGCATAAGCATTGTCCTGAGTGATGGGATCTGATGCCTTTTGATGGCTGCTTTGTTAGCTACCTTATCAGCATAAGCATTGTCTTGAGAGATGGTGAGGGGAAGAAAATAGATTTTGGAAGTTATGAGAACTGTAGAGAGTGAGTTGAGCATAGTTTGTGATTTTTAGGGCCTCTAACAGTATTAAAGCAGTGGCAGCCACCGCACGCAGACATGAGGGCTAGGCTAAAACAGTAAGGTCAAGTTGTTTGGACAGAAAGGCTACAGGACATGGTCCCAGCTCTTGTGTAAGAATTCTGACCGCACTAACCACGCCTAGGAAGGAAAGTTGTTGTTGTTTTGTAGAAGGGACTGGGGTTTGGGAGATTAGCCGGACATGATCAGCAGGGAGAGCACCTGTGTTTTTATGAGAATTATGCCAAGATAGGTAACAGATGAGGAAGAAATTTGGGCTTGACTGAAGTAATGGGGGCTGTCTGTGAAGCCTTGCGGCAGTACAGCCTAGGTAATTTGCTGAGCCTGATGGGTGTCAGGGTCAGTCCAAGTGAAAGTGAAAAGAGACTGGGATGAAGGGTGCAAAGGAATAGTAAAGAAAGCATGTTTAAGATCCAGAACAGAATAATGGGTTGTGGAGGGAGGTATTGAGGATATGGGTTTGGCACCATGGGGTGACTAGGCAAAACAATTTGGTTGATAAGGCACAGATCCTGAACTAACCTGTAAGGCCTGTCTGGGTCTAGGACAGGTAAAATGGGGGAATTGTAAGGAGAGTTTATATGCTTTACAAGGCCATGCTCTCACAGGTGAGTGATAACAGGCTTTAATCCTTTTAAAGCATGCTGTGGGATGGGATATTGGCGCTGAGTGGGGTAAGGGTGATTAAGTTTTAATGAGATGGTAAGGGGTGCATGATAGGTCTCCAAGGAGGGAGTAGAGGTATCCTATACTTGTGGGTTAAGGTGGGGAGATACAAGGGGAGGATGCGAAGGAGGCTTTGAACTGGGGGCAGCAATGAGGCGTGGCTGTAACTTAGGAATAGTCAGGGAAGCAGTTAATTTCATTAAAATGTCTCAGCTTAATAAGGGAACTGGGCAGGTGGGGATAACTAAAAAGGAGTGCTTAAAAGAGTATTGTCTTAAGTTGGCACCAGATTTGGGGAGTTTTAAGAGGTTTAGAAGCCTAGCCATCACTACCTATAACAGTTATGGAGGCAAGGGAAATAGGCCCTTGAAAAGAAGGTAATGTGGAGTGGGGCAGCCTCCATATTGATTAAGAAGGGGACAGACATACCCTCCACTGTAAGAGTTACCTAGAGCATCTGTGATGGTCCTGTAGGCTTCCTAGGCGATCGGGCAGTGTCAGTCTTCAGCTGCTAAGCCGAGACAATCTGGGAAGGAGTCAGTCAGAGAACCTTGGGCCAGAGTTCCGGGGGCTCTGGAAGTGGCTGCCAGGTGAGTTAACAGTCTGATTTTCAGTGGGGTCCCATACGGATGGGACATGGCTTAGGAGGAATCCTGGGCTATGGACATTGCTTGGCCTAATGGCCAGATTTCTGGCACTTGTAGCAAGCTCCTGGGGGAGGCAGTCCTGGAGAAATCCCTGGCTGCTGCGGTTCAGGCATTTGGAAGTTCTTGTGCTCTGGAGATGTGGCTGGGGTTTCTCTCACAGTGGAGGGAAGGAATTGCAACTCAGAAATACATTGCTACTTGGCTGCCTCTACTATACACCTTGAAGGTGAGGTTGATTAAGTCCTGTTGTGGGGTTTGAGGGCCGGAATTTAATTTTGGGGGTTTTATTTAATGTCAGGTATGGATTGGATAATAAAATGTATATTGAGAAAAAGATGGCCTTTTGACCTTTTAGGGTCTAGGGTTGTAAAGCATCTCAGGGTTGCTTCCAAAGGAACCATGAACTGGGCTGGGTTTTTCATATTTGATGAAAAAGAGCCTAAACGCTAACTGATTTGGGAGAGGTCGGATAAAGAAAAAGGAGCATTAACCTTGACTATGCCTTTAGCTCTAGCCACCTTTTTAAGAGGAAATTGCTGGGCAGGTGGGGGAGGGCTAGTCACGGAACTGCCAGGAGAACCTGCTCCCGATGTTTAACGTGGGTTCTTTTCTATTTCCTAAGTGTCTCGACTGGTTTGAGAAATAAATGGAAACAGCACAAGAGAGAGAAATTTAAAGCTGAGTGTCCGGGGGAGACATCACATGTCGGCAGGATCTGTGATGTTCCCTAAGCCAAAAAACCAACAAGTTTTTATTAGCGATTTTCAAAAGGGGAGGGAGTGCACAAATAGGGTGTGGGTCATAGAGATCACATACTTCACAAGGTAATAAAATATCACAAAGCAAATGGAGGCAGGGCGAGATCACAGGACCACCGGATGGGGTGAAATTAAAATTGCTAATGAAGTTTCGGGCACTCATTGTCACTGATAACATCTTATCAGGAAACAGGGTTTGAGAGTAGACAACCTGTCTGACCAAAATTTATTAGGCGGGAATTTTCCTCCACCTAATAAGCCTGGGAGCGCTACAGGAGATGGGCTTATTTCATCCCTTCGGCTTCGACTGTAAAAGGCGGCCGCCTTAAAGGGGCTGTCTATAAGCCTACCTTCAGGGCGCATTCTCTTTCTCAGGGATGTTCCTTGCTGAGAAAAAGAATTCAGCAATATTTCTCCTATTTGCTTTTGAAAGAGGAGAAATATGGCTCTGTTCCATCTGGCTCACCGGAGGCCAGTTCAAAGTTACCTCTCTTGTTCCCTGAACATCGCTGTTATCCTGTTCTTTTTTCAGGATGCCCAGATTTCATATTGTTCAAACATACATGCTCTACAAACAATTTGTGCAGTTGACACAATCATCACAGGGTCCTGAGGCGATCTTCATCTTCCTCAATTTACAAAGAAGATGATGGGATTAAGAGATTAAAGTAAAGACAGGCATAGGAAATCACAAGGGTATTGATTGGGGAAGTGATAAATGTCCATGAAATCTTCACAATTTATGTTCAGAGACTGCAGTAAATACAGGCATAAGAAATTATAAAAGTATTCATTTGGGGAACTAATAAATGTCCATGAAATCTTCACAATTTATGTTCTGCCATGGCTTCAGCCGGTCCCTCCATTCGGGGTCCCAGACTTGCCACAACACAGAATGAAACTGTAAGCCAGACCGGGTGTGAGGAGGGGAGGTGATAAAAGGATTATAGGGTCGGGGAGCAGAGGCTGAGGAAAATTGGGACTTAGCTCAGCCTGGTGAGGAGGAGGGGAGAGGTCAGATTAGAAAGACTTAGCAACACTTGGGTTGGGACTGAGGGGACAGGTGGGAGGGAAAGAAGGAAGATTTGGGACAAGTTGCATTGGAGACAGAGACTAGGGAGGGACCGATGTGTAAAAGAATGCCTGGACATCAGGCACCTCAGACCATTTGCCCATTTTACAACAAGAATTATTTAGATCTTGTAGGATGGAAAAATCCAAAGTACCGTTTTCTGGCTATTTGGAACCATTGTCGACTTTGTATTGGGGTCAGGCAGTATTGTAGAAGAAAATAAGGCATTTAGGTTTTAGGTCAGATGTGAGTTGAAGAGGTTTTAAGTTCTTGAGAACACAGTCTAAGGGAGAAGGAGGATGAATGGAGGGTGGAAGGTTGGCCACAGTGAAGGAGGCAAGCCCAGAGAAAAGAGAGAGTAGAGACATGGAGAGAAGAGGTCAGGGGGTTCTTACCCCCCAGAAAAGCAGAGAAGAGGTCAGAGGTTCTTCCCTCCACCCTAGAAAAGCAGAGAAGGGGTAGAGACAGGGAGAGAAGGGGTTCTTCCCCCCACCCCCGCCAGAAAAGCAGTACTTGCCGCTAAGGGTGAAAGACCAAGGCAGGCGTCCCTGCGTGGTCAGACACCTCTGAAATGTGGGTGAATAATCAGGCAGGCGTCTTCATGTGATTAAACACCAAGGGAAGACTGTTTTCCCGAGTCCTTGACCGGCGCCGGAGTTTCGGGTCCACGGATAAAATGTGTCTCCTTTGTCTCTACCAGAAAAGGAAAGGAACTGAAATTAAGAGAAGGGAGAGATTGAAGTGTGGTGTCAAGATGGAAAGAAAAAGAGGTTGAGGGATAGTGAGAGAGGTTGGAGAAGAGAGTAAAAAGAGGCCGCTTACCCGATTTAAAATTGTTGACATGTTACTTGGGCTGGTCAGCCTGAGGACCCGAGGTTGTAGTTGGATCTTTCTCATGGAGCAAAGAGCAGGAGGACAGGGGATCGACCTCCCATGGGAGGTCCCCTGATCCAAGTCACAGCACCAAAATGTCATGCGCGTCTGTGTGAAGAGACCACCAAACAGGCTTTGTGTGAGCAGTAAAGCTTTTTAATCACCTGGGTGCAGGCTGGCTGAGTACGAAAAGAGAGTCAGCGAAGGGAGATGGGGCGGGGAACGTTTTATAGAATTTGGGTAGGTAAAGGAAAATTACAGTCAAAGGGGATTATTCTCTGGAGGGCAGGGGTGGGGGGTCACAAGGTGCTCAGTGTGGGAGCTTTTTAGCCAGGCTGAGCCAGGAAAAGGAATTTCACAAGGTAATGTCATCAGTTAAAGCAAGGTCCGGCCATTTTCACTTCTTTTGTGGTGGAATGTCATCAGTTAAGGCAGGGGCAGGGCATTGTCACTACTTTTGTGATTCTTCAGTTACTTCAGGCCATCTGGGTGTATACGTGCAAGTCACAGGGGATGGGATGGCTTGGCTTGGGCTCAGAGGCCTGACAACAGTGAAAAAATTCCAAGCAGAAACAAAGTTTTCTTCCTATGAAAAGGCATGTGATAAAGTGAAAAAATATTTTAGTAACAGAAACAGATGAATGGGAAGTAATATGTGAAGAGGCACTGGAAGAAGATAAAACTGAGCAGATATTAAGAGACCAGATCATGGACTCCTTGTGTCATGCCAATGAGTTCCAACATAAAACAGTAACCAGGGAGCCACTGAAGGTATTCAGGCAGAAAAGTAACATGATTCAGTGTCTCTGGTAGCCGTTGGTTGCTGTAAGTAAATAATCATTACTTTTTCATGTATCACCACTGGTGAAACATAGAAAAGCATCTGAGCGGTGAACAGTAAGGAGTCATTGAAATCTGTAATGTCATTCAAATAACAAACCAGATCTAAAGACCCATTAGCACTCTGGTACTCTGCCAATCTCAGAACTCTGAGTTTTCTCTACTGACTTCTACAGTCTCAGGCCACATAGCACACCTCTCAGATTCTCTCTCTTCATTTCACAATTCAAAAATGATGGTTTTTAAAACTTTTGGTCTCCACATTCTTTTATAATTTTGAAAGTCAGTGGGTATTCCAATGAGCTTTTCTTTATGTGGGTTATATCTGTTAATATTTACTGCCTTAGAAATTAAAACTGACAAATTTAAAAATGCTTATAAATGCTTTTAAAATATCAATAATAGCACTGTTAAATAGTCACATTATTTTTATTTTAAAAAGATATCTTCTAAAACAGAAAGAAACTAAGAAAAAGTGATAATGTTTTATATTTTTTTCAAATTTCTTTAATTTCTGGCTCAAAGGAGGACAAATGGAGTCTCATATCTTCTTCTGCATCCAGTAAGTTGCAATACATCAGTTTGGTTGAAGTATATAATAAGAATCTCTCCTCGTGCAGTTATATAATTAGAAAAGAGAGAAATCTTTTCAGATTATTTTACTCATAATAATTTATTATCATTATTTTCTGAAAATATGCCCAAACTCAACAAATGGTAGTTTCTTAAACAGGGACAGGAATCTCTTGAACCTGGGAGGCGGAGGTTGCAGGGAGCCAAGATCCTGTCCCTGTACTTCATCCTGGGCAACAGAGTAAAATGCCATCTCAAAAACAAACAAACAAAAAATTAAAAGCTTTATCAATAGAATGGATGAAGCAGAAGAAAGACACTCAGAGCTTGAAGATTGATCTTTTGAACTAACACACTGAGAGAAAAATAAAGAACAAATAATTAAAAAAAATAAAAAAGTCTTTGAGAATTATAAAAGTATGTAAAGCTACCAAACCTACAAATTATTGTCATATCTGAGAGAAATAGAAGTGTAAACAACATGGGAAATATATTTCAAGGAATAATTTAAGAAATTTTTAATTTTGCTAAAAATAGACATCCAGAGATAAGGAATCCAGAGAATACCTGTGAGATACTATAGAAAATGAAGATCAATAGGCATATAGTCACCAGTGTATTTAAGATTAATGCTAAAGAAAAATATCTTAATGGTAGTTAGAGACAAAGAGCAGATAATACACAAAAGGAAATCCATCAGGCTAAGAACAGACTTCTCAGCAGAAACCTTATAAGATAGAAGAGGTTGTGGGCCTATTTTCAGCATTCTTAAAGAAATTTTAGTCAAGAATTTCATATCCCACCAAACTAAGCTTCATAAGTGAAGGAGAAATAACAGCTTTTCCAGACAAGCAAGGACTAAGAGAATTCCTAACCCATAGACGAGCCATACAGGAGATGCTTAAGGGAATCTTAATGAATACAAAAAAAAAAAAAAAGAAATCATACCAGCAATACTCAACCACAGTGGAATAAAAATAGAAATCAATATGAAGAATATCTCTCACAACTACACAGTTACATGGAAATTAACAACTTGCTACTGAATGACTTTTAAATAACAAAATCAAGATAAAAATTTTGAAAATTATTTGAAATAAATGAAAACAGAGAAACAATATACCAAAATCTCTAGGATGTAGCATTAAAAAAAATCATTAAGAGGAATGTTTATGGGCTGGGCGCGGTGGCTCACGCCTGTAATCCCAGCACTTTGGGAGGCCGAGGCGGGCGGATCACAAGGTCAAGAGATCGAGACCACGGTGAAACCCCATCTCTACTAAAAATACAAAAAATTAGCCAGGCGCAGTGGTGGGTGCCTGTAGTCCCAGCTACTCAGGAGGCTGAGAGAGGAGAATGGCGTGAACCCAGGAGGCGAGCTTGCAGTGAGCCGAGATCATGCCACTGCACTCCAGCCTGGGCGACAGAGCCAGACTCTGTCTCAAAAAAAAAAAAAAAAAAAAAAGAATGTTTATAATGCTAAACACCATCCTCAAAAAGATCTCAGATTAACAATCAAATATTACACCAGAGGAACTACAAAAACAAAAATGAAACAGGCCCAAAGCTAGCTGAAGAAAACAAATAACTAAAATCAGTGCAGAACTGAAAGAAGTTGAAAATGAAAAATATATAGAAAGAATCAACAAAACCAAAAGTAGATATTTGAAAAGATAAACAAAATTTATAGACTGCTGGATAGATGAACAAAGAAAAGAGACAAGATCCAAATAAGCAAAATCAGAAATTACAAAGGTGATAGTACAATTGATCCCACAAAAATTACAAATGATACTCAGACTTTTATGAATACTTCTGCACAAACTGGAAAATCTAGATGTTGGGAACAGCCACCACCCCCCCAATGTGGCCCTAAACTGGCCCCAAAACTGTCCATAAACAAAATTTCCGTGGCACTGTCACATGTTCATAATGGCCCTAACGCCTGCACTGGAAGGTTGTGACTTTACGGGAATGAGGGCAAGGAACACCTGGCCTGCCCAGGGCGGAAAACCGCTTAAAGGCATTCTTAAGCCACAAACAATAGCATGAGTGATCTCTGCCTTAAGGACATGCTCCTGCTGCAGTTAACTAACCCAACCTATTCTTTTAATTTGGCCCATCCCTTCATTTCCCATAAGGGATACTTTTAGTTAATTTAATATCTATAGAAATAATGCTAATGACTGGTTTGCTGTTAATAAATATGTGGGTAAATCTCTGTTTGGAGCTCTCAGCTCTGAAGACTGTGAGACCACTGATTTCCCACTTCATACCTCTATATTTCTGTATGTGTATCTTTAATTTCTCTAGCACTGTTGGGTTATGGTCTCCCCGACTGAGCTGGTCTCAGCACTAGAGCAAATGGATACATTCCTGAAAGCATACTACCCCCCAGGACTGAGTCAGGAAGAAATTTAAACACTGCACAGACCAATATCAAGTTCTGAAATGGAATCAGTAATAAAAAATCTGACAGGAAAAACCTTTTACCAAATGGATTCACAGCCAAATTCTACCAGATGTACAAAGAAGAGCTGGTACTAGAATTATTCCAAAAATTTGAGGAGGAATGACTTCTCCCTAATTCATTCTATCCACCTGATACGAAAGTCTTATAAACACACAACAAGAACAAAAATACTACAGGATAATATCTATGATGAGCATAGATGCCAAAAATCATCAACAAAATACTAGCAAACCAAATTCAACAGCACATCAAAAAGTTAATTCACCTTGCTCAAATAGGCTTCATTTCTAGGATGCAAGTTTGGCTCAACATATGCAAATCAATGTGATTCACCACATAAAGAAAATTAAAAACAAAAACAAAAACATCTCAACAGATGGCAGAAAAATCTTTTGATAAAATCCAAGACTGCTTCATGATAAAAACCCTCAAGAAACTAGACATTGAAGGAACATACTTCAAAATAGTAAGAGATATCTATGACAAACCCATGGACAACATCATGCCAAACAGACAATAGCTGGAAGTATTCCCCTTGGGGGAACAAGACAAGGATACCTACTCTCACCACTTCTATTCAGCATAGTACTGCCTGTCGCAACCAGAGAAATCAGGCAAGATAAATAAATAAAAGGTACACAAAATGAAAAAGAAGTCACGCTATCTCTCTTCATTTATGATATGATTCTGTAACTAGGGAACCCTAAAGACTCCAACAAAAGGCTCCTAGAGTTGATGACTTCAGTAAAACTTCAGGATAAAAAAATTAATGTACAAAAATTAGTAGCATTAATATACACAAATACTATCCAAACTGAGAGCCAAATCAAGAACACAATCCCATCTACGATAGCCACAAAAAGAATAAAATACCTAGGAATACAGTTAACTAAGAAGGTAAAATATCTCTATAAGCAGAATTACAACATACTGCCAAAAGAAATCAGAGATGACACAAATAAACAGAATAATACTCCATGCTCATGAATTGAAAGAATCAGTATCATTAAAATGACCACACTGCTCAAAGCAATTTATAAGTTCAATGCTATTTCTATCAAATTACCAATGACATTTTTCAAGGAATTAGAAAAACAAAGCTGTTCTAACATTCATGTGGAACCAAAAAAAAAAAAAAAAAAAAAAAAAATAGCCCAATAGCCAAAGCAAACCTAAGGAAAAAAAAAAAAAAAGCTGGAGGCATCACAGTACTCATCTTCAAACTATACTACCAAGCTACAGTAACTAAAATGTCATGGACTAGTTCAAAAGCAGACACAGAGAACAATGAAATAGTATAGAGAACCCAGAAATAAAGCAGCATACCTGCAACCATCTGATCTTTGGTAAAGTTGACAAAAATAAGCAATGGGGAGAAGACTCCCTATTAAATAAATGGTTCTGGGTAATGGGCTATGCAGATACAGAAGAATGAAACTAGATCTCTACCCATCACTATGTACCAAAATTAACTCAAGATAGATTAAAGACATAAATGTAATGCCTCAAACTATAAAACTTCTATAAGAAAACCAAGAAATATCCTTCTCAATGTCAGCATTGGCAAAGAATCTATGGCTAAGTCCTCAGAGCAATTGAGCAAAAATAAGAATTGTTGGATGGGACCTGATTAAACTAAAGAGCACAGCAAAAAGGAGAGGAAAAAAAAAAAAAAAAAACTATACACAGAGTAAGCAAACAACCTACATAATGGGAGAAAATATTTGCAAACAGTATCTGACAAAGGTCTATTGTCTAGAACCTGTAAGGAGCTTAAACAAATCAATAATAATAAAAAAAATACATCATTAAAAAGTGAGCAAAAGACATGAAAAGACACTGCTCAAAAGAAGATACACAAATGGCCAACAAACTTGAAAAACGTGCTCAACATCACTAATCATCAGAGAAATTGAAATCAAAACCACAATGAGATACCATGTCATGCCAGTCAGAATGGCTATTACTAAAATGTCAAAAAACAATAGATGTTGGCAAGGCTGTGGAAAAAAGGAAACATTTATCCACTTTTGGTAGAAATATAAATTTGTTCAGCCACTGTAGAAAACAATTTTTCAATTTCGCAAATAATTTAGAACCACCATTTGAGCCAGCAATCTCACTACTGGGTATACACCCAAAGGAATATAGAATCATTCTACCAAAAAGGCACATACACCTGTATTTATTACAGCACTCTTCACAGTAGCAAAAACATGGAATCAACTCAGGTACTTATCAACAAATGTTTGGACAAAGAAAATGTGGTAAGCATACACTGTGGAGTACTACACAGCCATAAAAAAGAATAAAATAATGTCCGTTGCAGCAATAGGGATGTGCCTGGAGGCATTTATCCTAAGCTAACTAAATTTGAAACAAAAAACCAAGTACCACATGTTCTCACTTATAAGTTGGAGCTTAATATTAGGTACACATAGTCATAAAAATGGGAATAATAGACATTGTGGAATATGACAGAAGGAAGGAGGGAAAGAGGTAGGATCGAAAGAAACTACCTACAGGGTTCTATGCTCACTACTTGTTTTACAGATTCATTTGCACTCCAAACCTCAGCATCACACAATATACCTAGGTAACAAACCTGCACGTGTACCTCCTGACTCTAAAAGTTGAAAATATTCTTTACATATTAGAATTCTATTTTTGCACATAATATAGGGAGGGTATGAATGTTGATGTGATCATTTCACAATTTAGAAGTATAAAACTTAGAAGTTATGTAAAGATGACTTTTTAAAAAATAAGATGGTAGGATAAAAATATTAAAAATTCTTGTGTTTTCTCATTTTGATGGGCAATTTATTTTTTTCTTAAATTTACTCAGCAGCCTTTCCCAAGACTGAAGCTCGACTCTGTAAAAATATGCAGGGTTTAAGCATAGCAAATACTTGTGTGTATACTTACTAAATGGTTACTTTTATGTGTCTACTTGACTAGGCCATGGGATACCCAGATAACTGACTAAACATTATTTCTGGGTGTGTATGTAGGAGTGTTTCCAGAAAAGATTTGCATTTGAATTGGTGAACTGGGAAAAGAAGATGGCCTTTCTCAGTGTATGTGGATGTAATCCAATTTGTTGAAGGTCTAAATAGAATATAAGAGTAGAGTAAGGTTAAATTTGCTCTTTGTCTAATTGCTTGAGCTGGGACATTGATCTCCTGCCCTTGGTGCTCCTGGTTCTCATATCTTGAGACCTGGACTTGAATCTACCATTGAATCTTTGGTTCTCAGGCCTTTGAACTATACCACCAGCTTTCCTTGGTCTACAGCTTGCAAATGACAGATTGTGGGAATAGATTGTGGGACTTCTCAGCCTCTATAATCACATGAGCTAATACCTTACCTTATTTTATATATATGTGAAATTATATATATAGCCAATTATATACATATAATTGGTTATCTCTAGAGAACCCCAAATAACACAATGTCCTACCTACATTTTATTTAGATATTAAATCTCATATTCTTCTGGGGAGATTTTGGAGTAATGGTGGGGACACAAGAAAAGTTGGTAGAGGTCAAGACTTCATTGTTGATGGTCTCTTCTCTCTCAGTCATTTAAAATCTATAATCATAAACCCAAGTATCATAAAATACTAAAGCTCTAGTTTAATAAACTTGAGGAAATGTGTGTAACCTTAAATGACAGGAAAAAGTATTGTGCACACATTTACTAGATGTTGATAAAACATTTTTAAAACACAGCAGGGAAACATAAAGTAAAACAAATTAGCTAATGTAGAACAGGCTCACTGAGGCAAAGAGTTATGCTTAGTCTCTTCAATTAACGAGGGTTTTATAGGGGTTAAAAGGATTAAAAAAGAGAAAAATTATTTCCCATATCCAATAAAACATAGGCATTTTCATTCATATAATGGTTTTAAGACACGGGAAAAAATGGTATCTCAATTTACATATGCTTAAAAGAGAAAAACGCAGTATCTGGTTAGGTAATCAATAATTAGACTCCAAGGATAAAAATAAATCAAAACCATATTAGTCTTCTATTGCTACATAACAAATTACTATGGACTTAATGGCTGAAAACAACATACATTTATTATCTCAGTTTCTGTGAGTCAGGAGACCAGGCATGGCTTAACTGGGTCACCTGCTAAAGGGTTACAGGCTGCAATTACAGTGCTCACCAGGGCTGAGATCTCATCAGAGCTTGACTGAGGAAGAATCTGTTTCAAAACCTCCTAAGATTATTGACAGAATTCCTTTCCTTGAAACTGTAGGATTCATTTAAAAAAACTTGCTTCTTCAAAGCAAGCAACAGAAAGAAACTCCAGAAATATAGGAAATACAATTTTGTGTAATCACCTAAACATGATCAATACATACCATTGATTAGAATCACAGGGGAGATGATACACAAAGGCGTGAATTCTAGGAGACAGAGTTCATGGGGTCACTTTCAAGTGTGATAACCACACAGAAAAACAAAATCATAGGACAGAATTTGAAATTCTCTTGGCTATGATTTGCCATTCTAAATATTTTTGTCTATATTTTTTCTAACACCAAAGATAAATTGATATGGTGACTTAAAATACTTTATCCAAAAAAGCCCTAATGCAAATTTATAATTCATCAAACAAGGCAATCAATTAAACAAAATCAGCTATCTGACATTATGGAGTAAAGCATGGAATCAGGAGTCAAATTTGGATTTTAGCTCAGCCACTTATATATCTATTTGTTCACAGATATTTTCATGAGCCTCTACGGGTTTCAATTTCTTTGTCTATAATATAGAATGCACTTAGACTTACCTTACAAGGTTCTTATGTCAATTCGAGAAAATATTTGTAAACTACATTAAATAGGTTTGTACAAAGAAGTTGTTTAACAAAACACAAAAGTAGTAAAATCACAGTATTAAAATCCCACTGTATATGTAGTACCCAGTGACATCCGTTTTTTTTTTTTTTTTCTGAGATTAAGTACTCTCCCCTCTTTGTATGGAAAATAAAATTTATAATGGGAAATGAGGCAGTAAACTGACTCAGCATGTACCAGAACAAGCAAGTAAAATGTGTGTATACCAAGATGTATGCTATACTCATTCAAGCACTCTATATACATTAAATGTGAAGTTGTTCCTTTGTGTCTCATCTTCCTCCAACAGATACCAAATGTTTTTAGGTGTGGCTTTCTAAGAGTAGTATTGGCTGTGCCATTTAATATACACATTCTCAGACAGCAATCTCAAGAGGTGGGTCAGAAATTCTGCATTTTATATAATGCTTCCTTATTTAGAGGAGTAAAGTTTTATGTATAATAACAGTTTTAAAACTACTGGCTTACTGTTACACAATAGGAGTAACAATAGATAATTACCTGCAAGACCTGGAGAGTTAGGACATAAACATAAATATTTCAGTTCCTTTGCACTGGCTCACTTCTCTCTTTTGAATTCTAGGGACATGAATTTGTAGACATGTGAGTGAATACTAGAAAATATAACTTAAGTAGTGTTAAAGTAATTAGAGTTGGAAAATAACTTATTTATCATTTAGAAAGAATGGCTCTGTTTCATTGTCTTCAAAGAGAGCAAGGGTTTAGAAACTACCTAAAGAATGAAGGACTATCAGTAAAGGTCAAGAAGAGAGAAAAGATGGGGTCGTAGACTAAAGATAGGAAACCTGAAATTGATTTGTATTTAGGAAAGTAATGAACAATGAGCTACAGATGGTAGAATGGGTCTAGTTGATAAATAATGTTCTCGATCAGGAAAGAGGTCTATTTTTCAAATAGCTTTATTCCTAATAACTTGAAAGTTCACTTAGGCCTAGCCAGGTATTCATACACACTCCAATCCTAACAAAATTAATTGTTTAATGGATAAGAAAGTACATGTATAAACTCAACGTAAAGGCAAACCTGAAGGGAATCAGAGTTTTTATTAGGTAGAACCATTTCGGGAATCAGTTTATTGTTCTGAAGAGAGGAAATAAAGTTCCAGAGAAAGTTGTTACAGAAATCCTGGACAACGATATATAATAGAGATAATAGGATGACCAACAGCAAAGATCTGCAAGGTCACTGGTATATTTGTGGTAACAGATAGCAAGGGCTAGGATAAAACTTGTGGCTGCTAAGACAGAAGGAAATGGCTAGATAGAGGTGATATAGTGAAGGCAATAGCTACATCAATTTAGTTATTTATAAAAGTCAGAAAATCCTGTTTTTTCAGATTGTGAGGTCTGAAAATGGAACTGAAAATCAATAGAATGATACCATAATACAACATTTGAAAATGTTAAAGCTCACAGAGGAATTAGCACAGAGTTAGCATGTTAGGGGAGTGAAAGGTTTGATAATTAATTCAACTTGTAAAATATTCTTTATTTTTATAATATTTAAGCAACAGATAGAAGTTAGGAGGGAAGCTTGGAAACTAACTAAGCAAGCACAGCATTTATCTCCCTAGCCAAAGTGAGGCAGACATTTGAATCACTATTCTATTAGTTCATTTGTATTTTCTTTTTCTTTTTCTTTTTCTTGGAGTTTTGCTCTCGTTGCCCAGGCTGGAGTGCAATGGTGCGATCTTGGCTCACCGCAACCTCCATCTCCTGGGTTTAAGTGATTCTCCTATCTCAGTCTCCTGAGCAGGTGGGCTTACAGACGTGCACCACCATGCCTGGCTAATTTTTTTGTATTTTTAGTAGAGACGGGGTTTCTCCATGTTGGTCAGGCTGGTCTCCAACTCCCGACCTCAGGTGATCCACCCACTTTGGGCTCCCAAAGTGCTGGGATTACAGGTGTGAACCACCGCACCAAGCCTCATTTATATTTTGAAAGCTTCCTGAAATACATCTTTTCTCTGTTTATAAAATAAAGTGCAATTCTGACCAAGCAGAGTCTGAGATTGAGTTCTATAGATTGTTTTAGTCTGCTAATGTCACTTCTGCAAAAGTAAGATTTTTTGAAGATCAGGAAGGAAATAGTTTTACTATGCTGGTTACCAGGAAATCTTCGAAATAACAACAGTATGACCAAATACCTGATTCTTTCTCAGTGCATATAGTCTTTTTATTACACTAAATCAACCATTTGTAGTCTTGAGTAAATGCAATAATAATAGTACCCAATTATCCACCTCTAAGATTACTATGACCTGAAATTAGCTGACCCACCAGCATGACACAGAAATTATCAAGGTGGCAATTACTAAAAGCAGTTTGATTCCTGATTAGTTACTTGATAATACTTCATTACAAAACAAAGAAAAAATGAATGTAAGACTCAGACCGCTTTTTGACAACTGCTAATGAATTTATTGTTCTCTCTAGAGATATTTGGATATGGGATTTTGGTTACCCCCTGTGAACATCAGCAGTAATATGTTCTTATTTCTTCCTCAACCTTCATGACAAGAAATGATCTTGCATGGCAATTATTTCTTATTATACTTGATTTGAAGGGTATGTAATTACAAACTGCATGCTGACTTCCATACTATCACATGGGGTACAATGTCAGAACAACCATACAATATCTAAATGTTTTTCTTCCTTAAAAATTCCTTTTGATTTTGTGCTTTTTATTAATTTTACTATGATGATGTATACATTGTAAAAACTTGTAAACACCTTAGAATGTTCAGTTAACAGAAAGTACTGTATTCTAATTTTATTATATCCATTGGCAATTTCACTCAAATGCTGAAAAACACTCAAATTAGAATGATCATTCAGCAAAGACATGACTATCCAACTATTTGGGTTCTAATGTATGTTTTTGCTAAATTGTTAAATATATTAGGAACATCCCCCAAATATCCTGAATTGCTGTTGATTCTAAAAGTGTTCAAAACTTCAAAAATAATTCTCTATTAATAAGAACAATATTGCAAATATGTCACTTATATAATAGCAATAACTTCCTTTGTTTCCAAGTCCCTAAGCATCCAAGAGACTTCGAGATAAAACTGTATAGCTACCAGCTTCTAGAACTAGGCCTGCTAATTAATATAGCCTGAGAAATCAAAAACACAAATCAATTTTTATTTTAATCAAGCAAGTAAAGTTAATGAAAAATAAATGTCCCAAAGAAGATCACAAAAGGCTCTCTTGTGTAAACACTCCTAACAGGATCCGACTGAGAGCAGAATCAGCCCCTAAAGAGTGTCAACCTAAATAAGATCATTCTGGGAAAATCACTGGGCGTTTCAAAGATGGAGAAGAGTCAGATAAACACGACTGTAGGGATCTGCACAAGCATAAGAGATTGTAAAGGGAGACATTGCTGAGAAACATGCTCTAATACTGTCTACTTGATTAAACCTTTTAGCACTTTCATTGTGCCTTGAGGTTTAAATATAATTGTATGCCATCATTGACGCATTACAGTAGTATTTGATATTTGGAATGTTGTTCAAAAAGAATGCAACTGATAAGAATCATTTTTAGACTTTTGCATTCTCTTATGAAAGGCTTTCTAATCAGAGAGTCATTTTGTAGCTGGATTTCATAGATACAAATGAAACCCTTCTAATGAGGTATTATAATGATAAATGTGTATGTATACATATATATGTAACAGCTGCTCACTTTGGTTTGCTTTTATTAGTATCTATTTTATTCTGCATTATCACGATAGAATCTTTGTCCTTTCTGAGTTCCCACTGCTGCTTTCAACTTCACTGACAGTTATTTTCTCTCCTGGGAGCCATCAATGTTTACCATACCTGGCTACATCTTGTGTCTTCCACTGATAAACAACAACTTAAACACCAATGTCAAGCAATGTCACTCAACACATCTGTCTTGTTAATGCAAATTGTGAGGTAAAGTGAACCCTCCCCTCTGACTACTTGTTGCATAAGTACAGCAGAAGTAAACTGAGAGGAACATATCATGAGCATACAAATCATGGGTCCCTAACACAACTGCAAGGAACACAGAACATCGTTTGTAAAGTGTCCCAGGTGAAAATAGTATGAAGCCTTGATTTCAAAATGAAATATTATATTTTTTATAATCTACAGATACTAAGATTAACAACAGAATGTATTTTCATATATAAAATCACTTTTCTTCTCAAGTATTTATTTGACTTTTATAAAGTCTGATATTCTTACCTGATTTTGGTTTTTGGAATGTAAAAATTCAGCCCAAAAAATTCAACTCAACATCAGTAAATGTGAATCAGAGATATTGTTTTTACACATGGATAAATCACTTTTAAGCTCAAGGGTGAAGAATGCGATGAAACTGAAAACATACACCAATTTTTTATAGCTTTCTCTAGCATTCACCTTTATTTTTTACCTCTTTCAAATTTAATTCCCTGTGCAAGGGAATATGGCTGATAGAGCTTTGTGGCACAATGTACCTGAAATCTTTCATTTGTCTGTACCTAAGTGATTTTCTGTGTAACAGGTGTTTTGTTTCGGAACTTACATTCAACACTCAGGTGGGGATGTTTAAGGTATGTATACACCAAGAAGAGTCATTTTGAAATTTGGGCCTGGAGTTCAAGCCGACAATTAGAATCACTTCCCAATTAAAAAAAAAAAAAGAAAGGTAGTGGGGTGGCTAGGCACAATGGCTCACGCCTGTAATCCCAGCACTTTGGGAGGCTGAGGTGGGCGGATCACGAGGTCAGGAGATCGAGACCATCCTGGCTAACATGGTGAAACCCCCGTCTCTACTAAAAATACAAAAAAATTAGCTGGGTGTGGTGGCGGGCTCCTGTAGTTCCAGCTACTCAGGAGGCTGAGGCAGGAGAATGGCATGAACCCAGGAAGCAGAGCTTGCAGTGAGCTGAGATCAGGCCACTGCACTCCAGCCTGGAGCAAGACTGTCTCAAAAAAAAAAAAATAAATAAATAAAAATAATAATAATAATAATAATAAAAAGACTCTTCCCTTTGATTGTCACTGTTTTAATATACTTGCTGATTTCTTTTACTGGTCTTCTTAAAAGTTTTCAAACTTTTTTTGATTAAAAGTCAATGATATCATTTACTAAATAATGAATTCTAGTCATAAAATAGGTTGTAAACCTAATGAGAATATGATATTAATGCTTACTGATACCAGTTTTTTAGAAAGAAATTCTATTTAATCACAGAAAAAAACAATTCTGGATAACTCAACTTTTTTCTAATTATTGTTCAGCACATTCTGTTCTCATTGAGAAGAATGACATGTTAATGCTAAAGGGCATGGCCCCCTGTCAGTGGGGAATAGTCTCCTTTCAAGTGAAAGCTAGGCTGCCAGAGGAATATTAGTTTATATAAGAGGAATATATTACATGCCCAAACATCGTTTCGGTAAGAATTCTGGCAATAAGATGACTACAAGTATAACAACATTCCAAATATTTTCTTTATACATCTTTAAAGGGAGAAATTCTTATCTTGAGAATTATCCATTTGGTATCTCTTAAGGTAGATGATCAAGGAAAGGAAATATCAGTAATGGCCAACTAAAATAGGACCTTGAATTTTTCTTCAAGTTCTAAACTTTCATACTGAGCCCAAAGATGATAGCAGTATCATCCCTAAGTTGGTTTGCTATTAAAAGTAATACATTTGGCAGTCAGACATACAGATGTATATACTGCAAAAAATTGCCCATGAGGCCCTCTAGTGTAAATGCACTGGTCTTTACACAAGCTTATATGACTTTTACAGAAATTACTACTATTCATGTATTCACTTTTGAAACAGTGAAAGCAAATCAGGTGAAATCAAAGTCTTGTTCAGTACCTTTAAAAGGACCGTCATCCAACATTCTAAATTTCCTCTGGGGTAACCTCAAGGGGAGAGGATGTAGTTACTTTCCAAATATCAGATAAAAATTGATATATGTTGCAACTTCCTCCAAGTAAGTTATAAGAGTTTTTCTTCTATGCTACTTTATTGATTTGTAAAGTCTAACACTAAAAGTAGGTTTTGATCTGGTATCAATTTTAAAGTATATGAGACAACTATCATTTAAAAGTAGCTTAGGGGCCAGGCGTGATGGCTTATGCCTGTTATCCCAGCACTCTGGGATGCTGAGGCCTGGGGATGACTTGAGGTCAGGATTTTAAAACCAGCCTGGGCAACATGGTGAAACCTGGTCTCTACTAAAAATATAAAAATGAGACAGGTGTGGTGGAAAGAACCTGTAATCCCAGCTACTTGGGAGCCTGAGGCAAGAGGGTCCCTTGAACCTGAGAGGCAGAGGTTGCAGTGAGCCGAGATTGCGCCACTGTACTCCAGCCTGGACTGTGACAGAGTGAGACTCTGTCTCAAAAAAATAAAAATAAATAAATACAGATAGCTTAGGGATAGTTTTCTCTAAAACAAGGAGGAACTTGTCCTTCTGGCTCCCTACTGTCTTCTAGTGTCTCCCTCCCCTGACCCCTCTATGTGTATGTGCATCTCAAGATTCCTCAGGAGGCAGCTTCTCAGAGATTAATAACATTTTCTAGAGTCTCTTCCCTCTATCTCACACTATAAGGTCAAAGGGATACTAATCTGCTCTAGAAACAACTGTGACATCTATGCCACATATTCAGAGGAAGGAAAGCTGATTACTTTTTATCCAGTCAAAATTGTCATCCTAAAATTTGATTATAGTAGATATGAGGAAGTGGCTAAATTTAGTACAGTCTAACATTCTATTCCCATGTGTTTTAAATAGGTAGTTGTTTTACATTATTTTAATATTGTAATAATATTGATCTATATAAGACCAATCATAAAGAATTTGACTTCAAATACTCACTAGATTTAGAAAATAAAGAATCTTAAATAATTAATTTAAGTAAAGGCAAAGGTCTTTGAGATCAAGGAGGCTGATTTTTTTTTAAGCATGTGAGTTATTAGGACTACTGAAAATAGGACCAGAACATTTCCTATGAAAACTCAGTAATTCATTAAAGATAAATTTTACTTTGCACAAATTAGAAAAACAATCAATGTAATAAAATCTTCAAGGTTACCAGTTGCAGATCCTTTGGAAACATGACTGTGTTTCACGCTTGGATTTATAGCAATGTCTGCTCATAGGAGCCAGACTGATATTCTCCTGGGCTGGATATTATGTAATGATTTTCACTTCCTTTTTTCAGTTTATGCAAAATGTACAAATAACCAAATTATTCTCCTTTAGTTAATTAGCTTGCAAAATGGTTAAAGAGTATCTTTGTCTATTATTCTTTAAGCAAATCTGAATGATTACACATTTTGTAGAGTGCCTTATGGAATGTATCATCATGTAAGTAACTATCTTGGATAAAGAGTCAACAACAATTGGTGTGCTGTATACAGGAGCCCCATCTGATGTGCAAAGACACACATAGGCTCAAAATAAAGAGATGGAGGAATATTTACCAAGCAAATGGAAAACAACAACAAAAAGCAAGGGTTGCAATCCTAGTCTCTGATAAAACAGAATTTAAACCAACAAAGATCAAGAGAGACAAAGAAGGGCATTATATAATGATAAAGGGATCAATGCAACAAGAAGAGTTAATATCCTAAATATATATGCATCCAATATAGGAACACCCAGATTCGTAAAGCAAGTTCTTAGAGACCTACAAAGAGACTTAGATACCCACACAATAATAGTGGGAGACTTTAACATGTCACTGTCAATATTAGATCAATGAGACAGAAAGTTAACAAGGATACTCTGGACTTGAACTCAGCTCTTGACCAAGTGGACCTAATAGACATCTACAGAACTCTCCACCCCAAATCTACAGAATATAAAATATTCTCAGCACCACAACCCACATATTCTAAAATTGAGCACATAATTGGAAGTAAAATACTCCTCAGCAAATGCAAAAGAAAGGAAATCATAAGAAACAGTCTCTCAGACCACAGTGCAATCAAATTAGAATTTAGGATTATGAAACTCACTAAAAACCGCACAACTAATGGAAACTGAACAACCTGCTCCTGAATGACTATTGAGTAAATAACAAAATTAAGGAAGAAATAAAGAAGTTCTTTGAAACCAATGAGAACAAAGAGACAACATACCAGAATCTCTGGGACACAGTTAAGCAATGTTTAGAGGGAAATTTATAGCACTAAATGCCCATAAGAGAAAGCAGGAAAGATCTAAAATTGGAACCCTAACATCACAATTAAAAGAACTAGAGAAGTAAGAGTAAATACATTAAAAAGGTAGCGGAAGACAAGACATAACTAAGATCAGAGCAGAACAGAAGGAGATAGAGACACGAAAAACCCTTCAAAAAATCAATGAATCCAGAAACTGGTTTTTGTAAAGATTAACAAAATGAATAGACTGCTAGCCAGAATAATAAGGAAGAAAAGAGAGAAGAATGAAATAGACACAATAAAAAGTGATAAAGGGCATATCACCACTGATCCCACAGAAATACAAACTACCATCAGAGAAGACTTAACACCTCTACACAAATAAACCAGAAAATCTAGAAGAAATGAGTAAATTCCTGGACACATAAACCCTTCAAAGTCTAAACCAGGAAGAAGTTGAATCCCTAAATAGACAGAAAACAAGTTCTGAAATTGAGACAGTAACTACTAGCCTACCAACAACAACAAAAAAAGTACAGGCAAGATTGATTCACAGCCAAATTTTACCTGAGGTGCACAGAGGAGCTGGTCCCATTCCTTCTGAAACTATTCCAAACAACAGAAAAAGTGGGAATGCTCCCTGACTCATTTTATGAGATCAGCATCATCCTGATACCAAAATCTGGCAGAAACACAACAAAAAAAGAAAATTTCAGGCCAATATCCCTGATGAACATCAGTGCAAAAATCTTCAATAAATTACTGGCATACTGAATCCAGCAGCACATCAAAAAGCTTATCTACCATGATCAAGTTGACTTCATCCCTGGGATGCAAGGCTGGTTCAACATACGTAAAGCAATAAACATCATCCATCACATAAACAGAACCAATGACAAAAACCACATGATTATCTCAATAGATGCAGAAAAAGCCTCTGACACAATTCAACAGCCCTTCATGCTAAAAATTCTAAATATACTAGGTATTGATGGAACATATCTCAAAATAATAAGAGCTATTTATGACAAACTCACAGCCAATCTCATACTGAAAGGGCAAAAATTGGAAGCATTCCCTTTGAGAACCAGCACAAGACAAGTATGTCCTCTCTCACCAGGCCTGTTCAACATAGTATTGGAAGTTCTGGCCAGGGCAATAAGGCAAGAGGAAGAAACAAAGGGTATTCAAATAGGAACAGAGGAAGTCAAATTGTCTCTGTTTGCAGATGACATAAATGTATATTTATAAAATCTCATCATCTCAGCCCAAAATATCCATAAGCTGATAAGCAACTTGGGCAAAGTCTCAGGATACAAAATCAGTGTGCAAAAATCACAAGCATTCCTATAAGCATTTGTTTGTCCTAACAGACAGAAAGAAAGCCAAATCATGAGTGACATCCATTTACAATTGCTACAAAGAGAGTACCTAGGAATCCAACTTACAAGGGATGCAAAGGACCTCTTCAAGGAGAACTACAAACCACTAATCAAAGAAATAAGAGAGGACACAAACAAAATGCAAAAACATTCCATGCTCATGGATAGGGAGAATCAATATACAATATTCACAGAATATTGTTCGCAGAACATGACCATGCTGCCCAAAGTAATTTATAGATTCAATGCTATCCCCATCAAGCTACCATTAACTTTCTTCACAGAATTAGAAAAAACTACTATAAATTTCATATGGAACCAAAAAAGAGCCCACATAGCCAAGACAATCCTAAATAAAAAGAACAAAGCTGGAGGCGTCACACGACCTGACTTTAAACTATACTACAAGGCTCAGTAACCAAAAGAGCATAGAACTAGTAACAAAACAGATAGACCAATGGAACAGAACAGGGGCCTCAGAAATAACACCACACATCTATAACCATCTGATCTTTGACAAACCTGACAAAAACAAGCAATGGGGAAAGGATCCTTTATTTAATAAATGTTGTTGGGAAAACTGGCTAGCCGTATGCAGAAAACTGAAACTAGACCCCCTTCCTTACACCTTATACACAAATTAACTCAAGATGGATTAAAGACTTAAATGAAAGAATTAAAACCATAAAAACCCTTGAAGAAAACCTAGACAATACCATTCAGGACATATGCGTGGGCAAATACTTCATGACCAAAACAGCAAAAGCAATGGCAACAAAAGCCAAAATTGACCAATTGGATCTAATTAAACTAAAGAGCTTCTGTACAGTAAAAGAAACTATCATTAGAGTGAACAGGCAACCTAAAGAATGGGAGAATTTTTTTGTAATCTATCCATCTGACAAAGGGCTAATATCCTGAATCTACAAAAACTTAAACAAATTTACAAGAAAAGAACAAACCCATCAAGAGTGGGTGAAGGATATGAACAGACACTTCTCAAGAGAAGACATTTATGCAGCCAACAAACATAATGAAAAAAGCTCATCATCGCTGGGCACGGTGGCTCAAGCCTGTAATCCCAGCACTTTGGGAGGCCGAGACGGGCGGATCACGACGTCAGGAGATCGAGACCATCCTGGCTAATACGGTGAAACCCCGTCTCTACTAAAAACTACCAAAAACTAGCCGGGCGACGTGGCGGCGCCTGTAGTCCCAGCTACTTGGGAGGCTGAGGCAGGAGAATGGCTTAAACCAGGAGGCGGAGCTTGCAGTGAGCTGAGATCTGGCCACAGCACTCCAGCCTGGGTGACAGAGCGAGACTCCGTCTCAAAAAAAAAAAAAAAAAAAAAAAAAAAAAAAAAAGCTCATCATCACTAGTCATTAGAGAAATGCAAATCAAAACCACAATGAGATACCATCTCATGCCAGTTAGAATGGCAATCATTAAAAAGTCAGGAAACAACAGATACTAGAGAGGATGTGGAAAAATAGGAGCACTTTTACACCATTGGTGGGAGTGTAAATTAGTTCACCCATTGCAGAAGACAGTGTGGCCATTCCTTAAGGACCTAGAACCAGAAATGCCATTTGACCCAGCAATCTCATTACTGAGTATATACCCAAATGATTATAAATCATTCTATCATAAAGACACATGCACATGTATGTTTATTGAGGCACTGTTCACAATAGCAAAGATGTGGAGACAAGCCAAATGCCCATCAATGATAGACTGGATTAAAAAAAATTCTGGCACATGTATACCATGGAATACTATGCAGACAAGAGGACAATTTCATGTCCTTTGCAGGGATATGGATGAAGCTGGAAACCACCATTCTCAGCAAACTAACACAGGAACAGAAAACCAAACACAGCATGTTCTCATAAGTGGGAGTTGAACAATGAGAACACATGGACACAGGGAGAGGAACATCCCACACTGGAAACCTGTCGGGGGCTGGGGGATTAGGGGAGGTATAGCATTAGGAGAAATACCTAATGTAGATGACAGATTGATGGATGCAGCAAACCATCATGGTAGGTGTACACCGATGTAACATACCTGCATGTTCTGCATATTGATCCCAGAACTTAAAGTATAATACAAAAAAATTTTTAAAAAATCAATTGGCATACTAAAAGTCAGATGAGGAGGTAAACAATAATCCAAATAAATGTATTAGTTTTGTAACATTAATAAATCACTATTGTCATTAAAGTGTGTGTAACAATATAGCAGCATACAGAAAAGCATCATGATTATTTTTCCTCTGCCGGGCTGCTGGAGTCATCAGTTTGATAAATCCAACAGTGGTGCTCTGATGGCCACTTCAGGAACAGGAGGATGTACAATACTGGAAAACACATCACTTTGCTTTTTCTTTACCATTTACATTTTCTTAAGGACTAGAAAAGTGTATTTTGGGTTGAAATACAGAGTGTGATAATAAATTAGCCTGGTGATGAGGACTGTCTATCTGGAATCTAATCTAATAGGATCTTGAATTGAGGTGGAATGAAAGTGACCTGAAACTCACTGGTCAATGAACTCTGTCCTCAAATCAAGGTAATAACAATAACAAAAGAAATTTCTCCTCATTTGAAATAAAGGCAAACATATAATAGAAATCCCACTCTTAGAACATGTCCTACAATTTTTGAAGATAGGTCTTAAGGATGATTTTCATATATAGTTAATTTCATCATTCTCGGTGATACAAAAACTTTCGATGACTAACTTCTACAAAACAGAACATTTTAAGAAACAGATATTAACGTGATATCTGCTAATGTCTTATTTAATAACTTGCTGTCTGTGCAACCTGATGTAATTTGGCTTTCCAACATTTACACAATTATAAGTCAAATGCCTGAGCTAGCATAATTTAGTGGAAATTAATTTAATTACATAGCCATGTTACATAAAGTTTTTTAGAAACTATGTCATCTGACTTTCTTCCAATAACCTTTGCAGGGGAGCCTTCATTTTAAGAATAAGGATTTAGAGAGATACACATACACTAACTTCAATCAATGTCAGCTCTCCATATGCTTGCAATTAACTTACAAGTAGACAGTCATTTTGAAATACTCACTTATCAACAAAATGACAGAATTCTCCTATACCCAAGTGAGTAGCTTGTTGAAAGGTATGCTGAAACGTTTGTACAGATTTATTTGCCAGCTATCTACAGGTATCTTAAATGTGAGGTGGAAGGTTCTTCTTTGGAACACAGGTTCTCAGAGAATAAAATAATTTTACACAGTGTTCAAGCTGTGAAGCTACTGAATAAATGTAAATTGCTGGTGATTGTAAAGATGGGAAGTAAGCGTGTTGACATTTTGAAAAGGTTAGCTTGCAGTTTGAAATGGGACATAAGCAACTGCCTCAACACAGAAGCAGGAATATAGTTTCTGCTTAGGAATCTGCTGTCAAAACTATGTGAGCTCATGTAGACATTCACTGAAGCTAGATAGAATGAAATATCTGAGCAACATCTCTTTTGAATGGTCTTCCTTTGTGAAATATGCCAGTGATGAGGGCTACTTATCCTGCCAAGCAGCTCGGCATCATGCTACCATGGCGTGTTTGCATCCAAGACAAGACATCATTCAATTTAAGAATATTTCTCTTTAACACACTGCCTTTAAGAAATTGACCAGGTATTTCTTTAAATACTTAGTTCCATTCATTTATTCTTAACTTAATTTAAAATATTTATCAAGCAACTGTCAGTGTTCAGGCACTGTTTCAGATTCTTAATTTATAACACTTTTATTAAATAATGTGAGCATATTGTCCCAGTCTATACCATACTTTCTGACAGAGTGAATATCCAAGATTATTTATTGAATAAGTAATACAAATTCAAATCAAAATTTGACAATAATATACCTTTAAAGACAGTAGAGGGAAAACAAATTACTTTCTGAGCTATTCAATGTAGAAAATATGGGAAAAATTTTATGAACAGAAAAAGAATTTTATCTAAATATTATCATTACTCGCGTTTTTTTCTCAAAATATCCTTTTTTAAATCCTTATACATATTTCCTAGTTTTTACTATATTGTCTTTTATAGAAAATGATATTAATAGAGCAGCCTAAAGAAGTCATCTTTTCCACTTCCTGCAAACCTCCTACTTACTGAATACATTTTAATCTAGTGAACTTCTAAAGACCCCTAAGACATCATTATCCACCATTTCACCTCTGACTCACCTCTGCCCACACCAAAAGCTTAATTTTCTTTTCTTTTTGATAAACCTCTGTGGTTAAAATGATAGATAACTAGCAGACAGGAACTCATATTTGAAGAAGTTTAAATTTTGTCGTTGCTAACACAAGATAGAAATGAGATGATATACAGTACAGCTCTTAATCCTCTTAAATTACAAGAAAGCAATAACAGGGAGTTGCAGGCCCCTTCTATGTCTTGATAATGTATGAAGCTCTATATCAGTGTTTTTCAACGGGTAGTTCCCTAAACCAGAAGCATCAGCATCACCTGGGAACATTTTAGAAATTAACTCTGGAAATGAGACCCCAGTCATTTATTTTAACAGATCCTTCTAGTGATTCTAATGAACTGAAAATTTTGATAACCACCATTCTAGATTTTTGCATATTATCTCTCTTTACTCTGCTGCCTCACTTGTTCTTCTAATTTAAGAAATGATCACATATAAATGTTGAAAAGAAGACATTAGTCTCCATTATCAATTTAAATGCATTTTTCAATCACTTAGCTAAAATCTGGACACAAGGTCACTGGGAGAAGATGACCAGGTCTGGGTAGAACAAGTTCTGGGAGAAGATCAATGGGAAGTCTGAGAGGGTCCTGTGCAGTTTCTGAAAAAAAGGGAATCGTTAGTGTATATCATGAAATCCAGCAACAAAACGTCCTGAGTTATTAGGAGATCTCAAGCACATAGTGAATCAGTGTTCGGGACACTGCTTCAAATTTGAGTTTAAAAAATAATATCCCTAGGCCCTAAAGTGAATGAGAAATGATCCAACAAAACACATTTCATTACTGAAAAACCATCTCAGAATTATAAACATACTGCTGGAAAGTTAAGGGACACAAAAGTCACAAATTATATGGAGTTTGCACATTTTCCCATGTCTGCATGGGTTTTCTCCAGATACTCAAATTTCTACTCGTGTCCCAAAGATGTGCACCTTAGGCACATCGGTATGTGTAAATGGCCTCCGTCTCAGTGAGTCTGTGTGTGTGTGTGTGCGTGTGTGTGTGCACACGGGCACCCTATAATGGAAGTGCATCCTGTGCAGGGTGGATTCCATCTAGCGCCTTGAGCTGCCAAGAGATGCTTCAGCTACCCGTGACCCTGAACTGAAGTAAGCGGGTAAACTATTATCTTGCTTATTTCAACTAATCTTTCTTAAATTTATGTATAGCTCACATTTTCTTTAACGTTTAATACTGGAAGTGTTTTAGATCTTTGTCTAAAAGTTTGGTGATGTTTTTATGACCAGAAATAAGCCATAGGAACTAATCTAATTTTGTTTATCTCAATTAGCCTATAGTAAAATTGATTTATTATACATTGCTTCACTTAAAGTTGCAGTTTCCAAGAACCTATTAATGATATTGAGGACTTACTGTACTTACTAGGTGTATGATCACAGGCAATCATTTCACCACTGAGTGTCTCAGTTTCCTCCTCTGTCAAATAAGTATTACCAGCTCCTAGGATTTCTATTTTAATTTAAAAAGTTAATATTTGTATTCTAACCAATATTTAAAAGATATATTTGTAAAGACTAGTATCTGGAACACGATATGAATTACAAAAATGTTTATTAATGAACATACATCCTATTGATATCCTAATTACAGTTTCAAGGAAATATGCACGAAAATATCCCTAGAGTTAAAAATAAAACTATATATAAAATGAACATATATATTAGATCTAAAAATCTTACATATAGCATTGCTTTTATTAAACCTTCCTGACAATTTTTTCCAGCCAGTTTCTGTTGAGACAATGCAATTTATTCAAGACATTATCTCTTTTGCAAAGTGTTTCTTATGCACTTATTATGAAAAGGGCAAAGATTGAACGTGTGCTTATATTAATTACAATTAATAGAAGACAGGTTCAAGTGATTACTGTTCATGTACATAAAAATGTACGTATTAAGAGCAGACCTTGGATCGCTAGTATATAGCACTACACAGTTCATATATTTAAAAGTTTCTATTAAATAAATTATTCAAATGGCGTGTGTTGTTTGTATAAATTATATAGGTATATTCTTTGTGATTGTGGTAGTTCATTTTCATGATAACCAAAAATCATCAAAGGAAAAAACTGTTACAAAGGAAAGCATCTTTTTAGAAGCAGCATCTGCAAAAACTTTTATTTGATGAAAATTTCTTTTCAGCACTATATTAAGTATTGTCCAAGGAAAATACAAGAAATGTTATCATGCTATTTTGAAGAAGCATATGTACAGACTGCTAGTAGGTAGAACACAAACTATGTCCACACAAGAAAATGCTATCAGTTTATTAGTATTGAAGAAAATGGTCACTCAACCTTCGATTTAACCTCCATTTCCCAACAGAAAATCCCTATTTTATTTTACAAATTTTCAAATGCCCATTTCACTTCCTTTATGTGGAAACAGCCAAAAATTGTAACCTTCTTTTCTGTATGAAAATGAACAACTTAAAATAATGCATCCTGTCAAGTAATTGCTGGTCCAGCTACAGAAGCTAGAGAAAAGTCACACACTTTTGTCTTTCTCACTGATAGTTTGGGTTACTTCTTGAAAGACTATCATCAGTCATGTCTAGAGCAAGATTCTAGTATTTCCTTTGAAATAGTTAAAGCATCATCCTTATAAAATAGCCCTCTCCCTCTAGGGAGTGTATAGTAGTGCAATTGCCAGACAAATCCAGAATCAAAGTTCCACTGTCCCAGTAAAGCAATATAGCCACTTTTAGATGACAAATACACCTTTCTTCTCACTATGATCTCTGCTCTTTGTCTCTGCATTTTCCTTCCTCTATGTTTGTTTCCTTTCCTCTATGTTTGTTTCTGAAAAAAACAAACAAAAAAAACCCCTCAAAATCATCAAAAACGTATAGTTAAGATAGTGCTTCATATGATCCATGTGTGCAAATTATTTTATTATGAGTATGAAATAATTAATAAAACTTGATATTGCTAAAACACAGATAAGATATAGAGATACCCATAGTTCTCCAGCATGAGAAAGTTCACTTTAAGAATAAGTACAGGCTAAAAGTCGTGCTTTCCATCTGAAAGGAAAGTTTGTAAACTAGAAGATATCACAACAGAGAGGACATAACACTGAGAAAATTGAGAAAGAGGAAACATTCAAAGAATGGCCAGAAGAATGAGATAATAAACTAAAGAACTAGATCTTAATTTGGAAAAAATTTATTGACATTATGCCTAAGTTACTGACATTAGGCATTGTAAGAAAACATTATTAGAGGAAGTAATATTAATAATACAGTTGATTAAGACTTTGATATATGAAAATCTGAACTTTGAACATGTACTAATACAGAGATTAATAATATTGTGCAACTGGGAAAATGATCAAGATAATGATCACAATAATAATGGTAAAACTTTTATAATACATCAAACATTGTGGTAGGCAATTTATAGACAATACTTTATGCATTCCTCAAATAAATATTTAAGGCATACCATATTCCCTTTTGCAGAAATCAAGGCTACAATGGGTGGGTGACTTGCCCACCAGTCACTGGTGGTGCTAGTACTAGGAACACATTTGCCTAACAACAAAGCTAGTATTCTTACATCACTAAACAAACAACGAAGGCAGGGTTTCACTGTAGAATATAATGAGCTACAAAAAAATATGTCATCAAAACTCAGACAATGAGATAAATGAGAGAATGAGAAAAAAGACCACATTTGTAACAGTATCTGCACAGGTTTTTTCAGCATTTACATAGTAAGAAGAAATTTGAAGTTAATATGAGTGCCATGTATATACTATTTAAAATTTGTCAAGCAGATAATCATGTTTATATAAATGGCATCTTGTTTCCATTTTATAAAGTTGATTTATTCATTTTTCATTAATAATTTTGTCAATTTGAAAAGTCTTAAAGGAATGATTTTATATAGCTACCTGGACTTCAAGAACACCAATTTAATTTTGCCATCAAAATTCTGGTACACAGAGCGAACCAATAAGTACTACTAATTTTGGAATGATGTCTTATCAGGTTTGCAAAAGATTATCATAATTTGTTGTCATTACTGAATACATATTTTATATTTTTCTGAATTATATTAAACATAACTCATTAAGGATAATCTATGTACATCAAAGACAATCTTCATCAAACATATTAAATGCCGTCTAGAGATAAGCTCACTTCTCTATTTCCCATCTGGGATGGTGTTAGCAACACAACTGTGCCCTGTGCTGCTTTTTCTTGCTTCAACCTTCCCAGAAGAAAATAAGCCCTGGGCACTGCTGATAGTAAAAATCACCTTTATGAGGCAGTCGAGTAATAAAACCAGCTTTGTTTAGTTTTTTTTTTTTTCCTATGCCTTTTGTAATTTCAACCCAGGAGGAAAGTGGCAAGAGAAGTGATAGAAAAATACAACAGAATGATCAGAGAAACATTCTCCATTCCCTTATATTCCCTTCAGAGCATCGTGAAATGCAGTGTCAGTTATTCCTACATCAAAACCATATCAATGTATTCATACAGGCCTTTAGATGGTTTAGGATGGTTATTCATATTGACAATTTTCTCTGTTCAGGTACTGGTGCTTTCTCCCTAAGTTCTTGCATCTTCACGTTAACAGCAAGAGACTTTTGCATCTCTGACAATCTACAGTGAGCAGAATTAGCCTCCACTCTTGAAAAAAATAAAACAGAATGAATTTCTATGATCTACATTTTGTATTTCATCTTACATTATGAGTTTTGTCATTGAAAACACAGTATACGATAACTACCTATTGCCACTTGCATGCCAAATTAGATGGAGACTTCTCTCATTTTCCTGTTAGAAATTTTGGAATGATTAACTACTTCTTCCTAAAGATAATATTGATAAGTTTTTGTGGATTACTTATGTTGGGCATTGTGCTTTATATTATGAATCCTTAAAAAAATTATAAAGGATAGAAACCTTTATTATTCCAATTTTACAGCTGAGGAAATGAAACTGAGAGAGAGAAAATCATTCTCCATGAAGTCTTGCCCAAGATCACAATGGTAGGGAATTGAGATTGGAGATAAAACTCTTTGTTACTAGGATGCACATTCTCATTCACTGTGCTCTTCTGCCTCTCATTTGAAACTTTCCTTCCCATTGCTTTCTAGGACATGGTTTGCTCATGGATCTTATCACACCTTTATGAAGCACTCTTTACCAATGGTTCCACTCCCTGTACCTGTCTATTAAAAGCTATGACTGCATTTTTATTACATCTCCTCTCTATTACACATCCAAGAGAATTGAGCTCACATATTTCTATCAATAATCACTTATATTTCAATGACCTCTATATCTAGATATGCACTCACATCAGTCTTCAATTCCAAGATTAAATTCCTATGTTTCTATATATTTTTGCTATTTCACGTAGGTCTCTCAAATTTAACATGTCCAAATATGAGTTCATTTCATCCTCCAACCATCTCTTGAATTTCCTATGTCATTTATGAGATACCAACATCTGCCATTTTAATGTGGCATAATTGCACCCAATCTTGAAACCTAAGAATTGTCTTAGACTTTCCCCTGTAGCTGATATACTTGTACTCCATTTTTCCATCCTTTTTTTTTTTTTTTTTTTGCGGGGGTTAGACGGAGTCTCGCTCTGTCGCCCGGGCTGGAGTGCAGTGGCCAGATCTCAGCTCACTGCAAGCTCCGCCTCCCAGGTTCACGCCATTCTCCTGCCTCAGCCTCCCTAGTAGCTGGGACTACAGGCACCCGCCACCACGCTCAGCTAATTTTTTGTATTTTTAGTAGAAACGGGGTTTCACCGTGTTAGCCAGTGCAGGGGCCATTGAAAATAATATGCTAAGAATAGATAAGGCTCAAGGACAGTATCTCTAGCTAGTTGCACTTTCAATGGACTCCAGTAGTCAAGGACAGTATCTCTAGTTGAAATTTTAATGAACTCTAGTAGGCGCCAAGAAGGCAGACAAAATAAGAAAGAACTTAGAGACAAGGAACTAAGCAGAAGGTTATATCTGGGTGCAGAAAGTTTGTTTGCATTGTGTTATTTTTGCTGACGTGGGATTTATGGAGTATAAATAAAGTGAGGCGGAGGCTCTAGGCGCGGCCGCCATGTTCTCTGTTTGTCTTTGTCTCTTGTGTCTGTTCATTCTCCACCACCCCCGGCATGGTCTCCAATAAGTGGCGCAGTGAGCAGGGTGCACAGGGTGAGTAGTGGGGAACAAGAAGGGGAACCCCCTAGGAGCGGATAAAACCCGAGAATTGTTAAGGGGACCCTTCTTAAGCTTTCATTATGGGGAATTCCAGTTCCTTGGCCTCAGAATATTTAAGATTATTACAAGGGCTTTTACTTTCTATTGGGGTTGATGCAAAAGAGAGAACTTTGCGGAAATTGTTTGCTCATGTGGAACAACATTGCCCTTGGTTTCAATATGAAACTGAAGTACAATTGAATAAGCGAGAGTGGCAACAGGTTGTTAAGACCCTTCATCAAGGCCGGGCGCGGTGGCTCAAGCCTGTAATCCCAGCACTTGGGAGGCCGAGACGGGCGGATCACGAGGTCAGGAGATCGAGACCATCCTGGCGAACACGGTGAAACCCCGTCTCTACTAAAAAATACAAAAAAAAAAACTAGCCGGGCGAGGTGGCGGGCGCCTGTAGTCCCAGCTACTCGGGAGGCTGAGGCAGGAGAATGGCGTAAACTCGGGAGGCGGAGCTTGCAGTGAGCTGAGATCCGGCACTGCATCCAGCCCGGGCGACAGAGCGAGACTCCGTCTCAAAAAAAAAAAAAAAAAAAAAAAAAAAAACCCTCATCAAGCGCATCAGCGCGGCGATGTAATGTCAGCACCTTTGTGGGCCCTTTGTGCCTCTATTACTCAGGCTTTGGAACTCTTAGAGACAGACTCTGAAAAGGGGAAAGGCGGGGATAAGGAGTCTTTGAAGTCTCTGATAGCCATTTCCCCTCCTTTAGATAATTCTGTAACTGAAGGAGAAGGTCCTTTGTGTGATAATGTGTCTCATGAAAAGGAATCAGAAATTCAAAAGGAGCTTCAGCAGGTTGTTCAATTGTTACAACAAATTTTACAATTGCAGTTATCTCCCCCTCAACCTTTTCCTCCACCCACTCCTGTTTTTACTTTTCCCGTGGTTCATCCACCCCCATCAGTACTAAGGCGGAGGAGGAGGATAGTTTTCCACCACCACCACCGCCGGTGGAAATGCTGCCTCGTTCAGGCACGGTTTTTGCTGTTCCCGCTTCTACTGCTAAAGCTGTAATTAAGGTATTGGATTCTCAAGAGGATGAGGATCCTCTACAATTGTTCCCCATTATTAGGCAACCTTTTGGTCCTAATGACCAATTTCCTCAAGGGGGTATAAATGTGCAGTATAATGTTCTTCAATTTAAATTTCTTAAAGAAATGAAGGCAGCTGTTGCTAATTATGGTCCTCAATCTCCTTTTGTCATGGGGCTTCTAGATTCTTTCTCCTCTGAGAATTTGTTTTTGCCTCTTGATTGGGAGACTTTGGGGAAGGCTGTTTTGGACTGCTCTCAGTGGCTTCAGCTATGCAGTTGGTGGCTGGAAGATGCCAAAGAGCAGGCCCACCGCAATGCCGCTAGAAATCCTCCAGGACCAACAGAGGAGCAATTAACAGGCACTGGTCAGTTTGCTACCATAGCGGCTCAATCTGGACTTGAGGATGTGGCATTATCACAAGTTAAAGCACTTTTTTTAAAGGCTTGGTGTAAAGTAGAACCATCAGGAAAAACTGCCTTGTCTTTGTTAAGATTTTGCAGGGCGCAAACAAACCTTATCCTGACTTTGTGGCTCGGCTCCAAGATGCTGTAATAAAGACTGTGGGTAGTGGGGCTGCAGGCCAAATCCTGGTAACCACACTAGCTTTTGAGAATGCTAATCAGGAATGTCAGAGGTTGTTGCATCCTCTAAAGGCTGCTGGAAACTTACAAATAGAAGATTTTATTAGAGCCTGTGCAGGAGTGGGAGGGGCTGCCTACAACACTCAGTTGTTTGCTGGAGCTTTATCTAAGGCATTCATGGGAAAAAAGGGAGTTTGCTTCCAATGTGGAAAAACCGGTCATTTTAAAAAGGAGTGCCGTAAGTTATCTAATAGGAGTGACTCCTGCAAAGTAGAATTTAAAAAGCTTCCTACTGAGCCCTGTCATCGTTGCGGCAAAGGGCGACACTGGACTAATGAATGTCACTCTAAAGTGGACAAAAACGGTAATTCTCTCACCTCCGGATCGGGAAACTTGCAGAGGGGCCCTTCAGCTTGGGGCCCCAACAACAATACAAGCCCTCTTCATTTGCAATTTCCAGTCAGCTCAGGGGTCCAGCATCAGCAGGCCAGTCAGCCAATGTTAACCCCCAATTTTCATTAGCTCAGCTTTTCTCTGCTACTTCCGGTAGTGCCGCTGCTGATGTGGCGATTTTACAGGCTGTTGAACTCACCCCAGAAATGGGAGTTGTTAAATTGGCTACAGGTGTTTTGGGGCCATTACATCCACATACTGTTGGATTGCTTATGGGACGCAGTAGTAGCATTTTACAGGGTTTACAAGTTCATTTGGGTGTTATAGATTCTGATTATAAAAGGGAAATTCAAATTGTGGCTCAGGCTCATAAACCTATATCCCTGAAAGAGGGACAGTGAATTGCACAACTCCTTGTACTACCCTATTTTCAGTTTCCTTCATGGAGGCAAGAAAGAACCAGAGGTTTTGGAAGCACGGGTAAACATATTTTTGGGGAAACTTTAGTAACTCAACAAAAACCCTTGTTTCCCCTAGAAGTAGAGGGACAAATTTTTCAGGGCTTGGTTGACACTGGAGCTGACGTTTCCATTATTGCCTCTGATCAATGGCCTTTGCAGTGGCCTAAACAGCCTGTTGCTGTTTCTCTTACAGGATTAGGTTCCGCCTCTGAGGTGTATCAAAGTTCTCAATCCTTAAATTGCCGAGGGCTGGATGGTCAAGTGGCCCAAGTTCAGTTTTATATTGTTCCTATTGCCCTAAATTTATGGGGGCGAGATTTATTGCAATAATTTGTAGCTTTTATTTCTATTCCTCATGTCTCTAATTCTGCCAAGAATATGATGTTCCGCATGGGGTACAATCCCCTTGAAAAATCTTTAAACATGTAGCCACTGTTCAGCAGCCTCAGCCCTTCCCTTGACATGGAAAACTAATATTCCTGTATGGGTTGAACAGTGGCCTTTAACACGTGAGAAGCTTGAGGCCTTGGAAAACTTGGTTCAGGAACAATTATCCCTAGGTCATATAGAACCTAGTACTTCTCCATGGAATTCCCCTGTCTTTGTGATTAACAAAACAAAACAAACAAACAAACAAACAAAACGGTAAATGGAGACTATTGACAGATCTTCATGCTATTAATGCATGTATTCAACCCATGGGATCCTTACAACCTGGCCTTCCTAACCCTTCTATGATTCCTCAAGATTGGTTACTTATGGTTATTGATTTAAAAGATTGTTTTTTTTCTATTCCTTTAGATCAAAAAGATTGTGAGCGTTTTGCCTTTTCTGTCCCTGTTTTTAATAATTTTCCGCCACTTTCTCGATATCAGTGGAAGGTTTTACCTCAAGGAATGTTAAACAGCCCTACCTTGTGTCAAGAATTTGTCCATCGAGCTCTGAATCCTGTTCAAAAATGTCATCCTTCTGTTCTTTTATATCATTATATGCATGACATTCTTCTTGCCGCACCCACCAAAAAAGAGCAGCAAGATGCTTTTACATCCTTACAAATGCAGCTCTCTTTATACTCACTTAATATTGCCCCAGAAAAAAATTCAAATAGATTTTCCTATTCAATATTTAGGTTATACCTTGGGAGCACGAAATATTCGACCTAAAAAGATTCAAATTCGACGCGATCATTTAAAAACATTAAATGACTTTCAAAAGCTTTTAGGAGCTATTAATTGGATGTGTCCTGTTTTAGGAATACCAACGTATCAGTTACAACATCTTTTTTCTATTCTAGAAGGAGACAGTCACTTGGACAGCTCACGTCATTTAACTCCTTTGGCTTTACAGGAACTCCAGCTTGTAGAAGAACAACTTCAAAAGGCCCATCTACATTATATCCTTCCTGACGTTCCCCTTTCCTTTTGTTTATTTCATACTTTACATTCTCCTACAGGTATGATTCATCAAACAAATCAGCCGTTAGAATGGATTTTTTTATCCAACAAAACATCTAAATGCTTGACTACTTATATCGATCGTTTAGCTGAACTGATCATCAAAGGACGGCATCGCTGTCGACAACTCTGGGGAGGAGATCCTTCCTTCATTATCTCTCAATTCACTCATAGTCAGATTACTTATCTTCTTGCCACTTCTGATTCTTGGCAAGATGCTTGTGCCTCATTTGTCCGACAATTTTCTACCTAATATCCTAAGTCTCCGATCTTTTCATTTTTTAGACAGCATTCTGTGTTGCCTTTCTCACCAATATCTTTATTTCCTGTTCAAGGCCCTACCTTTTTTACTGATGCTAGTAGCAATGGTAAAGCTGGATATTGGAGTGTTCATCAATCTCGAGTTACAGTTTATCCTTATCCCTCGGTGCAACAGGGAGAACTGTTTGCTATTCTCATGGTCTTACTTGATTTCCCTTCCACCAGTTGTAACATTGTTAGTGATTCTCAATACATCATGTATGTTACTTCTTATATTTCTCAAGCCACTCTACCTCTTTGTGCTACTTCTTCTCTTCAAAAACTCTTTTCTTTGTTGTCTTCTACTTTGAGCCAACGTCGAGCTCCTTTATTCATCACTCATCTTCGTTCTCATTCTCAACTTCCTGGACCGTTAGTTCATGGTAATGCTCAGATTGATTCGCTTTTAATCGGCCACCTACAGGCTGCAGAACAAGAACATGCTCTACATCACACTAATAGTTCTGGCCTTCAACGACGATTTCATTTAACTCGTAAACAAGCTTGTTCTCTTATTCGAGCTTGTCCTTCTTGTGCTCCTTTGAGCATTCCATCTTTCCATCCTGGGGTTAATCCACGAGGTACTCAAGTTAATCAGATTTGGCAAATGGACGTCACACACGTCCCTTCTTTTGAACGATTAAAGTATGTTCATCATACCATTGATACTTTCTCTCATTTTCAATGGGCAACTCCTTTGCCATCCGAAAAAGCTGATTCTGTTATTACTCATCTCTTAGCTTGTTTCGCCATCATGGGCATTCCTCTAATACTTAAAACTGATAATGCCCCTGCCTATGTTTCTCGTAAGTTACAAGTTTTCTTACAGCAATACAATATTCAACATCTCACCAGTATCCCGGGCAACAGTCAAGGTCAAGCCATCATTGAACACGCAAATTTAACCTTAAAAACTCAACTGCTAAAAAAAGGGGGGGAAATGAGTCCCCCAGAAATCAGATTTTAAAGGTTTTGTTTACCTTAAATTTTTTGAATCAATGGAGACAATTGCAGGACTCTGCTGCCGTAACTCATCTTTCCTCACCTCCCTCGGCGATAGTCCCCGCCGACAATTTAAAGGTTTGGTATCTTAATGAAGAAGGTAAGTATGCTCAGGGGCAAGTTCTAAAACAGGGACGGGGCTATGCTCTTGTCCTTACAGGGAGCGGACCTGAGTGGTTTCCTACAAGGCGATTGAAACCCTGTTGAAAAGAAAACTGGACTCAGCATGCATCTCTTCCTTTGTTGGATGTGCCTCAGTGGGGGACTTATTTCCCTTAGTGAGGCTTTGTATGAATATTGGACTTATATTCCCTTTCCACCCTTGTATCAGGGAGTCACCTGGGGGGAGGCGGAAGTTAAGATTTTCACCAATGACACTACTTGGATGCCGTCCCCCTATATGGACAAGGACAACATAGAACAGGAAACGGGAATAATAAACAACACATACCAATTTGGAGTGGAAAGACTTCCGATTTGCATGGGAAATAGTCCTCATTGTCTCCGGAAATCGCATGAAGCTTGGGCTGTTCACTATAATCATAGTCATGTGGCTGCCAATACTGTTATTATTGTAACTAGAAGTTTTCATTATAATCATACTGTATATATTAATGAGACTATTCCTAGTTCCTTACCTTTTTGTCCTATTCCAGAGGTTTCCCCTAATATGGAGGTATTGGAGTGGCAACATTGTCGGGGAACTAAGCCCTGGATTTTATTAGAATATAATGGGCTGCAAGTAATTGATTGGAGTGTGCACGGTGATTTTCAAACAAAATTTAGTCACATACCTTTGAAATGGCACCGGGTAAATAAAAGTATTGCTGCTGACGGTAATGAAACTTTGGTATGGCATGAAGGAGGCTTGTCGCCACCTATGCCTCATCTTAGATACTCTTTACAAGTACAAAGTCATCTTTGGAAGTTATTAGCTGCAGGTGATGCCATTAGTACTTTTGTGGGGAATATGTCCCTTACTCTTTCTAACCCGAATAACCCCTTTCATATTCAATTACATCGGAATATCTCCCAATATATTATTGCTTGTGTCCGAAAGCCTTACCTATTGTTAGCGGGGAATTTAACATGGGATAATGATACGGGAATTGTTAATTGTACAGATACGTGTACATTTTTGTCTTGCCTCAATCATTCCTGGTGGCACAACTTTACTGGGGATATTTATATCCTCAGGGCTCGTAAGGAAATTTGGCTACCTGTCAACCTTATGAGACTGTGGGGGCATCACCTCTTGAAACTTATATTTGGACTTCCCTCCAGCGGACCCGTCATGCCCTTGGACTTATAGTTGCCTCGGTAATGGTCCTTGTCGCCATCGCCTCCACTGCAGCCGTGGCAGGACTCGCTCTACATCAAAGCATACAAAATGCTGAATTTGTGCAGCAATGGCATGAGCAATCTCATCGGTTGTGGCTTCAACAACGGAACATTGACTCTCAACTCGCTGAAAGATTGGACAACGTGGAGCAAGCCTTAATGTGGCTTGGAGATCAGCTCACTGTCCTCAGTACTCGAATAACATTGCAATGTGATTGGAACTCCACTCAATTTTGCGTAACACCTGTGCCTTTTAATGTTTCTCAGAATTGGACTGAAATCCGAAGATTATTAATAGGCCATAAAAATATTAGTTTGGACATCCAAGAACTCACTCAAAACATTTCCGAAACATTTCGACAACAATTCCATGTATTGTCCGGGGCCGCTACCTTGTAGGATCTGGGTCAAAGTTTTGCTGCCCTTAACCCATGGACCCAGACAAAAACATGGATTTCTACCATCTCTGGAAGTATCTTGCTTTGGGCACTCGGATTGGGTTTACTTCTCATGGTAATCCAATGCTCCCTCCGTCGCATCCAAAAACAAAGGAAAACACAAGAACAAGTATGGGCTACCTTTCTAGGATTGAGGGAAAACAAAAAGGGGGAAATGCAGGGGCCATTGAAAATAATATGCTAAGAATAGATAAGGCTCAAGGACAGTATCTCTAGCTAGTTGCACATTCAAAGGACTCCAGTAGTCAAGGACAGTATCTCTAGTTGAACTTTTAATGAATTCTAGTAGGCGCCAAGAAGGCAGACAAAATAAGAAAGAACTTAGAGACAAGGAACTAAGCAGAAGGTTATATCTGGGTGCAGAAAGTTTGTTTTGCGTTGTGTTATTTTTGCTGACGTGGGATTTATGGAGTATAAATAAAGTGAGGCGGAGGCTCTAGGCGCGGCCGCCATGTTCTCTGTTTGTCTTTGTCTCTTGTGTCTGTTCATTCTCCACCACCCCCGGCACGGTCCCCAATAGCCAGGATGGTCTCGATCTCCTGACCTCGTGATCCACCCGTCTCGGCCTCCCAAAGTGCTGGGATTACAGGCTTGAGCCCCTGCGCCCGGCTTTCCATCTTATTTATGACCAAACTCACTTTACACTACCTTCCCGTGTCTCTTTATCCTATCCCTTTCTGTGAATTAACATAGTCTTCATAGCAGACCTCATTAATCTCATCTGGGCAACTAAAATTTTGTCCTATTTTTCCCCTTGTTTCCATTCTCAGTCCTCTTTAATATGCATTAAACTTCTGGAATTATGTATTTCAAACTAAAATCTCATCCACTTAACTACTGCAGAACACTCAAACTCCTTAACAACTACAAGATAAATCTAAGTTCCTAGGTTCAGAGCATTTCTGGATCTCACCCTTTTTATTTATTAAACCTTAGTCTTTGTCTGCTGCTCCTGCTCTTGAATCTGATACATAGGTGCACATGGAATTGCTAGAAATTCTCCATGCTTTGAGTTCTGGCATACAATGTTGCAATGTCTATATTCCTTTTTGTCCTGTTCTTTGCCCAGGTATTCATTCACTACAAGTGACTATACTTGCACATGGTCATACTGCATTGTTATTCCTTCCTTTGTGATCATACACATACTACTGTTATATCATTTCTCAAAATGAATTGTAATGTTTTATTTACATTACTGGATATAAGCTCCTTCAGATCATAGACTGTAATTCATCTTCATTTAAGCAGTGCCTGCAAATGCCATAAGAGGGCCAAAAAAAAATATTTAGGCCAGGCGCAGTGGCTCAAGCCTGTAATCCCAGCACTTTGAGAGGCCGAGATGGGTGGATCACAAGATCAGGAGATCAAGACCATCCTGGCTAACACGGTGAAACCCCGTCTCTACTAAAAATACAAAAAAGCTAGCCGGGCGAGGTGGCGGGCACTTGTAGTCCCAGCTGCTCGGGAGGCTGAGGCCGGAGAATGGCGTGAACCCGGGAGGCGGAGATTGCAATGAGCTGAGATCCGGCCACTGCACTCCAGCCTGGGTGACAGAGTGAGACTCCGTCTCAAAAAAAAAAAAAATTTATTGGATAAAATAATGTCTGAGAAATAGATGGATAAGAAATGTCATATGTTCTGAACTTTAATATACAGAAAGGAAGAAATTGAATCTGGTTCAGTTCCACTGTCATAAATAACTAAATGTATATTTTGTTTGCCACTCTTTAAAATAATACTTCATTTAATAACACGACTTTTATAATTAGGGTGTATATTTACTTAAAGTCATTGAAGAGAAAAAATATCTGCATATTTTTAGTTACTACAATTAAAAGATTTAAACTATTATTAAATAAAATAATCTATAAGAGCTTAACACAAATTTTAACACATAACAAGCTCTCAAAAAATGTTGTTTAGAGATACCAATTGCCTAAAACAATACACTGAATATTTTAATTTCTTAAAGTAGTCATTGAATTTAGAAATGCTTCTTTTTAAGTAAAATGTGATCAGATGCCTTACTTTAACAATTATATAACAAACTTAGATGATATATAAAAGAAAGCATTAATCTTCAAACAGCCACCCCCTACACTACTCATTTAAAATGTACCAATGTAGCACATGAAGTAACTTGAATAACCTTATGTATGATCTTCTAACCATTGAGTCAAACTGAGTATGGAGAATCTTAATCATTAAAGTGGACATATTTTCCACCATCAGATGACACTTTCAAATATAATTTGATGAATTATATCAAAAAGAACAAAAAACATGTTTAAGATATTCCATAAAGTCAATCTCTTTCAAGTCTTCTTGAAATAACAAAATAGTAGGCCTTTGTTTGTTATCTAATGAATACTAAATAAAATACTGTCAAACATTTCTAAGATGAAGCAAGGACTGTTATTAATGGAGCACAAAAGTATACTAAATGAATATTCAGTAGTTTTACAAAAACTGATTGGATTTTCAATTGTATTTAAAATGGCTATTCGAATCAATAGCCTATTATTTCTGTTGACATAGTCTATTTCATAACTATAGAATATAATAATTAAAAGTGCTGTTGTCAGTAGGCTAGAGGTTAATTGCAAAAACAGCCAGAATGCCAGTGTTGGCTGGGTAACATTCAAAACTAAGTCAAGTGTGATGGAATGTTTGTGTATCTATAAGGAATGTTTCAAAATTAAACTTGCCTTCAGTTGAAGGTTACTGTAAAAACCTTCCACAGATACTATGGACAAATACTAAATCACATCTAGGAAGCTATCAGCAGCTAATAATTTAAAAATGTAAAAGCTCAAAATTCAATAAATATTGCTTTTACTTTAAATATGGCTATGTGAATTTTCAGCATTTCCCAATGTACACTATTGTAAGGTAACATGGTCTTCTACAGATTCCTTGTTATTCTCAACACCTCATATTATTTATATAAACATTTGTATAAATTGGCTAAGTCTGGGTTTACCTGAGATTTATTTAGAAACACATATTTACAAAAGCTAGAAAGAGGAAACTATGAAAATGAAAAAAGCAGCATAATATAATCACATGATTATTTTACTTATTGAATTTTTATGAGTATAATCAGGTTCTTAGCTTTATACTTACTGAAATTTGAAGTACAAAAATAATGCATTAAGATAAAATAATGCGGCAGCACATAAATAAATAAATAAATATATAAATTATTCTTTCTCTTCTTCAATTCTATATGTTCTCAAATGTAACAAATATCAAAGTTTGGTATATATCATTCCATATATGACTCTCTATGCATGTAAACGGTTGAAACTAAATGCATATATTCTCCTACAAACACTATTAAAATGTACACATAAGTCTTCTATTACACTTAGTACTTGTTGTATTTTGTGGGTTTTTTTTTTGTTTTTTTTTTTGAGGCGGAGTCTCGCTCTGTCGCCTGTACTGGAGTGCAGTGGCCAGATCTCAGCTCACTGCAAGCTCCGCCTCCCGGGTTTACGCCATTCTCCTGCCTCAGCCTCCCGAGTAGCTGAGACTACAGGCGCCCGCCACCTCGCCCGGCTAGTTTTTGTATTTTTAGTAGAGACGGGGTTTCACCGTGTTCGCCAGGATGGTCTCGATCTCCTGACCTCATGATCCGCCCGTCTCGGCCTCCCAAAGTGCTGGGATTACAGGCTTGAGCCACCGCGCCCGGCCATTTTGTGGGTTTTTAAAATAATCTCTTTTTGATTTTAATTGAGTATGATTGACATACCAAAAGTTGTACATATTTATTATTTATTTATTATTTATTTTTTTTTTTTTTTTTTTTTTTTTTTTTTTTGAGACGGAGTCTTGCTCTGTCGCCGGGTGGAGTGCAGTGGCCGGATCTCAGCTCACTGCAAGCTCCGCCTCCCGGGTTCACGCCATTCTCCTGCCTCAGCCTCCCGAGTAGCTGGGACTACAGACGCCCGCCACCTCGCCCGGCTAGTTTTTTTTTTTTGTATTTTTAGTAGAGACAGGGTTTCACAGTGTTCGCCAGGATGGTCTCGATCTCCTGACCTCGTGATCCGCCCGTCTCGGCCTCCCAAAGTGCTGGGATTACAGGCTTGAGCCACCGCGCCCGGCCAGTTGTACATATTTAATGTACATACCTTAGTGAACATGATGTATATACCTGTGAAACCATAAGCAATGCCATAAACATGACAATCACCTATAAATGTTTTCTACCTTCTTTTTGTTGTTGTTGTAAAAAGATTTAACATAAGCACTACCCTATTAACAAATCTTAATGCATGCAATACAATACTTTTGATTATAGGCACTATGTTGTATTGTAGATTTCTAGGACTTATTCATTTTGTGACTGAAACTTTGTACCCTTTGATCAACGTCTCCCCAATTCTCTTTGCCCAGAGGTCCTGGTAATGGCCTCCCCTCAGCCATTCTACTGTTTTGTGAGGTTGACTTTTAGAATACACAATTTTTATGAGTATACATAACTAGATAAAGCACATGCTGAGCCATAAAACAGGCTTTAACATATTTAAAAGTATTAAAATCATACAGAATAATTGTTCTGACCAAATGGAATTCAACATTTGGAAATTAGAACGTATGATTATGAATAACTCCCAGGTCAAATTAGACACCACAGTGGAACTTGTTAAATGTTTGAAACTAAATTATAAAGAAAATACAAAATATCAAAGTTTCTGAGATCAGAAGAAGCAGTGCATTGAGGAATTTAAACCTGCAAATATTGCTATTAAAAAGAAAGGGGACCAGGTATGGTGGTGCACACCTGTTATTCCAGCACTCTGGAAAACTTAAGCAGGGGGATCACTTGAGTCCAGGAGTTCAATAACAGCCTGGGTAACAGAGTGAGACCCCATCTATCTCTCCAAAAATGAAAATAAATTAGTCATGCATGTTGACCTCTGTCTGTAGTCCCAGCTAATTGGAAAACTGAGGCAGGAGGATCACTTGAACACAGGAGTTCTAGGTTGCAGTGTACTATGATTATGCCGCTGCGCTACAGCCTGTGCGACAGAGTGAGACCATTTCTCTTAAAAAAAAAAAAATGGAATAAAGGATATGGGATTGTATTTGCGTGTAGAGAAAGTAAGGATATAGTTTTTAATAAAGTTTGATTTTATTGGGAAAGATACAGTATACATATAATTAGCTATATATTAGAAGAAATACATCATCTAAGACTAGATATTTAAATGTAATAATAAAAATTTAACACAATATTTCTATTACATTGTGTTACTTATTCTTTTTTTTTTTTTTTTTTTTGAGACAGAGTTTCGCTCTGTCGCCCAGGCTGGAGTGCAGTGGCCGGATCTCAGCTCACTGCAAGCTCCGCCTCCCGGGTTTACGCCATTCTCCTGCCTCAGCCTCCAGAGTAGCTGGGACTACAGGCGCCCGCCACCTCGCCCAGCTAGTTTTTTTTTTTTTTTTTTTTTTTTTTTTTTTGTATTTTTTAGTAGAGACGGGGTTTCACCGTGTTAGCCAGGATGGTCTCGATCTCCTGACCTCGTGATCCGCCCGTCTCGGCCTCCCAAAGTGCTGGGATTACAGGCTTGAGCCACCGCGCCCGGCCTGTGTTACTTATTCTTAAATAAAATAGAAAAGCCAGAACCCATAAAGGAAAATACTAATAAACTTGAGTTCCTACAAATTCAAAACATCTCAATGACAAACTGTACCGTCAACAGCATTAAAAGACAAACTACGAATTATGAGAAAAATTTGCAACTTTTATGTCAGTCGAAATACAAATCTTTAATATACATAGAAAGTTTATGAATTAATTTGAGAATATTAATAAAAATTCAATTCTAAAAAGAAAAGTCGGGAGATAGAAAAGTTGTTTAGTTTTATTTGTAATCAGGTAAATGCCGCTCAAAAAATAATACACCACTTTTTAAATCCATAATATTGGGAACAAATTTTAAAAATGTATAACATCGTGTTAGCAAGGGTATAAGGGGCTTCTTTTTGCATATTTTTTGCATAATTGGAGTGTTAAGATTCTACAGTGACATTTGAAGTATAATATATTTGAGAGCAAGAGCAAGGAGAACTAGCTTGTGAATACTCAGAAAATAAAAACCTCTGATTTGTAAGATTGGGCAGTCAAGAATAAAGGCAGGCACAGAAAACATGGAGAAGCAGAAATGCAATCATATCAGGAGTAGGTCAAACTTCACCTCAATAGGAGCTGTTTAAAAATAATAATAAAATCTATGGACCTATCATGCAGGAGAAAATTGCTTCAACTTCCCCAGCAGGGCACTAAAACTACTAGTTGCAGTGCAGAAGAATCTCATGGTTTCCCAGGGCTGCAATTCACTTCCCCTACAGGGAAATGGCCACTAAGCATTTTCTTCTTATTGGGAAGAGTAAAGTATAGTTGAATCTGTCTGGCTCTGTGGCCTGACAGACTTCATCAAAATCCCTTCTTGCTACCCTAGTTTGAAGCATTTCTTCATCTAAAAAAAATGTGGATATTACCTATGATGTGAGGATTAAATAAAAGAGCAGTGAATGTGAACAGCACGGTGCTTGAAATAGTGGAGATATGCAGCAAAAGTTAATCCTCCTTCTTTCCTACTTCCTGGGAAAATCAAAGAATCAGGGATGCTGTATTTGAGTAAGTAAATTAGCCAACCCTTTGACTCCATGTTAACTGATAGGATCATTCGAGGAATTGTCAGAAAAGAAACAGTTTTTTAAAAATTCTCAAATTGAATTGAATCAAGTGAGTTAAAAAATAAAGTCAACAACTGCTTGGTGTTTACAGCTTTAACTAAATGACTCTTTTCAGGTTTATTCTCCTTATTTCATCCTTAGGTACACTGGCAAAAACATTGTAGTTATGGTTTGAAAAACTTCATTCAAGTCCCAAGTGTTTATTAGACAAATCAGCTAACATCTCTCACTCATGATCTATTTAATGAAAAAGAACCAGTAAGAGCCACTTCACCATGAATAAGAATCAAAATAATAATTGTCTATAAAAATCTTTCTTTTGGCCAAATACAAACATTCTTTTCTTGGTTTGGTTTCCACCAGAAACACTGAGACAGTAAATTTAGAGCAGGTAGGTTTTTAGTTATACAAATTTAAAACACTAGGAGGTGAAACAAGTGAAAGAGAGGAAGGAGAAAGGAGTGTGGCAGATTAGAGATGGCCACACAGTTTTCAGCCCCTAAGATGGAGAGGTTACCCCGTCAACTGAGCATGATGCCCTGGTAAAAGGAGGTGGGGTCATGATTTCTCTGACAAATAGAATATGGCAGAGGGGCACCATGCCAATTTCTAGGTCAAAGCCTTAAGAGACTGGCAGCTTCACCTTCTGTCTCTTGAAACACTTGACATCAGGGCAGTAAACAGCCATGTATGAAGTCCAATTACCTGTTAGAGAGACCAAATGGGAAGGTCCTAATAGTTCATGGGGAAGAAGAGAGATCCAGCTGGGCTCAGTTTTCCAGATGTCCCCACAGAGGCACTAGGAATGTGAGCAAAATCAGCAAAATTATTTTGAATCCTCAATATTGTCACAGCCACCAGCTGAATACCACGGAGTGTCCCCAGTTGATGTGATATGTTTCTGAAGAAATGTATAGCTGGGCTTTGCCCCAAGGTGTAATTTATAAAAATTGAAAAATTCAGTAAAATGATTGGTGGTGAAGCCACTAATACTTGGAGTAGTTTGTTAGATGCCAATAAATATTCCAAAAAAAAAAAAAAAGCAAATAAAAAGAGGATATCATCAAGCCAGCTATCACTGTGAGTGACTGAAACTTAATCCTATATGAAAAATTTGGGAAATTATGTCAAACTTAAAGTTATACTACTTGAAGGATGAGAGAGCTGGAATACTTACATGTCAACTTACTGTTTGATGACTGCTGAACAATGGTTATCAATTCTCTAACACATCTGACTTGGTGAATCCCAAGAGGTACAGCACAGCATATGCATCTGCCACCATTCTATACAAATGTATAGGTCTTCCTTTGCTTTCCTTCTGCTAACATATTCTACATTGATTCTGATTCTAGGGCTTTTATTTCCCCAAAAAGTGTTTTCAAAAATCTGAAAACAGTTATGTGTTTTGAAGAAATCAAATAAAAATTTGTTTGAATTTTTATTTATTTAAATCCATGCTTTTTTTTGTCTTTCTAGTCTTGTCCTTACAGTTTTTTTTAATCATCTTGAATAAACCCTAAAACAAAGTGTTGAAATCATCACTGAAATGGAAAAGGCCATAAATGTTTGCATTTGCAAATGTTGGCTCCCTTTCTTACTACTTTGAATTTGGGAACAATAGAAGCCAGTGGATGTATTTACAAATATCTACCAACTGAAAAAAAGCATTTTAAACTTTTGATTGTCTGTTTATTTTTGTGTTGCTGCTTTTTCTTTGTCTAGGTTAACGGTTAGGGTCTGGAAACGGACTTGCTGAATTTGAATCCCTGCTCAGCTACTTACTTACTAATTCTGTGCTCTGGAGAAATTACTTAACATTTCTGTGCCTCAGAAATCTTTCATTATCAGTACAAAGGAGGAAACTAATAATGTTTTACTTCTGAAAGGATTGGTGTGAGTACGAATAAATTATTAAATATAAATCATTTGGAATAGTGCCTGGCCTAGGTATGTATACAGGTCCTTAATAAATGGTAAAACATTATTTTTAAAGTATAATATAAAATATAGAAATGACAAAAAGATCTAATTTAGCAAAGGACTATCAAGGGGGCTAAGTACATTTAATTCCTGGTTGTGTCTTTATACCAATATAAAGCTGTTTATGGAATCATAGCTTACTCAAAGCAGAACATTCTCTAAGCTTTATTATTCTACAACTTGAACAGAACAGTCATGAGCAAGAAGCATTGAACAGAGAAAGCCTTAGGGTAGGCATTTATTGTTCATTTTGATGCCATTCGCAGACTCTTTCTAAGTCAAAGAACTATGTGCCCAAATTCCAATCCGTAATCTTACTCATTTTTCATAGCTAAAAAACATGCCTTTTAGTCCTTCAGATTGAAAATTGGCAAAGATAGAAGCATACAAGCAGTTTTACAGTTTAATGAGTTTAAGCAAAATCTTTTTATAGCCCAGATTCTCTAATACAAATCAAAATTGCAATTCAAGCTTGAATAAAAAAAGAAAGAAAAAGTCTGAAACAATACTAAAGAAAAAAGAAAACATGGAAATGACATTCTAAATTTTACTGTTCTGATCCCTTTCCTATGATATGCTGTAATTAATAACTGGTGTTCTCTGAGTTCCTGTTGCTATTTCTGGTTTACTCTCTTCCCTGCTGGTTACTTTCCCTATGAAATGGTTTGCATCTAAAGTCAGAGTTACAAAATAACATGAATTAGATCACTTAGTCTTAAATGGTTGATTGTTTTCCATAGCATAGAGCATCATGCCTAAAAACCTGGTCAGTCTCTAGTCTTATCTTGATCTTAACTCTTATCTGGCTCAACAATAGTCTTGAATACGGATCAAACAGTCTCTAGTTATTATGGTTCTCATTAAGTCTACTAGAACTGATGATGGGGTCAAATCTTGGTTTTATTCTTTCTGTTCAAAACACCAACCACACCTCCTAATTGTTAGATGCTGTATTTTTCTGACTCTCTCCTTTTCCTGGCTCAAGGCACATAATTGTTGAAGTTGTATGATGTTGTTACAAGAGTTTGTTTTACTATCTTCTCTAGTGAGTGTTTGATATTTTTTGTAATATGTTAAATGATGTACTAGATTATTACTGTCTTTATATTTTACTGGAAGCTTTATCCAAACCTGTTTCTGCTATTTTTTTTTAACATATCAGAACAAGTTTTTAATCGGAAACTTTTGAGCAATACAACACTTAAAAGAGCTACTCACTCATGCCATTCTCTGGTAAACAAACATGTTGGGGGCAAGGATAACAATTTCTTCTTCAACGTGAACACTTATTAATTAATAATGAATCCCTAAAATGGTTTGTCATAACTAAGTATTCCTCAATGAATTCATTGTGAGGTGTCTTTCTACTACTCTGGGACATGAGAGCTCACATCGAGCCTTTCGGCACTGAGTTTGCGATGCTTTTTAAAAATGTGTCTAAACTCAGTCAAAACCTAATGTTTTTTCCCATGTTTTTTGCTTCCCACTTCTTTACTTCTCCATGCTTTCTTTTAACATGGACTTGGGAAGCTGAAACAGCTTTCAAAGTAAGGGAGTCATAGTTACAAAAGATTTAGATTCTACAATGAAATCATAAGGTGGAGTCAGAATTATTGCCCTTTATAATATCTTAATGTTGCAACATCAGTTTAAGTGATAATAAAGCCTTGCATAGTAAAGTCTTTAAATAAGCATTAGACTATATTTTAATCACATAAACAAAAAGGGAGGATGTAGAAAAGAAAGAACAGTAAGATAAAAAGTTCAAGATTTGTAAAATTGCCGTTATTAACCATATTCTTTCATCTCTCTGAATTTGATTTTACTTGGCCTCACACACAAATAACAAAGGTCTTCTCTTTCTTCATCCTTCCCTCCCTCCTTCCCTTTCTCTTATTTATTGTTGAATATGAAGAAGGAGCAGAGAGACAGGTGTATTTGAGTCAATGTAAGTAAATTTATGACACAGATTTACTGTATTACTTTTCTTCTTTCTGGTTGAAAAATAAAATATTTTTAACAAGTTCAGAAACTATGCAGGTGCAGCCTCCCTTCCTCTCCACTTGCAATGTAAAACACAACAGAGTCATGTAACATCAACTTATCTTTTCTTGACCTGAACCATTTCTTTGAGACAATCACTCTCAATTTACCAAGGGCAGGAAAGATCCTTAATGTTCTGGAAACTTGCATTTAATTAAAAATTTATCAAAGTAAGAACTCCTAGTATTTACTTTAAAAATGACCATGTTGGCTACAAATGACAGAGACTTGTTTAACATATGTAATAAAGAGAAATACATTGGTTCTCTTGATTGTTAGGATCTCATGGTAGCTACAAGATCTAAATAAGTGCTGCAAGTTCCAAAGTCTCAAGACTGGAACCAGGATCTAGTCAGCTACCAAAGGTTTCAGATACACATCTCTTAGCATGGCAGAAATAGTTTCTTTTTCCAATGTCTACATAGCAATCCTAGAGAAACAGACTCTGGTCCTGCTTGAGTCTGAGGTCTACCTCTAGAGCATTCACTATTTTCCACAGAATGAGATACTACAAGTGTCTGAATCTAAAACACACATCTATACATATAGTCAGAGGCCTGGATCTCTGATTAGAAGAGGGAAAATGGGATTTAAAAATGCACTTAACAATAAAATGCAATAGCTACCTTGTGATCCTTGGGACAGTCATTAGAAAGTGACATCTGCTTTGTTGTGCCAAAATAATTTTTTTTAAAGTATCTATACTGTATATTATAAACACATGCACAAGTTAGTCTCTAAATAGTTAAGATATTTGCATTTTCAGAAAAAATGCCATATTTTGCTTCAGTACCAATATGATGAGCTAAATATCCTCAAATAATTATTTAGTACTGCATACATCTGGAATTTTAAACCATAATACTGATAAAGGAAAGGGAAAGCTTTTGGGAGTCTAATGCATTGCAAAAATAGGAGAATAAAAAAAAATCTGTATCAGGGAGTGCAAAATTAAAGATAATGAAAAGATTGCCAAACAAAGATTTAATTTAATCTCATTATGCTTTCTTGAAACTTCCTTGTCAATTAAACCACATCAAAAAATTGAGCTAAGGAAAAATGGACTAATCAATAAATAAAGAAGCTTAAAAGAGTGTAAATCAATAGCCTAGTTCCTTTCTAAATCAGAAGCCACAAAACTTAATCTCATCTCATTTTTGTCAATAGTTGTTTACAAGTAATTTGGAAAACTATACAAGATTGTTACCATAGAGATGAATAAATGGGTTGAAATCCTGAATAATCAATAGTGCCTTTTATTCTTAAATTCATAAATATGTTTTGGATATCTTCTGCAAGATCAGAGAATGACTAGATATGTGTATGTATATTTAATTGTTCACAGTCTTAAAAATAGCAATCAATCTTTACATTCTTGAAATAAAGTCATTTCATGAAAATCCATAAAATATATACAGTTGTATAAGGCCAAATATGAGTGCATAAAATATTCAGCTTTTTGAATTTAACATGACTTGTTTACACTACTATTTAGTTTATTTAACATCTAATCCCCCATACAAATGCCAAAGCTTTAGCCTTTTCTGTCTAAACAATACGTACCATGAAAATCTAGATAATTATTGTGTTTATGTATATATTATATATCACAAACTTATCAGCAAGTTGGTTGATATTACCTTTGAAAAATAAGATTATGTTTATATGGTCTAAGACATGATAAGAAATTGTTAGGTAGTAACTATGTGCCAGTCATTTTCAAAGGAATTTAAGGCATAAATGTTTTATAATAGAGCATTTATCATAGATATTAATATATTTTGCCAGTGAAAACTCGAAGTCTTAGAAACAACATGTAATCAACAGAGCCAGGATTGAATCAAGTCTGTTTGATCTCAAAGCTCATTGTATTATTTATGATACTAAATTGTCTTCTAATTACAGATTTATACTGATGGGGAAAAATTATTTTCCAAATATTTATTTCATTTCCTCTGAGAGGATTAGACATCTGTATGCATTGCAGTGTGACAGAGAGCAACTTCTTTCAGTCAAAATATACTTATTTCTTAATTGTCAGGCATGTCCATGTGACTTGCCTTGATCCACAGACAGTGAACATGAGTGATATATGCTATGTCTAAGCAGAAGCTTTAAGGAACACTGGAAGTTTCCAACACCTGATCTTTTCTCTCTGCCTCAGATACAGCATTTGGTTAAAAACCAAATATGGTTTGGTCTTCTTGCCTGATATCAAGTGAACAAGAAATGTTCAGCAAATAAACAGACACAAACAGTTATTATCAGTGAGAAATAAGTTTTTTGATATAAATTATTGAGATTTCAGGCTTTCTGTTATTTATTGCAGGCAGTACTAAGAATATTTACAAACAGAGTATTTATTATTCTAACAATTATGAAGTAAATGTGGTCTTAGTAGAATATTCTACTTCCCATTTTAAAGATAAAACTTTATGTGGTGAAAGTTCTTGGCATTCACTATTCACTATTGGTAGGAAGTTCTGATGCGATCAGTGCATCTTAGGAGCGTGAAGACAAATGACACATACTAAGGACAGAGAGATGAAAGGTAGAAAGATTCTGGATACCCCATGACATGGTTGCATCACCATTCCAGGCCTGGATTAAAATATGACATCTTCCAAAGTGAGAAAAATAAACACTGTACTTGTCTAAGTCACTATAGTTAGATTCCTGTTATCTTTTTCTTTTTAATGCAACCTATAACATATGTGAAGCTTTAGACCTGCAAATTCAGACCTCTTCCCAGCTCAAAGAAATTTTCTTGTGTTGTTTACTTACTCTTTTCCTCCTGTTCCCTTTTCTCCATCAGAACTTATTAGTCACATTCAGACTCGTGGATCTATTGTACAAGTCTTACAGCTTTTGTTTACTTTACGTGTATGTTCTTTGAGATATTTCTTGCATCCAATCTTCTGTATTATTTAATTCAGCATTCAGTCCTGATCATCCTCCCCTTTAATTCATAAACTGAATTTTCTGAATTTGACTCGTGTGCTGCCTTGCTCCCAGAACACTTTATAATGTTGCAGTTAGAACTTTTGGCCAGGTGCAATGTCTCACACCCTTAATCCCAACACTTTTGGAGGCTGAGACAGGAGGATTGCTTAAAGCCAAGAGTTCAAGACCAGCCTAGGCAATATGGCAAGACCCCATCTCTACAAAAAACTAAAAACTAAAAAATAGCCAGGCATGGTGCCATGCATCTGTCATCCTAGCTATTCAGCGGGCTGAGGCAGGAGGATCACTTGAGCCCAGGAGGTTGAAGATATAGTGAGCCAAAATCATGCCACTGCACTCCAGCCTGGGTGAAAAAGAAAACCGTTTCTAAAATAAATAATAAATAAATAAAAATTAAAAATAAATAACTTTCAAGTGCTTGAGTGTTTGGGTTTTTTTTTTTTAAATCCAATATTTGATCACTTCCCCCTACTAATTCTGCATTAATGGGTATGTGTTTTGATTATTCAATCTGAGCCTTTTCATCTATGTAGGGAGCCTATCCAAAGAGTAGATTTTTATGTGTTTATTTATGCACTTTTATGCATTCATTTATGCACTTATTTATTGGATATATTGGGACTCATGTCTAAATGTTAGACAAAATCAAAAGGACTGGGCACACTGCATCTGTGAACTAAGGGCAAAGTGTTCGCTTCTGCTTAAGGCCCTTGCAGTAGAACTTTCTGCTTGTGGGTTTTTGTATAGTTTCCTATTTGATATGTAAAGAAGACAAACATGCTTTTTTCCCCTTGGCATTTTGGAGAGACCCAGCTTGCACTGTTAGTATCTTTCTGGCATTCTGGCACTCTCAAAAGGCTATGGCATTATGCCCAGATTTCGCTAATTCCCCCACAAACAGCTCCTGGCAGGAGGCTCTTTCTTCCATTAAGGCCTCTGGACTTATTGGCCTTATTGCAGGAAGTTTCTTGTCCCCCACATCACTCTTTAGAGGGACCTCCACAAATCTCGAGGCCTAGTCCCTCCTAAGAGCCTGCAAGTGTCAGCAGCCACTGGGCTCAGGAGAGGCAAATAACCTAAGTCTGGCTGGGGAGTGGAGGAGAGCCACGTTCAGCCTCCAAATTCCCAGAATTTCCTTTATTTGTGTTAAGATGATACAGTATTTTGCGTGGGTATTAATTTTATATTATTGCCATGACAAATTACCACAAACTGAGCAGCTCAAAGCGACATAAATTTATTATTACATAGTATCTGTCGGTCAAAACTCTGAGAGGCAGAAATTAAGTTTTTGCAAGGCTGCTTTCCCTGCTGGAGCCTCTAAGGAAATATCCGCTTCTCAGCATATTCAGGGTATTGGCTGAATTTTGTTCCTTGAGGTTGTAGGACTCAGGTTCTCAATTCCTTTCTGTCCGTCAGCTGGGAGCAAATCTTTGCTCCCAGGAGTTGTCTCCATTTCTTTGCATGCTTTCCATTTAGCCCTTCCAGGTTGGCCAGGTCAAGTCTCTCTTACATTTCTAAACTCCATCGTTTTCTTCCACTACACTCCTTCCTTTCCTTTAAGGATTTATGTGATTAGACTGGGCCAACCAGATAATATAGTATAATCATCTTATTTTAAGATCAATAACCTTATTTATATTGGAAAATCCATTGTAGTTCATCTAATGTACACATACATTCTAGGGATCAGGGCATGGGCATCTTTTGAAAGCCACTCTGCTTAATACAGCATATTTGAATATCGTTGGGATTAACCTATTTTATATAAAGTGGTCAAATATAAAGGAGAGAGATGCTTATTTGTGGTTTCTAAGGCAATGATAATAAATAGTATCCTAAATACTAGTGAGTTAATTGACATAGAAGAGAAAGAGGAGTTCCAATAAAGTTATAGGAAGGAAGAAAGAATGGATGGTGAAAGTGGAGTCAAAAGGATAAAAGAGGTTCAAGATGGTGGAAGTGAGCAAAAGAGCCTTAAGCTTCAGTGAGAATGAATAAAATGAAAATTAGAAGTTTTACTTGATTTAGCAAGTCGATATCCTTGAATACCTTTTTAAAGGGTGTTCAGATTGGAGAAAAGCAATAGAAAACAGATTGCAAAGGATCAAGAAACTAATGAGAAACTGATCACGAATACATCTAATAGGCTTTAATGTTTTGGATTGAAAGTGCAAGGAAAAAAACGTGTAGCTGGAGCTACAGTGTCATGCAGTTAAAGGACGCAGGTTGAAGATAGTTAAGCATCCTGAGAGATCTTTTTGTAGTTTACAAGTGTGATGATTAGGTTTTCAGACTCATGTGTGAGATATGCCTTCTTCAAACCTTTTTATGCTATCAGCACATTATCTGGCTGACATTATAAAAAGAGAGAATTCTGAGAATATTTTCATGATTGGATATGGGGTGAGAGAGAAAAATGCACATCAAAAATTACTGTCAGATTTCTGTTGCTCATTGAGTTGACGGTGCTACCAAGGCTTCACCAGGAAATGGGAAGAGAACACCACAGTTGCAGAAAGAGGATTAATTTGATGTTATGCTTTGTTTCATAGATTACTAGTTACCGTGCCAATATTTATGTTTCCATTCAATCTTTCTTGCTGCACCATAATTTTGTGCTGATAAACAACATACTTGGCCAAAAAAAGACCCTATATTTTTCAGCCTCCTTGGCAGCTAGAGATGGCCAACAGATGTAAGCAGATGTCATTTCGCTGGAATTCCCCATTTTACTCCTTCTTCCTATGTGAAATGTGAAGAAAATAGCTGTAGCATCAGTGACTTTCTTGGATCATGGGGAATCTTGAATATGAACTACTTCAGTTTGGACATGAAAAAAATAAACAATAAAAAAATGATTAAGATCAAATCTCGGCTGGGCGCGGTGGCTCAAACCTGTAATCCCAGCACTTTGGGAGGCCAAGACGGGCGGATCACGAGGTCAGGAGATCGAGACCATCCTGGCTAACATGGTGAAACCCCGTCTCTACTAAAAAAAAAAAAAAAAAAAAAAAAAATACAAAAAACTAGCTGGGCGAGGTGGCGGGCGCCTGTAGTCCCAGCTACTTGGGAGGCTGAGGCAGGAGAATGGCGTAAACCCGGGAGGCGGAGCTTGCAGTGAGCTGAGATCCGGCCACTGCACTCCAGCCTGGGCAACAGAGCGAGACTCCGTCTCAAAAAAAAAAAAAAAAGATCAAATTTCTTAAACTTCAGAACCAAGAATGGGGGGAGAAACGAGAAACGAGCTTCTTTTGTAAAGCAAAATAAATATTTGCTAGATGGGCTAATGAAGAAACTTATCCCACTCTCAGAGTAGATGATCTTTATTATTCCTGGTATTGGGTTATGATAATTACACACTAGTAAACCCAAGTGTTTCTCATTGTCCTTTTTCAAATATGATTTTTTATGGTTATTAACCTAGTCCTACTTCACTCTCACATACTATTTGCTGTGTCAGAGAAGAAATGTGTCTTTTAGCTTAAAATTTACCAAGTCAATAATAACCTAATCTACACCCAAAGAATGGGATGATAAACACAGAAATTCTGGTTCATGAGTTAGATTTAGTGCTCTGATGGAATTAGGGATTTGTCTCTCTAAAAGGGTGGATTACCCAGTATATGGAATGGAGAGTGTGCATGAGCCGGTGTGTGACAGAAGAGCCAAAATGTGGTAGAATTTTCTTTTAATACCCATTATTCAATTTTTTCTCAGTAATTGAAGCTTCTCAGATAACTTAATGTAAACTGATAGAAAAGACACTTCAAAACAATGAAAATACCTTTATCTCATGGCAGAACTTGTTGAAACAAAGTAAATCCAATTTTGTAATTTTGTCTTGTTAATGAAGACTATTTTAGAGGCAGCCTAATAATAATGATATTATGCTTGATTCTCTTTTGGCCCTTGCTTTTGCATCAATTGCTTTCTCTCAAAAGTAGAAAAATAATGTCAAATTTTAGAGGTTTTAAGAGCTTGCGTTTTCATACCAACTTATTTAACAAGTTTAAATAACACCTTTAATTTCTGATTTACTTTCATTGATATGAGTTCAGAGATGCAGAAACCCCAAACATTTACTTACTACTATGTATGATTATATTTTTCTGTGATTATCATCAGGATTTTTTATGATAGTTCAATTTTAATGCTACTGCTTTCAAATCCTGAAAAAACTGAATAAGAAAAATGACAATATAATGGTTCTATTATGGTAGAATGATCAAATTACTATGAGGAACTTATTCAAAAGTATGTTTTTCTCACCAAAATTAAGAATAACTTTGTTATAAACATTGGATTAAGTTTTGAACCACCTAACTTTTTAATGTTTTCAATGTGCTGTTTTGTTTCTTATATAATGTAGACAATTCATTAAGTAACTTTCTCTAATTTCCAAAACAAAACAAATGACAAATCTTAAAATATGGGCATATTACTTCTAATTTTGGCATGAATACTTAAGTTTTAGAGTATTAAACATATAGGAAGAAATTATAAGAGATTATAAGATATTTACTTAAGTAAACATTAATGTATAAATGTAGTTCTATTGATGTTATTTCATACAATTAAAAAATAAATTTTAGCAACTAACCACTAGTCAACTTTAAGTGTTAATATTCTTCCAATTGTTTATCTTCTAGAATCCCTGGCCAGCAGTTTTTCATCACATTAGCAGAAGAAATATTATAGTGTTTTCATAACAGCCATATTTTTCTTGAACCCTGTTACAAATTTTTTCATATTTTTTGGAAATTTCTACAAAATCTTACACATAACATTGTAATGCCTATTTGGCTGAATACATTTTCCCTTAATCTGTTAATTGAAGTTCATGGAAAAGTTGAAGGGGGTTGGTCGTGGTGATGAAACAGGAAGGAAGTTAGCAAGGATTTAATATTTTTTTCAAATAATGATATATTCTTCATCTTGGTGGGGAACAACTTTCCATGAGTTTCTTGAATTTCTACATGTCTTCCAAGTGAGGCAAAACTGCTATATTCCTGAGCAGTTTCTGCACTGGAAAATAGAGATAACATTTCTCTTCAGAGCAAAGTGCAGGAATGCTTATTGCCTGGTAAAAAAGATTCAGGTTCTTAAACTCTAGGTTCCTAATCACATATCCTACTGTGTATATGTGTGTAGATATCAATGTGAGACTACCTACATTACCTCTTAAAATAACAGTAAAATAAATGGATAAGGGTATACTGATGCTTGTATTATATTCTGGGCCATGAGTAATACATTCCTTAACCTCTGACTCAGGAGTCTCATGTTCCTGCCAAAATCCATGAATGCTGTTTGATTAAATCATATACAAATTCAGAATATAATGCCAAGCAAATGATATAGGCACTTGTCTATTCAGGATGCTGGTTATGTCCAGGATCAGAGTTTGCATAGCACAGTTTAGATTTTTTGGCAAAATATGAATAAAACTAGAATGAAGAGAGATGGGATAGTGGGTTTAGACACCAATTTCTAATGTGTAAAAGAATACTAAACATCACATAAAGTTAATGATAAAATATTGACAAATAATTAAAATAAAAATTTAAAATATATTTATTTCATATTATATATTCAATATATAAAATATATTTATATAAATTGATATCTAATCTCTATATTAATTATATTAATAATACCAATGTTATGTTATATATTATACTAAACTTTATATTATATTAATAATATATTAATTAATATATTATATATAAATACATAATCTGCCCTTTTAGGGAGGCAAATTCCTATTTCCATCAGAGCACTAAATCTAACTCGTGAACCAGAATTTTTATGTCTACCATTCCTTTCTCTGGGTATAGACTTGGCTATTTTTGGTCTGGTAAATTTTATCTGAAAGACACATTTCTTCTCTGACACAGCATGTTGTATATGAGATTAAAGTAGAAATAGGTTAATCACCATAAATATATATATATATAAAAGACAAGTTACATATTTATTTAATAGGTATTGCATATTTATATATAAAATATATACACACTTAAATACATATATATTATATGTATAATATAATTCCAAGTATTTTCCCTCCTGTTTTTTTTTAATATATATAATTCCTGTACTTTTAGAGTCCTGATTCTGATTGCTAGCATCTGTAGTCAAGAGCCCACCTTAGCTTTCACAGCCCAGCTGTCCGTGGTATGGGAAGGCTCTTAACAAAGGAAGAACTGGCAATGCAGCAGACTTGTGTAGGTGAGTGGATGGGCAAAGCAAAAGCAAACACTAAGTAACATATGTTCTTTATTATATGTTCCATATGACAAAGGCCTTCTAATGTACAGTCAGTTTCACTGATTTGTAGCAATGTATGTATTTTTAAAAATGTATCATCTATTACTACTTTTAATACAGCTAATTTGCAAATCAGTAAGCCATTCACAGAAAAATAAAGGTTTTATTAAAGGTCTCATGTACAGATACCTGTATTTTTATGACAATAGCATCTTCAAGACATCCTTATTATTATACTCTTAATACAGCTTGTAGATGGTCATTAAATTAGCAAGAATTGCCTACATTATGGCTGTTCTTTGAAAAGAATCCCCTTGAGGAATGTTAGCTTACTACTTGGAAAAGATATCAGGATGGCTTCATGGCTCTTAGATGATGATGTATGTTCGCTGCTACATCTGATAGACCTGACCTCAAAATTTTAACTATCTTCTAATTTCTGAATGAAATATTAAGATGTTCTGAGTTGCAAATTAGAAGTACCTGTATTGTAATATATAATGACAATTTTATGTAGTTACAAAACTTCCAAAATCTCAGTTTTTATTGTTTCTTTATTATAATATTCTAATTAATAAGTACTATTTTTAAAATTATTCTGTTTCTATAAATATATTTTACCTTTGTCCAATAAAATGACCATTCCTCATTAGTTCAGGATTCCTTGAACCATTAACTTTGATGCTGTACTTCAGACATGTTTAAGGCATGATTGGCCTGTACCTTATCACATTTCTTTATCTTGTAGATTGTAATTACGTACAAACTTTTGAACTACTTAAAAAATTCAGGTTTAAAAATATTTTTCTTTTATTTTCTTCATCATTATTTAATTAAACTGATTTTTTAAAAGTATGGTAAGGTTTACAGGATAAATGTTCAATTATTCTAGAAGACTTGCTCTACAATTGAGGCAAGTACTTTATTAATAAAAGTAGGTAATTAGTGACGATAAAAATAAATATCACGCAAAACTGAAAAATTCATTTTAATGCTAAATGTAACAAGTTGTCAAGGGAGATAAAGCAAGCACTTAATAATGTGCAAAATAGAGTCTCTCTTTATAAATAATTTATAATAATGAAAAATAAAATTTTTGCTAAACTTTGAAGACTACTGGGAAAACATTTTTGTTTGGGCATGATGGCTCATGCCTGTAATCCCAACACTCTGGGCTGCTGAGGTGGGGGGATCGCTTGAGGCCAGGAGTCTGAGACCAGCCTGGGCAACAGAACAAGATCCCCAACTCCACACACACACAAAAATTTAATGAGCTGGGACTGGTGGTGCACAGCTGTAGTCCCAGGTACTTGGGATCTGAGGCAGGAGGATCACTTGAGCCCAGTAGTTTGAGGCTGCAGTGAGTTATGATTATACCACTGTGCTCCATTCTGGGCAATGAAGCAAGACCCTATCTCTAAATAAAATGAATAAAACATTTTTTATTTTTTAAATTGTATACATAATTGTCCGTATTTAAGGGATATGTTTGATATTTTTATACATTAACCAATATGTAATTTATAAAGCAGATTATTTAGGGTATCCATCTCTTCAAACATTTATCATTTCATTGTGTTGGGAACTTCTAAATCTTCTCTTTTAGCTATTTTTAAATATACAAGAAGTTATTGTTAGCTATAGTTACACTACTGGGCTATCAAACAATATTATTTATTCCTCCCATCTAACTGTATGTTTTTACCCATCAAGCAATCCCTCTTTATCCCCTCCTCAACCCTTCCTAGCCTCTGGTAACTATCATTCTACTCTCTACTCCAATAGGTCAAATTTTTTAGCTTCCATATATGAATCGGAACATGAAATATTTGTCTGTGCCTGGTTTATTTCACTTTACATAATATTCTGCAGTTCCATATATGTTTTTGCAAATGGCTTTATTTTATTTTATTTTTTATGGAAGAAGAGTATATTTCCTTGTGTATACATATATTTTCTTCATTCATTATTCTGTTGATGAAGTTGTAGGTTAATTCCATCTCTTAGCTATTGTAAATAGTGCTTCAATAAACATGGAGATGCAGGTATTCCTGATACAGTGATTCCTTTTCCTTTGAATAAATACCCAGTAGGGGAATTATTGATTGCATGAAATCCAGTTTGCATAAAATTATTTTTAATTTTTTAAGAAACCTTCATACATTATGTTCCACAATGACTGTACTAATTTACATTCCCACCAACAATGTACTAGGGTTTTCTTTTCTCCACCTCCTTATTAGCATTTGTTATTTGTCTTTTTCATAATAATTCTAACAGGAGTGAGGTGATACCTCATTCTGGTTTTGATTTGCATTTCCTTAACGATTGATGACACTGAGCATTTTTCACGTACCTGTTGGCCATCCATAAGTTCTTTTTTTGTTGTTTTTTTTTTGTTTTGTTTTGTTTTTGTTTTTTTGAGACGGAGTCTTGCTCTGTCACCCAGACTGGAGTGCAGTGGTGCGATCTCGGCCCACTGCAAGCTCCGCCTCCTGGGTTCACGCCATTCTCCTGCCTCAGCCTCCCGAGAAGCTGGGACAACGGGCGCCCGCCACCTTGCCCGGATAATTTTTTGTATTTTCGGTAGAGATGGGGTTTCACCGTGTTGGCCAGGATGGTCTCGATCTCCTGACCTCGTGATCCACCCATCTCGGCCTCCCAAAGTCCTGGGATTACAGGCGTGAGCCACCACACCCGGACTGTAAATTCTTTTCTGAGAAATGTTTATTCAGATCCTTTGCACACTGTTTAATGCTTTTTTTTTTTTTTTTTTTTTTTTTTTTGCTGTTGCATTGTTTGAGCTCCTTATGTATTCTGGATATTAGTCTCATGTCAAATGAATAGTTTGCAAATATTTTCTGCCAATTTTTAGGTTATCTCTCCATTCCGTTGGTTGTTTGCTATACAGAAGCTTTTCATTTAATATAGTCTCATCCATTAATTTTTATTGCCTATATTTTAGCTAAAAAAATCTTTGCCTAGACCAATTTTTTAAAGTTGTCCTCTATGTTTTCTTATAGTGTTTTTTAAATTTTTGATCTTACATTTAACTCTTTAAATGATTTTGAGTTGGATTTTTTTAGATGGTGAGATATAGGGGTCTAGGTTCATTCTCCTGCGTATGGATATCCACTTTCCCCAGCAGCATTTATTGAAGAAACTGTCCTTTCCCCACTGAATGTTCTTGGCTCCTTTGTCAAAACTCAGTTGGTTGTAAATACATGGATTCATTTCTGGATTGTTTTTTCTGTTGCATTGGACTACGTGTGTGCTTTTATGCTGATACGATGCTGCTTTAGTTACTATACTTCCACAGTACTGGTCTTTGTGTCTGTTTTTATGCTAGTACCATGTTGCTTTGGTTACTATAGTTCTGTTGTATATTTTGAACTCTGATAGTGTGATGCCTCCAATTTTGTTCTTTTTGTTCATTATTACTTCAACTATTTAGAGTCTTCTGTGGTTCCATACACATTTGAGGATTGTTGTTTCTATTTGTACGATAAATGTCATTGGTATTTTAGTGGGGATTGCATTGAATCTGTAAATTATTTTAGGTAGTATGGTCATTTTAACAATATTAATTCTTCCAATACATGAGCATGAGATGTATTTTCCTCTGTGTCTTCTTCAATTTCTTTCATCAGTGCTTTTCAGTTTTTGTTTTAGAGGTCTTCCACTTGCCTGGTTGAATGTATTTTAAGGTATTTTATTTTTCTTGTCACTGTTGTAAATGAGATTTCATTTTTATTTTAAGCTAATTTGTAATTGGTATATAGAAACACTACTGATTTTTGTATATTGATTTTGTATCCTGCAAATTTACTTTTTAATGTCTCCTTTTTCATTTCTTATTTTATTTATTTGGGTCTTCTCTCTTTAACCATTTATTAGTGTATCCAGAAGTTTATCATTTTTTTATTTTCAAAAACTTTCAGATTTTTTGATCAAATATTTTATCCCTATTTTTTTAGTTGTGCTCCATTCTTTTTATTTCTTTCCTTCTACTAATTTTGTGTTAAATTGTTCTTAATTTTCTAGTTTCCTGATGTACATCTTTAGGGTGCTTAAAATCTTTCTACATTTGTATGTAGTTTTCATTCCTACAAACTTTCCTCTTACATTGTCTTTGCTGTATTCCATAGGTTTCAGTATGTTATATTTCCATTTTCTTTTTTAAATTTTCTCCTTAATGTCTTTGTTGACCCAATGGTCATTCATGAGCATGTTTTTTATTTTCCATGTATTTGTGCATTTTCAAACTTTTCTTTTCTTGATTTCTACTTTTAATCCATTGTCGTCTTACAAGATAGTTGATATAATTTTTATTTTTAAAAAAATTATTGAAACTTATTTTGTAGGCTAATATATAGTCTATCCTGAAGAATGTTGCATGTGCTGATGAGAAAATATGTATTTCATAGTTTTTAGTTGAAATGTTCTGTAACTGTCTGTTAGGACTATTTGATCTAAGATGCAATTTAAATCCATGTTTCATCTTTCATTTTCTGTCTAATTTGTTCAATGTTGAGAGTGCCATGGTGAATCCACCAACTATTATTGTATTAGAGTCTATTTCTCCCAATATATCTAATAATGTTTGCTTTATATAGCAGAGTGCTGCAATGTTGAGTCCATATATACCTAGAATTGTTACATCTTCTTGCTGAATAGATATTTTTATCATAACATAATGACCTTGTCTATTTTTAGAGTTTTTTTATTTAAAGTCTATTATATCTAAGTATAGCTACTCCTGCTCACTTTTAGGTTCCATTTGCAAGGGATGTTTTTTCATCTCTTCATGTTTATATGTGTCTTTACAGGTAAAGTGGGTTTCTTGTAGGCCGTATTCACAGTATTTTTCTATTCAGCCAGTCTGTATATTTTAATTGGGAAACTTAATGTGTTTGCATTCCATATTATTAATAGGGACGAACATATTCCTGTCATTTTGTTAGCTGTTTCCTGGTTGTTTTGTATATCATTCGTTCCTTTCTTCCTCTCTTATTGTTTATCATTGCAGTTTAGTGGTTCACTGTAGTGATAATGTTTAACTCCGTTCTCCTTCCTATTTGTGTATCTGCTCTATGAGTGAATTTTATACTCAAGTGTATTTTCAGGATGGTATTAATAGTTATCATCTTTTCACTTCCAAATGTAGGACTCTCTTACCCATTTCCTGTAGAGTCAATGTAGTGGTGAGGAATTCTCTCTGTTTTTGCTTAAGAACACTTTAATTCTCCTTTAGTTTTAAGGGTAGCTTTGCTGTGAATAATATTCTTGGCTGACAGTTTTTATCCTTTTAATACTTTGAATATATCACCCCATTCTCTCATGCTCTGTATGGTTTCTGTTGACAATTATGTTGTTAGTCTTACGAGAATTCCTGAGGGTCGTGTGTAACTTGACACTTTTGCTGTTTTTAGAATTATCTCTTTGACTTTGGCTTTTGAAAGTTCGACCATAATGTGCTTTGAAGAAGACATTTTTGCATTGAATCTATTTGATAACGCTTGAACATCCTGTATTTAGATGGTTATATCTCTTACAAGAGTGGGGAAGTTTTCTGGTATTTTTTTGTTAGATTTTCTGTGACTTCATTCATATCTTCTGTAACTCTCAAAAGTCAAATATTAATTCACTGTATAGAGTCCTGTACGTCATGTAGTCCTTATTTATTCTCTTTTATTCTTTATTTTTTTTTGTCTGATTGGTTTATTCCAAAAAAAAAAAACCTGTCTTCAGGTTCAGACATTCTCTTTTCTGCTTGATCTAGTTTACTATTGAAGTTCTCAATTCTATTTTTTATTTCCTGCATTGAATTATTCAGTTCCAAGATTTTTGTTTAGTTCTTTTTCATGACAACTATCACTGAATTTCTCATTCAGATCATGAATTGTTTTCCTATTTTTTTTTTTTTTTTGGTAATATTCATCTGTGTTTACTTGTATCCATTTGACTTTCTTTAATATCATTATTTTGAACTTTCACTTATTTTACGGATTTCATTTCTACTTGGATCTGTTATTGAAAAATTATTGTGTTCCTGTTTTGTTTCTTTGCTTTTATACTTTTCCTGTTTCCTTACATATCTGCACATTTACTTTTCTTGTTTCCTTACACTGATATCTGCACATTTCTTACAATTTTATGGATTGACTTTCATAGGAAATATACTTTTCTATAGCTGTATCTATGTTGTTGGTTGGGCAGGGTGCTTTGGCTTTGATTTTAGGTGGGTGCAGTACAATAGTCTTTGTATGATTTGTTTGGCTGTGATCAGTTTAGTGGTATCTGAGTTTCTCAGTAGCACGGGCTGCAGTTTTTAATGGAGGTTGTGGCAAGGCTTTGCTGTGGATGCTAGGTGAACTAGAGAAAGCAGAAGAGAGAATATCTGAACTTAAACACAGGTCTTCTGAAATAACTAAACCAGACCAAAACAAAAACAACAACAAAAGAAGATTAAAAATGAGGTAAGTCTATGTGACATATAACACATCATACTTTGACCAACTATTTGAATTTTGAGAGATTCAGAAGAAGAGACGGGCAAAGTCATTGAAAACCTATTTAACAAAGTAACAGGGGCTATGGCAGGCAGGCGTATTAGTCCTCAGGCTCTCCGGTGACTTAAGTGGGCTCTGTTGGTGGAAAATCTGGGCAGGCCAATCCTTGGGCCTCTGGACAGCTTGCTCAAGTGTCACTAGTGACAACGATGGACTGTGTGGAAGGGCAGGTCCTTGAACTCCTGGGAAGTGTGCATAGCAGTGGCAGTGGCAGTAGCATCAGCAGGTCAACCTGCTGGCCCCTGAGCAACATGTGTGGGGTGCCACTGGTGGCAGTGGCAAGCTGGGTAGTCCAATCCCCAGGCTCCTAGGTCATACATGTAGGTGGATAATGGTGGTGGCAGTAGCTGTAGATTGAGAAAACTGTCCTCCAGGTTCCAGGGAGGCATGGGTGGGCATTGACAGCAGGTAGGGTGGGTTATGGTGCACACAGGTGCAATGGGCAGGGTGGGCCTGTGTTCGGGCTCCCAGTAGCCACACATGGGCAACAGCTACCAAGAAAACCTTTTGTTTTATGTTTAGCAACAGGCATTACTATTTGCTAACAGGGTATGTCACAATAAGATAATACAAACAAGAGTTTTATCAATTAAATGAACATTTATTCACTTTCAAAATTAATTTTACTTTTAAATTGTGCAACACATTTTTGCTATAAAATGACAATTCAATTTATATATGAGAAATTATATGAATTCAGACACTCAGAAATTATAAATATAAAAATATTTATTTTTCCTTTTGAAAGTGTGTATACTGTATGACCACTCCTTATAGTTGTATTTTTCAGTATTAGTAAGAAAGAACATTCTGAGAAAATAAAAAATAAACAAGTTGATCAGGACACTTGATAAAGGAATTGGTAGTAATAAATATGTTCTTACCACTAACAAACATAGGGTACACACTAACAAGCCTGTTAACCTAAATAGGTTATACTGACATACTATTAGAACCTTTAGTAATTGTAATACTCTCAAATCCCAATTCTCATCTAGCTTTTATATATATAAAGTAGGTAGAAGAAATATGTTTCTGGAACCCAAGAACACTATGTCAGCCTTAGTAAGAATTCAGAGTCTTTAGTGTACTCTTTATAACTGAAAAAAAAAAAAGTCCAGGTAAAGAAAATGAGACTACGTTAGTAGTAGCTGGGAAAACAGAAGAACAGATAATGTAAGAGAGAGATTCCTGGAGACTTGCAACATTTGGAGAATGTACAAGATAAATATATAAACATAAAAGATGCAGAAGACACTGGCTAGAGAATGTAACCAGAATAAACTTGATAAATTCTCACAATGTCTTTTAGTTTGCACTGATCTTTTAGTAATAACATATTAAGACTTGTATGCCTTACCCACACAAATAACCTAAGTGGCATTTTAGGCACTACTGCAAGTCTAATAGAAAGGATTACTGTATGGAAGCAGAAATAACTTTCAACATCATTCAAAGTGTACCACATGAGCAATGATAGAGCCCACTTTTCTCCTCAATTGCTTCAAATAAAAACAATCTATGTGGTCCTTTGTGATATGAAAATTATTTTACAAATTTAAGTTGTCATCTCTGCATCTATGAAGGTATGCATAGGAAAACAAACTTGAAATGCCTTGGAAGAGTACAGAGAGTTAGAAAATGATTTATTGTTTATATCCAGTTTAAGCTTATTTTGTAACTGCATATTTGCTCAGAAGTGTTTGGGAAGTTTTATTCTCTTCTATCATGTTTTTTTAAAAAAACTCTGTCCAGATAAATATATAGGGTTTACATTAAAAACAGATGAAATTTTTTTCATAATCCTTAATGGATTAAGTTGAGTTTGAAGTATTGATCTGCAGGAGAATCTATTGAATAGCTTAAGGGAAGGTGGTCAGAATTATCTAGTTAGAAATAGAAGACATTGGACTAGTTGTACAGTTTGACCAGACTTTGGGCAGGAAAAGAGGTAGAGAAAGAGAAACAGTATACAGACTGTAGAATAGTAGTAGAATAGTAGTAGTTGACTAAGTAACAAATAGCTCTCTGAGAAAATAGAGTTAAATGTCTCCATCTTGTCCTTGCAAAAAGACTTCCACTGTAAAGCACAGAGTTACAATGAGAAAATACAGTTCAAATGACTCTGATTATGTCCATCTTGTGGGAAGATCTGGGGAATCTGGTAGGAATGTGATTGTGCCTCAGGCACAGGTAGCTTTGAGCCGGCTGTGCTCCAGAGCAGTCTACTCCAAGTGCAGACTCTACGATTATGCATCACTGTGATGAGCATCACTCAGGAGACTGCTAGTACCATAGAATTCCAGGCCCCACCTTGACCTCCTGAATCAAGATCCTCAATGTAACAAGATCTCAGGAAGATCTGTATGCGCATTATAGTATGAGAAGCACTGTTCTAGAGAGTATATGCAACTGCTGACTAATTGCTTCTCCCACTGACACTCGTCAATTCAGCATGAGCAATACATCCTATAGTTACTTATATCTGTTGTCTCACCTGTTCTCTCCCTTGGCATTAATGCCTGTGAGCCAACCAAGAACAGAGAGAGGCATAAGCTCCCTAGGCTGGTGTCCTGAGAATTGGCTGGTTCCCAACAATTTAAGCACATGATACCTACAGGTGATTCTCTCTGCTCTTTCATCACCTTGAGGGGTGATGCAATAAGACCTTAACAGAATATACTTCTTAACTTTATTAGGTGATATAAAAATGTCTAACTAAGCATTTCCTAACGAAATACCACAGGCTTACGCAAATGAAAATGTTTCATTTTTGGTAGAAAATAACGTCTAACGGAGCATTTTCTTTAGAGATCAAGAAATATGTTATTAATATATTTATATGAACCACATGAATAAATATGTTAGTATATTAATTAGATAGTGCTTCTTGGCTCTAAATAGAAATATTATCCTATTAATGTTTAATGCTCAGTGAATGAAAATAATTCACAACCAAGCTGTTTAATGTCTAATTTTCTGCTTGCAAGTCTTAAGTAAGTTTTTACATGTTATAGTAAAAGATCTTGTCAGAACTTCTTATTTCCTGGGGAGCTAGCAAATGATAATAAATGCACTTACAAAAAAGTTTCAAACTCTAGTAATTGTCTTTAATAAATTGTCTTTCTGCTCCCTCTTAGTCTATTCACCATACTCATTAAAGAGAGGCTTCCATATTGAGAGCCCAGAAATCAATCTAAGTACATTCTCCATAATCAATTGCACCCAATGGGATATTCTTCATGTAATGAATACTTACATGGATTGTATCATAATGGCATTGGGGCCCATTATTTAACAGCCTTTCCTCTTTTGAAGAAATAGTGGCCTGGAAATTTTCCAGTAGAGAGAGATTTTCAGAATAATGCATTTTCATTGAAATTCTGTGCTTTATGTAAAGTTAGAAATGAAAAAACATAAATCATTTTCTACTAACCTAAAAATGCAGTAAGAATGGAGGTTTTATTAAACATAGGTACTCTGCAGATAAAAATGTATTATGTCAACTGTAAAATGAGAATTATGAAAATTAAAACAAATAGCTTTTATTCACTTGAGAGAACACCCCCTTTTTAAAGTCTAAAAGGTAGATAGTTGTTAGCTAATTCAGAAATCACAATGTTTTAAATGTAAAAATGAAAAAAAGTTACTTTCATTGTAGTTACTAAAAAGCAAGGGTTTGATCTAAAATTATTTTTGAATATGTTTACATAAACTAATTACTAAATATTTCAGAAGTGACTTTCCAGATTAATATAGTTCTTTGAAGATAATTTAAACCAATACCACAGTTATGAATAATTAATATAAACATTAATTGAAAATTTAAAAATTATATTTATAAGCAACAAAATAGCTGATGAGTCATAAAATGTATTTCTCAGTATTATAATAACAAATTACCATTTTTTTACAAATGGAAGTGATGGGACTAAATAAGAAATTGTATACGCTAAACAGATGTTCTTATACTGATAACTTTCTATTGTTAGAGTTGCTGAATTGCTTCCTACAAACTCGCATAAACGTAAATAATTTTAAAAAGAATATTTTCCAATTATGATAAACAATACTTCTAGAAAGTCCTATGTAAATACATATAGTACAGTCATTGAAACTTGTAGTTCTAGATATTAATAACTAATGAAGAAGAGCTAAGAACATCTTGACTGAAAATTTCCAAGATTAGCTCAGACAAGGCTCCTATGAAATACTGCTGAAATATAAAATTTAAATAGCCCTTTGTAGCATTCTGCAGAACAGACTAGCTACCACAGCAATAACATTGCATGAAAATCAGTGATGCTAAATATTAATGTTACTGGAAACAATCTAGACAATTCAATGAGATCATATGCAGACTAGGAGCAAGTGTATCTTTATCTTAAGTCCATTTAAGTTTCTCCTCACTTTTGTGACAGACTCTGATGAAAGCAAGGGGAACAATGAAAAGGTTGCAATCACCTGAACCAGAAGAAGCAGGCATCTGGTCCTACCTCATTCCTAAGCTTTAGCCTCTACAATGACTAAAACAATTTTATTTTATTTTTTTTTTCAGAACTTTTTTTTTTATTATACTTTAAGTTCTAGGGTACATGTGCATGACGTGCAGGTTTGTTACATATTTATACTTATGCCATGTTGGTGTGCTGCACCCATCAACTCGTCAGCACCCATCAATTCATCATTTATATCATGTATAACTCCCCAATGCAATCCCTCCCTCCTCCCCGCTCCCCATGATAGGCCCCAGTATGTGATGTTCCCCTTCCTGAGTCCAAGTGATCTCATTGTTCAGTTCCCACCTATGAGTGAGAACATGCGGTGTTTGGTTTTCTCTTCTTGTGATAGTTTGCTAAGAATGATGGTTTCCAGCTGCATCCATGTCCCTACAAAGGACGCAAACTCATCCTTTTTTATGGCTGCATAGTATTCCATGGTGTATATGTGCCACATTTTCTTAATCCAGTCTGTCACAGATGGACATTTGGGTTGATTCCAAGTCTTTGCTATTGTGAATAGTGCCGCAATAAACATACGTGTGCATGTGTCTTTGTAGTAGAATAATTTATAATCCTTTGGGTATATACCCAGTAATGGGATGGCTGGGTCATATGGTACATGATTATCTCAATAGATGCAGAAAAGGCCTTTGACAAAATACAACAGCCCTTTATGCTAAAAACGCTCAATAAATTCGGTATTGATGGAATGTACCTCAAAATAATAAGAGCTATTTATGACAAACCCACAGCTAATATCATACTGAATGGGCAAAAACTGGAAAAATTCCCTTTGATAACTGGCACAAGACAGGGATGCCCTCTCTCACCACTCCTATTCAACATAGTGTTGGAAGTTCTGGCTAGGGCAATCAGGCAAGAGAAAGAAATCAAGGGTATCCAGTTAGGAAAAGAAGAAGTCAAATTGTCCCTGTTTGCAGATGACATGATTGTATATTTAGAAAACCCCATCGTCTCAGCCCAAAATCTCCTTAAACTGATAAGCAACTTCAGCAAAGTCTCAGGATTCAAAATTAATGTGCAAAAATCACAAGCATTCTTATACACCAGTAACAGACAAGCAGAGAGCCAAATCATGAATGAACTTCCATTCACAATTGCTTCAAAGAGAATAAAATACCTAGGACTAAAACAATTTTAAATCCAATGTGGCACGTTTCTGGACAATTCTCTAAAATTACTGATAACTTAAAGCAGGACAAATTTAAGAAATTAGAGCCCAACATCATGGAACACATTATCAACTTACTGTTGTTTCTATTCTTACTCATCGGACTGTTTAGATAATTGATTGGGCTTCTAATTTGCTCTAGATTTTGTTGATCCTATATCCCAGTTTTTAAAATTCGACTCTCATTTTTTGACTGTTTCTGAAACCTTCAGTCTCTACATTGGAAATGGCTTAATTCCCAGACTCTAGGATTGGAGTATTTCCCTATCCTTACCCAACTTGTTAATTTCCAAGGGACTGGAGCCTGTGCTTGAATCCCAGTCCAGTGGCAGAGATTTTGCTACTTGATTTTTCCCTTAAACTCATACATACTTCTGACTCTTGAATTTCTCATTTCTATGGTCTGACTCTTGGACCTGCTAGCATAATCTGTCTGTGAAGTCTACCACCCCTTAGGTACTTTTATGCCCTTTGAATATCATGCCAGACTAAATTATCTCCTATGAAATTGGTTATTTTCTCCAGTAAATATAATTTAGATGCTGGGTTATCATACCGTCCCTTCCTAGTTTATGAAATTATGTAATGAAATTATGTCAGAGGCAGGAAGTCCCGGCACAGATTGAATTCCATTCCGTAGGAATATAAAGAAAGACAGATGCTTGAGAAATTTTAAAGATCTCCTAGAAGATTAAGAAGATCCTCTCAATCCTCTGACAAACTAAAAATGGCTTAACCTGGACATGAAAATGTGCTATTGAGATATGTTATTTCAGGGATCATGATTGACTGCTATACACTGCATCTACCCTACCTCTGTGCCGTAGCCCCACTTCCTGTAGGATGCTTCCAGTCAATAACTAAGGTTAGCAGGTATATTAAGGCAGGACCATTCCTATGAGCAACTTTGCCCTGAGTGTTATTCAACCAACCTGGTAAGACTTTTCTTAAAATGGTGCTGCAATCCAAGATGCCTCCTCCTCAATCCTCTTTTCTACCTTATCTGCTCCACAGGGGTTAGTTCTAAATTGCAGTCTTATGCTTTCCCCTCCTCTAATTTCTCTCATTTATCCTTACATACAATTTCCCCAGAACGTCACCTGCACAGTTATTTTTGTCTGGTGTCTGCTGCTCAGAGGACCCAAACTAACTGAAGCATGGCAGTGATAACAGCAGCATTTAGCAAACACATTTTATAAAATTTCTTGTTATTTAATTACATATTTCTTATCTGCTCTTTATAAGTCTAAACAAAATAAGAAATTTTATATTTAGTATTTTATGTTTGCTGTTGTGAAATTTTGTTTCTGGTGACATAAAATAAGTCATTAATTTATACTAAAGCACTTATCTGATTGGATTCTAATGGGACTACAGATGATCATTGACTTAAACAATGGTTCAGCTTACAGTTTTTCAAGTTTACAATAGATTTATCAACATGTAGCAACTGTATACATTTAAAACTAGTCAGGATTTAAAATAAATATATTAATTTTCATGAAATTATGCTTGGTTTTAAGTCACTATATGTTTTAAAGCAATGAAATGAAGACTGCACTTAAAATCTTGCTAATTCACATAACAACATTCTACTGTATATTCATGGCTATAAATAAATATTCTATAATTAAAGGAATGCTCTCCCCTAATTAAAAATAGCAACATTTTATCATAAATCAGAGATTAAGGTCCCAACTAAAGAATCAGGAAAACATTCAAATAGTTCAATTATGATATGCAGTTGTACTTATTTGCATAAAAATTAACACAAGGAAAATATTAAAAATTTCTCTGAGCTATGGAATTAGTAAGCATTCTAAATTTACAGTGTTTGAAAATACTTCCCAACAATATATTAAATACAAGTTAAGTAGAAGTGATGAGATTTCAATTGGAATTAAACTATGGAAAACAGCTGCAGAATTATCTGTAATTTTTTCTAAATATTTAGAAAAGAACGTAAACAGTAACATAATGATTTGCTCTTTGACACTATCTTTAAATGTCCATCTCATACAATTAAGCAGTAGAAAATATTATTATGTACAGTATCAATGTTGGTGTTATTACTTCTACTTTTTATTGCTGAGGAAACAAGACAGGTATATGTTTGGTGTTTTCTTAAGCCACAAAATTTAATCTTTAAATTCCTAATCAGAGAAGAGAATGTTAAAATTTAATTCAGAAGAACTTTGTAAAAATAAGATCTTTTGAAAGCCAACTCAGAAATCAACATAACTTACCATTCTCCCACATTGTGAATTCAAAGTAGTTTTCTCTTCCTTATAGAGAAAATAGTAAAGAATGTTTTTGACTTTTCTTCTATTTTCTTATACGTGACTCCTACAGACTCTCATATTTATAGGATGGACGTTTTTCTGAGGAAAATTTCCTGCTTTTAGCTCTCTCCCTAAACCAGAAAATACTTTGTTTTCATTATGGTCTGACTTTCTTATTTGTATGTTATTCTATAATATTCTTTCATGTGTGGTTTATCTCATCTGTGCCTTTGATTTTCTACTATCTACATTTGAGACATAATAAAATGTCTTTAATTCATAATATATTTTTTATCAGCAGTGTGCATAATAATTAAGGCTGCTGAAAGATAGATTTTTTAATTAATGTCTGTCAGTGTGATAAATTCCCGTAAACAAACTCTACCTCTAGAAGGAATATTTATGCAAGCCTATAATGTTCCCCAAAACATAGAAATCCCCATCTTTTTAACATATTGTAATCACATTCATCAACAAGGTACAACAGTCTTTAGTTAAAAAATAAATGAGATAAAATAGAGAGAAAAAAACTAAAAGCATTGACAAGTGTAAAAGACTAATGTAAAGAAATTAATCTTTCACAAATTTGTGTTCACTCAATTACTCTGAGCATGTTGTAATCAATTCTAAAGGTCTATGCTATAACGAAATGACAATTTGTTTCTAAGTCATTACTCAGGGGTTTACGAATTAAAAATGTCCTTAATTTTATTTTAATGAGACATAAAATTATAAGTTCCCTGTCCTCTTAGGTGGTGAACTTAGAACAATAGTTAAATGTTATTTCCACACTAGACCTAAATACTAAATGGGTGGCTCGAGATTTGTGATCCCCAGAGAAGCAAAGCAAGAGAAGTAGAGAATCACTTGATACGTGCCACCTGGAATTTGAAGGACACAGGATCTAAAGTCCAACACTTTCCTTTTGAAAAACATATAAAAGTACATGGCTGACTGGATCTGCAAAACTCAGAGAAATGCTTGGGATGGGGGCAGCCCCCATTCCAAAGACTTAGTCAAAGAAGTTTATCCTGTGGGTACAGAGACACCAAGAAAAGCAGCTGAACTTGAAACGTCTTTCAAAGATTGGGGTCAAGGGATATATGTGTGAAAGCAGAGTGAATCCAATCACAAAAGGCTATGGGAGGTATAGCAAAAGAACTCAAGAAAGTCTCTTTAATAATCATTTAAGGATGGATAAGGGAAATTAAAACTCCACATATGTAAATAAAGTTCAAATTTCATTGTGAGAAATTAGTTTCACAATTAGAGGAAGTTAATACTACAGTTTTCTTCTTCCTTATAGGTTTATAATGTGCTATTGAGGAGAATTATTGCTTTGAGGGTAAGACTGTATATGTTTGTGGGTGTGGTATGCACACATTTGATATAACAGTCACGAGATGGATACTGGGAAAAATAAAGAGGCATGTGTGCTACTCACAGAGCTGGGGAAATGTTGTAAAATGAATGAGACTACTAGGGTTCATGTCCACCACTGGTTCCATTGGACTTGGACTAACAAAGAACACCATAAAACACCTGTTGTATGGCTTTATTATTCTAAAGTAGCTAACTTATTTTGAAGACAATTTGTTTAGGATGGGAGTAGATATCCCTTTATTTGATCAACAAGTATTTACTGGGGACCTATTATGTTTAAGGCAAAACTAAAATATAGATGAAGATAACTGCTCTCATACGGTTACATTCTATTCTGAGAGATACAGCTGTTGTCATGCTGTGAAGAAAAACGACAGGCAAAAGGGATATAAACAATAATATTTTCACAATAAAAGCAGATGCTATTTTCAATAAGATGGACAGAAAAAGTCGCCCAGGTAAAGCGGCAAGTTAACACTAACAATATTCAAATATTTAGCAACTTCTGAGGCATACTCAATTTACTATATAGATAGATGCCTAATTAATTATGAAGACTGCTGCTAACAGGCTTTACTGAATTTCAGCCCTGCATAAGAATTGTTTAACAAATGTGAGAGTGATCCCTGTAGATGTCTAGGGGCATGAGTCAGACAGGCATAGGAAACAGTAAATGCATAGATCTCAGGGATGTTCCTGGCTTGGTAAGTGTGAAGACTAGCAAGAACATAAACTTGGTGGAACCTGAGTGGGAAGGGGTAAAAGTAAGAGATGAGAAGGTCACAGAGATAGCTGGGGGTCAGATCATACAGGACTAATAGGCCAAGCATGTAAGAGCTTTGGATTTTTTTTCTGAAAATAGTGTCCAAAGGACTACAATTATATTTTTAAGGAATCATCCTAAAATTATGTGGTGAAAATAACTTTATGAAGACAAGAGAAAAGAAGAAAAAAGAAATGTGGAATTATTATAAATTATTGAATTGAGAAATTATAGTAATGCAGAGCAGGATACAAGCAGGAGTTGTTGAGACACAATTGGTTTTAATGTATGTTTAAGGCTAGAATATGTCATAGAAAAACATTTGATAAAACTATAGCCTTTTGTTAACCCCCCCCCCGAAAAAAATCAGGGTTAATTCTTCTGGTGAGTAATAAACAACTCTCCATGAGAATGCAGATTTTGATCAATAGGAGTTTTATTACTTGGCACAGGTAAGGAGGACACTGGGAGTATTATCTAAAGTGGTATCTCCTGGAGGGAAATGGACAGGAGGGTTTTATGGGCAATGGAGAGGGGAGAGGATGCATCATTGCATGCAGGGGAGGCATCCTAGTGGTGCAGACTCAGTGAGTCATTATGCCAGCACACAAGTTGCATGTTATAGTAATGAAGCCATAACTCTCACGCAGGAGGGGAGACTTTTGTATGCTTATGAGGAAAATTCATTGGGGTCTATCTATTTTGCTGAGGTCTGTCAGAAGCTAGTTCCAACCAACTAGGTAACTGCATTTCACACAGAGTGTGGAAAAAACAGGCTGCAGGACAGGAGGCTGTGAAACAGGCTGATTGCTGAAGTTGATTAAATTCCTATAATCCCTGGAGAATCTCCTGCTCTGTTTACACCATGATTACTTGGAAGTCAGACCATGTGCTTTGAGCATATATAGTTCTGAGGGAAGATGGTGGAAAAGGTCAGGTTATTAGTGTGGGTTGACAAAAATGGAAATAGTAAAAATTCACTTTTAGGACCAATTACTGTTAACTATGACCACAATAATGCTGCTGCCTAACAAGCCATCTGCAAACCCTCAAGAAGTGTTTATTAATGAAACATCTGTAAGTCAGCTGGTGGGCAGGTGGGGAGTCTTTCAAATATTCATAAACAGCTAGTGTGTCAGGAGGAGGCTTCCTAGGCTGAAGTGACCTCTGCTGGGCGACTCAGCTTGGCTCTGCGTGGACTCTCCCTCTGAGTTCCAAGGAGAAGACAGAAAAGTACAAGAACTTTTAAAAAAGTCTTTCTTTGTACTATGTTTACTAACTCCTCATTGGCCAAAGCAAGACACATGATACAAGGCTAGAGTCAAAGGGGAGGAGACTGAAAAATTAAAAGGCAATGAGAATATAGAGAGCCAGATTAGAGGCATTAACAAAAACAACCTTTAAAGTGCCTTGTGAGCTGCAAAAATCATGAGTGTTGCTCAAATTGTTTCTCAAAGGTCAATTAAGACTCCAGAGCCAACAATAAAAGGTTTGGGGCTAAGACCTCATCTTCCCAATATGCCATTAGAAATGGCTTCAAGGTAGCTGTGTCAGGGGTCCCCCAGACCACTCCCAGGCTCAAGAATTGGCTAGAAGAACTCACATGACTCATATGCACTCACATGACTGTTATACTCATGGTTATAGTTTATCGTAGCAAAATGATACAGATTAAAATGAGCAAAGGGAAAACTGCAGAGTAAAGTCCAGGGGAAACCAGATCAAGTTTTCAAGTGTCCTCTCCCAGTGGAGTTGCATAAATAAACTTAATTTTCTCAGTAATGATGAGTGATGAGTGGCAGTCCAAGCAAAGTGTTGTCAGCTGGGGTAGATTACTTGAGCCTTGGTGTCTACAGTTTTTACTGAGAGTCACATAGTCATTGCAGCACTTGTGATTGACTTCATTTACTCAGAGTAAAAACAGGAACTCATTATATATTACATTGTAGATGTAAACTATCTGATCAAACTGGCACCATATGGCCCAAGGCCACAGGCATACAAAAGCAGGTGCTCATTATAAATAACATTGTTAGCATAAATGATCTGATAAAATTGGAACAGTGTTGCCGCAAATCTCAGGCATATAAAAATACTCCTATCAGGCATGACATTCGAAAGACACAGAGCTTACTTCCTAAGAGCTGGACAGTCCTCACAAAACCTTTCTTGGGAAGGTACAGAGTGTGCACAACCAAGGCCTGCTAAGTTAACATTTTCTAGCACAGTAGTCAACAATAAAATAAGGCCAACTGGGATAGGTCAAGCTGAAAAGCCCATAAACAAAGCAAGATAATGATCCATAAAAATACTTGTAGCCCAGAAGACTATTATTTGAGAGAATTGCTTTAATTAATTAATTAATTAATCAAACACAAGCTTGTTTGCTAAAATCCTTTAATTTGCTGCTTTTCAATATCTTTCCCTGATGAATGACTCAAATATATACTATAAGTAAATGTCATTGTACTTTATGTCATTCATTGTAGTGTTTGACTCTTTGGTATAACAGTTTAGTGTTCACTGTAAATAATAATATCTAAAATAAATCTATCAGATAGTTTCCCATATATCCCATATGAAAACACACCACACACACACACATATGCATATATATATAATATATTATATATATATATATAGTTTACTGGAAGATATTAAGGAAACCTAAATAAATCAAGAGATATCTCTTGTTTATGAGTAGAAAGATGAATAGAATAAAGATGTCAATTTCTGCCCATTGACACATAAATACTTTGTAACTCCAAACAAGAGGCTAACATCAATTGAACAGCTTTAGTAAGATATAATTTACATGTAATAACTGCATACATTTAAAATATCCAACTTGATATTTGACAAATATTTATACACATGAAACTATCACTGAAATATTGATGATGCATATTTGCATTACACCCAGAAGTTTTCTTATGTCCCTTCCTAATCCATATCTCTTCAATCTGTCTCCCTCCAAACAAAGACTGGTTTACTTTTTACGCTATCAATTAGTATGCATTTTTTACAAATTTATGTGTTTTACAATTTTATAAGTGTCTACACAGTATGATTTCAATCAAACTCTTTTTCTAGTTTATTTTACTCACAATTACCTCAAGATCCATCCATGTTTTGCACGTGTTAATTGTTTTTTTAATGATTCCGTAATAGTCCATTTTATGGGTTTACCACAAATTGTTCATCTATTACTTCCTGGTGGACACTTTTTTAAAATTCCAGGTTTGGGGCCATTACAAATAAAGCTACTGTAACCTTTGGGTACAGGTCTTTATGTGGACATGTACTTTCTATCTCTTAGGTAAATGTCTAGGATTGTTTTGCTGGGCTATACAGTAGGAATATGTATAACATTTTAAGAGGATGCAAAAATTTTTTAAATGATTATATAATTTTATATTCCTATCACCAGTGCATAATAGTTCTAGTAGCATCTCATCGTAATCAACACTTGCTTTGATAAGACTTTTTAAACTTAACCATGCTAATAGATACAAAGTTATAACAAATTATAGTTTTAACTTATATTTCTTTAAAGATTATTGATGCTGAACATCTTTCCACGTATCTTTTTTGGTTAAATGTCTGAGTCTTTTTTATTTTAATTTTAATTTTAAGTTCTGGGGTACATGTGCCGGATGTGCAGGTTTGTTACATAGGTAAACGTGTGCTATGGTGATTTGCTGCACCTATCAACCCATGACCTATGTATTAAGCCCAGCATCCATAAGATATTTTTTCTATTGCTCTCCTTCCCACCACCTCACACTCCAACAGGCCTCAGTGTGTGTTGTTCCCCTCCCTGTGTCCAAGTGTTCTCATTATTCAGTTTCCACTTATAAGTGAGAACATGTGGTATTTGGCTTTCTGTTCCTGTGTTAGTTTGCTGAGGATAATGGCTTTCAGTTTCATCCATGTCCCTGCAAAGGGCATGAACTCATTCCTCTTTATGGCTGCATAGTATTTCATGGTGTGTATGCACCACATTTTCTTTTTTTTTTTTTTGAGGCGGAGTCTCGCTCTGTCGCCCGGACTGGAGTGCAGTGGCCGGATCTCAGCTCACTGCAAGCTCCGTCTCCCAGGTTTACGCCATTCTCCTGCCTCAGCCTCCTGAGTAGCTGGGACTACAGGCGCCCGCCACCTCGCCCGGCTAGTTTTTGTATTTTTAGTAGAGACGAGGTTTCACCGTGTTAGCCAGGATGGTCTCGATCTCCTGACCTCGTGATCCGCCCGTCTCGGCCTCCCAAAGTGCTGGGATTACAGGCTTGAGCCACCGCGCCTGGCCTACCACATTTTCTTTATCCAGTCTATCATTGATGGGCATTTGGGTTGATTCCATGTATTTGCTATTGTGACTAGTGCTGCAGTGAACATACATATGCATGTATCTTTGTAATAGAATGATTTATATTCATTTGGGTATATACCCAGTAATGGGATTGCTGGGTCAAATGGTATTTCTGGTTCTAGATCTTTGAGGAATCGAAACACCATCTTCCACGATGGTTGAACTAATTTACATTCTCACCAATGAAGTAAAAGCATTCCTATTTCTCCACAACTTCACCAGCATCTGTTGTTTCTTGACTTTTTAATAATCATCATTCTAACTGGCATGAGATACTCTCTCGTTGTGGTTTTGATTTGCATTTCTCTAATGATCAGTCATGTTGAGCTTTTTTTTTTCATTTTTGCTGCTTGCATGAATGTTTTCTTTTGAGAAGTATCTATTCATATCCTTTGCCCATGTTTAAATGGGGTTGTCTTTTTCTTGTAAATTTGTTTAAGTTCTTGGTAGATTCTGGGTATTAAACCTTTGTCAGACGGATAGATTGCAAAATTTTTATCCCACTCTAGGTTGCTTGTTCACTCTATTGATAGCTTCCTTTGCTATGCAGAAGCTCTTTAGTTTAATTAGATCCATTTTTCAATTACTGCTTGTTGTGATTGATTTTGGAGATTTTTGTCATGAAATCTTTTCCTGTGCCTATGTCCTGAATGATATTGACTAGATTTTCTTCTAGGGTTTTTATTGTTTTGGGTTTTACATTGACGTCTTTAATCCATCTTGAGTAAAATTTTGTATAAGGTATAAGTAAAGGTCCAGTTTCAATTTTCTGCATATGGCTAGCCAGTTCTCCCAGCACCATTTATTAAATAGGGAATCCTTTCCCCATTGCTTGTTTTTGTCACGTTTGTTGAAGATCAGACAGTTGTAGTTGTGTGGACTTATTTCTGGGACATCTATTTTGTTCCATTGGTCTATGTGTCTGGTTTTGTATCAGTACTATGCTGTTTTGGTTAGTGTAGCCTTGTAGTATAGTTTGAAATCTGTTTTGTGTCCTTATTCTTGAGTTGTAGGAGTACTTTTTTATATTCTAAATAAAACTTATTGGTTATATGTTGCAAATATTTTGTCTCGGTGTATGTCTTGCCTTTTATATTCTTAACAGTGTCTTTTGAAGAGCAAATATTTAAAATTTTGGTAAAGTCCAGTTTATTGATTATTTTCTTTTATATTTCTTGTTGTTTGTTTCTTTTTAATAAATATTTGTCTGTAAAGCACGATGGCTCACGCCTCTAATCTCAGCACTTTGGGAGGCCAAGGAGGGTGATAGTTTGAGGTCAGGAGTTCGAGACCAGTCTGGGCAACATGGTGAAATCCCGTCTCTACTAAAAATACAAAAATCAGCTGGATGGTAGGGGCATTCACCTGTAATCGTAGCTACTAGGGAGGCTGAGGTAGGAGAATCCCTTGAGCCTTGGAGGCAGAGGTTGCAGTGAGCCAAGATCGGGCCACTACACTCCAGTCTGGGTGAGAGAGTGAGACCCTGTCTCAAAAAGAAAAAAAAAAAAAATTGTCATACCAGAAGTCACCAACGTATTCTTCTGTTTTCTTCTGGAAGTTTGTAAATTTTACATTTGGGTCTATACCAATGTCAAGTTAATTTTTGTTTGTGGTTTAAGACAAAAGTTAAAGCTTTCTTGGTTTTGGTTTTAATGACTATCATTGTTTCAGCATCATTAGTTTAGAGATTTCATTTTCTGTATAAAATCACCCTGGAAACCTTTGTTAAAAATTTGTTGGCCATATATCTGTAGGTCTCTTTGTGTACTCTATTCTGTTTCATTAATCTAATCATCTGCTTGCATATCAATTTTATGTTGTCCTGACTACTGTTGATTTATTCTAAGCCTTGAAGACCAGTAGAATAAATCTCAAACTTTATTATTATATCTCAAACTTTCTGGCTATTTTAGATGCTTTGCATTTCCATGTAAATTATAGAGTCATCTTGTTAATTTTTATAAGAAAATTCTGCTTGGATTTTTTTTGGGATTATGCTGACTCTTCACATGAATTTGGGAAGAATGTATTGAATATATGTATATATATTTAGGTAGTATTTAACTTCTCTCAACAATTCTGTTGTAGAATTTGGTGTATCAGTGTTGAACATCTTTCATTCAAATTTGTCCCTAAATATTTTGTAACTTTATATTAGTGTAATTGGCCTTATTTTTCATTTAATTTTCCAATTGCTGGTTGGATGTATATAGAAATAAAATCTATTTTTGAATATTATTTCTTAATACTGCAAACTTGTAACTCATATTTACTTCTAATAGATTCTGTAGTTTCCTTAGATTTTCTACATATATGACCATGCTGTCTGAGAATAAAGACATTTTACTTCCTTCTTTCCTATCTTTATGTTAAATAGTTTACTTTTATTTCCTGATAGTACTGCAGAGGCTACCAGTAAGATGTGTATAAGATCAGATATTTTTGTCCTATTCCCAATCTTAGAGAGTTGTATCAGTCTATTCTGGCACTGCTATAAAGAGCTGCCTGAGACTCTGTAATTTATAAAGGAAAGAGGCTCAAATTGACTCACAGTTTGGAAGGGCTGGGGAGGGCTCAGGAAACTTACAATCATGAGAGAAGGTGAAGCAAACACATCCTTCTTTACATGGTGGAAGGAAGGAGAAGTGCCCAGCAAAGGGGGAAAAGCTCCTTATAAAATGATCAGATCTTGTGAGAACTCACTCACTATCACAAGAACAGCATGGGGGTCACCACCCCCATGATTCAATTACTTCCTACCAGGTCCCTCCCATGACACATGAAGATTTTGGGGACTACAATTCAAGATGAGATTTGAGTGGTGACACAAAGCCCAACCATATCAGAGAGAAAGCAGTCTTTCATTACCTAGAATGATATGAGCTATAGATTTAAAGTAAAGTCCTTTATGAGATTGAGGTTCCCTTTGATCTCTAGTTTACTGAGAGTTTTTCTTCATGTATATATGTTGACTTATATCCAATTTTGTATGTGTGTACTGAGATTATGTGAGTTTTATTTTTTAAGCCTGTTAATGTGGTAAATGACATAAATGAATACAATCTTTCATTGCTAATATAAGACAGATTTATCATATTTTTTATTTTTCTATATTGTTAGATTTAATTTGTTAACATTTTGTCTAAACATTTTATCTGTGTTTATGAAGAATATTTTTCTGTAGTGCTCTATTTAATGTCCTTTTCAGGTTTTGGTAGTAGGGAGATGCTGGCATCATGGAATGAGTTTTAAAATATTTATTTCTCTTCAATTTCCTAGAAAAGTTATGTAATACACATATTCTTTCTTCCTTAAATATTTCACAGAACTTACCAGCACAGGAATCTGAGCCTAGAGATATGTGTGTATGTGTGTGTGTGTGTGTGTGTGTGTGTGTGTGTGTGAAGCTTTTAACTACAAATTTATTTTTCTTAGTAGAGCATGTTAGGTAATCCATGTTTTCTTAAGTGAACTTTCATAGGAATTCATCAATTTCATCTAAGCGGTTGAATTTATTTGTTGTTAATAATGCTTCCACAGTATCTTTTAAGTGTCTGCAGGGACTATGATAATGTCCCCTCTATCATTTCTAATATTGACCATTAGTGTGTGTCCTTTTTACCCCAATCAGTTTTGGCTATTGTTTTATCAGTTTGATTGATTCCTTCAAAGACCAGCTTTTGTTTTCACTAAGTTCCTCTATTGTTCTTTTTTTCTGTTTTTAAAATTCTCCTCTAATCTTTATTATTATGTCTTTTCTGCTTACTTATGTTTAACTCATCTTTTTCTCATTTAAGGCAGAAAACCAAGTTATAGATTTTGGACTTTTCTACTTTCCTAAAATATGTGTTTAATGGGTGTGTTAAACCTTACTGCTAAGCACTGCAATGGCTGTATCTCACATATTTAATGTTGTTTTGAATTTTTATTTATTAAAAATATTTCCATATTTTTGTTGTAATTTCTTCTTTGACCCATGAATTATTTAGAAGTACATGAGTAGGTTTTAGCTTCTAAATATTTGGAAAATTATATAATATCAATGTGTTCTCCAAAAGTTTATGTATTGGAAACTTAATTCCTTTGCCCTCATGAATGAATTAATGTCACAATCATGGTAATATGTGCCTTTTCACAAGAGTGGATTTGTTATGAAATCAAGTTCTTTCTGGCCCTCTTGCTCTTGACTTTTTATCATTTGATGTCCTCTGCCAATTTATGATGTAGCAAAAAGACCCTCAAGAGATGTCAGTGCAGTGCTCTTGGACTTCCCAGCATCTAGAACTGTGAGCTAAATAATCTTAGTTTCTTTATAAATTACCCAGCCTATGTTGCAACCATGCACCGCATAAGGATGTTTCAGTCAATAATGGACCACATATCTGATGGTGATTCCGTAAGTTTATAATGAAACTAAAAATATTCCTATCACCTAGTGACATCATAGCTGTTGTAACATTGTAGTGCAATGCATTACTCCTGTGTTTGTGGTGATGCTAGTGTAAACAAACCTATTGTACTGTCAGTCTTATAAAAGTACAGCACATACAATTATACCCAGTATATAATACTTGATAAAAGTTGAAAAACAACTATGTTGCTGGTTTATCTATTTTCTATACTATACATTTTATCATAATTTTAGAGTATACTCTTTCTACTTAGAAAACAATTAACTGTAAAGTAGCCTCAGGCAGGTCTTTCAAGAGGTATTCCAAATGAAGGCATTGTTAACATAGAAGATGACAGCTGCATGCATAATATTGCTCTTGGAGACCTTCCAGTGTTAATAAGATATGGAAGTGGAAGAGAGGAATATTGATAATCCTGACCCTGTGTAGGCCTAGATTAATGTGAGTGTTTGTGTCTTACTTTTAAATAAAAAAGTTTAAAATTAAAAAAACAATAGAAAAGTTCATAGAATAAGAATATAAGGAAAGAAAATATTTTTACAGCTGTTTGATGTGTTTGTGTTTTAAGCTAAGTGTTATTAAAAAAGAGTCAAAAAGTTTTTAAAATTAATTTTGTAAAGTAAAATTGTCACAGTAAGCAAAGGTTAATTTCCTATTGAAGAAAAAATGGTAAATAAATTTAGTGTAGCCTAAGTGTACAGTGTTTATAAAGTCTACAGTAGTGTACAGTAATGTCCTAAACTTTCACATTTATCCACTATTCACTCACTGACTCACCCAGAACAATTTCTCATCCTGCAAGCTCCATTGGTGGTAAGTATTCTATATAAGTGTATCAGTTTGTATTGTTTATACTGTATTTTTATTGCACCTTTTCTACATTTAGATACACAAATGCTTACCATTGTATTACAATCACCTACAGGATTCCATACAATATCATGCTGTATAGGTGTATAGCCTAGAAGCACTAGACTGTACTATATAGCCTAGGTGTGTAGTAAACTATACCATCTTGGTTTGTGTAAGTACATTCTGTCTGTTATTTACACAATGATGAAATAACCTAAAGACACATTTCATAGGAAAAAACTCTTAAGTGATGTATGACTGCATTCTGTTCTAGCAACAGAAGATGGACTAAGATGGACATTTTCAGACTATTATAGATTTATACTTATATTCCACTATTGTTATCAATGATGCTTTGCATGATTTGAATCCTTATCAAATACATTGAGGCATTTCTTATTATCCACAGTGTGTTCTATCATAAGAAATACTATTTTTCTATTTAAAATAGGTTGTATTTTTCTGTTGTTGAATGTGTAGGGTCAGAAAGGTGTGACAACTCTCCTCACCCATCATAAGGGTTATGCCCAACACTCCTATAAAAAAGACTGGTTAACAAAAGAAAACCATAACAGGCTTATTTAATCAAAGTTTTACATGACACAGAAGACTTCAAAAATGAAAACCTCAAACACTCAGAGAAAACTGTCTATTTTTATACTTAAGTGTGATGAAGCATGGACAGCTGTGTCAAAATGTGATTAGATAAAAGGGAATAACCCAATGGAAATAGATTAAGTGGGGAAATCCAGCAATGGTTTTCTGATCATATTCTTCTTGGCCTCTCTTTTGTAACATTTCTTTCTCCCAGAAATGGGCCAGGACTTCTCTGGAATTATGGTTATATGGCTTATGATTAGACTAGGGTAAGTCAGAGAATTTCTTTATTCTAAGTCCTAAGTAGAAAATTGAGAAAAGGTTAGAGTAATGTTTCTACATTCCATGACCCACTTTGGGGGAAGAGGAATCCTATGGCCTGCCTTGGGAAACAAAGAGAAGCAGAAGAAAGAAGGAGAGAAGGAAGTCAGAAAGAAACTTTTCTTCTGAGATCTCTCCAATGTCCTTCAGGTTGAAGTACTTAGCATCCTGAAATGCCATACTTTGGGGCATCACTTTCTGAGCCCCAAAAGATAAAATGCCCCATGAATGTCATTTAGGTCAACATTTAAGGGGGGAAACAAGAGACATGGAATATATTTAGCTTACAGTAATTTATAATATCTCGCAGTATCTGGATGAATGGATAGATAGATACATAGGTAGCTACCTAGATAAATGTAACTATTGTATATACAAAGATGATTTTAAATGAATAAGATATTCATGCAATAAGATTATAATAAGATTACAATAGGGTGCCAAATATGTAATTGTCAGTGTTTATCACAGTAGGAAGGGGCTATCATATGGCTAAATTAATTACATGAATTAATAATATCAGTGTCTAAAGCCAGTTTTTGTGATTCATCTGACATTTACCTTGGTAATTAGCATACTTTACAATCCACAATTGTGAAAAAAAAAACTATGAAAAATAAAGTAAAAGGTATTATATACTAATTAATGTTTATATTATATTGTGGCTAAAATTAATCTTCAAAGTTTTGATTATGAAAAAGTATTAAAAAGACAAGGAAACACATTTTTAGTAAGTTTTGAATAGCCCACAATTGGAATGAGGTTCTCAATAGAGTTTCTCTATTACACTGCTAGTTTGAAATGACTATTTAGATAAAGCAGATGACAGTAAGAATGATAGTGATAATAATTTGAATCTCTTTTATGCCAATAAAACCCTGAGATAAAACAGTTAGGCTATTTAAATTAGATCATACAATTATTCAATTGAGGGAGATTTTAAAATATCCTTTATAATAGTATTTTGGCAGCCTTAATTCAATTTAAAGTCAGCTTCAAAAATTTGTATTCTGAAAGATATTTTAAGAATTTTTAAATCTAAGATTTTATTCCTCTGACATCTTCCCCTATGTGAAATTTCAGTATACAAGAAGCACTCATAAATAGCTAACATAAATAGCACTCATAAATAGCTAACAAAGCACATTCAATGATCCATGTTAAAGTTGTTTTTCCATGAGGCTTGTGCAATAATTTTTCCATTTTGTAGATGAGAAGACTGGAACAAGTAACATTTAGCAATTTGTCTAAACCTACAATATAAGAGGTAGATCCCAGATTGAAACATACACAGTCTGACTCCAAAGCCTTTGCAAGTATCATAAGGCATCTTTCTGATCCTTTAGTGTTCTTTCCCAGTATCTTTAATAGTTGCCCTCAAATTTCTCAAATTTCTTTATTTATTTCCATTTTTCTCCTACAATAATTGTAGGCACACTTAAAGAAAAGTTACAATATAAATAATATTTTAAAATATCTACAACTAATACTAAAGAGGTTATTTTATTTAACATTTTATTTTTAAATAGGAATTTAAAATATCTGCAACTAGTATCAGAGCCAAGGGGCTATTTTCTTTGAAATACAAAGAGCTACTATAAATTAATAAATAAAATATCAAAAATTAAGACATAAAAATATTGCCAAAATTTATAAACAAATGGTACACAAAAAAGTAAGAGACATAAAGTGGCTCTTAAGCACATAAAAATACATTAAACCACTCAATTTTTGATAAATATAAATTTTTAATGCAACTAAAGATAAATAGGACTTGTTTTAACAATTAATGTTTTTGGAAGATCCATATGGTCAACTAAAATATAGCCAAATGAAATTTCATTGAACTAGATTGAGAAAAAGAATGACTGGGCTTCAAAGGAAAAAAAAAAAAGTAGATAATTTACTTAGATCTAAAGAACTCTCAGCTCTATACAAAGTATGAGTGAATGGAATTGAGCTAATAAACATCATCTGTTTTTTAAATGTAAATAATCAACTTATATATATACATATATTTATAATTTTCTAGTTGTGTAAAGTAGGAGAGTAAATGCAATCTGTCTTACTCCATTATAGCCAAGAGTGAACATTTCTAATGCTGTCTATTAAAGGACAGACAGAAATAAATGCAAATAAACTGTCAAAAAATTATTGGATTGTTCAGAATTAAGTTTAGGTAATTTTATAGGTTGAAATAAAATAATCCCAGATTAAATCACCATCAATGCTATTATAAAGATTAATTTGAAATAGATCATGAATATAAATGTGAAAAATACAGTTATAGAAATAAATATATGAGAACACCCTTAGAATCTTAGATTACACATAGTTTCTAAGAAAAAAATAAGAGACAAAAACATTAACATCAAAAATGAAACTGAAAAACTAGACCTCTTTTTAAATTAATGGTGTCTAACATACACCCTTAGAAAATTCCACTCTGAGCTATGATTGAGTTATGAGACACTGTCTCATTTTAAACAACTAAAAAATGAGGCAGAATATGGGAAGCAATAGTTTTAAGACATTGGACAACTGGCAGCAAAGTGATCCCTTAGATGAGAGAAACAAATGAAGAGAGATCTACAATTAACTCATCTTACTGTCTGAAGAGTGTTTCTGGGCACAGCACAGAGTGGAAGAAGCAGCCTTTTAAATTACAAAGAAAAAATATGGTTCTAAGAGAACAACCTGGCTGGAATGAGAGGGACAAAATACTCAAGAGGAAAAAGTTACACAAAGAGACACACACACAGAGAGAGAATGTTCCAGGATTTGCAGAGGGGTCCCCTCAAGCCTTTGGCTGAGTACTATTTCGTGCATGTATGTGAAAAAGGTGACCCAAAGCCAGGGAAAGAACAACAATAAAATGTCACAATACAAATACTGGAATGTACACAGATTCCCATCAGCTAAAGTAAATGTACATGATCCCATCAGCTACAGCAAAAAATTCTCCTAATAGATTAGACCTTATTGAATAGAGTCCTCAGAACTGTTTTTCCTCATTAGTGAGACCAAACACTACTAGACTAAAAGCTATTATAGACTCACTCTTAGGAAGTTCGAAAACAAATCCTGAAAAGATTATGCTGAAAGCAAGAAACTTAATTGTACCACAGAATAAAGCCCAGCAATATTTATAGAAAAAAATGAAAGCTTACAGCCAACAAGGTAAAATTAACAATTCTGGAATCAAATAACTACTTTATAAGCATTCAAAAAACAAAACAATATATAACCCATAACCAGGAGGAAAATTAGTGAAAAGATTCTGACTCAGAAATGACATAAATCATAGAATTAGTAGGCAAGTAAGTAAAATCAGCTATTACAAATATAAACTATCTGTCAAGAAGATAGAGAAACCCATGAATATGAGGGGAGAACAAGATTTTAAAACACTAAAATTAAACTTCTAGAGATGAAAACTATGTGTGATAAAAATCATACTAGATGGAATTAATAACATATTAGAAACTGAAGTAGAGATGGTTAGGAAACTTGAAGATATTCAAAGTGAAGTGCAGAGATATAATTCAAAAGAAATACAGGTGAGCATCACTTATGCAAAATGCATGGACCCAGAAGTGGTTTTTGGATTTAAGATTTCTTTCAGATTTGGGAATACTTACATTATGTGCATTATGCTTACTGGTTGAGCATTCTAATTTGAAAATCCCAAATCCAAAATGCTTGGATAAGCATTTGTTTTGAGTGTCATTTCAGTGCTGAAAAGTTTCAGATTTGGAGTGTTTTGGATTTTGTAGCATTTTGGATTTCAGAGTTTTGGATTAGGAATACTCAACTTGCCTGACAAAAAGAGACTATCAAGTATCCACATGAAATGTTGAGGTAAAAGAGCCTACAAAAGAAATGAATAATGCATCAATGACCTGCAGGATAATATTATGCAGTATAAATATGTATCAGTAGTGTACATGGAGAAGAAAGAGAATAGCGAGCACAAAATAATTAGAAAAAATAATGGCCAAAAATTTTTAATGCTACTAATCTTGAAGAAAAAAACTACAAAGCCGCAAACTGAGACAATCAAAAAACTTTAAGGAGAAAAAAAAAAGCACAGTAAGATATGTAATCATGTTTCTAAAACCCTCAATAAAGGTACAGTGGCTCATGCCTGTAATCCCAAAATTTTGGGAGGCCAAGGTGGGTGGATCACAAGGTCAGGAGATCGAGACCATCACGGCTAACATGGTGAAACCACGTCTCCCCTAAAAATACAAAACATTAGCTGGGTGTGGTGGAGGGCACCTGTAGTCCCAGCTACTCAGGAGGCTGAGGCAGGAGAATGGCATGAACCCAGGAGGTGGAGCTTGCAGTGAGCTGAGATGGCGCCACTGCACTCTAGCCTGGGAGACAGAACGAGACTCCGTCTCAAAAAAAAAAAAAAGAAAAAGAAAAAAGAAAATCTGAAAAACAATCAAAGGAGGTTAGTAGAACATATTATACATGAAAGAAAATAGAAGAATGACGGCAGAGTTCTTATCAGAAGCTATGAGATTTAGAAAAAAATAAAGCAATAGTATTAAAATTCTGGAAAGAACTAAATAACTGGAAACATACATTCAACAGAGCATTTTATTTTTTTTTTTTCCAAAGTAAAATATTGAGCATATTATAATATAATGTGTATATATTTAAGAGATAATACAACATAATTCTGGGTGTAACTGTATAAGAGATAAAGGAAATACGAGTAAACTAATTGATGACTTTCATTGCAGTTTATAAATTGGAATCTTTCCTACAAAAAAAAAATATATTGATTACAAAAACACTGGTTATAAAATCAGTCTTTCCAGGCCAGTTTCAGTGGCTAATACCTATAATCCCAGTGCTTTGAGAGGCCAAGGTGAGAGGATGGTTTGAAGTTAGGAGTTTGAGACCAGCCTGGGCACCATAATGAGACTCCATCTCCACACACACAAAAAAAATTAATTAGCTGGGCATGGTGGTGTGTGCCTGTAGTTCCAGCTACTGGAGAGGCTGAGGTGAAAGGAGCCCTTAAGCCCAGGAGTAGAAGGGTACAGTGAGCCGTGATCAGACCATTGTACTCCAGCCTGGGCAACAGGGTAAGACCCTGTCTCACACACACAGACACACACACACACATACAACACACAAATCAATCTTTTCCCATGAAAAGGAGAATGGTTAGACAAACTGTGTTTCATGAATATTTGTTAAACTTACTTGAGTCTTAGCCATTTCAACAAGATCAGGGAAAAATTAACCAACCCGTTAGAAAAAAGATACACACACTCCTCACCATAAATCAGAGCCACAGTGTACGTCATACCTCAGAATTCCATACTTAGATTCTTAAGCTAACATTCTCCTAAGATAATGTGATGGTGTAATATATTTCTCAATTATATTTCTTTTTTTTTTTTTTTTTTTGAGACAGACTCTCTCTCTCTGCCATCCAGGCTGGAGTGCAGTGGCGCTATCTCAGCTCACTGCAAACTCCATCTCCTGGGTTCAAGCAATTCTCCCACCTCAGCCTCCCAAGTAGCTGGGATCACAGGTGCCCGCCATTGTGCCCAGCTAATTTTTGCATATTTAGTAGAGACGGGGTTTCACCAGGTTGGCCAAGCTAGTCTCGAACTCCTAACCTCAGGTGATCCACCCATCTCAGCTTCCCAAAGTGCTGGGATTACAGGTATAAGCCACCGCATCTGGCCTCTGAATTATATTTCTAACAGGTAGATAGTGTGGAATACCGGGAAGATCAAGGCTTGGTAACAGACAAAGCTAAATAAGATGCCACAAGGCTGTCAGTGTGCCTCCTACTACTCACTCTGGCCTTTAGGTGCTAAGAGGCCAATGCAGTGCTCTGTCCGGCCCTTGCTACTAAAATCACAGGCTTCTTAGTCACTCAGGATCCTTTGTTCAAGTTACAACTTGCCAATCTTTTTTTTTTTTTTTATTATACTTTAAGTTCTAGGGTACATGTGCATGACGTTTATATCATGTATAACTCCCCAATGCAATCCCTCCCTCCTCCCCCCTCCCCATGATAGGCCCCAGTGTGTGATGTTCCCCTTCCCGAGTCCAAGTGATCTCATTGTTCAGTTCCCACCTATGAGTGAGAACATGCGGTGTTTGGTTTTCTCTTCTTGTGATAGTTTGCTAAGAATGATGGTTTCCAGCTGCATCCATGTCCCTACAAAGGATGCAAACTCATCCTTTTTGATGGCTGCATAGTATTCCATGGTGTATATGTGCCACATTTTCTGAATCCAGTCTGTCACAGATGGACATTTGGGTTGATTCCAAGTCTTTGCTATTGTGAATAGTGCCGCAATAAACAAACGTGTGCATGTGTCTTTGTAGTAGAGTAATTTATAATCCTTTGGGTATATACCCAGTAGTGGGATGGCTGGGTCATATGGTACATCTAGTTCTAGATCCTTGAGGAATCGCCATACTGTTTTCCATAGTGGTTGAACTAGTTTACAATCCCACCAACAGTGTAAAAGTGTTCCTATTTCTCCACATCCTCTCCAACACCTGTTGTTTCCTGACTTCTTAATGATTGCCATTCTAACTGGTGTGAGATGGTATCTCATTGTGGTTTTGATTTGCATTTCTCTGATGGCCAGTGATGATGAGCATTTTTTCATGTGTCTGTTGGCTGTATGGATGTCTTCTTTTGAGAAATGTCTGTTCATATCCTTTGCCCACTTTTTGATGGGGTTGTTTGTTTTTTTCTTGTATATTTGTTTGAGTTCTTTGTAGATTCTGGATATTAGCCCTTTGTCAGATGAGTAGGTTGCAAAAATTTTCTCCCATTCTGTAGGTTGCCTGTTCACTCTGATGGTAGTTTCTTTTGCTGTGCAAAAGCTCTTTAGTTTAATTAGATCCCATGTGTCAATTTTGGCTTTTGCTGCCGTTGCTTTTGGTGTTTTAGACATGAAGTCCTTGCCCATGCCTATGTCCTGAATGGTACTACCTAGATTTTCTTCTAGGGTTTTTATGGTATTAGGTCTAACATTTAAGTCTCTGATCCATCTTGAATTAATTTTCGTATAAGGGGTAAGGAAAGGATCCAGTTTCAGCTTTCTACTTATGGCTAGCCAATTTTCCCAGCACCATTTATTAAATAGGGAATCCTTTCCCCATTTCTTGTTTTTGTCAGGTTTGTCAAAGATCAGATGGCTGTAGATGTGTGGTATTATTTCTGAGGACTCTGTTCTGTTCCATTGGTCTATATCTCTGTTGTGGTACCAGTACCATGCTGTTTTGGTTACTGTAGCCTTGTAGTATAGTTTGAAGTCAGTTAGCGTGACGCCTCCAGCTTTGTCCTTTTGACTTAGGATTGTCTTGGCAATGCGGGCTCTTTTTTGGTTCCATATGAACTTTAAAGCCGTTTTTTCCAATTCTGTGAAGAAACTCATTGGTAGCTTGATGGGGATGGCATTGAATCTATAAATAACCTTGGGCAGTATGGCCATTTTCACGATATTGATTCTTCCTATCCATGAGCATGGTATGTTCTTCCATTTGTTTGTGTCCTCTTTTATTTCACTGAGCAGTGCTTTGTAGTTCTCCTTGAAGAGGTCCTTTACATCCCTTGTAAGCTGGATTCCTAGGTATTTTATTCTCTTTGAAGCAATTGTGAATGGAAGTTCATTCCTGATTTGGCTCTCTGCTTGTCTGTTACTGGTGTATAAGAATGCTTGTGATTTTTGCACATTAATTTTGTATCCTGAGACTTTGCTGAAGTTGCTTATCAGCTTAAGGAGATTTTGGGCTGAGACAATGGGGTTTTCTAAATATACCATCATGTCATCTGCAAACAGGGACAATTTGACTTCTTCTTTTCCTAACTGGATACCCTTGATTTCTTTCTCTTGCCTGATTGCCCTAGCCAGAACTTCCAACACTATGTTGAATAGGAGTGGTGAGAGAGGGCATCCCTGTCTTGTGCCAGTTTTCAAAGGGAATTTTTCCAGTTTTTGCCCATTCAGTATGATATTAGCTGTGGGTTTGTCATAAATAGCTCTTATTATTTTGAGGTACGTTCCATCAATACCGAATTTATTGAGCGTTTTTAGCATAAAGGGCTGTTGAATTTTGTCAAAAGCCTTTTCTGCATCTATTGAGATAATCATGTGGTTCTTGTCTTTGGTTCTGTTTATATGCTGGATTACGTTTATTGATTTGCGAATGTTGAACCAGCCTTGCATCCCAGCGATGAAGCCCACTTGATCATGGTGGATAAGCTTTTTGATGTGCTGCTGAATCCGGTTTGCCAGTATTTTATTGAGAATTTTTGCATCGATGTTCATCAGGGATATTGGTCTAAAATTCTCTTTTTTGTTGTGTCTCTGCCAGGCTTTGGTATCAGGATGATGTTGGCCTCATAAAAGAGTTGGGGAGGATTCCCTCTTTTTCTATTGATTGAAATAGTTTCAGAAGGAATGGTACCAGCTCCTCCTTGTACCTCTGGTAGAATTCAGCTGTGAATCCATCTGGTCCTGGACTTTTTTTCGTGGGTAGGCTATTAATTGTTGCCTCAATTTCAGAGCCTGCTATTGGTCTATTCAGGGATTCAACTTCTTCCTGGTTTAGTCTTGGGAGAGTGTAAGTGTCCAGGAAATTATCCATTTCTTCTAGATTTTCTAGTTGATTTGCGTAGAGGCATTTATAGTATTCTCTGATGGTTGTTTGTATTTCTGTGGGGTCGGTGGTGATATCCCCTTTATCATTTTTTATTGCGACTTTTTGATTCCTCTCTTTTCTTCTTTATTAGTCTAGCTAGCGGTCTGTCAATTTTGTTGATCTTTTCAAAAAACCAACTCCTGGATTCATTGATTTTTTGGAGGGATTTTTGTGTCTCTATCTCCTTCAGTTCTGCTCTGATCTTAGTTATTTCTTGCCTTCTGCTAGCTTTTGAATGTGTTTGCTCTTGCCTCTCTAGTTCTTTTAATTGTGATGTTAGAGTGTCCATTTTAGATCTCTCCTGCTTTCTCTTGTGGGCATTTAGTGCTATAAATTTCCCTCTACACACTGCTTTAAATGTGTCCCAGAGATTCTGGTATGTTGTATCTTTGTTCTCATTGGTTTCAAAGAACATCTTTATTTCTGCTTTCATTTCGTTATGTACCCAGTAGTCATTCAGGAGCAGTTTGTTCAGTTTCCATGTAGTTGAGCGGTTTTGATTGAGTTTCTTAGTCCTGAGTTCTAGTTTGATTGCACTGTGGTCTGAGAGACAGTTTGTTATAATTTCTGTTCTTGTACATTTGCTGAGGAGTGCTTTACTTCCAATTATGTGGTCAATTTTGGAATAAGTGCGATGTGGTGCTGAGAAGAATGTATATTCTGTTGATTTGGGGTGGAGAGTTCTATAGATGTCTATTAGGTCCACTTGGTGCAGAGATGAGTTCAATTCCTGGATATCCTTGTTAACTTTCTGTCTCGTTGATCTGTCTAATATTGACAGTGGAGTGTTGAAGTCTCCCATTATTATTGTATGGGAGTCTAAGTCTCTTTGTAGGTCTCTAAGGACTTGCTTTATGAATCTGGGTGCTCCTGTATTGGGTGCATATATATTTAGGAGAGTTAGCTCTTCCTGTTGAATTGATCCCTTTACCATTATGTAATGGCCTTCTTTGTCTCTTTTGATCTTTGATGGTTTAAAGTCTGTTTTATCAGAGACTAGGATTGCAACCCCTGCTTTTTTTTGTTCTCCATTTGCTTGGTAGATCTTCCTCCATCCCTTTATTTTGAGCCTATGTATGTCTCTGCATGTGAGATGGGTCTCCTGAATACAGCAGACTGATGGGTCTTGACTCTTTATCCAGTTTGCCAGTCTGTGTCTTTTAATTGGAGCATTTAGTCCATTGACATTTAAGGTTAATATTGTTATGTGTGAACTTGATCCTGTCATTATGATATTAACTGGTTATTTTGCTCGTTAGTTGATGCAATTTCTTCCTAGCCTCGATGTTCTTTACATTTTGGCATGTTTTTGCAATGGCTGGTACCGGTTGTTCCTTTCCATGTTTAGGGCTTCCTTCAGGGTCTCTTGTAAGGCAGGCCTGGTGGTGACAAAATCTCTAAGCATTTGCTTATCTGTAAAGGATTTTATTTCTCCTTCACTGATGAAGCTTAGTTTGGCTGGATATGAAATTCTGGGTTGAAAATTCTTTTCTTTAAGAACGTTGAATATTGGCCCCCACTCTCTTCTGGCTTGTAGAGTTTCTGCTGAGAGGTCTGCTGTTATTCTGATGGGCTTCCCTTTGTGGGTAACCCGACCTTTCTCTCTGGCTGCCCTTAAGATTTTTTCCTTCATTTCAACTTTGGTGAATCTGGCAATTATGTGTCTTGGAGTTGCTCTTCTGGAGGAGTATCTTTGTGGCGTTCTCTGTATTTCCTGAATTTGAATGTTGGCCTGCCCTACTAGGTTGGGGAAGTTCTCCTGGATGATATCTTGAAGAGTGTTTTCCAACTTGGTTCCATTTTCCCCCTCATTTTCAGGCACCCCAATCAGACGTAGATTTGGTCTTTTTACATAATCCCATACTTCTTGCAGGCTTTGTTCATTTCTTTTTCTTCTTTTTTCTTTTGGTTTCTCTTCTCGCTTCATTTCATTCATTTGATCCTCAATCGCTGATACTCTTTCTTCCAGTTGATCGAGTCGGTTACTGAAGCTTGTGCATTTGTCACGTATTTCTCGTGTCATGGTTTTCATCTCTGTCATTTCGTTTATGATCTTCTCTGCATTAATTAGTCTAGCTGTCAATTCTTCCACTTTTTTTTCAAGATTTTTAGTTTCTTTGCGCTGGGTACGTAATTCCTCCTTTAGCTCTGAGAGGTTTGATGGACTGAAGCCTTCTTCTCTCATCTCGTCAAAGTCATTCTCTGACCAGCTTTGATCCGTTGCTGGCGATGGGCTGCGCTCCTTTGCAGGAGGAGATGCGCTCTTATTTTTTGAATTTCCAGCTTTTCTGCCCTGCTTCTTCCCCATCTTTGTGGTTTTATCTGTCTCTGGTCTTTGATGATGGTGACGTACTGATGGGGTTTTGGTATAGGTGTCCTTCCTGTTTGATAGTTTTCCTTCTGACAGTCAGAAGGACTCTCTGTTGGTCTGTTGGAGATTGCTTGAGGTCCACTCCAGACTCTGTTTGCCTGGGTATCAGCAGCAGAGGTTGCCGAAGATAGAATATTGCTGAACAGCGAGTGTACCTGTCTGATTCTTTCTTTGGAAGTTTCCTCTCAGGGGTGACTCCACCCTGTGAGGTGTGGGGTGTCAGACTGCCCCTAGTGGGGGATGTCTCCCAGCTAGGCTACTCAGGGGTCAGGGACCCACCTGAGCAGGCAGTCTGTCCGTTCTCAGATCTCAACCTCCGCGTTAGGAGATCCACGGCTCTCCCCAAAGCTGTCAGACAGAGTCGTTCGCGTCTGCACAGGCCCCGCTCTTTCCCCTAATGGACTGCAGCTGTGCGCTGTCCGCAGAGGTAGAGTCTACAGAGACAGGCAGGTTTCCTTGAGCTGCTGTGAGCTCCACCCAGTTTGAGCTTCCCAGCGTCTTTGTTTACCTACTTAAGCCTCAGCAATGGCGGGCGCCCCTCCCCCAGCCTCGCTGCTGCCTTGCGGATAGATCGCCGCAGACGGCTGTGTTAGCAGTGAGGGAGGCTCCGTGGGCGTGGGACCCTCCCGGCCAGGTATGGGATATATTCTCCTGGTGTGCCTGTTTCCTTAAAGCGCAGTATGGGGTGGGAGTTACCCGATTTTCCAGGTGTTGTGTGTCTCAGTTCCCCTCGCTAGGAAAAGGGATTTCCTTCCCCCTTGCGCTTCCAGGTGAGGCGATGCCTCGCCCTGCTTCAGCTCACGCTGGTCAGGCTGCAGCAGCTGACCAGCACCGATTGTCCGGCACTCCCTAGAGAGATGACCCCAGTACCTCAGTTGAAAATGCAGAAATCACCGGTCTTCTGTGTCGCTCGCGCTGGGAGTTGAAGACTGGAGCTGTTCCTATTCGGCCATCTTGCTCCGCCCCCCCGAGCATTTTAAAAGTAGAGGCAAAATGAACCAACTTAAAACAGTGTTAAACCATTCATTTCTAATGAACTTGTATTAAATAATGCTAAAGAAAATTTTAGAGAGAAAAAATGATGCTGGATAAAATTTTCTAATAAATGAATACAGATAATGAGAAATTGTAATTATATAGTAAATATAAAACGGATTTTACTCATTTAAACAAACTTTTAAACTTGTTGCTTAAAACAAAGAAGTATAGTTGCTATTTCTTTAATGAAAGTTAAATGAAATCAAAATATTCACATCATGGAAGTGTGAAAAACATGAAAAAAGAGAACCAAAAAACAGAAGACGCAAAAGAAAACAAAAAGAAAGATGATAGGTTTAAATCCATCATAAGTGAACTTGATTAAATACAAATCATATAATCACTCTAATTAAAAGACAGAGACTTTTAAATTGGATAAAAAGCAAGATAATTATACGCTGACTGAACCACAGCAATGCAAATATAAAGAGATAGGTTCAATGAAAAAGATGGAAAATATATGTCACACAACATTTTTAAAACCTAGGGTTTCTTTATTAATATCATATGATGTATATTTCAGAGCAAGAAATATTACCAAGGATGAAGAAAGTCATTTTCTAGTCTTAAAGGGATAAATATAGCAAGAAGACAATAGTAGAGTTTTAAAATACATGAAGCAATAACTGATGGAACTGGAAGGCAAATAGACAATTTTTACAATTGCAATTAGAGATTCCAACACTTCCCCCTCAAAAATTATGGAACAAACAGAAAATTATTAATAATAGAGAAATGTTGAGCAACACTATGAAAACTTGATCTTATTAGTATAGAACACTCTAACCACCTTGTCCAACCACATTACTATACTTGATGATTCACCTAAATTGTGTTCACTCTTCTTCCTACTTATATTTCTCTTTTTTTCCCTAACTCCTCCATTTCCTGCCTGATGGTATTTCCTCAATCTTCCTGAAGAAGGTATCACCATCTGGAAGAAATTATGATTGCATATAGACTTTAAACACTGATTATATCCTAATCTCTACACTGTTATTAAGGATATCCCAATTGCCAAAAAGGAGAGGGAAATTTTGATTAAAAAATTTGGATTGTTTTGGCACATATGCTTTTAACTCTCCTGGCATCTACCAAACTGTATATCATTTTGTGAGATCAAGAAATTAAAAAGCAAAACAAAACTAACTTAAATGATTATTTGGTATAAGCCTTAAAAGAATTTAAAAGTTAAGTTTAGTAAGCTGACATTTGTTGATAGTTTAAGGAGGACCATGGAAAATTAATTATCTCATTCTAGCTAACAAGAAAAAAAATGTATATGTAACTCCCATCTTGCTAAAAGCCAAAATTAAGAACAAAAAACACGAGGTATAAATTTCAGTAATGGACTTGTTCAGTAAATTTCAAGAGGAAAAAAGACAGGACACTTAGGGATTTCAAATGGTTTCTAAAGTCTTTAAATTTTAGTATAATAATAGAGATGTTGACAAATTATATTAGAAAGACTTTGTAATATATTTTTGATAAATAAGATAATCACATAGAAAGATGTTCAAAATAATTAGTCATTGGAAACATGCAAATAAAATTATAATGAGATATTACAAAACCATCAAAATGGCTAAAGTAAAATAAAAAATACTGGTAGCCATAAATGCTGGTGAAAATTTGGAAAATCTGGAACACACATAAGTTGCTGGTGGGAATGTAAAATGGTACAGACATTCAGGAAAAAATTGCGGCTGTTTCTCACAAAACTACCACTGTGCTTACTGTGTGACTTGGGCATAATTGTACACTTGGATATTCAGCCCAGAAAAAGAAAATGAAAGTAGGTTCATATCTGAACATGAATAGCTAGCCAAAAACTGGGAAGAGCTCAAATGTCCTACAGTGGGTAAATGGTGAAACACACTGTGGTATATACATACCATAGACTATTACTCAGCAATGAAAAAGAACAATCTATTGATATATGCAAGCTCGGATAGATCCCAAAGGAATCATGCTGAGGAAAAAAATCCAGTGCTATATACTGTATTGTTATATAATTGCAAAGAGTTAAATATAAGATTGGGGAAGGAATTGACTGTGAGTGTAAAATAGTAGCACAAGCGATTATTTTAATAATATGGTTCTATATCTTAACTGTGGTGGTGGTGGTGACATAAATCTGCATGTTATAAAACTGCATAGGACTAAATACACACACAGAAGTGAGTGCATGTAAAATTTTAAAATCTCAAGTTGGTTGATTATATTGGTATTGATATCCTAGCTATGATATTGTACTACGGTTATGCAGTAAGTTACAATGGGAGGGAACTGAATGAAGTGAATACTACATCTCTCCATGATATTTCTTACAAGTACATGTGGATCTATGATTATCTCAAAATAAAAAGTTAAAGAAACAAACCTAAAAGAAGATCAATGCCAGGTGCAGTGGCTCACACCGGTAATCCCAGCACTTTGGGAGGCTGAGGTGGGCAGATCACTTGAGGTCAGGAGTTCAAGACCAGCCTGGCCAACATGGTAAAACCCCATCTCTACTAAAAATACAAAATTAGCCAGGTGTGGTGGCACGTAGCTGTAGTCCCACCTACTCAGGAGGCTGAGGCAGGAGAATCACTTAAACCGGGGAGGCGGAGGTTGCAGTGAGCCAAGATTGAGCCACTGCACTCCAGCCTGGGTGACAGAGCTAGACATCACCTCCAAAAAAAATGCAGTCTTCTAAAGTTAATTATGTATAAAGTATACTAATGTGTTTCAAGAAGTATACACTTTTCATGCTAAAGGCAGTATATTCATATCTAAGCATAAAGATGGATTTTGTTTTCTGGTTTTTAGGTTGAAGTTTTTTATCTATTGGACTTAAATTTAATATACTTTATGGGATAATTGAAACACTCTGCAGATTAGTCAATTCCCTTATTGTTTTTATCCCCTTTAAATATCCTTATTCATCACTGCAACAGTCTGAACTCGGCAACTCTCCTTTTCCTTCTTCAGAAAGGAAAATACTACTATTGTTTAACCTCTTTTATAAAATAATATATACCTCATTCAAAACTCTTGAAGAACACCTTGAATAATTCTGATTTGATTGTTCTTTGTTAATGGTTCACATTTAAAAACAGAAATTAAAAATAGCAAGCTTACTATGTTATCACATATTTAAACTCTAAAAACTTTGCGAAGCCTTGACTTTTCGCCTAGTACTTGATTGACTGTCAAATTTTCTTCAGTATTCCTGTGTGCTTTGGAATTTCATCCCTGTTCATGGGCTTTTCCTTATTGCAAGTTGATATGGAAAAGGATTTATACAATATATAACTTAATCTGTAGAACATATAAGCTAGTCTTTACAACATATTTTGTTAGTATGTGGTTAGTCATGTAGGCCCCTGGTTTCAAAACCTATTATAAGAACTAATCATCATTTGTTTCTGATACTTGCCTGCGTTGCAGTTTTCTGATACATTCTAGCCAGAATTATTCAGAGCTATTGGCATATCAGATGATTAAATAATTCACTCTGAAACGAAAGGATCAGGGTGGACTAACATTAGTTCAACTGCAAACAACATCTGTTAAACAGCCTCCTGGTCAATAGAATTTTGGCAATGGTGTAGTTCTGAACACTATAGATTAATATAATGGAGCTTGACTTTATCTGCCTTTGACCAAAATGGTAAACTAAGAAATAACAAAACACCCTTGACAGCTGACAACTGGTAATTGGCTTGGCAAATAACAGCAGTCTATGATGTTCCCTGCTGAATATAAATGATTTCACAGAATATCAACATCTGATGGCATTATTCCATGACCATAATGGAACAAAACCAAATACAAGGACATAATACAATCATAAAAAGTACTAAATTTCTCTTTCTCCTGGCCAAATGACTGACCACTGCCTCTTTACGTAGGACAATACTGTTCTATATTTTTTGTCTTACCTTCTAGATTAGAAATGATTAAGATACAAATCCTTATTTGCCATAATTTTATGACAACTCCTAATCTAGTACAGAACCTCTTTTCTTACCCTTCTCAAAAATAACCCAGGATGCACAAAATACTATCACAAACCCATGCTATCCTTACTTATGACCTACAATTCCGGTAATACATATCTGCTAAAAATAAATAAGCATGGAGTGCTTATAGCTGTTTTACTCATAGTAGCAGGAAATTGGAAGCAACCCAAAATCCATTTAAAAAGATAAATTGCATTGGAATACCAAGCAATGACAATAAATTAATTCAATTATACTTAACAATATGAATTGAAAAGCTTAGGCTAAACTGTACATGCTGAGTGACTCCCTTTATATAAAGTTCAAAAAGATGTAAGACAAATTCATGCAGTTAGAAAAATTAGGACATTACATTTAAGAGAGTAGTAACTAGAAGCACAATTGGGACATTTGGGGACCTGGTAATCCTCGGCTTTCGGATTTCAGTGTGGATCATATGGGTATATAAAGTTTGTGAAAAGTCATAAAGCTATAGAAATATATGTGCACTTTTCTGCTTATATGTTTAAAAATTTGAATTTACACATTTTAATAAATATGTGGAAGGCACAGCAAAATAGAGCCCTCATTCCTACATAGTCAAGAATCAACCAAAGTACATTAACTATAATTATTGTATCATTCAGAGTCCCACCATGAAATAGATGGTGCAATCAAAGGGTTAGTTGAAAGAAGTTTAAGGAAGAGGCTATTTACAGAGGTCTAGGTAGAGTTAAATGAAACAACATGCAATGGTGATTTACCCAGGAGCTGTCATGAATAGGAAGCTCTTACTCCCAACTCCCGGTCTTCAATGGGAAGGAGGACAGAGGTAACCAGATACAAGCAAAGATTGTACTTGCAGGAGATGTGCATTCCAAGAGGAGCAACTACTGCCAAAACCTCAGCCTGGCAAGAAAAGGGAGGCAAAAGTAATTACTTTGGTCTCTCTTTCCTCCCACAAATGGCTCTTTTGTTTCCCAATTCAACCAAAAACACTGGGAAAGTGAATTCAATAGGTACAATTCACAAGAGTGTTTTCCAGAGCAGAGAGTACAGCAGAAAAGGGTACAGAAGTATCTGCAGTGGTAAATGTAGAAAAAACTAGCACAGTTACAGAGTCTGTAAGTAAATATTTGCCAGGGACTTTTTTCTCTACACTGAGTAGTACATGTCCACTTTGGAAAGAATACATGTACTTTTTATTTTGCCACAAATGTTCTTTTTTTATCTTGCTTTCTTAGAGACTGATTGACATTTGAATTCATCATCATGTTTTTACTCTTTCATTTATTAAAAAATAAAAAATACCTCTTTGCTTTTTAGATTTTGATCAAAATAAAATAAAGAGACTGTAAGGCAGAATATTCTTCCAAAATTGAAGAAAATATGTTTTTGTGGATCTGAAGAATATAAGAATATATTTTCCTGTTTAATTTGTTATATAAAAATTGTCCATCTAGATATTTTGCTTTCAAGCCATAATCTTGACAAGTTATAAGCAAATATTTAATTCCAACTAATCACTGGTCAAAATAAAGATAAAATAACTACATAATGGAAGATTCACTTTAAACTATTTATTCTTTGACTTTAAATAAACACAGCCTCATACAAAAGAACTGTTTCTATTTTAGGTTACCTTTGAAGATGTATTTTACCTGTGATTTCCCTCCTACAAAGAAAAACATTTTGTAATGTTAAGCATAAAAGTAGCATCAATAGTTCTTTCTATCAGCTTAAAAGTGTCAACTGAAGAATGACAAGGTTCATCAATTTTAAAAAGAGTGCTTTATTTCTCATAATGGCTTGCAGTCTGCAGGATGGCCATTCTGACAGGCTGGGAAGCATAGCCTCTGGCTCGAGGTTATAAACAGGCACTTCAAGGATTGGGAGAACAAGACAGGGATTTATGCTGAATGGGGTGGCCAAATATGCATATTCATAAGCTATAAGAGGAGTAATGAATATTTATGATAGGACAAGCATGCATATGTACAATTGAGCTTCGTGCCTCTCCATGGGTCACATTGCAGCATTAGCATGATTTGAGGGTAGAGATTTTGGCCCTCTGATGTGAAAAGGTGAAAAACAGGACACAAAAAAACCTCACTGTGATCCTCCATAGACTTACCAGAACCACTCAGTGGTTGATGGTCTTATAACAAAGAAATACTGGTTAGTTGTGTTCAAACTGCAGACAGGGAGGGAAAGCATCAGGAGGTGTGGAGTCTTTCAGAATGGCTGGCTTCTGTTTAATCCGTAAGAAGCAATACTTAATAGTGGTTAGGGATGAGGAGGTATAATGAGGTGTGTCCAACCTCTTGTCCCATGATGGCCAGTAACACAGCTTCCCAGATTTATTGGGGTTTCCTAAGCCAAAAGTATGTTCATTCTGTTGGCTAGGAGGCTTGGAATTTTACTTTTATTCCTCAGAATAATAATATACATATCATAGATTATTTTCTTTTGTATAATGAGTAAAAACATCCCTCAAATTTGTTTTATACATTTACCTGAATAACCAAAACTTGATATGTATATTAAATTAGAGTTTATGGAGGTTATAAACTCTAGTTTCATATACAAAGCATTTTAAAACTTTTATGTCACCATTTTTTTATTCCTTTAATAGGCTATGCATTTAAACAGAGTTGCAGAAAATCTAAATGATTATTACTAAAATATGGCTTTTAAAAACTTGCAAAATAAAAACAGATTAAAAATGTTATCACCTCAATCTAAATTGTAATCAAACGTCTATAAAGGGAATTCAATACTTGAAATTGAAACTGTCTTCTGAATGTGTAAATCAAAGTTATGCTTATCAGTACTAATTAGATAAAGTCCTTAATTAAATCTCAGTTATTCATAATAGAAATTTTAAATATCATCCAAATTATATGTCATAAGTAATTACTGAAAAAAATCTAGTTTTGACAATCTTAAAATAATTCCATGAAAACACAACTGTTTTTCAGACTCTATATATAGTACTACTTTACATAGTATTTTGTATGATTTATCACCTTACAGGATACATTTTCTTCTCTTTTAATCAAAAATAAAAACTAAAAAACTTTTTATTCAACTCACCCACAGGACAGATTGAAAGCAAAGTCTTAAGGACTGAAAAGTATAGAAGTGAGACATTCATAAGGATGTTGTCTCCCCACCTCATCCCCACACTTCCTAGTAATGAGAATGGAACACAGGCAAGAATTATAAGAGATATTGCTATTTCTGTGCAGAAAATTAATTCTACCTCACAATATATAGTGCAGATCCAGATTTGGAGCTATTATATCAAAATGATAGTTTTAGATCTTTTTTTAAAAAAATTACCCATGGATTCAAACTAATGAAGACATTACATAAATGTTATATAAGTCATAATCTAAGTATTATATGCAAGCTATTTTCTACTAAAAAATCTATATATTTTCCCTAGTGTTTACTGTACATTAACATGCAATTAAATATTTGCTCTTAAATGCTCACAATTTCCCTCAGAAGGATAATCATGCATTGCCATCTCCTCCAGTGGTAATTTGTTTTAATCTCAATATATTGATGATGAAAAATCAACTTCATATTGATGATTTTTACGCTGCTATGGAATAAACAATTATGGTTACTGAGCTAATGCAAATAATCATATCATCAAATCAGACTCACAAATTAGAACTCTTACTCAGTAACATGACTCCCCAGGTCTTTTCTTCTCACATGGGACTTGTGATTTCTAGTTTACATTCATAGGTGAGCTCATTGAAACTGGGTGAAGAGTGAAATTCGTTGATAATTCCCATGAAAATGGAAAAGGCAATATTCTTCATTCATTCGTAATATCCATCCAGATTGTGCTCTCAGAAGAAAGGTAACATTACATAACCATCAGATGATCTCCCTAGTCAAACTTTTCAATTCATAACTTGACCCTTATCTTGAATACCTCCATAACGGTGCTTCATACTGTCCCAGTTTACATTCTTCTCTTTCAGAGTACCACCTATATCCCCTATAGATATTATGAAATAGTCATACTGCAGAGATACTCTGGGTTCAGTTCCAGAGCATCACAATAAAGCAGATATTGCAATAAAGTGAGTCACACAAATTTTTTGGTTTCCCAGAGCATATAAAAGTTAATTTCACATGATACCATAGTTTGTGTGCAATCACATTATGTCTAAAAAACAATGTGTATATTTTAATTTTCAAATGTTGCTAAAAATGCTTATCAATATCTGAATCTCTAGTGAGTCATACTCTCTTTGCTTATAGAGGATTTTGCCTCAATATTGATGCCTGCTGACTGATAAGGGGGCGGTTGCTTAAGGTTACGGTGACTGTGGCAGTTTCTTTTCTTTTTTTTTTTTTTAGTGCTCTAAATGGTCATTGTATTTCAGTTTAACGTGGATCAAATTGCTCCTTTTTTAAAAAAAAATTTTTTTTTATTATACTTTAAGTTCTAGGGTACATGTGCATAACGTGCAGGTTTGTTACATATGTATACTTGTGCCATGTTGGTGTGCTGCACCCATCAACTCGTCAGCACCCATCAATTTGTCATTTATATCAGGTATAACTCCCAGTGCAATCCCTCCCCCCTCCCCCCTCCCCATGATAGGCCCCGATGTGTGATGTTCCCCTTCCCGAGTCCAAGTGATCTCATTGTTCAGTTCCCACCTATGAGTGAGAACATGCGGTGTTTGGTTTTCTGTTCTTGTGATAGTTTGCTAAGAATGATGGTTTCCAGCTGCATCCATGTCCCTACAAATGATGCAAACTCATCCTTTTTTATGGCTGCATAATATTCCATGGTGTATATGTGACTGTGGCAGTTTCTTAAAGCAAAATAATGATGTTTGCAGGATCAACTTATTCTTCCTTTCGTAAAAGATTGCTCTGAGCATGCAATGCTGTTAGGTAGCATTTCACCCACAGAACTTCTTCCAAAATTTAGGTCAATCCTCTCAAACCCTGCCATTCCTTTACCAACTAAGTTATGTAATATTCCAAATTATTTGTTGTCATTTTAACAATATTCACAGCATCTTCACCTGGAGTAGATTAAGTCACAAAATACCACTTTCTTTGCTCATCCATAAGAAGCAATCTCTCATCTGTTAAAGTTTTATCATAAGACTGCAGCAATTCAGTCACATCTTCAGGCTCCACTTCTAATTTTAGTTCTCTATTTCTACTACATCTGTGGTTATTTACTCCACTGACATCTTGAACTCCTCAATGTCATCCATCAGTGTTGGAATCAACTTCTTCTTCCAAATTTCTGTTAGTGTTGATATTTTGACCTCCTTCCATGAATCACGAATGCTTGTAATGGCAGCTGGAAGAGGGTATCCATTCCAGAAGGTTTTCAATTGACTTTGCCCAGATTCATCAGATAAATGATTAAGCTACTCTATGGCAGCTATAGCCTTACAAAATATATTTTTTAAATAATAGGACTTGAAAGTTGAAATCACTCCTTAATCCATGGGCTGACAAATGAATGTTGTGTTAGCAGACATGAAAACATTAGTCTCCTTCCTTGTACATCTCCATCAGAGTTCTTTGGCAACTAGGTGTATTGTGAATGAGAAGTAATATTTTGAAAGGAATGCTTTCTTTTCTCAACAGTAGGTCTCAATAGTTTACTTAAAATATTCAGTAAACCAAGCTGCAAACAAATATGCTGTCATCCAGGCTTTGTTGTTCCATGTATAATGTACAGGTAGAGTCAACATAATTCTTAAGGACCCTCGGATTTCTGGAATGGTAAGTGAGCATTGGCTTCAACTTAAATTCATCAACTACATTAGCCCCTAAGAAGATATTCAGCCAGTCCTTTGAAACTTTGAAGGAAGGCATTGATTTCTCCCTAGCTATGGAAGTACTAGATGACATCTTCTTCCAATCGAAAGCTTTTAGCCTCTAGAACTATGATGAAATCAATTTCTTTCTGTTTCGTTTTGTTTTGTTTTTTGAGACAGAGTTTTGCTCTTTTCGCTCAAGCTGGAGTGCAGTGGCATGATGTCAGCTCACTGCAACCTCCGCCTCCCCGGTTCAAGAAATTCTCCTGCCTCAGTCTCCCGAGTAGCTGGAATTACAGGCACCTGCCACCACATCTGGCTAATGTTTTGTATTTTTAGTAGAGATGGGGTTTCATCATGTTGGTCAGGCTAGTCTCAAACTAGCCTGCATCAGTGATCTTAGCGAAATCTTCTGGATAACCTCCTGAGGCTTCTCCATTAGCACTTATTGTTTCATTATGTACTTTTATGCTATGGAGATAGCACCTTTCCTTAAACCTCATGAACCACCCTCTGCTTGCTTCCAACTTTTCTTCAGCAGTTCCCTCATCTCTCTCAGACTTCACAGAGTTGAAGATAGTTAGGGCCTAGCTCTGAGTTAGGCTTTGTTTTAAAGGACTGCTGTGGATGGTTTGATCTTCTATCTATCTTGACCACTAAAACTTTCTCTCTATTAGTATATTCTATCATCCTCATACTACAAACAACTGAAGAAAATTAAGTGTAATAACACTAAAAGCATCTTCTTACAGAAGTCTGCAACTACTTGGGAATAAATTGCCCATGCAGAAAGTCCCTTTCATTAAATAGAATCTAAAATTAGCAACATAGCCATTGTGTTAGTTCCCTGGAACTGCCATAAAAAAATTCTCAAACTATATTGCTTAAAACAAATGAAATTGGCCGGGGCGCAGTAGCTCATGCTTGTAATCAATGCACTTTGAGAGGCCCAGGTGGGCAGATCACCTGAGGTCAGGAGTTCAAGACTAGCCTGGCCAACATGATGAAACACCATCTCTACTAAAAATACAAAAATTAGCTGGGTGTGGTTGTGTACTCCTGTAGTCCCAGCTACTCAGGAGGCTGAGTTAGAATTGCTAACTTGGCAAGAGCCAAACAATACAAATGGTTGCTATCTTTTCCACTGCCGGTAACACTCTCTCAATCCACCTACCCAGTTCCTTCAGATGAAAATCTACTTTCTCCTCATTTCATTGGCAAGATTTTTCCTGGCTACCTGCCTCAACTTTTTGTCTACTTCACATTAAGAATGAATAGGCAGTTATCCAAATATCAGATTTTCATCATATTTTCTCATCCCCTCCTTTTTCTTGCCCCAAACTGCCTTAGCTACTCTTTTTCATGAATTTTAAAGACAAGCTGGCCCATCATATCAACTGAGCTAACATAAATAATTTTATTGTTCAATCAGACTCATACAAATCAGAGATCTTCTAAAATAGCAAGCTTTACTAATGATTTCAGACATATTAGCAATTAAGAAGTTCAGGCAAAGCAGTAAAGTATGTGTAATATCATCTATATATCTCTAATTCCTTCCTTCCTTTAACATGTTCCTCAATTTCTCATCCAAAATTATAGGTTATATCTTTAATGAATTTGGCATGTTAACATACACAATTGTGAGCGTTGGGTTCTGAAGCATTTCCATTATATATTCTAGAGAGGTGCATGACATTCTTCTTGGAGTTTTTGGTAATATATCCATTAAGTATACATTTGTGTACCAAGACAACCCTAAATCAGGGACATCATTTCTAAAACCATTCCTTAATAAAGCCTCTCCATCTAACAAATATCTGGGCAATTTTGCTGAGCAAAATTTGTTCAAAGGTACAATTCTCATAGACCATGTCATCTGCCTTATTTTTGCTCAGGAGTGGCCCCTTATTTGGGAGGGATGGGAGTGAATCACATGAAAACTGCTTTATTTTCTTTCACATCAGGTACTTTTCTAGGGGTCATTTTGCTGATGGTGCAAGAAGATGATAAAGATAAAGGAATAAATCTTTTTTGCTGTACCAGAGGAACAAGCAAATCACATCTAATGACAAAAGCGATTTCTGTATTTATATCTAAAGCTAACTTGTGTTTTAGAAATGGTTGTCATGTTTGAGCCTACGGGGTGTGGGAAAAAAGTTATAGTAGTTAGAAATGAACAACCAAATACATCCTTAAAAGTGGGAATATCTATAATGACAAGGTTGTAGATAATCATTTATAGCCCTCATGGCATCTTCATTTTGCATAAAACCTTGTACTAGATATTAAAGCATGATGAGACAGAAAATGCAAACATAATTTTACAATTTTAGAAGATTTAGACATGACATAATATATTCATGAAATTATTAGAGATGAGTTGACCAAAAAACAGACAAGAGGCAAAATAATCAAAATATGACTTTTAAAAGTTAAAAAGATAAGGTAACTAAGAAAGGATACTGATTAATGAAGTAATCAGAAAGATGAATTGAAGGGCCTAAGCTTAAAGCCAAATATAAATGAGAAGATTGTTAATGAAAACAAAATGTAATTTAATGGCGGCAATGATGTCCACATTATACCAATGTCTACAAGTGAATTTGTTTTATTACTAGGTATCTGTTTGATTTTCTTAAAGCCAGGGAGTTTCTCTGTTTCATTGGTAGACTCCTCAGATTCCAAGAGATTTAAGAAATGTTCAGTTATGTGTAATATATCCTGAGGAAATTTTATATTTTCATATTAATATATGTTTATCTATGTTATTAATGGTGGATACAGCTGCTTTTTAAAAACAGTGGTTATATATGAAACAAATTAACCATACAATTAAATTCTCTCCTTTTTAGAGACTTGATTTATATTAATTTATTTTGAGACAGGGTCTCACTCTGTCACTTCTGATCTCAGTCTCCCAAGTAGCTGAAAGACTACGGGTGAGTGCTACTATGCCCAGCTAATTTTTTATATTTTTTGCAGAGATGGGGTTTCGCCATGTTGTCCAGGCTGGTCTCAAACTCCTGGACTCAAGAGATTCACCTGCCTTATACTTTCAAACTGCTGGTCTCTCAAAGTTGCAGGTGTGAACCACCACACCTGCCTCATTTTTAGAGATTTTAAATCCCTAATAATTTTGTATTATGGAAAAGTATCTCCAAATAAAATTTAGCTTTAAATATTAACTTTAAAAATTTTTTACTGAAAAGCCTATGAGACAATTCTGCTTCCTTTTACTTTTTTTTTTTTTTTATTGTACTTTAAGTTCTAGGGTACATGTGCATAACGTACAGGTTTGTTACATATGTATACTTATGCCATGTTGGTGTGCTGTACACATCAACTCGTCAGTACCCATCAATTCATCATTTATATCATGTATAACTCCCCAATGCAATCCCTCCCACCTCCCCCCTCCCCATGATAGGCCCCAGTGTGTGATGTTCCCCTTCCCGAGTCCAAGTGATCTCATTGTTCAGTTCCCACCTATGAGTAAGAACATGCGGTGTTTGGTTTTCTGTTCTTGTGATAGTTTGCTAAGAATGATGGTTTCCAGCTGCATGAATGTCCCTAAAAAGAACACAAACTCACCCTTTTTTATGGCTGCATAATATTCCATGGTGTATATGTGCCACATTTTCTTAATCCAGTCTGTCACAGATGGACATTAGGGTTGATTCCAAGTCTTTGCTATTGTGAATAGTGCCGCAATAAACATACGTGTGCATGTGTCTTTGTAGTAGAATAATTTATAATCCTTTGGGTATATACCCAGTAATGGGATGGCTGGGTCATATGGTACATCTAGTTCTAGATCCTTGAGGAATTGCCATACTGTTTTCCATAATGGTTGAACTAGTTTACAATCCCACCAACAGTGTAAAAGTGTTCCTATTTCTTCACATCCTCTCCAACACCTGTTGTTTCCTGATTTCTTAATGATTGCCATTCTAACTGGTGTGAGATGGTATCTCATTGTGGTTTTGACTTGCATTTCTCTGATGGCGAGTGATGATGAGTATTTTTTCATGTGTCTGTTGGCTGCATGAATGTCTTCTTTTGAGAAATGTCTGTTCATATCCTTTCCCCACTTTTTGATGGGGTTGTTTGTTTTTTTCTTGTATATTTGTTTGAGTTCTTTGTAGATTCTGGATATTAGCCCTTTGTCAGATGAGTAGATTGCAAAAATTTTCTCCCATTCTGTAGGTTGCCTGTTCACTCTGATGGTAGTTTCTTTTCCTGTGCAAAAGCTCTTTAGTTTAATTAGATCCCATGTGTCAATTTTGGCTTTTGCTGCCGTTGCTTTTGGTGTTTTAGACATGAAGTCCTTGCCCATGCCTATGTCCTGAATGGTACTCCCTAGGTTTTCTTCTAGGGTTTTTATGGTATTAGGTCTAACATTTAAGTCTCTAATCCATCTTGAATTAATCTTCGTATAAGGGGTAAGGAAAGGATCCAGTTTCAGCTTTCTACTTATGGCTAGCCACTTTTCCCAGCACCATTTATTAAATAGGGAATCCTTTCCCCAATTCTTGTTTTTGTCAGGTTTGTCAAAGATCAGATGGCTGTAGATGTGTGGTATTATTTCTGAGGACTCTGTTCTGTTCCATTGGTCTATATCTCTGTTGTGGTAACAGTACCATGCTGTTTTCGTTACTGTAGCCTTGTAGTATAGTTTGAGGTCAGTTAGCGTGACGCCTCCAGCTTTGTCCTTTTGACTTAGGATTGTCTTGGCAATGCGGGCTCTTTTTTGGTTCCATATGAACTTGAAAGCAGTTTTTTCCAATTCTGTGAAGAAACTCATTGGTAGCTTGATGGGGATGGCATTGAATCTATAAATCACCTTGGGCAGTATGGCCATTTTCACGATATTGATTCTTCCTATCCATGAGCATGGTATGTTTTTCCATTTGTTTGTGTCCTCTTTTATTTCACTGAGCAGTGCTTTGTAGTTCTCCTTGAAGAGGTCCTTTACATCCCTTGTAAGCTGGATTCCTAGGTATTTTATTCTCTTTGAAGCAATTGTGAATGGAAGTTCATTCCTGATTTGGCTCTCTGCTTGTCTATTACTGGTGTATAAGAATGCTTGTGATTTTTGCACATTAATTTTGTATCCTGAGACTTTGCTGAAGTTGCTTATCAGCTTAAGGAGATTTTGGGCTGAGACAATGGGGTTTTCTAAATATACCATCATGTCATCTGGAAACAGGGACAATTTGACTTCTTCTTTTCCTAACTGGATACCCTTGATTTCTTTCTCTTGCCTGATTGCCCTAGCCAGAACTTCCAACACTATGTTGAATAGGAGTGGTGAGAGAGGGCATCCCTGTCTTGTGCCAGTTTTCAAAGGGAATTTTTCCAGTTTTTGCCCATTCAGTATGATATTAGCTGTGGGTTTGTCATAAATAGCTCTTATTATTTTGAGGTACGTTCCATCAATACCGAATTTATTGAGCGTTTTTAGCATAAAGGGCTGTTGAATTTTGTCAAAAGCCTTTTCTGCATCTATTGAGATAATCATGTGGTTCTCGTCTTTGGTTCTGTTTATATGCTGGATTACGTTTATTGATTTGCGAATGTTGAACCAGCCTTGCATCCCAGGGATGAAGCCCACTTGATCATGGTGGATAAGCTTTTTGATGTGCTGCTGAATCCGGTTTGCGAGTATTTTATTGAGAATTTTTGCATCGATGTTCATCAGGGATACTGGTCTAAAATTCTCTTTTTTCGTTGTGTCTCTGCCAGGCTTTGGTATCAGGATGATGTTGGCCTCATAAAATGAGTTAGGGAGGATTCCCTCTTTTTCTATTGATTGGAATAGTTTCAGAAGGAATGGTACCAGCTCCTCCTTGTACCTCTGGTAGAATTCAGCTGTGAATCCATCTGGTCCTGGACTTTTTTTGGTGGGTAGGCTATTAATTGTTGCCTGAATTTCAGAGCCTGCTATTGGTCTATTCAGGGATTCAACTTCTTCCTGGTTTAGTCTTGGGAGAGTGTAAGTGTCCAGGAAATTATCCATTTCTTCTCGATTTTCTAGTTGATTTGCGTAGAGGCATTTATAGTATTCTCTGATGGTTGTTTGTATTTCTGTGGGGTCGGTGGTGATATCCCCTTTATCATTTTTTATTGCGTCTATTTGATTCCTCTCTCTTTTCTTCTTTATTAGTCTAGCTAGCAGTCTGTCAATTTTGTTGATCTTTTCAAAAAACCAACTCCTGGATTCATTGATTTTTTGGAGGGTTTTTTGTGTCTCTATCTCCTTCAGTTCTGCTCTGATCTTAGTTATTTCTTCCCTTCTGCTAGCTTTTGAATGTGTTTGCTCTTGCCTCTCTAGTTCTTTTAATTGTGATGTTAGAGTGTAAATTTTAGATCTTTCCTGCTTTCTCTTGTGGGCATTTAGTGCTATAAATTTCCCTCTACACACTGCTTTCAATGTGTCCCAGAGATTCTGGTATGTTGTATCTTTGTTCTCATTGGTTTCAAAGAACATCTTTATTTCTGCTTTCATTTCATTATGTACCCAGTAGTCATTCAGGAGCAGGTTGTTTGGTTTCCATGTAGTTGAGCGGTTTTGATTGAGTTTCTTAGTCCTGAGTTCTAGTTTGATTGCACTGTGGTCTGAGAGACAGTTTGTTATAATTTCTGTTCTTGTACATTTGCTGAGGAGTGCTTTACTTCCAATTATGTGGTCAATTTTGGAATAAGTGCGATGTGGTGCTGAGAAGAATGTATATTCTGTTGATTTGGGGTGGAGAGTTCTATAGATGTCTATTAGGTCCTCTTGGTGCAGAGATGAGTTCAATTCCTGGATATCCTTGTTAACTTTCTGTCTCGTTGATCTGTCTAATGTTGACAGTGGAGTGTTGAAGTCTCCCATTATTATTGTGTGGGAGTCTAAGTCTCTTTGTAGGTCTCTAAGGACTTGCTTTATGAATCTGGGTGCTCCTGTATTGGGTGCATATATATTTAGGAGAGTTAGCTCTTCCTGTTGAATTGATCCCTTTACCATGATGTAATGGCCTTCTTTGTCTCTTTTGATCTTTGATGGTTTAAATTCTGTTTTATCAGAGTCTAGGATTGCAACCCCTGCTTTTTTTGTTCTCCATTTGCTTGGTAGATCTTCCTCCATCCCTTTATTTTGAGCCTATGTATGTCTCTGCATGTGAGATGGGTCTCCTGAATACAGCAGACTGATGGGTCTTGACTCTTGATCCAGTTTACCAGTCTGTGTCTTTTAATTGGAGCATTTAGTCCATTTACATTTAAGGTTAATGTTGTTATGTGTGAACTTGATCCTGTCATTATGATATTAACTGGTTATTTTGCTCGTTAGTTGATGCAGTTTCTTCCTAGCCTCGATGGTCTTTACATTTTGGCGTGTTTTTGCAATGGCTGGTACCGATTGTTCCTTTCCATGTTTAGGGCTTCCTTCAGGGTCTCTTGTAAGGCAGGCCTGGTGGTGACAAAATCTCTAAGCATTTGCTTGTCTGTAAAGGATTTTATTTCTCCTTCACTGATGAAACTTAGTTTGGCTGGATATGAAATTCTGGGTTGAAAATTCTTTTCTTTAAGAACGTTGATATTGGCCCCCACTCTCTTCTGGCTTGTAGAGTTTCTGCCGAGAGATCTGCTGTTAGTCTGATGGGCTTCCCTTTGTGGGTAACCCGACCTTTCTCTCTGGCTGCCCTTAAGATTTTTTCCTTCATTTCAACTTTGGTGAATCTGGCAATTATGTGTCTTGGAGGTGCTCTTCTGGAGGAGTATCTTTGTGGCATTCTCTGTATTTCCTGAATTTGAATGTTGGCCTGCCCTACTAGGTTGGGGAAGTTCTCCTAGATGATATCCTGAAGAGTGTTTTCCAACTTGGTTCCATTTTCCCCCTCACTTTCAGGCACCCCAATCAGACGTAGATTTGGTCTTTTTACATAATCCCATACTTCTTGCAGGCTTTGTTCATTTCTTTTTCTTCTTTTTTCTTTTGGTTTCTCTTCTCACTTCATTTCATTCATTTGATCCTCAATCGCTGATACTCTTTCTTCCAGTTGATCGAGTCGGTTACTGAAGCTTGTGCATTTGTCACGTATTTCTCATGTCATGGTTTTCATCTCTGTCATTTCATTTATGATCTTCTCTGCATTCATTAGTGTAGCTGTCAATTCTTCCACTCTTTTTTCAAGATTTTTAGTTTCTTCGCGCCGGGTACGTAATTCCTCCTTTAGCTCTGAGAAGTTTGATGGACTGAAGCCTTCTTCTCTCATCTCGTCAAAGTCATTCTCTGACCAGCTTTGATCCGTTGCTGGCGATGGGCTGCACTCCTTTGCAGGGGGAGATGCACTCTTATTTTTTGAATTTCCAGCTTTTCTGCCCTGCTTCTTCCCCATCTTTGTGGTTTTATCTCTCTCTGGTCTTTCATGATGGTGACGTAGTGATGGGGTTTTGGTATAGGTGTCCTTCCTGTTTGCTAGTTTTCCGTCTGACAGTCAGAAGGACTGTCTGTTGGTCTGTTGGAGATTGCTTGAGGTCCACTCCAGACCCTGTTTGCCTGGGTATCAGCAGCAGAGGTTGCAGAAGATAGAATATTGCTGAACAGCCAGTGTACCTGTCTGATTCTTCCTTTGGAAGTTTCCTCTCAGGGGTGACTCCACCCTGTGAGGTGTGGGGTGTCAGACTGCCCCTAGTGGGGGATGTCTCCTAGCTAGGCTACTCAGGGGTCAGGGACCCACCTGAGCAGGCAGTCTGTCCGTTCTCAGATCTCAATCTCCGCGTTGGGAGATCCACGGCTCTCCTCAAAGCTGTCAGACAGAGTCGTTCGCGTCTGCACAGGCCCCTGCTGCTTCCCCTATTGGACTTCAGCTGTACGCTGTCCTCAGAGGTGGAGTCTACAGAGACAGGCAGGCTTCCTTGAGCTGCTGTGAGCTCCACCCAGTTCGAGCTTCCCAGGGCTTTATTTACCTACTTAAGCCTCAGCAATGGCGAGCGCCCCTCCCCCAGCCTCGCTGCTGCCTTGCGGAAAGATCGCCGCAGACTGCTGTGTTAGCAGTGAGGGAGGCTCCGTGGGCGTGGGACCCTCCCGGCCAGGTGTGGGATATATTCTCCTGGTGTGCCTGTTTGCTTAAAGCGCAGTATTGGGGTGGGAGTTACCCTATTTTCCAGGTGTTGTGTGTCTCCGTTCCCCTGGCTAGGAAAACGGATTTCCTTCCCCCTTGCGCTTCCAGGTGAGGCGATGCCTCGCCCTGCTTCAGCTCTCGCTGGTCAGGCTGCAGCAGCTGACCAGCACCGATTGTCCGGCACTCCCTAGTGAGATGACCCCAGTACCTCAGTTGAAAATGCAGAAATCACCGGTCTTCTGTGTCGCTCGCGCTGGGAGTTGGAAACTGGAGCTGTTCCTATTCGGCCATCTTGCTCCGCCCTCCTCCTTTTACTTTTTTAATGGTAATAGTAACAAAACATTTTTATTTTATCCTTTGATATCCGTCACAGATAATATCACATATATTTTTTAAAACAAAATAAAGGTCAAACTGATATTACTTAAACCAAAGAAATTGTTGGATATATTGTAAAATATAAGCAACAGAGGACTAGTAAATATTCATGGGAAAAGCTTAATTATTTCTTTAGATATTGACATATTTAATCAATTATTACACAAATGTTCGAAATTAAGAAAAAATGTAGTTTTGATCTTTTTAATTGAGAATTCTAAAAATGATTACTTTTTTTTCTAAATATGAACAAATATTCTCTCATTGGCTTAAGTAAAACATGTGTCTTTGTAACAAAAATAATTATCTCAAAGTTCCTAGTTAATGGATGACCAAAAAATAATGTTTCAGGCAGTAAAAACAACCTAAGCAGGAGCCCTAAAGCAACAAAGAACTGGGCTCATTCAAGCAACGGAAAGAATGTAAGTTTGACATCCTCTTGGGGTGAGACGAAAGTGACAAAATGAGAAATTGAAGACCTCATCAAGAACCAAGCAATGAAGGAATTTATAATGCCTAATAAAGAACTTGGATGTGTTTTAATTGTAACGAGAAATCAGTGAAGAGTTTTGAGCAGTAAATATTTATTAAATTATAATCAGATAAGTAAATCTGTTAGTGGAGAAATGATTGGAAGGAGATAAGAATTAATGGAAAGAAACTAGACTGGTTCATTAGAGAGCCAGGAAAAGGTGATGATGTTTGAGACAAGTTTTGACAGCAATACTTGCTACTGAATTTGCTACTGTGATGAAGTAAGTGGAAAGAATCAAATTCAACCACTCTGCTTCTAGCTCAAACAATAGATTGAATGCTTCTGCAAAATGTTGAGTTTGGAAAGTCAAGGGAAGAACAGGGGATAAAGGCATTAAAAAAAAGGATAATAAGAGTTCAGTCTCAAAGTCCGAAATGTCTCTGAGGCACCAAAGTCTCTAAAATTAGTCTGGAGCTTAGAAAAGAGGTCTGGGATGTATACATTTTGACATTACCAACATAGAGAGTGATTAAAGCCAGACAGCGAGACACAGAAGTTCTGTCTCCTTTTATATAGTTTTGCTCTCCATTACTGAGTTTGCCTTGAAAATGATTTTTTTTTTTTTTTTTTTTTTTTTTTTTTTTTTTTTTTTTTTTTTTTTGAGACGGAGTCTTGCTCTGTCACCAGGTTATAGTGCACTGGTATGATCTTGATCTTGGCTGACTGCAACCTCTGCCTCCCAGGGTCAAGCGATTCTCCTGCCTCCGCCTCCCGAGTAGCTGGGACTACAGGCATGTGCCACCATGCCCAGCTAATTTTTGTATTTTTAGTAGAGATGGGGTTTCACCATGTTGGCCAAGATGGTCTCAATCTCTTGACCTAGTGATCCACTTGCCTCGGCCTACCAAAGTGCTGGGATTATAGACGTGAGCCACCATGCCTGGCCTGAAATTGTTTTTGTTGATGTTTTCTACTTTACTTGGAATTCACTGATATTTTTTCTTTTTTTTCATCCAATCCCTGCCTTAGCTCTTCCATAGGATTGAATCTGGTAAATCTTTACTAATTCTGACCAAGGGTGGTCATAGTCTCCCTTAAAGGGGCACAAGCTTGCCAAATTGTTAGAACAAACTGCCCCACAGTGCACAGACTGCATCCTGAGCTCCTGATTAGAACACCCTGCAGTATGGAGGTAATGAGCAAAAAGGAAAATCCCTAAATTCATGCAAGCACAGAAACTCGTTAATGTCCTTTGGCTGACCCATGCTCATTATAATAGTAAAAAACATACTCCTGGGTGGACATTTAAGATGCTAATGAGACATGTCATGTATGTACTGACATGCACAACCACAAATGCACCATGAAAAGACCATCCATAACATGCTAAATGGCAACACCCTTCCTGTCCCTACATGGATAATTATGTAAGGCTACCATAAAGGGAGTTTCCCCAGTATCAGTCAGGACTGTCTCATTGTCCAACAACCCACTCGGACTTGACTGAGTGTATTTTGCTTTGCAATACATTTCTTTACCTACTTTCACTTTAGACTCGTTTTCAAATTCTTTTGTGTGGCAAAATAAAACCCTGAACCTACCCACCGGCAATAAAATCTTCTCTGCTTGAAACCAACACCTAATGCCCAGGTCTCAGATATCTAAACTTTTACATCTGTGTTTCCCAGCCTTTCCTTTCCATTATCACTGTGTTACTGTTGATGCATTTCTATCTGAGCTTTATACATAAAAAAGAATAAATACAAAGTCTACTCTTTATTCATTGCAGGGTCAAGAATAACTAAATAAAATTTTCAAGTAAAAATATAAATTCCAGTAACAATTTATAACTATATTTTCTGAGTAGCTTTTGATACAATTCACTTACTTAAACACTCATATCATTATATATGCAAATTAGAAATGTATACAAATACATTATAACAGTAGCAATCAAAATTTTAAAATTAATAATTCAAAATGTTTCTCAATAATAGTAAACAACAGAGAAACTAAATTAATTGTCTAAAATTACTTTAGTAAACTTAACTTTTACCTTGTGCTTAACATGAGAAAATAACTTTTAACTAGCAGCTGGATAGTCAGTCATTCAAATATGGCAAACATGCTTTTCTCTTTGGCACTTGACTAAATTAATTCTGGGTTGACTAATATAGAATTAAGTAATAAAATATAAGCCATTTTTGTTTAATTCTCAAACCCAAGTACACAAAAAAGCACTGAGGAAAAAAAGAAAAAAAAAGGAAAAAACCTGCCAAGGCAGAAGGCAGCCAATGGCCACCAATAGGTATGTATAGGCCACCTCTTCTGAATGACCTCTAGATTAAGCAAGTGATCAAGAGAAAGTCCACCAGTTGCAGCCATCTAGTCCTCATAACTTCATACCACTGATCTTGGAAATATTGCGTGTATCTTTCAGGAACTCAGTGCTACTTTTGTGATATCTGAGAAAATCCCATGACAGAAATTAAACATGAAGAAATACAATTTTGAGTCTTGGAGAGCCAGACTGTGGGAATATAAATATATATTTTTGCCCTTTTCCCACACCAGGAACCAACTTTCATTCCTTTAGAGATGATATCATTCTTGTTGAAAATGTATGTTTCACATCATTGTAGGTCCAAGAGTCTGTAACATTGCCCCCATTACCAGCTCTATTGCTATAAACTGAATCCCTTTATAGATTTCCAGGATAATGATAATACCACACATTTGGCTTCTTCAGAATGTAATCATCATTTTACTATTAAGGAACATACACAATAAATAAATATATAAATGAACAATTGAGTCATACATTAAATCTTAAAATTAATTCCAGAAACTCTAATGTAATTGGAAAAAATAAGAAACCAATATAGTATTTTATTTTAATTCTATGTAGACTTTCCATTAGTATTAATGGAAGATGGTCCAAAAACAAAATGGATATTTGAGAAAAATATTTAATGATTGACATAGTTTAAAAATGTATGCTGTATTCATTTCTATTTCAGGATACCTTGACCTCATTCTTCAATATGTCAGCTTTTTCTCTACAGTAACAACTGATCCATGGATAACCTAGCCTAGAAGTTTCTGAAAACCTACATGTTATTTCACAAAACTAGGGTAAACTCAGATAATCCAAAATCTTGGTAGGGAATGAACATCTAAATAAAATACTGTTTAGATAAAGGTCTTTCATGTACAATATTATAATCTGAAGAAATAAAAAGACACATAATTAATAATCATTACCCTGCCTTCTCTGCTCAATTTTGGAAACAAATAAGTTGCCCAAAATGCCTCTTGAAATGGAAAAAATATAGGAGAATTGTCTCTGAATATTTTTTTCTTAATTATACAAGTATAAAAATTTGTGTGGTTAAAAATAGCAAGATCTTTTTTCAGGAAATAATATTTTTAAGTAATCTTCAAAAAGCCCAGCTGGAAGGGAAATAGTCTTATTATCAAATTTAGTAAAGTACAGAGCAAGGCACAAGTGGCAATTTGCTGATCACATGGAGAGGGATGGATTTGGCAGGGCTGAAAGAAGTAAACACAGCTCTAGAGCTGTGAGGCTCCCTAGAGTTCCATCTACCCTCTCAGTGACCGTAATAGGCATATTCAACCTACTAATCATATCTCAAGGAATCTTTGTAATCATTTCTAAAAGACTTTTACAATAGCTAATGAATAGTTGTCTAGATCTGCCACTGATTGAAATAGTTTAGGACACACTTAAATAAGGGGGGAAAATCCCATTTAAGTTCAATTTGGCTTACATTCAGAAATACAAGCATTCTAAATCTTTTTTTTCCTCCACTTTGAAGCATTAGACCTATAGCCTAATGTTCTGAAAACCTACATTATATCTTGTTAAAAGCAAGGGTTTTTTGTATCTGAACAGCTTGTTACCCTCTTAAATTTCTAATACTTTCTGTCTAGGTGATGGTTCCATCTTATGCTTTAAACTCCTCAAATGAAAGATCCATTAAGTTTTAACTGACTCTGAATAGCACTGAGAATAATGCTATTGCAAATAGGTGCTTAAAAGGGTCTGAGTGATATAGAAAGATGATGTTGACATACAGTCCCAGCAAATAACTGAAAATGTTAAAAAGTAGCAGAAAGTATGAGCCTGGTACAAACAGGATTTTTATCTCTAAATGATAATTGATTTGCCTAAAAGACGTGTAATTAGTGAAGTTGAAAAATACATCAAAATAATTCATTGGTACCTTTTAACACCAACAACTTTTTTAAAAAACATAGGTCCAGTAGGACTCAATTCTTAGAAAAGTTCAGGGTCACATAGCTATTTCCCAGAAGTTGGATAGGACTGGGGATACAATTAATGCAGCTATCAGAACATAATTTTGACATTTATTTTTTCATCTTGTTTTAATATTTTTCATAAATATACTCCCTGATTGTAATATACAAAAAATTAAAAAATTTAATGGGTGGATATTTATAGCTACTTCTTAACAGATGACTGACGATTATCCTTCATACAAAAGAAAAACTCCCTGAATTAGAAGCTCAGGAAGCTGAGCAATTATGACCACTTAGTAATCATGTGACTTTGGGCAGGTCATTTTATTTTTGACAAATTTTTAAAAGTTCCTCTTTCATATATTATACAAATATTTCCCTTTGTTTCTTCCCAGTAAATTTCAAATAAACTAAAATGAAATATTTTTAATATATATACATCATCCTTATAGCATTTTATTTTTTCTTAATGTTCATAAATGACATTGTTCTGCATATTTCTCGTTTTGTACTGTCTTTTGAATTTTAATACCAGGGGTATGTTAGCTTTGTGAAATAAGGAACAAATCCTTTTTCTACACTTTGGAATTTTTTTTAAGTAGAATTGTGCTGAACTTTAGGCAACAATTCTCTTCTGAAATATGTTAGACTCACATTTGTAGGAGAGGCTAGTTCTTTGACAATAGCAATTAACCTATGACTATCATCATCCTGGTGTTTTTCACTATTTTACTTTAATCCATTTTGTTAACCAGTTGTATTAGTCTGTTTTCACACTGCTATAAAGAACTTCCCAGAGACTGGGTAATTTATACAAGAAAGAGGCTTAATTGACTCAATTCTGCATGACTGGGGAGGCCTCAGGAAACTTACAATCATGGCAGAAGGGGAAGCAGGCACCTCCTTCACAAGATGGCAGGAAAGAGAGAGTGTGTAAAGGGGGAACTGTTAAACTTATGAAACCATCAGATCTCGTGAGAACTCAGTCACTGTTATATGAGAACAACATGGGAGAAACTGTCCATGATCCAGTCACCTCCCACCAGGTCCCTCCCTTGAAATATGGGGATTATAGGAATTACAAATCAAAATGAGATTTGAGTGGGAACACAGAGCTAAACGATATCATCAGTATTTTCCTTTATAAGTATCCAATTTTTCTAGGGGATTATATTTACAGTAATGCAATTCTTATATTTTTCTATGTCTCATTATTTCCTTTTATTAATACCTATTTTCATTTTTTCTCAAAAAATTGTTGATTAGGTTTGTTAATTTGTGCATGTAATTGTTTTGTGAATTTGAAAATACATTTTTGGATTTATTTAATTTTACTTTCACCTTCTGTTAGATTTATTTTCTGTTTCGTTTTTCTAATTCCTTGGGTGAATATTTAATTAATCTAGTTTTGCTCTTTTGTTCCTGTGTATATATGCAGAAATTAAAGGATTTACATTTTTAACTTATTTCTGCATTACCAAATTCTCATAGTTTCAAGATGTTGTATTTTAAATTATTACTCTTACAGATTTTCAGAATATTATCATCTAATTCATTACTCTCAGAACCACTTAGGAATTTGTTTTTCAACTTCTGAGTCATGAATTATTTTTATTTCTACCTTTGTTTTTATTTTCATTTGTGTAGCAATGCAAAATTTACTAATAATTTTGTAACCTAATATGATCAATTATCCTGAAAGCTCTAAGGCAGCACAAATAGAAGGATATTCTTTATCCCAGGATATAGGTTTTCTTATGTATGTGTTAGATTAATCTTATTGATAATACCAAGTGTTAGTGGGGACATGGATCAACTAGAACTCTCAAACATTGCTGGTGGAAGTATATAATAATTTAACCACTTACAAAAACTTGCTTTTTTTTAGCAAAAATCTTGCTAAAGTTAAATATACATTCATTATAAAATTCATCAGTCTCACTTTTGAGTTTTTACATAAGAAGTGAAAAAATATGTCCATATAAAATGTCAATTATTTCTAGCAGCTTTGTTCATAATACTAAAAACTGCAAACAATCCAAATACCCATCACAGAATTATAGAATAATTATAGTATACCTACAAAGTAGACGCTAACTCAGCCATAAAAAGGAATTAACTATACAATCAATGATGTATTTAAATTAAAAAAAAAGGGAGGGGGTGGAAAGTCAGAAACAGAGGGCTACATACTGTATGATTCCATAGAAAGTTTATAATATACAAAACTAATCTGTAGTTGTAAAAAATAAGGCAGTGATTGCCTCGGGATTGGGGGTGGTGTCTGCCAAAACTCATAGGGAAACTGGCATGAAGGAAATGTTTTATATATTGATTAAAATGATAATGATACAAGTGTGTACATTTGTCAAAATCGATAAAACTATAAACTGGTGAGTCTTACTACATATTTAATAAGGTTTATATTAAAAATGAAGATATACATGACCATATTCTTTGTATAAACACTTTATTAGATGACACAGCTTGTCTTTCTGTATTCAGCATTATTCAAGAGAAATGTGAGAGCAATAGGATATTTTTCTCCCATGGTAGATGAAATATTTCTTCCTGAATGCTTTTAGAATTCTTTATCCTTTAACTTTAGTCCATTTTCCAGAATATATTATAATATCAATATTTTTTCTACTTATTTTACTGATATATAAATTTTCCATGTGCTGATTTTTCTTCTTTTGTATAAGATGCCTTCTAAATTTGCTTTATAAAATGTGTTCCATTTTTTCTATACTATTCTTCACAAATACCAATTATATTTATACTGATTATTCATTTTTAGACTCTTTTACTTTTTCTGGAGCAATTTTTACCTCTTGTTTTCTTTCAAACTTTTTTTATATTTCTCAAATTTCCATCAACTGACAAAATGGGAGAAAATATTTGAAAACTGCATTTTATTGGGTCTAATATTCAGAATCTATAAGGCATGTACACAAATCAACAAGAAGAAAAAACAAATAGCCCTATTAAAAAGTGGGCAAAGAACATGAACAGGCACTTCTCAAATAAGACACACAAAAAGGCAACAAACATGAAAAAATGCTCATCATCACTAGTCATCGGAGAAATGAAAATCAAAACCACAATGAGATACTTACCATCTCACACCCTTCAGAATGGCTTTTGTTAAAAAGTCGTGCAAGATGTTAGTGAGGCTGTGCAGAAAAAGGAATATTTACACACTGTTGGTAGAAATGTAAATTTGTCCAGCCACTATTGAAAGTAATTTGGAATCCATGATTCTCTTCATATGAAAGTCCAGAATAGGGAAATCTATAGAGACAGAAAGTGGTGCCTTTGGGCACAGTAGATAGGGGATTGGGGGAAGTGATAGTTAAAAGGTATTGGGTACCATTTTGAGGTAATGAAATGCCTTAAAATTGACTATGGTGATGCTTGCACATATATTTGTGAATATATTGGAAACCACCGAATTATACACTTTGGATTGTATGGTCTGTAAATTATATCTCAATAAAAGTATTTAAAAGAAAAATAAATAAATAATAAATAAAAAGTTAAAAAAAATGTTGGCAAGACTGTGCAGAAAAGGGAACATTTACACACTGTTGGTAGGAATGTAAATTTGTCCAATACTATTGAAAGCAGTTTGAAGATTTCTCTTTTCTTTTCTTTTTTTTTTTTTTTTGAGACGGAGTCTCACTCTGTCACCCAGGCTGGAGTGCAGTGGCCGGATCTCAGCTCATTGCAAGCTCCGCCTCCCGGGTTTACGCCATTCTCCTGCCTCAGCCTCCTGAGTAGCTGGGACTACAGGCGCCCGCCACCGCGCCCGGCTATTTTTTTGTATTTTTTAGTAGAGACGGGGTTTCACCGTGTTAGCCAGGATGGTCTCGATCTACTGTCCTCGTGATCCGCCCGTCTCGGCCTCCCAAAGTGCCAGGATTACAGGCTTGAGCCACCGCACCCGGCCGAAGATTTCTCAAAGAACTGAGAACTGAATTACGACTTGACCTAGCAATCTCATTACTCAGTATATATACAAAGGAAAATAAATCATTCTACCAAAAGGACAAATGCACCCAAGTATTCACTGCAGAGCTATTCACAATAACAAAGACATGCAATCAACATAGATGCCCATCAATAGTGAACTGGATAAAGAAAATGTAGTACATAAATATATGGACTACTACACTGTCATAACAAGAATGAAATCATGACAAAGGACATTATCCTAAGCTAACTAACATAGAAACAGAAAACCAAGTACCAAGTTTTCGCATTTATAAGTGGGAACTAAATACTGGGTACACATAGATGTAGACACTGGAGACCACTAAAGTGGAGAAAGGGCTGAAAAACTACCTACCGGGTACTATGTTCACTACATGGATGGTGGGTTCAGTCACACCCCAAACCTCAGCATCATGCAACATACCTTTGTAACAAACCTGCACATGTACCCCCAATTCTAAAATAGAATTTGAAAGAGAAAAGGAAAATTTTTTCATTGCATTTTTCTTATAAAGCATATTGTCTTTTTAAAATTTGGGAAATATAAAAACTGTGAAATGAATAAAATATGTTATGCATAATCCTGTAACCTAGAGATAATTATTGTCAGACTGTGACGCATATTCAAATATAAATCAAATTGTATTTTCCTATATCATTACATATTCTTTGAAGACAAAACAAAAAACCAAAAGCAAATTTTGTCCATGATAATAACCCTGCTTTTTACTGTCTCTAATTATGTTTCTATTCTTAGATTATTTATTTGCTTTCAAATTATCTCATTTTTTCTGCCAATTTTTGTCATCTCCTCTGTGTTATCTTCTCTATGATTACCTTTGTATCTCTAAATTGATCTCTTATTTCTGAAAGTTCCTATTCCTTTTAGTTTTTAATGTATTATTAATATTTTAAATAATATGTTTATTTTTCTGGAGCAATAAATTTCCAGATTATGTTTCAGAGAGCTATATTTTGCTTATTGTATTCATTTCCTTTAGTGTCTTAAAATTATTCAAAGATATAATCGAATTGAATACTTTATTTTTACATATAATTAATTTCATCTAGACTTAATATTTCCCATAAAAAGTAAGGGTGGAGAAGTATTGACTTGATGACTGGAAACTATCTTAACTACATCTTTGATATTTAGAATTTTAATTGTAAGACTCAACATTGTTGGTTTATAACAACTTCTGAGTGTTTTAGTTGCTTAGAGTCAGGAACAGAATTGGTGTGCTAAGTGAAATATACAGCCTCAATTTTAGTTTATTATTTTCTCATGCTTTGTCACTACATTTTTTTTTAAGTCCTTGGTTTTCAGAAGACTGCAGTCATAAGAGATTTTCACCTCAAAATTTAGCTCTTATACGCTTGTGGCCAGCATAGAGCCCAGGAGCTACAGGTGTTTTGGTTTGATTTAGTTGTTTGTTTTTAATGATTTTCAAGAGATTTCTGCTTAGGTAATTGTTGTTATTGTTTAGGTAATTGTGGTTAGGGGCTGTGTGACTGTTTCACATTTTTGCCTCTTCTTCTGCTCCCTACATCAACTCCAAGCTATTTGTATATTTCCTGGTGGTCTGTCTATATCACAGCACTTATACTTTTCTCTTTTTTCTTCTTCTTCTTTTTTGCATGCTTATATGTACTGTTTTTCAGGTCTCTCTCACTGTCTTTTAGAGAAATATGTATGGTAGTGGGATGTGGAAGTTTGCCAGATTTCAGTGATTTAGTTTAAATTTAATTTGTAAACATTCTTCACAGTCTATGGTATAATGATGTTTCTGTTTCTTATTTTTTAGTCTTTTCATTTATTTCAGATGACTTGGAGGAGGGAAATTAAATAAAATGTATGTACTATACCATCTTTATGAAAATTTTGGAATTCTGGTTCTAAGAATTGATTTTTAGACTACCTCAAAATAAGTGATAAAAATGATGCCAATTTTAATTTTTTAAAAACATATAGCCTGTTAATCTATACAGCCAGATTTGACTATATCTTTCTATGTATTAACACTAATTTTTTAGCATTATAATTCTTATAGATAAATAACTTCCAGGTTACTATAATCAAATATAACAAACTAAAGAAAAAGAAGCATACTAAAGGCAAGGAAAATGGTGGATCCATGGAGAAAATTTAAAGAACAGAGTTATGATTGCTAAAAATAAGCTTAGTGTTTGTTGACATGCTTTTGAACAATGCTTGTTAATAAGTTATAAAAAGCAAAAGATCAAACAGATGGTGGATTCTGTAAACGTAACAATGGTTACTTAATAAATGATTTTTTGTTTTTAATTCTGTTTATGTGGTATCTCACATTTATTGACTTGTGGATGTTAAAACATGCCTGTATTCCTGATATGAAACCCATTTGATTATGGTGGATTATCTTTTTGATATGCTGTTGGATTCAGTTAGCTAGTATTTTGTTAAGGTGTTTTGAATCTATATTCATCAGGGATATTAGTCTGTAATTTTCTTTTTTTTGTTATGTCCTTTCCTGGTTTTGGTATGAGGGTGGTACCGGTTTCACAGAATTATTTAGGGAGGATTTCCTCTTTCTCTGTCTTGTAGAATAGTGTCAGTAGGAGTGGCATCAAATTTTCCAATTTTTCTTTGCATGTCTGATAAAATGCAGCTGTGAATCAATCTGGTCCTGGACTTGTCTTTCACTGGCAATTGTTTTTATTACAATTTTAATCTTGCTGCTTGCTATTGGTCTGTTCAGAGTTTCTATTTCTTCCTAATTTAATCTAAGAGGTTTGTATATTTCCAGGAGTTTATACATCTCCTCTAGGTTTTCTAGTTTATGTGCATAAAAGTGTTCACAGTAGCTTTGAATGATCTTTTGTATTTCTGTGTTATTGGTTGTAATATCTCCCATTTCATTTCTAATTGAGCTTAAATGGATCTTCTCTCTTCTTTTCTTGATTAAACTCACTAATCATCTATCAATTTTATTTATATTTTCAAAGAACCAGCTTTTCGTTTCATTTATCTTTTGTAGTTTTTTTTTATTTTTTTCAATTTTACTTAGTTCAGCTCTGACCTTTGATATTTATTTTCTTCTGCTGGGTTTGAGTTGCGTTTGTTCTTGTTTCTCTATTTGCTTAAGGTGTGACCTTAGATTGTCTGTTTGTGCTCTTTCAGACTTTTTGATGTAGGTATTTAATGCTCTGAACTTTCCCCTTAGCACCACCTTTGCTGTATCTCAGAGGTTTGGAGAGGTTGTACCTCTATTAATGTTCAGCTCAAATAATTTTTTTTTTAATTTACAACTTGATTTCATTGTGGAACCAATGATAATTCAGTAGCAGATTATTTAATTTCCATGGTTTTGAGGGTTCCTTTTATGATCGTCTCAATAGCCACAGAAAAAGCATTTGTCAAAATCCAACATCTCTTTATGATTAAAACCCTCAGCAAAATTGGCATACAAAGGATATACCTTAATGTAATACAAGCCATCTATGACAAACCCATAGCCAACATAATACAGAATGGGGAAAAGTTGAAAGCATTTCCCCTGAGAACTGAGACAGGACAAGATTGCCCACTCTCCCCACTTCTACTCAACATAGTGCTGGAATTCCTAGCCAGAGCAGTCAGACAAAAGAAAGAAATAAAGAGCACCCAAATTGGTAAAGAGGAAGTCAAACTGTCACTATTTGCTAATAATATTATTGTATACTTAAAAAACACTAAAGACTCCTCCAAAAACCTCTGATAACTGATACATGAATTCAGGAAAGTTTCAGGATACAAAATTAACATACACAAATCAGTAGTTCTGCTATACACCAACAGCGACCAAGCTGAGAATCAAATCAAGAACTCAACCTCTTTTACAATAGCTGCAAAAAAATCATAAAGTACTTAGGAATACAAGAAGATGAAAGAGCTCTATGAGGAAAACTACAAAACACTGCTGAAAGAAATCATAGATGACAGAAACAAGTGGAAACATATCCCATGATCATGGATGGATAGAATCAGTATTGTGAAAATGACCATACTCACAAAAGCAATCTACAAATTCAATGCAATTCCTATCAAAATACCACCATAATTCTTCACAGAACTAGAAAAAGCAATCGTAAAATTCATATGGAACCAAAAAGAGCCTGCATACCCAAAACAAGACTAAGCAAAAAGAACAAATCTGGAGGCATCACATTACCTGACATCAAGCTATACTATTAGGCCATAGTCACCAAAACAGCATAATACTGGTATGAAAATGGGCACATAGACCAACAGGACAGAATAGAGAATCCAGAAATACAGCCAAATACTTATAGTCAACTGATGTTTGACAAGGTGAACAAAAATAGAAAGTGGGAAAAGGACATCCTATTCAACAAATGGTGCAGGGATAATTGGCAAGTCACATGTGGCAGTATAAAATTGGATCATCATCTCTCACCTTATACAAAAATCAACTCAAGATGGATCAAAGATTTAAATCTAAGATCTGAAACCATAAAAATTCTAGAAGAAAACATTGGAAAAATCCTTCTAGACATTGGCTTAGGCAGAGAATTCATGATCAAGAACCCAAAAGCAAATTCAACATTAACAAAGACAAATAGATAGGATTTAGTTAAACTAAAAAGTTTCTGCACAGCAAAATAAACAATCAGCAGAGTAAGCAGGCAACCCTTAGGGTGGGAAGAAGTCTTTACAATCTATACATCTGACAAAGGACTAATATCCAGATTCTACAAGGAACTCAAACAAATTAGCAAGAAATTACAAATAATCTCATTGAAAAGTGGGCTAGGGACATGAATAGACAATTCTCAAAAGAAGATATAAAAATGGCCAACAAACCTGTGAAAAACATTCAACATCACTAACGATCAGGGAAATGCAAATCAAAACCAGAATGAGATACTACCTTACTCCTGAAAGAATTTCCATAATCACAAAATCAAAAAATAATAGACATAGGTGTGGATATGGTGAAAAGGGAACACTTTTACACTGCTAGTGGTAATGTAAACTGGTACAACCACTATGAAAAACAGTGTGGAAATTGCTTAAAGAACCAAAAGTAGAACTACCATTTGATCTAGCAATCCCACCCAGAGGAAAAGAAGTCATTATACAAAAGAAGATATTTGTGCATGCATGTTTACAGCAGCATGATTTACAATTGCAAAAATATTGAACCAGCCCAAATGCCCATCAATCAATGAATGGATAAAGAAATTGTGATATGCACGCGCACACACACACACCATGGAATACTACTCAGCCATTAAAAGGAACTAAATAAAAGCATTCACAGCAACCCAAATGGAATGAGAGACCAGAATTCTAAATGAAGTAATTCAAGAATGGATAACTAAACACCATATGTTCTCATTCATAAGTGGAAGCTAAGCTCTGAGGATGCAAAGGCATAAGAATGATGCAATGGACTTTGGGGACTTGCGGGGAAAGGGTGGGAGGGTGGTGAGGGATAAAAGACTACAAATCAGGTACAGTGTATACTACTTGGGTGATGGGTGCACCAAAATCTCAAAACTCACCACTAAAGAACTTATTCACATAAGCAAACACCACCTGTTCCCAAAAACATATGGAAATATAAAATAAAAATTTAAAACATTAATTTAATTTTTAAATTAAATTAGGCCGTCAGCTAGAGTGACAGGAAGATCACTGATAGTGATGTGCTCTGTTTTAGTAAGGTAAAGTAAAAAGATTATCTCAGAAGTTATCATTTTGTTGTCATTAGGTTATTTCATCTTAATTAATAAATGGATTTTTATCTAATAGTAGAGCAGTAAGTTCCATTAAAATTCAAAGCATAATATATCTCCCTTTAAACAGAGATTTAAATTTTTTAAGCAAAAATTTAGGAATTTTAAAGTTCTCTGGTAGCAATCGGAAAAGAATCAAACCAATAATTCAAATCAAAGATGAATTTATATAAACTGAGTGTTATATGTATACACAATTGCATCAGAAAAGGGTGAGTCCTTATAAAACAAACGAATAAAGAGTGTCCTCTGTTTGCAGCTGCAGACATGAATGTCATAACCTTGGGTATCCCTGACTTATGCTGTATTTATATTATGCCAAATATTCACATAAAGAAGAGCATTTTGTTCTCGTTACATAATTGTGTCATTTCAACCATATTTAATTGATGATTTTCTATAGCCTATTTTCAAAATGCTGCCAATCATCAAACCAAGAACTCAGGCCAGTTATTCTGATAAACCAGTGGTAAATCATGTTCTCATATTGACTGCCCTCCTCCAGAAGGTGGAATGTCTAATCTGAAATCAAACTGACTGGTTGCACTAGAAGACAACTCATTCCCTAGCTGCTCCTTCTACTTGGTTGTTGTTTACATATAACTGAACAACTCTTGAATGCAAATGAGGCACCAAAGTTCTGATTCAAACTATTTTTCTAATGATCTTCTGCTTACTGAATTACATCTCCAAAGTGTAGTCTTCCAGGTATGAATTTTCAAACTTCTCATTTCCTCCAAATAACTGCCTAATTTTAGCAAAATTCTCTGATCCTTGTCCTCCAGAGTTTGAGGACAGATGTACTGCTTCCTGTTTGTGGCCCACACTTCCAACTGTTTTCATAATCACAGCCCCTCCATTGTGCTGTGAGAACTCATTGTTTAATGTATATGTTCTCTCTTCTGTAGCTCTAAACTCAGTCTCCTAAACCTAAAAATTTCTTCTTTATAGTTTCAACAAAAATAAAGTTAGCAATTAAAATCACCTGTCTCTTCAACAAGGAAGTATTTCATACTTTAAAAACAAACAGATAATAACAATAAAAAAATACTTGCTCCAAGAACATTGTACCTAATAAACAGAGCTAAGGTTTTGGCTACTGTCTCAATAGATCTTTAAGGACTTCACAAATATGCTCTCTTGATACTTACTATTGCAAAATAAATGTAGTTTTCTTGCACTTCACACTTATAATTATTCTCTCTCTCCTGAAAAACAATACTTCTTTGTTTCTTAGTCCACTTATCCTTTGAGTTACTTCAGGGCTAGGGTCATGTCATTCATTTTTATATCATTATCCTTCTAAAAGTGCCTTTATCTTCATTATTTTACCATGCAATAGCTATTAACCTCTCTCTTCTAACACACAGTAAGATAAATGAACATTTTTCTGTTGGAGGTGATGGGGTGAATAACCTGATAGCTCTGATGATACGCTAAGAACCAGTACAATTAATTGATTTTGCCTAGAAATACCAGATTTTCCAGATATTCTATCTAATAAACATGAAAAAAGCATTATGGTACATTCAGTGATAAATATCCAGAGGTATATGGGGTGCTTGAGGAGGATTTGATGTTTTCATATTTTGTGTATCAAATGTGATAGAATTATTTTCCATTATAAGAACTTAGAATTAAATCTACTAAATCAGTATGCCTTTAAAATGAGAGGGGAGGCACCATGATGATGAAAGATTATGATATTTTTTTCCTATGATCCCATTCCACTAAACAAATGTCATGAAATGGACAAGTGAAACATAAGTATTTACTCAATGTCTCCATAAAATTATAATGTGTGATAAACATTGGTGATATAAAAATGAATGACATGACCCTAGCCCTGAAGTAACTCAAGGCATAAGTGGCCTAAGAAACAAAGAAGTATTGTTTTTCAGGAGGGAGAGAATAATTATAAGTGTGAAGTGCAAGAGAACTACATTTATTTCGCAGTAGTAAGTACCAAGAGAGTGCATTTGTGAAGTTCCTAAAAATCTATTAAGACATCAGCCAAAACCTTAGTTCTGTTTATTACATACAATGTTTTTCTTAGAGCAAGTATTTTTTATTGCTGTTATCTGTTTGTTTTTAAAGTATGAAATATCTTCTTGTTGAAGAGACGGATGATTTTAATTGCTAACTTTATTTTTGTTGAAACTATAAAGAAGAAATTAGGATGACTTTAGGTTTACAATGGGATACTGATTACATACATTATATTATTTTCTTATGAAACTATGGCAATGAAAATAAAGAAATAAAACTGGTCTAAATCTGAAACAATGGAAAGAGCTGGTGACTGACTATTCCTAGTCTGATAAGATATATCAGTATATATTTAGAAAAGAGAAAACAGAGGGGGGAGAGGTAATTGGGGCAGAATAGAGAATGCCACAAACTAGAGTACAGGGAGAAGACAACTGAGGTGTGGATTGAATCACTCCCAGGAAAGGCTTGCAATGTATAAATGTCATGAAAAACAGAAGGTATACATATGGAATTTAAAAACAATGTTGTTAAATAAGTTTCTGTATTGAAAAACTACCTCCCTCACTTATACTTCCACCTCTATCCCCATTCATAATATTGAGTAGCAGACACCTGAAACCCATGGTGACCTAACTCTTCTCTAGGGAAACTGAGGGACTCCAGAGCAGAGATTCTACTCCAACATTTAGATGTAGCTGTTTAAATAGCTGGTTTTTTACTATACAATCTAAAGTTCAGCCTGACATTTTAAAATCTCTTCTTTGTACCCAGAGACACTGAACAACTTGTGAATGACTTAATCTTAAAAGTGAATGGACATCAGAACCCTCAGACTGTCGTAAAATTCTCCAAAACGGAAGAGAGAGAAAAAAATAAATAAAAATTGAGATTAATATCAGGAGAAATCAGAACTTCATAAACTCTAGTATCCTCAGAGATCATTGAGAAAATCCATAAAGAAAAGGATGCTATAAAAAAGAAAACTTGGTGAGTAAAACTGAGGTCTTAATAAAAGTGCATTTTCCAAAATTAAAAATTCTACAGAAGAGTTGGAAAATTAAGTCAAAAATAGTTTAGAAAGCATCCATCCATACATACAAACCATCAAAATGAGGGAAACTGAAGATAAATGATCCATCTAGGAGATCCAATAACATGATATATAATACGAGTTCTGAAAAGAGATGAGTACACTGAGTAAAGGAAATTGTCAAACGCACACATACATGTATACACACAACATATTTCAAAGCTGAAGCACTTGTCTCCAAAATAAGAGTCCCTATTAAAAACTAGCAAATAAATGAAAAAATACGACCATTTCTAGTCAATCAGTAGGAAAAGTTCAGAACCCAAAGGATTATTAAAAGATCGTAAGAACTTTCAAAAATAATTTTAAAAAATTAACTACAAAGGAGAATTTCTGTCCAGGCAGAAACATTGGATACAAGGTGATAGGGCAATACTTTCATAGATCTAAGGAAAAAAAAAATTTAGTTCAGAATCCTACAATGGAAAAATAAGGTAAACGCTAGGTTAGAATAAGGATATTTTCAGACATGAAGGACTCAAGGGATTTACCTTTCAGATATGCTTACTTAGAACATTTTAAAGGTGTAATCCAGCAAAAATGAGCATGAAAACCAAAAGGAGATACAGGAGAGAATGGAGTGGAACAGAAAAGACATGACCCAGGCTGATGGCCATGCACCAAGTCTGTGGAGCTGGCAGTCCAAATTGGAGGAGAAGGATGTGGGGCTCTTAAAGGGAAGACAGAGGAAAAAGGTGACAGCAAAATGGACTGAATGTAGACTTTGAAAAACTAAGGGAATGAATAAAGTAAATGGCCGGTGAGGGAGAATGGAAATAGTAACTACAAATCCCAGGTAACTATTTTTTTAAGCACAAAGAAAAATCAGTGAGCTGTGCTTTTCTGTGAACATTATTTATACAATCACAATAATGAAGACACGGTTTAAAGATCTGACTAAAGTACTCAACCAATATACAAAGCACAAAGGGCTTAATTATGATTATCAAGATAAGGTAATGTTGTCAGCCTTCACAGTACAGCGATAAGCTCATAAATGACAAAAATTACGTAGAAGGAGGAAGGAAACCTCAATAGGAAGTTTTTGAAATATAATTAAAAGCAAATTCTTATTCCAACTCAGAAATCTCTACACAAAGACAGTGAAGAAAGAAACCACTTTTATTATTGAATAAACCGTAAGGCATAATGCAGTGTGCATCATAGGCAATCTGTTAACAGATATTTGCAAGGACAGAAAAAAAATCTCACCCGTGTGTATAGCCAAGCAGATATACTCCATTACATACATGCTTTGAAGATAAATAATAACTAGTCCTCAAGTAAGAGAACTTAAGAGTACCATTTGTCACACACAATGCATCCTATCTTATATCTCTATGGCAGGAGGTAATTTTGAAACTGGAAGCCACAGACCCACCAAAGTTAGTAGGCTCCTGCACTCTCACAGAAGCTGTGAGATAGGGACACTATCTTCCTTGATGATTATATTTCACAAAAGACATCCTTAAGTCATACAATGAAAAAGTCCTATCTAGTCTTCAAAACGAAGTTTATGCATATCAAAGAGAGGAGAAATAATTACAAGTTTTCCAAAGTAAATGCTCTTAGTAAACAGAAGGGGACGAAATATCCTTCCTTATTTTAAACAGAGAAATTTAAGCCTCTTATTTTTAATATGTGTTTGTGCTTACAGACGATAATCATGATAGTGCCTCTTCTTGCCAAGTGCACTGTCAGAGATCCTGTCCTGAGATAGTGACACACGAAGGAAAAATGCTTAGATAGTGCTTGGGTAGAAAGATCAAATGAGAATCTAAAACTGGTAGAAATATATTGGTAGTGAGAGGGAAGGAAAGTAGAACAATTAAATAATTTAAATTATTCTATTTAGCTAAACAACCAAATTAATTAAAAAGAGCACTAGAATCCTAGTACACAGAAATATTTTCAGAACTGTAAGATGAAAACAGCTATGATAATTAGACATGGTTGGCACAGGAAAGCAAGACGTGGGTGAAGACTATTACTTATATGTATTTCTTCAAATATTATGAATGATGTTTTTATATTATAAAAAGAAAATATATAGTACATTTTATAGTGTCCCAAACAAGATATAGTATAATAGGAAAATGTCAAAATGGAGAATTAACAAAAAAATTAAATGATATGTGATTTTAAAAAGCACATTTACAGCAAAGTTTGCTTATCACTGGTTTTCAAAAGATAAAAGATGATATATCTTTTATCCTTTTGTTTATATGCATATGATGTAAGTACATACATGCGTTTATATCTGAAAGCATCTCAAGTTATGGAACTTTATTTTAAATAAACATTTCAAAAATGTTTTAAAGTATGCAGATAACATAATGAACACCTCAGCGCATTCCCATACTTTACCAAATCCTCCCATTATACTTCCTTCAAAAGTTTTGGTTTGTCTTAAAACTAGATCCTCTTGTTTTTAGAATATCTGAGAGTTGCATTACCTTCTCCCATTGGTCCTTGAGGTACACTGTGCTCCCATGTGGGGTTGCCTATCAAAACTGCATTATTAGTAGTCTGAACATATGGTTTAAGAACTAGACTAGACCCTTTTAACTTTGGGAATTAATATGATATTTAAATAATGTCTAACAGTTAACTCCTGATGTCTACCTAGAAATCTGTACCCTCTTTGCTTTAGTAAATGGCTACTTCTTCCTTTTAGTTGCTCCAGCCAAAAATTTGCAGACATCCTCAGTTCTTCACTTTTTCTCATATTGTACAACTACCATTTTAGTTCCTTTGTGGTGCTATAACAAAATACGTAAGACTGGATAATTAATAAAGAACATAAATTTATTTCTCACAGTCCTGGAGACTGGAAGTCCAAGATAAAGGTGCTGACCAGCTTTGTCTAATGAGGGCCTGGTCTCTCCGCTTCCACGATGGCACCTGGTTGCTGCGTTCTTTAGAAAGGGCAAATGCTGCATCCTCACATGGTGGAAGGTGGGGGGAAGTGCAAAATGGGATGAACAGCTCACTCATGCTACTTCTTATAAGGTCATTAATCTTATTCTTGAGGGCATAGTTCCCAAAAAGCTCTACCTTCCGATCCCATAGCCTGGGTGATTAGGTTTCAGCATATGAATTTTGAAAGGAGACATAAATTCAAACCATTGCAATCACTTATCAGCAAGCAACGCATGTTGACTCTAGAATCTCATCACTATTCACTACTTACCCTGCCACATCCAGGCTCCAGTCATCAACTCTTTCTTGGAATATTACAATAGCGTTTTAAGTAGTCCCCTGTTTCTACTCATTCTCTCCACATTCTCAACACAGCAGCTCGTAAAAGCTTTTAATTAAATCAGATCATACCTTTTCTCCACTCAAAATGTTCCATTTCACTCAGTCTAAAAGCTAATGCCCTTACAATAACTCATAAATCTCTCCTTTCTCTCTGATTGAATTTTGCCATTCTCTGCTCCCTCAGCTCTGCCACGATGGCCTTCTTTGCATTTCCTGAAAGACACTACACATACCCTCACCTCTGGATCATTGTTTGTGCAATCATTTAACTATGGAGTATGTCTTTATTTCTTTTCTGTTGTCTCTTTAAATGTGACTTTATTAATGAGCCTTCTCTCACAAGACTATATGATAAAGCAAGTCCACACCCTATTCTCTCTGGTACTCCCTATCTCACTTCCTCTGCTTTGTTTACCTCTATGGTAATTATTACCAACTGACATGCTACATACTTACACTTGCTTATATATAAATTGGGCCCTTCATCTCATTAGAAAGCATGTTCTAAAAAAGGAGAACTTTGTTATTTTTATTTATTGCTTGATTCCCAGCACTTGTGAAAATTCTCATTTCAAATGGGACTTCTTCACAGAAGTCTTTGTTGACAACCCCGAAATGTAATCTTAGTTTAGTTCCGTTATGTTTTCTCTCCAAAAATTCTCCCTTTGCCGTGCTCATTTCCTTGCAAATGGTATTTACATCTTTGGATGTCACTCCAAGCTACAAGAGAACAGGGTCCATGTCTTAGTCTATTTGGGCTGCTATAATAAAATACCACAAACTGGGTAGCTTAGAACAATAGGCATTTATTTCTCACAGTTATGGAGGCTTGGAAGTCCAAGATCAAGGTGCCAACAGATTTGGTGTATGATGAAGGCTCACCTGCTTATTGATAGCTATCATCTTATTCTAACTTCACATGACAGAAGGACAGCTAGATGTATTAGTCCATTTTCATGCTGTTATAAAGAAATACCCAAGACTGAGTAATTTATAAATTCAATGCTATTCCCATCAAGCTACCATTGACTTTCTTCACAGAATTGGAAGAAAACTACTTTAAACTTCATATGGAACCAAAAAAGAGCCCACATAGCCAAGATAATCCTAAGCAAAAAGAACAAAACTGGAGGCATCATGCTACCTGCCTGCAAACTATACTACAAGGATACAGTAACCAAAACAGCATGGTACTTGTACCAAAAAAGATATAGACCAATGGAACAGAGCAAAGGCCTTAGAATAACACCACACATCTACAACTATCTGATCTTTGACAAACCTGACACAAATAAGCAATGAGAAAACAATTCTGTATTTAATAAATGGTGTTTTGAAAACTGGTTAACCATATGCAGAAAACTGAAACTGGACCCCTTCCTTACACCTTCTACAAAAATTAACTCAAGATGGATTAAAGACTTACATGTAAAACCTAAAACCATAAAAATCCTAGAAAAAAACCTAGGCAATATCATTCAGGACATAGGCATGGGCAAAGACTTCATGTCCAAAACACCAAAAGCAATGGCAACAAAAGCCAAAATTGACCAATGGGATCTAATTAAACTAAAGAGCTTCTGCACAGCAGAAGAAACTATCAGCAGGGTGAACAGGCAACCTACAGAATGGGAGAAAATTTTTGCAATCTTTCCATCTGACAAAGGGCTAATAACCAGAATCTACAAAGAACTTAAACAATTTTTCCAAGAAAGAAACAAATAACCCCATCAAAAGTGGGCAAAGGATCTGAACAGACACTTCTCAAAAGAAGACATTTATGCAGCCAACAAACATATGAAAAAATGCTCATCATCACTGGTCATTAGAAAAATGCAAATCAAAATCACAATGAGATACCATCTCACACCAGTTAGAATGGCCATCATTAAAAAGTCAGGAAACAACACATGCTGGAGAGGATGTGGATAAATAGGAACACTTTTACACTGACACTTTTACACTGTTGGTAGGAGTGCATATTACTTCAACCATTGTGGAAGACAGTGCGGTGAATCCTCAAGGATCTAGAACTAGAAATACCATTTGACCTAGCAATCTTATTACTGGGTATACACCCAAAGGATTATAAATCATTCTACTATAAAGACACATGCACAAGTATGTTTACTGTGGCACTTTTCACAATAGCAAAGACTTGGAACCACCCCAAATGTCCATTAAACATTAGACTGGATAAAGAAAAAGTGTCACATATATACCATGGAATACTATGCAGCCATGAAAAAGGATGAGTTCATGTCCTTTACAGGGACACGAATGAAGCTGGAAACCATCGTTCTCAGCAAACTAACACAAGAACAGAAAACCAAACACCACATGTTCTCCCTCATAAATGGGAGGTGAACGATGAGAACACATGGACACAGGGAAGGGAATATCACATACCAGGGCCTGTCATGGGGTTGGGGGGTGGCGGTAGGGGAGGGATAGCATTAGGAGAAATACCTAATGTAGGTGACGGTTCATGGGTGCAGCAAACCACCATGGCACATATATACCTATGTAACAAAACTGCACGTTCTGCACATGTACCCCAGAACTTAAAGTATAATAATAAAAAATAAACATAAAAAATAGTAAAAGGGTTAACAATTTAGATTTATATTTAAAAATAAAATAAAATAAACACTGTTGAATAACACAAAGAGAGAGAGGTTTAATTGACTCACAGTTCTGCATGGCAGGGGAGGCCTCAGGAAACTTACAATCATAGTGGAAGGCATCTCTTCACAGGGCAGCAGGAGAGGGAATAAGTACAAGCAGGGGAAATGTCATATACTTATATAACCACATCTATGATCCAGTTACCTTCATCTGGTTCTTCCCTTGACACATGGGGATTATTACAATTCAAAGTGAGATTTGGGTGGGGACACAGAGCCAAACTATATCACTAGCTCTCTGAGGTCTCTTTTATAAGAATACAAATACTGATCATGAGGGCTCCACCCTCATGACCTAATCACCTCTCAAAATGCCCCCTCCTAGTACCATCACATTGTGAGTTAGAAATTTAACATATAAACTTTGGGGAAAGATAAACATTCTGATCATTATAATCCACTCCAACAGCCAGAAATCAAACGTCCTTCTCACATGCAAAATACAGCCATTTTATCCCAATAGCTCCCAAGTCTAAACTCATTCCAGCATCAAAAGTCTAAAGTCTTATCTAAATATCATTGAAATCAGATAGGGGTGAGACTGAAGGTACAATTTATTTGAAGGCAAATTGTTCTCTACCTGTAAACCTGTGAAATTAAACACATGATGTACTACTAAAATACAATGGTGAAACAGATATAAGATAGACATGCCCTTTCCAAAATGGAGAAATAGGAAAGAAAAAATGAATGATGGATTCCTGGCAAGTGCTGACAATTCTAAAACCTTAAGACTTGAGAATAATCTTCTTTGGCTTGATGTGGTGACCTCCATATCCATTGGGGTGGTAGTCCTGCCCCTATGACCTTGCTGGGTACACCAGGTGTCAGCTCTCACAGGTTGTAATCTCTTGCTCAGGCTGCCTGGACTAGAACTGCACATGGGTGGCTCTACCAGTCTGCAGTTTCAGCATCAGCCCTGGCCCCAGAACTCTGCAGGGCATTGCCCTAATGGGGGCTTTCTGCAGTGGCCATGTTTAGGCCAGCAGCAATTCTCTGCCTGGGCTCTGTGGCTCTCCAGGGTATCCTATGAAATCTAGGTGGAAGCGGCCATGTCCCTGAAGCTTTGCTGGATGCAGAGCACATTGCACCAGCACTGGCCAGAGCCGCACCTGGAGAAGCTGCGGAGCCCTACAATGGCATACTGGGAGCAGAGCCCACAATGTAAAGTGGCACCAGACAGAAATGGCACCTTGTTTGATATCATTCTCTTCTTCCCAGATCTTTCTTGGTGTTGGCACCTTTGACCTGTGATGGAAGGGGCAACCCTGATGATCTCCAAAATGCCCTAAGGATCATTCTTCCACTGTCTTGGACAGCAGGTTCTAGCTCATATTTAAATGGCTAATATTCTCATTGTCTTGATGAATTGTACCTGTCTTCCATTGAGATAGCAAATCCACACACATTTCTCTATCTAAGAAAGGGTCACTTGGCCGTACCCTATTCTCTCCCAACAGGTTTTGTCATTTCTTTCAATATGGATAGGCTGAGAATTTTACAAATTTTTAAGTTTTGCTTCCTTTTCGACAAATCAAACTGTCTTTACATTATTTCTCTCTTCCCACATTTTACTACAACCAGTCATGAAGAACCAGACCACTCCTTCAGGACTCTGCTTAGAAATTGCCTCGGTTAAATATTCAGTTTCATCACTCACAAGGTCTGCCTTCCACAAAACACTAGGACATGCACAAAATTCGACTAAGTTCTTTGATACTTAGTAATAAGGATGGCTTTTCCTCCATTGTCCAATAACATGTCCCTTATTTCCACCTGAGACCTCATCAGGATGGCCTTTAGCATCCTTACTTCTACCAACATTCTATTCACAATCATTTGGGTATTCTATAAAAAGAATGAGGCCTTCTCTATAGTTTGCCTCTTTCTGAGCCCTTGCTAAAATCATCTTTAAAGTTCCCTTTAAGGTAATATAGGATTTTTCTAGCATGTATCTGAAAATTCTTCTTGTATCTACTCACTACCCAGCTCTAGAGCTACTTCCACATTTTTAGGTATTTGTTACAATAGCACCCACAGTTACCAGTACCCATTTTTTATCTTACTTCATTTGGGCTGTTATAACAAAATACCATAAGCTGGTAGTTGATGAACCAGAAATTTCTCACTCTTCTGGAGCCCAGAAGTTCACAATCAAGGCACCAGCACATACAGTGTCTGGTGAGGGCCTGCTTTCTGGTCATAAATGGTGTCATCTTGTTGCATCTGCACGTGATAGAAAGGGCAAGGCAACTCTTTGGGGCTTATTTTATAAGGGCTCTAATGTAATTCATGAGGGCTCTGCTTTCATAACCTAATCACCTCCAAAAGGCCATACCTCCTTATCCCACTAGGAATGAGGTTTCAACATACACATTTAGGGGTGGACACAAAAATTCAGACCATAGCAGACAGTCCGACTTTGAATACAGGAGCATAATGGTGTGTCTGGCACATAATGAACACTCAGTATATAAGATGGGTGATAAAGTGAATAAAGATTATTTAACGAATTCTCCACTTCACCCATGACAGACTATCTATGATTCTATGGAGTCATTTATTTCTCTCTAAAGTTAAGTATACTATTTACTATTTCCACCTTATTTTTTAAATTCAGAAGAAGGTTGAAGGTTTTTCTAACAATATTGACTCTACCTCTAGACTGTTTTTTTTTTCCATCAAAGTCCATTTATTTACTCTTCCAACAATTGTTTTTTAATAATTTTTGACCAGAATTATCTAGGCACTGAATATACAACAGTCAACAAAATAAAGTCCCCATTGTTAGGGAGCTTAAACCATTAGGTTGGTGCAAAGGTAATTGGGGTTTTTGCCATAAATTTCAATTACTTAATACTATACATATTAGTGTATAGGTGAGGTGAAGCACAGACAAAAAATAAATAGTAATATAAATTAATGCATGATCTGAGGAAAGCATAATGCAAGGTAAACAGCTAGAAGATATGAGTAGAGGCCGGGCGCAGTGGCTCAAGCCTGTAATCCTAGCACTTTGGAAGGCCGAGACGGGCGGATCACAAGGTCAGGAGATCGAGACCATCCTGGCTAACACGGTGAAACCCCGTCTCTACTAAAAATACAAAAAAAAAAAAAAAAAAAAAAACTAGCCGGCGAGGTGGCGGGCGCCTGTAGTCCCAGCTACTCAGGAGGCTGAGGCAGGAGAATGGTGTGAACCCGGGAGGCGGAGCTTGCAGTGAGCTGAGATCCGGCCACTGTACTCTAGCCTGGGCGACAGAGGCAGACTCCGTCTCAAAAAAAAAAAAAAAAAAAAGATATGAGTAGATAACTATAGCAGGGTAGTAATGGAAGTCCTCTATGTGATGTGGAGAGATCAGAGACAGTGAGAAAGTAGGTCCTGCAGACATGTGTAGTTTCCTTGGAGGAAGGCCCAGATCCCAACTTCTTAGGACTTTACTGCATATGACTCACGGCAGAGATCTTTTTTAAAGGATTTCCCTTTGACGTAGAAAACCAAGTACCAAGGAGATTATACGTACTAATTCCTTCTTTTCCCTTTGTAACCCAAAGCCAGTGACCAAATGGCACGAGGATACAAAACCCCAGCCCCTTTTCTCAGATGCCATTCGTGCTCCAGTGGTGAGGAGGGCTTCCCTAACGCCTTCTCACTAAGGCATGACTTGTATTTGAATCCTTGGCTCTGGGTCTACTTCTCGGAGAAATGAAGAAATGGAAAGAGGGCATTCCAGGCTTAGGAAACAGCAAGTACAAAAGCTATGAAGAAGAAAAATAATTGATATTCTTGAGGAAAAGCAAGGGGGCTAGCGTGGCTGAAATATGAGAGAAGTGAGGTAAGAAATGCCAGCAGAGAGCATCTCTACCTTCCCACACCCACCCTCTACTCTGTGAATTTCAGGGCAGTGGTTGTGTCTTGTTCATTTCTTCACCTCTGGTGTCTACAGTTTTAAGATGTTCAATAAATATTTACTAAATGTATTTTTTCTTATAGAAAATTACCAGGTGAATATTTATCTGAATCTGTTGTCTTATTTCCTACATGAACATTATTTCTCCTGACATTTTAGAAATATCTTTAATTCTCACTTTTATAATTTATTTTTAATGAGACTGATAGAACTGCAGCAATATGCATAGAAACATATTTAGTTTTATAATAAATAGAATAATGAATTGAACAATTTGATAAGGTGCAAAAGAAAGTGTGAAAAATCACCTAAATGGCTAGGGCATTCATGTTATATAAACTGTCACAGTATTGGAAATAAATCTTACATTTTCCCAGTTTTGAGTTTCTCTTTTTTCTACTCGGTTAAAAACTATTGAATTTTATTATATCTCTTAATCATCCCAAATTCGTGATAGAATAAAGTAAAATATAAATATTTAATTATGTCTGTCTATTTTGAGGTTAAAAGGATGGATACTAAACGATAAATATTTCAGATGAGCTATGTCTCTGTGAAGTCACAGTTTCAAATGTTTGGTTTGAAAAATTCTATTGCCCATATACACAACAATAAAAATATTTCCAAGAGCAACAAAACTCTTCTGTGGGTGAACTTGTCTGTACTCAGTTAGGTAGCCTGCCAAGCATAAAATGAATCATTAAATATTAATAGCTATCAATTTCCTGTATAGCTGTCCTGAAAACATTCACCACAGCTAATAAGCTCTTGGCCATTGCCAGTGACTCATACTTAGCTTCTGGTGTTGGACTGGATCCCTCAACTGAGAACCCAGTACTTTTATCTTTAGTGAAGCCTTATTCTAGATTTTAACTTGAATGCTTTTAATAGTTCCTGGGCTTCCTGTAAATTATAGGCCTTTTAATAACATCTTTCATTCATCTGTCATGCCCACCTCATACCTACATACTGACAGTCTATCTTTTTCTTAATAAAATATTGAATTTCATCATTGTGCATCATTATTCATAGCCTACTGTATTAGTATTCTGTGGCTGCCATAAAACATTACTACAAATTTGGTGGCTTAAAACAACAGGACTTTATTCTCTTATAGTTCTGAAGGCCAGAAGTTCAAAATCAGTTTCACATAGCTGAAATCAAGATTTCAGCAGGACTGTTCCTCCTCTGTAGACTCTAAGGGAGAATCTGTTACTTGCCTCTTCCAGTTTCTGATGTCATTTCTTGGCTTGTGGCCACATCTGTCATCTTTATATCACCTTCTTCTCTGTGTGTTTGTGTCACGATGTCCTCTGCCTCTCTCTCATAAGGATGCATGCGATTGCATTTAGGGCCTACCCAGAAGGATAATTCAGAATAAGCTTCTCTTCTCACGATCCTTAACTCAACCACGTATTTTGCCATGTAAGATGATACTCACTCTTTTGCTATATAAAGTAATATCCACAGGTTCTGGAGATTCATAGATGAACATATCTTTGAGGCAACAATTTGGCCCACTACACATACCCATTAAGAAAACTTTTTTAGTGGATAAAATCCTTAATAGTGTGCTCTTTTAGAATCTTGCTACTAAAGGCTTTAAAAATAAAGTTATCCATTTAAAGCTAGGGGTATACAAACATGTTTTAAAAAGAAAGGGTATATAAGCCCCTAATTAGAAAAATTGAATCTTTGACAAGGTAACATTAATCTAAGGAACAGATTTAGTTTTCAGGTTTTTCACCCATACTACAATATTAAATATGTCAAACTATATATTCGAATAGTTCTTTGATAACCTACCTGACTCTTTCTTCTTGGAATCCTCTAGCTTTCACAGAAAACTCTTAATTTTCAATAATCTCAGTCACTGAGCCCAGTATGGTCTCTGTAGGGTAAGAATGTAAAGGATCCTATGACAGTTCAGCAATTAAATCAGCCAAGCTTCCACCTGTCCTCAAGCTGTGATTCTAGGGATGTATACACCTGCCATTCTCAACTAGTCTCACCTCCTTTTAAAACAGAGATCTTCCTGTTTCCACTTATTTTCAAGACTTATCTGTGTGCTTCACTCAGAAAAACAGAATTTAGCTCCCTTTTTAGAGTTGACTATATAATTTTCAGAGCTTAGTCTCAAATGAAAATGTGGGGTCCTTTTTCAAAAATTAATAATTTCAGGATGATGACAGCAAGATATTAAACTAAGCATGTGCTCTTCTAAAGCATAGTACCCTGTGCAACTACAGTTGGTGTGCCCACGCCCTGCCTAATTTCTAGAGCTAGAGCATCTATCCTCAGTGTAGGCTCCTGAGTCCAGTCTTTTTCAATTTGACATGCAGCAATGCTTCCCTCAGGTACAAACCTTGTTGTATTTGTCTCAGAAAATATATTTGCTAAGCAATGAGAAAATTATTTCAATTACTGTCGGCAAATACATTAAAAAATTAAATGTTCCCACATTTCACTTTGAATGTCAGTTTTAAATAATTAGAAGCCCAACTCAAACTAAGTTTAAAAATAAAGGGAAATTACAGGTTTATATAGTTGAAAAAAATTCAGGGATGGGGTTGGAATAAGATGAGATTTAGTAAGTGTTCTGATTTTATTTCTCTGTAGTCTCTTGGATTTCCTCTACTTGGCCTGTTGCCTCTGTTTTTCAACCAGTGGTAAGAGGGCTTGCAGATCTAGGCCTGACAGCTATATGCAACAATACAAAGAGATAGAAAGAACCCATTCGTTCCAGTAATTCTCTCCTAATGGTGAGGGACCGTCATTGGCAGAATCCTCCAGTAAACATTCCCTTGAAGCTTGCTTACTCATGCAAAAGCATGTGCCCATTCCTAAACATCTGGTGGCCAGGAAAATTTTATGTTCAGATAGGCATGAGCTTGGCTTCCGGAATTATGGCAAAGAAAATGGGATTTCCCTTAGTGGAAATGTGGACTGAGCTGATAAGGATAGACTGACTTAAAAAAAATAATGAGGGCTAGGTAAACGGTGAGAGTGAGCAAGGAGACAAAAGCTTAGTAACAAATCAGCAGTTTTTATTAAAAGATCTTACTTGAATCATGAAGGTATGTATGTCTGAGCTTTCCTTTAGCATTGATGTTGAGGTAACTGCCAGGTAAAATTGTAATAGATAAAAGTTAGAAAAACTTTAATGAATTTATGGCATTATGTGAACTGCAAACTCTGAATGATTATTTATGTTAAACTGAAATTTTCAATTGAGAAAAATAGTGCTATACATTTATTACCAAAAAGATACCACAAAATGTAGGTTGTAAACAATTAAGCTAAAGGATGTATATACCTATACTACAACTTGTGGGACCATGCTCAGGACCTAACAAAACTATAGATATACGCCTCTGCTGCCCTTGCTTTTCCAAAGATAGTATATATAAACAAAACTTCAAAATAATATTTATTTTTATGTGAAAGATTAAATTTTAAAATGATATGAATATAAGGAGAAAGAATTTATTTAAAATAATGTTAATACTGTAGTACTATTCACAATAGCAAAGACATGGAATCAGCCTATCTATGACATGGAGTTACTATCTATCAACTCCAAAACTTTTCTTTGTATTTTTCATATACTTTATCACTCTTCATGTGGTATTTCCTTTCCTGTCATTAGGCGGTATGAGAAGCTGTATAGCTTTCTTTGGTAGTCTCAGAGCACTTATCTACCCATGTGAATAGCATTTCTTACTTATGTAAGGAAAGGATAATGTCACCAGGCTGTATGTCACTTAAAAGTTTATAGTTTTAAGCTTATAGATCATGTAAAGTAATATAATGGCAAGGAAAACACCTGAATTGACAAGATTTTCTTTTAAACCTATTTCTTCCATGATTTATTAAAAGATAAATACCACAATCTAGCAAACATGGCTACATATATTTTGTTTGTTTTTTGGCTCACAACAAGATAGTTAACTTAAACTTTCTCTATTGTCTACCCCAAAAAGTTATCTAGGGCTATGTCATGGAACAATGGGTTTCTCTTATACCTATGGGAGACATAGCAGATTTTTTTTTCTAAAGCTTTTAGCTAAGAGACTTAAAACAGGAATGGCTAAAATAAGGAAGGAGTAAAACCTACGTTACTGAAGGTGAATATCCCCATATAAGATGTTGCCTTGACAACAGGAATGGAACAGGAGTTACAGGTTGTGGTCTACCAGGTGTCTGCTGAGACATCCCAGTGGATGTCTCAGTCCAATAAATTGGACTTTTGTCCAGTAAATTGATTCTCAGTAAATCTTGCAAAGGATATGGAGATATTTTATAATTGAGAAAACTGAAAATTTTGAAAAGTGTTAGTCAATGTCATGTCAGCTCTGTATTTGGGAATACATTAGGTCCAAAGTGATTCATGATAGCAGGGGAAAAATGTCACATTATTTTACTTTATCTAAAGATACTGATTTTAACTTACTAATGTTAGTGAAAGTTCACTATTACTCATTATTGGGGGTATTTGAGAACTTCAGGATCTATATAGTCCTGGGAAAACAGTAGGCAGGCTTGGTTTTAGCACATAGTGCCTGCTATATAGAAGTAGCCATTAAATAATTCCCTGGGTGATGGTCACTTTCCATTGTTCTTCAGCTACTAGCTGCTGCTGTTCTCTGGGACGATTGCTGTATGGCTTCTTCCCAAGCCTTCTCCATTCAAGTGAGCACAGAATTCTTCTTTGTTGTAGGGACTATGCTGTGAATTGCATAGGATATTTAGCCTCCACCTACTAGATGCTAGTAGCACGCACTCCTAAGTTAGGACAATTTGAAAATGTATCCAGACTTTGTCAAATGCCATTGGGGGATAAAATCACCCCAACGGACAACCACTGGATTAGCGATATCTCTAATATCCCTTCAAATTTAATATTTCATAATTCTGTGACATAGATAATGGACAATGAGAGTACTTTATAAATTATAATATGAGATACAGTCATGTGTCACGTAGTGACAGGAGTACATCCTGAAATAAGTATCATTAGGTGATTTTGTGGTTGTGTGAACATCATAAAATGTATTTATACAAACACAAATGATATAGCCTACTATACACTTAGCCTACATAGTATAGCCTACTGCTGCTAGGCTACAAACCTGTACAGCATGTTACTGTGATGAATACTGTAAGCAATTTTAAAACAGTAGTAAGTATTTATGTATCTAAACACAGAAAAGGTACGAAAAAATATTGTATCATAATCTTATGAGGCCACCGACATATATAGGGTCCATCATTGACTGAAATGTTATGTAGGAGTGACTGTGCAAAAGTTATGTGTTCATTCATTCATCAGACTTTGTAAAACATTTACAAGGGACAAGGCAATACACTACATGGACAAAAGGTGAGTTAAAAATGATGCCCTTCTCTAGGAGGGAAAGTCAGCTACACATGTAAATAATATTTTCCATATCTTAAAGAACAATGAAATTTCAGCATTGGAAAGTTAGAGTAACAGGCTATAAGTAAATTTGAGAAAGAAAATAAAAGCAGTTTCTTGGATTGTTTCAAGGCAAAGTGGGCCATTTAAGAAAACTGTGCCACAGATTAGGCTAAGAAAAGCCATTACTCTTACTAATGGGGTTTAAACTTACATTATTAGAGTCATAAAATTTTAGAGGTTGAAGGGACCTTAGAGATCATCTAATACTATCACCCTCATTTTACAGATGAGGAAATTGAATCTTTTCTCATCCCTTGTGCATTATGAGCAGATGAAGCGGAAATAAGCAAGAAAAATCTAAATTGATGCCAACAGCAGCAGGAGCTTACTCGGTTTGTACATTGTTTTAAAGGGAAAAACACAAACCATGACCTTCTTTTAAATTAGGAAGAATGGCCAATAGTACATACAAGAATATTGTATACAGGATAAAACTATGATGAGGAAAAAAATAAAAAAAAAAGATTGTGCTACATGGGAGGGTGTATGGGATTCCCTGTGGGAAGTTCAGTGTGTGAGAAGAATTCCCTTAGTTCTGAGTAGGATATTTTTAAAATATCCTGCAATAGATATAGATATACCTAAAGACACTGGTTTTCTAATCTCATTCTCACCCTAAATTTAGTGCATAAAGACAAATAACAATTTACAATTAAATTATTACAACATTTTAAAACAGCCTAGTAACTTCCAGAGCAAATATTTTAATTCAATGTGTAGAAGGACCAAGTAGACAATGTGAAAGTGTAAAAGAGGTCAATTATGAAGTGATAATTAATATACTGCTTGCAATGCACAACCTGAGCCATTGGTCTGAGAACAGACACATACGTTTCTCAGAATGTTGAGGATGTAAATTAATGAGTCCCTCAGAAATAATATTTCCTGATTTTACAGGTACCGATTAGAGAGGTTTAAACATCTGAGCATTAAGTGTAAGAATTTGAGACTCATGTGGTGTCTCATGCTTATAATCTTAGCACTTTGGGAGGCTAAAGTGGGAAGAACACTTGAGCCCAGGAGTTCAAGACCAGCCTGGGCAACATGGCAAGACCCCATCTCTATAAAAAATGAAAACTTACCCAGGCATGGTGGTATGTCCCTGTAGACCCAGTTACTTGGCAGGCTGAGGCGGGGGAATGGCTTGAGCCTGGGAAAGAAGTGAAGGCTGCAGTGAGCTGTGATTATACCACTGCACTCCAGCTTGGGTAACAGAAAGACCCTGTCTCAAATAGAATATATATATTTGGGAGATTGAGAATTGGAATAAGGTGATGTCTTTTAATTTATTCGTATAAAAAGACTTAATTTTTTTACCTGGGAAGTAAATAATATGAAGGGTTGCCTTTATAAGATTTAAATCAGCAAATATTTACATTGGGTAATATTTTTAAATTATTAAGCAATAGTTTGCGTTTAGTGTATTTCTCTATGTTCTCTGGGTCTTCACCATTCAAGGGTCTAGAAATTCTCATTAATTGTCTCGAGTAATGCTTGACAGAGAAGAATAAAGGGAGTAGATTTTTTGGATTAGAATTTCAAAAGTCTAGTGTAGTGGACTGGTTTACCCCAATTTGAACATACACACCTGAAATTTAGGGTGCTGCCACTAGAGATAGTAGAGAATTGGCTGTTCCCTCATTAAAAAAAAGAAGAAGAAGAAGAAAAGTCTCAGCCAAGTCCTGTCACATATGCCAACATTTATTGGCAACCTGGCACAAACACACAAGTCATAAACTGAACCTTGATGTTTCAGCTTCCTGTCACTATGTGTATCCCCAAAATACTTTGCAAGAATGATTTACTGAGGCAAATGTGACCATATTCCACCATCAGATGTAGTCAACTGTAAGAAGGGGATCAAGAAACCTCCCAGCTGGAAGCACAATTATGGGACCATTAATCCTAGAGAAGCACTGAAATCTATTGAGGCTTCAGGATAGATGACAGTTTTAATAGTCTTCTTATGCAATGAAAGAATCTTCCCTATAATACTGTAGCCGACCCACTAATTTCACCAATAAAAGCTCATTTCTGATTTCCATTATGCTAATTAATAAGTTGTTTCTTTTACCAATGGGGATCTATTTCTAACCTTCATTTTAGAAATTATCATACCTCTGTTGTTGACGGGAGGTAAAGATCATTGAAGTACTTAAAATATGGTCCCTGGGTTTGATGAAAGATTAGTTGATGGTTGGGCACAGTGGCTCACGCCTGTAATCCCAGCGCTTTGGGAGGCCAAGGCGGGTGGATCAAAAGGCCAAGTGCTTGAGACCATCCTGGCCAACATGGTGAAACGCTGTCTCTACTAAAAATACAAAAATTATCTGGGCATGGTGACACATTCCTGTAGTCCCAGCTACTCGGGAGGCTGAGGCAGGAGAATTGCTTGAACCCAGGAGGCAGAGGTTTCAGTGAGCCAAGATAGTGCCACTGCACTACAGCCTGGCAACAGAATGAGACTCCGTTTCAAGAAAAAAAAAAAAAGATTAGTTGTTTATCCCTAGAATACATATTCTAACTACCCCAACTAAATGATCTTAGCACCTAACTTAAAGCAAATGACACATACCTCAGGACTGTACACTCATGCTGAAATATATATTTTTTTAAATTGTAGACATCATATAGTTCAAGATTAAGGGCCTGGAAATAACTCAAACAAAGACAATTGACAAAAATATCATGAGAAAAATAAAGTTCCTTTTTCGGAGACTATAAAAGATTCCTTGGCTAATAGGAAAGGAAAAAAGTCAGAAGGCGCTTGAAAAATGGTTAAGACCAGTTAGACTGGAGATAAGAGACAAAAGACAAGAACTAAAGAGTCTACTCAGAATGTGAGTTAACATCCAGAAACCATCTATTTTAGTAAACTCCTTTTTGCACCCCTGACAGGAATAACATTCTCAGCAGAGAAACCCATTTCTTCTTCATTAAAATTAGCTCTATATATTATCAATGCAGAAATTCTATAAGACATTAAAAACTGAAATAACAAAATTCATTTCTTTGAAGATTTCACAGTGCAGTAAGAGGACAGAAGCAGTATTTTAAATATTATAAAACATATTAAGATGTAATAAATAATAAAAAGCAACATAATAAACTAAAATGCATTCAGTGCTTTGGAGAGAGAAAGGGGTACATTTAGCTGGGTCAGAGGATTCAGGGAAAGCTTTCTGGAGAGGATCAGTGAGAACAGAATCTTTAGATTGAAGTGTTGATTTAGAAGACCATTGCTCCAATATAGAAAAGAGATTATCATGGGTAGAAGTGTTAAGACTAGAGAGCCAGAACTAATATTTAGAACATAAAATGAAATCAGTGAAAAGTTGTAATGACCAGTTGAGGATCACAGAGAAATATGGCAAAAACTATTATCCATCTCCTCATTAAATCTATTTCCTCTTGTTCCTGGGCACTCAGCAGCACTACATGGCTTTAGCGGAGCCATATTACTAAGTGGAACATGAGGAGGTGATATATCTTTTCCAGGTCTGGCCTGTAAAGTACCCCCATTCCTGATTCTTCATACATTTTTCTTCCTTGATATTTGAAGATAATGAAACTCTGAGATAGATAGTGACTGATTTTTCTTACTCCCCTCTTGGAATAGATAATTCTGACTATCCAGACCATCATTCAAGACTTTGCATTGAGTGGGAAACCAACTTCTTTCATGTCTGAGTGATGATACACTTTGGAGTTTGCTGTTATAGTAGGATTATCTTTGGAAACAATGAAAAAGGAAAACAACCAGATATTTGAATATGAATGAATAGTGGTGCCAACATAAAATAACACAGATGGAAGAACAGGTTTACAGAGAAAGATGATAGATCAGTTTTCCACATTCTGCAATTGAGGGGTCCGTGGAATGAATCCAAATAGGATATTGAATAGACACTTGATTATTTGAATATGAAAGTCGAGAGGGAAAAATAAGCCTAGCTATGTAAATGATTTAATGATTTAAATGTTGATGTGAAGCAGCTGAGACTTAATTCTGAAGGTGATGGTGAAACAATGAGGAATTATTAAGCAAAGTAGTGACATAGGATTTTCCTTTTAGGAAAATTACTTTTATGGATAGTGTAGAGTGTGAGATTAGACAGACACTGTGTCATGCTTAAGGAATTAATCTTCACAGGATAATACACTATTTCCAGTGAAAATTAAAGACCAAAACTTTTTCAACTTGAGGTATGACCCTTATCCAAAGAGGCCCAAGGTGAACTTAAACCTGCACTGAAAGGTAAGAATGAACTTGATTTGTTCTGATATTGCTCAAAGGTCTAGACAACTATTGTGAACAAATGTAAATCAATTTGGCTATTCAACAGTTGTCAATTGTTCATTAAGTATTGGGAAGTCCCAGGAGACTGTAAGTGTGGACATTGTAGGGACTATGAATACATCATGTAAGTTATGATCTGAAGAGGGAGACATTTCTGAGAGTGAAAGGGAGTCCTTTTAATACTTATGCTGGAACAAAAATATAAGCCAGAATTGTCACAGGTAAATACATGATCACCTTAGCCACATGACCCTCTTTTATCCTGTCAGGCAGTATGTGTCATTAAAAACAGAATTCAGACTAAGTGCTGCCAAACACATAGTCATAAAACCTATTTTTGTAAGATTAGCAAAATCTTCATTCTCTGTACTCAGATACTGCAACAAGGTCTTTGGATAGGTTTACTTCATTTAGTTAAATGAGAAGAAGATTCTCAAGCTCTCTTCAAATAAAGAATTCAAGTAGAATTTATTATATCTTCTTGAATAAATAGAAAAGAAAGAAATTACAAAGAACTTCTTTTTGCTTTAAACAAGAACCTTATAGTTATCTATATTTTTCAGGATATAAATATGTGATTTAAATATTTTAGAACAATAATTTATTAAACTACCAATCAGACATTTTGAGGTTATTGGTTATCTTTTACAAGACATAGCAACAATGTTAGAATCTTCACATATTTCTTCACAGACAACTTTTTACAAATAAAATGTCCAAAAGGTAAAAATTGTGGTTGGTCTTCACAGACTTCTTTTCTACAAACATTTCCAAAGATGATTTTTAACAATAACCAGAAAAGGGGGTTTATGAATTATGTTCACACAGTCTCCATAGTGAATAGGGGGAGTAAGACTAATACATTCATGACATCATCACTTCACTATTTTATGAAAACTGATTTTGTGGTACCAAAAGGGATCTGCTTATTTCTGGGTATAAAAGAGAAGTAATATCAGCTACTTTTTAGTTATGAGATATTTGCTTTCACTGGAAAATAAGAGGACATAAAATGTTAAGGAAAAATTACCAGATTTTCAATAGTTAGCAGTGAAACAAAAATGTGAAAAAGCAAGTCCTAGAAGCATAAAACTTTCAGTATGAAGCATGCTAGAAGAGACTTTTAGCAAATGGGATGTTATATAATGTTTTGAATCTTACATGTGAACATGGAAACAAAGATACTTTGATGTCAGGACAAGTCAACCACATTGACAGAGGGCATGATAGAGTTTTCCACGAAATATGTAAATGCAGTGCCAAAAGGAATTATAGAATTTGAAGGTAGGTCTCAGTGGGGTACAGAGCATGTGTGATACTTAAACTTGTTCATGCAGGAGTGGTAGTCAACCATATAACCTGAGCACCATTTATTTTACCAACAAACATTTTGATTATGATCTCTTGGCATTGATTTTAGTTACAATTGTTTGAAGTGTGTATGTAGTTATGTTTCTTCTACAGTGCAAATTCCTGATTATTTATTTCAAATACTAAATCATTACCTCCACCTTGTATACATAGTCTCACATAAATAACTATGTTAATATGGAAGTATTTTTAATGTACAAATATAAAAACTATGAACCATAAACAACAAAACAGTTGTCTCTGTATTCTAAGACCTTGTGAGCAAGTTTCCCTTTTCATCCAGTTTCTCTTTATGTTTTAAAGAATGAAGGCAAACTACAGTCTCAAATTACTACCTTGTAATGTATAGAAAATACCGAGCTCGCTGCTTTCTATGGGTGCTTTCTCTTAATATGTAGCACGTCTGTAAAAGCCAAAGATGACTGCGAGGTTTTCAGAACATGAAAAGTGTTTCCTTGGGATCTGAGAAGGAGCACTAGAAGCCCTATTCTATTTTTTTTAATTTTTTTTTTTTTAATTTCCATAGGTTATTGCGGAACACGTTGTGTTTTGTTACATGAGTAAGTTTTTTAGTGGTGATTTGTGAGATTTTCATGCACCCATCACCCAAGCAGTACACATTGCACCATATTTGTAGTTTTTTTACCCCTCGCCCCCTTCCAATCCTTTCCCCCTGGGTCCCCAAAGGCCATTGTGTAATTCTTATGCCTTTGTATCCTCATAGCTTAGCTCCCACTATGAGTAAGAACATATGATGTTTGGTTTTCCATTCCTGAGTTACTTCACTTAGAATAATAGTCTCTAATCTCATCCAAGTCACTGTGAATGGGATTAATTCATTCCTTTCTATGGCTGAGTAGTATTCCATCATATATACATATATATATATATATATATATATATATATATATATATGTATATGTGTGTGTATATATATACACACACACACACCCCACAGGTTCTGATGGTACTGACATATACATATATATATCTGATATATATACCACAGGTTATTTATCCACTCATTGATTGATATGCATTTGTGTTCCATGTTTTTGCAATTTCAAATGGTGCTGTTATAAACATATATGTGTAAGTATCTACGTATCTTTATCATAGAATGACTTCTTTTTTTCTGGGTAGATACCCAGTAGTGGGATTGCTGGATCATAAGGTACTTCTACTTTTAATACTTTAAGGAATCTCCACTCTGTTTTCCATAGTGGTTGTATTAGTTTACATTCCCACCAGCAGTGTAGAAGCGCTTCCTTTTCATTGCATCCACACCAACATCTATTATTTTTTAATTTTTTGATTATGGCCATTCTTGCATGAGTAACGCAGTATCACATTGTGGTTCTGATTTGCATTTCCCTGATCATTAGTGATGTTGAGTATTTTTTCATATGTTTGTTGGCCATTTGTATATCTTCTTTTGAGAATTGTCTATTCGTGTCCTTAGCCCACTTATCCATGGGATTGTTTGTTTTATTCTTGATGATTTGAGTTTGTTTTAGATCCTGGATACTGTCCTTTGTCAGATGTATAGATAGTGAAGATTTTCTCCTACTCTATAAGTTGTCTGTTTACTCTGCTGTTACTTTTGCCTCACAAAAACTCTTTAATTAAGTTTCAGCTATTTATCTTTGTTTTCATTGCATTTGCTTTTGGGTTCTTGGCCATTAAATCCTTGCCTAAGACAATGTCTAGAAGGGTTTTTCCAGTGTTATCTTACAGAACTTTTATAGTTTCAGGTCTTTGATTTAAGTCTTTAATCCATCTTGAGTTGATTTGTGTATAAGGTTAGAGACGAGGATCCAGTTTTATTCTCCTACATGTGGCTAGCCAATTATCCCAGCATCATTTGTTGAATAGAATGTCCTTTCCACACTTTATGTTTTTGTTTGCTTTGTTGAAGATCAGTTGGCTGTGAGTATTTGGGTTTACTTCTGGGTTCTCTATTCTGTTCCATTGGTCTATGCATCTATTTGTGTATCAGTACCATGCTGTTTTGGTGACTATGGCCTTACAGGGTAGTTTAAAAGCAAATAATGTGATGCCTCCAGATTTATTCTTTTTGCTTAGTCTTGCTTTGGCTATGCAGGCTCGTTTTGGGTTCCATATGAATTTTAGAATTGCTTTTTCTAATTCTGTGAAGAATTATCTCAGTATTTTGATGGGGATTGTATTGAATTTGTTGATTGCTTTTGTGAGTGTGGTCATTTTCACAATATTGATTCTACCCATCCATCATGATGGGGTAAGCTTCCATCTGTTTGTGTCATCTACCATTTCTTTAAGCAGTGTTCCATAGTTTTTCTGTACAGATCTCTCACCTCCTTGGTTAAGTACATTGTTAAGTATTTTATTTTTTGTAGCTATTGTAAAAGGGGAGTTGAGCTCTTAATTTGATTCTCAGCTTGGTTGCTGTTGGTGTACAGCAGAGCTACTGATCTGTGTACAAATTTGTTTGCTGAATTCATTTATCAGTTCTCATAGCTTTTTGGAGGAGTCTTTAGGGTTTTCTAAGTAAACAATCATGTCATCAGCAAACAGCGAAAGTTTTACTTATTTTTGCTAATCTGGATGCTCTTTATTTCTTTCTCTTGTCTGATTGCTCTGGCTGACTTCCAGTACTATGTTAAAGAGAAGTGGTGAGAGTGGGCATCCTTGTCTTATTCTAGTTCTCAGGGGAATGCTTTCAACTTTTCCCCATTCAGCATTATATTAGCAGTTGGTTTGTTATAGATGACTTTTATTACATTGAAGTGTATCCTTGAAGGCTAATTTTGCTGAGAGTTTTAATCATAAAGGAATGCTGAATTTTGTCTAATCCTTTTTCTGCCTCTATTGAGATGATCATGTGATTTTCATTTTTAATTCTTTTTATGTGGTGTATCACATTTATTCACCTGCATATGTTAAACCACTCCTGCATCCCTGGTATGAAACCAACTTGATCACGGTAGATTATCCTTTTTGATACATTGTTGGATTCATTCAGCTAGTATTTTGTTAAGGATTTCAGCATCTATGTTCATCAGGGACATTGGTCTGTAGTTTTCTTTTTTGTTATGTCCTTTCCTGGTTTTCTTATTACGGTAATACTGCCTTCGTAGGATGAATTAGGGAGGGTTCAGTCTTTACCTTGTAGAATACTGTCAGTAGGTTTGGTACCAATTCTTCTTTGAATGTCTGATAGAGTTCTGCTATGAATTCATTTGCTCCTGGACTTATTTTATTTGTAATTTTTACCATTTCAATCTTGCTTCTTGTTATTGGTCTGTTCTTCCTGATTCAAGCTATGAAGGTTGTATCTTTCCAGGAATTTATCCATCTCTTCTAGGTCTTCTAGTTTATGTGCATAAAGGTGTTTATGGATAATCTTTTGTATTTCTGTGGTATCAATTGTAGTATCTCCTATTTCATTTCTTATTGAGCTTATTTGGATTTTCTCTCTTCTTTTCTTGGTTAATCTTGCTAATGACCTATCAATTTTATTGATCTTTTCAAAGAACCAGCTTTTTGTTTATCTTTTGTATTGTTTTTGTTTGTTTATTTGTTTCAATTTCATTTAGCTCTGCTCTGTTCTGATCTCAGCTATTTTCTTTCTTCTGCTGGGTTGGGGTTTGGTTTGTTCTTGTTTCTCTATTTGCTTGAGGTGTGACCTTAGATTGTCTGTTTGTGCTCTTTCTGACTTTTTGATGTAGGTGTTTATGGCTATAAACTTTCCTCTTAGCAGTGCCTTTACTGTATTCCAGAGGTTTTGATAGGCTGTGTCACTATTGTCATTCAGTTCAAAAAAATTTTTAATTTCCATCCTGATTTTATTTTTGACCCAATGGTCATTCAGGAGCCAGTTATTTAACTTTCATGTATTTGCATGGCTTTGAAGGCTACTTTTGGAGTTAATTTCCAGTTTTATTCCACTGTGATCTGAGAGAGTGCTTGATATAATTTCAATTTTCATAAATTATTGATGCTCATTTTGTGGCCTACCATATGGTCTACCTTGGAAAAAGTTCCGTGCACTGTTGAAGAGAAGGTATATTCTGTTGTTGTTGGATGGAACATTCTGTGTATGTGTGTGTGTATTTATAATTTATTTATATATTATATTTATAATATATAATAATATAAAATATATATTATATACATATAAATATATATATACACACACATAATGTCCATCTGTCCCAGGGTATAGTTTAAATTCATTGTTTCTTTTTTGACTTTCTTTATTGATGACCTGTCCAGTGCTATAAGTGGAGTATTAAAGTCCCCCACTATTACTGTGTTGCTGTCTACCTCACTTCTTAGGTCTATTAGTAACTGTTTTATGAATTTGGGAGCTCCAGTGTAAGATGTCTATATGTTTAGGATTGTGATATTTTCCTTTTGGACAGGGCCATTTATCATTATAGAACGTCCCCCTTTGTCTTTTTTAACAGCTATTGCTTTAAAGTTTGTTTTGTCTGATATAAGAATAGCAACTCCTGCTCACTTTTGGTGTCTATTTGCATGAAATGTCTTTTTCCATGTCTTTACCTTAAGTTTATGTGAGTCCTTATGTGTTAGATATGTCTCTTGAAGGCAGCAGATAGTGGGTTGGGTGACTTCTTATCCATTCTGCAATCCTGCATCTTTTAAGTGGAGCATTGAGGCAATTTAAATTCAATGTTAGTTTTGAGATGTGAGGTACAATTCCATTCATCGTGCTATTTGTACCTTGGTTTTTGTTTTGTTTTTTAAGTTGTATTTTTGCTTTATAGACCCTGTTAGATTTATGCTTTAAAGACATTCTGTTTTGATATTTTTCCAGGATTTGTTTCAATGTTTAGAGCTCCTTTTAGCAGTTGCTTTGTTTTTTTTTTTTTTTTTTAAATACTTTAAGTTCTGGGATACATGTGCAGAATGTGCAGTTTTGTTACATAGGTATACACGTGCTGTGGTGGTTTGCTGCACCCATCAATCTGTCACCTGCATTAGGTATTTCTCCTAATGCTATCCCTTCCCCTAGTCCCCCACCCCCCGATAGGCCCTGGTGTGTGATGTTCCCCTCCCTGTGTCCCTTTGTTCTCGTTGTTAAACTCCCACTATAACTGAGAATATGCAGTGTTCGGTTTTCTCTTCCTGTGTTAGTTTGCTGAAAATAGTTTCCAGCTTCATCCATCTTCCTCCAAAGGATGTGAACTTATCCTTTTCTTTGGCTATATAGTATTCCATGGTGTATATGTGCCACATTTTCTTTATCCAGTCTATCACTGAAGGACATTTGGGTTGGTTCCAAGTCTTTGCTATTGTGAATAGTGCCACAATAAACATACATGTGGATTTATAATCCTTTGGGTATATACCCAGTACTAAGAATACTGGGTCAAGTGGTATTTCTGGTTCTAGATCCTTGAGGAATCACCACACTGTCTTTCACAATGGTTGAACTAATTTACACTCCCACCAACAGTGTAAAAATGTTTCTATCTTTCCGCATCCTCTCCAGCATCTGTTGTTTCCTGACTTTTTAATGATTGCCATTCTGACTGGCATGAGATGGTATCTCATTGTGGTTTTGATTTGCATTTCTCTAATGACCAGTGATGATGAGCATTTTTTAAGATGTTTGTTGGCTGCATAAATGTCTTCTTTTGAGAAGTGTCTGTTCACATCTTTCATCCACTTTTTGATGGGGTTGTTTCTTTCTTGTAAGTTTGTTTAAGTTCTTTGTAGATTCTGAATATTATTTGTCCTTTGTCAGATGAATATATTGCAAAAAATTTCTCCCATTCTGTAAGGTGGTCTGTTCACTCTGACGATAGTTTATTTTGCTGTGCAGGAGCTCTTTAATTAGGTCTCATTTGTCAATTTTGGCTTTTGTTGCCATTGCTTTTGGTGTTTTAGTCATGAAGTCTTTGCCAATGCCTATGTCCTGAATGGCATTGCCTAGGTTTTCTTCTAGGATGTTAATGCCTTTAGGTCTTACATTTAATTCTTTAATTCCTCTTGAGTTATTTTTGTAAAGCATGTAAGGAAGGGATCCAGTTTCAGTTTTCTGCATATGGCTGATCAGTTTCCCAATACCATTTATTAAATAGGGAATTGTTTCCCCATTGCTTGTTTTTGTCAGGTTTGTCAAAGATCCCATGATTGTAGATGTGTGGCATTATTTCTGAGGCTCTGCTCTGTTCCATTGGTCTAGATATCTGTTTTGGCACCAGTATCATGCTGTTTTGGTTACTGTAGCCTTATAGTATAGTTTGAAGTCAGGTAGCATAATGCTGCCAGCTTTGTTCTTTTTGCTTAGAATTGTCTTCGCTATAGAAGCTCGTTTTAGATTCAATATGAAATTTAAAGTATTTTTTCTAATTCTGTGAAGAAAGTCAGTGGTAGTTTGATGGATATAGCATTGAATCTATAAATTCCTTTGGGCAGTATGGCCATGTTCACAATATTGATTCTTCCTATCAATGAGCATGGGACATTTTTCCATTTGTTTGTGTCTTTTCTTAGTTCCTTGATCGGCGGTTTATAGTTCCCCTTGAAGAGGTCCTTCACATGCTTGTAAGTTGTATTCCTAGGTATTTTATTCTCTTTGTAGCAATTGTGAATGGGAGTTTGCTCCTGATTTGACTCTCTGTTTGTATATTATTGGTGTTTAGGAATGCTTGTGATTTTGCACATTGACTTTGCATCCTGAGACTTTGCTGAACTTGCTTATCAGCTTAAACAGATTTGGGGCTGAGAAGATGAAGTTTTCTAAATATACAATCATGTCATCTGCCAACAGAGGCATTTTGACTTCCTCTCTTTCTATTTAAATATGTTTATTTCCTTATCTTGCCTGATTGCCCTGGCCAGAACTTCTAATAATATGATGAATAGGAGTGAGAGAGGTCATCCTTGTCTTGTGCTGGTTTTCAAAGGGAATGTTTCCAGCTTTTGCCCATTCACTATGATATTGGCTATGGGTTTGTCATAAATAGCTCTTATTGTTTGGAAATATGTTCCATCAATACCTAGTTTATTGGGAGTTTTTAGCCTCAATAGGTGTGTTGAACTTTATCAAAGGCCTTTCTGCATCTATTGAGATAATCATGTTTTTTTTTTTATTTGTTCTGTTTAGGTGATGGATTATGTTTATTGATTTGCATATGTTAAACCAGCCTTGCATCCCAGGGATGAAGCCTACTTGATTGTGGTGGGTAAGTTTTTGATGTGCTGATGGACTCAGTTTGCCAGTATTTATCGAGGATTTTTTCGCATCAATGCTCCTCAGGGATATTGGCCTGAAATTTTCTTATTTTGTTGTCTCTGCCAGGTTTTGGTATCAGGATAATGCTGGCTTCATAAAATGAGTTAGGGAGGACTCCCTCTTTTTCAATTGCTTGGAATAGTTTCAGAAGGAATGGTACCAGCTCTTCTTTCTACCTCTCATAGAATTCAGCTGTAAATTCATCTTGTCCTGGGCATTTTTTAGTTGGTAGGCTATTAATTACTGCCTCGATTTCAGAAACTGTTATTGTTCTATTCAGGGATTCGACTTCTTCCTGGTTTAGCCTTGGAAATCTGTATGTGTCTAGGAATTTACCAATTTCTTCTAGATTTTTTAGTTTATTTGTGTAGAGGTGTTCATAGTATTCTCTGATGGTAGTTTGTATTTCTGTGTGATCAGTGGTGATATCCCCTTTATGATTTTCATTGTGTCTGTTTGATTCTTCTCTATTTTCTCCTTTATTAATCAAGCTAGCAATCTATCCGTTTTGTTAATCTTTTCAAAAAACCAGCTCCTGGATTCACTGATTTTTTGAAGGGCTTTTCGTGTCTCTACCTCTTTCTGTTCTGCTCTGATCTTAGTTATTTCTTGCCTTCTGCTTGCTTTTACATTTGTTTACTCTTGCTTCTCTAGTTCTTTTAATTGTGATGTTAGGGTGTCTATTTTAGATCTTTCCGGCTTTCTCCTGTGGGCATGTAGTGCTGTAAATTTCCCTCTAAGCACGACGTTGGCTGTGTTCCAGAGATTTTGGTATGTTGTGTCTTTGTTCTCATTGGTTTCAAAGAACTTTTTTATTTTTGCCTTCATTTTGTTATTTACTCCATAGTCATTCAGGAGCACTTTGTTCAGTTTCTGTGTAGTTGTGTGGTTTTTCATGAGTTTCTTAATCCTGAGTTCCAATTTGATTGCACTGTGGTCTGAGAGACTGTTATGATTTCTGTTCTTTTGCATTTGTTGAGGAGTGTTTTACTTCCAATTACGTGCTCAGTTTTAGAAGAAGTGCACTGTGGTGCTGAGAAGAATTTATATTCTGTTGATTTGGGGTGGAGAGTCCTGCAGATGTCTGTTAGGTCTGCTTGGTCCAGAGCTGAGTTCAAGTCCTGAATATCCTTGTTAATTTTCTGTCTCGTTGATCTGTCTAATATTGACAGTGGGGTGTTAAAGTTTCCCACTATTATCGTGTGGGTATCTCTAAGTCTTTTTGTAGGTCTCTAAGAACTTGCTTTATGAATCTGAGTGCTCCTGTATTGGGTATATATATATATATATATATTTATGATAGTTAGCTCTTCTTGTTGCACTGATCCCTTTACCATTATGTAATGCCCTTCTTTGTCTTTTTTTATCTTTGTTGGTTTAAAGTCTGTTTTATCAGAGGCTAGGATTGCAACACCTGAGGTTGTCTTCAGTTTGTTTGGGTTTTTTTGCTTGTTTTTTTTTTTGTTTGTTTGTTTTTGCTTTCCATTTGCTTAGTAAGTATTCCTCCATCTCTTCAATTGGAGCCTATGTGTGTCTTTGCACTTGAGATGGGTCTCCTGAATACAGTACACTGATGGGTCTTGACTCTTTATCTAATTTTCCAGTCTGTGTCTTTTAATTGGGGCATTTAGCCCATTTAAATTTAAGGTTAATATTGTTATGTGTGAATTTGATCCTGTCATTATGATGCTAGCTGGTTATTTTGCCTGTTAATTCGTGCAGTTTCTTCATAGTGTTGATGGTCTTTACAATTTGGTATGTTTTTTCAGTGACTGGTACCGGTTTTTCCTTTCCATATTTAGTGCTTCCTTCAGGAACTCTTTTAAAGCAGGCCTGGTGGTGACAAAATCTCTCAGCATTTGCTTGTCTTTAAAGAATTTTATTTCTCCTTCAATTATGAAGCTTAGTTTGGCATGATATGAAATTCTGGGTTGAAAATTCTTTCCTTTAAGATTGTTGAATATTGGGCCCCACTCTCTTCTGGTTTCTAGGGTTTCTGTAGAGAGATCTGTGGTTAGTCTAATGGCCTTCCCTTTGTAGGTAACCTGACCTTTCTCTCCGGCTGCCCTTAACATTTTTTCTCTCATTTCATCGTTGGTGAATCTGATAATTATGTGTCTTGAGGTTGCTCTTCTCAAGGAGTATCTTTGTGGTGTTCCCTATATTTCCTGAATTTGAATGTTGGCCAGTCCTGCTAGCAAATGGGGAACTTTTCCTGGATAATATCCTGAAGATTTACAACTTGATACCATTCTCCCCATCACTTTCAGGTACACCAAACAAATGTAAGTTTTGTCTTTTCACATAGTTTTATATTTTTTGGAGGCTTTGTTCATTCCTTTTTATTCTTTTTTCTCTAATCTTGTCTTCAAACTTTATTTCATTAAGTTGATCTTCAATCTCTGATACCCTTTCTTCTGCTTGGTTGATTCGGCTATTGATACTTTTGTATGCTTCATTAGGTTCTCATGCTGTTTTTTTCAGCTCCATCATGTAATTTATGTTCTTCTCTGGTTATCCTAGTTAGCAATCCCTCTAACCTTTTTTTCAAGTCTTAACTTCCTTTCACTGGGTTAGAACATGCTCCTTTAGCTCAGAGAAGTTTGTTATTATCCACTTTCTGAAGCCTACTTCTGTCAATTCATCAAACTCATTCTCCATCCAATTTTGTTCCCCTGTGGGTGAGGAGTTGTGATCCTTTGGAAGAGAAAAGGCATTCTGGTTTTTTTAATTTTCAATCTTTTTATGCTGGTTTTTCCTCCTCTTCTTAGATTTATCTACCTTTGTTCTCTGATGTTGGTGAACTTCGGATGTGGCTTATGGGTGGACATCCTTTTTGATTCTGTTTTTGCTATTTCTTTCTGTTTATTTTTCCTTCTCACAGTCAGGTCCCTCTGCTGCAGGTCTGCTGGAGTTTGCTGGAGGTCCACTCCAGGCCCTGTTTGCCTGGGTGTCACCATCGGAGGCTGTAGAACAGCAAAGGTTGCTGCCCGTTCCTTCCTCTGGAAGCTGTATCCCGGAGGGGCACCCATCAGATGCCAGCCAGAGCTCTCCTCTATGAGGTGTCTATGGACCCCTACTGGGAGAGGTCTCCCCATCAGGAGGTATGGGGGTGAGGGACCCACTTGAGGCCATCTGTCCCTTAGCAGGGCTCTAGCATTGTGCTGGGAGATTCGCTGCTCTCTCCAGAGCTGGCAGGCAGGAACGTTTAAGTCTGCTGATGCTGAGCCCACAGTAACCCCTTCCTCCAGTTGCTCCATGCCAGGGAGATGGGAGTTTATCTATAAGCCTTTCCTGAGCATTTTCTATTTCTATAAGTGTGTCCATTGTTTCCTGGAGTTTTGAATTTTTTTTATTTATGTTATCTATATCCTTGAATATTTGTCCCTTCATTTTTTGTAGCATTTTTTGTGCTTCCTTACATTGGGCTTTGCCTTTCTCTGGTGTCTCCCTGATTAGCTTAATAACTAACCTCGTGAATTTCTTTTTCAGGTAAATCAGGATTTCTCTTGGTTTCAATCCATTGTTGTTGAGCTAGTGTGATTTTTGGGGGGGTGATGATTGAACCCTTGGTTTTGTCATATTACCAGACTTGGTGTTCTGGTTCCTTCTTATTTGGGTTGGCTCTGTCAGAGAAGGTCCTTCCCTTTCTTTCAGAGATGCCTTGCCCAGATAGGAGGAATCAAGAGAGGCACTCTGGCTACAGTGGCTATGTAGCTGCAGTGGGCTCCACCCAGTTTGAACTTTTCTGGCAGCTTTGTTTACATTGTGAGGTGAAATCCACCTACTCAAGCCTTGGTGATGGCCAATGTCCCACATGCCACCAAGCTTGAGCATCTCAGGTTGACTTCAGACTGCTGTGCTGGCTGTGAGAGTTTCAAGCCAGTGGATCTTAGCTTGAAGGGCTCCATTGGGGTGGGATCCACTGAGCTAGACCACTTGGCTGCCTGGCTTCAGCCCCCTTTCCAGGAGAGTAAACAGTTCTGTCTCACTGGTGTTCCAGGTGCCACTGGGATATGAAAAAAATCTCCTGCAGCTATCTTGGTGTCTGCCCAAATGGTCAACCAGTTTTGTGCTTGAAACCTAAGGCCCTGGTGGTGTAGGTACCTGAGGGAATCTCCTGTTTGAGGGTTGCAAAGACTATTGGAAAAGCATAGTATCTGGGCCAGAGTGCACAGTCCCTCACAGCTTCCCTTGACTAGAGGAGGGAGTTCCCCAACCCCTTACACTTCACCAGTGAGGTGACGCCCCACCCTGCTTCTGCTTGCCCTCAGTGGGCTGTACCCACTGTCTAAGCAGTCCCAGTGAGATGAGCCTGGTACCTCTGTTGGAAATGCAGAAAACACCCACCTTCTGCATTGATCTCGCTAGGAGCTGCAGACCAGAGCTATTCCTATTAGGCCATCTTGCCCAGGAATTTTTAGCAGTTCTTACAGTAGTGGCTTGTAGTGGCAAATTCTCTCATCATTTGTTAATCTGAAGAAGACTGTATCTTTCCTTCATACATGAATCTTAGCATTGCTGGGTACAAAATTCTTGGCTTGTAATTGTTTTGTTTGTGGAGAGTGAAGATAGGGTCTCAATCCCTTCTAGCCTGTAAGATTTCTGCTGAGAAATATGCTGTTAATCTGGTAAGTTTTCCTTTATAGGTTACCTGGCACTTTTGTCTCATAGCTCTTAAGATTTTTCTTTCATCTTAACTTCAGATAACCTGTTGACATTGTGCCTAGGCAAAGACTTTTTGTGACGAATTACCCAGGTGTTTTTATGTCCTTCAAGTATTTGGATGTCTAGGTCTTTTGCAAGGCAAGGGCAGTTTTGCTTGGTTAATCCTCTAAATATGTTTTCCAAACTTTTAGATTTCTCTTCTTCCCTAGTAATGCTGATCATTCTTAGGTTTGGTTGTCTAACATAATCCCAGATTTATTAGAGATTTATTCATATATTTTTATTCTTTTTTCTTTATCTTTGTTGGATTGGGTTAATTTGAAGACATTATCTTTGAGCTCTGAATTTCTTTCTTCTACTTGTTCAATTCTATTGCTGTGACTTTCCTGAGCATTTTCTATTTCTATAAGTGTGTCCATTGTTTCCTGGAGTTTTGAATTTTTTTTTATTTATGTTATCTATATCCTTGAATATTTGTCCCTTCATTTTTTGTAGCATTTTTTGTGCTTCCTTACATTGGGCTTTGCCTTTCTCTGGTGTCTCCCTGATTAGCTTAATAACTAACCTCGTGAATTTCTTTTTCAGGTAAATCAGGGATTTCTTCTTGGTTTCAATCCATTGTTGTTGAGCTAGTGTGATTTTTGGGGGGTGTTGATGAACCTTGTTTTGTCATATTACCAGACTTGGTGTTCTGGTTCCTTCTTATTTGGGTTGGCTCTGTCAGAGAGAAGGTCTAGGGCTGAAGGTTGCTGTTCAGATTATTTTTTCCCACAGGGTGTTCCCTTGATGTAATACTCTCCTCCTTTTCCTATGGATGTAGCTTCCGAGAGCTGAGCTGTTGCGTTTGGTATCTCTCTTCTGCATCTAATCACCCAGCAAGTCCACCAGGCTCCAGACTGGTACTAGAGGTTGTCTGCACAGAGTCCTGTGATGTGAACTGTCCATGGGTCTCTCAGTCATGGATACCAGCACCTGTTCCAATGGAGGAGGCAGGAGGGTGAAATGGACTCTATAAGGGTTCTTAGCTTTGGTGATTTAATGCACTATTTTTGTGCTGGTTGGCCTCCTGCTAGGAGGTGGCGCTTTCCAGAGAGCATCAGTTGTGGTAGCATGGGGAGCAACACATGGTGAGTGGGGCCCTGCAATTCTCAAGAGTATATGCCCTTTGTCTTTAGTTTCCAGGGTGGGTAGGGAAGGACCATTGGGTGGGGACAGAGTTAGGCGTGTCTGAGCTCAGACCCTTTTTGGGCAGGTCTTGCTGCAGCTGCAGCTGCTGTGGCGGATGGAGGTGAGGATCCTAGGTAAATAGAATTATGTTCCTAGGAGGATTATGGCTGTCTTTGCTATGTCATGCAGATTGTCAGAGAAGCACGGGAAAGCCTGCAGTCACGGGCCTCACCCAGCTCCCACACATCCGAAGGGCTCGTCTCACTCTCATGACATCCTCACCAACAGTACTGATTCTGTTTCCAGGTGGTGAGTGAGCAGGACTGAGAACTTGCCCCAGGCTACCCACCTTTCAGCTGTGAAAGCAAGTATGGCTTTTCTTTCTTCTTCCCTGCCTGTGGACTCTGCACATCAGATTCATGCCCTCCCCCAGGTTCTGGCCTGGAGACTTCTGGATCAATTCAAAGTTCAGCTCAAGGTTTCCTTCTCCCTGTGACCTTTTCCCAGTGCCTCTGGCCACCCTCCTGAAGGACCCTTGTGAGGCCAGGCAGAAATGGGTTGCCAGGGAACCCAGCGAGCTCACAAGGCTTTTTCCACTACTTCCTCTATCCCTATATTTTGCTCAGCTCTCTAAATTGACACAGCTCCAGGTAAAGTCAGAATAGTCTCCTGTAATCTAGACCTTCGGTCTCCCTAGTAGGGGCATATGTCAGGGACAGATGACCTCCCTTTCCCCCCTTCCACAGTTTGGGCATTCACAGTATTTGTGTTGTCTCCTGGGCCCTGCAAGAGCAATTTGCTTCCCTCAGAGGGTCTGTAGGTCCTCTCAGGTTTCCTGATTTATTCCTGCCATCATTCTGAAGCAAAAATTCACTATGCAAGCCTTCACACACTGCTCTGCCCATCTGAGTTGGAGCTGCAATCTAGTCCTGTTTCCCATCCACCATGATCCCTCTCTAGAAACCCTATTTTAAATGGAAGCTGGAATGTGGACTGCACAGCCCTGGTGACAGGAGAGCCCTGATGTATGTCTACCACCCTAATGTTTTTGACATTCAGAGCTTGTGCTTGAGACTGTTCTCCTTTCTGCAGTGCCTCAAACTGAGGAAGCTTCCTTTTGTTCTGATAAAACACTTCCTTTTACTCTGCAGTGCCTCAAACTGAGGAGGCTTCATTTTACCAAAATGAAGCTTTTACTTTCTCATTTAATGAAGACATCTCTGTCATTTCAAAGTGAATCTATTTCATACTTGGTTAATAGGGAAATTATCCCATTTTTAGGTGACTCACAGTATAGATCCTTGTATTCCACCTCTCAGCACAACCTACTGTTTCTAGAATTGTTTCCTATCCTCCTACTTTTCATATACTGCTAGCACTCTTTGCCAGGAAATTACTCCCTCTCCATCTAACCATCTCTTATGCTTCTTGAAATCTTACTCTGGCAAGTGTCACTCATTGAAGCATTCCTTATGTTCCCAGTGAGATTTGACTGCTGTTTCTCTGCTTCACAGGATCCTTGAGGTGTCACTTCACCAGCCGGAAACCTCTGTGGCTGGTGGCACCTTCTGCCTAAGTATTGTTCGTGCCCACTGGGCTTGTTCCACCCACTCGGCCCAGCAGTCTGAGCTCACATCTTGTTACCAGCCCAGATCTCACACCTGCCAAGGGTGAGCCAGGCACAGAGTGGTGAGAGGTGTACAAATGAGTGAGCATGGGACCAAGCCATTGTGCACAGCAGACAGGCTGGCTGCTGTAGGGGGCAGACAGCTCCAGATGCCAACACCAGTGACAGCTCTGTGCAAGGCTGCAGCTGGACCAGATGTGCTGCATACAGCTTCTGCTGCAGGTACCCATATCTGGACAAGGGAAATGCAGTAGCACTCAGAAGCTTGGAGATGTCAAGAACCACAGAACTCCACAGAGGGTGTCACAGTCCTGGCTCAGTGATCCCCTAGGTCTGTGCTCCCTGAAAGGCCACAACTCATCTGTCCCCATTGCCTATGATGTGGTGAGCAGGATGTGGTGGGGGGCATGTTTCAGCCATGTTTGTGTTACCGCTCTTTTAGTTCTGCCATTTGGCAGGTCCTGAGTTTTTGTCCTGTGTCCAGGAAGAACAAAGTACATGGACAACTGGAGGGTGAGCAAGGTAGAGAGGAGCTTCACTGAGCAGTTGAACAGTTCTCAGGAGACATACAAAGGACAGTTCCTTTCCAAAGGCAGGTCATCCCTACAAGTGTTCAGCTCACAGCCAAGAGGAGACCCAGAGTGGGTAGCTCCTTCCCACAGGCAGGTCATATCCCCAAGTTGCGGCTGACTCCAGGGTTTTTATGGGCTTCAGAGGGGATGAAGTCCATGCTGATCTGTCCATGTGCAGCCATGGATGGGCCTGGAAAAGCACTATAAGTTCTCACTTCGGTTCACAGACCTGGCAGCCCAGGCTCTAGGCTTCAGGCCATCCCTGGCTTGAAGGTGGGGCTTCACCAAGGACCTGCCCTTTTCTGCCCAGGAGCCTGCCTGCCTCTTGCCACCATCAGTCATGTTGTCCATAGTACCCAGGCTGTTCATGCGGAGGGGTGCCTGCAGGCCCACGTGGAGCCACTCTTGTCTTCCTTCCTGTGCTCATTGTTACCCAAAATCCAGAGGGGGCCAAGGTGGCAGGGGGCTGGTGTGTCAGTGCCACCCTGAGTGCATGCACACCTGGCTGGGTTGTAATCGCACCAGGGATCAGCTTCAATTTTGCTCCAAAATTTGAGCAGGAGTAGGGAGTGGGAGCAGGCACTTTCAAGCCTGTAGGGGAAAGAGGCTTCCTGGGCCCCTAAGCCTGCATGGGCAAGAGGCTTCCTGGGCCCCCAAGAGCAGAGTGATGCCCAGGTCCTCAGCCATGGCTGGGTGGCTGCAGCTGCACCATGAAGTGCGGGACTCCTGCCCATGAACTCAGAAGGGGGCAGAGTTCCCACCTCATGATGCTGGCTGCACCTCCCCAGCTGCAGCCAGCATCATGGCAGCAGCTGCTCTAGACGGGCCACCATTGCCATAATATCTGTAGCTGATACTTATCCCATCATAGCACTTTCCAAATTCTAGCCTTAGGACAAAAAGAACTGCTCATCTCTATTTCACCCTAGTATTGTCATTGTGGTATTCCATTGTAATGCAATAAATATAAGCTGTCAATAAATAAGAGTTTACTATTAAGGTGGTAGCTTCGGTTTTATTTATAGACTGACTCCTCTTTGCACTTCTAAGTTCTTTGGAATAATCAAAGCTGGTTGACAGAAGCATTGATGCTGCTTCACTGTTAAAGACAAATTTATAGATTATTTAAATGACCCTCATATACTCCATATTTTCAAAAATCTTAATGATGAATCTTTAAGGACTGTACCTTAGACTCGCCAACATCTAGCCTCTCAGATACATTAATCAGACAGCTTAATCTATGTGCCATTTAAACTTGGTTTAAGCTAGAACCACAAATAAATTAAGTCACCCGGCTAATTTTTTGCATTTTTTAGTAGAGATGGGGTTTCACCGTGTTAGCCAGGATGGTCTTGATCTCCTGACCTCGTGATCAACCCACCTTGGCCTCCCAAAGTGCTGGGATTACATGCATGAGCCACTGCGCCCAATCATATCACACATTTTTTAGGATCACTATGTTTTACTTTACAAAATATCGAAAGTCTATTAGGTTCAAGCTTAAAAATATTTCATCATATTTTCCTGATATGTATTTTCTTATACAAATAATTCTAGTGAGATTCACCTCACTATTGTAAGCACTTTCTTCAGCCTTATTAATGAAAGATTGCGAATTAGCAGACAAGAAATCTAGAAAGTTTAGGCTTGAAGTCAAGTTTGATTTTAATGTCTATTATTTGGAGAACCTAACTGAATATTTGCATGCCTAATATGTTTACTTAGAAGGAAGAAAAATTCTATCAGAAAGCTTGTAAGGAGGAGTACAAATCCATACCTCTTACCTAGTCAGCAGGTGAGCTGGAGACCAGAGTGATGTGGCTCACATCCTGTGGGACACCTGAAGCTCTCCATGACCACCTCTGTCTCAGCAGCCACTATAACCGTTCTTGAGGCCTGATGGTGTTGACGTGGCTGGACAAGAAGAGTGAAAGCCACCTGAAAGCAGGCAGATCAGTATGTATGTGAGCTCAGTTATCTCAGGCTAGGGGCTGTGCAGATCTGGGAACCAGGGGTTACCACTGTGTTCCACATGAATGAGAAACCACCTAGTCCCAGTGGTGTTGGGCAAAGGAGCAGAGCCCTACGAGATGGCAGTGGGGAAATGATGCGCAGGCAGCTGGTCTTCCTTCTACCCTACCTTGATATTAGAAGACAGGGTAGAAAGAATAATGGGCCATATTTGACCAATAGGAAGGATGAGCCACCATTTGGGGAGATTTACTGCTTTTCATAGAAGGCCTGTGTACATAATATGGGGTTGGAGGGAAGGCTGCTCTCAACTTTTTTTTAAAGTCCCACCTTTAAATATGCAACTTATTTTTCCACATTTAAGCCTTAAAGAATGTGTCAACATAAAATAAGGCAGAGTTAAAATCACATGACTTGTAAATGACCTTTTGTGAAAAAAATAAAATAAAGTCATAAAGAAATGCCTTCTGGGAACGACTTTTGGAAATGGAATTGTTAGACCGTCTCCAGAAGTGACATCTCCACATTTGATCAATGGGTTAGAGAGAAGAGGAGATGGAGCGAAGAACTGTGAAGAGGCTGATTAGAAAATTGAAGAAATTTTTCATCCATAATTGGTGTGTTGAGAAGAAAGTATGTCTAACATATTCAATTCATATATGAGGAGCTAAAAGCTAACATAATACCCACGTTCATGTAAATGTATATAATTATAAATGGCAGAGAAGAAAACATATATCCCAATATCATACAGAAGCACAAATCAAAACAAAAGAATCATCAGAATCTCCTACCATGAAAAGGAAGAAATGCACTATGCCACACTATTCATATTTAAAAGTCAAATTTATATCATAATCATTGTTCTGAAGTGCATGTTATTCTTCACTACTGTTTATATAGTTGATGCTAAGTACCTTTCTTGAAATAGCTAGTCTTTCCAGACATTCTGAAGTGCTATGTTAAAAGTAAGCTAATGCATTTGGTAAATATATTTTTATTAAAATTCTTTGAAATACTGATAATGCTATGTTTAAGTTAAATGGCCAAACCATTTCCTCGAGCAGTTTACACTTTGTGCACTGCTTTCAGGAGAACAGGGGGGAATACACAGTGCAAAGCATTATTTGTCACTGTTTTTATAGTTAAATAAGATTATCGCCCCATGCGTCTGCGCATTTTGTTCGTTTTTGCTGTGCATACACAGTGTATGTAATGGAAAGATGAGTCCTGATTTCACAAGGTCTTGTCTTTAGATGTTCAACAGTTTTCCAACATATAAAAAGGAGAATGGGAAAACAAGGATTGGCAAAGACTTTCTTTTGACCCAACTTGAATCGGGCTCCTCTGAGTCCTTTCTCACTACTTTGAAACTTGGGCTCTATTAGTGTACTATTTACTCCAGTTTTAGCAAGAAGCCTGAGGAGTTAGTTTGGCAAAAATCCCTCATGCTTGATATCTAATCAAATTCTTTATCCTCCACACTCAATATTTTACCACCCTGTCCTGCCTGCAGCAAAAATTCTGTCAAGTCAGTTTAGCCAGAATCCCCTTTTCTTCTGATATTTCCTTCCTTTTAGTAATTTCCCATCCAAAAATCTACACCTCTGCTTCTTAGCTATTAATTTCCACCTGTCCTTTCTGTACTTAGAATTCAGCCTAATCTTTCTCCCCTACTAAATATTAGAGCAGCCTCCCCATTCCTCACAAATAAAATCTGCCACACCATTCTTTAATAAATGTCAAATATATATATATATATATATATATATATACACACACACACACAATATATATATATATTATATATATTTTTTTTTTTTTTGAGATGGAGTCTCACTCCATAACCCAGGCTGGAGTGCAGTGGCATGATCTCAGCTCACTGCAACTTCTACCTCTCAGGCTTAAGAAATTCTTCTGCCTCAGCCTCCCGAGTAGCTGGGAATACAGGTGTGTGCCACCACGCCTGGCTAATTTTTATATTTTTAGTAAAGACGGGGATTTCACCATGTTGGTCAGGCTTGTTTCGAACTCCTGACCTCGAATGATGTGCTTGCCTCAGCCTCCTAAGATCCTGGGATTACAGGCGTGAGCCTCTGTGCCTAGCCTACTTGTTTCTTTCACAGTACATTTTGTATTAAATTCATAGAAAAGATTGCCTTCTAAAAATGTGAGCATTATAAACAACTGGATTGATGGAGAAGGGAGAGAGAGAAGCATTTGAGAATGTTCATATTAAAAGGTATTATTCACAGGTTATTACTATTGTTACATATATGCAGTTTATTCAAGACTATCATACATAGCAAATCAATTAAGTTCTTATGTAAAATAGCCAGTCTAGGTTTATGGCAGATGTAGTAAAATACCACTATGTAAATATCTTTTTACAAAATTTGTAGGAAATATCATCTCTTAAAAATGGAGCTAGCTGTTAAACCACTTCTATGAGAACATTCCATTCAACTACAGCAGAGTACATGTTCTTCTCAAGTGCTCACAGTACATTTTCCAGGATATACCAATGTTAGACCATAAAACAAGTTTTAAAATTTTAAGAAGACTGAAATCATATCGAGTATCTCTTTTGACCAAAATGGTGTAAAACTAGAAATCAATAGCAAGGGAAATTAAAAAAAAAAAACTTACAAATACGTGGAAGTTAAACAACATGTTCCTGAACAACCAATGGTCCAAAGCAGAAATTAAAAGAGAAATTTAAAAACTTGTTGAGACAAAGAAAAATGAAAACACAGTGTAACAAAATTTATAAAATGCAGAAAAAGCAGTTACAAGAGAGAAGTTCACAGCAAAAAATGTCTACATAAAAAAGAAAAGAGATCTCAAATAAATGACCTAACATTATACACCAAAGGATTACAAAAAGAAGAACAAATTAAGCCCACATTTTGTAGAAAGAAGAAAATAATAATAATATAGATCAGAGCTAAAATAAATAAAATAGAAACCTAGAAAAACAATAGGAAGGTCAACACTGAATCAGTTTTTTTTGAAAAGAGAAGGTAAACTAAGAATAAAAGGAAGACTCAAATAAATAAAATTCGAACTCTAAAATGAGACATTATAAATGATCCCACAGAAAAAGGACCATAAGAGAATACTATAAATTAAGGGTCAAAAAATTGGACAACCTAGGAGAAATGGATACATTTCTAAGCATGTACAATCTACCAAGAGTGAATCATGAAGAAATAATGAGTAAGGAGATCATTATTTGATCTCCTTACTCAATCAATAATGAGTAAGGAGACTCAGTCAATAACAAAAGGTCTCCCATAAAGAAAAGCCCAGGACCTGATTGTTTCATTGCTGATTTCAACCAAACATTTTACAAAGAATGAATATTATTCATTCTCAAGCTCTTTCAAAAATGGAAGATGGGGGATATTTCTAAAATCATGTTATGAGGGCTGATATCAAAGCCAGACAAGACACTATGAAAGAACAGAATTTCAGGATAATATCTGTGATGAACATAGATGCAAAATCCTAACGAAACACTAGAAAACCAAATTCAAAAGCACATTGATCATTCACTATGATCAAGTGGAATTTATTCCAGGAATGCAAGGGTGATTCAACACAAGCAATGTATAAATGTGATACACCACATTTACAATATGAAGAACGAAAACACATGATCACCTCAATAGGTAAAGGAAATGCATTTTATAAAATACAAAATCCTTTCACAATAAAAACTCTCAACAAATTAAGTATAGTAAGAACTTATTTCAATACAATAAAAATCAATATGAGAACCCCATAGCTAACATTATACTTAATGATGAAAAGTAGAAAGCTTTTTCTCTAAGATTAGGCACAGGACAAGGATTCTCACTCTCATGGCTTCGTTCAATATAGTAGGGGAAGTACTAGTAAAGTAATAAGGCAAGGAAAAGAAATAAAAGACATCCAAATTTGAAATGAAGAGGCAAAATGTCCCTGTTTACAGACAATATAATCTTTTATAAAGAAAACCCTAATGATTCTACCAAAAAAACTGTTAAAACTAATAATGAAGTTACTGAATATAAAAATCAGTATACAAAAATAAGTAGTATTTCTACATACTAACAATAAAGTATCTGAAAAAGAAGGGGAAAAACCATTCCATTTACAATCGCTACAAAAATAAAATACTTAAAAATGAATTTTACCAAAATATAAAAGACCAACACCTTGAAAACTATAAAACATTGATGAAAAAAATAAAGAAGAAACAAATAAATGGAAAGATATCCTGTTTATTGAAGAATTAGTATTGTTAAAATATCCATATTGCCCAAAGCAGCCTACAGATTGAGTGATATCTCTATAAAAATTCCAGTAACATTTTTTGTACAGAAATAGACAAAAAATCGTCACATTCTCCTGAAGACACGAAAGAACCTGAATAGCCAAAGCAATCTCAAGTTGAGAAGACAGAGTGAGAGGCATCATACAACCAGTGACAAAATCTACTACAAAGCTATAAAAAAGATACATATAGACAAATGGAACAGAATTGAAATTACCAGAAATAAATACAGGTATTAACACTCAATTGATTTTTGCCAAAGCACCAAGAACACACTATAGGAAAACAGCAGTTTCTTCAATAAATGGTGTTGAATATCCCATGGATATTCCTACGTGGATGAATGAAATTAGATCTTTATCTCATACCATATAAAATATTAACTCAAAATGAACTAAAGACAAACTGTAAAACTACTACAAGAAAATCTTACAGAATAGTTTTATGGCATTAGTCCGGGCAATGATTTTTTGGAGATGATCCCCAAAGCAGAGGTAACACTACCAAAAATAGACAAATGAGAGTACATCAATCTATAAAGCTCCCACACAACAAAGGAACAATCAGCAAAGTAGGGAGACTACATACAGAATGGGATAAAATATTTGCAAATTGTACATCTGTTAAGGAATATTCAAAATATATAAGGAATTCAAACAACTTAAAAGCAATACAACAAAATAGCCTGATTTTAAAATGAGAAAAGCACCTGAATATATATTTCTCTAAATAGGATATACAAATGACCCACGGGTATATTAAAAAATGTTTCACATCACTAAATGCTGTGGTTTGAATGTGTTCCTTAAAGTTCATGTGTTGGAAACTTAATCTCCAATGCAACAGTGTTGAGAGGTGGGACCCTTAAGAAATGATTAGGTCATGGGGGTCCTGCCCTCATTAATGAATTAATGCCGTTATTGATGGAGTGAGTTTCTGAAAAATACAATGAGTTTGGGTCCCCTTCTCTCACATGTAGGTGCTTTCACACTATCTTGCTCTTCCACTTTTCACCATGGGATGACGCTCACCAGATGGTGAAAGATGCTTCACATTTGGTGAAGGAAGGCCCTCACCTGATGGGAAGACTTTGACTTTCTAACCACCAGAGCTGTAAGAAATATGTCTCTATTCTTTATAAATTACCTAGGCTCAGGTATTCTGTTATAGCTGCACAAATGGACTAAGGCACAAATCATCAGAAAAAATGCAAAACAAAACCACAATATCATCACACAGCTGATGGAATGTCTGTTATCAAAAAGAAAAAAGATAAGCTTTGGCAAGGATGTGGAGAAAAGGGGACTCTTGCACATGCTGAAATGTAAATTAGTATAGCCTTTATCAAAAACAGTATGAAGGTTTCTCAAAAAATTAAAAATGGAAGTTCCATATGATCCAGCAATCCCACTACTGGGTATATATGAAAACGAAATGAAATCAGTATGTCAAAGAGATGTCTGCACTCCCATGTTCATTGCAGTATTACTCACAGTAGTCAAGATATAGAAACAACCTATATATTTATCACTGGATGAAGGTAATGTGGTACATACACAAAATAGAACACTATTCAGCTTTAAAAAAGAGGGATAACTTGCTATTTGTCACAACATAGATAAACTTGGAGGGCATCATGTAAAGTGAAATAATCAAGGCACAAAAAGACAAATAATGAAAAAATCTCACTTACACATGGAATCTAAAAAGTTGAACTCGTAGAAGTAGAGAGTAGAATGCTGGTTACTAGGGACTAGAGGTTGTATAGGGGGCTGAGAGATGCTGGGCTGGTCAAAGGATACAAAATTTTTGTTAAGGAGAAATAAGTACAAGAGATGTATTGTGCAACATCGTGACTACAGTTAATAACAATGTATTGTATCCTTGAAAATCTCTGAAAAAAATAGATTTTAATAGTTCTTACTACAAAAATAAGAATGTGAAGTAATGCATATTTTAATTGACTTAATTGAACCATTTCCCAATGTTGACATACTTCAAAATATTGTGTTGAAAATAACACTAAGAAAATTATCTTTTGTAATTCCTTCTTCCTTACTTTAAAAAAATACTTCCAAGACCAGTATACCACCATCAATATTGTTCAATGGTTTAACAAAAGTGGGAAGGAAGAAATTACAAAAGGTAATTTTCTTAGTGTTATTAATAGACAGACACTTTCAAATAAACCACTTTCCGGAAGTTATGTGTATTTTGTTTTGCTGTATATGTAGCATATACAATAGAAAAATGACTCCTAATTTTCCAACATCTATTAATAGTTACTAGATATGTTAAAAAGATTGCCAATGTATGACACAGTAGATTTAGTAAAAATAAGATCAGCACATTTTATACACTTTGTTTTAGAACTCATAGGAAGATTTGACTTCTGTAAATAACTTGGATATGGATTTGTTCAATTATATTTCATATTATATATATCTGTACTTGGCCACTGGAATGGTCATAAAAAGAAGAAAGAAAGGAAGAAATAATTCAAGGTCAGAATGGTCATATTTAGAGACTTTCTGATTAGAATTCTTTGTGTAGTTTTATTTAATGGTATTATTTACAGTGGACAAGTTCCTATTTGGAGTACACAGTCTTTCTAGATGTTCCGAAGTGTCAGCTATATTTAAAAGTAGAGATATTAAAAAAAAAACTTTGTAAATAGCTTTTAAAACTTATGTAATACTATCGTTGGAAATGGAATTGTTAAACTACTACTTTGAGCATTATATTGTGTGTACTTACTCATCGGGTTGAAGAAGATGGGAGGAAAGAAATTGCAAAAGTTTTCTGCTGTGTACTAGAAAATTTCTAATTATCTGATGCCCTACATCCTAATGTGAATTTTCACTTTGCTATACTGTATATATTTTGTTTTCACTAAACAAATTTTAATTTGATAATTTTTAAATACTCTTGAAGTTTATGTGAAACATTTCTTTTAGAAATGAAGTGACCAGACCACTTCTTTGGGTAGTATATTATGTCTGTACACTGGTTTCAGGGGAGGAAGGAGAGAATGAAGTGCAAAGGTTCTACTCCAGTTAGTTTATAGTGAGGTGAATAGGTCTATGTACTTGCCATATATGCATATGCAAATATAATGGAAAAACAAGTCTTAATTTTACATCAGGAGTTAAGGAGATTGCCACTGTATGACAAAGTTTATAAACTAACATATTTTGTGTAAAAATTTATATGCTGAAAATGACTTGTGGATGTCAAATTATTAAAATCATCTCTAAGCATTACAGATGCTTACACTTGTAGAGTGGGTTGAGAGGAGTACAAAAAGAAAAGGTTCTAGGCTAAGAGGTTCCTATTGAAAAGAAGCTCTTATATTAGTCTTTGGCCTATATGTGAAATTTATTCAATGCTATTGTGTATATAGTGCACAAACAAGCTTTATTTTAAATATCTAGCCTTTCTAGATTTTTTTTTTTTTTTTTTTTTTTTTTTTGAGACGGAGTCTCGCTCTGTCCCCCAGGCTAGAGTGCTGTGGCCGGATCTCAGCTCACTGCAAGCTCCGCCTCCCGGGTTCACGCCATTCTCCTGCCTCAGCCTCCCGAGTAGCTGGGACTACAGGCGCCCGCCACCTCGCCCGGCTAATTTTTTATATTTTTTAGTAGAGACGGGGTTTCACCGTGTTAGCCAGGATGGTCTCGATCTCCTGACCTCGTGATCCGCCCGTCTCGGCCTCCCAAAGTGCTGGGATTACAGGCTTGAGCCACCGCGCCCGGCCTCTAGATGTTTTAACTACACAACATGTATTAAAAGCAGAGGCTATAAAAACACCTTTTTGTTAGGAAGTCATATGGATATTTTCCTTTTGGGAATGGGACTGTTCTCTGGGTGGCAGAGGCAGAGAGTAGGGTTCTATACCCAGGAGCTGTTAAACCAGAAGAGATGGTCTAACTATTGTTCTGTATGTGCATTTTAGTTAATATTGATCTATATTTATAAAACAAATGATTCCTAAGTGTCCAAATGTAGAGACTATAAAAATAACCTATTTATAAATAGGCTTTTGTTCATTGATTAAGAAGTACTATCTTTGGGAAGTGCTTTTTATCAATCAATCTTTTGGAGCTAGGCACTTTTTTTTTTCTTTGACAGATGGAGTTTGGCTCTGTCGCCCAGGCTGGAGTGCAGTGGCATGATCTCGGCTCACTGCAAGCTCCACCTCGTGGGTTCAGGCCATTCTCCTGCCTCAGTCTCCATAGTAGCTGGGACTACAGACACCTGCCACCATGCCCAGCTAATTTTTCGTATTTTTAGTGGACATGGGGTTTCACCGTTTTAGCCAGGATGGTCTCAATCTCCTGACCTTATGATCCGCCCGCCTCAGCCTCCCAAAGTGCTGGGATTACAGGCGTGAGCCACCGCGTTCGGCCGCTAGGCGCGTTTTTATGCTTAGTCACTGAGACGGTGGAAGAAGAAAAATGGACTCCTTGATAGTATATCCTTGTGTGGAAGATAGCACAGACCAAAGTTCTATACATGGGTATTTTGTAAGTGCCTGTGTTTATTAAGAACAATGTGTATTGTTTATTTCTTAACATCTAAGATCTTCAATATATTGAGGTAGCAATTTGTGATAAATAGCAGAGTTAACTGATTTGTAGATATATTATAATCAATAATAATAAGCATTATGGACAGGGAATTGTTAAAGCATCAGGGTTGTTCACTGGGTTAGTGGGGAGGGACAAAAGAAAGTGCAGAGTGGGATTATGCAGTTGTATACACATTCATTATATAATAATATCCATTGATGTGTATGTGTTATACACATGTGTATATGTAGTTCCTTTCCTTTGTTCTTTATATGGTATATAGCATAAAAATTATATACATGTCATTGTTTTTATATGAATCTTTTAAAGCAGTTTCAAAATATAACTTACTTCCATCTGCATACCTGCCACTGATGTTTAAAATGTTTAGGTTCTCAAAGCATAATCTTTTTCAAAATTATAATTTTGGGGCCATAATATATGAATACACTATTAAATAATTTGATGGGAACATTTTCTTCCTGATATTTTAATAGTATAGATCTGATAATAAATTCTCACAGAAGCATCATACTTGTATTCTCTTGCCACATTTTAAATTGAGCATTAAGGAAATGTGTAGTATTTTTTTTTTTTTTTTTTTTTTTTTTTTGAGACAGTCTGGGTCTCAGGCTGGAGTGCTGTGGTGCAATTAAAGCTCACTGTGGTTTCAAACTCCTGGGTGCGAGACATCCTCCTGCCTCAGGCTCTCAAGTAGCTAGGACTACAGGCACGCACTGCCATGCCTGGCTAATTAAAAAAAAAAAAAAAAAATTGTAGGGACAAGGTCTTGCTCTGTTGGCCAGGCTGGTCTCAAACTCCTGGCTTCAAGTGATCTTGCCGCCCAGTCTCCCATAGTGCTGGGATTACAGATGTGAGCACTGTGCCTGGCCAACACAGTATTTTCATGTAACTCTACCAATATTTATTCAAATGCCTTTTGCCAAGTTTGTCTTTATGAAATTTTGCCCCCATAAAAGTCAGAATTATACTTTTTCTTGATTGAGTGATTGGCGTATATTCTTGGTTATCATGGCTTTAGGACTTAGAATTAGTAAATATTCATAACATAAAAAAGCAATACATACTTCAGAATTGAAACCACATGAAACTGTATGCTTGTTTGTCTTTATACATCTACAAGGACTCAGAAAGACATATCAAACTGTAAACTCCTTAAAATTTTGGAAGATTTTGCATTCTTTGCTTCTTGTACTTCTATTTTTCTGTAATGCACATATTAATTTTTGAGGAAAATTTAAGGTTTCAGGGAAAAAAATGTTATTTTTTAAGTAAGAGTAGTTCCTTTCCTTTGTTCTTTATATGGTATATAGCATAAAAATTATATACATGTCATTGTTTTTATATGAATCTTTTAAAGCAGTTTCAAAATATAACTTACTTCCATCTGCATACCTGCCACTGATGTTTAAAATGTTTAGGTTCTCAAAGCATAATCTTTTTCAAAATTAGTGATGATGTTCTCTGGCTAAATAGAAATGTATAGTGAAGTAAGTCATTCCTGTCACATAAATGCAAAACCAGGAAAAATAAATGACGAACTTGGAAACGTAACTGTCATTTGATAAGAAAACAAACTTATATTTATTAATATATACTTTTAAATAATACTTTATTGTGGTAGACTGGTAAAACTATATTCAGTTACCAAAACTAAGAGAAGGAAATTAAAAACACCTAGAATATAACTTTATGGGAAACTCAGCAGCTTAAATCTCAAACATAATAGGATTCCCTCATTTATTCTCATCCACATGGGGTTCACTGCCACAGTAGAATCTAGTAACTCTAAACAGAAACATTTATTTGTGTAAAGGAGTAGACTTTTGGAGAATAGGAAACAGTTGGGAGTTGGATGTAGGGACTCTAGATTAAAACTCTCAAGACATTCAATTTTCCCAAAATACTTGGAGCATTTCATCAATCAATACAGACTTCCAGTCTGAAAAACAAAGCATCCATTATATAACCTCACTTTGTGAAAAGTACCCAAGGTCAAAACAGAACTCATGATTTTACAAAGCACAGAGAATCAGAAACTGCTACTGATACCCTAACTGTCCTATGTTAGCCGTATCAAATATATTATAATCCTAGCACTTCTAAGTAACCTCAGTTTCCCCAACAGCAAAATGAGTTATCAAATTTATGTGAGAGGTCTAGGAAAGCTAATAAAAATCAATTTGCCAATGTTGTGCATGACACAATCACATATGATCCATTGCTTAGAGCTTCTACTTACACACAGCTTCTTGCTTGATAAAACTTAAGTAATTGGCTTATTGGTTTCCATCCTTCCCATAATAAAGAATCTCCTTCCTTCTTCTACTTCAAACTTGGGCATTAATTTTTTTTAGAAAGTATCAGATTTGTTCCTAAAATAGTTTAATTTGTTTTGATGGTCTACCTTCCAACATGTTTAACACCTCATTGGTTAACTATATTAGTTGAACAAAAATTCAACACAAATGTGCATTGGTATTTACCCTTACCTGAAGCTAATTATCTTGGAAATTTAAGTCAGTAATCATACAGCAGAGAAGAAATGGTTTATAGTCCCCACATTTTTTGTGTAAATCATCTAAAGCTGTGCTCTTAATACTCAGTTTGTCCCATAAGCATATTTGTCAATACTGATAAGAAACATCAGAATGAATGCTAAATAACAGACAGCAACTTCAGCAGCTAGGAAAAAAGTTGAATTCTAAGCCCACAAACTTGCAAAGTTCTCCATGGCAAGATCAGTCATCAAAATTCTCAGCAAGTCATCATTTCCTGAGACCTCACTCCCTAAAAGAAACAGAAGCTGCTGAAGAGTCATTAAAAGTGTTTTAGCTCTTAAACCTGCTTTCCCTTACTCTCACTAAATCTATCCTTGAAATAAATCAAACTCCATTTTCTAAAGTGGCATTTCAACCAACAATGCATTCAACTCTACTTTTACTCTTCTCCTTCTTATTTTGAAAGCTATTAAAGCATTAGAAACTATAATTCCTTCACTACTAAAATCTGAATATAAAAGTTTTTCTATAAACAAGAAAAATGAGGGACATAGATACAATAACTTGGAATTTGATCACATTAGTAATACTAAAAAGAAACGTGAATGTAGGTCACAAATTCATTTAAAATACCAGAGATGAAAGCGTTTCCGTGTTAGCAGATACATGACTCTTCCAGTCAATATTTGCTACTTCTGCTAAAGCATCAACATTTCTCAGACTAATTAGCTTTATAAGTGGTGATTTTTCTTCAATTAGGGAAACGTAGTTATTATAACCCAAATTACTCCAAAGGGGCTTTTTAAATTTTGAGGTATCAAATAAACTTATGTTTTCTACAGATTTAATTTCCTTATTCTCTGCTGATGAGAGACAAGGGAGCAATAAGCCTTCAAATTGTGTATTTGCTGAAATTACTATGAACAATACAAACCTGATTGGTTCTGATAATCACTCATTTTATCATGCTCATGCCTTCCGTCATGGTTCAGTTTGATAATGAACAAAAGATTTCTTAAATCCAAATACTGTAGTTTGATAATCACAAAACAATATCCACAAAACTTTTTAAATGCTGAGTTTCAAGACAGATGGCCTCTGCTTGTTTATGTAGCCAACTTTTGTTGTTTTTCTTAAGACAGCATAAAACTACAGTAAATGAGCATGTAAACTTGAAATCAGAGCATAGTAACAGAAGAGAGTTATTGTTCCAAGGCAGAATCATATATCTTAAAATGAGCCATCATTTTTAAAACATGTTCTCCTTACCCTATACAGAAAACCACTGTCATTAATTTTGGCCCAACTTTTTTCTCATTTATATCAATAAATCTCTGACAAGCTCAAAAACTTCTTCTACCTTTATTTTCTGACAAAGACAACCCACTGTGAGAAATAATGGTGCTCATAAATGAGAGGCAAAGAAGCAATAAGAGTTTCATTTACAGGTTATTAAACAAGACAGCAGCTCAGAAAGAAGATCTCTGTTTAAGGCTCTGGACTTGGTAGGCATATTTCAGATGCATAAATTCAGAGAAATACCTCATCACATCTCCTACCAGGAAATCTGGAGAAAAGCATCCATTACATTAATAATCATCTATAATATTCACCAAATATCACGTTACTATGCAGTAGAATTATCCTCTTGAAAAAGTACTCATGTGTTTTCATTAAAACATTAAATTCACTATGTCATTAAGTAGAACATTCTTTTGACTATAATATCTGATTTTTTTCTGGTGTATAAAGAAATTTGCCCATGTGCATGCTCGCACCCACACAATTTCTAAAGAAAACTAGGAAAGAATAGAAGAAAAGAGAGACATCTCAAAATATGTGCCTACCACTTTTGATTCCACGAAATTCAGAGAACTGTGTTTTTTAAAAATAATTCAGAAATGTTGTTAAATCTAATAATGATTCCCTTATCACTTCTTCCATAGCCATCTTGCTTAGAAAATACTTTTTTATCCCGATACCACATTTTTATCTGTGTTTCTTGGTTTTGCCCCCAAATCCTATTCTTTAGTCTTTCCCATGTTACTGATGACTCAATATAGATACGTTTTTGCCTTGTTAATACTTTAAAATTATATTATATCACTATATAGTTTATGTATGACAACTTTGGCCCAACATAATATTTTTAAGATTTATCCTGGTTGTTTAGGATCAGAATTGTGTTCTCTTTTATTTCTAAGTAGTTTTCCACTATATGACACTTCTAGTCTAGGATTATTCAGAATAAATCTGATGTAAATATTCTTCTTAATAGTCATCTTTGTAAAGACATTTTTTCATTTATCTTACATAAATATCTAGGAGTGGAATGACTGGTGTGCCAGTTATCAATTTATTACTGCTCAGCTCCAAATCTGTCCTTCATTTCCAGGTCTGCAATTATGTAGCTGGATGCTGTATTGTTTCCCTTTGCTAGCTGACATGAAGTTAAGTTTGTCAGTACAGGACAGCACCCAGTGACACTGGCACACAGCACATTCCCATGCGCAGCTTCCCCCAGCAATCTCTTGGATGGCTTTAGAGCAAAATTCCAAGACACAGAACCTCTCTGGTGATGACTATGCCTGGTACTCCAGAAGACGTATTTCTAGCAAGTGTCTTTGGCACAGTATCTCAGCAAGCTTCTCTGCCATTCTGCCATGCACAGTACTACTCTCCAATGAAATTGGACTCTCAGCAGTGGGTGGGAGGTGATGGGGTTCTTTTGTGGATTTTGCTGTTAGTTGTAATAGCCATCCACTATGTCTATTATTTCTGTATTTTCTAGAATTTTCTTTATCTCTGATATAGTTTGACTCCATGTTCTCACCCAAATCTCATGTTGAATTGTAACCCATGTGTCAGGGAAAGGGCATTGAGAGGTAATTGGATCTTGGGGGCAGATTCCCCTTTGCTGTTCTTATGATAGTAAGTTCTCATGAGATCTGATGGTTGAAATGTGTATGGCACTACCTCTTCACTCTCTCTCTGCTGCTCCACCATGTAAGATGTGCGTGCTTCCCTTTTGCCTTATGTCATCATTACAAGTTTCCTGAGGCCTCCCAGCCATACTTCTTGTTAATCCTGTGGAACTCTGAGTCAATTGAAACTCTTTTCCTCATAATTTACCCACTTTCAGGTAGTTCTCTATAGCAGTGTAAGAATGGACTAAAACAACCTCTTACTAGCCAAAGCCCATCAGTCCAAACTCTAGTTAATTCTTCATATTAAATTTTTCGTGTTCAAATTACTATGTATTTTCTGTTTTCTGATTGGATTCTGGTATAGGCCTTGTTACAGAGAAAAAAATGTATAATTTTTAAATTTATTTTTAATTTTGGGGGTACAAAGAAGGTGTATATATTTGTCCAGTACATGAGATGTTTTGATGCAAGCATGCAATGTGAAATAATCACATCATAGAGACTGGGATATCCATCTCCTCAAACATTTACCCTTTGAGTTACAAACAATCCAATTACACTCTTTTAGTTATTTTAAAGTGTACAATTAAATCTTTTCTTTTCTTTTCTTTTCTTTTGATGGAGATTTGCTCTGTCACCAGGCTGGAGTGTAGTGGCACGATCTCGGCTCACTGCAACTTCTGCCTCCTGGATCCAAGTGATTCTTCTGCCTCAGCCTCCCGAGTAGCTGGGACTACAGGTGCACACCACCATGCCCAACTAATTTTTGTATTTTTTGGTAAAGATGGGGTTTCACCATGTTGGCCAGGATGGTCTTGATCTCTTGACCTTGTGATATGCCTGCCACAACCTCGCAAAGTGCTGTGATTACAGGCGTGAGCCACCGCACCTGGCCAATTAAATCATTATTGACTATAGTCACCCTGTTATGCTACTAAATTCTAGAGTTTATTCATTCTATTTATTTTTTTACACATTAACTATCCCCATCACACCCCCAGCCATGTACTACCCTTCCCAGCCTCTAGTAACCATCCTTCTATTCTCTTTCCTATGAATTCAGTAGTTTTGATTTTAGATGCAGTGAATAAGTGAAAACTTCCAATTTTTGTCTTTGTGTGCCTGGCTTATTGATTTGGAAGCAACCTAGGTATCCATGTGAGGTAAAAGGCAGAACTCAACGTTGGAGGCAGGACTTGGACACCAGGTTAAATTCAATACTAGCCAAAACAGCTCCAGGACAGAAGCATCTCCCCATAAGACACGCCCACCAGCATGCATGTCAGTTTACCATTGCCAGGGCAACACCTGGCAATGAGCACCTCACTCAATATAATCTCCAGTCACATCCAGGTTATTGCAAATGACAGGATCTCATTCTTTTTTATAGCTGAATTGTACTCCACAGTGTATAAGTAGAACATTTTCCTTACCCATTCATCTGTTGATGTAATAATGCAAGACAGCCAAGGCCCAAAATTGAGACTTAGCCCAGGAGGGTTGTTGGCTTCACCCAGAAAAGAATTCAAGAGCAAGCTGGTAGTGTTAAGCAGCAACTTTTATTGAAGTGGCAATGTACAGCAGCAGCAGAGACTGCTCCTTGCAGAGCAGGGCTACACCATAGGCATATGCCTAGACAGTAGCTCACAGGCAGTTCTGCACTCATATTTGTACCCACTGTATTTACATGCAAATTAAGAGGCAGTTTATGCAGAAATTTCTAGAATGAGGGTGGTAACTTCCAGGTTGTTAGGTTGTTGCCATGGAAAAGCATGGTAACTGCCAGGTGGTGCCCTGGCAATGGTAAACTGGCATGGCACATTGGTGGGAGTGTCTTATGGGGAGATGCTTCTGTCTTGGACGTGTTTTGGCTAGGCTTCAATTTGGCCTGGTGTTCAAGCCCTGTCACCTATCTCAGATGAACATTTAGGTTACTTCCAAATATTAGGTATTGTGCACAGTGCTGCAATAATCTTGGGAGTGCAGATATCTCCTCAAAATACTAATTTGCTTTAAGTATATACCCAGCAGTGGGATTGGTGGATCATCTGGGGGCTCTATTTTCAGTTTTTTGAGGAACCTCCAAACTGCTGTCTATAGTGGCTGTACTAATTACATTCCCACCAAAAATATATATAAGTGTATATCCTATTTTCCACATTCTCACCACCATTTGTTATTGCTCAACTTTTGTTATTGTCTTTTTTTAATGATTATCTTTACTCTGAGATTCTTTATTATTATTATTATTATTATTATTATTATACTTTAAGTTCTAGGGTACATGTGCATAACGTGCAGGTTTGTTACATATGTATACTTGTGCCATGTTGGTGTGCTGCACCCATCAACTCGTCAGCACCCATCAACTCGTCATTTACATCAGGTATAACTCCCAATGCAATCCCTCCCCCCTACCCCCTCTCCATGATAGGCCCCAGTGTGTGATGTTCCCCTTCCCGAGTCCAGGTGATCTCATTGTTCAGTTCCCACCTATAAGTGAGAACATGTGGTGTTTGGTTTTCTGTTCTTGTGATAGTTTGCTAAGAATGATGGTTTCCAGCTGCATCCATGTCCCTACAAAGGACGCAAACTCATCCTTTTTTATGGCTGCATAATATTCCATGGTGTATATGTGCCACATTTTCTTAATCCAGTCTGTCACAGATGGACATTTGGGTTGATTCCAAGTCTTTGCTATTGTGAATAGTGCCGCAATAACTGGGGTAGTTTTGATTTGCATTTCTCTTATGATCCGTGATGTTGAGCATCTGTTCATATGCTTGTTTGCCATTTGTATGTCTTCTTTTGAGCAATGTCTATTCAAATATTTTGTCCATTTTTTTGATGAGATTATTCATTTTTTTTTCTATAGAGTTGTTTGAGTTCCTTATATATTCTGGTTATTAATCACTTGTCAGATGAGCCATTCGCAAATATTTTCTCCCATTTTGTGGGTTGTTTCTTCATTTCATTCTTCATTTTGTTAATTTTATCTCTTGCTGTGCAGAAGCTTTTTAACTTGATATGATCCCATTTGTCCATTTTTGCTTTGGTTGCCTATACTTGTGAGGTATTTAGTGATCAAGAAATTTTTGCCCAAATCAATGCCATGGAGGTTTCCTCCAATGTTTCTTGTAGTAGATCAATAGCTTGAAGAGTTATATTTAAGTTGTTAATGTAATTTTCATTTGATTTTTGTATATGTTGAGAAATAGGGGCCTAGTTTCATTCTTCTGCAGATGGATAAGCAGTTTTCCCAGCACCGTTTATTAAAGAGATTGTCTTTTCCCCAGTGTATGTTGTTGGTAACTTTGTCGAAAATGAGTTCACTGTAGTTGTGTGCATTTGTTTCAGGGTTCTCTATTCTGTCCCATTGATCTATGTATTTTAATGGCAATACCATTCTGTTTGTCTATTATAGTTCTATAGTATAATTTGAAGTCAGGTAATGTGATTTCTCCAGTTTTGTTATTTTTCCTTAGGATAGCAGCTTTGGCTATTCTGGGTCCTTTGTGATTTTATATGAATTTTAGAATTCTTTTTATTTCTGTAAAGAATGTCATTGCTGTTTTCATATGGATTGCATTAAATCTGTAGACTGCTTTGAGTAGTATGGACATTTTAGCAATATTGATTCTTCTGATTCATGAACATGATTTTTTTATTTTTTCATGTACTCTTTCATCATTATTTTGTAGTTTCCATTATAGGGATCTTTTACTTCCTTGATTATGTTAGTCCCTAAGTATTTAATTTTATTTGTGGCAATTATGTCTATTGATTATTTCTTTTTCATATTGTTCACTGTTGGCATATAGAAATTCTATTGATTTTTATATGTTGACTTTTTATCCTGCCACTTTACTAAATTTAATAGCTTTTTTGTGGAGTCTTTATTTTTTTAATATAAGATCAGATCTTCTGCAAATAAGAATAATTTCACTTCTTCCTTTCCAGTTTGGATGTCTTTTATTTCTATCTCTTGAATGACCGCTCCAGCTAGCACTTCCAGTGCTATGTTGAATAACAGTGGTGACAGTGGGCATCCTTATTATGTTTCAGATCTTAAAGGTGTTGGGGACCAGCCTCAGCACCACCCGTAGGGTGACCGAAGTCCAGTGGCGACAAAAGATTGAGAAGAGACAGGTTAAGAGTTCATAAAGGTGGGAGCCAAAGGGCCAGTTACAAAATGGAGGCTGTAAAAGGTGCCAAGCTCTGGTCTCCACACTATTCATTGAGTACAATCACTTAGATCTAAGAAGCAGTTGTTCCGGGCGAAGCAGCGAAAGGCTGGCAGTGTGTCATAGGTGTAATCTATAGCAATAGCTGTTTAAATGAATCTCCTTTGTGCTCAAACTGCATATCGGAGAGTAGCCAGTGGGAGCGGGCTTAACTGGGAGCCTGCATGTCTGTCCACATTTCAGCGTTTTAAATGACTGTCTTTCTTCTTGAACATAGCGTTTACAGATAAGAGAGCGGGTCTCGCTCTGAGCATGGGAACATGATGGCAATTAGGAGGCTTTCCTCCTCAGAGGCCTCTTGTGGCTTTCCACAATTTATTGTCCCATATTTTTATGGCCAGTTTATGAAGGCATCCCACAAGACCTTTTCCCAACAAAAGGCTTTCATTTTTTCCCATTAAGTATGATATGTGGGTCTGTCACATATGGTCTTTATTATGTTGAGGTATGTTCCTTCTATACTCAGTTTTTGAGATTTTTTATCACAAAATGATTGAATTTTATCAAATGTGTTTTCAGCATCAATTGAAATGATCATATAGTTTTTATCCTTCATTCTGTTGATATGATGTATCACATTGATTGATTTGCATATGTTGAACCATATGTGCATCCCATGGGTAAATCCCACTTGGTCACAATGAATGATCTTTCTAATGCATTGTTGACTTCAGCTTGCTCATATTTTGTTCAGGACTTTTGCATCCATCATATATTTTCCCCTATAGTTTTCTCTTTCTTGATGTATCTTTGTCTGGCTTTGGTATCAGGGTAATACTGGCCTCATATAATTAGCTTGGAAGTACTCCTCCTCCTCTGTATTCTGGAATAATTTGAGTAGAATTGGTATTAGTTTTTCTTTAAACGTCTGCTAGAATTCAGCAGTGAAGCCATCAGGTCCTGGGGTTTTTTATATTAGCAGACTTCTTATTATGACTTTGATCTCATTACTTGTTACTGATGTCTTCAGGTTTTGGATTTCTTCTGGGTTCAATCTTGGTAGGTTGTATGTGTCTAGGAATTTGTCCCTTTCTTCTGGATTTTCTAATTCGTTGGCACATAGTTGCTCATAGTAGGCAGTAATTATCCTTAGAATTTCTGCCGTACCAGTTTTCATTTCTGAATTTTGTTTCTATCTTTTCTGGGTGTTTTTTTTTTTTTTTTTTTTCTCAGTCTGGCTAAAGGTTAACTAATTTTCTTTAACTTTTCAAAAAACAACGTTTTGTTTCATTCATCTTTCTTATTGATTTCTTCATTTCAAATTCATTTACTTCTGTTCTGCTCTTTATTATTTCTCTTATAGTGGTTGGGGTTTGATTTGCTCTTGTTTTTCTAGTTTTTTTGAGGTGAATAGTTAGAGAGTTTATTTGAAGTTTTACCTTTATTTTTACTTTGACACTTAAAGCTGTTAACTTCTCTCTTAGTACTGCTTTTGCTGCATTCCTATAGGTTTTGGTATGTTTTATTTCCACTATCATTTGTTTCAATAAATTTTTCAATTTTCTTTTTAATTTCTTTACTGACCCTTTGGGCACCCAGGAGCATATTGTTTAATTTTCATGCATTTGTATAGCTTCCAAAATTCTTCTTGTTATTAATTTCTAGTTTTATTCCATTGTGACCAAAGAAAATGCCTGATATTATTTCAATTTTTTTTTAATTTTTAAGACTTCTTTTGTAATCTAACATATGGCCTGTCCTTGAGAATCATCCATGTGCTTAGTAAAAGAATGTGTATTCTGTATCCTTTGAAAGAAATGTTCTGTAATATATATTAGATCCATTTGGTCTGTAGTGTAGATTAAGTACAATGTTTCTTTGTTGATTTTTTATCTGGAAGATCTGTCCAATGTTGAAAGTGAAGTTTTGAAGTCTCCAGCTCTTATTGTATCAGGGCCTATCTCTCACTTTAGCTCTAATAATATTTGCTTTATATATCTGGGTGTTCCAGTGTTCAGTGGATATATATTTAAAATTATTATACCTTCTTGCTAAATTGACCCCTATATTAAATAGTGACCTTCTTTGTCTCTTCTTACAGTTTTAATCTTGAAATTCATTTTGTCTGATATAAGTATAGCAAATCTTGCTTCTTTTTGGCTTCTTTTGGCATGGAATATCTTTTTCTGTACCTTTATTTTCAGCCTATATCTGTCATTATTGGTGAAGTGAACTTCTTGTAGGCAACAAGTCATTGGACCTTGTTTGTTTATCCATTCAGCCATTCTGTCTTGTTTGGAGAGGTCAGTCCATTTACGCTCAATGTTATTGTTAGTATATAAGGATGTAATCTTTCTATTTTATTATTTTTGTTGTTTTGTGTTCTTCTCTTCCTTTTTTCTTACCTTCCTGTCTTCCTTTATTGAAGATGATTTCCTCTGATGATATGATTTAGTTTCTTGCTTTTTATTTTTTGTGTATTCATTGCATGTTTTTTGGTTTGAGTTTACAATGGGGCTTACAAATACAGTCTTATAACCCATTATTTTAACCTAATAACAACTTTACACTTTTTTCATAAACAAATAAAAAAGCAAATAAAAATTCTATGCCTTAACTTCATCATGCCATTTTTAAAAATTTTTGTTGATTCTATTTACATTGTATTATATTATCTATGTCTTAAAAAGTTGTTGTAGTTTTTTTTTTATCAGTTCATTGTTTAGTTTTTCTACTTAGAATAAGAGTAGTTTACACACCACAGTTACAGTGTTATGATATTGTGTGGTTTTCTGTGTACTTACTATTACTAGTGAGTTTTGTACCTTTGGATGATTACTTATTGCTCGTTAACATCGTTTTTTTTTTTTTTTTTTTTTTTTTGAGACGGAGTCTCGCTCTGTCACCCAGGCTAGAGTGCAGTGGCCGGATCTCAGCTCACTGCAAGCTCCACCTCCGGGTTCACGCCATTCTCCTGCCTCAGCCTCCCGAGTAGCTGGGACTACAGGCGCCCACCACCTCGCCCGGCTAGTTTTTTGTATTTTTTAGTAGAGACGGGGTTTCACCGTGTTAGCCAGGATGGTCTCGATCTCCTGACCTTGTAATCCGCCCATCTCGGCCTCCCAAAGTGCTGGGATTACAGGCTTGAGCCACCGCGCCCGGCCAACATCATTTTCTTTTTAACTGAAGTACTAGCATTTCTTATAGTAAAGGCCTTGTATAGATGAAATCCCTCAGCTTTTGTTGGTCTAAGAAATTCTTTATCTCTCCTTCAAGTTTGAAGGATGTTTTCACTGGATATAATATTATGGATAAAAGTTTTTGTTTTGTTTTTTCTTTCAGCACTTTAAGTACGTCATGCCACTCTCTCCTGGCCTGTAAGGTTTCCACTGAAAAGTCTGCTGCCAGGTGTATTAGAGCTTTATTGTGTGTTATTGGTTTCTTTCATCTTGCTGCTTTTCAGGCCCTTTCTTTATCCTTGATCTTTGGGAGTGTGATTATTAAATGCCTTGAGGTAATAGTCTTTTGGTTCAATCCACTTGGTGGTCTATAACCTTTTTATACTTGGATATTGATATCTTTCTCTAGGTTTGGAAAGTTCTCTGTTATCATCCCTTTGAATAAATTTTCTACTCCTATATCTTCTTCTACCTCCTCTTTAAGATCAATTAGTCTTCAGTTTGCCCTTTTGAGGCTATTTTCCAGATCTTATAAGGATGCTTAATTGTTTTTCATTCTTTTTTCCTTTGTCTCCTCTGACTATGCTCAACGTCGACCCTGCTCCAAAGGTAGGAGAAAGCAATGCCAAGACATACAAATAAAAGAAGTTCAAAGAATACCTGGGAAATTCATCACAAAAAATATAATTACCCAAGCATAGTCATCAGATTATCAAAGGCAAGACAAAGGAAAGAAACCTAAGAGCTGTGCGGTAAAAGCATCAGGTAACCTCTAAAGAAAAACTAGTCAGATTAACAGCATATTTCTCAGCAGAAATCCTGATAGTCAGAAGGATCTAGGATCCCGTCTTTAGCTTCCCAAACAAAATAGTTGTCACCCAAGAATTCTGTATCCAGCAAAACTAAGCTTCAAAATTGAAGAAGAGCTATCTTTTTCAGACAGGCTGAGAGGATTTCCCACTACCAAGCCAGCACTACAAGAAATGCTAAAAGAAGTTCTAAATCTTGAAACAAAACCTCAAAATACACCAAAATAGAACCTCCTTAAAGCATAATTCTCACACCACCTATAAAACAGTAATACAATAAAAAAGGTATTCAGGGAACAACTAGTAAAATGAGTAAAATAGTGTCTGAAGGCCTAAATGCTCAACTTAAAAGATACAGAATGGATGAATGGAAAAACACCCAGCCACCATGTTTCTGCTGTCTTCAAGAGACTCACCTAACACATAAGGACTCATATAAACTTAAGGTAAAGGGGTAAAAAAGATTCCATGCAAATGGAAACCAAAAGCAATCAGGAATAGCTATTCTTATATCAGACAAAACAAACTTTAAAGCAACAACAATTAAAAAAAGAGAGGGACATTATATAATGATGGAAGGATCAGTCTAACAGAAAAAAATCAAAATCCTAAATATATATGTGCCTAACATGGGAGCTCCCAAATTTATAAAGCAGTTATTACTAGACATAATAAACGAGATAGACAGCAACACAGTAATAGTAGGGAAACTTCAATACTCCACTGACAGTACTAGACAGGTCATCAAGACAGAAAGTCAACAAAGAAACAATGGACTATCCTCTAGAACAAATGAACTCAATGGATATTTACAGAACATTCTACCCCAGAACTGTGGACATTCTTTTCATCAGCCCATGGAAAAGTCTCCAAGAAAGACCATATGATAGGCCACAAAACAAGTCTCAATAAGTTTAAGGAAATCAAAATTATATCAAGTACCCTCTCAGACCACAGTGGAATGAAATTAGAATTTAACTTCAATAAGATCAAGATGGAAATTTAAACATTCTTCAAACTAAACGATAATAGTGACACAACCTATCAATACCTCTGGGACACAGCAAAAGCAGCACAAAGAAAAAAGGTTATTTGGCATTAAATACCTACATCGAAAAGTCTAAAATAGCATAAATAGACAATCTAAGACCACATCTCAAGGAACTAGAGAAACAAGGACAAACCAAACCCAAACCCAGCAGAAGAAAAGAAACAACAAAGATCAGAGCAGAATTAAATGGAATGGAAACAAACAAAAAAATCCGAAAGATAAGTGAAACAAAAAGCTGATTTTTTTTTTTTTCAAATGTCAAAGGTCCCGTTTATTCCGGCAAACTGGAAAGAAAAAGTGTAAATAAAAAAAGAAATAGATCCATGCACTCAACTCCTGGGGGTGGGGGTGGGAGTGAGGGATGAGGAATGGGTGGGAAGCAAGGAGGGAGGGGCGGAAGGACAGAGAGAGTGAGAGAGACAGAGAGAGGCAGAGACAGAGAAAGAACTGGAGAACCAGAGGCATAAAAAGAAAAAGACATCCATAAAAAGGCAGAAAGAAAGAAGTGTATTAAAAGCAGGGATCAATAAAGGAGAAGAGAAGAAATTGAGAAAATAGACAAATACACAGGCAGAGAACAAAAGCCCAGCAAAAAGGCGGGGAGAAAGGGCATGACAGAGACAGAGAGATCACCCTTGAGGGACACAGGCAGAATGAAAAGGGCCCCCAGCCCCCGGAGGCCCCCCAGGCAGCAGCTGATTCTTTGAAAAGGTAAACAAAATTGATAGACCATTAGCAGTATTAACCAGAAAAAAAAGAAAAGAGAAAATCCAAATAAGCTCCATGAGAAACAAGATGGGAAAAATTACAACTGCTACCACAGAAATGCAAAAGATCATTCAAGGCCACTATGAACACCTTTACTCTTACAAACTAGAAAATCTAGAGTAGACAGATAAATTCCTGAAATACAAACTCTGGAAAGACCAATAACAAGTAGCAAGATAGAAAAAGTAATTTAAAAATTGTCAGCAAATAATTCAGGAACAGATGGATGTACAGCTGAATTTTATCAGGCATTCAAAGAATTGGTACTAATGTTACTAAAACTATCCCAAAAGACAGAGAAAGAAGGAATCCTCCCTAAATCACTCTATGAATCCATAATTACTCTAATACTCAAACCAGGAAATGACATAACAACAACAAAACTACAGACCAATATCACTGATGAACATTGATGCAAAAATCCTCAACAAAATACTAACTAACCAAATCCAACAGCATATCAAAAAGATTATACATCATGATCAAGTGGATTTCATACCAGGGATGCAGGGATAACTTTACATATGCCAGTCAACAAATGTGATACATCACATAAACAGAATTAAAAATAAAAATCACATGATCATCTCAATAGATGCCGAAAAAGCATTTTACAAAATCCAGCATCCCTTTATGATTAAAACTTTCAGCAAAATCAGCATAGGAGAAACATACCTTAAGGTAATAAAAGCCATCTATGACAAACCCATAGACAACATCACACCGAATGGCAAAAAGTTGAAAGTATTCCCCCGAGACCTGGAACAAGACAGGGATGCCCACTTTTACCATTTCTATTCAACATCATACTGGAAGTCCTAGCCAGCACAGTCAGTCAAGAGAAAGAAATAAAGGGCATCCAAATGAATAAATGGGAAGTAAAACTGTTGCTCTTCACTGATGATATGACTGTACTCCTAGAAAACCCTAACGACTAATTCAAAAAGCTCCTAGATCTAATAAATTCAGTAAAGTTTCATGATACAAAATTAATGTACACAAATCAGTAGCACTGCTATACACAGACAGCAATCAAGCTGAGAATCAAATCAAGAACTCAACACCCCTTTTACAATAGCTGCAAAAAATAAAATACTTAAAAATATACCTAACCAAGGAGGTGAGAGATCTGTACAGGAAAACTACGGAACACTGCTTCAAGAAATCGTAGGTGACACAAACAAGTGGAAACATATCCCATGCTCATGGATGGGTGGAATCAATACTGTGAAAATGACCATACTGCCAAAAGCAATCTAAAATTTAATGCAATTCCCATCAAAATACCATTATCATTCTTCACGGAACTAGAAAAAAATCTTAAAATTTATATGAAACCGAAAAGAGCCTGCATAGACAAAGCAAGACTATGCAAAAAGAACAAATCTGGAGGAATCAAATTACTTGATGGCAAAGTATACTACAAGGCTATAATTACCAAAACAGCATGGTTCTGGTATAAAAATAGGCAGGTAGACCAATGAAACAGAAATAGAGAACCCAAAAATAAAGTCAAATACTTACACCCAACTGATTCTTGACAAGACAAATAAAAACATAAAGTGGGTAAATGACACACTATTCAACAAATGGTGCAGGAATAACTGACAAGCCACATGTAGAAGAATGAAGCTGGATCCTAATCCCTCATCTTATATAAAAATCAACTAAATAATGATCAAAGACATAAATCTAAGACCTGAAACCATAAAAATTCTAGAAGATAACATCAGAAAAATTCTTCTAGACATTGGGCTTAGGCAAAGAATTCATGACCAAGAACCTAAAAGCAAATGCAACAAAAACAAAGATTAATAGATTGGACTTAATTAAACTAAAAAGCTTCTGCACAGCAAAAGAAATCATTGGAAGATTAACTAGACAACCCACAGAGTGGGATAGAATATTCATAAATCACATCTGACAAAGGACTAATATCCAGAACCTACAAGGAACCCAAACAAATCAGCTAGAAAATAATAATCCCATCAAAAAGTTGGCAAAGCACATGAATAGACAGTTCTCAAAAGAAGACATACAAATGGCCAACAAACATATGAAAAAATGCTCAAAATCCCTAATTATCAGGGAAATGCAAATCAAAACCAGAATGACATACTACCTTATTCCTGCAAGAATGGCCATAACTAAAAAAATTTAAAAATCAGGTGTTGACATGGATGTGGTTAAAAGGTAACACTTTTACACTGATGTTGTGAATGTAAACTAGTACAACCACTATGGAAAATAGTATGGAGATTCTTTAAAGAATTAAAGTAGAACTACTGTTTGATCCAGCAATCCCACTATCGGAAAATAAGTCATATGAAAAAGACACTTGCACATGCGTGTTTATAGCAGCACAATTCACAACTGCAAAAATATGGAACCAGCTTAAATGCCCATCAACTAACAAGGGGATGAAGAAAATGTGATGTATACATAGATCATGGAATACTACTCAGCCATAAAAAGGAATGAAATAATGACATTTGCAGCAACCTGGATGGAGTTGGAGACCATAATTCTAAGTGAAGTAACTGAATAATGGAAAATCCAACATTGTATATTCTCATTTATAAGCAGGAGCTAGGCTATGAGGATGCAAAAATGTAAAAATAACATATTGAACTTTGGGGACTCAGGAAGAAGAGTGGGGGGTGGTGAGGAATAGAAGACTACACATATGGTACAGTGTATGCTGCTTGGGTAATGGGTGCACCAAAATCTCAGAAATCATCACTAAAGAACGTAACCAAATGCCACCTGTTCCTTCAAAACTGCTGGAATATAAATAAAATACAATTCAAAAGGTACAAATATTTGATATAAATCACTGGGGAAGCCATCTTGATCAACGGTTTTTTGATAAATTGTTTTCCATTATGTTTTCCATTGTTATTGCTGATTGTGCTGGATTGTTTCTTGTGAACCTGACACTACTGTTTCTAAGTAAGGCTGGAAAATCCATTTCCCAGACCTCTTCCCTGTGCTGTTCTACATTACATTTGCCAAAGACCGGATTGTAAATGTGATTTGGAAATGCAGGTGAAGCACTAGCCATTATTCACAGAACAATCATGTTTGACAGATCCAGTGATGACTGCTCCCTGAGAGGCACAGCTTGACTTATTCTCTTCCCTGTATATTTTGCCAGCTGCTTTCCCCTACCAAACACCCACTGCTTCATGTCTACTACCAGATACAAACCTACTGCCCTATCTGGGCAACAATTGCCATGCAGTCGGAAAATTTCAGAGCTCTCTAAAAGCTCCCCCTTGGCTTGACCCTCTTCGGTGGCCAGTCACATACAACTTTGAAGATTTTTCCTGAACTTGCATTCTTTCACCCATGTTAGTGCTCCAGTGGATTATGATTCATTGTTGTTCCTCTGATCTCTGAACTTCCTAGACCCTTCCAGAAATTCTCTTTTTCTGCTTATCCAGGATTGTGTAAATTATAATTTCTAAATATTATATTCCCATAATTGGAGATTTATATTCTGACAGATTTCTAACTGATAAAATAACACATAAAAGTATATATTTTTTAAAAATTTGCTTTTTATATGCTACTTTATTAAACTTTCTTGCTGTTCTACTGAATTCTAACTTGATTTTCTATGGAAACAAATACTTAACTCCTCCATTTCCAGTGGATGTAGTGGTTGTTTCTCATATTAGTTTAACAAAATTAATACTGATTCTTACTGCATTAGTGATTATAGTGGAGATGCCTCTAATGTGTCAACATAACAGTTTCCCCACCTTGAGATATTTTTTTCACCGTATTGAAGTTAAACCTTCTCTTCTTGTTTGTGTTGATATTAAAGTGTCTTTGAATTTTGAAGATATTTGATCTTGCCACACTTGATTCCAGGAATATTTAGCAACTTGTAATTATCTGTTAATAATATGGTGAATCATATTAGCTAAAATATGCTTTAGAGTTTTCCCCTTATAGTCATAAGGAGGATTGCTTTATGTGTCAATCAGTGCCCTTAGTTGCAAACAACAAAGTTTCTTCCACACATTCAGGTCTCATACTGACCTAACTGGATTGGTAGAACTGGTTGTTCCATAGGTAAAAATGAGACTAGATTCTGCCCTTTTGGGAAACAAACAGAAAAATAAAAAGGAACATAAAGATATTGGCCATCCATGAATGGAAAATGTCCACTATTATCTGCACATTTTAAGTATTACTTTGATCTGATTTTGTTATAAGAGATACCACAACTTCTTAATACAAAATTCTCCCAGTACATTATATTTTCTTTCTTAATGGTCTGAAATTAAATATTTTAGGACTACAGGTCATAGATTTTTGTTCTGTGTTACCACCACTCAACTATGCCACTGGAGAGCTAGAGCAGCCACAGACAATACATAAATCAGTAGATGTGATTGTGTTCCAAAAACCATTTTATGTACAAAAACAAGTAGCCAGCCCATGAGCCATAGTTGGTCAGTTCCCACGTAGAACCATCATATATAGCATGAAATTGTTTCTTAAAGGTTTTTTTTTTAATTTTTAAAATTGTTTTGAAATGGAGTCTCGCTCTGTCACTCTGGCTGGAGTGCAGTGGCGAGATCTCGGTTCACTGCAACCTCCACCTCTCAGGTTCAAGCGATTCTCCTGCCTCAGCCTCCAAAATAGCTGGGATTACAGGCACCCACCACCATGCCTGGCTAATTTTTGTATTTTTGGTAGAGATGGGGTTTCACCATGTTGGCCAGGCTGATCTTGAACTCCTAACCTCAAGTGATACCCCTGCCTCAGCCTCTCTAAGTGCTGGGATTACAGGGTGAGCCACCACACCCAGACTGTTTTTTAAAAGTTTAGAAGGACTAATCCAATATTGATTATAAAATGGCAAACTTTGCCCTTTTTTGAGTTTTGTCTCTTATTTGATTTCTATTTATATCAGTTTGCTGGATGATTATTCGTCCTATCATTTTAGCTTTATTAAGTTACTTTGGGATTTTTGTTGTTGTTTTTGTTGTTTTTGCTGTGGTCCCTTGTAGATAGCATATATTGGATTTAGTTTTTAATCACTTTTCAAGTTTTTTTAATCCTTCAGCTATGCAAAAAGCACTAGAAGCTTGTTTTTATACTTTTTTGAAGAATATGTATTATAAATGTGAAATGTGAATGACTAATAGGTAGACATCTGGAATGAATATCAATAGACCACACTGTTTACTAACATTATAATGACAGTTACAACCATTGTTTGTAAGCATTCAGCTAGAAACAGAATTAAAAGAAAAAAGTGATATAAATAGCATGTGAACACATACCAATAATTACCTTCTCCATGAAAAATAAAAATGATAATTTTATTCCTGTTAATGGATATGTCAAATGTAAAGCTACCTAAAATATTTAAAATAATTAGCAAACATATAATAGTAAAAATAAGTTTTATTTTTAGCAACAAATGCAAATGCTTCCTCTTACCTTTCTTCCATTTAATATTTTGTATTTAAATTGTTTTCTTCATATTTAAAACTTCACAAATAATATACTTTGGTTTCTGGCTTTATGGGGAATAGCATGCCCTAGGGCATGAATTCAGGTGCCCTAGTAAAAAGAGCAAATCTCCAAAACTAAAAACTAAATTATAGTTATAAGTTTATGATGTACTATTTGTGTCACCAAATATGAAAACTTAATTTTCTGGGCCTTACTTACCTTTTCCTATAAAAATAGGAGAACTTTTTTTTCACATCAGGGAGTTTTAAGAAAATAAGAATACATAATTTTAAAATTCCATTTCAAAACTATTAACTACCATACACATGTGAGATTTTATTGAACTATGTTCTCGATAATCTGTTATTGCTGTTGCTCAGGATATTAACCTCAGTATTCAAAGTTAAAACTTTTCTCCTTAATATCTTTGAAGTTTAGCATGATATTAAGATACCTATTTGTAACTAAGGGAATAGAGACATTTAGATAATTATAGTAATCAGAAAAGTTTATGTTAATTACCAGTTTGAAAGTTGGACTACCTTAACCACTTTAATAATATATGTATAATGTTTGTGAAACAGTAACTATGTTACTGTACATTTTAAAATATCCTATATTGATATTCCTATGAAAACTTATTATTATTAAATTAATAAATTATTATAGAAGATCAAATTATTGAATTATAAGAAATGTGTAATTTGTTTTGAAAAAATTATTTTAATGCATTAAATATTATTTATCTATTCCATTTCAACATGTTTATCCTTTTATAATGAATTGAATATAGTGAAGCATGCCCTTTTTTTATATTTTTTTGAGACAGAGTCTCACATGTCCTTATTTTTAAAAGTAAATTAGAAGGAGAAAAGAAAAACTCCCTGAGGTTTTGCTTGTCTTTTTTTCTTGCTCTCTCCTTCGTGTGGTTCTACTTCTCTTGTTTCTTAAATGCCCACTGTCTTCATTGGACCTTCTTATGAAGTGTCAAATCTCTCACTGTGACATCTCCATCTGAAATACCACCCTCCTGCCAAAAATATTTGAATTTTCAAAATTATCTTTCTTTTTCCCTGACCTTTGTCATCCATCAAAAAATCTGAGTCCCTTGATAAGACAATAGGATGAAAATAGTTCAAATAATATACTTTATAAAAATAAATAACAGGCTTTTAACCCTTCCTATGATGTTTGTATTTGGAAAGTAGAACTGAGAGAACTCTGAAAAATTTTGTGACAAATATTATTCATAGAGTATGTTACTTTGAAGAACTAAATTTAGAACCGAGATGAAGATGTTTGAAAGAATAGAGATCTCCTTCAGAATGTGTTTTATATTATGAGCACTAAGTTCTTCCCTTGGTGATGCTGCCTGCTGCGTATACCATTAAGTTTGGCATTAAATACCCAGTTCTCTTATTACTCCTGGAAATAATCATTTATGCCCTCCAATAGATTTGGAATGATAATGGCAAATCTTCATGCAGTGGGTAACAAGTAGGGAGGACAGTTTTTACTTCAAAGAACAGAGGCAAGTGTAACCGTATTATGTTTGTATTTAGCCCCATACATACCTCTCTGCAGTCCACAAGAACACATTTTCAGTTTAGTCTACATTGTGCTGAGGAGTGACTGCAGTCTGGAACATTTAGGTCATCTGGGAGCAGTTAGTTTGTTAGGGCAAACAGTACTGCATACCTTAATAGCTCTTAAGAGCATCTTTCTAATACAGTTGAGTATCCTAACCAATGTTCATTATGATGAGCCTGAGTCATCAAGAAAAGGATAAATTATGCTCAGCACACTCTGTTTATTGAGGAATAGGCTTCTAACATGAAGACAGAAAAATCCTGCTTAGAAAAAAGAGAATCTAGCCATGGGAATAGCAAAGCAGAGAGTCACTTGCTTTATTTCATTCCTCTCAGCAATCCTTTCCAGCTCTTTCAGGACAGAATTTGATTCAGGGACAAATTCTAGGTCAATGAGAGATTCTTCTATATATCCATTAACATTTTCCAAGACAGGACACAGACCAACAGCTTTTTCATCATTCAGGGGCTACAAAATGCTCCCTGAGAGAGTTGCTACAGATTATAATATCTCAGAGAACAAGTTTTCTTTTAACCTGTTATTAACGCAATTACAGGAAGGAACGAATGTAGAGAACTGTGGTGTCAAGACAAAGGATGAGAAAGCCCCATAATTTCTGCCCCCTACTCCACATCATGTTCACTAACTACGGATGTTCCAGAAGAGAGAAAATGATCTAATTGAATAAGAACAACATACCTCAAAATCAATATAACTGTGTCCACATTCTACTTGCCTTTTTTTGTTTGTTTTGGACAGGGTCTCACTCTGTCAGCTAGGCCGTAGTGTCGTGACACAAAGACAGCTCACTACAGCCTCAACCTCCTGGGCTCGAGCGATCCTCCTGTCTCAGCCCCACAAGTAGTTGGGACTACAGATATGCATCACCACTCCTGGCTAATTTTTGTAATTTTTATAGAGATAGAGTTCTGCCATGTTTCCCAGGCTGGTCTCAAACTCCTGAGCTCAGGGAATCCACCTCCCAAAATGCTGGGATTACAGGTGTGAGCCACCATGCCCAGCCTTTACTTGCATTTTAACTATAATAACACACAATATCACAATCAAATCCCCTTGGTATTCTATCTTCATCTACAGCAATTAGACCCCTTTAAAAATGAATTTAAAATAAAGGTATGCCAACATAAAGAAGATTTACTAAAAAGTATGGGGAATACTCATACTTCTGAGGTTTCTTCTGAGAATCACTTCTGTTATATTTAAGAATTCTAACTACATTTTGAATTAATGTTTGTTTTTTAATTCAAACAACGAGATTTATAATAGCAAGATTTTAATAGCAATTTATTTCTGAAAAAATAAAAACATTAGAAAAGATATAGAATGTTGTAAAAGGTTAAGAAAACAAATAAAAGAATGTTTTCAAAACCTTTAAAGCATTCTTGCATTTCTTATTAAAAACATTAAATATGAGACACATTTGACATTATAAACTTCAAAAGTCTCATTAAAATTCATGCAAGATTAGAAGCATGCAACAAAGGACAGATCCAATATATGTGTAATGAGCACAATGTAAAAATAATTTTAAAATTTTAATACTTTTAATTTAAAATCAAGCATGGTTAAATTCAAAGTTAGTATATGCAGTTGAAAGGAGAGTATTATTCAGGCTGGGATCAGTGACTTAGCCTGTAATCCCAGCACTTTGGGAGGCTGAGGTGGGCGGATAACCTGAGGTTAGGACTTTGAGATCAGCCTGGCCAATATGGTGAAACCCTGTCTCTACTACAAATACAAAAATTAGCCAGGCATGGTGGACCATGCCAGTAATCCTAGCTACTTGGCAGGCTGAGACGGGAGAATCGCTTGAACCCAGGAGGCAGAGGTTGCAGTGAGCCGAGATTATGCCACTACACTTCAGCCTGGGCAACAGAGCGAGATTCCATCAAAAAAAAAGAGAGAAAGAGAGAAAGAGAGAAAGAGAGAAGAGAGAAAGAGGAAGGAAGGAAGGAGGAAGGAAGGAAGGAAGAAGGAAGGAAGGAAGGAAGGAAGGAAGGAAGGAGTAAATATAAGACAAGCTTATTGCATCAAAATAAAAATTCATTTGTCTGAAAATATATACATGACAGAATTTGGAGACTTCCTAAATCCTACATTCCAAGTGAAGATGACATTCCACATGGGTTCCTTTTTGTTCCACAGACTTTTCCATAAACCAGAGTTTACTGGAAATTTTTCATATTATCAATTTATTTTTTAATATGCAGTGAGAATATAGAGCCATCAATAAAGAACATATAATCATTATTTGCTATGCTATATACAAAGTGCACAACTTAAATTTTGCATAATAATATAGGTGCAAATACAGCTTTCAGTCTATATGTAGTTTTCTCTCTTATTGGGCATATTTCTCAATTTCACTCTTCTGGGCTGCCCTGTTGCAAGTATGGAAGTCGAGAAGTACCAGGTTTGCATGATGTGTCTCTACTAGGTTGGTTAAAGTTAGATGCCCTGCTACCATTGTTCCTTCAGTCCTGGGATTCCCAAACCAACTCTTTTCCTCCTACAATCTTGCTCTCCTTTGATTGCCTCTTGTATTATTACCAGGGTTTACTTATAGTTGTACTTAGGAGGAACAACAACAACAAAAAAATGGGTCTATGCCACCTTATCTTCAAGAACCACATGTGTTATCTCATATTTATAATTTACCAGTGATTAAGTGGTTATTGTGGACCTCTTATGAAAAATAAAATGTTTGTGGTTAAAAATTGAAATATAAAAGGCTGAACACATATGAGGGAAATACTTCAGGAAGCAAGGAGATTTTCTTAGAAGCCAAATAGTGTAAGTTTTCCTCCATTTCTTTTTAAATTGTATGTCTCTCCCAGTAGCATGGCAATCAATGAATCAAAATTATCAAGCAGGAATTGTCTAATATATTATCTTTCAAAAAGATCTCTTGCCATAGGCATTCTAAGAATTACAGCATTCAAGAAAAAGCCCGACATTTGCTGTGGAACTTAAAAGATTGTCTAAAATCTGTATCTTAATTGAACTAGTTTCCACTGGAGAATTGGGTGGGCATGGAAGAGACAGAGGAAGTGATATATTCTCCCACATTCAAGCATTAGCTCTAGTTTACTACTATATGCTCAGATAGTATCCTCAGCAATTAGAACTGTGACTAGTAAAAGGTAGATGCTTAGTAAATATTTGTTGAATGTTTGAATAAATGAACTAATAGAAGTCCTTTACTCCATTATTAGAACAACAGTAGAAAAAAGAAAGAGTAGGAAATCTATTATATAAATGTATGGCTAGTCATGCATACCTAAAGCAAAAGAGTCAGCTCTTGCAGAGAATTTTGAGGAAGGGAAGGAATGCAGAACTATGCCTATTATAACTATCAAACATCTGTAGGATTTTATCAGGCCTCTGTAACCCATTTTCAGCAAAATGCGCTTACTAATCCTTCTCAATTATCTGAAACAAAGTAAATAAACTGAATATATTTCAACATTTTAGAACCAAGAACCACATGTGTTATCTGACATTTACAATTTACCAGTGATTAAATGATTATTGTGGACATCTCGTGAAAAATCAAATATTTGTTGTTAAAATGTAAAATCTAGAAGACTGAGAACATATGAGGCTAATACTTCAGGAAGTAAGGAGATGAAAATGCTCAAATTATAAGTGTTGATCAGTCAGGATGTTTCTGTTTTGCCATGTGCAAGAGAAAAATCAACAAGGATAGGCCAACTTACAGTAACTAAGATGTAAGTGCTTACCCTTTCTTCCTTAATATAGTGGTTAAACACAGCCAGGAGCAATGGCTCATGCCTGTAATCCCAGCACTTTGGGAGACTAAGGCAGGTGGATCTTGGGTTCAGGAGTTCAAGACCAGCCTAGCCAAAATGGTGAAACCCCCATTTCTACTAAAAATACAAAAAAATGAGCTGAGCGTGGTGGCAAGTGCCTGTAATCCCAGCTACTTGGGAGGCTGAGGCAGAGAATTGCTTGAAGCCAGGAGGCGGAAGTTGTAGTGAGCAGAGCTTGCACCACTGCACTGCAGCCTGGGCAACAGAGCAAGACTCTGTTTAAAAAAAAAAAAAAGTGGTTAAACACATGGACTTCAAAACAAACAGTTAAGTCTAACTCCCATTTCTACCATTTTCTAGCTCTTCATATTTGGTAAAATTAATCAGGTTCAGCAGGCCTCTATTTCCTGATCTAAATAAGATAATGATAGTACCTAAATTACAGAGTTTTGGAGTGGGTCTAATAAGTAAACATTTAGTGCATGTAAAGCACAGTGGCTGGTATATAGTAAATGTGACACAGTCGCTATTCTTTTCACCATATTAAGAAATTAATATTTATTCATGAAATATTTAATTTTTTACTCTGTGCTGTTTTAATTGAAAATATGTTAATAGAAAATTTGTTCATAATTGAGGTTATAGCCTGTTTTGTTAATACTGTCTATACGTTTCTCTTTTGTAAGACATGTGCCTTTCTTTCTTAACATTTCCTTAATCATTTTGTTTTCCAAACATCTTAATATATGTGAGTGTTTTTTTGTTTTATGGCATATTAATGCAATTCTGTATGTCATAGGAGGAAACAAAACATATCTATTCTAAAAGCAATATGTAAAAATACATGTATTCTAAAACATATATATTCTAAAAACAATGAAAACCTGCTAAATTAGATCCAATGTTTGGATATGTATGGCATGTGTTAGTATCAGAAATTGTATAGTCATAAACAAGTTGTTTTTTAAAGTGAAAAGCCAAAAAAATGAAAGAAGTTTATTTGTGACATATTTTTAAAATTACATTCCAAGAAAATATGAAGAGAAAAAAGTGTATTAGTGGGAAAAGAGACTGTTGACTATTCAAATAAAAGGAAAGTGGAATCAAATTGAAAGATAAATTACTTAATAAAAAGAGTCTATTATATGTTACAGCCATCAAAATGTATGGTACTTTATTTGCACCTAACCCTGACTTTCATATGCTGTCATTGAAGATTTCATTTTATTAGCTTGCTTACTATCCAAAACTCAGTAAAGAAAACAGGTATTACAGAAAAAGTTTTCCAAAAGCTAAAAGTCACATCAATAATGGAGATTTAAAAAATTTTTCTACTACTGTAGGTTGGATTTTTAGAAAATACGGTTAGGTAGTTTACTAGTTTCAAGTTTAGTGTTCCACATACAATAATTGAAATGAGTGACAGATATAAAATAATCTCACATTCACTCGAAAATTTTGTAATAGCTTGCACCAGAATTATTTTCTTTTAGAATAATATATAAAGCTTTAATAATACTATTTAACTTTTCCTCCCATGAGTCATATTATGAAATATTTTAACCATATAGAAAAGAATATAATTAATATTCTTGTGACTATCCTCCAGATTTAAAATATTTAGCAACTTCCTGTATTTTCCAGGGTAACTTTTTTAAAAAATAAAATGTTATTAGAAAATGAAGTCTATCTTCTTACTATCTCCCCAATAATTTTCTCACATTCTTTCTTATAGAAGATAACTATTCCTAAAATCAGATCATGTTCTTCCTAAGATATGTTGATTTTATTATTCTGTGCATGTACATGTACCCACAAACAATATGCAGTTTTGCTTTGTAGTTTTCAAACTTTATAAAATGATATTGCACACATTCTGTAATTTCCCTTTTTATTCAAAATGTAGATCCTTATTCATATTTGCAACTATAATTAATATATTCTCAATTTTTGTTTCATATATGCCATCATGTATTTACCTAGTCATGATTGATGACCATTTAGGTTGTCTCCAACTTTAAATGATGAAAAGCAAACTACAGTGAATCTTATAACAGATGTCTGTTTGTGTGATATGCCAGAGTTTCTCTAGGAGATTTACTTATGTATGAAATCTTTGGGTTAAAGAGTATAATGCCAAATTTCAACTTCATTAGAAATTGCTGAAGTCCTCTACAAAGTCACTGTAACATTTATAGCACTGAAGTGGTGTCATTGTCTGTGGTAAATAGGATCTCTGTCTCACACCAAGGGAATCAAGGATGCAGACACACAAAAAGTGAGTTTAAGAGCAGAGGTTTATAAGACAAAAAAAGCAAATAGCTCTCTCTCCTGCAGAGAGAGAGAGGCGCCCAAGTGGGTCTTCTAGTCCACAGCGAAGTGCACAAGGGTTTTGTAGACTGGCTTGAGGAGATGGTATCTGATTTACATAGGGCCCAAAGATTGGTTGGACCAGGTGTGTCATTTACATATTACCAGAAGAAGCTGGCCACCCTACCTTGATCTTTTATTATCCAGATGGGTTCTCTACCTGACAGGCACCATGTTGTCTATTCCTTACTGTACACATGGTTGACAAAGTAAAGGGAAGATGAAACCATCATATTGAACATGCCTAGCCCTCTGGTAGCCCTTTCTTATTGACACAACTGCCAGCATTCACCAGTGCAAGCTTCCAGATTGCCTATCTATGTCTGCAGCTCAGTTTCACAGACTGATCTTTGTTAGAAAAGAAATGATTTTGGGGCTACTGTTTAGTAAAAGGAAAACCTTACAAAGGACTCTCTTACACTTACTATCTGCCTAAATAATTTCTTTTTAACTCCTATATCAACACCATGAGAATTCTCATTTCTCCACATCCTTACTTGACAATCAGACACTTTAATTTTTGTCAGCTTTATGAATATAAATTGATAACTAAGTTTTAATTTTATTTTGATTTACTGTTCTTCTACTATGACTGAACATTATGACTACGATTATATACATTGCTCATGTTATAAGGATTCTTCACCTTTTTTTGTGGATTATTTGAAGGTCATCATATTCTCAGATATCAATTCAAAGAAATTTGCATTTCCTGATGGCTAAAATATACACTACATTTTTTCCCAGTTTGTGTCTTGAAGTTAAAGTTTATGTTATTGCTTTTCAGTAAAAGTTTGTTTGTTTTCCATATTTAAACCTTACAAATTTTGTCTGTTTTTATAAATATTGTGAGATAGAAATCATTTTCTCTTATCAATTATCTTTTATCAATTGGATGTACAACCAATTGTCTTAGTGATATAGGAATAACACTGAGTGGTTGCAGGAGGATGGAGAAACCCACCAACAGCTAAAACAAGAACAAGGCAAAGAAACTACAAGATAACGGAAAACCCAAAATAGGTAGAGAAAATAGTCAAAGCCCTTGTCAGGGTGACATGTCCATGAGTTTTCTGGACAAACCCAAATGAGAGAGAAAGTAGTTGATAACTGAGGGTTCCTGAAATCCCCTCCTTCTTCAGAATACCTAATGATTATTGGATCGCCTACTTAAAGATAACACCTATAAAATGAGAATACTAGGTGGTCACAGAAGCAGGAGAGTATCAAGCAGTAATTTCACATACCGGTAAGAAAGGAGCTGTTAAATTTAGACTTTTATATGCTTCTATGTTGTTAATGTTCTTTTATTTTAGCTTGAGAAACTACCTTTAACATTTCTGATAATGCAGATATAGTGGTGACAAACTCCCTCAGCTTCTGTTTGTGTGAGAAATTATTTATTCCTCCATTTTCAAGAATAGTCTTGCTGGGTATAGGATTGTTGGTTGACAGGGCTTTTTTTTTTCTTGTTTTTCAGTACTTTGAATATACCATTCTTTCTGTTTTGGCCTGCAAGGTTTCTGCTGAGAAATCTGCTGATCCTATAGAGTTTACTTTGTTTTTGGTGAGTTGCTTTTCTTGCTGATGGAAAGATTCTTTGTCTTTGACTTTTGAGAATTTGATTATAATGTGTTTCAGTAACGATATCTTTATATTTAATTTATTTTGGGTTCTCTGAGTTTTGTGACTTTCGTTGTTAATTTTCCTGTCCAAATTTGGGTTTCTAATTTTATGGGCTCTTCTAATTAGGGGGTAGAATAGCCATGAGGCTTTCTGGGGAAAAGGTAGATATTTCTTAGAATGGGAGTGCCACCCCTTTTTATACTCAGCATCCGAGTCTGCTCGGATGTGTCATGGTGCTGACGGGTGTGTGATTTAGTATAATAATGAGTGTATAATTAGATCTGGGTGGGGCATAGGTCAAATCCAATTTCATGTTGGATTTACCTGGTTTCAACCAACCTAGCCTCTATCCCATTTGTTAGAGTCTTATGAGCCAAGGCTTGTCCTTGTCCTCGTAGCTAAATTATATATTTATAAAAAATATAAAATATATATAGAATCATGCAAGACTGAAAACTCAAAACAACTTAGAGTAAGAAAAAAGCTAGGCAAAGAATGTATGACTAAGATTCCAAAAGCAAATGCAACAAAAACAAAATTAAATTAATGGGACTTCATTAAACTAAAAAGCTTCTTCACAGCAAAAGAAATAATCGTCAGAGTAAACAGAAAACTGACAGAGCAGGAGAAAATATATACAAACTATACATCCAGCAAATGACTAATATCCAGTACAAGGAAGTTAAATAAATCAGCAAGAATAAAACAGGCAATCCCATCAAAGAGTGGGAAAATGACATGAATAGATACTCAAAATATATATACATATACAAATGGCCAACAAATAGGAAAAAATGTTCCGTATCACTAATCAAGGAAATGCAAATTAAAACCACAATGAGATACCACCTTACCCTAGCCAGAACTATTCACAATAGCAGACATGGAATCAACCTAGATACCTATCATCAGTGGACTAGATAAAGAAAAATTGGTTCATACATATCATTACATACTACAGAGCCATAAAAAAATGAAATCACATCCTTTGCAGCAACACAGATGCAGCTGGAGGCCATAATTCTGATTGAATTAATGCGGAAACAGAAAACCAAATGTTGTATCTTCTTACTTATAGTGGAGCTAAATTTGGGGTATGTACAAACATAAAGATGGGAATAAACGCTAGGGACTCCAAAAGGAGGGAGTGGGGTAAGAGCTGAAAAACTTCCTATTAGGTACTATGTTCACTGTCTGAGGAATGAGATCAATAGAAGCCCAAACCTCAGCATCATGCAGTATACCCTTGTAAAAATCCTGCACACGTACACCCTGAATCTAAAACTAAAATGGAAATTTGTAAAAAGAATTTGTCAAATTTTCTCAACATTTGCAAAGAATACAATTTTGTTTAGTTTTTTCTTTTTTAATATTATAATTTCTTTGCTATTTATTTACCTGTACTTACCTTATTTTTTCTTTTTCTATCCTCTTAAATTGAATGCATATCTTGTTTAGTTTTCATTAATTCTGCCCTTAATAAATACATTTAAGGCTGTACATTTTTCTTTCATTAATGATTTAGCTTAGTACTAATAAACTAAGTTTATTCTGAAGAAATTTTATGTAGGATTTTTTTGGTTTATTGCTCAATCTTTTCATGTCCATGTTGATTTTCTCATTGCCTTAGTCCATTTGCAATATTTTAGTACATTTGAGATATACCAACATTTCAGACTGGATAGCCTTTAAATGACAAAAATGTATAACTTTGTTCTGAGGACAGAGAAATTCAAGTACAGCATGCTGACAGATTTCGTGTCTGGTGAGGAGCAACTTTCTGGTTAATAGACAGCACCTTCTCATTCCATCCTCACATGGTGGGAGAGGCAAGGGATCTCTTTAAGTCTCTTTTATAAGTACACTAATCCCATTGAGAATACCCCCACCTTCATGATGTATTCACCTCCCAAAAGGCCTACCTCATGATATCATCATCTCAGGGGTTAGAATTTTAACATATGAATTTTGGGAGACACAAACATTCATACCATAGCACATATTCCATGAGTTATTTAGGAGTACATTCTCAAATTTCTAATCAAATGAATTTTAGCATTTTTGTTTATTTTTAATCATATTAATCATGATCTGAAAATATATAGGATGGAAATTTCTTGAAATTAGCTGAGAACACAAAATTATTATAAATGATTAATTACTTATTTTTTTATTTTATACATTTTAACAGCAACTTGCCTTGTGAGAACATTTTCTATATTTCATTCTTCCCTATGTTGGCATGGAGCTTTGAATATAGTAATAATTACAGCCAGTGTTAACAATGAAATCCAAAATACATTCCAACCTCAATAATTCAAAGAAATATGCACAAGAAAGAATATTATTTTGTGGGGCAGATTGTAGAATGGTAGAAGAAATTATAAAGGATATTTTCAGAGGGAAGGTAAAGACACTAGGATTAAGGCTTTCAAATTAAAAAGAACTAATGAAGGCTGTTTGAACTATGGATAGGGTGTAATAGTACTTTAAGAAGATTTTTAAAAACTTGCCTGGGATTGAGGAAGTTCAATGGACATGGATTCTTAAATTTCAAAATTGATGAGAAATTCTTTGAGATTTAAACTGGATTTTGTGGCTTACATAACACTTTGGTCATGACCCCCAGTATCTGATCTGAATTTACTGACAGATGAAAAGATTCAAATTTAAAAATCTGCCTACTCCTTGGAAGCTAAAAACAAACAAAACAGAAAACACTTTAACTACATAGATGTCAAGATTCTGAGACAGACCTCGAAAAAGAAAATCTACTCACTTAAGACACAAGAGAAAAGTGAGTTTGTGGAGCAGCCATAGTGACACTACAACTGTGGTCAGGAAAATAGCCATAATGGCAGAGGACTGGCTGCCCAGGAAGGCAAGGTTACCAAGGAAGTCAAGCTCAAAATCCAGGAACAAGGTAATGGCAGTGGTGCAGCACGAGAGAGACCAAAGTACTGAATAGGATCTCTTGTATAATTATTTCCTTTCTTAAAAATATTTGTTGTAACAGTTGATTGCAAAAACCACAGGTACTATAAATAAGACTGAAATTTTCTACTTGACCAAATTTCTAAGGCTTTAGACAATGTGACCCTAAGAAGAAATATTTGCCATGTTATTTTTATTATAATAATACATTAATTTACACTAGGTAAAAATGTTAAAGGGAAAACCCTATTTCAATAAAATATGTATTATCTAATCTTTTATCAAGATGTATATGACATAGAATATATGGCACATAATAACCTTTATTGCTTTAAAAAAAGGAAAAGCACTCTTTGAAACATTCTTTATCTTTTGAGAAATCGGAAGATAGAGAAAAAGCAGTATGTAGTTTCAATCTATTTCATTTCCAGATATTTCTACTCACAAAGATAAAAAAAATTATAAAACCTATTATTCTTTGCTTATTCTTACCACTGTCCATTTTTACCCAGAAAAAAAATCTTTGATTTATTTTTAAGGACTGTTTATAAATAAATACTCTGAGAGACTTTTTTATGTATGTTTCACTTACTTAAGACAATTAATATTAAGGCACAATGCCACTGTGTTTTTTACATGCAGTAAATCGCTATAAATTTTAGTGATAGGGCTAGAAATTTGATGTTTGCATAGGAAAAAATTAAATGTAAACATATAAAAAGAGGCTTCTCTGAAATTTTTTACCCCTAGGTGCAGAATTCATTAGCCCATTATTTATAACAAATGAGAACTAATATATAATTTAAAAAAAGAATGAGCACTATTCTAGTAGATCCCTGAGAACAGAAAGAATTCTCTTGACAATAGAATAGCAGCTACTTCGAAAGGTACATGCACAGTGTATTAAGAGCCTAATTATAAGGAAGAAGAAAATCAAAGATGTCCGCATTAGTAAAAGTGAATTATGTATGTGCTATCCTCTCACTGAGCTCACCATGGGTTACAACTCAAACCTACTGAAATTGTAAAAAAGAATGATGACAATTAATTAAAGTTACCATTTTTAACAGTGGTTGATGTGTTATGATGTCAGATGTATTTTATCTTTTGAAAAGTGCAAAACTTTGTAGCTTCTAGTCCCAAAGCAGCCACTGCAGTGCACAGCAGTGTAACAAAGACTGGCAACTGAAAATGGAAAATCTTTCATTTTGCCTACATAACCCTTGAGAATTCTCCCTTCGTGGTAAATGAATTCTGGGTTGAGGTAGAAATATTTTCTGTCTTAATATTGGGGTTCATTTTAGGTTGCTTTTACTTTTATCTCAAAATGAGGAACATACAAACACACAAACTTCCTGGTTAAACACCACGAAAGTATTTTATTTCCAACATTTACCATCCTTCAGGCAACTAGAAGAAATGAAAATCTCTATACAGAAGGGAATTCTCATAATCTTGCTCCTCTAAGAGTCCACACATACCATTGGAAGGAAAGAGCAATAGGTACTCAAAACTCATCATTCTACACTTCTGTTAGGATAGGGTCTTTCCTCTTTACTTTAGGTGAAAAGATCATCTTTGTGAGCAGGTTTTTGAAGATACATCATACCAAAAGAGTTAAAAGACATTCTTCTACTGCATCAAAATGTTCCACAAAGAAAGAACCAAGATTTATGAAGCCTTTGGTGTCATCCTAATTCTTAGCAATGACTGCCTGTTGTGTTCACCTGTTTGTGAAAGGGCCGAGAAAGTTAAGCCCAAAAAGTATATTCCTAGGACTTCCTCCACATATAGGAAATAGGCTATTGTCATCAAATAAGTTGACATTTTTCAGGAGAGAACAGACTCTGAAGAGAGACTTGGTTCCTGATCTGCTACATTTTAGCTGTGTGAAGCTGAGCCATTGTATAAACTTTCTGAATCTCAGTTTGCACATATGAAAAATTAGAACAATATCATCCATCTCACAAGATGATTGAGAAGGATTAAATGAAAGACCTAATAAATAGTAAGAATTCAACACTAGTTACTTTCAATATTAATCATTTAAAAGAAATTATGTAATAAATGTAGTTGCTCATTTGGTCATTGGACAAGTATTTATTGAACATCTATAATTTACAAATACTTCCATCTCTCCAATAGGTACATTCCTGACTTTCTCAAAGATTGTTTCTCTTTTTCTATATGTTATTTACTCTTTCAACTCATTTCCATGCATCCCCTGCCACTGTGCTATCAAAACAAATCACTCTAGCAATGAATTCCATGTTGCTAAATCCAATGGAAAATTCTCCTCTTTCAATCTACTCTTCAATTTCTTTCAAGAGCCCATCTTCTTCAACTCAACTTTTAAATGTCCAAATTTTTCAAGATTTTATTTTAGTCTCCTCTTCCCATTCTACTCTTTCTTTTTGCTTATTCTAATCTACATATATTTATTCACATATTATTCTGGAACTGTTCCTTAAGTAACAACCTATCTATCAAACTTCCACCAACACTTTCCTTGAAAAAATTCTCAAATTCCGCATGTCTAAAATTGCACTCATCCTCATTTCTTCTAAATTAGTCCACCATCTCTTCAGGCCAAATGCTAGGGAATCATCTTTTGATACACCACTCTCCTTCATCATCTTCCATTCCAGTCATCCACAAATCATATAAACTTTATTTCCTAAATATTCCTGTAGCCCATCAACTTGTCTCTGACTCCACTATCACGAGTCCCATATATTATCATGTCCAGCATGGACTAGGAATCCGCTTTTTAGCTTAGCTCTCCATACACTCTTGCCCCCCCAATCCATTCTCTACAGGATAAGCTTTCCTTAAAATGAAAAACTGATCATATTACTCTCTAGATTGAAATGCTTTGCTTTTAGAATAAAGAAGAAGAGAAAACATGTGACATGAGCTAAGAGGACATTATAGATGAATGATTTTTCTCTATCTGCTTCTTCAGTGTGATCTCAGATTATTATTTCCTCATTCACTTTGCTCCAGCCGAGGGTCCCTCTTTCAATTCCACTAATTAGCTATGTTTCTGTCTACTCCGAGTCTTAAAGAATATAGTGCTTCTTCTGGAATAATCTTTCCTAGCTCAACTCTTTGCCTATTTCAGTTATAATAATTTTCTGGATGTCAGTTCCAATATAAGTTTTTCAGTTAAGCCCAGGTTAGTTTGCCCTGTTATAAGCTCTAAGGTTCCTATATATCTCCTCCAATTAACTATATTTTGTCAATAGGTATTTTTTGTATAATTGCTTCATTAACACATTTTCCTATATACACCTCAGGAGGAAGAGTCTCTCTGCCAAACTTACCATAATAAACCCAGAGACACAAAAACAGCATAAGAATGATTCATATTAGGCAATATGTACACATTTTTTAAGTTAGAAATTAATAGACAGATAAGTTAATACTCTCCAGCGATATAGAAAAAATATATATATAAATGTATACACACACACATACATACTATATGTGTATATATGTGTGTATATAAACTACATGTATATATGTATATGTATGCATGTATATACATACCATATGTGTATATATGTATATATACTATGGGTGTGTATATATTTACACACACTATATATAATATATATGTGTATATATGTATGTATACACACATATTATATATATAGTATAACTGAATATTTAGCATGCTTTAAATTGCCAAATGAGTTATTGAAGGTCAACAAAGATTTGGTAAGGAGAGATAAAGTGGTCTTCATCTTTTGGGTCTCATATGTATGAAAAGTTTTATATTTGCCATTAAGTATAGGGTGATCAATTTTATTAGTCCATTCTCATACTGCTATAAAGATCATACCTGAGATGGGTTAATTTATACAGAATGGAGGTTTAATTGACTCACAGTTCTGCATGGCCGGGGAGGCCTTGGAAAACTTAGAATTATGGTGGAAGGCAAAGAAGAAGTAAGCACCTTCTTCACAAGGTAGCAGGAAAGAAATAGAGATGGGGGAAGCACCAGAAACTTTTCAGACAACCAGATCTCGTGAGAACTCACTCACTATCATTAGAACAGCAAGGAAGAAATCCACTTGCATGATCCAATTACCTCCCATTAGGTCCATCCCTCAATACATGGAGATTACAATTTGAGATGAGATTTGGGTGGAGACATAGAACCAAATCATGCTCCCAAATTTCATGTCATTTCACATTTCTAAACCAATCATGTTCTCCCAACAGTTATCAAAATTTTCACTCATTCTAGCATTACCTCAAAAGTCCAAGCCCAGTTTCATTTGAAGCAAGGCAAGTTCCTTCTGCTTGTGAACCTGTAAAATCAAAAATAAGGCAGTTTTCTGAGATACAATGGGGTACAGACATTAGACAAATGTTCCCATTCCAAATGGAAGAAATTGGCCAAAACAAAGGGGCCGCTGTCCCCATGCAAATCTAAAACCCAGCAGGACACTCATTAATAATCTTAAAGTTCCAAAATCATGTACTTTGACTCCATGTCTAACATCCAGGGCACATTGACTCAAGGGGTGGGCTCCCACAGTCTTGAGCAGCTCTACCTTTGTGGTTCTGCAGGGTACAGTCCCCATGGCTGCTTTCATGGACTGGCATTGAGTGCCTGTGGTTTTTCCAGGCTCACAGTGCAAGCTGTCAGTGGATCTACCATTCTGGAGTCTGAAGGATGGTGGCCCTCTTCTCACAGCTCCCCTAGGCAGTGCTCCAGTGAGCATTCTGTATTATGTCTCCAATCCCACATTTCTCTGCTGCACTGCACTAGCAAAGGTTCTCCATGAGGGCTCCACACCTGCAGCAGACTTCTACCTAGACATTCAGGAGTTTCCATACATCTTCTGAAACTTAGACAGAGTCTCTCAAAGCTCAACTCTTGTCTTCTTCATACCTGGAGGCCCAACACCACATGGAAAGTCACCAAGGCTTGGGGCTTGTGCCCTCTGAAGCAATGGCCCAAGCTGTACCTTGGTCCTTTTTAGCCACAGCTGGAGCTGGAGCAGCTGGGACTTAGGGCACCACATTCTGAAGCTGCATAGAGCAGCAGGGCCCTGGGTCTGGCCCACAAAGCCATTTTTTCCAGTAGGCCTCCAGGCCTGTGATCCGTGGGACTGCCATGAAGATCTCTGACATCCCCTGGAGACATTTCCCCATTGTCTTGGTTATTAACATTTAGTTCCTCATTATTTATGTAAATATCTGCGCTTCCAACTTGAATTTCTCTTCAGAAAACGGGGTGTTCTTTTAGACTAAATGGTCAGGCTGCAAATTTTCTAAACCTTTATGCTCTGCTTCCCTTTCAAACATAAATTCCAATTTCAAACCATCTCTTTGTGAATGCATATAACAGAATCCTTTCAGAATAGGCCAGGTCATTTCTTAAATGCTTTGCTGCTTAGAAACAGAATAAAAAGACAACCTATAGAATGAGAGAACATATTTGCAAACTATGCATCTGACAAACGTCTAATATCCAGAATCTATAAGTGATGTAAACAAATCAACGAGAACAAATGACCCTATTAAAAAGACGGCAAAGAACATGAACACACACCTCTCAAAGAGGATCATCAGTTGGCCAACAAATAAATGAAAAATTGCTAATCACTAATCATCAGAAAGATGCAAATCAACCACAGTGAGACACCATCTCACACCAGTCAGAATGGTTATTTTTTAAAAAGACAAAAAGTAACAGATGTTGGCAAGCTTGTAGGGAATAGGGAATGCTTACATGCTGTTGGTGGGAATGTAAATTAGTTCAGCCACTGTAGAAAGCAGTTTGGGCCGGGCGCGGTGGCTCAAGCCTGTAATCCCAGCACTTTGGGAGGCCGAGACGGGCGGATCACGAGGTCAGGAGATCGAGACCATCCTGGCTAACACGGTGAAACCCCGTCTCTACTAAAATATACAAAAAATTAGCCGGGCGAGATGGCGGGCGCCTGTAGTCCCAGCTACTCGGGAGGCTGAGGCGAGAGAATGGCGTAAACCCGGGAGGCGGAGCTTGCAGTGAGCTGAGATCCGGCCACTGCACTCCAGCCTGGGCGACAGAGCGAGACTCCGTCTCAAAAAAAAAAAAAAAAAAAAAAAAGAAAGCAGTTTGGAGATTCCTCAAATAACTTAAAAGAGAACTATCATTTGGCCCAACAATTACACTCCTGGGTACATATCCAATGAAAAATAAATTGTTCTATCAAAAAGACACATACACCCATATATTCATAATAGTACTATTCACAGTAGTGGAGAAGATAAAGAAAATGTAGTACATATACACCATGGAATACTATACTGCCATAAAAATAATGAAATCCTGTTCTTTATAACAACATGGATGCAACTGTGGAGGCCATTACCCTAAGCAAACTAACACAGAAACAGAGAACCAAATATTGCAAATATTGCATGATCTCACTTGTAAGTGGAAGCTGAATATTGAGTATACACGGATGTAAGGTAGGAACCATAGACACTCAGGATTACTACATGAGGGGAGGATAAGATGGGGGTGAGGGTAGAAAAACTATTCTTACTATCTGGGTGATGGGATCATTCCTACACCAAATCTCAGTGTCACACAGTTTACCCATGAAACAACCCTGCACAGGTATCCACTAAACCTAAGTGAAAATTGGAAAAAATAGAAAGAAATAAAAGTATTTATGGAATGAATCTCAAAATAATAAGAGCTATTTATGAAAAACCCACAGCCAATATCATACTGAACGGGCAAAAACTGGAAGCATTCCCTTTTAAAACTGGTAAAAGAAGGATGCCCTCTCTCACCACACTGTTCAACGTAATATTGGAAGTTTTGGCCATCAGGCAAGAGAAAAAAATAAAGGGTACTCAAATAGGAAGAGAGGAAGTCCAATTGTCTCTGCTTGCAGATGACATGACTGTATATTTGTAAAACCCCATCGTCTCAGCCCCAAATCTCCTTAAGCTGATAAGCAACTTCAGCAAAGTCTCAGGATACAAAATCAATGTGCAAAAATCGCAAGCGTTCCTATACAGCAATAATAGACAGAGAGCCAAATCATGAATTAACTCCCATTCACAATTGCTATAAAAAGAATAAAATACCTAAGAATACAACTTACAAGGGATGTGAAGGACCTCTTCAAGGAGAACTACAAACCACTGCTCAAGGAAATAAGGGAGGACACAAACAAATGGAAAAACATTCCATGCTCATGGATAGGAAGAATCAATATTGTGAATTTGGCCATGCTGCCCAAAGTAATTTATAGATTCAATGCTACTCCCATCAAGTTACCATTGACTTTCTTCACAGAATTAGAAAAAAAACTACTTTAAATTTCATACAAAACCAAAAAAGAACCCACATAGCCAAGACAATCCTAAGCACAAAGTAAAAAGCTGGAGGCATCACGCTACCTGACTTCAAACTATACTAGAAGCCTACAGTAACCAAAACAGCATGGTGCTGGTACCAAAACGGATATATAGACCAATGGAACAGAACAGAGGCCTCAGAAATAACACCACACATCTACAACTATCTGACCTTTGACAAACCTGACAAAAGCAAGCAATGGGGAAAGGATTCCCTATTTAATAAATGGTGTTGGGAAAATTGGCTAGCCATATGCAGAAAACTGAAACTGCACCCCTTCCTTACAATTTATACAAAAATTAACCCAAGATGGATTAAAGACTTAAACATAAGACCTAAAATCATAAAAACCCTGGAAGAAAACCTAGGCAATACCATTCAGGACATAGACGTGGGCAAAGACATCATGACTAAAACACCAAAAGCAATGGCAACAAAAGCCAAAATTGACAAATGGGATCCAATTAAACTAAAGAGTTTCTGCACAGCAAAAGAAACTATCAGCAGAGTGAATAGGCAACCTACAGAATGGGAGAAATTTTTTGCAATCTATCCATCTGATAAAGAGCTAATATCCAGAAACTACAAAGAAATTAAACAAGTTTACAAGAAAAAAGGCAACAGCTCCATCAAAAGTGGACGAAGGATATGAAAAGACACTTCTCAAAAGAAAACATTTATGCAGCCAACAAACATATGAAAAAAAGTTCATCTTCACTGGTCGTTAGATAAATGCAAATCAAAACCATAATGAGATACCATCTCACTCTAGTTACAATGGTGATCATTAGAAAGTCAGGAAACAACAGATGCTGGAGAGGATGTGGAGATACAGGAACACTTTACACTGTTGGTGGGAGCGTAAATTAGTTCAATCACTGTGGAAGACAGTGTGGTGATTCCTCAAGGTTCTAAAACTAGATACAATTTGATCCAGCAATCCCATTACTGGGTTTATACCCAAAGGATTATAAATCATTCTACTATAAAGACACATGTACATGTATGTTTATTGCAGCACTATTTAGAATAGCAAAGACTTGGAACCAACCCAAGTGCTCATCAATGACAGATGGGATAAAAAAAAAAAATGTGGCACATATACACCATGGAATACTATGCAGCCATGAAAAAGAATGAGTTCATGTCCTTTGCAGGAACATGGATGAAACTGGAAACCATCATTCTCAGCAAACTAACACAAGAACACAAAACTAAACACCACATGTTCTCACTTGTAAGTGGGAGTTGAACAAAGGGAACACATGGACACAGGGAGGGGAATATCACATAATGTGGCCTGCCAGGGTGTGGGGGTAGCATTAGGAGAAATATCTAATGTAAATCAAGTGTTGATGGATGCAGCACACCACCATGACACATGTATACCTATGTAACAAACCTGCATGTTCTGCACATGTATCCCAGAACTTAAAGTATAATAAAAAAAAGGAGGAATAAATAAATAAAGCAATTTTCTAATGTTGGACATTTAGGTCTTTCAAATCTACTATTATTAAAAACAATGTTAAAAATAATAATTGTAAGTAAGCAATGAAAAGACTCATAAATAGGTCTTTGGCATGCACATGAGTTACCTACTGGTTAAATTCTTGGAAGCTGAATTACAAATCAAAACATGTTTGATTTGATAACTATTGCTAAATTGCATTCTATTGAGGTTATACCAATTTGCACCATCGCAAGTCATGCATGAGAGTATCTTTTTACTTATATCTTTGCCAACATGGCATGTATTCAGACTTTCTGAGCTTTGCTTTGCTAGCCAAATAGGCTGTGTGTGTGTGTGTGTGTGCGCGCGTGTGTGTGTATACTTTTTCAGTCTGCAATAGTCTTCTGATCTTGCTTTTAGAGGTGTTTGGTAATTGTCTCCTTATTTTAAGTAAAAAAAAAAAGAAAAACAAAGTATTTTACTTAAAAAGAAGACTTTTTTCTTTACTTTCGTGTAGCCAAATTTGTCAGTCTGACAAATTTCATATTCTAACTTTTTTGTTATACAAATAGATTTTTTTTCCCCTAGGCATATACAAGGCAACTCAAGAACTATTAGATAAGCCAAATAAATCCAAATATGGTATGTATGGGAGGCCATCTCTTACTAATGTCTCTCTTCTTTCTCTTTAGAACTCTTCAATAGCTCTCCATTTTTTCTTGGGCTGTAATAGAAATTCAGATTTATGCCACAGTCCACACGGTTGTTCATGATGATTTCTCCAGCCTCATCTGGCACACCTCACAGACATGCCCCAGTTATCATATAGCATTTTACTAGTCTAGAAAATTTATTTTAGTGTCTCAAATGTCACATTCTCTCTTGTTCTAGACCTGTACAATGTAAATTTCCTTGTTTGAAATATTCAACTTGCTTTAGTTATTCTCTTTATTCAATAATTCCTGCTTATTCTTCTTGTCGTTTTCTCTGGGAAGTTCAAAAGTTCCTCTCCCAAGTCGAGGTTATGTGCTCTTCCTATGTCTTCCCATGGCATCTAATTCAACTCTGGAAGAAAATGATGAGGGTAGCATATTCCCTGAGAGTAGAGATTATTGATGATCCTTTTCAAATTTTTTGGTAACTTTTTAGTTTTATATTTTATTTCATTTTTGAAAGATAGTTTACATACTGTAACATTCACCTTTTTAAAGTATTTTGATTCAATGACTTTTAGTACATGCAGTTATGCAACTGTCACCACAATAAATTTTACAACATTTTTACAACCCCACAAAGGAAATTCTGTACCCTTAGCAGGCACCCACTCATTTTCCTCCACTACCTCAGCCCAATACGACCACTAATCAACTTTCTATCTCTGTACATTTGTGTATTCTGGACATTTCATATAATTGGAATTATATAATATGTGTGATCTTTTGTGACTCACTTCTTTCACTTAGCATAATGTTTCAAGATTCATCCATGTAGTCATTGCTTTTGTGGTTGCATAATATTCTACTGCATGGATATATGACATTTTGTTTATACATCCTTCGGCTATGGAACCTTGAGTTGCTTCTACTCTGGCTATTATGAATAATGCATATGAACATTGAGGTACTAGTTTTTGTAGTGTGGATGTACAATTTTTACTGCTTATAAGTATATAGCTAGAAGTGGAATTGCAGAGTGTATTAGTCCATTCTCATGCTGCTGATAAAGATATACCCAAGACTGGGCAATTTACAAAAGAAAGAGGTTTATTGGACTTACAATTCCACATGGCTAGGGAGGCCTCACAACCATGATGGAAGGCAAAGAGGAGCAAGTAACATCTTACATGGATGGCAGGAGGCAAAGAGAGAGCTTGTGTAGAGAAACTCCCATTTTTAAAACCATTGGATCTCATGAGACCCATTCACTATCATGAGAACAGCACAGGGTAAGACCTGCCCCCATGATTCAATCATGTCCCACCCGGTCCCTCCCACAACACGTGGGAATTATGGGAGCTACAAAATGAGATCTGGTTGGAGACACAAAGCCAAACCATATCACAGAGTCAGATGTTAACTCTGTGTAATGTTTTTAGTTTTGTTTTGTTTTGTTTTGAGCTCTGTTGCCCAGGCTGGAGTGCAGTGGCACGATTTCAGCTCACTGCAAGCTCCACCTCCCAGGTTCACGCCATTCTCCTGCCTCAGCCTCCCGAGTGTCTGGGACTACAGGTGCCTGCCACCAGCCCGGCTAATTTTTTTTTTTTTTTGTATTTTTAGTGGAGACGGGGTTTCATCGTGTTAGACAGGATGGTCTCGATCTCCTGACCTGGTGATCCACCCGCCTCAGCCTCCCAAAGTGCTGAGATTACAGGCATGAGCCACCACACCTGGCCAACTCTGTGTAATGTTTTATGAACTCCTGAAGCATTTTGCCACCATACACTGCCACACATTTTCACCATAAGTGTACAAGTTAGTCTACATCCTTACTAAAACTTGTTATTATGTGTCTTTTTAAAATTATAGCCATCCCAGTGCATGTAAAGTTATATTTTTCTGATTATTTGAATTTATCTGATGGCTAATGATGAGCATTTTACATATGCTCACAAGTTATCTTTATATATTTTTTGGAGAAATGTTCTTGCTCATTTAAAAAATTGAGTTGTCTTTTTATTTTTGAGTTGAGTATGTTGATGAAGTCCAAGTATATAGTATTTTTTTGTAGCTTGTGATTTAAATGTCATAACTAAAAATCCAAGGTCATGAAGATTTACACCTATTTTTTTTCTAAGAGTTTTACAGTTGTAACTCATAATTAGATCCCTCACCAATTTAAAAGTGGTAAATATAATGGACCGAACGTTTATGTCCTTCAACAATTCCTATGTTGAAATCCTAACCCCTAACATGATGGAAGTGGGGCCTTTGGGAGATAATCAGGTCATGAGGGTAGAGCCCTTATGAATGGAATTATTGCCCTTATAAAAAGAGATTCCAGAGGAATTCCTTCCCTTTTACCTTGTAAAGGCACAGCAAGATGTTTGAAATCTACAGCCTGGGAGAAGGCTCTCACCAGAACCTGACCTTGCTGGCATTCTGATCTTAGACTTCCCACCATACTAAACTGTGAGAAATAAAATTCTGTTATTTATAAGCCACCCAGTGTGTGGTATTTTATTATAGCAAACCAGAAGGGACTAAGACAATAAAGGTCCAACTTTATTCTTTTCCATGTAGCTATCCAGTTTTCCCCACACAGTATATTGAAAAGACTATTCTTTCTGCATTGATTTGTTTGGGCAGCCACATGGAAAATCAATTGACTGTAAATGTAGAAGTTTATTTCTGGACTCTCAATTCTATTCCGTCTATCTACTTGTCTGTCTGGGTCAGTACCACAGTCTTGATTCCTGTAGCTGTGTAGTAAGTTTTGAAACCTGAAAGTATACATCCTTCAACTTTGTTCTTCTTTCTCCAGATTGTTTTGGTTCTTCTGGGTCCCTTGTACTTCATATGAATTTTAGAATCAGCTTGCCAATTTCTGCAAAAAGACCTTTTGGGATTTGGATAGGGATTGCATAGAATAGTTGCCCTTTATCAACCTGAAGAACATCTCTTTAATCTCTTTTTAGTCAAAGTTTGTATCATAACATGATGTTAGATTTTTTCAAGTGCTTTTTCTGAGTCTATTTAAATAATCATGTGGATTTTGTCCTTTATTCTATTAATATGATATATTACATTAATTTATTTTTGGATATTAAATCTACCTGAGTTCCTGGGATAAATCTCACTTAGTCATGATGTATAGTCCTTTTCATATGTTGCTACATTTGATTTGCTAAGTTTTTTTTTTTTTGAGGATTTTTACATCTATATTCATAAGGGATATTGTCCTGTAATTTTGTGATGTCTTTGGTTTTGGAATTAGGTAACATTGACCCCATAGAAGGCATTTGAAAGTATTCTCTCCTCTTCAATGTTTTGGAAGCTTGTAAATAATTGGTATTCATTTTTCTTTAAATGTTTGGTAGCATTTACTAATAAAGTCATCTGGAACTGGGCTTTTCTTTTTGAGTAGCTTTTTGATCTCTTAATTCAATATCTTATTATTAGTCTATTCATATTTTCTATGTGTTCTTGAGTCAATTTTGGTAGTTTCTATCTTTCTAGGAATTCGTTCATTACATCTATCTAATTTATTGGTATATATTTTTCATAAGGAGTAAGTAGTGGTACAAAAGTCATAGACTCTTGCTGTTTTCACTGAGTTTTAGTAGGTTTTCTTGAATATATGCTTCTTCATTTGTCTCTGCCTTTAGGATAACTTGCAGAGACTTAACATATTTTAAATATTTGCTAAGGAGAGGAGCTTCCTAACACCACCATTCTGGAAATTGAATTCTCCTTTGTTCATTATTTTATCTGCCCCTCAGGGTCTCGCACTGAGCTTACCTAAAGGAGATATCTGACAAATATGTATTGGTTGACTGGATTCTCAGTAGATGTTAATTTCTAGGAATGTCTTCAAGGAGATAACAAAGATCCCAACTCTGTGATCACCTTGCTATTTGCTTTTTATTGTTAGGTATGCAGGGCTGATTACCACTGAGTAAACTCCATTAATCCATACGATATTGCCCACCGGAGAGTTGTACTAATTCCCTTATCTGGTCTCTTACTCTGATGAACCAGCAGATTATATGAGTGCTGCGGTCCCTCCTTTTAAAAAGCAGGCTGAGAAATCTCTTTCCTCTCTTTCTCCTAGGCTCACGTCTTAATCTTGGACTTTTAAGTCTCATGTCTTAACATTCTTGTGAAAGAATAGCAGCAATCAAATGAGTCCAAGGAATCTCTCCATGGAGATTTCTCCTCACAAACTGCAGTAGAGTCAGATTATGGTACTGACTTTTTAATGAATTTTCCAGTTGGGATTTAAGGTAGCAATCCCGTTATTCTCTTTGTGGACTTAGAGCTAGTGAAAAATAGACCTACAGACTGAAATATCAACTGTATCTTTAACCACAATTGGCCCAGACCCATAGGCTATACATCAGATTAATTAAATCAAAATGTCTGGGGTTGGGACTCAAGTATTAGTGGTGTTTAGGTTTTCCAGGTGATTCCAGTGTTCAACCCATATTGAAAAAGCATGTAGTCTACGTACTAATTGTATCAGTATCACCTGAGACAGCGTTAGGCCTGCAGGATCTTGGGCCCCATCTCAGAACCACAATGTGCAGGTAAACAATTTTCCCACGTTAAAATTTTAGAAGCAGTGTTTTTAAAGCACTTCTCTTTAAACTTTAGTGAGCATAAACATCCCTTAGACGGACTCCTTAAACACCAGTTTCTAGGCTCTAACTCCATGGTTAAGTTTATTGAGTCTAGCTCACTGTGGGACAGGACGAAGCAGGACAATTTGCATTTCTAACAAGTTCACAGGTGATGCTGATGCTGCTGATATGCGGACTACACTTTGAAAATTGGTGCCGTAGACTCAGGTGTGCTTCCCACCGAAGATCAAGAATAAGAGACGAACTCACGCTTTCCACGGTTCAAAAGGCGAGAAGAGAGCCCAGGCTATGTGTGGGCAGCAACTCTTCTCCAACCGTGCAATTTGATAAGCTATATTCTTCTTTCGAGGGCGACTGAGTGGAGTGGAAAGGTTTGAAGCTCTCACCCTGATACTTCTGAAAAGGAAGAAGTATCTCTTCATGTGACAAGGTAAAAACTTTCAAATAGAAACAAAATAGTCCCTTCTCTACTCACCCTGGTCTCCCAGGGGTGGGGAGCCTTATCTTAGGCCTATCTTATTATACCACATATATGAGAAAGAATCTAGAGGAAAAGGCTCAAGAGTGCCAGTGGAGACACAAATCAGAAGAAATGGATTCCAAGGGGATCTCTCAGTTGTTGAATTTCAAGTGCCCACGCATTCTCTTGCCTCTGGTCTTCTCTTCTACTAAAAACTATAGCTGGAGTAGTATGGCCACTTTTGTCCTGTGTATTTCCTAACGTCAGAACTTCCTCTCCTCAGAAGTGGTATAAAGTGTGTGTGTGTGTGTGTGTGTGTGTGTATTTTGTGTGAGAGAAAATAGGAGAAACTTTGGCATCGCATAAATTTTATGGTGTATAGTCAGCATTGATTAATAGAGACTCTAATAAGAAAAAATGTTACTGGTGATATTGAATATAATGTAGAGGAATTTTGACTGGTGTAGTCATCCAGTAGATTTTGCCAGTTTAAAGACAGTAGAACAATTAAGACGTCTTCTTTCAGTTTGAGTTTTTTACACTCCCATCCCCAAATATGATGAGGCTCATTATGTTTTACCATTAACATTAATGGGATTTAATTTACAGTGGGGCAAATATTCCTCTGACTTTGTAAGCTGAACGTGATTATGAAATCAATGTTTAGAAATCATAAAATACCTATTAATACTTGTCATAGAGACATTTGATAAAGTTTAAAAATCCCCAAAGATATGTATGTGCTTTATTATTTCAAATCAATGATCCTTAGATCTCATAGGCATAGGAAAATAGTGTTGAATATACATTTTTTAAATAAATGTAGAAAGTGATCTTTCCATTTAAAAGTTCCACATCTTAAAACAGATGTTTTCGGCCGGGAGCGGTGACTCAAGCCTGTAATCCCAGCACTTTGGGAGGCCTAGAGGGGCGGATCACGAGGTCAGGAGTTCGAGACCATCGTGGCTAACACGGTGAAACCCCGTCTCTACTGAAAAAATACAAAAAACTAGCCAGGCGTGGTTGCGGGCGCCTATAGTCCCAGCTGCTCGGGAGGCTGAGGCAGAAGAATAGCGTAAACCCGGGAGGCGGAGCTTGCAGTGAGCTGAGATCTGGCCACTGCACTCCAGCCCGGGCGACAGAGTAAGACTCCGTCTCAAAAAAAAAAAGATGTTTTCTTCAGTACAAACTCACCTAGTGTTTTCCAACTCAAACTTTATTCCACATTTTACTTATAAATTATAATTATAACTTGACTATTAGTTAACTGAAATAAACATATTAGCTCTGGCACAGAAAATTCAACATACTCTCTAGCAGTTTAACTTAAGGGGGCAGAACCTTGAGATAGCTAATGAATAAGAGAAACAGCAATTAGGGAAGCTTTGCAAAGCGAGTGAGAGAATTAAAAATGTCAGGTAATAGAGACGAGAGAAGGCCAAAGGGCAGAGAACATTGTCCCAAATGCTCATTGATAACCAATGTCAGAAAGCACTAGGATGATAATAAGGGAAATAAAAGAGATTTTTTAAAATGTAGGTTGAAGATTATTGAAAAGGAATCTGGTATATACAAGAGAGGGGGGCAGAATGCTGATATATAGATGAGGTTCTTAACAAAAGACCATGTCTCAATATAATATGATGTTACAACCTTAAGAAAAAACAAGGCAGAAGGTAGTGATTAAGGTCACTTTCTTGTGATTGGAATACGCAAACATATCCTTACAATGTGGTGCAAGATTAAAAGCTGTGTTGGCAAACATAACTGTGCCTTTAAATATTTTAAGGGTTGTCAAGGCAGAAGGATTGGATTTATTCAGTGTGGAGCTAGTGCCAAAGAATGTGAGTATGGTAGATTCTTTCAGAATAAAGAAGAAACTCCTAACCTAATGTACTGAGAGTAAAGTCTTTGAGGCAGGCAGACTCGGGTGAATTCCAGCTTTAGGATTTACCTGCCTTGCCACCATGGTTAATTTAATGTGTTAGATTTGCAGTTTCTGGATTTAGAAAATTGAATAATAATTACCTTAGAGCTTGAATTGCATATGTGAAGAGTCTGGCATAGAATTTCTAGAAAATAACAGAATTTCTCATGATTACCTCAATGAAGTACACTGAAAACAGATTGCATTTGAATACATTGCTTTTCCCAATTCTTTTTCATCTTTCCCTTCAGATCTTGTCTTAGATATTAGACTAGATTGGGTCCCCTGTCCTCGTATAGCCTGAAATTCCCTAATGCAGTACTTTAAACAAAAATTGATTATTGACAATCATATGTTGATAGTCTGTAAGCTACACAAAGAGAAAAGGTTTATCTTAGCAACTATGGTCCTCCTAGGAACCAGTGCAGTGCTTGGCCGTTAGTAAGTTCTGAAGATTTAGAATGAATGGATGAATGTTTTATCCCTACTTATCTCCAGTCTGGTTCCCTCACCATTTCTCCATTGCCTTATAAGACCTGACCATTCTCCCAGTCCTCTAATGTTATAACCCTATATCTCTATCATAGGAAGACCTCATTTTATTGCATTTCATTCACTTTATTGCATTTTGCAGGTACTGCATTTTTTAAAACAAGTTGAAGGTTTGAGTTAACCCTGTATCGAGCAAGTCTATTGGTGCTCTTTTTCCAACAGCATATATGTACTTTGTATCTCTGTATCACATTTTGGAAATTCTTGCAATATTTATATCTTTTTTATTATATCTGTTATGGTGATCTGAGTTCTTTAATGTTACTATTGTAATTTTTCTATGGTGCCACAAACCACACTCACATAGACAATTTAATGGATAAATGTTTTGTGTTTTCTGACTGTTTCACTAACTGGTCGTTGTTACCCCTTTTCTCTCCACATTCTTCAGGCCTCCCTATTCCCCGAGACACAACAATATAGAAATTAGGACAATTAATTAATAAGTCTACAATAACCTCTTAGTGTTCAAGTGAGAAGTGCCTCACATCTCTTCAAAGAGAAAGCTAGTAATGATTAAACTTAGTGAGAAAGGCAGGTCAAAAGTTGAGATAGAGAACAAGGCCTCATGCACCAAACAGTTAGCAAAGTCGTGAATGCAATGGAAAAGTTCAGGAAGGAAGTTAAGTGTTATTCCAGTGCAAACAAATATAAGAAAGTAAAACATCTTATTGCTGACAGGGAGAAAGGTTTAGTGATCTGAATAGAAGATCAGACTTATTATCTCAAGCCAAAGTTTGATCCAGAGTAAAGCCCTAATTATCCTTAATTCTGTGAAGACAGAAAGGTGAAGAAGCTTCAGAAGAAAAGTTTGAAGCTATCAGAGGTTGGTTCATGAGATTTAAGGAAGAAACTGTCTCTGCAACATAAAAGGACAAGGTGAAGTAGCAAGTTATCCAGAAGATCTAACCAATTGATGAAGGTGATTACACTAAATGAAAGATGTTCAATGGAAAAGAAACAGCCTTATATTGGAAAAGACTTTCATAGCTAGAGAGGAAGTCAGTGCTTGGTTCCAAAGCTTCAAAAGACAGGCTGACTCTCCTTAGGGGTTAATGCAGCTGCTGATTTTTAAGTTGATGTCAGTGTTCACTTATTCTGAAAATCCAAGGGCTCTTGATGATGCTAAATCTACTTTGCCTGTCCTTTAGAAATGGACCAACAAAGCCTGAATGACAGCACATCTTTTTGTAGCATGATTTACTGAATATTTTAAGCCCACTGTTGAGACCTACTGCTCAGAAAAATATTCCTTTCAAACTATTGCTGCCCACTGGCAATGCTGCTAGTTCCCAGGAGCTCCGATGGAGAAGTACACAAGGGAGATGTAGTCTGTATCCCATGAATCAAGGAGTAGTCTTTATTTTCAACTCTTGTTATTTAAGAAATATATTTTGTAAAGCTATAGCTGATATTGACAGCAATTTCTCTGATGAATCTGGGCAAAGGATATTGAAGACCTTCTGGAATGGATTCATCATCCTAAATGACATTAAAAACATTTGTGATTGATGGGAGGAGGTTAAAATATCAACATTAACAGGAGCTTAAACGAAGTCCATTTGAACCTTCGTGGGTAACTTTCAAGGATTCAAGACTTCAGCGGAGAAAGGAACTGCAAATGTGGCAGGAAGTAACTGCAAATGTGAAAAGAGGACTAGAATTAGAAATGGAGTCTGAAGATGTGACTGAATTGCTGCAGTCTCGTGCTAAAACTTGAACAGATGAGAATTGCTTATGAACGAGCAAAGAAAGTGGTTTCTTGACACCGAAACTATTCCTGGTGAAGACGCTGTGAACATAGTTGAAATAACAAAGGATTTAAAATATTGTATAAACTTACTTAAAGCAGCAGGGTTTGAGAGGATTGATTATAAGATTTTTTTTTTTTTTTTTTGAGACGGAGTCTTGCTCTGTCGTCCAGGCTGGAGTGCAGTGGCGGGATCTCGGCTCACTGCAAGCTCCGCCTCCCGAGTTCACGCCTTTCTCCTGCCTCAGCCTCCAGAGTATCTGGGACTACAGGCGCTGGCCACCTCGGCTGGCTAATTCTTTTGTATTTTTAGTAGAGATGGGGTTTCACCCTGTTAGCCAGGATGGTCTCGAACTCCTGACCTCGTGATCTGCCCACCTCGGCCTCCCAAAGTGCTGAGATTACAGGCGTGCGCCCAGCCTGAAAGAAGTTTTACTGTGGGTAAAGTGCTATCAAACAGTAACACATGCTACAGGGAAATCTTTCATGGCAGGAAGAGTCAACTGATACAGTATACTTCATTGTCATCTTGTTTTAGGAAACTACCACAGCGACCCAGCCTTCAGCCACCACCACCCCGATCAGTCAGCAGCCCTCAACACTGAGGCGAGACCCTCCCACATGCAAAATGATTACAAATCACTGATGGCTCAAATGATTGTTAGCATTTTTTAGCATAAAGTATTTTAAAATTAATGTATTTACATTATCTTTTTAGACATAATGCTATTATATATTTAATAGACTGCAAGATAGTGTAAACATAACCTTTTATGCAGTAGGAAAGCAAAAAATATGAGTGACTTGCTTTATTGCAGTGGTCTGGAACTGAACCTGCAATATTTCTGATTTATGTCTGTACTCCTAACTCCAATTTAGTGTTATTAAGTGGTTTTAACACTTACTTATGTATTAATACGTATCTTGGATTTATGCTTTTCTGTTATTTCCATGCCATTATTCTAGCCTAGGTTGATCTTTTTTTATATTGGGAAGCTTTTCACTTTCCTCTAATGTCAGTTCATTTATCATGCCTATCTATGACATCTAATTGCTAATAAAATTTTCCTCAAGTGTAAATTTCATCATGGATTTGTCATGGATTTTATAATGCACAATAAAAATTTCTGATTCTCTGTAGTCTTCTATAATGAACTAATCTCCTTATTGGATAGTACTATGAAAAGTGATATATTTTATTAAAGAGGAAAATGTTTTAGGTTTGTTAAGTAGAAACAATGAAGTCGTTTGGGAAAATAGGAAAAGGATGTCTGAAAATCTTCAGAGGGTGGTGGTGGTTTTCTTACAACTGCCAAGTTAGGCAAGTCAAGTGAGAACAGTGATAGGAATGGACAGGGTTCGGTGGGGGTGATTTTTGTTGTTGTCCCTCCCAATCATTTGGTTAGGGGTCTCCTTTTCACGGTAATATTATGAGAAAATTCACATGAGAATTAAGTAAACAGTAATTGGGGGCAGAGCAATATGTTGTCTAAGTATCACCTCCAAGTGAGTTTTGAGGTAGTGTTAGGAAATTTTTGTATCACAAAGACAGGGATGTGAACATTAACTGGACTCAGCCTGTGAACCTGAGAGCTGTGCGGGCACTGCAGACAAACTCTCCTGATGTGATCTTAGCATAAATAAACTTGAAAGAAGAACATTCCCTTTGCCTCACATATGCTAAAGGATGCATTTCTGCAGTTTAGGAAACTCTTGTATATAACAAATTACCTCTGACTGTTGTCCTTGTACTTTAAATATTTGCCCATGCCTCTGTACCTTCACCCATTCTTCCTCAGCCCCAGACACTTGACTTCCCTTTCCTAGTGTGTAAATCTTATTTCTAATTACTCATTCGGAACTCAGACACCTCTGGGAAATCTTTTTTGATTATCTCCTCTTGGCATTTTATGCTTTTCCTTGGCTCTGTTTCATTCCATTTTGCCTCTTGTGATCAGTGCTTGTGAACTTGTCTTTTGGATACTTGCTTTATGAACTTAATGCCTTGTAATCTTAATTTGACTTTCCCTCCCCAAGGGTAGGTACTTTAAATTATATCATGATATCAAATACAGTATATTTCTTCTGTAAATGTTGGCTTGTTTGGACTATATTTGTTCAAAAAGCTACTTTCACCTTCACAGAGCATGTGACTTTGGTTGATAGATTATATCTGACATTTGGAAAATACGTCCTGGAATAATTGACTGTTTTGCTGGAAGGAATCCTGTATACTTGAAGCCAGGATCTTTCTGTTCCAAGTGAAGAAAGTCAGAACCAGAGAATTGACATGGTTGCTCAAGGTCATTTGGAATAAAACCTTGACCAGGGTAACTATACAACTAGTCTGGGGCTCTTTTTGCTACAAAGTGCTCTTTCACTGATGAGGTTCAGGTGCAGTTACACTGGCTGCAATTAAGTTTCTTGGGTTGAGTCTGAGCATATTCCATAGCAAACGTTGCATGATAGAAGAGAGACAGAATGCTATCAATATAGGCTGAAATTAAACTGAAAGAAATATGACATGGGTATTTTAAAATACTTAATTTCACAAAACCCAGTACATCAAAGTAATTATGGAGCAATAAAAGGTGAACTGAAGCCTTAGATGGACTCTAGAAAGAGATAAGGCTAGACTTGTTAAAGCAGCCACTGTTCTTTCTGCAAAACATTTTCTGATCTTGTTTCCTATTGTCTAGTTTTTATTAAATTGGCTGGGTTACAAACAAAGCCATGGTAATGTGGATGAAATTTATTCATGAGTACATCTTTCCTTACAGGAGGAAAAACATCTATTTAAAATAACACAAATAATTTTATATTGATGTGTGTCAATTACTTCTATGGCTTTTTTGAGAAACTGGGATCTTATATTGATTTACAAATTTACACTTTAATAATCTAACTTGTTTCTCTTTAAATTACTATAAAAATACAAAGTGAAGGAAAAAAGAAATTCTGCCAACACTGAGTATATTTTTTATACTCTGGATATGAGAATTTAAAAAAATCCTTCAAAGTTAGAAGTGATTCCAAATGGCAGTCAGGTTATAATATGAATGTTACATTTTATTTGCAGGCAGTAGATTTGAGAAATGCAAGATTTTTCTTTATCAAGGGTTAACTGTTGTACAGAAAATAAATCAATGATTTTAGAGAAAAGTATAAAACTTATTTTTAGAGACTAAAACATCAATATGTACTATAAGAAATACAAATTTCAATTTTATAGAATAGCTATTTAATGAACTGAAATGAAGTGAAAGTGAGAAAGAAAAATAATTTCTTGCCATGGGGAAGAGTAGCAAAAAAGCAACAGAGGTAGACAGATACAAAAAACAGACAACCGAAATAGAGAAACACAGAAATTCAAACAGACAGAAATTGAGATGGATCTTCAGTAATAAAATCCCAACTACATAGTTGTAATTTTAAAAATTTCTAATTTTTGTTGGTTGAGGGATGTGGAAAATGTGGTCATTCATGTTGAAGTGACCACTGGGTACAGATTCCAAGATCAGATATGACAACGGCAGAGGCCAGGGCTGACCTGTGAACTAAGGCCTATCTTTCCTGGGTCAGTGGTAGAACTTAGGGGTGAGAGTAGAAGGCTGGGCTCCAGTCTGACTTTGCGCTTTTGGTCAAGTCACTGGCCTCAGTTTTGATGAATTTGAATGTTTTACCTTTGCTTTTAATTATAGCTGTGGAAACGTATGTGTATTAACATAGACATAAATGTTTATAACTCTTAAGAAAAGTTAAAACAGGCTGTAAGTAGTAGATACAGTTTGGATATGTATCCTTGCCCAAATCTCATATTGAATTGTAATCCCCAAGGTTGGAGGTGGCGCCTGGTGGGAGGAGATTGGATCATGGGAGTGGGTTTCTCAGGAATGGCTTAGCACCATTCCCTAGGTGGTGTTCTCATGATAGTGAGTTCTCATGAAATCTGGTTGTTTAAACGTTTGGTACTTCCTCTCTTACTGTCACTTGCTCTGTTGCTCGCTCCCTTTCATTCTCACTTTCTCTCACTCACTTGATCCTGTTCTGGCCATATGAGGTACCTGCCCCTTTGCCCCCTGCCATGATTGTAAGTTTCCTGATGCCTCCCCAGAAGCTGAGCAGATGCCAGCATCATGCTTCCTGAACAGCAGGAAACCTTAAAGGCTTTTAAATGTTTAAAATTTAAAAATTAAAACCCTTTTCTTGATGAATTACCCAGTCTCGGGTATTTCCTTATAGCAATGTGAGAACTGCCTTATACACTAGAAATACAATTAAATACTTACTATGGCTTCTTTTTTACCATATAAATTCTTATTTCCTTTCTTCTTTCTTGAGACAATCAAGAAAAGATTTCCTTGCATAATCACCTCTTCTAACATACATATTAGTGAAAGGGGAATATATAAACATTTATAATGTATATATTTATAAATATGTAGACTTATGTGTATATATAGATATGTAGTAATTAGTAGATGTATATTAATGTAAAGCCTCTTTATGAAAGAGCAAGCTTGCTATCAGCTGAGTCCTCTCTGAAATGACTTTGCTTTTTGCTTGAGAGGACAGGCAGGGTGCATCAATGAGTCCAGTGAGAAAACGAAGCATAATTTTAAGCAGGAAAGGATTTAATATAGGGAATTATAGGTTAGCAAAAAGTAGACACTAGATTTCCAGAATGACTCCCACCCAGAACAAGATAGAGCTAATTCCTTAGGAGAGCCACCATCTCCAAGACCTCCACTAGTACTCTGATTTCAAGACACACCCTGTAGCTGTGATCCAGGGATAGGAAGCCAGAAATGACAGTAGCCATTGCTGTTGCAATAGCCTCCAATCTCCAAGGATGGAAGAAGGACACTAGAGACCGGGACAGGGGAAAGTCAGAAATGTCCAGGACTCTGTTTCTGAGCAGAAGACAGGTGAAGGGGAAGCAGAGGACTCCTGTGTCACTTTCACCTTCCAAATCGCATACATCGTACTTTACACTAAGAACATAGCTCCAAGATAAGGTACAAAGTATAGTTTCCACAAGTTCATTCAGAAGGGGGGATGAAATGCAAACAGATAATACCAATTCACATTATCTGCCACATAGAGCTTCTGTTAAATAGCCAGGTGCAGGAGGGCTGATCAGATCTCACTTTGATCCTACAGCCTCCCCTGAGATACTCTGATGTATGTGCAGAAGCTAGACTGGAGTTGGTGTGCTTCATTTTAGATGCTTTGAATCAAATGTGCGTAATTTTTAAAAATGAATTAAATAAATTACTATATATAAACCTTGATTGTTAAACACTTCTGCATCTCTTACCAAAAAGTTTCTAATCAAAATACTGACTTTTTAAAGAAAAATGATGGGAGAGTTAGCTATCAATTAAATTTATTCTGGTAAGTCTGGGTCATTCTCTTTAGTGAATAAAGTAAATTTAGATTTGACAACTTTTCTGATAGTGAGTGTAGAACAGAATTCATATGTTAATATAATTTCTCTCTTTTCACTGCCACCCTAGAGTAAAAGTATCATGTGGAAAGACTCGCATATGGAATATTTTTCATACTATATGATGCAAATAAAATGTAATATTTAATCTCTCCAGCCACTTTATAGTTTATCTGAAAATGAACTGTTTGATCTACCAGTGATGCTCCTTAATTATTCCTGCCATAGGAAACCCTGCCTAGAATAACTGGTATTAACCTTGCAACAAGGGAGCCCTAATGTGCTCTAGATAAGGACCAATAATGAGAGCAGACAACATTGTGGGTGGCATGGAAGAAAAACAGCTTTGTTCTGGAGTTCTGGGAGTACCATTAATTAGAGCCACTTGTAAGAAAATGCCTTTTAACTAGTTTTTGGTGAGTGACATTGTATTTCTGGTGACGCTCTCAAAATGTTTTTTCTTAAAGCATAAAAGTGTTATAAGTTTGGGTATATTAAAATGAAAGTTTCTTGGCATTTAGGTGTATTTTAATCTTCACTTTTTTTTTTGCTCCCAGATATAAATCTCTGATAATTAATGATTACCTAATTCATTAAACTGCTTTATGAACTAGAGCATTAAAAGAAGAAAATTCTGTTATAAATCTTTAGGCTATATTTCCAACCTTCCACCAAATACATTCTTTAGTTAATATTTAAAAGTTTATTTCATGACATCATGTCCAATAATGTTTTCTACAAAAACATGCTTTGGCCACTGCTTGGTTATCTCTCCGGATCCATCTACGATAATGGAGATAAATGGGCAATCACTCGAACAGTCAGTGATGCTCTCATTGAAGCATTTGCCCTGTTAGACGAGTTCCAATGTCCCATTGTTGGGTGGAATGAATGTTCTGGCATAGCAGTTATCCAAGTTGTAATTTTGTTTTCTTATAATAATTTGCAGTTGTGTTTGAAATAAGCCATAATGCAGTTTTCTCAATTTGATATGAGCTATTTTTAGCAGTGTCAAAGCTGATTGCAAAATTTTTTTCATTCTACTGCTTAGCATAAGATGGGCATCCAGGTTTAATTATATCCATAGATTGCTTCAATGAATACAAATGTGTTACATTATCTTTAAATAAATGAATGCCAGTATGTTCCAAGATAACAGAAGTAATTGCATATAGATAATAGTCATTATTGTAAGTCATGGTTTCTAGAAGAAAATGTACTTGGATTTTTTAATAAAGTGCAATATTAGTTATTTTAAAAGACAGTTTTCTTTTTCACATACAGACTATAATGTCACTTAATATCGCTGGGAGACCCGACAAATAAATAAAATGCAAAATATAAACCTGAAAGTAACAGGGTTTTGTAGTCTTTTGAAACTGAGATGGATATTAAGAGTATCTTAGAAAGTTGATACGAAGTTGTTATCTGTGACAGACACTTAGAACTTACAAACACTCTCCAGCTAAAGAAGATAATAAGAACTAAACCATTCTGCATTTAGCAACATGTTCTCAGATTTTGTATGGAGGCTTATTGTAGTCAGCAAATCAACCTAAAAAATGCACCAGAAAAAGTCACTTTTTCTAAACATAATTAAAACACCATTGAATGGATGGGGAGAATGTCAGAACACTCATTTTATGTAGTCTGAGTTTTAAATAGGTGGGATGTTATTTGGGCTACCATGTCACACAGCAGGGGGTGCCATTCAAATTATATTTTATACACCTAATGCCCCCTAGAGTTGTGTTGTGCACACCTGTATGGCCATCCATGGTAGCCCTGGATGTCAATATGATCTCAGCACTTTTGAGGGATATGCAAGGGCTGGAAGATGCTCTTAGGTAAGATGATTTAGAAAATGTCCCAATGCTTATTGATTGGTAGATAAATGTGTACTGTTTTTTTTGCCATAATCTTTTGAAATTCAAGCTTCAATATAATGGAGTACTAATATTATGAGATCGGGATTTGAACCCCAGGTTTAATACTAGTTGAGTATTGCTAAATAGGTTGTTTCATATTCCTGGGCCTCCCTCATCTCCTCTGTAAAATGTGGGATTTGGACTCCTTTAGGGGTTTGCAAACCTTCTATTTTTAACACTGGAAACCCTGGCACTCGCAGAACTCAGTTGGAAAACAATTAGATGGCCCGATTAAGTTCCCCTTGGGTAAGTTCTGATACCTAAAAGGACACTTCAACCCTGGTTTTCCATGAAAAATATGGATAACATTCCATTGTTAAATTGCCAAAGTGAATTTTTTCTTCATAGTGAGATTGCATGAAGCACTACAAGCTCATACTTATTTTGTGCGTATTTTCAGAATGTATAGAAGTCATATTCCATTTTGAAGAACTTCTAATATTACTGCTTCAAGGGGACTCTGGAGTCACAGGCCTATTTTTCTTTTGTATGTGTGATCATGTGCCTTTAAAACACTTTCAATAGTTTTTGGAGAACAGGTGGTTTTTTGGGTACATGGATAAGTTCTTTAGTTGTGATTTCTCAGATTTTTGTGAACTCATCACCCGACCAGTGTACACTGTACATGATATGTAATCTTTTATCCCTCACCACCCCCAACCCTTCTCCCTGAGTGCCCAAAGTCCATTATATAATTCTTATGCCTTTGCATTTTCATAGCTTAGCTCTCACTTATAACTGAAGACATACGATATTTGATTTTCCATTCCTGAGTTACTTCTCTTAGAATAATGGTCTCCAGCTCCATTCGAGTTGCTGCAAATGTCATTATTCTGTTTTATGACTCAGGAGTATTCCACTCAGTATACTGAGTAGTATAACACATTTTCTTTATGGGCATTTAAGTTTGTTCCATTTTTTTGCGATTGTGAGTTGTGCTGCTGTAAATATGTATGTGCATGTGTCATTTTTATCTAATGACTTATTTTCCTTTGTGTAGATACCCAATAGTGGGATTGCTGAATCAAATAGTAGACCTACTTTTAATTCTTTAAGCAATCTCTGTAGTGTTTTCCATAGTGGTTGTGCTAGTTTACATTCCCATCAGCAGTGTAAAAGTGTTCCCTTTGTACCACATCCGCACCAACATCTACTGTTTTTTTTACTTTTAATTATGGCCATTCTTGCAGGAGTAAGGCGGTATCTCATTGTGGTTTTAATTTGCATTTCCCTGATGATTAGTGACACTGAGCTTTTTTTTTTTTTTAATGTTTGTTGGCTGTTTATATATTTTGAGAATTTTCTATTCATATCATTTGCCTACTTTTTGATGGGATTCTTTTTTACTGATTTCAGTTCCTTGCAGATTCTATCCTTTGTTGAACGCATAGTTTTTGAATATTTTCTCCCGCTGTGGATTGCCTGTGTACTCTGCTGATTATTTCTTTTGCTGTGCAGAAGCTATTCAGTTTAATTAGGTCCCATTCATATATTTTTGTTTTTGTCACATTTGCTTTTGGGTTCCAGGTCATGAATTCTTTGCCTATCAATGCCTACAAGAGTTTTCTGATGTTATCTTCTATAATTTTTATGGGCTCAGACCTCACATTTAAGTATTTCATCCATCTCGAGTTGATTTTTGAAGGTGAGAGATGAAGATCCAGTTTCATTCTTCTACATGTGGCTTGCCAATTATAACAGCACCATTTTTTGAATACAGTGTCTTTTCCCCACTTCATGTTTTTGTTTACTTTGTTGAAGATGAGTTGACAAAATAGAAAAAAACATTGTCTATTTATTTGTTTGGGGTCTCTATTCCATTGGTCTATGTGCCTATTTTGATATCAGTACCATGCTGTTTTGGTAACTATAGCCTTGTAGTATAGTGGGAAGTTGGGTACTGAGATGCCTCAATTTGTTCTTTTTGCTTAGTCTTGCTTTGGCTATGTGGGCTCTTTTTGGGTTCCACATGAATTTGGGGATTTTTTTGTGGTTCTGTGATGAATGATGATGGTATTTTGATGGGAATTGGATTGCTTTTGACAATATAGTCATTTTCATAAAATTAATTCTACCCATCCAAGACATTGGGATGTGTTTCCACTTGTCTGTGTCATCTCTGATTCCTTTCAGCAGTATTTTGTAGCTTTCTTTGTAGAGATCTTTCACCTCCTTAGTTAAGTATATTCCTAAGTACTTTATTTTTTCAGTTATTGTAAAAGGGATTGAGTTCTTGATTTGATTCTCAACTTGGTCATTGTTGGTATATAGCAGTACTACTGATTTGTGTACATTAATTTTTTATCCTGAAACTTTACTGAATTCAATTGTCAGATCTAGGAGCTTTTTGGATGAGTCTTTAGGGTCTTCTAGATATATGATCATATCATTGATGAAAATGAAAGTTTGACTTCCTCTTTACCAATTTGGATGACCTTTCTTTTTCTTGTCTGATTTCTCTGGCTGGGCCTTCCAGTACTATGTTGAATAGAAGTGGTGAAAGTGGGCATCCTTGTCTTGTTCTAGTTCTCAGGGGAATGCTTTCAACTTTTCCTGGTTTGGTATGGTGTTGGCTGTGGGTTTGTCATAGATGGCATTTAATACCTTGAGGTATGCCCCTTTTGTGCCGATTTTGCTGAGGGTTTAATCATAAAGCAATGCTGGATTTTGTTAAATGCTTTTTCTGCATTTATTGATGATATTTTCATCTTTATTCTGTTCATGTGGTGGATCACATTTATTAACGAGCTATGTTAAACTATCCCTGCATCCTTGGTATGAAACCCACTTGATCATGATGTATTACGTTTTTGATATACTATTGGATTTGGTTAGCTAGTATTTCGTTAAAGCTTTTTTGTATCTATGTTCATCTGGGATATTGGTCTGTAGTTTTTTTGTGTATGTCCTTTCTACAGGCCCATTTTCAATGCAAACTTTTTCTCTTGCTACCTCTGAATTCGTTGGCAAATTAAGTTTCAGTTGTCTCCATTTGTAAATAAGGATAACAATGTTATTCATTTCCTAGGAACTTTGGGAGAATGTGGTTTTTGCCATTACTTTTATTTCAATTACTTTTGCATCAACCTAATATTAATATGCAAAAATGCTTAGCAAGTTATTTGACTCAATGTAAGCACTCAAATTATGCTCTTATACTATGTAGAAATTACTTAGCAAATATTTTTCATACTTCTCAAAGAAAGGATCATGAAATAAAGGAATTCCTTTTATACTTTTTTTTTTTTTTTTTTTAAAGAAAAAGAGCTATTTAAGAAGCCTACACCAAGTTTTCTTTCCTGGGGTGAGGCTTTCTTTGACCAGCACAGGGTAATTTTTATCAGAATAGCCATGTAGGAAGAAAAAGGATGACATCACTTGGAAAAAAACCAAAAGGCCCCAGGGATAAAATGAAGGGAGATGAAAACATTTAACCTTGGTCCAAGTCTACTTGATGACTCCTTTCTCCCTCCATTAGCTAGCTAACTTTTATTGAGTACTTCCCATTCACTAGTAGTCTTCTTAAGTGCTTAACCTGGGTTATTTCAGCTAATTCTCATTAACAACACTATGAGGTAGCCTGTAGTAGTATCCTCACTTTTAAAGTTAAGAAAGTTAAGGCAAAGAAAGATTAAGTTGTCTGAAGTTATACATCTAAGAGATAGTTAAGGATAAAAACTCAGGGGGTGTGACCCCAGAGTCAAAACTATTTAATACCATAGTCTATTGTGCCTAGTATTTGAGATCTTCCTTTACCTTCAAAGAAGAATAAAGGAGGAGGTAGAGAGAAAGACTCAAGGTTATTACTGAGTTTAGAAATATGGGCAGAAATATTAATACCCTATAATGTATGTTCCAGAAATATTTCCAGGATAGTACAGTAAATTAAATTTTTCTTGGCTGGCATGGTGGTTCACACCTATAATTCCAGCACTTTGGGAAGCTAAGTTGGGAGAATTGCTTGAGGTTAGGAGTTCAACACCAACCTGGACAACATGACAGACTCCCATCTGTACATAAAATTAAATTAGCTGAGCATGGTGATGCATGCCTATAGTCCTAGCTATTCAGAAGACTGAGGCAGGAGGATCGCTTGAGCCCAGGAGTTCAAGGTTACAGTGAGCTATGATTGCACCACTGCACCCTAGCCTGTGTTACAGAGCCTGTCTCTAAAAAAAAAAAACACACACACACACACACACAAAACTTCCCTGTAGTAATATTAGATATCTATTATGATCTCATGCTGAGCAGTTTATATTTTCAGTTTCATGACTTTGGACTTGACCGTATGACTTGCTTTAGCCAATAGGATGTTAGTAGATGTGATGTGACCCAAGACTTGAAATGTATTTGTGTGTTGGGCTTGTTCTCTTGAACCCCTGTCATAAGAAGAACATGCCTTGAGTAGCCACTGTGAGAGCATACTGGTCACACCTTGATCTAGAGCCAATGCCAGTCCATCCCAGCCTAATCCTAGCCTAATTCCAGTTGATGCATGTTTGCGAAATTAATTTTCATTATTGTTGTATGCCTTTGAAATTTGGTGTGATTTAAAACAGCATTATTGTGTAATAGTTGAGTATAGTTCATAGCTATTACTGTGATCTCATTAAGCAACAATGTTCTTCCTCAAAATTTAACATAAAAATTCATAATCATCTCTGATTTCTTTCAGCAGTATTTTGTAGCTTTCCTTGTAGAGATCTTTCACCTCCTTGGTTAAGTATATTCCTAAGTACTTTATTTTTTCAGTTGTTGTAAAAGGGATTGAGTTCTTGATTTGATTCTCAACTTGGTCAATTTTGGTAGATAGCAGTACTACTGACTTATGTACATTAATTTTTTATCCTGAAACTTTACTGAATTCAATTGTCAGATCTAGGAGCTTTTTGGATGAGCCTTTAGGGTTTCCTAAACCTATCAGGTCATAATAAACGTTATTTTCATAACGTTATTTTCCCAAAGCTTCATTAATAGAGCATTTATTAAGTTTAAAAACAATTATGTGTGTATGTAATTAATTGGGAAGTAATTTGAGAATTAGTGGGAAACAGAAATAATAAATGGGCAATCTATGATGCTGGAGAAGGCATAGCAAATGTATAAACAATATTAAAACCACAAATGAAAATTGATGAGAAAAAAAAGTATGGCAGAGATAATTAATAGGCTCAAATTGAATGATCTAAAAATAGAAAATTGGAAATGAAGAACTTCTTAGTTGGTATTTTATTTCCTTCACAGACCATTTTTCTAACTTTTGCTTCAGGAAAGTCTACTTATTGGGGAATCTGAATTTGTGTGTCCTTTGACTTTTTATAAGCAAGTATTTATAAAGGTTTGTTTAAGGTTTCTACTGATTCACTTTGAGAGTTCAACTGAGAATTGTCTCATTACCACATTGTATAATTACTTTCATTCATGTAGCAGCTATTTATGTACCTGTTCAGAAAAAAATGTCACTTAAAGTTCAAGTTGACTTTAACATCTCTGCCTCCTTCAGGCTTGGTGTGTGTGTAGGGCAGGTGGCAGGGAATTTTGTGGTATTCCTTATGACTTTTAATGGTGTTCTTTTATACTTACAGACTGGTAGGGAGAAAGAAAGAAAGAAAATAACGTAGCTAAAAGATTTTGGGGTATGTAATGTTTACCAGTGTGGAGGACGTCTGTGTTTCCCTATATAAAAACATGAGTGGATCTGATCGGTAAAGGTATCTTTAGTTAGCATTTAACACAGGCAGTTGATAGGGTGGCCAAAAACTTTGAGGCAGAGGATGTCTAATAATAAATAGCAGGATTTTTTTTTCTCAAATGCAAATTTCTTCCCTTGTTCCAAACCTTCAGTAGTCTGCAGCTCATGGAAATACCACTTGTGTCTGTGAGTGTCTGTGTGTGTCTCTGTGTGTCTGTGAGTGTCTGTGAGTGTCTGTGTGTGTCTGTGTGTGTCTGTGAGTGTCTGTGTGTGTCTGTGTATGCATATGTTTGGTGAGGACAGAAGTGGGAATAAAGGAAATAAGATCTGTATCTGTCAGTGGAGAGTAGAAAGAAAACATTTGTGGGTGGTGATATGAGAGTGAATGTTAAAAGTTCAGAGAAATCACTGCCTGCCTCGGTGGTTTTCAGCGCTGCTTGGATTTACCTGGGAAGGTTTTTTTTTTTTAAAAAACTGATGCCTTAGTCTAGCTGCCAGATATGCTGATATAATTAGTCTGGGCTGTGCGAATTCTATTAAAAAAAAATTCCCTGGGTGATTCCAATTTGCAGCTAACTTTGAGTATCACTGCCTCAACATCTATAGCAAAGTTTTCCATCTTGGTGGCACATTAGAATCACCTGGGAGTAACAAATGCGAACAGCTGTGCTCTACCCCTAGCGATTCCAACTTAATTGCTCTGGGAGGGAGGCAAGACGGTACAGATAGTCTAAGCTTCCCAGGTGATTCTCATGTAGAGCAGGGTCCAGTGAAGTCCCCAGAACATTGATATGGCTCTATCTGCCAATAGAAAGAGTGCCTCAAAGAGTACAGGGTGCTAGAGTGATAGGAGGGAGATAGACAGATATGGAGCCCTTACTGGAAAGGTAAAAACCTTTACCTCATTCTCACTAGAGGATTAGAACTCACTTCACACATCCACAAATTCATGAATGCTTACAAAGCAATGAGGAAGCAGAAACTGTCCTGATAACTTGTCTGAATTCATGGATGCTGTGATGTTGGGATTACATGAAAAGAGTTCAGGATTACATTTATTTTCACATTGTCAGAGCAGCTGAATATATTAATTCAATAATAAGGGAGAGAGTATTTGTACATAAGCAGTAAATCTTAAGTGCCTTGACCCACAATTTAACTTAAAATTCCATTTGTAAGTTACATTGTTCCATGACACAGTGTCAACACAAAAGAGGACCAAAAACATGTTGAAAATAATTGTGAGTTCATTTTAAGTTTTTTTTCCCAATCAATGATTCTTTTTCCCTGAATACATATTTCTTTAAGTTGTAGAAAAAGTCTTTGGTATTTTTAAAAAGATAAAATAGGTTACAACCTTCACTCTCAGCTTAATTCAGTAATAGTTGAGTTAAGCTTTTATTGCTTTTTAATATTTTAATAAGACTTTTCATCTCAACTGTGTGGAAATCCATAGCTTAAATAAAGGCATACAATTAGTGAACATAAGAGATAGTTTTTAAATAGAAAAGATTAACATGTTGACAATTTAGTCCCAAATGTTAAACTGTGGCAAAATTAGTTCTTCGGAATTCTTACAAGAATATAATTACAAAATTTGTAAGAGAAATTTTTAAATTGAAACATTTGTCCTCATACATTTCTAGTGTTAACACTGAAATGATTCACTGTAGAAAGTGAAATTAGTATAGACAAAATAAGGATTAATATATGACAATATTCATTAATGATACTGAAGACTACATGATGAGAAAATATTAATCCATAGGAAGTCATTTAGCATTTTTGATATCTTCAGACAGGTATGCTTTTTAATTAGACATTTCAACAGTTCAGTTGAAAATATGACTGCAAAAAAAAGGCTTGTAAAAAATTATGCATGGAGTATTTAGAAACCTGGGTAAGAAATTGAAGGTCTAGGGACGCAGGTGGTGGTTTAATTTCTTCTAATCGAAGGTCATAACTTTGGAAGATAAAGAAGGAACTGAGAAGTGAACAGCTGGCTCTCTATATGATGTCAAAGCACAGAATTTAGTTTTCTGGACCACGATGCATGATTCTAAACTAATGCTCCTGGCAAAAGAAACAGTACATCTAATGAAGAGTGGGGAGAACATACTTGGCAGAAGATTTGCTGACCAGAACAAGAAGGCATTGATATATTAGTGGGGTAGAGAAAAAGAACCAAACAAGCTGTTAAATTATACCCTATGGAGGGAAACAAGCTGACTTAGGAAGAGTAAAAATAGTGGAGAGGTGACCAGTAAATCAAGAGAGGCTAGCAGTAAAGAAGATAAACAATATTTGTGGCTTCATGGATTTATATACGTATTCCCATAGTATGGAGAATGGTGACATTTTAAATAAAAAAGTAAGTGATATTTGAATAATTTTATTATGACCTGATGGGGACGAGAACCTTGACTAGGTCATGTGATGGGAAAGTTATTTGACCCTGAAATCCAGTTTGTTTCTGCCATTAGCAAATAGACTGTATAATATAGGGATCATGGGGGTGGGACCTAAGAGCTTGACCAGTGAATTCACTGGTAAGACAGGCTCAAGGAAGGACTAGAAGTGATTCTTTATCAAACAATTAAAAGTACTACAGGAAGAGGCCAAGAGTGGTGGCTCATGCCTGTAATCTCAACACTATGGAAGGCCAGGGTAGGAGGATTGCTTGAGTCCAAGAATTCAAGACTTGCTTGGGTAACATATTGAGACTCCATCTCCATTTTCTGTATTTAAAAAATGTACTACAGGAGAGAGAACTGGGATATTTCAAAGGAAATACACTTTGATTTGTCCCTTTTTTTTTCTTCCACTTAGACTGGGATTTGTCAACAAATTTCAAAAAACTCATGGAGTACAGAATACAGTTCAAGAATTTTGGATCCTGTGATGAAGAGTATGTAACAGAGAAAGGGATGATGATCATGACACGATCTAATTGCCACGGGGTGGTGTGGTGGAAATCAACAGACTTGAAATTAAGTAGAATCTGATGTTTCAGTATCTACATGATTCTAAATGTTGTGGGCTTGATATTTATGTGAAAATCTTGCTTGGCAAAATTGTAAGTTTATTTTCCCATAGTTGAAATTAATTTATATTCTGAATCTTCATTTTTGCCTGCCCAAAAGCAGAAAAATTAGTCTGGTCTCTTCTGGGTAAGAGCAGTCATATTATATTAATGAGTTTTCAGTCTTTGTGGGTATAAATGAAGTCAGTCAATTACTGCTCATCATTTCAAGTTTATAAGTCAAGCACACTCAAGATTTCTGCAACATTCCCCAACCTTGGGGTTGTTTTGCAGGGAACTAGTTCTGTAATGTTACTGGGGAGGAGGCATCCATTTCCTTCCTTTCCTGCTTCTTTCTGACATGCACAATTGGCCAGTCATTACTTTTACTTAATAATATATGTTTCTGCCTTTGCTTTTGTATATCTATGGCCTTGCTATTGTCCTGTCATGGTTGTCTACTGTAGTTGCAATCCATAATGCCCCCTCTGCCTGCCACCTTTCTCTCTGGGAACATTCTTACCCTGCTTAAAAGTATAAATCAGGTTAAGCTAGTCCCCTGTACCTTTTCTGGGTCTGTGCTGTGGGCCTACGCCTCTCAGGATTTTTCTGCGACTAATACCGATTTCAATCATCTCTGTTCTTCTTTGTATTATTGTAGTCTAGGGAATGTGAATGGGCTTTCTCTTGAAGAACCATGACATCATTATCTGCCAAAGATTGCACCTTATAATACCATCACCTTGGGGGTTAGGATTTCATCATATGAATATTGAGAGGGGAGACACAAATAATCAGTCTACAGGATTTGCTTTTCAAAAAATCTTCCCTAAATGTCAGTCTTAAAATTAGATTTCTTGTTTAAAACATTAAAACCAAGAAATGGAGTATCTTTTTCTCCTTCTAACCTTGATATCCTCCCTTTCTTGAGGCAATGCTGAATGGGTACCTTAGGTTTAAGAAACATGCGTGGAAAAAACAGGCAGTGTTTTACACATCATACAATAACAGATGTATTTGAATTCCAGTTATATTCTGAAAAATTTGTATTAAGGTCATGGACAAGTCTTAAACATGCCTATCTATAACTTAAATATTTCCAGAAGGGCATATTTATTAGAAAAACCAGCATTCTCTAGAAGGATTTTCACCAACAGTGGAGTTGCATTGAGAAAATTAATCTCTCTTGTCCCCCTTTCTTTACCTGTAAAACAAATAGTAAATGTTACCTATTGTCTTTCATGAAGTTTTTCCAATGATTGGATATTAGCAAAATATCTAACCTAGTATCTGAAAAGTGGCAAGTCCTCAATATTTGTCAGCAGCTATTTTTGTACCACAATAGAAATCTTGGGATCTTGAATAGATGCAGAGTAAAAGTAAGAGAAAAATAAAGGTAAATGTTTGGGTAGTATTTTATATAGACTATTAAGACAAATAGCCTTTCCTCACTGATGTCCACTAACCATCTAGAAGAATGACACATGGTAAGTGTTCAATAAATATCTGGTGAATGTGTAAACATTTCCTTCTTGGTTTTAATATTTTTTAACTGGTTGCCTTTTCTTCCATGTCTAAGAAGAATGATATAAGAACCTAAAGGAACATAAAAGAGAAGTTGTGGAGGAAGAACATTTTTTAGGAAACAAATATCAAGAAAATGTTTTGTTGAATGGTGGTTGGCATTTGGAGTTTTATTTTAATACAATGATCTGTGTTACACTTAAGGAATAGTAATAGGTTAAGGAAGAATAAATTTGGTGAAGCTTATTTAATGTGGATGTGGAACAGTTTTGCTTACATGTAAAATTAATGAGATACTAAGACAGTCTCTAAGCAGCAACATTCTGATTCCAACCTGTGACTTCCCTGAGGCCTCGGTGACCTAGAGGTGTTGCTTAAGTAGTAGTACTTCTGTGGGAAATAGAGGTGGGGATAGCAGCAAGGTCCTTTAGAGTAGAATACCATAGCTAATTATTTCTCTCCTTTGGGGACTTGAGCCATGGTACGATGGTCAGGAAGAATAGCAATATAATTAAATATCTCCAAGCAAAACCTTTGAAAACAATTGTAATTATAATTTTTGTTGATTGGGGGATCTCTTTTCAGAATCTGAAGAGAGATGAGAAGAATTACAGATTTCTTTTCTTTTTTTTTCTTTCTTTCTTTTTTTTTTTTACCATCACAGTGCTTCTGAAGACAAAGCGTAGTAGGTTTTTAGGTGGAAGCAACAGAAACTCAGCAGGACTAAAAAATAATTTGGTAAAGGATGTTGGGGAGCTCATGTAAACTCTGAGCATATGAGAAAAGAAGGTTTGAAACAGGCAGGAACGAATGCAGCAATAGCCAGGATCATAACCAGAGACCACCATAGGAACCATCCAACTCCCAAACAAAGATGCTGCAGCTGGCAGAAGGATTACGTATGGGAGGCCTTGGGAATTGAGACACAAAATGAAATCATAAGACGACTTGTTAACATGGTAAAGTTCATGTCATATATTTTAGAATGTTAAGAAGAATTGATAAAACTTAGAAAAATTTTAATAGAAGATTTAAAGTTAAACTCAAATTTAAACATTTTTAAGGAAACAAAAATGCATTTAAACACTTATTTTAAGAAATTGAATATTTAACTCTTTCAAAATCAATTAATGTTATCACTATATTAGTACAATAAAAGGAAAAGCATACAATTATGTAGTACATGCAATTTTTAAGTGCACAGTTTAGTTTCATCAAGTGTATTTACAATGTCATGCAACAGTTATTACTATCCATTTCTAGAATGCTTCTATTATCCCAAACAGAAACTCTGTACCCATTAGATATTAACTTCCCATAAGTTCTATCCCAGCCCATGGAAATCTCTATTCTATTTTCTTTCTCTGTAACTTTACCTATTCCAGGTACTTCATTTAAGTGGAATCATACAACATTTTTTTGTGTGTGTCTGAGTTATTTCACTTAGTATAACATTTTGAAGGTTCATTTATATTGTATCAGGTTTCATTGCATTATTTCTTTTTATTCCTAGGTAATATTCTACCTCATAAATATCATACTTTAATGTATCAGATAATAGACATGTTGAGTGTTTCTAGATTTTAACTATTATGAATAATGCTGCTACAAATGTGCACATAGGCATATGTTTCTCTTGAGAAAATACTAGGGAGTGGAATTTCTGGGTTACCTGGTAACTGCATTTAATCTTGAGGGACAGGGGACCATCAAGCTGGTTCCCAAATCAGCTGTACAATTTTACATGATCACCAGCAATGGGGGAGGGCTTCAGTTTTTTCAGATACTTTCCAATATTTATTTTTAATCTTTTTGATTATATGTATCCCAGTGATGTGAAGTGCTATTTCATTGTAGCTTTGACTTGCATTTCTCTAATGATGAATGATGTTGAGCATCTTTTCATGTGGTTACTAGCCATTTGTCGATCTTATTTTATAAAATATGTAGTCAGATCCTTTGAGCATATTTTAATTGATTGGGTTTTTGTTGCTGAATTGTAAGAATGCTTTATATATTCTAAACAAAATGTGTTTTTATTACTGTGTTCTCATAAACTTTGTTTTAACTCTTAAAAAAAAAAGAACTCATAAGACGACTTATGAGATTTTTTTCCATAAAGCATTTTAGGGCCATAATAACAGTAATAGATTATATAACATTAGATTACCTCCTCTTAAAGTAACTGAATTAAATAGGGGTGGTTTAAAAAATAAAAGCAGTATGTACTGTTGCAACTAGTGCAATATAGAAGTATGTAAATGGGAAAAAATTCACAGTGAAATTGCAGGTGTGAAACAGATAGCCTCTACTAAAAATTTGAAGTGTATTTTCTAGACTACATAATAAAATATATGTAGGACTGTAATACACATGCTGCTCTGTAGCTTCTTTCTGTAACTTCTTTCATTCAGCAATAGGTTGTATACTGTGGTTCATGTCAATACACATAGTTCTAGCTTCACCTTTTAAAGGCTTCACAGCATTTAATTGTTTAAACACAATTTATTCAATCTACAACCACTGTCCAATTAGATTTTTACAATTATAATTTTCTTTCACATATATTTTAAGTACTTGTGTGCATCTCTATGGGCTAAATTCCTAGGAAGTAATTACTGGGCCAAAGGGGAAGACGTGTAAAAATTTGAGAGCTGTCATTACTTGCCCTTATAGAGGGCTGGCTCATTTTACAATCATACCTATAGAATAAGAGGACCAAATTGCCCGTGATTTGAGTAGATTTGCTCTTATGTAAAGATAACATTCAGAGGAGTTTTACTTTTCAGAGATGAATAAGAAGATTTAACAAGCTGTTCTGATCCCGTGTCCCAAATATCTGAAAGCAGAAGAACAAAATCTAATAACATGTTCTATATTTTAGGTATTTTCTAAAACTTTTGTTAATATAATTTATTAAGAGAATTAAAGTACAGCATTACAATATAGGTAAAAGGCCAACATTTCAAAAATACTGGAGACTGGATAATTTGCTAATCATTGTTATTAAATCAGACAAGTGTTTTCTTAAGGATGACTTAGTGTTTAAATTTCAGGATAGATTTTCTTTTCCAGTGAATTTAAAAGAATGTTACAAGAAAATGTTATTTTCTCCAAAAGGACAAAAAACCTTTTAAGAAACATAACAGTTTTCTACACAAGCCTAATTATTTTCTTTGCAAATAACATGTTAGGTTGAAACTTCCCTATCTAATGAAAAAGTAAAACATAGAAAACTAAATGACATAAATTAGTTTTTGTAAGCATTTTAAAAATTGTGAAGGAGTAGTTGTATATGAATAGTCCAGTCATTTATTTACATGAGGCATTTTTTAATTCCACTGGGTAAACTTGTTTACATTGACATCATTTTATATAAATTCATTAATTCTGTAAAAATAACTTTGACATAGTGTTGCTGAAATTTTCATTAATGTACTCAATTATCCCACAGAGGGCTAGGCATCTGGAATTTTAAATTTATTTTTTAGCAACAAAAATGAGAATGTATTTAACCATCCCATGCCAAAACAACCCATAAGTGGTTTTCTTGATTTTAGAGTTTCTTTTTTATTACTTTAAACATTAGAAAGGTAACAGGTTATCGGTCTGGACATCTCAGAAAAACTTGTTATTGCACAGTTTGGTATATATTTAAGGTACAATCCATAAAAGGATAAAAATGACACATTTGAAAAGAGAAGCTATTTTTAGAGTCACTTACCTGCTATAACTCTGTTGTAGGCCAGAGAGGAAAGCATGTTAAGATTTGTTTTAAATCTAGTGTATTGAAAATGACAATGGTTATATTGATCTCTTTTCCATCATTTTCCATAAGGCCATATCCTCATGGGATTGAATATCATTGTGGAAAGAATATGGAGTTTGGCTCCACATAAACACATGTGGGTTATAACTCTGACTCTTTTGCTACCCACCAGCTGAGTGACTAGTCAGTTAATTTACCTCGTTGAACATTAGTTTCCTCATTTCTGGAGTAGGGTTAATACCTATTGCAAAGGGTCAACGTGTGAAAGAAAAAATGTGAATATGAAGCACTTTAGAACTTTTGAAGACAGTAGATTTTCAATAAATGCTACTCTCCTCCTCTCCTTACAATCCCTGTTCTAGTCTTTATTTTACAAGGTGGTGTATACCAATAGTACCTTTAGCCATATGAGTTTTACTATCTAACACCAAAGCAGAGACCCTCACAGGATAGTTACTACATCCTCTGTAAGCCTTAGGAGAAAAATTCAATCAAGCTTCAGGAGTTTTCATGGTTGTTCCTTTGTTTCTCCACCTGTCATGCTTTATTTAAATAAAAAATCATAATATTCTTAGTATAGACATCATAGTTTTTGTTATTTAAGTACAAAACCCCTTCACTTAAAACTATATATCATTTTTGTGTTCTTCCTATACCAAAGTTATTTTAAGAGAAAAGGTATTCAATTTTTTAATTCATGAACATTAATACTTACAGTATAACATTAAGGTAGTTTCAACATTTCCCTTGCAACTCTTACAGGCTCTGCACACTCCTGATTTTATGTTGTTTATATCTTGTGATTGTTCAGTGCTTGATTTTGCCCTACTTACCTGCTGTATATCAGTTGACTGTTGCTTGGAGAAGTCCTAATTGTGCAGAGTGAGTTCCCACAAACTGGTTCTTTGTTACAGATTGTCATTTCTCTATTGCTATGTTGTTGGATCTTTATAGCACCATTCCACAGAGGCTGTTCAAAATCTTTCTTGTTCTTAAGAAATTAGCTTCATTTTTGACCTCTTTGCTCTTGAAAGATTATCTCACTGTGATGACATTCAACCTGCCTCTGTCCTTCCAATCTATCCTATGCCTTGGTTCATATATTTTGTGCCAAATGAAGACGTTTACTGTTTTGAGTAAAGCAAATTTTCCTTTCAATATATATACTTTCAATATCAAGTATACTTTCAGTAATAATTCGATTAAAAGTCTTTGCTGGTTCTTGTATTCTATAAACTAAAACTACAGCTCCTTGGCCTTGTGTTCAAGACCCTGTCCAATTACCTTTCCTCACTTATTTAGTGAAACATAAAGCAGAACTTCATGCAGAAATATTCTGAATTGGCGTTAAAACTATTCAAACTTATAAAATTTTATTTCGTGTCCTCCAAAGAATTATAATATCATTCACATTCATCCCTACTCAGCTCTACTTCTGAAGCTGACAGAGGAATAAATTACCAACAATCTGTCTGAGACTTCTTGTCCATAGCATTCTGATCGTGATAGATTTCAATATTGTTTTATTTTTTTGCTTAGGTACCTTAATATTCTAGTCTTCATTATATTAACTTTTAAATATTCAGTCTTTATTTTAACATTGAGACCGAAGTTCATTTTTTAAGACAAAAGAGACTAAGACTTTTTTAAAATCATGAAAGAATTTAAAGAACGTGGTACAAGACATGCAACATGTAGTGAGTTTTTATCATGCGGCAGCTATTCTTTTTCAGAAGAATTATTTGAGTCAGTGTTATCATTCCCCTATTATAAATAGGGAATGGATCCTTTAGAACCTTAAGTCATTTAGCAGTTGCCACATAGCCAATAAATGGCAGAAGTATAATTCAAACTCAGATCCACTTGCCACCAATTAGGAAATTATCTACTCATGCTGCAACATTAAAGGGAATTCTTAAACTACTGATATTCAACGATAGTTTGGTAGATCACTGGCCTAGGAATGTAGTGAGAATGGAAGATGGTAGCATCACATGTCAAGCTCTTTTGAATGGTATTTTGTTTGTTTGTTTGTTTTCTTCTTCCCCTAATTCTCAAAACCTGGAAAGTGGTTCCTGGAATGTTTCACAGCCACTCTCTTCCTTCTATTCCTTTTTGGCTAGCTGGGTGGCTATGCCTGGCTCTCTGCCTAAATACTATCCTGAGGAACTTATGCACACTCTGCTCAGTGATCATTCCTGAGTCACTGCTACCATTGCCGCCGTTGTACCTCTATTTGGGTAAGAGATAATTTCCAAGCTACAATTTTGAGAAATAGCTCTAAGCAGGTGATTCATAATGCCTCTACCACACTCCAACTCTCACTTTCCCATATGATAATATTGATGCAATGCTAGAGCAAGCCACTTTTATACAGTGTCAGATTCAGCGAATGGATTGGCCCAACCCACTCTTGTGTATCTTTAACCTTTTCTTCCCCTCCTTCTATAGTGAAGATTTCTTCTCAGAGAATTATGATACTTGAGCCACATTTTCTCTTTATTCTTCCTGGAAATTGTTGCCCATCCTATTTCTTTATTACTTCTCCAGACTCTCTGCTTCTCTTTGCCTTCCTCCTGACCATGTTCCCATCTCCACCAAGTTCAACTTAAGATTTTGCTTCCTTAATAGATTACCCTTCAAAGTTTTCAAAACTTAATAATGTATCAAATATAAATGTACCTTAGTGATCTTATACTACTATTCCACAGTGATCCTCTCCTCAAATCCTTTGCCTTGAATTTTAGTCCTTCCATGCTGTGTCTCAAATGTGCAGTTATCCCGAGGGAAAAAGTGACTGCAGAAGGCCAGTTTGCTTGTTTAACATTCCTTGGGTTACTTTAAGAGTGCAGCTTAATTTGTGACTGTGATTGATAGACTTTGTAAATGCTATTGGAGGCTAAATGATTAAAGTTTAGAAAAACAGCATCTTTCATTTGTACACAAAGTTGTGGTTTATTTCAGAGCAAATAGCTTCTCAAGTGATGACTTGGCTCTTGCTGAAATCCCAGCAGCGGAGGTCTCTGTACTTGGACAGGTCAATGGTTGGAGAAGAAGAGGCACCTGGAATAGTTTATTCATGGTCTTCCAGGAAAGCCTATGAGAAGAACTGCTGAACAAAAATGAGATTAGGCAGGATTAGAGCTGCAAACACTTTGACTATCAAGATCACCCAAGTAAAGCATGGTTTATTACTTCTGGGAGCCAAAGACCCATGAGACAGTACAATTCTAACTGGGGGAAAAGCTTCAGATTGTGGAGGCAGAAGTCATGTGTCTCTGATGCATGAGACCTGATCATTCATGCATTTGGGCGTTTCATAAACATTTGAACTCCCACAGGTCAGATGTCCTAAGAGTACAAAGGCCAATACAATACAATTTTTTTCCTAGAGAAAGGGAGCTTAGGGGAATTAACATCATCTGGGAACCAACCAAAATGGATAGAACATGCTGTCTTGAAATTATGCATATTCTTATTTTATTCTCTAAACAACTCTAAGAAGGTAGTTATCTACTAACTGGATTCTATGGATAAAAAAACCAGAGACTTAAAAAGTAGTGGGCTGGGATTTCAGTCAAGATCTCTGTAATTCCAACACCAAAATTTGCCCAGAGAAGTGTATAAAAATATATATTTGAAAATTATGTGAATATTCAAAATTCTGAACTAAGTATAGTTATTCTATACTATAGGAGCTATTAGGAGACCTGATTTTACATAATTGGTGTGATTTTATCTTTGTTTCCAAGGCTGAGAGTAGTTAGAAAAAGAAAAGGGGTAGAGGATATACTGTGAAAAAGCAATGCTTGGTCTAATCCTCTTGAACAGCATCTTAGTAGAGGGGCAACCGTATGGTCGTATCTAGGAGTGGCCTTGTCTTGGCTGCCTCTGCCTCTTATTTAAACTGACCCTATTATGCCCAAAATGTTCTTTGGTCTGTTTATACTTCATATCCTTAGGATTGACCACATACTTTGTGAGGCTTCTTGTTTAACAATTAAGAATTTCAAAACAGCAGAACATTAAGCCAAACATGGGGGTTATCTTAGTGCCCATGAAATGACCCTGATAGTAGAACTAAGAACCGTGTGAAAGATATGAGAAAATGTTCTGTTTACCTTTAGTACCCTTCTTATAGGTTATATAAATTATAGGTTTAAGTTAGCTAATACATGAATACAAATGGCAGAATTTATGTACATGAAGTTCATTTCAAACTCATGTATGACCAGTTGCAAAGCATGTGTTTAAATATTTTGGGAAAAATTTTATGGAGCAGATGGGGCTTTAATTATTTTTCTCTTTTTTTTTCTCTATCATGAAATACTTGATCCATGTAAGTATCTAAAAAGAATAACATAATGAAAACCAAATGAATATACAACCTAGTTTAAGAATTATAAGTCTAAAATACAATTAAAACAATTTATGATATATTCATGGATCATATTTTCCACTCCAACTGCATCTTGATGGTACTATTAATTTGACATTTCGACATTCCTTTTATTTTCACTGCACTTGTATACATCCCTCAAATACACAGAACAGATATTTTTATTCATTCATTTAACAAATACTTATTGAGCATCCACTATACCTGTCCATGTGTTATATGTTCTGGAGAACATGTCAGTGAGCAAAATATATGTAAATAGAGGGGAAGAATCTTTCCTATAAAATGGAGGACCGAACCCATTTATAAAAGCTACAGAAATAGTAAAACATAGATTTTTTTAGTTTATTCTTGTCTTTGTGACATAAAAATAAACCATAAAGTGGAAAAATATACGTTTTTAGAGATGAAGATTGATTAATATGTCAATTCTCCCTAAATTTGTTTACAAATTTAATGAGATTTCAGAGAAAAAAAAAATGCCAACTCTTCATTCCTGCCCCTCCTTGCTGAACTAAAGATTTTCCTTTTACCTTTTATTTTATTTTATTTTATTTTTAATGAGACAGGGTCTCCTGCTGTCATCCAGTCTGGAGTACAGTGATATGATCATAGCTCACTGTGGCCTCAAACCCCTGGGCTCAAGCCATCCTCCCATCTCAGCCTCCTGAGTAGTTTGGACTACAGGTGCATGCTACTATGCCTGGCTATTTGTTGTTGTTGTTGTTGTTGTTAAGAAATGAGGTCTTTCTTTATTACCCAGGCTGGTCTCAAACTGCTGGGCTTAAATGATCCTCCCATCTTATTCTCCCCAACATGCTTGGATTATAGGCCTCTGAGCCACTGTCCCTGGCCACACAAGGGAACTTTAAAATGCATCTAAACTAGGAGGAACAATCATGAAAACACTGGAATAAAAAAAAAAAGTGTGTGTGGTTAAGTTCTATTGGATATTAAGATGTGCAGTGAAACCTTAGAGTATAATTAAGTTAACAGATTAATAGATAAATGGAAAAATACACATGAACATTGAGTATCTGCTAAAAGTAGTATCTCAAATCTGAAAAGCAAACATGGAACTTTTCTTAAATGATGCAGAGATACCTGGATAACCACTTGGAAAATGATGAGAGTGGACTGATACCTAACTTCATGCATCAAGACTAGTTAAAACCAAAAATCTAAATAACAAAACAAAGCCTTGTGTGGTGGCTCACACTCTAATCCTAGCACTTCGGGATGCTAAAGCAGGAGGATTGCCTGAGCCCAGGAGTTTGAAACCAGCTTTGTTCACAAAGGGAGATTTCATGTCTACAAAAAAATACAAAGATATCAGCTGGGCATGGTAGCACACGCCTGTCATCCTAGCTACACAGAAGGCTGAGGTGGGAGGATTGCCTAAACCCAGGAGGTTGAGGATGCAGTGAGCCATGATCATACCACTGTACTCCAGTCTGAGCAATAGAGTGAAACAGTGTCTCAAAAATAAATAAATAAAACCAAATCTTACAATGAAGACCTATATCCAAAACCCAGAATACATAAAATATTGATAATTTTATATAGTCAAATTTTACATGGCAAAAATCAAGATAGATAAAAATCAAATAATAGACTGAATCTTTTTGCAAGTCATGTTACAAAGGAGTAATCATATACATGAATATATATAAGCTTCAATTTCTAGGAGTTTCAAGTATATTGTGAATATATAATATGTAACATATGTGTCACATAATATACTCATACATATATATTAAACAGTATATATGTAACAAATACATAATCATATTTTGTATAGTATGTTTGAAATATGTAATATGTAAATTATATATCTATATATACATATTTGTGACTCTTAGAAATTGAGAAGAGAAAGAAAAAGCTAACTGAAAAAAGAACAAAAGTCATAAAAGACAAATCACAAAGTTTATGAATAGCATTTAAGTATTTGAAAAGATATTCATTCTCAATAAAATGAATAAACATTAACTGGTAATAACCATTTTCTAACCATCAAATTGAGGAAAATACAGAAGTTTGAAAATTCTATTGGAGAGACACTTGTAATTTCTGGAAAGAATACAAAATAGTACAATTCCTATGAAGGAAAATTTGGCACTATCTAAGAACATTACAAATTCTTTAATCCTCGAATCTAACAATCAAATTTCCATAAATACATTCTACAGATATATTTGAATAAGAACTTTCATATGTACTAGGTTATTCATTGTGGTATTGATAGCTGAGTGTCCAGCAAAAGAGACCTAATTAAGTAACCTGTGGTGCATCCATGCAGTGGAATGTAATAGTTTTTACGAATGATGTACAACCACATAAAGAATGAGTTGTATTCTTTGCAGCAACATGAATGCAACTGGAGGTGGTCATCCTAAGTGAATTAATGCAGGAACAGAAAACCAAATGCCAAGTGTTCTCAGAAGTGGGAGCAAAATGTTGAGTACACATGGACATAAAAATGAGAAAATAGACACTGGAAAGTACAGAAGGGGGAAGGAGGTGGGGAACAAAGGTTTAAAAATTATTGGATATTATCAGTACCTGGGTGATGGGATTAATCATACCCAAACCGCTGCATCACTTAATATACTCAGGTAACAGACCTGCACATGTATACCCTAAATCTAAAATAAAAGTTGAAATTATTTAAAAATAAATGGCATGAAGCTATATTCTGTGTATTATGATAGAGAATATATTGTTATTCCAAGAGATACTGGGGAAAACATGTAACATGCATCATAGTATATGTTGATTTCTTTAGTAAGATAAGGCAATTATTTGCATGCTAAACAAACACTTTCAGGATTTGTTTGTAAAATAAAAATATTTACCTACAAGGAGTTGAAGAGGTAAATAAAGGAGGAGGCGGTAAGGGAAACAAGACTTTTCTAGGTGTCTCTTCATATTGTAACTCTTGAATCATGTGAACACACTACCTATTGAGAAAACACAGCCCAATTTAGTAAGAAATCCCTAATATTGAAAGCAAATGGAAGCAAATGAGCCAATAAATCCAATTAGATATTGCATTGGTAACATAAACCCACAAAAGATATATTTCAACTGACTTTAGAATGTGTATCTTTGACTGTATATGTTTAGTGCAGTGGATTCTAAGAATAAAAACTGTAAAGATAAATCGAACTTTATTTGGTTGTTTAGTCTTTTAAAAATTTTTATTTTGTGATAATTGTAGATTCACTTGCAGTTTGTAAGAAATACAGAAAAATTCTTCCTTTACATGGTTTCCTTCCACAGTAATGTTTTGCCTAACTACAGAACAATGTCACAAGCAGGAAATTGATTTTGACACCATCTATTGACTTTGCTCAGATTTCATCAGTTTTACGTGTGTGTGTGTGTGTGTGTATTCTCTGTGATTTTATCACGTGTACATTCATGTGACCACCACAGTGAAGATACAGAAGGGTTTCATCACAAGATTCAATTATTCTACTCCTTTATAGTCAGTTATTTGTCTTCCTTGACATCATATCTGTCCTTCATCTCTGATTTTGTTCTTTCAAAAATAATATATAAAATTTCAGGCCAGGTGGGTGGCTCACACCTGTAATCCCTGCACTTTGGGAGATCAAGGAGAGTGAATTATCTGAGGTCAGGAGTTCGAGGCCAGCCTGGCCAACACAGTGAAACCCCGTCTCTACTAAAAAAAATACAAAAATTAGCCAGGCATGGTGGCACACTCACCTGTAATCCCAGCTACTCAGGAGCCTGAGGCAGGAGAATCGCTTGAACCGGGGAGGCAGAGGTTGCAGTGAGCTGAGATTGTACCACTGCACTCCAGTCTGGGCAACAAGAGTGAAACTCTGTCTTAAAAAATAATAATTTTATAAAATGAAACTTTTGAAATACTGCAAGACTTAGCATAATTCCCTAGAACTTTATCTAAACTGTATTGTTATCAATAGTTCCTTTTTATTGCTGAGTAGTATTTCAAAGTATAAATTTCCCACAGTTTATTCACCTGTTTAAGGACATCTAAACGGTTTATATTAAGATTCACAAAGCTGATATAAACATTTGTGTGCAGGTTTGGGGTAGACGTACATTTTCATTTATCTGGAATAAATTTCAAGAATACAACTAAGAATACAACCGGGCATTATGTCAAATATGTTTAGTTTTATAAGAAACTGCCATACTCATTTCCAGAGTGGCTATATTATTTTACATTCCTACTAATAATGTATGATTGATCTAGTTTCTCACATTCTTTCTAGCATTGGATATTAATCATTTTATTTAATTTTTAACCATTCTGTTAGGTATGTAGTGGTAGCTTGTGGTTTTATGTGCATTTCCCTAATGGTTAACGACATTGAACTTTTCATGTGATCATTTGCCATCTGTATGTCCTCTTCAGTAAATGTCTCTTTAGGTCTTTTGCCCATTTTATAACTCAATTATTTTCTTTGCTTTTTACTGTTGAGTTTTTGTTGTTGTTGTTTATGTGTGTGTGTGCTTTTTGTGTTTTTAAATTTTGTTTCATTTTGTTTTGTTTTTTGAGATGGAGTGTCGCTCTGTCGCCCAGGCTGGAGTGGCGCGATCTGGGCTCACTGCAAGCTCCGCCTCCCGGGTTCCTGCCATTCTCCTGCCTCAGCCTCCCGAGTAGCTGGGACTACAGGCACCCGCCACCTCGCCCGGCTAGTTTTTTGTATTTTTTAGTAGAGACGGGGTTTCACAGTGTTAGCCAGGATGGTCTCGATCTCCTGACCTCGTGATCCGCCCGTCTGGGCCTCCCAAAGTGCTGGGATTACAGGCGTGAGCCACCGTGCCTGGCCTTAGTTGAGTTTTGAGAGTTCTTTATATATTCTAGCTACAAGTCATTTGTTGAATATATGGTTTATAAATATTTTCTCTGTACCTAATCTTTTTATCCTTTTTACAGGATCTTTTGGAAAGCAAAAGTTTTAAATTTTGATATGATACTTTTTTTTATAAATTGTAATTTATTGTCAAATGTAAGAACTCTTAGCCCTAGGGACTAAAGATTTTATTTCACTTTCTAAAGTTTAATAGTTTTATACTTTAAATTTAAACCTGGGATTCATTTTGAGTTTAGTTTTGTATAAGGTGAGAGATTTATGTCTACTTTCTTTGTGCTTTTTTAACCTATGAATGTCCAACTGCTCCTGTACCATTATTAAGAGACTAGCCTTTCTCTATTGAATTACTTTTGTACCTTTGTCAAAAAATCAGTTGGATATATTTATGTGGCTTTATTTTTAGGTTTTCTATTCTGTTTCATTGATCTATGTGTCTGTTTCTCTGCCAATACCATGCTGTTTCGATTACTATAGCTATATAGTTAGCCCTAGTTTTGAGTAGAGTGATTCTTCCCACTTTATGCTTATTTTTCAAAATTATTCAAGCTAGTATAGGTCCTGTGCCTTTCTACAGTAAATCTTAGAATGAGTACGGCTATGTCTACACAAAACCTTATTGGATAGTAGTTTAACTTGTAAAAGGTAATATTGCTATTGTTATGTTGATACTCTTTATACTATTGAATGAAACAAAAGTTAATATATTAACAAAAGTTAATTTAACACCATAAAGAAATATTTTACTGTAAATTAGAATATATAGAAGAATAAAATAAAATTGAAACATAATATTGAAGTTTTATTGTATATCAAATACAAAGTCATTAATTTATATATCTCTGTCCACTGAAATTGCTTAGAAGCAATTTCACCCTAGTAACAATGATTATTTATGGCACTAGGGTTGTGTCCTCTAATGCTATTTCCCTCCTTGGAGAAATGGCTGGTTTGAAATGTGGGTCAAGGAAAGTACAAGGTGGTCCTAGGGCATGTAATTATACTAGAAATCGAAGAGGATTCAAAGATTGATAGTGTCATGCCAAAGAACACAGGAGCCAGCTCAAAGGAACTCCCAATGGCCAAAATTGTGATAATATGCATAAGAGGATGAGTATTACAATTGCTGAAATTATATTTATTCTGTAAAAATCATTGAGACTGAATGATAAGGAAAACCAAAGAAATTCATTTGTCAGCATTCAAAGCTGTTAACTTTTTACTTTAAAAAATGGAAATCAAAAGAAAAGAGCTAAGCATATTTTTTCTGCCTTTGCTGTGGTATTTGAATTTTAGGTTTAAGAAATAGGCTCACTTTTAAAAAATCACTATTTTTCAATCTTTATTAGAATTATTGACTTGGGCGATGATTAACAATGGTGGTAAAACCATTGGTTGAAAGACTGACGGAGAAATGAACATTTGTGTGGTGCCTGTGGCAGGCAGTGTAATGCCTTCCCTCCCCTCCAAAAGATGTTCACATCCTAATCTCTGACTCCTGTTGAAATAATGCATTTAAAGCATGAAAGTTGCCTTTCATGGTGAAAGAGACTTTGCAGACTTAAGGGGACTTAAGAAGGTTAGGTGAATTGAAGTAAAAGGTATGACGTCAAGAGCAGAAGTCAGAATGATGCAGGTTCATGAGCCAAGGAAGGCGGGCAGCTTCTAGAAGCTGCAAAAACAAGGGATATATATTCTCCCCTAGGCCCTTAGCCTTGCTGGTTCATTTTGGAATTCTGATCTCCAAACTGTATGATAATGGATTATTGTCATTTTAAACCACTAAGTTTGTGATAATTTGTTACAGCAGCGTTAGAAATCTAATACAGTATCCTTTGAATGTTCCTCAACTAACGTATCCATTTTCCATTGATGACTATTTCCTATTTTAAGAATGCTCTACAAACATGCTTATAACATGTCTCATTTTGTGTATGTATGTATGTTTTGTATATGAAAATTTCCAGACCATACATAGGAGAGGAAGGAATTACAGGGTCATGGAGCACAACATTTAACCTAAATATATATTGTCAATTGATTTTCACAGTAGTAATGTGAATTTACATTCCCACAGCAGTATATGAGAGTTTTTTTTTTTTCTTTTTTTTTTTTTTTTTTATTATACTTTAAGTTCTAGGGTACATGTGCATGACGTTTATATCATGTATAACTCCCCAATGCAATCCCTCCCTCCTCCCCCCTTCCCATGATAGGCCCCAGTGTGTGATGTTCCCCTTCCCGAGTCCAAGTGATCTCATTGTTCAGTTCCCACCTATGAGTGAGAACATGCGGTGTTTGGTTTTCTCTTCTTGTGATAGTTTGCTAAGAATGATGGTTTCCAGCTGCATCCATGTCCCTACAAAGGACGCAAACTCATCCTTTTTGATGGCTGCATAGTATTCCATGGTGTATATGTGCCACATTTTCTTAATCCAGTCTGTCACAGATGGACATTTGGGTTGATTCCAAGTCTTTGCTATTGTGAATAGTGCCGCAATAAACAAACGTGTGCATGTGTCTTTGTAGTAGAGTAATTTATAATCCTTTGGGTATATACCCAGTAGTGGGATGGCTGGGTCATATGGTACATCTAGTTCTAGATCCTTGAGGAATCGCCATACTGTTTTCCATAATGGTTGAACTAGTTTACAATCCCACCAACAGTGTAAAAGTGTTCCTATTTCTCCACATCCTCTCCAACACCTGTTGTTTCCTGACTTCTTAATGATTGCCATTCTAACTGGTGTGAGATGGTATCTCATTGTGGTTTTGATTTGCATTTCTCTGATGGCCAGTGATGATGAGCATTTTTTCATGTGTCTGTTGGCTGTATGGATGTCTTCTTTTGAGAAATGTCTGTTCATATCCTTTCCCCACTTTTTGATGGGGTTGTTTGTTTTTTTCTTGTATATTTGTTTGAGTTCTTGGTAGATTCTGGATATTAGCCCTTTGTCAGATGAGTAGGTTGCAAAAATTTTTTCCCATTCTGTAGGTTGCCTGTTCACTCTGATGGTAGTTTCTTTTGCTGTGCAAAAGCTCTTTAGTTTAATTAGATCCCATGTGTCAATTTTTGCTTTTGCTGCCGTTGCTTTTGGTGTTTTAGACATGAAGTCCTTGCCCATGCCTATGTCCTGAATGGTACTACCTAGATTTTCTTCTAGGGTTTTTATGGTATTAGGTCTAACATTTAAGTCTCTAATCCATCTTGAATTAATTTTCGTATAAGGGGTAAGGAAAGGATCCAGTTTCAGCTTTCTACTTATGGCTAGCCAATTTTCCCAGCACCATTTATTAATAGGGAATCCTTTCCCCATTTCTTGTTTCTCTCAGGTTGTCAAAGATCAGATGGCTGTAGATATGTGGTATTATTTCTGAGGACTCTGTTCTGTTCCATTGGTCTATATCTCTGTTGTGGTACCAGTACCATGCTGTTTTGGTTACTGTAGCCTTGTAGTATAGTTTGAAGTCAGGTAGCGTGACGCCTCCAGCTTTGTCCTTTTGACTTAGGATTGTCTTGGCAATGCGGGCTCTTTTTTGGTTCCATATGAACTTTAAAGCCGTTTTTTCCAATTCTGTGAAGAAAGTCATTGGTAGCTTGATGGGGATGGCATTGAATCTATAAATCACCTTGGGCAGTATGGCCATTTTCACGATATTGATTCTTCCTATCCATGAGCATGGTATGTTCTTCCATTTGTTTGTGTCCTCTTTGATTTCACTGAGCAGTGGTTTGTAGTTCTCCTTGAAGAGGTCCTTTACATCCCTTGTAAGCTGGATTCCTAGGTATTTGATTCTCTTTGAAGCAATTGTGAATGGAAGTTGATTCCTGATTTGGCTCTCTGCTTGTCTGTTACTGGTGTATAAGAATGCTTGTGATTTTTGCACATTAATTTTGTATCCTGAGACTTTGCTGAAGTTGCTTATCAGCTTAAGCAGATTTTGGGCTGAGACAATGGGGTTTTCTAAATATACAATCATGTCATCTGCAAACAGGGACAATTTGACTTCTTCTTTTCCTAACTGGATACCCTTGATTTCTTTCTCTTGCCTGATTGCCCTAGCCAGAACTTCCAACACTATGTTGAATAGGAGTGGTGAGAGAGGGCATCCCTGTCTTGTGCCAGTTTTCAAAGGGAATTTTTCCAGTTTTTGCCCATTCAGTATGATATTAGCTGTGGGTTTGTCATAAATAGCTCTTATTATTTTGAGGTACGTTCCATCAATACCAATTTATTGAGCGTTTTTAGCATAAAGGGCTGTTGAATTTTGTCAAAAGCCTTTTCTGCATCTATTGAGATAATTATGTGGTTCTTGTCTTTGGTTCTGTTTATATGCTGGATTACGTTTATTGATTTGCGAATGTTGAACCAGCCTTGCATCCCAGGGATGAAGCCCACTTGATCATGGTGGATAAGCTTTTTGATGTGCTGCTGAATCCGGTTTGCCAGTATTTTATTGAGGATTTTTGCATGGATGTTCATCAGGGATATTGGTCTAAAATTCTCTCTTTTTGTTGTGTCTCTGCCAGGCTTTGGTATCAGGATGATGTTGGCCTCATAAAAAGAGTTAGGGAGGATTCCCTCTTTTTCTATTGATTGAAATAGTTTCAGAAGGAATGGTACCAGCTCCACCTTGTACCTCTGGTAGAATTCAGCTGTGAATCCATCTGGTCCTGGACTTTTTTTTGGTGGGTAGGCTATTAATTGTTGCCTCAATTTCAGAGCCTGCTATTGGTCTATTCAGGGATTCAACTTCTTCCTGGTTTAGTCTTGGGAGAGTGTAAGTGTCCAGGAAATTATCCATTTCTTCTAGATTTTCTAGTTGATTTGCGTAGAGGTGTTTATAGTATTCTCTGATGGTAGTTTGTATTTCTGTGGGATCGGTGGTGATATCCCCTTTATCATTTTTTATTGCGTCTATTTGATTCCTCTCTCTTTTCTTCTTTATTAGTCTAGCTAGCGGTCTGTCAATTTTGTTGATCTTTTCAAAAAACCAACTCCTGGATTCATTGATTTTTTGGAGGGTTTTTTGTGTCTCTATCTCCTTCAGTTCTGCTCTGATCTTAGTTATTTCTTGCCTTCTGCTAGCTTTTGAATGTGTTTGCTCTTGCCTCTCTAGTTCTTTTAATTGTGATGTTAGAGTGTCAATTTTAGATCTCTCCTGCTTTCTCTTGTGGGCATTTAGTGCTATAAATTCCCTCTACACACTGCTTTAAATGTGTCCCAGAGATTCTGGTATGTTGTATCTTTGTTCTCATTGGTTTCAAAGAACATCTATATTTCTGCTTTCATTTCGTTATGTACCCAGTAGTCATTCAGGAGCAGGTTGTTCAGTTTCCATGTAGTTGAGCGGTTTGGATTGAGTTTCTTAGTCCTGAGTTCTAGTTTGATTGCACTGTGGTCTGAGAGACAGTTTGTTATAATTTCTGTTCTTGTACATTTGCTGAGGAGTGCTTTACTTCCAATTATGTGGTCAATTTTGGAATAAGTGCGATGTGGTGCTGAGAAGAATGTATATTCTGTTGATTTGGGGTGGAGAGTTCTATAGATGTCTATTAGGTCCGCTTGGTGCAGAGATGAGTTCAATTCCTGGATATCCTTGTTAACTTTCTGTCTCGTTGATCTGTCTAATGTTGACAGTGGAGTGTTGAAGTCTCCCATTATTATTGTATGGGAGTCTAAGTCTCTTTGTAGGTCTCTAAGGACTTGCTTTATGAATCTGGGTGCTCCTGTATTGGGTGCATATATATTTAGGAGAGTTAGCTCTTCCTGTTGAATTGATCCCTTTACCATGATGTAATGGCCTTCTTTGTCTCTTTTGATCTTTGATGGTTTAAAGTCTGTTTTATCAGAGACTAGGATTGCAACCCCTGCTTTTTTTTGTTCTCCATTTGCTTGGTAGATCTTCCTCCATCCCTTTATTTTGAGCCTATGTATGTCTCTGCATGTGAGATGGGTCTCCTGAATACAGCAGACTGATGGGTCTTGACTCTTAATCCAGTTTGCCAGTCTGTGTCTTTTAATTGGAGCATTTAGTCCATTGACATTTAAGGTTAATATTGTTATGTGTGAACTTGATCCTGTCATTATGATATTAACTGGTTATTTTGCTCGTTAGTTGATGCAGTTTCTTCCTAGCCTCGATGGTCTTTACATTTTGGCATGTTTTTGCAATGGCTGGTACCGCTTGTTCCTTTCCATGTTTAGGGCTTCCTTCAGGGTCTCTTGTAAGGCAGGCCTGGTGGTGACAAAATCTCTAAGCATTTGCTTATCTGTAGAGGATTTTATTTCTCCTTCACTGATGAAGCTTAGTTTGGCTGGATATGAAATTCTGGGTTGAAAATTCTTTTCTTTAAGAACGTTGAATATTGGCCCCCACTCTCTTCTGGCTTGTAGAGTTTCTGCCGAGAGGTCTGCTGTTATTCTGATGGGCTTCCCTTTGTGGGTAACCCGACCTTTCTCTCTGGCTGCCCTTAAGATTTTTTCCTTCATTTCAACTTTGGTGAATCTGGCAATTATGTGTCTTGGAGTTGCTCTTCTGGAGGAGTATCTTTGTGGCGTTCTCTGTATTTCCTGAATTTGAATGTTGGCCTGCCCTACTAGGTTGGGGAAGTTCTCCTGGATGATATCCTGAAGAGTGTTTTCCAACTTGGTTCCATTTTCCCCCTCACTTTCAGGCACCCCAATCAGACGTAGATTTGGTCTTTTTACATAATCCCATACTTCTTGCAGGCTTTGTTCATTTCTTTTTCTTCTTTTTTCTTTTGGTTTCTCTTCTCGCTTCATTTCATTCATTTGATCCTCAATCGCTGATACTCTTTCTTCCAGTTGATCGAGTGGTTACTGAAGCTTGTGCATTTGTCACGTATTTCTCGTGTCATGGTTTTCATCTCTGTCATTTCGTTTATGATCTTCTCTGCATTAATTAATCTAGCTGTCAATTCTTCCACTTTTTTTTCAAGATTTTTAGTTTCTTTGCGCTGGGTACGTAATTCCTCCTTTAGCTCTGAGAGGTTTGATGGACTGAAGCCTTCTTCTCTCATCTCGTCAAAGTCATTCTCTGACCAGCTTTGATCCGTTGCTGGCGATGGGCTGCGCTCCTTTGCAGGGGGAGATGCGCTCTTATTTTTTGAATTTCCAGCTTTTCTGCCCTGCTTCTTCCCCATCTTTGTGGTTTTATCTGTCTCTGGACTTTGATGATGGTGACGTACTGATGGGGTTTTGGTATAGGTGTCCTTCCTGTTTGATAGTTTTCCGTCTGACAGTCAGAAGGACTGTCTGTTGGTCTGTTGGAGATTGCTTGAGGTCCACTCCAGACCCTGTTTGCCTGGGTATCAGCAGCAGAGGTTGCCGAAGATAGAATATTGCTGAACAGCGAGTGTACCTGTCTGATTCTTTCTTTGGAAGTTTCCTCTCAGGGGTGACGCCACCCTGTGAGGTGTGGGGTGTCAGACTGCCCCTAGTGGGGGATGTCTCCCAGCTAGGCTACTCAGGGGTCAGGGACCCACCTGAGCAGGCAGTCTGTCCGTTCTCGGATCTCAACCTCCGCGTTAGGAGATCCACGGCTCTCCCCAAAGCTGTCAGACAGAGTCGTTGGCGTCTGCACCGCCCCCGCTCTTTCCCCTAATGGGCTGCAGCTGTGCGCTGTCCGCAGCGGTAGAGTCTACAGAGACAGGCAGGCTTCCTTGAGCTGCTGTGAGCTCCACCCAGTTCGAGCTTCCCAGTGGCTTTGTTTACCTACTTAAGCCTCAGCAATGGCGGGCGCCCCTCCCCCAGCCTCGCTGCTGCCTTGCGGATAGATCGCCGCAGACGGCTGTGTTAGCAGTGAGGGAGGCTCCGTGGGCGTGGGACCCTCCCGGCCAGGTGTGGGATATATTCTCCTGGTGTGCCTGTTTCCTTAAAGTGCAGTATTGGGGTGGGAGTTACCCGATTTTCCAGGTGTTGTGTGTCTCAGTTCCCCTGGCTAGGAAAAAGGGATTCCTTTCCCCCTTGCGCTTCCAGGTGAGGCGATGCCTCGCCCTGCTTCAGCTCACGCTGGTCAGGCTGCAGCAGCTGACCAGCACCGATTGTCCGGCACTCCCTAGCGAGATGACCCCAGTACCTCAGTTGAAAACGCAGAAATCACCGGTCTTCTGTGTCGCTCGCGCTGGGAGTTGGAGACTGGAGCTGCTCCTATTCGGCCATCTTGCTCCGCCCCCGAGAGTTTTTCTCCTTCACTGATTTTGTCAGACTTTAAAAATGTTGCCAAGTTGAGAGACCTGCAATGGAATCTGATATTTTCAATTTTTGTTGTTGTTGTTTTGTTTTTGTTTTTTTTACTAGTGAGTTAGGACAATCTTTTCATATTTGGATTTCCTCTGCCATGTTCTAACTACTAATCTATTTTGCTCATGTTTCTATTTGGTTGTGTTTTAAAAACTGCCTTGTAGGCTGGGCATGGTGACTCACACCTATAATCCCAGCACTTTGGGAGGCTGAGGCAGGCAGATCATGAGGTCAGGAGTTCGAGACCAAGGCTGTCCAACATGGTGAAACCCCATCGCTACTAAAAATATAAAAATTTGCCAGACATGGTGGTGCACACCTGTAATCCTAGCTACTCAAGAGGCTGAGGCAGGAGAATTGCTTGAACTGGGAGGTGCAAGTTACAGTGAACTGAGATGGCGCCACTGCACTCCAGCCTAGGCAACAGAGCAAGACTGTCGCCCAGGAAGGTGGGGGTGGGGGAAATGCCTTGTAGGAGATATTTATATGTTCTTGATATTAATCACTTGTGAAATATATGTATTGCAAATATCTCCTCCTTAGGGTCTCAACTATAGCTACTCATTTTGCTTGTTATAGGGTCATATTATAAACAAAAATTTAAATTAAAATTTCTGTGTAGTTGAAATATTCATTATTTTCTATTTCTGTTTCTGCACTTAGAAAGTGTTACTAATAATTGTGTGTACCTTATAATGTGATGATTCAATGAAATATTGTATGCAAATTACTTAACCATAAATGCTAAGTATTTGGCTCAAGATGAGACCACAATAACTATTTGGCATTACTATTGTATCCTTTATTATGCAAAGCACTATTGAGTGAAAGAAAAATAATTTTATGTCTGGGACATGAGAATGAAATGACTGAATCAATATACAATTCTAAGTTATATATCAACCTCCAGATATATGGGACTATTTCTGGACTTTCTAGTGTGCTTCAACATCACCCTGGTTTAATGATTAACTTAAGTAATGTAGTCGTATGATAAATCTTGATATTTGATAGAGGAAATTGTCTCATCTTGATAAATGTTTTCTTCAACTTTTTTCCCCCTCAACATTGTCTTGAAATTTGTGTCCTTTTGCCTTTCCATATAAACTTTAAAAATAAAATGTTCATTTCCATGGGGGGAACCCCTTAGAGAACAAAATGGTTTATGTGCTAAAGATCAAAGTCATTTATTCATTCTAATATGCACATAAATCAATACCCACTACTGCAATTTTAGTTATGAATTAGGCAGAAATGATGAACATTAAGGACAATTGTGGTGGAGGGAAGAATTTTAAATTTATCTGAAGTTATTAAGTTGCCATAGTGCAATTAGTTTTTGTTGTTGCTGTTAATCCAGGTATAGTTAGATAAACCTTGAAGGATCAAGCATATAATAGTCATACCATTCAAAAGATCTTGCAAAACTATTGTTTGATTTTTATATCAGGCAAGTGACTTATTTAGGCAAACTGATTTTTAAGCTATTTCATAATTGTTAAATCATTAACATTATATAAAAGATGTTATTTTAGTGCAATATAGTCAATTAGTTTTATGTATAAACAGTAAATCTTTTGTGACCCTAACATTAAGGGAAAAAACTCAAACCTCAATACTGAACTTTGATAACCCTTCAGATTTTATGAAGGAAAGTATGATTCATTCTTTTCATGCATATCATTTAGAGAGTTAGAACATTAGATAGAATTTTGAAATATAATTAGTATGAAACATTAGCTTGTCAGCTAATGGTTGATCATTTTTACTCAATTTGTTTTTGTGACACTTTGCAAAGAGTATTAAATATGTTAAAAATACTTTTCAAAATTTTCCTCTTACCATATTATAGAAGACAAACTGATCTTTAAATGGAATCTGACCTTAATTTTTTGTTCAGCTTCTGTATTCTGCATCTATTTTTTATTTTGAATGTAAATCCACTATTAGGCTTAGTTTTTTTAAACAACTTTACTGAGGTGCAATTTGCATACAATGAATACATATTTAAAATATAAAATTCAATAAATTTTGACGCATGTATACACATATGTCACCACCACTATAACCAAGATGCTGTACATTTCCATCACCTCCAGCAGTTTCTGTGTGCCTTTTTGCAATCCCTTCATCTCTCCGTCTCTGTACCCAGGTGACCTTTGATTTGAGATGTGCCACAGTATCATTATGAAGCTTATTTGTGGCAGTCCACTCCAGGGTGGGGTTGATGGTTGGAAATGCTGTCATAAAATGGGCTATCTTGTGAGGATAGGAATGATAGGATCCCAAAATTACATAAACATGATGGCAGCACAACTATCTAAAGCATGTTGGGTACAATTATCATAATGAGGAAGCAAAGGCAAAAATTGCAGCCAGAGGAGGCCTGGCCTGAAGAGAACTATGGGGATGAAAAATAAGATTCGGTAAGATGTGCAGCCTATGGGGTAAAATCTATTGTAGACAGAGATGGTCAAGTAGACATCTCTGAAACTGCCCACATAGCCAAGATAGTATCTCATTCGAGAGACAGAGAAGTACAGGAGAACAGAAAAATGGCAGAGATCAGTGCAAGCACCTTAAAGACTAAAAGAATGCAGGGGTCATAGTTCCCATCATGTATCTTTCAATTCACCAGTCTTACCCAAGCAAAAACCAAACAGATCCTGTAAATGGCAATGGAGCCCCAAAACAACCAACCAGTAGCTCCAATGGCTACTGTTTTGTCAGATGTGGTTATTTGTCTGCTGTAGGCATGCAGTATGTAGGTGTTGATCTACTAAATGCATTCTTTCTCATGCTTATCAAGGAAAAAGAAGCAGTTTTCATTTGTGGGTAATGGACAAAATCTGTTCGGTTATAGTCTGAAGAGATTTGGACTGCCTGGATGTTCTGCAGAACATCACTTTAGTATATTGTGTCAGTGACATTGGGTTAAGTGAATCAGATGAATAAGAAATGGCAAGTACGTTGGAAGGCTTTATAATCTATATATTTTTTAGAGGGTGGGAGATAAGCCCTGTAGAGATTCAAATTTCTGCCACATCAGCGAAGTTGTTAGGGATACAGTAGGTACGTCCTGCTGAATCATGCTGGGATTTTTCTTCAAAAGAAAAGGACAAATTATTGCATTTTTAACCCCTTATTTCTAAATCATAAACACAATGCCTGCTAGGCACTTGGGACTATTTCTTTGACCTCTTTATCACATGACATTGAGAGATGTCTACTTTGAGTTGTCCTTGAGCAGGAAAGAGCTTGCTTCAGGTCTGGTCTGTGATGCTCAAAGCCCTGTCCCTCGGGCTGTACAACCCAGTGAACACTAGGGTATTATAGCTTTCTGTGGTGGGAAAAGACACCATATAGAGTTTATGCCAAGCTTCAATAGGAGAAGCAAAATATAGATATTTAAGATTTTGAAGAAGGCCATGTCATTTGCAGCAGAGAATTGTACAGTTGGCCATAGGAACTTCCCTTCACCCCCATATGGATATAGATGTGGGAAGAGTGAGAGGTGCTGGTAGGAGCAAATATGTACATCATTTTCCAACTCTGTTCAGGGAAATGGCATTGGGAGCTTCAAATCAGCTGTGGTCAGAGTATTTACATCAGAGAAATAAATTAGAGCATGATTTTATCCAGATGGCCAGTTTTTAAATATTACTCACATACCACTGGATATAGAAGTTTGAGCCACCTGCCTGTACTTTCTGACCCTTCTCATGCCCCATCAGTCCTCCGTGTCCTACCTTCTTTACATGATGGATTACTGCTGGGCCTACTGACCCCGTGACTTGTGAGTCTAATAGAACCAAGGTCATGGTAGGCCACTCAGGCTACACAGTCTTTGATGCTCTGCGATCAGGTACTTCATCCCTATCAGGCCCCATTCGCTAGTGGTACACAGAGGACTGGGCATAAATAGAGCAAGAAGCAACTTTACAGAAAAAGAGATACAGCAATGGCACTTCAATTATGAATGTATTTGTTCTATCACATCATACTACCTAGAAGCTGCTTTCCTGACACAATGATGAAACATCTGTTTGAAGTTGCAGCCAAGCAGCCAGATTGAGATGAAACCTTGCACATATAGATGCTGTGAAAGAAAAATTAATCTCAGGACCTCAAACTCACTAAGCCAAAGGGAAAAGTCAGACTGAGAAATGGGTCACACAAACCTGCCTCCCATTTGGTTCCTAAATAAGATAGCTACATAGATTTTAAAAAGAAGCTTACAGGCCTTCCTCATAATTTGCCTATGAAAAAATTTCTTCTGGGCCCCAAGATCTTTACCCTAAAACAGTTCTGCTGAGTCTCACCCTGACAATGTAAATTGATAGCTTGTCTTGGCAGGTGTGGGAACAAGGACAGAACCAAAAAGCCATCCTTCTGCTCACTGGAGACTAATGCATATCTGACTACTTTCTCCTCCCAATGTTTTTTTTTTTTTTTAATTTTACATAAAAATGAAGATTCACTGAGCAGGATACGAATGCATTAATGACTCTTCCTCTACCCCCTCTTACATGTAAAATGTGTATTTAGTGAACATTGATCAAAGACTTGCAACTGCTTGCTGCTTTTTCTTATTATTTACTTATTTATTTATTTGATGGAGTCTTGCTCTGTCACCCAGGCTGGAGTGCAGTGGCACGATCTCGGCTCACTGCAACTTCTGCCTCAGCCTCCTGAGTAGCTGGGATTACTGGTGCCTGCCACCACGCCTGGCTAATTATTGTATTTTTAGTAGAAATGGGGTTTCACCTTGTTGGCCAGGCTGGTCTTGAACTCTTGACCTCAGGTGTTCTGCCCACCTTGGCCTCCCAAAGTGTTGGGATTACAGGTGTGAGCCACCACGCCTGCCCTGCTTGCTATCTACCCTGCCTTTAAATTTTTTTCTTTCTTCCTCTTTTCCCCAATACCTGTTCTTTTGCCTTTAAATATTGAGTTCCTATCACAAGAAGAGAAAACCAAACACCGCATGTTCTCACTCATAGGTGGGAACTGAACAATGAGATCACTTGGACTCGGGAAGGGGAACATCACACACTGGGGCCTATCATGGGGAGGGGGGAGGAGGGAGGGATTGCATTGGGGAGTTATACCTGATATAAATGATGAATTGATGGGTGCTGACGAGTTGATGGGTGCAGCACACCAACATGGCATAAGTATACATATGTAACAAACCTGCACGCTATGCACATGTACCCTAGAACTTAAAGTATAATAATAATAATAATAAAGAACGTTAAAAAAAAAAAAAAAAAAGAAAAAAAAATATTGAGTTCCCCAGACCCTCTTCAGAGAAAAAAAATAAAAAAGCAGGGACCACAGATTTTTCCTGTGGTTCTGTATTCTTTTTCCTGAGGGTATCTTTAACCTTGGCAAATGAACCTCTTAAAATGATTGAGACTCACTTTGGTCATTTTCTTTGATTTACAGTGCCATGCTCTAGGATGCAACTCCTGAATGCAGTATATGCCCACTTTGTATGACCATTTTTTAGGGCTGTGTCCAATAGTTACTATATAGGGGTTCTAAAGGAGTGAGAATAGGAGTAGTCCACATCCCATCATTATCTGTGACCCACTGGAAGAATCTGTGCTTCCTATCCATGTGACTTTTGCTTCTGTGGATCCAGAGGTTCTGCTTTGTTGAGGAGGAATGCCTCTATCAGGGAACACACTGTAAGAGCCTATCGATTTTTATGCTCTGACTGTTCTGTGGTAAATTTGGGCTTCTTGGGCCAAGAGGACAGGAACAAAGAAATGAATTTTACCATCCTGGTAGGAGTAAATAACCTCAATTATCAGGAGGATATAGGGCTTGCCGCCTCCTACTACCGTGATATTGGGGATTAAGTTTCAATGTATGAATTTTGGTGGGCACACAAACATTTAGACCACAGCAGCAGCTTTGGCCAAACATTTTGTTAGATCAATTCGTGTCATTGAATGTAGCAGTAATTTTTGATTAATGTGTTATATTGCATTGCATAAATACACTACAATTTATTCATCCATTCCACTATAGATGGGCATTTGAGTTGTTTCTAGTTTTTGGCTATAATGAATAAATCTATGAGCATTCTTGAACATGTCTTTAGGTACACATACTGTTTCTTTCTGTTGGGTACCCAGGATTAAAACCACCTTTGCAAAAATTATAACTGAGAAAATTATGGCAGTGGGGGAGATCTGATCTAGCTAACCCCTTTCTTACCTTTACCCTTCAAGTTGCCTTTATTCCTGGGATTAAGCCAAACTAACTTTGGGAGACATTTGATTTATACTTCAGTTAGTCCTTCTCCAAAACTCAGTCACCTTTGCTAAGCTAAGAGAGACCACCAGGCTAGGAGGATAGAGGAGCCTGAATTCTCCTAAGGCAGCAGTCCCCAACCTTTTTGATACCAAGAACTGGTTTCGCGTGGAAGACAGTTTTACCACAGATGGGGCGTTGGCGGGCTGTGGGTAGTTTTGGGATGATTGAAGTGTATTATCATTTATTGTACACTTTATACTATTATTACATTGTAATATATAATGAAGTAATTACACAACTCACCATAATGTAGAATCAGGGTAGCCTTGAGTTTGTTTTTCCTGCAACTTAGATGATCCCATCCAGGGGTGATAGGAGACAGTAACAGATCATCAGGCATTAGATTCTCGTAAGGAACAGGCAATCTAGATCCTTCACATGTGCAGTTCACAATAGGATTCATGCTTCCATGAGAATCCAATGATGCTGCTGATCTGACAGGAAGCAGAGCTCAGGCAGTAATGCAATGATGGGGAGCCACTGTAAATACAAATGAAGCTTCACGTGCTTGCCTGTTGCTCAACTCCTGCTGTGAGACCCAGCTTTTAACAGGCTGTGGACTGGTGCCAGTCTGTGGCCCAGGGGTTTAGGGATACCTGTGCTTAGGTGTAGACATAAAGGATTGCCAGCCATTATTCCAGAGGTCACAAGATATGCAACTTCCTCGATTAATCCTGCAGATAATGTCACTATTATAACACTAAAGATCGGGCTTTTGAGATATCTTTTGAGGTTTTTTGCATGTCTGATGACCAATGGCTTTACCTGTACCCATCCACCACTCCTGTGGACCCAACCAGAAGTGACTCAAGTAACAAGACAGCTTTGATTCTCTGATTTCTTTTCTTTCTTTTTTTTTTTTAATTTTTTACTTCCATAGGTTATTGGGGAACAGTTGCTGTTTGGTTACATGAGTGAGTTCTTTAGTGGTGATTAGTGAGATTTTGGTGCAACCATCACCTAAGCAGTATGATTTCATCTCTGACTCAACCAATCAGCACTCGCCATACCCTAGCCCTCTGCCCATCAAACTGTCATCGAAAAGCCTGTAACCTTCAGGCCTTTGAAATTGATTTGCATAATGACTCCATCTCCCATATAATGTGGCCTGCCTCAGGTCAATTAAACTCTTTACTGCAATACTATGGTCTCTATGAATTAATTTTCTTTGTGTAGCATGCAGGAAGAAGCTGTCAGGCAATTACAGGAGTGGAAATGCTATTTAGCTTTAGTAGATATGGGCAAATAGTTTTCAAAGTAATTTCCAACCCCACCAACAATGTCAAAGACTAACTTGCTCTACCTAGTCACCTACAAGTAGGAGTGTCAGTCTTCATATCAATACTTAGCACAGCTCAAATAATGCAAACTTGTAAAAGTTTAAATGGATTTAAACTTTACAACAGTTTAAATCCATTTTCCTTCTATAATTTGTCCTAATGTTTTCATATAATTAATATGTATGTTATAAACCCCAAGAGACATTACTTTTAAACAGTAAATATTTTAAGCAATTTAAACAGTAAATATTCATTTTTATTTTACTCACATAACCATCCTTTGCATTCTTTGCATCCTTTTCTAGTAGTTGCCTATTTCTACCTATGATGATTTACCTTTAGCCTAAAGAACTCTTTAGACTCTTGTAGAACAAGTCTGCTAGTGAAAATATTCAAATTCACTCAGATTTTGTTTTCCTAAAATCATCCTTATTTTATCTTCATTTTAGGCATATACGTATATATTTAATATGGGTAGCATTTTAAATATATAACTCACATGCTATAAAATTCACTCTTTCTAAATGCACAACTGAGTGGGTTTTAGTATGTTCACAAGATTGCGCAACCACTACCACTAATTCCAGAGCACTTTCTTCACTCTAAATGAAGTCCTATACCCATCAGCAGTAACTGCCCATTCCCCCAACCTTCTGCCCTGGTAACCACTAATCTTTTGTCACTTGAATTTATCAACTCTGGTCATTTCACATAAATGGAATCATGTGGCATTTGTGTCTGATTTATTTCACTTAGTGTAATGTTTTCATACTAAAGTCTGCATTTCTAATGTGGCCATTGAGGTCTCTGCTTGGTTAGCTTGGTGGTCAACTAATGATTGAACAGATGATTCCTTAAATACAGAGGTAAATCCAATAACTCTGTTTTTACTGAGAGGTTCTGTCTATGTGTATGAGCACATTTTTAACAGTCGAGTAGTGTTCAACTCTGCCCTAGCCTTTGATTTCTGATTCCACAGAGCCTCCAGATTTGCCATGAGTGATGGGATCATAGGGCTTGCTGAGATGTTTTCTGAACATGCAAATAGTCCTGAATATGTACACAGCCCTACACATGTGTAATGTCCTTCTAGAGTTCCAGGTATATGTCTGGGACTCTAGAAGCCCCCATATAGACATCTCTTTCCTCAGCTTTTTCGTTAGCATATAGTTTGCCCCAACTATATGCAGCACCTCATGAAATGACTAGACAGTTCAAATAATGACAATTTGTCTTTTAAAGCAAAGTTTTTTCTTTGGATGAAGTCCTATTAATCATTTTTTCTTTCATGGTTCCCAAGAATTTTTTTCTATTCCAACTTATGAAGATACTCGGCTATGCCTTTTTTTTTCTATGCAATTAACAGTTTTGACATTTGTATTTAGTTCTATGATCTATTTTTATTTAATATTTTTATATGAAATAAGGCAGAGTTTTGAGACTAATTTTCTTTTTTATGGAAATCTGGTTGTTCCAGAACCATTTATTTATCATAGTATTCTTCCCCCATGGAAATACTTTGGCACTTTGTGAAATATCAACTAAACTTTTATGTTAGTGGGTCTAGTTCCACTTATTTTCTCTTATCTATAAGTCTAACCTTTATGTGAATAGAAGACTTTATTGATTATTGTAACCTTAGAGAAAGTCTTGAAATTAGAAAGTATGCTCATTCGCACTTTGTTCATTTAAAAAAAAAAAAAAAAAACTTTGGCAATTCTAAGCCCTGCGCATTTCCATATTTGACACTAACGTCAATTTTTTACAAAAATGCCTATTGAGTCTGTAGTCCCAGCTACTCGGGAGGCTGAGGCAGGAGAATGGCGTGAACCCGGGAGGCGGAGCTTGCAGTGAGCTGAGATCCGGCCACTGCACTCCAGCCCCGGCGACAGAGCAAGACTCCGTCTCAAAAAAAAAAAAAAAAAAATGCCTATTGAAATTTTGATTGAGATGGTATTGAATCTTTACACCAATTTGACCGAAACTTTTATCATAGCAATATTGTCTTTTAATCCTTGAGCCTCCATTTATTAAGGCCTTTAATGTTTCTCAGCAGTGCTTTATAGATTTCAGTAAAAAGCTCTTGTAGTTTATTAAATTTCTTCTTAAATAGTTATTTGGTTTTTGCAAAAAATTTTTTAAATTTCAATTTACAAATGTTTATAGCTAATATATACAACTATAGTGGATTTTAAAATGTTGAACTTTGTATCTCACAGACTTTCTAACTTTATTAGTTCCAGTAATTTTCTACATAGTTTATCATATCTCTGATGCGTTAAGACAATTTTAATGTTCCTATTTTTTTCTTGCCACATTGCACTACCTGTGGCTTTGAATATAATGTTGAATGGACATGGTGAGAGCAAATTTGAACTTGGGAGGAGGAATCTTGTCTCAGTTTTTTTTTTTTTTTTTTTTTTTTTTTTTTTTTTGAGGCGGTGTCTCGCTCTGTCGCCCGGACTGGAGTGCAGTGGCCGGATCTCAGCTCACTGCAAGCTCCGCCTCCCGGGTTCACGCCATTCTCCTGCCTCAGCCTCCCGAGCAGCTGGGACTACAGGCGCCCGCCACCTCTCCCAGCTAGTTTTTTGTATTTTTTAGTAGAGACGGGGTTTCACCGTGTTAGCCAGGATGGTCTCGATCTCCTGACCTCGTGATCCGCCCGTCTCGGCCTCCCAAAGTGCTGGGATTACAGGCTTGAGCCACCGCGCCCGGCCTCTTGTCTCAGTTTTAAAGGGAAACATACAATATTTCTCTCTGAAGAATGATATTAGGCATAATCCTTTTGTGGATGCTTTTTTAAAAAAATCAGATTGAGAAATTTCCTTCTATTCTTAGATACTGAGTGTTTTTATGAAGATAAACATACCTACCTACATACACACAAATGTATTTCATAACATGGAGCTCTTTTATATTGAAGTATCGATGGTCTTGAAGGATAGAACAAACATACCAGTGTGGAAATTTTAAAATATTTTTTCTTGCTTACAAAGTAATCCAAACTCATACAAACTCCAAATGATACAGAAATGAAGCAAAAAGTGAAAGTTTCCCATAATTTGGGTACACTTGATTATGAAGGAACTGTGTGAGATATCTGCTGGGCACATAATGACTTTTCATTTTTATTGTGTCATTTAAACATAGCTTTAAAATGATTGTATCAAAACAACTATGTCAATGTAGTTGCGTTAGAATATCTTTTTTATTCTTAGGAGGTATTCTTTTCTGGTTGGTTCACAACATATTTTTGCATGTGAAGGGTTCTAAAAAATCTTGTAGCAGATAAACCTATTTTTGTTTAACTCAATGACTCACCAAATAAATTGCTGTCCTAAGATTTTTTTCACCTAATTTCTGTAATATCTTAAGAAATTAGTATTCTATAAGATAGTCTTTAATATAGACCAAATGAATTGCTGTCCAAGGATTTTTTTATCTAAGTTTTATAATATCTTATAGAATATTATAAATTCTTATAGAATATTATATTGCAAAATTTAGACAAAAAATCTTTGGACAGCAGTTCATTTGGTGTATATTAAATACTACCTTCTAGAATCTTATAGAATATCTTATAAAATATTACAAAAATTAGATGAAAAAAGCTTTTGACAGCTATTCATTTGGGGAATAGAATTATTATTCTATAAGACAGTATCTGGGCCAGGTACAGTGGGTCGTGCCTGTAATCCCAGCACTTTGGGGGACCGAGGCAGGTGGATCACTTGAGGTCAGGAGTTCGAGACCAGCCTGGCCAACATGGCAAAACCTCATCTCTACTAAAAATACAAAAATTAGCTAGGCCTGGTGGCACACGGCTGTAATCCCAATTACTCAGGGAGCTGAGGCAGGAGAATCTCTTGAAACCCCAGGAGGCAGAGGTTGCAGTGACCCAAGATCGTGCCACTACATTCCAGGCTGGGCAACAGAGCAAGATCCCATCTCAAAACAAAAATAGTCTTTGATATACACCAAATGAATTGCTGCCCAAAGATTTGTTTACCTAATTTTTGTAATATCTTATGGAAATAATGTTCTCTAAGACAGTCTTTGACATACCCCAAATGAATTGGTGTCCAAATATTTTTTCATCTAATTTTTGTAATATGCAATTAGTATTCCATAAAACAGTCTTTGATATACATTGATATTTACTTTTGGTTTTCATATGTATGCTGTTAACATTAGTATTAAATGGAACGTGTCTTAGTCCATTTACTATTGCTGTAACAGTATAATACAGACTGGGTAATTTCATAAATAAGAGATTTGTTCAGTTCCTTGTTCTGGAGGCTGGGAAGACTAAGTATGGCACTGGCATCTGGCAAAAGCCTTCATGCTAAGATATAATATGGCAAAAGGGCAAGAGTGTAAGACTGAGAGAAAGGCATTGGGGCAGGATTTTTTTGATAATCTACTCGAGATAATTAATGTGCTCCTGTGATAATGGCATTAGTCTGTCCATGAGGGCCCCACCCTCATGACCTAATCAACTGTTATTAGCCTTTACCTCACAACACTGTTGCATTGAGAATTAAGTTTCTAACCCATGAACTTTTGGAGGACACAGTCAAACCACAGAAACTAGTTAAACTAATCTGAGATTTACTGTCTAGGGCAGTCAGCAAGTAAAATAATTGCAAACAGGATGGCTGACACTTTTACTTAAAATTCACTGCTATGTTAGTTTGCTAGGTCTGCCATAACAAAATACCACAAACAATGGCTTCAACAACAGAAATTTATTGTTTCACAGTTCTGGAAGCTAGAAGTCTAAAATCTAGGTGTTAGCAGTGCTGATTTCTACTGGGACTGGGGGTAAAATCTGTTCTAGATTTGTCTCGTTGCTTCTGGTAGTTGCTGGCAATCATTGTCACTCCTTGTCTTGTGGAAGCATCACCCCAATCTCTGCTTTCATCTTCACGTGGCATTCTCCCTCTGTTCACGTGTTTGTCTCCAAATTGTTCTTTTTTTATAAGGAGACCAATTATACTGGATTAGGACTCGTCCCTAATGACCACATCTTAGTTTAATTATATCTGCAGTGACCTTGTTTCCTAGTAAGTCACATTCTGAGATACCAGAGATCAGGACCTCAATACATGAACTTTTCGGGGACAAAATTCAACTTATAACAATTACTTCTCTGAATGAAGAAATGACTATTATATACATTCCTTTAAGTTAGTCTTCCACATGGAGGCTTACAGTCAGGAAAATGGCAAATTGAAAGTAAAATATAAGGTTGGGTACTGTTGAAAACAGAGGGCCTGCTTACTCAAAGATGAAAAACAAGGCTGTATACGGGGGAAAAAATGTAGAGAGAAATTATAAAAACCATGAGGAAAAAGTGTATTTTCCAAGGGAAGAAAACATGTATCGAAAACTTCAGGTAGTTAATTGATCTTCTCACTACATTGTATATATGTATCAATAAAGGATATAATAACTTTATACTTTGATATGCTGTATTATTGGAAGTTAGTCTCTATATTACAAAATATGATTTCTTTAAATTTTATCCCAAATTCAGTAGCCATCCTATCTACAAATTATTTAACTGTAGCATTTTAGGATTTGTACAATCTGGAATAACCTCGGAGCATATGGAGCATGTCTATTTAGTAATGTAGAACACCTGGCACAAAAATATGTGTAAAACACTGCTTTAATAACTAGATGATGCAGAGCTTCTAAGTAAAACCTTTGTTACCTGCTAAACAGGAAGCATCTGTTACCTTATGGATGTAACTCACAATTAGGCAACCTACAAGGCAGTCCCTATGGCAAAAAGGCTGTAGAATTATTTACTGAGCACTTAAGAACAAGGCTTTCATTCATTTTTATTTCCCCAAATTACTGGCATACAGAATTGTGAATGGGGAGTGTCCAAATGTTTATGAAATATTTTGAGTGAATAAAAATGAATGATGATGTTAGAAAAAATATGCTTATTTGCAACCACTTTTATTATCAATTCTCTTGTATTTACCAAAGTTGGACTTTGCTATCAGAATGTTCCGGTATCAAGTTTCAACTTGGTAGCTGTTAGCTGTCATATTTGTAAATTAATAAAACATTTCGAGCCTCACATTTTTATCTGTCAAAAGGAATGGTAATTCCTATATTAGAAAGTAAAAGTAAGAAATAAAGCTACTACTACTTTAGTACTGGCCATTATTATATTTCACCTGGATGGAAATTACAGCTTCATACCTGGTCTACATAAATTAACCATGCTCTCCTCTAATTCATTCTCTACCCTGCAGCCAGTGTAATCTCTCTAAAATGAATATCCAATCATATTACCTCTGTTACTTAAAATCTTCCAGTGTTTCCTTATTTCACTAAGACTGAAGCCTGAATTCCTTGGAGCTAGACAGGATTCTTCATAATCTGACTCCCACTGTTTCTGTCCTCACCAATAATTCATACTCCCATTGTATTAAACAATTTGCTTTCAGATGTAAGCTTATGCTTTCTTTTTTTCTACAAGTGCGAGTGTACCATGATGTAGCATCTGCCTATAGTAGTCATACTTTAGATATCCTCTTCTGTACCCCCTCCCCTACTTTTTCCTTTTCTCCCTAACTCACTTGATTAAATCAGAGTTTTCTTTCAAGTTGCCTTTGGAAAAATGTATGAGTTTCTCATAACTGGGCCATGTGTTCCTCCTGTAGGCCCTCTGGCACTCTGGGCTTCATCTGATTCTAGCATTGATCATATGGCTTTCAAGTCTCACCTTTGCTTCTCTAAGCTTCACAAAACTCTACTATATGCTTATATCCCTAGTACAGTCCCTGATACCTGGATTGTGATGAATAGTTATTTATTGGCTAAATAAATGAATGATGATAAGATGGTATTTTTGCAAATCAGGTACGATTATTGGTGTATAGCAGGCATTACAAGTAAATAGAGCTCCATTTGAAATTTAGGTTTATAAACAATTAGAAGTAACTTCATAAAAACCACTGTAGAAGGGAGATAAGCACTGCTTTATTAAAAGCTGATTGTTAGCCTGAGCTTTTTATAGCATGTGAGGTATAGGAATCTGGTTAAAGACAAGAAAAGAATAAATAAAAGTACATTTGAACTTCAGTGATCTCTAAAGTGATTAGCTATAAGCTAAATTTATACACTGTAATTTTCTGCACTAATTGAATCTTATAATTTTCAATTATGTAAGACATATTTTACAAAACTTGATATACATTCCAATATTAAAATGTAGTTTCAGATGGGTAAAGACAGGATCTCATAGTAAGTCTGATAGTAAGAGAGTCGCAGTACTTTACCCTGAAGGGCAGCAAACCACAACAGGAAAACTGTCACTCCTGAGACAGGCACACAGAAGACTCCAGTTTAATCTTGCTTGACACTTGTTTTGGCTTAGTTAGGTAGTAAAAACTTTTCTTTCTTTATAAATAGCATACTGGATAAGTTCTGTTTCACTGACTAGCACAGAGGAGAAGGAAATTATAATTCAGTATCTGAATAAGTAAAATTCATCTAGGTCCAAGTGACATGCATTTTACCTATTCCTTTAATTGTAGAAGATTCCCTTTCAATAGAAAGATGCATGTTTCTGATGTCGTACTTCCCTTTCTTAAATATGGGACTTCTAATACTCAGTGTCTCAGTGCATAATAAGTTTGCTTTTTTTTTTTTTTCCTTTCGTCTATGGGGATTGCATAATTCTCAGATGCTTAATTTTTTAAAATGTTAATTTTATCACCAGAAAATTCTTCTAGCTCTTTAACCAAAGGCATCATGTCTCAAATAGACAGTAATAATTCTTAGCTCTATTTCAGAGAAGTGTTGTTCAGTTTTGGCTACACGTTACAATAAATTGGAGAGCTTTTTTTTTTTAAAGGACACAAATGTTTGGGCCATATACCAAACAAATTAAATTACAATCCCAGGGTGTGGGACCAAAGAAAGGATATTTCTTTTAATCTCCTTCAAGTGATTATAGAGTGCAGCCAAGAATGCACACCACCAGTGCCTCAGAGTCTATATCTAGTTAAAAATCAAAATCACTTGTCTAAGCTTTTATTCCATACCACTAATGTCCCAGACAATTCTTCTACTACTGAGCTTTCACATATTTTTTCCCTCTTTGAAAAAAAAAAATCATTTTTCTCCTGATTTTAACAAAAGAGAAGGCAATGTAGAAAAGTGCAAGGAAGAAATGAAAGGCATCTGTGATCACACTGCCTAGGGAAAAGGGATCATGGGGACCATTGTTAAAATGTTATACATTCACACACACACGATTTAAAATTTCCCAGTAAGCAAGATTACTGTATACTGTTGTATGAGTGCAAGTCTCTGATCATTGCTATTTTAGGATTAAACCAAGCTGGAGAAGATATCAAGAGTTTATCCAGTTTCAGCTCTTCCTTTATTAAAGTACTTTTTTTTTTTAAGTCCAGAATATATAAGAAACAGGTAAAATGACTCTCCGACACACAGCAAATGAATCACAATGAAGCAAATTCCCCATCTCCTCACTGCAGTTTGTATCGCAGTGTCTTGTCTTGTGAATTACTACAGACTTTTTTGTCTTTTGAAATTATCTCAAATTCATACTTCTTACTATATACTAATATAATTATATTTAAATATCTATAAAGCCATTTTTGTCCGTCTAAACTTGTGCCATTCATGTTAGCACTGCTCTATTGCTGATTCCTGTTGAAACAAGACTCCTGACATCCTTTGACTGTCAGTCCTGTTTTCAGTCTTCCTATGTCCACTGACCCATAGTAATTGGACAGTCACTCGTATCTTCTGAACCTAGCAAACTGATAGGACTAACCCTGGGTCCTATCAGAGCAGTGACTGCTCATCAGCCATCCTAGAAATATCATGGTGAAAACTGTCTCCCATCATATTAGCAAGCACATTGTTTAATTAATAAAATATTGGGCCATTGTGTCAAGTAAGTGATGGCTTGCAGTGAATGACATAAAGAATTCAGAAGTTCATTTATATCCATCTTAATTATAATTGTATAATAATGTCATATTATTTTCCTACAAAATAGATGATTTCCTACTTATTATGGTAAAGTTCTAAAAGCTAAAATTTAAATAAGACTGGCTCCCAATGTTGTAGTGACCCTAAATAATGTTAATTAAGGATAAATTTTGAGTAAATTATTTCCAAACTGGCTTAAAAGTTAATGAGATAATAATCACCCAGGAGATAACAGCATGATAGCAATAGTATAAAACAGCAGCAGCCTGGCTAGATGGTCTATTTTCCTCTTATTCCAGATCTCATGAATGCTTAATTGACTTAAAACATTATGGCTCAAATGGACACAAGGTTACTAAATATGCCTATAATGTGGATAGAATGGAATTACATCTGAAGTGTTTTAGTCACAAATATGTAAACATAGTTGAAGTAATGTGGAAAATAATGCTAATTTTTCATATTACACAGTTGGACATGAATATTGATTCAGTTACCCTAATAGAATGTCATGAAAGTTGGCAAGTTAATTCAAGCTAAGAGCATAATCATTGAAAACTATAGTGTTAACGGAGCTTTTATTAACAAATGATTACCATCCCCAAAAAACCTAGGGAAGATGGTATCACTTTTTAAAATAATTACTTTCTGATAATAAAGTAACAGAAATTGATAATAGAAAATGTAGGAAATACACAAATTAGTAAAAATCTGTGTTAGACCATAACAAAGCAATGACAATTAACACTTCGGGTTTTTAGTCTTTTTTTCCCTATGCCTTAAAATTGATTTTATATCAGATATACTCTTTTAAAACCTTCTTTTCTGTCATACTATATCAGGAAAAGTGTTCTATGTCACATTTTTAACTGCTCTCATGGTTCTCTAACTGGTCTCATAGCTTTTATTCTGCATACAAAGGCACAAACCAAAAAAGAGTGAAAACTAACATTATAGATTTTGTCTAACATCTTACATACTATAAAAGATAAAGTGTGGAAAGAGAATTTGTAGGATATATAACAAGTATAGGGGATCATGTTCCAAATATATGAAAACCTCTCTTACCAGTAGAAAAATTGCGAGGTTTGTAGAAAAATAACTCACAAAAGGAAGAATATACATAGTTACATATATTAAAAAGTTTGACTGTATTGGTAATTTAAAAGATAATGTAAATAAAAATAAAATTTATTTTTCTACTTGTTAAATCTGTAAACAAAATTACATTAATATTGATTGGAAAGTAAGGAGGAATAAGCTTTGTGGAAGATAAGTTTTTTGTATGTATCAAGAGCTTTTAAAAACGTGTGTACAGTTTGATCCAGAAATTAAACTTCTAGGAATTTGCCTTGATTAAATATAGATGTGTAAAGAGATATAACCTTTTTAAATATGTTTTTATCCTGGTCTAACTAGCAGTAGAGTTCAAATGCTGGTTCAGTTGAATGACCATATGTAAAAAATCTCAACCCTCTAGTTTTTGTTAATATACAAAATTTAACTCCAAATGGATCATAGAATCCAATTTAAGAGCTGAAATTATAAAATCTATAGAAGAAAATATAGGTGATACCAGGATCACGAGGTCAGGAGATCGAGACCATCCTGGCTAACACGGTGAAACCCCGTCTCTACTAAAAAATACAAAAAACTAGCCGGGCAAGGTGGCGGACGCCTGTAGTCCCAGCTACTCAGGAGGCTGAGGCAGGAGAATCAATTGAAACCCGGAGGTAGAGGTTGCAGTGAGTGAGACTCAGATTCAAAAGACAGTTACAATAGAAGAGTTAAACATGGCCGGGCGTGGTGGCTCGCGCCTATAATCCCAGCACTTTGGGAGGCCAAGGCAGGCAGATCGCTTGAGGTAAGGCGTTCTAGACCAGCCTGCCCAACATGGTGAAACCCTGTCTCTACTACAAATACAAAAATCAGCCGGGTGCGTGTAGTCCCAGCTATTCAGGAAGCTGAGGCAGAGGGGGCTGAGGTTGCAGTGAGCTGAGATTACGCCACTGCACTCCAGCCTGGGCGACAGAGCAAGACTTTGTCAGAAAACAAAACAAAAAAAAAAACTTCAACTATGTTCAAGTTAGTCTTTACTGCAATTTATTTTTTGTTTTATCATAAATTAGTTATGAAAACTAATCGAATAGGAAAGAAGAAAATAAAATAAATCTCAACTTTAGAAGTTTTACATTGACATTTACTCATTTTTGTCTCAAATGGTAATCTTATTCTGTTAAATTTATCGTATTTATATTATCCTCTTATTTAATTTCAATGTAAACCAAACAAAACACGAGTTAAAGATATTTATATCCTGTTTACAGCCTGTAAATTTAGTAAAACAAATAAAAATGACATTTAAAGTTTATAAAGAATATGCGAGTAGAGGAAGCAGAGCAAGATGGTGGAATAGAAAGCTCCACTCATCATCCCCCTCCAAGGACCACCAAGTTAACAACTATCTCCACAGGAAAAAAACCGTCATAAGACCCAAAAATCAGGTGATCACTTATAGTACCTGGCTTTAACTTCATATCACTGAAGGAGACACTGCAGAGATTATTAGAGAAAAAAAAATAAAAAAGTCCTGAATTGTGGACACCATGCTTCTCCCATCCCAGCAGAGGCAGCACATTGCAGAGAGCATCTCTGGGTGCTGGCGGTGGCAGAAAACAGCAATTCTGAGGCATTGAACTCAGTGCTATCCTGCTAGAGCAGAATGGAACACCAGACCAAACTCAGCTGATGCCCACCCACAGAGGGAACATTTAAACCAGCCATAGCCAGAAGGGAATCACCAATCTCAGTGGTCTGAACTTGAGTGCCTGCCAACCTCGCCACTGAGGGCTACAGCACTCTGTGTCTCCAAGTAAATTTGAAAGACACATAAGAACTGCAACTCTTAGCTGAGTCTCACTACTGAACTAGTCCCAGAGAGTATGGACTTGGGGGGGTCTATAACTTACTGAGATGCCACCTGGGGTAGCCAAGGCAGTATTGACATTATCCCTCCCCTAGTCCCAGGTGGCACAGCTTTAGGCTCCATAAGAGACCCCTTCCTTCCTTTGAGGAGAGGGGATAGAATAGTGGGGAAGACATTATCTTGCATCTAGTATACCAGCTTAGACACAACAGGATAGGGCACTGGTTAGAGTCATGAGGCCCTAGCTCCCAGAAAACATTTCTAGACACAACTTGGGCCAGAAGGGAACCTTCTGCCTTGAAGGATAGGACCCAGTCCTGGCAGCATTCATCACCTGATAACTGAAGAGCCCTTGAGCCCTGAATAATCGACAGCAATACTGAGGTACAATATTGAGGGCCTTGGGTGAGCTTCTAAGACTTCCAGGCTTCAGGTGGGTGAGACTCAGCATAATATATCAGCTGTGGTGGCTATGGGGCAAAACTCCTTCTGCTTGAGAAAAGCTCAGGAAAAAGTAAAGCAGACTTGTCTTGAACCTTAGGTACTAGCACAACCATGGGGGTAGAGTACCAAGTGGTCTATTAGGGTCCCCAATTTCAGGACTTGACTATTGGACAGCATTTCTGGACCTGCCCCAGAAAAGAGGGGAGTCCCAGGCCAGGCACCATTCAAGACAAACTGACTTGAGAGACCTTGGGCCTTAATGGAACATTGGCAGTAGACTGGCGGTACTCCCTATGGCCAGGGGTGGCAGTGGCTATGGGATGAATCTCCTCTGACTTTGGAAGGGGAAGGGAAGCGTGGGAAGGACTGCATCTTGTGATTTGAGTGCCAGCTCAGCCACAATACAGTAGAACACCAGGTAGACTTTTAAGGTTTTTTTTTTTTTTTTTTAATTATACTTTAAGTTCTAGGGTACATGTACATAATGTGCAGGTTTGTTACATATGTATACTTATGCCATGTTGATGTGCTGCACCCATCAACTCGTCAGCACCCATCAATTCATCATTTATATCATGTATAACTCCCCAATGCAATCCGTCCCTCCTCCCCCCTCCCCATGATAGGCCCCAGTGTGTGATGTTCCCCTTCCCGAGTCCAAGTGATCTCATTGTTCAGTTCCCACCTATGAGTGAGAACATGCGGTGTTTGGTTTTCTGTTCTTGTGATAGTTTGCTGAGAATGATGGTTTCCAGCTGCATCCATGTCCCTACAAAGGACGCAAACTCATCCTTTTTGATGGCTGCATAGTATTCCATGGTGTATATGTGCCACATTTTCTGAATCCAGTCTGTCACAGATGGACATTTGGGTTGATTCCAAGTCTTTGCTATTGTGAATAGTGCCGCAATAAACATACGTGTGAATGTGTCTTTGTAGTAGAATAATTTATAATCCTTTGGGTATATATATCCAGTAGTGGGATGGCTGGGTCATATGGTACATCTAGTTCTAGATCCTTGAGGAATCGCCATACTGTTTTCCATAATGGTTGAACTAGTTTACAATCCCACCAACAGTGTAAAAGTGTTCCTAGTTCTCCACATCCTCTCCAACACCTGTTGTTTCCTGACTTCTTAATGATTGCCATTAGGTTTTTGACACTAGTCCCTGACTCCTGGATAGCAATTTTGGACTCACTTGGGGCCTGGGGAATTTTGCCACCCTAAATGGAAAGACACTAGCCTGGCTGGCTTTGCCACCTGCTGATTGTAGAGCCCGAGGGCCTTAAGCAAACACAGGCAGTAGCCAGGGAGTTGTTACAGCAGATCTTGCATGAGGTACAGTACTGTGGTGGCTACAGATCTGACCCAGTACAGTCACAGTAGTAGTGGCCACAGGGATGCTTGTGTAAGTCTACCCACAGCTTTAAGTGGCTCAGAACAGAGACAGAGAGTATATATGTTTTGGAGAAAGTAAGGGAAAAGAACATATGCCTTTGCCTAGTCATTCAGAGAATTCTCCCAGATCTTGTCCAAGGCTATCAAGGCCTCTATGAGTATACAAGAACCACAATGTTACTGGGCTTGGGGTGCCTCCTAAAGCAGATACATATTGGATCACAATGCCCAAGTCCTTGCAAATATTTGAAAATCCTTTCCAAAAAAGATAGCTATAAATAAGCCCAGAGAGTTAAGACTACAATAAATAGCTGACTCTTTAATGCCCAGACATCAAAGTACAACTAGTAACATCAACACCACCCAAGAAAACATGACCTCATCAAATGAACTAAGTAAGGTAACAGGGAGCAATCCTGGAGAAGCAGAGACATGATCTTTCAGACAGAGAATTCAAAATATGTGTTGAGGAAATTCAAAATAACCTAGAGAAGGGATTCAGATTTTTAAAAGAAAAATGTATTAAAGAGATTGAAATAACTAAAAAGAATCAAGCAGAAATTCTAGAATTGAAAAATGCAATTGGCACACTGAAAAATGAAATGCATCAGTCTTCGCAGAATAAATCAAGTAGAAGAAAGAATGAGTGAACTTAAATACAGCCTATTTGAAAACACAGAGGACACAAAAGAAAAAATAAACATGGAAGCATGACTACAAGATCTAGAAAATAGCCTCAAAAGGGCAAATATAAGAGTTATTGGCCTTAGAGAAGGTAGACGAACAAGGACAGAAAGTTTATTCAAAAGGATAATAACAGAACTTTCCAAACCTAGAGAAAGATATCAATTTCAAGTACAAAAAGATTATAGAACACTAAACAGTTTTAACTCATAAAAGACTATCTCAAAGCATTGAATAATAAAGCTCCCAAAGTAAAGGACAAAGGATGCTAAAAGCAGCAAAAGAAAAGAAACAACATGCAATGAAACTCAAATATGTCTGGCAGCAGACTTTTCAGTGGAACCTTATAGGCCAGGAGAGTGGCATGACATACTTAAATTGCTGAGGGAAAATAACTTACTCTAGAATAGTGTATTTGGTGAAAAGATCCATACATAAAAATAGACTTCTAGACAAATAAAAACTGAGGGATTTCATCAATACCTGAACTGCCTTACAAAAAACGCTAAAGGGAGTACTTCAATCAGAAGAAAAAGGACATTAATGAGTAATAATCACCTGAGGGTACAAAATTTACTGGTAATAGTGAATATACAGAAAAACACAGCATATTACAACACTGTAACTGTAATGTGTAAACTAACTCTTATCCTAAGTAGAAAGACTAAACAATGAACCAATGAAAGAAAAACTACAACTTTTCAAAACATAGTACAATAATGTACAAATACAAACAACAAAAAGTTTAAGAGTGATAAGGGGTAGAGATTTATTTTTACTTGCTTGTTTATGCAAATAGTGGTTATCAGGTTAAAATAATGGGTTATACGATAGTATTTGCAAGCCTCATTGTGTAATTAGTCCGTCTTCATGCTACTGAAAAAGATATACACAAGACTGGGTAATTTATAAACAGAGGTTTAATGGACTCACAGTTCCACATGGTTAGGGAAACCTTACAATCATGGCAGAATGTGAAAGGCACTTCTTACATGGTGGCGGCAAGACAGAATGAGAGAACCAAGCGAAAGGGGTTTCCCCTTATAAAACCATCAGATCTTGTGAGACTTATTCCCCACTGCAAGAACAGTATGGGGGAAACCGTCCCCATGATTCAATTGTCTCCCACCGAGTCCCTCCCACGACATGTGGGAATTATGGGAGCTACAATTTAAGATGAGATAGATTTGGGTGGGAACACAGTCAAACCATACCACTTATGGTAACTTCAAACCAAAGAACATGCAATGGATACACAAACAAAAAGAAACTAAATCATATCACCAGAGGAAAATCACCTTCACCAAAGGAAGACAGGGAGGAAAAAAGGAAGAGAAGATGAGAAAACCAGAAATTTTTTTTTTTTAATTTGAGAAAATTAAATTTAAAAAGTTAAAAAATTAAAAGGGATATGGGAGTACTAAGAAAAAGATTCTAATGATAAATGGAATTTGTCTTGATACTTATATTTACACAAATTATTACCCCATGGCACTCTGTGATCTCTACAATTCCCTTAGGGGACTCTGATGACATGTTTGAGGTCAAATTTTATTTTATTTTATTTTTTTGTTTTTTTGTTTTTTTTTGTTTTTTTTTGTTTTTTTTTGTTTTTTTTTTTTTTTTATTTTTTTATTATACTTTAAGTTCTAGGGTACATGTGCATGACGTTTATATCATGTATAACTCCCCAATGCAATCCCTCCCTCCTCCCCCTCCCCATGATAGGCCCCAGTGTGTGATGTTCCCCTTCCCGAGTCCAAGTGATCTCATTGTTCAGTTCCCACCTATGAGTGAGAACATGCGGTGTTTGGTTTTCTCTTCTTGTGATAGTTTGCTAAGAATGATGGTTTCCAGCTGCATCCATGTCCCTACAAAGGACGCAAACTCATCCTTTTTTATGGCTGCATAGTATTCCATGGTGTATATGTGCCACATTTTCTTAATCCAGTCTGTCACAGATGGACATTTGGGTTGATTCCAAGTCTTTGCTATTGTGAATAGTGCCGCAATAAACATACGTGTGCATGTGTCTTTGTAGTAGAGTAATTTATAATCCTTTGGGTATATACCCAGTAGTGGGATGGCTGGGTCATATGGTACATCTAGTTCTAGATCCTTGAGGAATCGCCATACTGTTTTCCATAATGGTTGAACTAGTTTACAATCCCACCAACAGTGTAAAAGTGTTCCTATTTCTCCACATCCTCTCCAACACCTGTTGTTTCCTGACTTCTTAATGATTGCCATTCTAACTGGTGTGAGATGGTATCTCATTGTGGTTTTGATTTGCATTTCTCTGATGGCGAGTGATGATGAGCATTTTTTCATGTGTCTGTTGGCTGTATGGATGTCTTCTTTTGAGAAATGTCTGTTCATATCCTTTGCCCACTTTTTGATGGGGTTGTTGTTTTTTTCTTGTATATTTGTTTGAGTTCTTTGTAGATTCTGGATATTAGCCCTTTGTCAGATGAGTAGGTTGCAAAAATTTTTTCCCATTCTGTAGGTTGCCTGTTCACTCTGATGGTAGTTTCTTTTGCTGTGCAAAAGCTCTTTAGTTTAATTAGATCCCATGTGTCAATTTTTGCTTTTGCTGCCGTTGCTTTTGGTGTTTTAGACATGAAGTCCTTGCCCATGCCTATGTCCTGAATGGTACTACCTAGATTTTCTTCTAGGGTTTTTATGGTATTAGGTCTAACATTTAAGTCTCTAATCCATCTTGAATTAATTTCGTATAAGGAGTAAGGAAAGGATCCAGTTTCAGCTTTCTACTTATGGCTAGCCAATTTTCCCAGCACCATTTATTAAATAGGGAATCCTTTCCCCATTTCTTGTTTCTCTCAGGTTTGTCAAAGATCAGATGGCTGTAGATGTGTGGTATTATTTCTGAGGACTCTGTTCTGTTCCATTGGTCTATATCTCTGTTGTGGTACCAGTACCATGCTGTTTTGGTTACTGTAGCCTTGTAGTATAGTTTGAAGTCAGGTAGCGTGACGCCTCCAGCTTTGTCCTTTTGACTTAGGATTGTCTTGGCAATGCGGGCTCTTTTTTGGTTCCATATGAACTTTAAAGCATTTTTTCCAATTCTGTGAAGAAAGTCATTGGTAGCTTGATGGGGATGGCATTGAATCTATAAATCACCTTGGGCAGTATGGCCATTTTCACGATATTGATTCTTCCTATCCATGAGCATGGTATGTTCTTCCATTTGTTTGTGTCCTCTTTGATTTCACTGAGCAGTGGTTTGTAGTTCTCCTTGAAGAGGTCCTTTACATCCCTTGTAAGCTGGATTCCTAGGTATTTTATTCTCTTTGAAGCAATTGTGAATGGAAGTTCATTCCTGATTTGGCTCTCTGCTTGTCTGTTACTGGTGTATAAGAATGCTTGTGATTTTTGCACATTAATTTTGTATCCTGAGACTTTGCTGAAGTTGCTTATCAGCTTAAGGAGATTTTGGGCTGAGACGATGGGGTTTTCTAAATATACAATCATGTCATCTGCAAACAGGGACAATTTGACTTCTTCTTTTCCTAACTGGATACCCTTGATTTCTTTCTCTTGCCTGATTGCCCTAGCCAGAACTTCCAACACTATGTTGAATAGGAGTGGTGAGAGAGGGCATCCCTGTCTTGTGCCAGTTTTCAAAGGGAATTTTTCCAGTTTTTGCCCATTCAGTATGATATTAGCTGTGGGTTTGTCATAAATAGCTCTTATTATTTTGAGGTACGTTCCATCAATACCAAATTTATTGAGCGTTTTTAGCATAAAGGGCTGTTGAATTTTGTCAAAAGCCTTTTCTGCATCTATTGAGATAATCATGTGGTTCTTGTCTTTGGTTCTGTTTATATGCTGGATTACGTTTATTGATTTGCGAATGTTGAACCAGCCTTGCATCCCAGGGATGAAGCCCACTTGATCATGGTGGATAAGCTTTTTGATGTGCTGCTGAATCCGGTTTGCCAGTATTTTATTGAGGATTTTTGCATCGATGTTCATCAGGGATATTGGTCTAAAATTCTCTTTTTTGTTGTGTCTCTGCCAGGCTTTGGTATCAGGATGATGTTGGCCTCATAAAAAGAGTTAGGGAGGATTCCCTCTTTTTCTATTGATTGAATAGTTTCAGAAGGAATGGTACCAGCTCCTCCTTGTACCTCTGGTAGAATTCAGCTGTGAATCCATCTGGTCCTGGACTTTTTTTGGTGGGTAGGCTATTAATTGTTGCCTCAATTTCAGAGCCTGCTATTGGTCTATTCAGGGATTCAACTTCTTCCTGGTTTAGTCTTGGGAGAGTGTAAGTGTCCAGGAAATTATCCATTTCTTCTAGATTTTCTAGTTGATTTGCGTAGAGGCATTTATAGTATTCTCTGATGGTTGTTTGTATTTCTGTGGGGTCGGTGGTGATATCCCCTTTATCATTTTTTATTGCGTCTATTTGATTCTTCTCTCTTTTCTTCTTTATTAGTCTAGCTAGCGGTCTGTCAATTTTGTTGATCTTTTCAAAAACCAACTCCTGGATTCATTGATTTTTTGGAGGGTTTTTTGTGTCTCTATCTCCTTCAGTTCTGCTCTGATCTTAGTTATTTCTTGCCTTCTGCTAGCTTTTGAATGTGTTTGCTCTTGCCTCTCTAGTTCTTTTAATTGTGATGTTAGAGTGTCAATTTTAGATCTCTCCTGCTTTCTCTTGTGGGCATTTAGTGCTATAAATTTCCCTCTACACACTGCTTTAAATGTGTCCCAGAGATTCTGGTATGTTGTATCTTTGTTCTCATTGGTTTCAAAGAACATCTTTATTTCTGCTTTCATTTCGTTATGTACCCAGTAGTCATTCAGGAGCAGGTTGTTCAGTTTCCATGTAGTTGAGCGGTTTTGATTGAGTTCTTAGTCCTGAGTTCTAGTTTGATTGCACTGTGGTCTGAGAGACAGTTTGTTATAATTTCTGTTCTTGACATTTGCTGAGGAGTGCTTTACTTCCAATTATGTGGTCAATTTTGGAATAAGTGCGATGTGGTGCTGAGAAGAATGTATATTCTGTTGATTTGGGGTGGAGAGTTCTATAGATGTCTATTAGGTCCGCTTGGTGCAGAGATGAGTTCAATTCCTGGATATCCTTGTTAACTTTCTGTCTCGTTGATCTGTCTAATGTTGACAGTGGAGTGTTGAAGTCTCCCATTATTATTGTATGGGAGTCTAAGTCTCTTTGTAGGTCTCTAAGGACTTGCTTTATGAATCTGGGTGCTCCTGTATTGGGTGCATATATATTTAGGAGAGTTAGCTCTTCCTGTTGAATTGATCCCTTTACCATTATGTAATGGCCTTCTTTGTCTCTTTTGATCTTTGATGGTTTAAAGTCTGTTTTATCAGAGACTAGGATTGCAACCCCTGCTTTTTTTTGTTCTCCATTTGCTTGGTAGATCTTCCTCCATCCCTTTATTTTGAGCCTATGTATGTCTCTGCATGTGAGATGGGTCTCCTGAATACAGCAGACTGATGGGTCTTGACTCTTTATCCAGTTTGCCAGTCTGTGTCTTTTAATTGGAGCATTTAGTCCATTGACATTTAAGGTTAATATTGTTATGTGTGAACTTGATCCTGTCATTATGATATTAACTGGTTATTTTGCTCGTTAGTTGATGCAGTTTCTTCCTAGCCTCGATGGTCTTTACATTTTGGCATGTTTTTGCAATGGCTGGTACCGGTTGTTCCTTTCCATGTTTAGGGCTTCCTTCAGGGTCTCTTGTAAGGCAGGCCTGGTGGTGACAAAATCTCTAAGCATTTGCTTATCTGTAAAGGATTTTATTTCTCCTTCACTGATGAAGCTTAGTTTGGCTGGATATGAAATTCTGGGTTGAAAATTCTTTTCTTTAAGAACGTTGAATATTGGCCCCCACTCTCTTCTGGCTTGTAGAGTTTCTGCCGAGAGGTCTGCTGTTATTCTGATGGGCTTCCCTTTGTGGGTAACCCGACCTTTCTCTCTGGCTGCCCTTAAGATTTTTTCCTTCATTTCAACTTTGGTGAATCTGGCAATTATGTGTCTTGGAGTTGCTCTTCTGGAGGAGTATCTTTGTGGCGTTCTCTGTATTTCCTGAATTTGAATGTTGGCCTGCCCTACTAGGTTGGGGAAGTTCTCCTGGATGATATCCTGAAGAGTGTTTTCCAACTTGGTTCCATTTTCCCCCTCACTTTCAGGCACCCCAATCAGACGTAGATTTGGTCTTTTTACATAATCCCATACTTCTTGCAGGCTTTGTTCATTTCTTTTTCTTCTTTTTTCTTTTGGTTTCTCTTCTCGCTTCATTTCATTCATTTGATCCTCAATCGCTGATACTCTTTCTTCCAGTTGATCGAGTCGGTTACTGAAGCTTGTGCATTTGTCACGTATTTCTCGTGTCATGGTTTTCATCTCTGTCATTTCGTTTATGATCTTCTCTGCATTAATTAGTCTAGCTGTCAATTCTTCCACTTTTTTTCAAGATTTTTAGTTTCTTTGCGCTGGGTACGTAATTCCTCCTTTAGCTCTGAGAGGTTTGATGGACTGAAGCCTTCTTCTCTCATCTCGTCAAAGTCATTCTCTGACCAGCTTTGATCCGTTGCTGGCGATGGGCTGCGCTCCTTTGCAGGGGGAGATGCGCTCTTATTTTTTGAATTTCCAGCTTTTCTGCCCTGCTTCTTCCCCATCTTTGTGGTTTTATCTGTCTCTGGACTTTGATGATGGTGACGTACTGATGGGGTTTTGGTATAGGTGTCCTTCCTGTTTGATAGTTTTCCGTCTGACAGTCAGAAGGACTGTCTGTTGGTCTGTTGGAGATTGCTTGAGGTCCACTCCAGACCCTGTTTGCCTGGGTATCAGCAGCAGAGGTTGCCGAAGATAGAATATTGCTGAACAGCGAGTGTACCTGTCTGATTCTTTCTTTGGAAGTTTCCTCTCAGGGGTGACTCCACCCTGTGAGGTGTGGGGTGTCAGACTGCCCCTAGTGGGGGATGTCTCCCAGCTAGGCTACTCAGGGGTCAGGGACCCACCTGAGCAGGCAGTCTGTCCGTTCTCAGATCTCAACCTCCGCGTTAGGAGATCCACGGCTCTCCCCAAAGCTGTCAGACAGAGTCGTTCGGGTCTGCAGCGGCCCGCTCTTTCCCCTAATGGACTGCAGCTGTGCGCTGTCCGCAGAGGTAGAGTCTACAGAGACAGGCAGGCTTCCTTGAGCTGCTGTGAGCTCCACCCAGTTCGAGCTTCCCAGCGGCTTTGTTTACCTACTTAAGCCTCAGCAATGGCGGGCGCCCCTCCCCCAGCCTCGCTGCTGCCTTGCGGATAGATCGCCGCAGACGGCTGTGTTAGCAGTGAGGGAGGCTCCGTGGGCGTGGGACCCTCCCGGCCAGGTGTGGGATATATTCTCCTGGTGTGCCTGTTTCCTTAAAGCGCAGTATTGGGGTGGGAGTTACCCGATTTTCCAGGTGTGTGTGTCTCAGTTCCCCTGGCTAGGAAAAGGGATTTCCTTCCCCCTTGCGCTTCCAGGTGAGGCGATGCCTCGCCCTGCTTCAGCTCACGCTGGTCAGGCTGCAGCAGCTGACCCGCACCGATTGTCCGGCACTCCCTAGAGAGATGACCCCAGTACCTCAGTTGAAAATGCAGAAATCACCGGTCTTCTGTGTCGCTCGCGCTGGGAGTTGGAGACTGGAGCTGTTCCTATTCGGCCATCTACTCAAATTTTATTTTTAAGATCTAGTTTTCAGTATCATGGTTTTCATTCAAATTAAGCATTGGACTACAACATTATAAAGTCTAAGATTCTCCCCCAAATTTATCTATGCTCCTATCAATGTGTGACCTCAAATCACAGCTTGACATTTTTGATAATTTGTCATACTCTAAATTTAAATACATGTTACTTGCATATTAAATACATGTTACTCATAACTGTGTTACTCATATATTCACTTTGAACTCTAATAATAAATTTACCTCACTGTGACTTATCTTTATATTTCACTGAATATTTTGTAACCATCCTAGGATACTTGACTTTAAAATTTGATTTTTACAAACTAAAATACTTATTCAAATGAATGTTTTTCTTTAAAGGTAATAGCTTGGGAGCTTTATATTTATTCCATTGTTGCAATAATTCCAAGTATTTTCAAACTTCTATTTTAAAATTTCCCATAAAACAGTGTTTTATTTTAAAAAACTCAATTGTTCTTCATCCTTTGTTTTAAAATATTTAGAGGTAGAGAAATCTACATTTTTATAAAATAAAACCATATTTCATTTTTAAAAACATAAAAGTTACAATGAGATTGTATTCTATTTAACATGTTTAAAATTATAAAGAGGAGTATTATAGAATAAATACATTGCTTCCATAGATGAAATTTTGAAGAGAAAACTTTTAGAACAGTTTCTAGAATATTTTACTTAAAAGAGTCTCATTATATCATAATAGTTCAAATGAAATAATGCATTTTGCTACAAGAAATCTAAAAGAGTCATGCATTTTACTGGGCTTACCACCTAGGTGATGGGTTGATAGGTGCAGCAAATCACCATGACACGTGTTTGCCTATGTAACAAACCTGCACATCTTGTACATGTACCTCAGAACTTCCAATTAAAAAGAAATAAAAATTAAAAAAAAATTAAAAAGTAATGCATTTGTCCAGACTTGTCTGAGGAACTTGGAATACTTACAATGAAATTTTCTCTAACACAAATCTATAATAATAAAATCTGTAATTGTATCTATTATAAACAGGTTATAAAATAGAGATCTATATATGCACACACATATAGATACACACATCTATACATCTCTCCAATTCTCCCACACTCATTCACACACCCACATACCTATACACACGCTTATGTATCAAATTGAACTGCAACTGGACACATGTAAAATGTCTGTATTTTTCCCTTAAACATACCTGTTGGTATTTTTCCCTTGTAATTTTGTCTGGTTCATGTTTTCTGTAAATTTTCTTAGGATCAGAGAGATTAGGATTTGAAAACTTGGTTTCATTGTTAGCTATGCTGTCTTGTCCACATTATGTAAACTTTGAATCTTTAAATTGAAAATAATATTTTCCTTATTTTAAGATTATAGAAGAGAATATGTGTGAATCGCCTAAGAATGCTGACTATATAGCAGACCCTCAATACGTTTCTTCTCTTTGTGCCCCATCACTTCTCTTTGACCCAGATCTAAGATAAACAGTATTTGTATGTTTCTTAATTTTTAAAATGTTTGTAGATTGAGGGGGTACAAGTGCAGTTTAATTATGTGGATATATTGCATAGTGGTGAAACCTGGGCTTTTATTGTTCCCATCACCAGAATAGTGTACCTTGTACTCAATAGATAATTTTTATCCCTCACCCTTCTTTTACCCTCCCACCTCCTGGGGTCTCCAGTGTCTTTTGTTCTACTCTGCATGTCCATGTGACCCACATTTAGTTCCCGCTTACAAGTAGGAGCATGCAGTATTAACTTTGTTTCTTTTTTTTTTTTTTTTTTTTTGAGATGGAGTCTTTCTCTGTCATCCAGGCTGGAGTGCAGTGGTGCAATCTCGGCTCACTGCAATCTCCTCCTCCCGGGTTCAAGCGATTCTCCTGCCTCAGCCTTCAGAGTAGCTCAGATTACAGGTGCATGCCAGCACACACGGCTAATGTTTGTAATTGTGGTAGAGACGGAGTTTCACCATGTTGACCAGGCTGGCCACGAACTCCCGACCTCAAGCGACCTGCAGCCTCGGCCTCCCAAAGTGCTGGCATTACAGGAGTGAGCCACCACACCTGACCCACTTTGTGTTTCTGACTTATTTCACTTATGATAATTGCCTCTAGTTACATCCATGTTGCTGCAAAAGACATTTCATTTTTATGGCTAAGTAGTATTTCATGATATATATACACCACATTTTCATTTTGGTTTTAAATGTTATGTTAGATTATGGGGGTACATGTGCCTGTTAGTTACAAAAGTATATTGAATAATGCTAAGGTTTGGGGTGTGATTGAACCCATCACCCAGGAAGTGACCATAGTACCCAAAAGGTAGTTTTTCAACCCTTGCCCACTCCCTCCCTGTCCCCTCTTGCATTCTCCAATGTCGATTCTCAATTTTATGTCCATGTATACCCAATGTTTAGCTCCCACTTATAAGTGAAAGCACACATTATTTAGCTTGCTATTCCTGCATTAATCTACTTAGGATAATGTCCAGCTGCATCCATGTTCCTGCAAAGGACATTACTTCATTTTCTTTATCCAATCCACTATCAATGGGCATCTGTATACTACATTTTTTAATCCAATCACCTATCAGTGGACACTTTGGTTGGTTCTATATACTTGCTATTGTAAATAGTGCCATGATAAACTTATAATTGCAGGTATCTTTCTGATATAATACTTTTGTTTCCTTTGGATAGATACCCAGTAATGGGATTGCTGGATCAAATAATAGTTCTATTCTTAGTTCTTTGAGAAATCTTCATACTGTTTTCTGTAAGGTCATAGTGAGTTTCAGTCCACCAAGTGTGTTAGTGTTCCCTTTTACCTGATTCCTCATCAACATGTTAATTTTTGACTTTTTAAATAATAGTCATTCTGATGTAAGATAGTATCTGATTGTGATTTTAATTTACATTTCTTTGATTATTGATGTTGAACATGTTTTCATGTGTTTGTTTTCTGTTTATTTTTCTTTTTAAAAATATTCATATCTTTTGTTCGCTTTTTAATGGTTGTATTTTTTTGTTGACTTGAGTTATTTGTAGATTCCGAATATATTGGTCCTTTGTCAGATACATATAGTTTGTAAATATTTCCTTTCATTTCGTAGGTTGTCTGATTATAGTTTTTTTTTCCTGTTGTACAAATGCTCTTTAGTTCAATTATGTCTTATTTGTCCATTTCTAGTTTTGTTGCATTTGCTTTTAAAGTCATAGTTATAAATTATTTGCCTAGACCAATGCCCAGAACAGTTTTTCCTATGTTTTCGTCTAGATTTTTATAGTTTGAGGTCTTTCATTTTTTAATTTGTCTTGAGTTAATTTTTGTATATGGTGATATATGGGTCCCATTTTATTCTTCTGCATATGGCCAACCAGTTTTCCCAGCACCATTTATTGAATAAGGTGTCCTGGTTGTAGGTATGTGGCTTTATTTCTGGGTCCTCTGTTCTGTGAGTCCTGTGTCTGTTTTTATACCAGTACCATTTCGTTTGGTTACTATACCCCTGGAGTGTAATTTGACATTGAGTAATATGATACCTCCCACTTCAGTTTTTTCCCTCATAGTTGCTTTGGCTTTTTAGGGTCTCTTTTGATGCCATATGAATTTTAGAATTTTAAATTTTAAAAAAATTCTGTGAAAAATTACACTAATTTGATAGAAATCACACTGATTCATAGATTGCTTTGCACAGTATGGTCATTTTAATAATGTTGGTTCTTCTGATCCATGAACATGGAATATTTTTATTTGTGTTGTCTATGATTTCTTTCTTCAGTTTTGTAGTTGTTCTTATAGAGACCTTTGACTTCCTTGCTTAGATGTATTCCTAGGTATTTTTAAAAATAGCTGTTGTAAATGGGATTGAGTTCTTGATTTGGTTCTCAGCTTCAATATGATTGATGTATAGAAATGTTACTGTTCTTTTAATGTTGATTTTGTATCCAAAAACTTCACTGAAGTCATTTATCAAGTCTGGAAGTATTTTGGAGAAGCCTTTAGGGTTTTCTAGGTATAAAATTATATCATCAGCGAACAGAGATAATTTGACTTCCTCTCTTCCAATTTGGATGCCTTTATTTCTTTCTCTTGCTTAATTACTTTGGCTAGGACTTCCAGAACTATGTTGAATAGGAGTGGTAAAAGTAGGTCTTGTCTCTTGCAGTTCTTAGGGAGAATGCTTTCCACTTTTATTCCTTCAGTATGATGTTGGCTGTGAGTCTGTCATATATGACTTCTATTATTTTGAGGTTTTTTCCTCCAGTTTCTAATTCATTGGGGGTTTTATCATGAAGGGATGCTAGATTTTATTGAATGCCTTTTCTCCATCAATTGAGATGATCATATAGGTTTTGTTTCTCAATTCTGTCTATGTAGAATCACATTTATTGATTTGCATGTGTTGAACCATTCTTGCATCCCTGGAATAAAACCTACTTGATCATAGAATATTATCTTTTTGATGAGTTGTTGGATTTGGTTTGCTAATATTTTGTTGATAATTTTTGCATTTATGTTCACAGGGATATTGGCCTGTCATTTTCCCTGCTTGTATTTGGATAGGATTTTTCCTGTTACTGACATTGGCTCTGTTTCTCAAAACATTACCTCCCTTCTTTTGGTGGTTATTTTGGGTAAGTTTTACCCCTATAATGCCAAAAATTTTACTTGGCCTATGCCTGTTTTTTTTATTTTATATAAAACTGTACAAAGGGAAGGAGAAATTCAAGAGATTGTATTTTATGAAAAGATTTATAAAATATTTTAGAAAAAGAGTAATTGAAAGAAAGCTTTCTAATGGAGAATTGCTTAATGGTGAATGAGGTTTATTAGGAGATCAAAAAAACTAAAATTATCATTTTCTTGTGTCAGTGTGACCCTCACAAAAGCTGTAGCACATATTTTCTTTTTTTTTTTTTTTTTTTTTTTTTTTTTTTTTTTTTTTTTTTTTTTGAGACGGAGTCTCGCCCTGTCGCCCAGGCTGGAGTACAGTGGCGCGATCTCGGCTCACTGCAAGCTCCGCCTCCCGGGTTCACGCCATTCTCCTGCCTCAGCCTCCCGAGTAACTGGGACTACAGGCGCCCGCCACATCGCTCGGCTAGTTTTTTTGTATTTTTTTTAGTAGAGACGGAGTTTCACCGTGTTAGCCAGGATGGTCTCGATCTCCTGACCTCGTGATCCGCCCGACTCGGCCTCCCAAAGTGCTGGGATTACAGGCATGAGCCACCACGCCCGGGCTTGAATTCTTTTTTAGGCATTTAAAAAATCTGTATTTTTAGAGTCAGTCATTGTGCTTCATTTTATTTATGTGTGTGTGTGGTGGTGTTTTTCTGATTATTCATGATATTTGTGGTCTTGTGTTGTTGTCTGGAGGACTGAATCATATTTCATCTGTGTGACCACCAGTCCCCAATCCTAAGGGCCCAACCTAGAAAGTTTTGCTTAATTTTGTCTCAAGCCTAAATTTTCATGACAGTGGCTAACAGACTCAACTATGGGAATCATCAATTAGATATTCTTGTTCAAAACTCTTTTTTTCTTAGCAGGGAGAGGTAAATATGCTCAACTATGATAATGAACTTACTGTCAAGAAAATAAGTTACAGTTAATTTCTTTATAATATTGTGTTACACAAAGTTTTCAATAAATCACTCTACTCCTGATAATGCACCTATACCTTTGTGTTTAGTGGAGTATGATGAACAAAAGTACAAAGGAATTCAAACTAGAGATCCAGTAAGAACCAGAGTCTTATCCTACAAAAACTATGTGTAAGAATAGACAACGTAGAATAAAGGGAATAATAAGAAATAGGTTTATAATTAGCAATGTTTTCAATGTATAAAGAACCAAAAATTCACTATATTAAAAATAAAAGCATGCTGTTAAATGACATTGTGATTTAGACATTGCAGTGTCATTTTTGTAGGTTTTCATAACAAGAATCTTGAAGAATCTTGCCCTGCATTTGAGAAATCATTTACCCCTTCATTTAAATATTCACATACCAATAGCATAGAGACATAGGCAGAGTTAGGTAATTATAATTAATTTTGTATAAATTCCAGTAACATTAAAGATATGTAGGCAGTCCTGTCAGAAACCAGCAAAATGAGGAATGTGTGTTTTATTGTCATTTTGTCTAATTAATGAATTTAATTTTATTATGCATTCAATACAATGATTTTAAATGCTTACGAAATGTAGAGTACTGTGTTAGACATTGTGGAGAATACAAAAATGAATAATATTCAATACAAATGGTGTAACCAGGGGCTCATTCTAATGTATATTTAAGCAATCTAACATAATAGATACTGTAATCAATATAAAAAATGTTTTGGTAAAATGTAAAGAAAAGTGTTATTTGAATAAGAACTTAAAATATGTAGACAATTTTAAGTAATGTGTGGTTCAAGTGTGAGAAGAAGGTGTCATGGTGAAATAACGACTGCATTGATGTATGCTTAATCAATTAGGACAATCATCTCTCTCACTATTTGAGCTGGTATTAAGCAGAAGAGGCCTTGTATTTCGACATATTTAGTGTATCTAACAGGTGCTAGTCCAGTGGATCCTAGATGTCTTTGGTGGGAATATATTGCCTTTGCAAAGAGGACTTTTTAGGAAGATGTTTGTGTCTAAGTATCCAGGGGAAAAGGCAAGGGACTGATGGCAATGAACAATGGGAAGAATAGCAAGGCATCTGTTTCCCCAGCTCTAATTTCTGAGCCCTATCTTTATAGCACAAGCTGACAAGACAGTTTTCATTATGAAATTTAGCAGAATTTTGGAGGTCAGCACTGTAGATACTTGAATGACAATCTGACAGAGAGGGAGAAGTGTCTGCTTACTTATGCACAGAAATTGGAATGGTTTAAGACTGTGAGGGTTCAAGGACTTCAGAAGTGGTGCACAGATGAACAGACACATTAGCAATGGATGTGATATGCAATGGAACAGGCAGCATCCCAATGGGCTTAGTATTCTTGCTTTCCTGGGAAGGTTGGAATTGAAATTGGAATTGATGGTATACATCTGTGAAACCTCCTCTGGATGTTCTCAGAATATTACAGAAGAGAACTGGTGGTTTTCTGGATGCCTTGGTCAGGAACAGTCAACGAGCCAGGGAATTGTTCTCATTAATATCCAAAGACCCAGCGAGGCTTGGGAAAATTTAGGGTTGCTGTATTATTTATAGGAAAAGAACAAAGTGCTTACATCATGTTTACTGAAAATCTATTTATTCAATTTACATCAGTCACAAAGATGTAAATTCCAGGTCCTCTTTTCCTGTTACTTTCAAGGTACATATCCAGCAGAAATAGAGTCTGTTTTTCTGTTCTTAACCCTTTCAGTGCTGAATGGGCTACCTGAACAATGTTAACATCTTTCAGGTGAACGTAATATGCATAAAAGACATAGCGGGAATTCTACAGAAATCTGGCTTCTTGAACTTATTTCTACCTAGATTTAGGGCAAGTACTCCAGCTGCTGAGTTGTTAATAAAACTTCATCTCTTTTACTGCTTTCTTTAGCTATAACCAAGATAGATATATCACAATCACTCAAATCTTATTTAAATGGCCATAAAGAAGGAAAGGAATTAAGAAAGTGGCCCAGATCAAGGTCAAAGATCAACTCTGTAACAGCATTTATACCTGATTTTCTATTTTGAACTTGCATTCACATAGTGGGTTTCTTTGAGTAAAACTGCTGGATATAACTTCTTTCCTACCACCAGCAAATATTCCTGAGTTTAGAGATGAGATAAAGAAAATGATATTAAATTCTCTCTTTATTTTGATAAGGTACAACAATGTATCACTGTGTATCCTGCCATTATGTTTTACTTTTCATACTGCCTAAAGTCTGTGTGAACAATAGGAACACGTTTTATCTCAAAGACAAGGAATTTTTTTTAGACAGCCAAGAATCCCCAACTGTGCAGGAATAAAAATGGCACAAAGAGAAAATATGCTTGGTAAATTAAGCAACTGGATCCTTCTATTTAGCATTTATAAAATGTCTTCCCTGCATTAGAAAAACATTGACAGGTCATTAATCTCTCACTTGAGAGTCTCTTTTGAGGCTCTCAAGTGAGAGATTAATGGATCTCTCACTTGATGATCCATAGGAACTTCTCCTCATAGGAACAAAACCTTAATGATCCATTAAAGGTTCAACATTTAATTAGGAGGTTTCCAGCTGAAAGGCCTTTGGCATCTTCCACCATGAGTTTGAAGTGAAGTGTTGAAAATAAAGAGCAATGTGCTTGTAAAGCACAGATTCATGGGTAGGAATGCTACACCTGGAGTACTCACAAGTGCTTTTCTTCATCAATTCTTCCTTTTCCACTCTCAACTTGTATCTGAAATTTAGCTAATAATAGGTGAATGAGAAAAATGCTCTCATACTTATGAGTCAGTATGGGAGCTCTGAAGGTGTACCTTCAGATGAAAGTCACTGAGGCAAAGTTATAACCACTAGAAGCAAGGAGGAAGTATATATCTTATTGTAATAATGTCCCGGTTGTCCTACACTGATTAAGAGCATGGACTTTTGAGTCAGACCTGTAGTAGAATACCTGTTCCCACTCCTACTTGCTGTGCAATAATGGACAAGATACTTATACTCTAAAATAGAGATCATAACAGTACTTACCTTATAAGGGTGTTCTGTGATAATATCTATGAAGTACTTAGCACATTGCGTAGAACAAAGTAAGTACCCAAATACTGGTAGTTCCTCTTATTATTATTACTATTGTTAATTTAAATGATACTACAAGAATAATTGTCATTATAAAGCATTCGTAGTAATAATAATAGTAGTAGCTGAACTAGCTAAAAGGAAAAGTGGTAGAGGGCATCAAACACTCAGTTTTTCCTGTTGGCATTTTACCTTGACTATGAAATATATGTACCCAGCGCTTTCTCAATCTGATTATAATAAAAAAGAAAAAAGACTAGATATAATTCATCACTATATCTTAAATAAAACTCATTCAAACTATTGCATTATCACTCTATTGGTAATTATTTAAAAGTATCTATTTGGAATTATCAAATGGGAGACTTTGTCTCTTATTCTAGGAATTTTGGGCAACATTGCAGGCAGAAAAACAAATATTGCCTTATACTTGAATTCACACTACTCCTAGGATTATTCCTGAAGAGGCTGACACAATGGCTTTGCTATAGTAAACAAAACATATTTGTGTAAATCTGTCACAATTATTTTGGGTTGACAGAAAGAAGGACACTGGTAATGAAAGAGTGTCAGGTATAGGCAGGCAATTTTCTTCATCTTGGTTCATTTCATTGTTGGTTGTTCTTTCTAACGTTATAGTCTCAGGTCCTCCTGCCCTAAACATTCTGACACAGTGACAGGGAGGAGGGCAGCTGCCCCAGGAAGTTCAGGTAGTTAGTTTGGGAATGCTATGGTTTGCATGTTATTGTCACCTCAAAAATGCATGTTGAAATTTAATGCCCAGAGCAATAGTATTGAGAGAGATGGCCTTTGGGAAGGAATTGAGTCATGAGGCCTCTGGCCTCATGAATGAAATTAGGTATGATTATATAAAGGCTTGAGGAGAGAGAGGGTTTACCCCTTTTTGTCTCTCTGTCTTCTTCCATGTGAGGAGAGAGTAGTCCTCCCCTCTGGAAGACCTAGCTTCAGGGCATCGTCTTGGAAGCAGAGGCTAGATCTTCATCAGACAACTGAACCTGCCAGTGTCTTGATCTTGGACTTTCTAGGCTCCAGAACTGTGAGAAACGCAGTTATTTTCTTCATAAATTACACAGTCAGATTTCCTGTTATAGCAGCACAAAACAGATGAAGATAGGGAAAGAAAAATCTACAGGGTACAGAAAAAGTAACTGCATCATTGGGGTCTAGGCCGAGAGTCATAAACTCAAAAGCCTACAGAGGCTGGGCAGTTAACTTAGATAGAATCAAGTATAAGCTCCATGGGTATGCTGGGGACACTGGAGAACTAAAGGGTTCCCATAGAAGGAGATTTGGTAGGAATGCGATTCATTCCTAGAAATTCTATGTTACTCCCAATAAAAGTAAAAATTTGAACATTTTGTGTTTTAAAAAAACTTCTCTACATTTAAAATGTAGGCAATAAATTAAACTTCTAAAATTACTGCAGGCCAAAAAACAAAACAAAACAAAACAAATGTTGGCAACTGAGTTCCTTGAGCTTCTGCTTTATAATTTCTAAGTCTTAAATTTTAGGGTAAGGGTAGCCCAAATGTTTTATATTAAGCGTTAAAGTATACATTCTCCTGAACTCATGTGATTAAGTTGATAAAAACAGTATAGAGCATGAAGGAAAACTATAAGTTTATTAATTATAGACATAAAGTATATAAGATGACTCAGAAAACTAGGAGAGACCAAAATTTGTTTGGCTGAATAAAACTGACACTATTTACTGGGACTATTTTCTTATAAGGAAATACTCCAGTCTACCATTATAGAATTCCATTTTTGGTCTTATGCAGTGTGAAGCGACTGTTTTTTGTAATGTCTTTTCACCACTTTAATAACATAGTTTGTACATTGATATGAGTTTAATGTTTGAGGGTAGAGCAAGATGGTAGAAGGTGAAAGAAAAGGCTCCACTGATCATCCTATCCAGCCTGTGGAACACCAAACTTTAACAAGATTAACAAAATAGCATGTGTATAAGAACCAAAAATCAAGTGAGCAATCACAGTACTTGGTTTTAACTTCACATAACTGAAAGAGGCACTGAAAAGGGTAGGTGAGATAGTTTTAAATCACTGATGGCATCCCTTTCTCCTCCCTCAGCAGTGGCTATGTGGTGTGGAGAGAACAATCTGTATACTTGGGCAAGGGAGAGCACAGTGAATGGGGGGCATTGCATTGGACTCAGTGCTGCCCTGTCACAGTAGAAAACAAAACCATGCCGAACTCAGCCAGTGCTCACCCACAGAAGGAGCATTTGGAACAGACCTAGTCAGAGAAGTGCCCATCCCAGTGGTTAGAACTTGAGCTCTGGCAAGCCTTGCCACCGTGGGCTAAAGTGCTCTAGGGTTCTAAAGGAACTTGAAAGGTAGTCTAGGACACAAGGAATGCAATCACTAGGCAAGTCCTGATGGTTCACTGGGATTAGAGCCAGTGGAATGGGGCACAGCATGACCTAGTAAGACACCAGACAGGTCAGGTCAGGTGGGGGAGTGCTTGTGCCGCCTCTACCCCAACCCATGGCAGTGCAGCTCACAGCAACAAAAGTGACATCTTTCCACTTGAGGAAAAGGAGAGAGAAAAGAGGACTTTGTCGCATGTTGGATACTAGCACAGGCACAGTAGGATAGAGTACTGGATAGAGTCATGAGAACCCCAATTCAGGCCATAGTTTCTAGATGACATTTCTAGCACACCCTGGGCCAGAAGGAAACATGCTGCCTTTAAGGGAAGGACCCAGTCTTGGCAAGATTAATCACCTGCTGACTAAAATGCTCTTGGGCCCTGAAGAACCAGCAGGGATACCTAGATTGTATGTAATGCGCCTTGGGTGAGTCTCTGAGATGTGCTGGCTTTAGATACTAGCTCAGCTGCAGCGAAATAGAGGACCAAGTGGGCTCTTTGGATCCCTGAGTCCAGGCCTAGGTTCTTGCACAGCATGTCTGGACCTGCCCTGGGCCAGAGGGGAGCCCACTGTCCTGAAAGGAGAGTCCCAGCCCTGGCAGCATTCACCACAAGCTGACTGAAGATAACTTGGGCCTTAAGTGAACATTCGTGGTGGCCTGGCAGAACTCCCTGTGTGCTGGCGGTGGTGGTGATCATAGGGAAAGGCTCCTCCACCTGTGGAAAGGAGAGAGGGAAGTAAGAAAAACTTTGTCTTATGGTTTGAATGCCAGTGTGGCCACAGTAGAATAGGATGCCAGGTAGATTTCTAAGGTGTTTGACTCCAATCCCTGTCTCCAAGATATACCTTGGGACCTGCCCAGGGAATGGAGAAACTTATCATTTTCAAGGGAAGGACACAAACATGACTAGCTTTGCCACCTGCTGATTGTAGAGCCCTAGGCCCTACATACAGGGTAGTCAGGTAGTGGTTACAGCAGGCCTTGGATGAGACTCAGTGCTGTGCTGGCATCAGGTCTGACCCAGGGCATTTCTAGTGGTGGTAGCCACAGGAGTGCTTCTGTGTACCCCCAGCCCCAGGCAGCTCAGGACATAGACAGAAACTCTGTTTGTTTGGGAGAAAGTAAAGGAAGAGAACGAGAGTATCTGCCTGGTAATTGAGATAATTCTTCCGGATCTTATACGAAACCTCCAAGGTGGTACATCAACAAATCTGTGAGAACCACTGTAATACTGGGACTGGGGCCCTTGAATTCCTGGAAATCCTTCCCAAGAAGAATGGGCATAAACAAGGCCAGATTATGAAGACCACAATAAATTCCTAACTCTTCAATGCCCAGACAATGACAAATATCTACAAGTGCCAAGACCAGCAGAAAAGCATGGCCTCACCAAATAAACCATAATAAAGTACCAAGGCCAATTCTGGATAAATAGAGATATGTGACCTGTCAGACAGAATTCAAAATTGCTGTTTTGAGGAAATTCAAAGAAATTCAAGATAACATAGACAAGGAATTTAGAATTCTATTGGATAAATTTAAGAATATTTAATGAGAAAGAAGCAGAAGCTGTAGAGTTGAAAAATGAAAGTGATATGCTGGAGAATGCATGAGTTTCCTAAGAACAGAATTAATGAATCAGAAAAAAAGAATTTGTGAGCTTGAAGACAGGCTATTTGAAAATACACATTTGGAGGAGATAGAAAGGAATAACAAACAATTAAGTGCACCTGCAGGACCTAGAAAATAGCATTGAAAGGTCAAGTCTAAGAGTTATTAGTTTTAAAGAGGAGGTAGAGAAAGATAGAGTGGTAGAAAGTTTACTCAAAGGGATAATCACAGAGAACTTCCCAAACCTAGAAGTACAAGAAGGTTATAGACCACCAAGTAGATTTAACCCAAAGAAGACTACCTCAAGCCATTTAATAATCAGACTCCCAAATATCAACAATAAAGAAAGGTTCTAAAAGCAAGTGAAAAGAAAAAATAACATACAAAGAGGCTTCAATATGTCTGGCAGCAGATTTTTCAGTGGAAACATTACAGGCCAAGAGAGAGTGGCCTGACGTATTGAAGGTGCTGAAGGAGAAAAACAGAAACAAAACTTTTACCCTTGACTAGCATATCTGGACAAAATATCCTTCAAACATGAAGGAAAAATACTTTCCTACGCAAACAAAAGCTGAAATATTTCATTAATACCAAACCTGTCTTCAAGAAATGTTAAAGAGAGTTCTTCAATCTGAAAGAACAGAATGTTAATGAGCAATAAGAAGTCATCTGAAGGTACAAAATTCACTGGTAAAGAGTAAGCACGCAGGAAAACACAGAATATTATAACACTGTAATTGAGGTATCTGAACTACTCTTATGTGGAAATACTGAATAGTTGACTAATAACTACAACAACTTTTCAGGACACAGAGTATGATAAGACATAAAGAGAAACAACAAAAAGTTAGAAAGTAGTCTGGGGGATGAAGTTAAGGTGTAAAGTTTTTACACTTGATCTTAGCCAAACGGCCAAGAAGCAGTGGGGTGTAGAGTTTTTGTTAGTGCTCTTTTTACTTGTTTGTTAATTTGTTTATACAATCAGTATTAAATTTTCATCAGCTTAAAATAATGAGTTATAACATTTGCAAGCCTCATGGTGACCTCTAATCAAAAAACATACAAGAGATACACAAAAAATAAAAAGAAATTAAATCATACTACCAGAGCATATAACCTTCGCTAAAAGGAAGACAAGAAGAAAGTGAAGAGAAGGAAACTGCCAGAAAAAAAAAAAAATAGCAGGAGGAAGTTCTCACTTGCCAATAATAACATTGAATGTAAACGGCCTAAACTCTCCAATAAAAAGACAATAAAAAAAGATAATAAAAATAGTGGCTGAATGGATTAAAATAAGATCCAATAATCTGTTGCCTATAAGAAACACACTTCACCTACAAAGATACATACAGACTGAACTATAAAGGGATGGAAAAAGATATTCCATGCTGATGGACACAAGAGAAGGAGTAGTTATGTCAGACAAAATAGATTTCAAGACAAAAACTCTAGGAAGAGACAAAGGAGGTCATTATATAATGATAAAGAAGTCAGTTCAGCAAGTGAATATGATAGTTGTAAATATATGTGCATCCAACATTGAGCACCTATATATATAAAGCAAATATTATTACAGGTAAAGAGACAAATAGACCTCAGAACAATAATACCTGGATACTTCAATAACACATTTTCAGCATTGGACAGACCTTCCAGATAGAAAGTCAACAAAAAATTGGGCTTAATTTGCACTGTAAAATCAATGTGCCTAATAGGTATTTACAGAACATGTCATACAATGGCTGAAGAATACACATTCTTTGCCTCAGCACATGTATTATTCTCAAGGATAGACCATATGTTGGGTCACAAAACAAGTCTTAAAACACTCAAAAATTGAAATAATATCAAGCATCTTCTCTGACCACAAGAAAATAAAGCCTAGAAATCAATGTAACAAAAGGAATTTTGTAAACTATACAAATACGTAGAAATTAAGCATTATGCTCCTGAATGTCCAGTGAGCCAATTTTTCAAGAAATTTTTCATTTTTCCAATTTTAAGAAAATTGAAAATGTTTTGAAAACAAATGATACTGGAAACACAGCATGCTAAACACTACAAGATACATGAGAGCAGTACTTGCTGGGAAATCTATAGTTATGAGCAACTACATATAAAAAAGAAAAGCTTCAAATAAGCAACCTAATGACACATCTTAACTATAAAAAAGCACACCAATCTTAAAAGTAGTAGAAGAAACAACAAACAGCACAAATAAATGAAATTGAAATGAAAAACAAGACAAAATATAAATGAAACAAAAAGTTGGTGTTTTCAAAAGATAAACAAAATTAAGAAACCTTTAGCCAGACTAAGGAAAAAAGAAAACCCAAATAAATCAGAGATGAAAAAGAAGACATTGCATCTGATACTTCAGAAATTCAAAGAATCATTAGTAGCAACTCGATGCCAATAAATTGAAAAATCTTGAGGAAATGGACAAATTCCAGCACATACAACCTACCAAGTTTGAGCCATGAAGAAATTCAAAAGGTGAACAGAAGGATAAGAAGTGCTGAGATTGAAGCCATAATAAAAAGTCTGTTAATACAGAAGAGCTCAGACACGAAAGCTTCGCTGCTGAATTCTACCAAATATTTTAAGAAGAATTAACACCAATCCCACTCAAACTATCTTGAATAAACAGAGCAGGAGGGAATACTTCCAAATGCGTTTTACAAGACCAGTATTACCCTGATACAAAAACCAGACAAACACACATCAAAAAGAAAAAAAAGAAAAAAAAAAAAACTATAGGCCAATATCCCCGATGAATATTGATGCAAAAATCCTCAACAAAATATGAGCAAACGGAATTCAACAATATGTTAAAAAGATAATTTATCATGACCAAGTGGGATTTATTTCTGGAATGCAAGACTGGTTGAACATATGCAAATCAATCAATGTAATACATTATATCAACAGAAAGACAAAAATGGCATGGTCATTTCAACTGATGCTGAAAAAGCATTTGATAAAACTCAACATCCCTTCATGATAAAAACTCAAAAAATGGGATATAGAAAGAAGAAATACAACACAATAAAAGCCAAATACCACAGACCCACAGCTACTATTATACTGAATGGGGAAAAACTGAAAGCCTTCCCTCTAAGATCTGGACATGACAAGTATGTTCCCTGTTTCTGTTATTCAACATAATACTTGAAGTCCTAGCTAGAGCAATCAGACAAGAGAAAGAAAGAAATAGCATCCAAATTGGAAAACAGGAAATCAAACTATCCTTGTTAGCAGATGATACAATCTTATATTTGGAAAAGCCTAGATTCCACCAAAAAAACTGCTAGAATTGATAAACAGATTCAGTAAATTTGCAGTACACAAAATCAACATACAAAACTCAGTAGCATTTGTATATGCCAACAGCAAACAATCTGAAAAAGAAAGTAATCCCATTTATAGTAGCCACACATAAAATTAAATACCTAGGAATTAACCAAAACAAGAAAGATCTCTACAATGAAAACCATAAAATACTGATGCAAGACATTGAGAGGCACACACAAAAAATGGAAAGATATTCCATGTTTGTGGATTGGAAGAGTCAATATTGTACAATGTTCATACTACCCAAAGCAGTCTACCGATTCAACTCAACGCAACCGCTATCAAAATACCAATGATGTGCTTCACAGAAATAGAAAAAACTATCCTAAATTTTATATGGAACCACAAAAGACCAAGAATAGCTAAAGCAATCCTGAGAAAAAGAACAAAACTGGAGTTATCACGTTACCTGCCTTGAAATTGTACTGAAGATACATAGTGAATACAGCAATTATGGTACTAGCATAAAGACAGATGCATAGACCAATGGAACAGAATATAGAATCCAGAAATAAATTCATACATCTACAATGAACTCATCGTCAACAAAGGTGCAAAGAACATTCATTGGGAAAAAACATACTTTAATAAATGGTGATAGGAAAACTGGATCTTCATATGCAGAAGAAACTAGACCCCTATCTCTAACCATATAGAAAATCAAATCAAAATCGATTGTAGACTTAAATCTAAGACCTCAAAGTATGAAACTACAGAAAGAAAATATTGGAGAAACTCTCCAGAACATTGGACTTAGCAAAAATTTCTTTAGTAATACCTCCAAAGTACTGGCAACCAAAGAACAAATGAACAAATTGGATCATGTCAAGTAAGAAACCTTCTAGACATCAAAGGAAACAATCAACAAAGTGAAGAGACAACCCACAGAATGGAAGAACATATTTGCAGACTATCCATATGACAAGGGATTAATAACCAGAATATAGAAGGAGTTCAAATGACTCTATAGAAAAATATCAAATGATCCAATTTAAAAATGGGCCAAAGATTTGCATAGACATTTCTCAAAATAAGACATATGAATGGTGAACAGGCATGTGAAAAGGTGCTCAACATCATCAGAGAAATGCAAAACAAAACTACAATGATATATCATCTCACTCCAGTTGAAATGGATTTTATCCAAAAGACAGGCATAACAAATGCTAGAGACGATGTGGGGATAACTTCCACCATTGGTGGAAGTGTAAAGTAGTGCAATGACTATGAAGAAATGTGGAAGTTCCTCAATAAACTAAAAATATAGCTGCCATATGACCCAGCAGTCCCACTGCTAGGCATATACCCAAAAAAAAGGAATTGAGGAAATTGAAGACATGTCTGCACTCCCATGTTTGTCGCAACACCATTCACAATAGCCAGGATTTGGAAGCAACCTAAATGTCCATCAACAGACAAATGGATAAGGAAAATGTGTTGCATATACACAGTGGCATAGTATTCAACCATTAACAGGAATGAGATACTGTCATTTGCAACAACATGGATGGAGCTGGAGGTCATTATGTTCAGTGAAATAAAGCAGGGCATAGAAACAAAAACTTTGCTTGTTCTCACTTATTTGTGGGACCTTGAAATTAAAACATTTGAACTCATGGGTAATAGAAGAATGGTTATCAGAGGCCGGAAAAGGGAGTGGGGTTGTAGAGGGTGAAGTGAGGATAGTTAATGGGTCCAAAAAAAGGTGGAAAGAATGGATAAGACCTAGTATTTGATAGTGCAACAGGGTGACTATAGTCAATAATAATTTAATTATACATTTAAAAAGAAGAAAAGTATAGTTGGATTATTTGTAACACAAAGGATATTGTGTCATTGAATATTGAAAATATTGAAGGGATGTGAAACCTATTTTCCATGATGTGGTTATTATACATTGCATGCCTGTATCAAAGTATCTCATGTACCTCTAAATATATATACCTACTATATGCCCACAAAAATTAAAAATTAAAAATTTAAAGTTAATAAAATGTAAATATTTCTATAACAATATTTTGTCTGATTTGTTTCTTAAATCAGAGTTCAATGCTGTTTCTGGATAGATCTGATATTGATTTTCATAATTTAATTTTTTTATTATACTTTAAGTTCTAGGGTACATGTGCATAACGTGCAGGTTTGTTACATATGTTTACTTATGCCATGTTGGTGTGCTGCACCCATCAACTCGTCAGCACCCATCAATTCATCATTTATATCATGTATACCTCCCCAATGCAATCCCTCCCTCCTCCCCCCTCCCCATGATAGGCCCCAGTGTGTGATGTTCCCCTTCCCGAGTCCAAGTGATCTCATTGTTCAGTTCCCACCTATGAGTGAGAACATGCGGTGTTTGGTTTTCTCTTCTTGTGATAGTTTGCTAAGAATGATGGTTTCCAGCTGCATCCATGTCCCTACAAAGGACGCAAACTCATCCTTTTTGATGGCTGCATAGTATTCCATGGTGTATATGTGCCACATTTTCTTAATCCAGTCTGTCACAGATGGACATTTGGGTTGATTCCAAGTCTTTGCTATTGTGAATAGTGCCGCAATAAACATACGTGTGCATGTGTCTTTGTAGTAGAATAATTTATAATCCTTTGGGTATATACCCAGTAGTGGGATGGCTGGGTCATATGGTACATCTAGTTCTAGATCCTTGAGGAATTGCCATACTGTTTTCCAAAATGGTTGAACTAGTTTACAATCCCACCAACAGTGTAAAAGTGTTCCTATTTCTCCACATCCTCTCCAACACCTGTTGTTTCCTGACTTCTTAATGATTGCCATTCTAACTGGTGTGAGATGGTATCTCATTGTGGTTTTGATTTGCATTTCTCTGATGGCGAGTGATGATGAGCATTTTTTCATGTGTCTGTTGGCTGTATGATGTCTTCTTTTGAGAAATGTCTGTTCATATCCTTTCCCCACTTTTCGATGGGGTTGTTTGTTTTTTTCTTGTATATTTGTTTGAGTTCTTTGTAGATTCTGGATATTAGCCCTTTGTCAGATGAGTAGGTTGCAAAAATTTTCTCCCATTCTGCAGGCTGCCTGTTCACTCTGATGGTAGTTTCTTTTGCTGTGCAAAAGCTCTTTAGTTTAATTAGATCCCATTTGTCAATTTTGGCTTTTGCTGCCGTTGCTTTTGGTGTTTTAGACATGAAGTCCTTGCCCATGCCTATGTCCTGAATGGTACTACCTAGATTTCTTCTAGGGTTTTTATAGTATTAGGTCTAACATTTAAGTCTCTAATCCATCTTGAATTAATCTTCGTATAAGGAGTAAGGAAAGGATCCAGTTTCAGCTTTCTACTTATGGCTAGCCAATTTTCCCAGCACCATTTATTAAATAGGGAATCCTTTCCCCATTTCTTGTTTCTCTCAGGTTTGTCAAAGATCAGATGGCTGTAGGTGTGTGGTATTATATCTGAGGACTCTGTTCTGTTCCATTGGTCTAGATCTCTGTTTTGGTACCAGTACCATGCTGTTTTGGTTACTGTAGCCTTGTAGTATAGTTTGAAGTCAGGTAGCGTGATGCCTCCAGCTTTGTCCTTTTGACTTAGGATTGTCTTGGCAATGCGGGCTCTTTTTTGGTTCCATATGAACTTTAAAGCAGTTTTTTCCAATTCTGTGAAGAAACTCATTGGTAGCTTGATGGGAATGGCATTGAATCCATAAATAACCTTGGGCAGTATGGCCATTTTCACGATATTGATTCTTCCTATCCATGAGCATGGTATGTTCTCCCATTTGTTTGTGTCCTCTTTGATTTCACTGAGCAGTGGTTTGTAGTTCTCCTTGAAGAGGTCCTTTACATCCCTTGTAAGTTGGATTCCTAGGTATTTTATTCTCTTTGAAGCAATTGTGAATGGAAGTTCATTCCTGATTTGGCTCTCTGCTTGTCTGTTACTGGTGTATAAGAATGCTTGTGATTTTTGCACATTAATTTTGTATCCTGAGACTTTGCTGAAGTTGCTTATTAGCTTAAGGAGATTTTGGGCTGAGACGATGGGGTTTTCTAAATATACAATCATGTCATCTGCAAACAGGGACAATTTGACTTCTTCTTTTCCTAATTGGATACCCTTGATTTCTTTCTCTTGCCTGATTGTCCTAGCCAGAACTTCCAACACTCTGTTGAATAGGAGTGGTGAGAGAGGGCATCCCTGTCTTGTGCCAGTTTTCAAAGGGAATTTTTCCAGTTTTTGCCCATTCAGTATGATATTAGCTGTGAGTTTGTCATAAATAGCTCTTACTATTTTGAGGTACGGTCCATCAATACCGAATTTATTGAGCGTTTTTAGCATAAAGGGCTGTTGAATTTTGTCAAAAGCCTTTTCTGCATCCATTGAGATAATCATGTGGTTCTTGTCTTTGGTTCTGTTTATATGCTGGATTACATTTATTGATTTGCAAATGTTGAACCAGCCTTGCATCCCAGGGATGAAGCCCACTTGATCATGGTGGATAAGCTTTTTGATGTGCTGCTGAATCCGGTTTGCCAGTATTTTATTGAGAAATTTTGCATCAGTGTTCATCAGGGATATTGGTCTAAAATTCTCTTTTTTTGTGTGTGTCTCTGTCAGGCTTTGGTATCAGGATGATGTTGGCCTCATAAAATGAGTTAGGGAGGATTCCATCTGGACCTGGACTTTTTTTGGTTGGTAGGCTATTAATTATTGCCTCAATTTCAGAGCCTGCTATTGGTCTATTCAGGGCTTCAACTTCTTCCTGGTTTAGTCTTGGAAGAGTGTAAGTGTCCAGGAAATTATCCATTTCTTCTAGATTTTCTAGTTGATTTGCATAGAGGCGTTTATAGTATTCTCTGATGGTTGTTTGTATTTCTGTGGGGTCAGTGGTGATATCCCCTTTATCATTTTTTATTGCATCTATTTGATTCCTCTCTCTTTTCTTCTTTATTAGTCTTGCTAGCGGTCTGTCAATTTTGTTGATCTTTTCAAAAAACAACTCCTGGATTCATTGATTTTTTGGAGGGTTTTTTGTGTCTCTATCTCCTTCAGTTCTGCTCTGATCTTAGTTATTTCTTGCCTTCGGCTAGCTTTTGAATGTGTTTGCTCTTGCCTCTCTAGTTCTTTTAATTGTGATGTTAGAGTGTCAATTTTAGATCTTTCCTGCTTTCTCTTGTTGGCATTTAGTGCTATAAATTTCCCTCTACACACTGCTTTAAATGTGTCCCAGAGATTCTGGTATGTTGTATCTTTGTTCTCATTGGTTTCAAAGAACATCTATATTTCTGCTTTCATTTCGTTATGTACCCAGTAGTCATTCAGGAGCAGGTTGTTCAGTTTCCATGTAGTTGAGCAGTTTGGATTGAGTTTCTTAGTCCTGAGTTCTAGTTTGATTGCACTGTGGTCTGAGAGACAGTTTGTTATAATTTCTGTTCTTTTACATTTGCTGAGGAGTGCTTTACTTCCAATTATGTGGTCAATTTTGGAATAAGTGAGATGTGGTGCTGAGAAGAATGTATATTCTGTTGATTTGGGGTGGAGAGTTCTATAGATGTCTATTAGGTCTTTTTTGTGCAGAGATGAGTTCAATTCCTGGATATCCTTGTTAATTTTCTGTCTCGTTGATCTGTCTAATGTTGACAGTGGAGTGTTGACATTATTACATAAAGTCTCCCATTATTATTGTATGGGAATCTAAGTCTCTTTGTAAGTCTCTAAGGACTTGCTTTATGAATCTGGGTGCTCCTGTATTGGGTCCATATATATTTAGGAGAGTTAGCTCTTCCTATTGAATTGATCCCTTTACCATTATGTAATGGCCTTCTTTGTCTCTTTTGATCTTTGTTGGTTTAAAGTCTGTTTTATCAGAGACTAGGATTGCAACCCCTGCTTTTTTTTGTTCTCCATTTGCTTGGTAGATCTTCCTCCATCCCTTTATTTTGAGCCTATGTATGTCTCTGCATGTGAGATGGGTCTCCTGAATACAGCAGACTGATAGGTCTTGACTCTGTATCCAGTTTGCCAGTCTGTGTCTTTTAATTGGATCATTTAGTCCATTAACATTTAAGATTAATAGTGTTATGTGTGAACTTGATCCTGTCATTATGATATTAACTGGTTATTTTGCTCGTTAGTTGATCCAGTTTCTTCCTAGCCTCGATGGTCTTTACATTTTGGCATATTTTTGCAATGGCTGGTACCGGTTGTTCCTTTCCATGTTTAGTGCTTCCTTCAGGGTCTCTTGTAAGGCAGGCCTGGTGGTGACAAAATCTCTAAGCATTTGCTTATGTGTAAAGGATTTTATTTCTCCTTCACTGATGAAACTTAGTTTGGCTGGATATGAAATTCTGGGTTTAAAATTCTTTTCTTTAAGAACGTTGAATATTGGCCCCCACTCTCTTCTGGCTTGTAGAGTTTCTGCCGAGAGATCTGCTGTTAGTCTGATGGGCTTCCCTTTGTGGGTAACCCGACCTTTCTCTCTGGCTGCCCTTAAGATTTTTTCCTTCATTTCAACTTTGGTGAATCTGGCAATTATGTGTCTTGGAGTTGCTCTTCTGGAGGAGTATCTTTGTGGCGTTCTCTGTATTTCCTGAATTTGAATGTTGGCCTGCCCTACTAGGATGGGGAGGTTCTCCTGGATGATATCCTGAAGAGTGTTTTCCAACTTGGTTCCATTTTCCCCCTCACTTTCAGGCACCCCAATCAGACGTAGATTTGGTCTTTTTACATAATCCCATACTTCTTGCAGGCTTTGTTCATTTCTTTTTCTTCTTTTTTCTTTAGGTTTCTCTTCTCGCTTCATTTCATTCATTTGATCCTCAATCGCTGATATTCTTTCTTCTAGTTGATCGAGTTAGTTAATGAAGCTTGTGCATTTGTCACATATTTCTCGTGTCATGGTTTTCATCTCTGTCATTTCGTTTATGATCTTCTCTGCATTAATTAGTCTAGCTGTCAATTCTTCCACTCTTTTTTCAAGATTTTTAGTTTCTTTGCGCTGGGTACGTAATTCCTCCTTTAGCTCTGAGAAGTTTGATGGACTGAAGGCTTCTTCTCTCATCTCGTCAAAGGCATTCTCTGACCAGCTTTGATCCATTGCTGGCGATGGGCTGCGCTCCTTTGCAGGGGGAGATGCACTCTTATTTTTTGAATTTCCAGCTTTTCTGCCCTGCTTCTTCCCCATCTTTGTGGTTTTATCTGTCTCTGGTCTTTGATGATGGTGATGTACTGATGGGGTTTTGGTATAGGTGTTCTTCCTGTTTGATAGTTTTCTGTCTGACAGTCAGAAGGACTGTCTGTTGGTCTGTTGGAGATTGCTTGAGGTCCACTCCAGACCCTGTTTGCCTGGGTATCAGCAGCAGAGGTTGCCAAAGATAGAATATTGCTGAACAGTGAGTGTATCTGTCTGATTCTTCCTTTGGAAGCTTCCTCTCAGGGGTGTACTCCACCCTGTGAGGTGTGGGGTGTCAGACTGCCCCTAGTGGGGGATGTCTCCCAGCTAGGCTACTCAGGGGTCAGGGACCCACCTGAGCAGGCAGTCTGTCCGTTCTCAGATCTCAACCTCCGCGTTGGGAGATCCACGGCTCTCCCCAAAGCTGTCAGAGTTGTTCGCATCTGCACCGGCCCCTGCTGCTTCCCCTATTGGTCTTCAGCTGTGCGCTGTCCCCAGAGGTGGAGTCTACAGAGACAGGCAGGCTTCCTTGAGCTGCTGTGAGCTCCACCCAGTTCGAGCTTCCCAGTGGCTTTGTTTACCTACTTAAGCCTCAGCAATGGCGGGCGCCCCTCCCCCAGCCTCGCTGCTGCCTTGTGCATAGATCGCTGCAGACTGCTGTGTTAGCAGTGAGGGAGGCTCCGTGGGTGTGGGACCCTCCCGGCCAGGTGTGGGATATATTCTCCTGGTGTGCCTGTTTCCTTAAAGCGCAGTATTGGGGTGGGAGTTACCCGATTTTCCAGGTGTTGTGTGTCTCAGTTCCCCTGGCTAGGGAAACGGATTCCCTTCCCCCTTGCACTTCCATGCGAGGCGATGCCTCGCCCTGCTTCAGCTCTCGCTGGTCAGGCTGCAGCAGCTGACCAGCACCGATTGTCCAGCACTCCCTAGTGAGATGACCCCAGTACCTCAGTTGAAAATGCAGAAATCACCGGTCTTCTGTGTCGCTCGCGCTGGGATTTGTAGACTGGAGCTGTTCCTATTTGGCCATCTTGCTCCGCCCCCCCATAATTTAATATTTTTAAATGGATTGAAATCAGACTATTAAATATATTTTTGTTATTTATCATAATAATATTTAAAATTACCAAAACTAAGCTTTTAGGTTTCATTTGGATAATACTGATAATTTGGTAAATCATTTTGTTAAATCACATATATTTTAAAATAAGCATATAAATTTTTTAATGAATTAAATATTTAAATGAATTAAATATGTAAATATTTATAATTGGCATTGTCTATGGGATTTGTAATAATTAGAATATTGAATAATAATCTGATTAATTGAAATGAATTTTTCTTTCAATTTGACTTTAAGATCTGGGATACATGTGCTGAACATGTAGGCTTGTTACATAGGTATACATGTCCCATGGTGGTTTGCTGCACCAATCAACCCATCGTCTAGGTTTTAAGCCCCACATACATTAGGTATTTATCCTAATGCTCCCCCTCCCCTGTCCCACCACCCCCTGACAGGCTCTGGCGTGTGATGTTCACTTCTCTGTGTCCATGTGTTCTCATTGCTCAACTCCCACTTATGAGGGAGAACATGCAGTGTTTGGTTTTCTGTTGCTATGTTAGCTTGCCGAGGATGATGGTTTCCAGCTTCATCTATGTCCCTGAAAAGGACATGAACTCTTTCCTTTTTTATGACTGCATGATATATACATATACATGATGTGTATGTACCACGTTTTCTTTATCCAGTATTTCATTGATGGACATTTGGGTTAGTTCCAAGTATTTGCTATTGTGAATAGTGCTGCAATAAACATAACGTGTGCAGGTCTCTTCATAGTAGAATGATTTATAATCCTTTGGGTATATACCCAGTAATAGGATTGCTGGATGAAATGGTGTTTCTGGTTCTAGATCCTTGAGGAATTGCCATACTGTCTTCCACAATACTTGAACTAATTTACATTCTAACTTTTAATATTCTAACTTTTAGGTGAAGAAAGCCCTACTCCTTTAGTTTTAGAAAAGAGGAACAATGTAAAGAAATATTTTAGAATGTGTTACAGGTTATCTGTTGGCTGCTTTGATAATTAAAATTAGAGATATTTGTGAAAATAAGTTGAAATATGTTTGATCAACTTGTCTTATGTGAGCTTTATCAGTTCCAGCAATCCATAGTAAACCTTTAATGTAATCAAGAGTTTCATTATGCATTTATTATTGTATCAAAAAAGTGACACTTGTGCTCCCATAGTAAGTCAAATAAGAAATTTTATGTAACATATAAATTATTTTAAGCAAAATTGTCTTTGATATGGTTTGGTTCTGTGTCTCCACCCAAATCTCATCTTGTAGCTCCCATAATTCCCACGTGTCATGTTGTGGGAGGGACCCGGTGGGAGATGATTGAATCATGGGAGTGAGTCTTTCCCATGCTGTTCTTGTAATAGTGAATGGGTCTCATGCGATCTGATGGTTTTTAAAACAGGAGTTTCTCTGCACAAGCTCTCTCTTTGCTTGCTGCCATCCACATAAGATGTGACTTGCTCCTCCTTGCCTTCTGCCATTATCGTGAGGCCTGCCCAGCCATGTGGAACTGTAAGTCCATTAAACCTCTTTTTCTTCCCGGTCTCAGGTATATCTTTATCAGCAGTGTGAAAATGAACTAATACAATCTTAAATTAGGATAATTCCTAGTGGATCTTGAAATAAGTTTAAATCTTTTAGGTAGGGTATTCTAGTGCCACTGTGGCAGGTTAACACAAAGTTAGTGAGTTTAAAAAATGCAGATTTATTATCTTACCATTCTAGAGGTCAAAAGTTAATCCAGGTCTCACTGAGTTAAAATTAAGGAATAGAGAGAGCTATGTTCCTTTCTGGAGGCTCCAGGGAAGAATCCATTTTCCTGAATTTGGGAGCTTTGTGAAGGGTGCCCTCATTCTTTGACTGATGGCCCCTTCTATCTTCAAAATCAGCAATGTCTGGTTGAGTCTTTTATCACATCACGCATTGACTCTTCTGACTAAACTTTTTCCATTCAAAGACCCTTGTGATTACATTGGGCCCACCTGGATTATCTAAGATAACTTTTTATTTTAAGGCAAGTTGATTAGCAACCTTATTTTCATCTGGAACCTTAACTCCTCTTGTCATGTAACAAAACATATTCACAGATTCTGGGGACTAGGAGTGTACATCCTTGGGGTGGCCATTATTTTTCCTGCCATGGTGAATTTTAATTGTTACTCAATATAAAATCAGGGATTGTAAACTTGTGGCTCATGGGTTTTATGTTAAAAACACAGTCTTGGTAAAATATTCTAAATATCTAGATTCTACAGAAAAACAAAATTGGGCATCTATGACTTCACAACAACTGGGTAAATTGCATTAGTATTTGCTCAAATTAAATGGGTCATGTGTCCTTTGTTTTATCAGTGTCTTCATTGCCCACAGTTGTATCTCTAAATCTGAGACAGTTTTCTCCCTGTCATTTGGTCCATTTCTTTTTTATATATTACTTAACTGGTCTCTGTCAGCATAAAACATCCTATGTTAAATAAATGAGTAAATGTCCACTACGTCCATTTGCAATAAGTATACACTTTACTTAGAACAATAGAATAAACAAAGCAATACATTATTTTTCTATTTCTTTGAATTAGATTCCTATATCCCATTTAACCTAGTGGTAGAAAACAGTGTCATGTGTTATGGTGGCCAAATTCCCAGAGGAGTACTATTTGCCAAGCTGTAGCCTAGGTGAAAGTAATTATAATACATATATTCCATTAAGGATCCTTATGAAGATTATCTAAGTCCTGTAAATCAATAAGAGAAAGACAAACTTCCTAACCAAAACGTGGGCAACATCTTCAACACACACTTAACAAGCTATTCTAATGACCAATAAACCTAACCAAAGATGCTCAATATTGTTATTCAAGAAGTAAATGAAATTGAGACCTTTGTGAGATACTACTACATCCCTACGAAAGTGGAAAAAATTGAAGACACTGTGACAGTATCATGTTTTAGTGAAGACATGAGACAACTGGAGCTATACTGCTGATAGTAATATAAATTGATACAACAACTTTGGAAACTCCTTGGCTATATTTGCTAAAGCTATATTTATACCTGCCTCTGATCCAACAATTCTACTCTTATTTTATACATCACAGAAATTAGGGCATATGTTCATCAAAAGGCAAAATGTTTAAAGTAGCTTTATTTATCCTAGCTCCCAGCTAGGAACAACCATATGTTCATCAACGGGAGAATATATAAATTGTAGAACGTTCATACAATGAAATACTTCCTATTTTATAAAAATGAACTGTTGCAAACAATATGGATGATTATCAGAGACAAGAGCACCTACGTTCATATGAAATGAATGTGAAATTCATATGAAATTCCAGAATAGGTAAACTAATTTATAGTGACAGAAGTCTGAAGAGTGGGAGAGACACAAGGGAACATTCTGTCATGTTGGAAATTTCTGTTTCAGTTGTGGTGATTATATGAGCATATACACATATAAATATTTATTAAACTTTAAGACTCAGGTGGCCAGGCATGGTGGCTCATGCCTGTAATCCCAGCACTTTGGGAGGCCAAGGCGGGTGGATCACCTGAGGTCAGGAGTTCAAAGCCAGCCTGGCCAACATGGTGAAACTCCATCTCTACTAAAAATACAAAAATTAGCCAGGTACGGTAGTGGGTGCCTGTAATCCCAGCTACTCAGGAGGCTGAGGCAGGAGAATCACTTGAACCCTGACAGCAGAGGTTGCAGTGAGTCGAGATCATGCCATTGCACTCCAGCCTGGGCGACAGAGCAAGACTCTGTCTCAAAAAAAAAAAAAAAAAAAAAAAAAGGGACGGAAGGCGGGAGAGGAGAAGCCTGAAAAGTCGCAGCGAGCTGGAGCCGCCGGAGTAATGGAGGGGAAAGTTCCAGTCGCAGCGCTGAGAAGCGATCAGCTGAAGAAGAAGCTGCCGACCTCCCAACAAAGCCTACAAAGATCTCCAAGTTTGGATTTGCCATAGGTAGTCAGACGACAAAGAAAGCATCAGCCATATCCATCAAACTTGGATCAAGTAAGCCTAAAGAAACTGTTCCAACTCTTGCTCCAAAAACTCTTTCAGTAGCAGCAGCTTTTAATGAAGATGAAGATAGTGAACTAGAGGAAATGCCTCCAGAAGCAAAGATGAGGATGAAGAATATTGGAAGGGATACACCAACATCAGCTGGACCAAACTCCTTCAATAAAGGAAAACATGGGTTTTCTGATAACCAGAAGCTGTGGGAGCGAAATATAAAATCTCATCTTGGAAACGTCCATGACCAAGACAATTAAATGATGTTTTGAAATTGGGGTGTGGGGTGGGTGTAAAGTTAAAAGGAACGGTTTCCTTTTTTAAAGAATGGTATAAGACTATCTTTGGAGCCACTTTTTTTTTTCTTTTTCATTTTTTTAAAAGATTGAGTGGTACACTAATAAATGAGAGTTTGAAATTAGAGGTAATTTATGTTTTATATACAGATTTCAAGACATTTGCTAATTTTGTAGTTTCATGTGATTAGTTTCCAAAGGTTACAGATAATAAAGAAATCAGAAATGGTACCTTTTTAAGAATTGCATATTTTTTTAGACACAACTATTAGCACATTAAGAGGGAAGCAAAAAGTTATTGTCTATTTAAAACTGCAAGCAGTTACTCTCTTAACTCCCTTATTACCTAAACTTGTCTGGCTCCCAGGAACAGCCTTATAGAGAGAGGGAGTATTGTATTGGGAGGAAAATGTTACTGAACTATTCACTGAAAGTAAATTTAGATAAAATACAGCTTTTTTCCTTATGGGCATTTGTTTTGTTTTAAGTCATCATAAACTAGGTATTGCATTGCTATCAGTGGATACAGATGCTTAGCTCTTAAGAGAATTTTTTTTTTTTAATGTAAACTGTTGAGTATTTGAAATAGCCCACTTCACCTTAATGGGTCTTGTCTATCTTCATTAGTCTTCAAAGAAAAACCATTTGCTACCAAAGTAAATCAGTATTTTGAATGTGCTTCTCTTTTTTTTTTGTTTATTAGCTAGTTTCTGTAAGCATTTCCACCAGAACTTGAGGCAAATCATAAGGAAGCTGTTTCTTTTAAAACAAACCACCACCAAAAATTTAAATGTACATATTGCTTAAATATTTGGCTGTTTTTAGTTTTTAAAAGGTATAAACACACACACACACAAAAATTGTATGAAGCTGGAAAACAAGAAGATGCACTTTCTGTAGCCCTGTCTAAGGATTTAAATTACTGACTTGTGAACTCCAATTTGAATTGAACTTAACTATCGGCTTTCTTACTAGTAAAATTGTATGGTTTATGTTAAACGCGTACATGTTGACCAGCAGCCTCTGAAAAAGCACATTTTAGATACTGAAATTGAAGGAAAGAAAATGCATCTTCAAACATTTTTTGGAATCTCACCACATGTACTTTGTTAGATTTGTGTATTGTAGGGTGTTTGTTTTGTATTTTTGTATTGTAAATGAACTTTTTTTAAAATGTGACAGTTAAACACATCTTTAAAAGCATAGTCACAGACAAAAGAAGCATACAGTATAAAAATTTCCTTGAAAACTCCTACAATATTATATTTGGAGGCAGCTTCAGATTGTTTTATTGGTGGTAACTGCTTGCTGAGGTCTTTTAGTTGGTAATAACTCCAGAGAAGCAGCCCGTGTATATTCCTAACATTTTGTTCACTAGCATTTAAGTTTAGAATAAGCCCAAGTAAAACGATGGAAATGTATATAGAACTCTTAGTTCTTACATGATTTAATTATATCAAGATACATGAATTTAACTTACTTTAACGTAGGCAAACTATCCATTTTTTGTCCATTTTCTTGTTTGTTAAAATAACATACCTCTCCTACGTATTATTTTCTTGACTCAAATGAAATATTAACCTAAGGTCAAGCTGGGAGAGAGAAATGACTGAGATGAATGTCTTTACTAAAGTACCAATAAATTTGTCAAACTCAAAATAAAAAATAAAAAAAAAATTCAGGTATGTACGTTAAACCTTAATTTTAAAAGTTTTAAAGAGTCAAGTTTTAACATTTGTGTTATTGTCTTGTCATGTTTAATTTTATACATATGTTAAAATCCTAGGTCATCATTATTTTGTACATACAGTATTCCTTTAGATTTAACCTCATGTTTAGCCTTCCAAGTATACTTTATTAATTTTTAAATTTTTAATATTTTCCCCTTTGGTATTTTTCTTCTGCCTAAGGAAATTTCTCTAGTATATTTTAAATGCAAGTTGTATAGTAATGAATGCTCTTAGTTTTTGTCTAAAAATGCTTATTTTTATTGCTGATGTATATTTTCTGTGTGCATGGAAGTCTTTTTTGGCATCTTGGTTTTTGCAATACTTTAAAGATGTTGTTTCGTTGTCTTCTGGGTTCCATAATTTCTCATAAGAAGTTAGATGTCATTTTCATTGTTGCTGCTTTATCTTATTTCTTGATATTTTGAACACTTTGTATTTGATTTTCAAAACTTTATAGTTTACTCAACTGTGGTTTTCTTTATATGCATCTAGCTTGGGATTGCAGAACTTTTAAATTTGTGCATTGATATTGCTCATCAGTTTTGGAACATTTCCAGCTATTATCACTTTAAATATTGCTTTTGTCCTATTATTTCCTCCATCTGTGACTTCAAATCACATATGTTACATATTTATACATGTTAACTATGTCCGATGTGTGTCTTATAATTTTTTCTCCCTTTTGTCTCGCTACCTTTTGCTTTGAGCATTTGGCTAATCTTCTCTTCTGCTGCTATAGCCAATCTTCTCTTTATGTCTATCCATTCAGTTACTAATTTCCTTTAGCACTAAGCTGTCCATTTGGTTGTCTAGTAAAATTTGCCATCTCTCTCTATATATGTGTGTGTGTGTATTTTAATGAATTTATTATATGTAATAAATATATGTAATATGAAATATATATTACACATGTATATATAATATGGTAATGTATAATATGTTAAATTACAGATATATATGTAATATGTAAGATGTATATTTTATATATGTACATATTATATATTGCATATGTAATATATATAATATGAAATATATTATGTATTATATATTACATATATACCTGTAATTTAACAAATTTACTATAGCTATTTTAAACATTAATTGTTGATAACTAAAATATATGGATATCCTATAGGTTTATTCTCTCGTCTGATTTTTTTCTCTTGGTTATTCTTTGTATGATTTGGCTAATATTTTTGATTGCTGTATACTAAGAACAAAGATCTGTAGAGAATGTAGGTGGTATTTTATGCTATCATAAAGAAGACTTTTCTTCACTACATTTATAGAGTCGGGGAGGACTACCAATTAGATACTGAGCGAATCTGAGCCTGCCTTGAAGCTTAATAAGGCTCAACCTATCTCTAATTTTCACCCATTTTTAGACTATGAGCCTCTAAGGCTTTCACTTGAGAGCTTGCTGGGCTGTTCACCTTCAGTACCAAGAAAATACAACAAATTTTACTATGATTTTTCAGAGGCTTTTACCTGAGGCCCCTTGTAACTGCAAATTATGACAGTTTGCCACTTTTTCTAGAGCCTTTAACTATAGCCTTGTAATTACAGGGACTCCTCCCATATGTGAATCTTGGCCTTTACCGCACTACTACATGGTGGGTGATATAGTTTGGCTTTGTATCCCCGCCCAAATCTCATCTTGAATTATGCGGGGATCTGTCCTGCAGACCCAGCTGCACGACAGATGAGACACATACTCAGACATAGATATTCAGTGAAAAAGCGGGCCCAGGGGGCTGATGGTACTAGGGGCCAAAGAGTTTGCAGCCCCTCTAAGCTGGCAGTGCTCACATTTATTTAGTACAGATTTAATTGACAAAGACTTTGAGTCAACACACCTGTAGGTAATTAACCTGGTCACTCTCCCCTGGAGAGAGCCATCCTGGCCACGAATGATCAAAGGTTGGTCTTAGGACCACATGAATAAAAAAGCTGTTTAAACTATTCTACATTCCTTTGTATCTGTGCCCTAAGCTCTTTGGCTCCTGAAAGGAAAATCCAGCTATCTTCAGCCAAACTATCTGAAGCTATGCAAACCCCACATGCCTTCCAAGAAGGTTCGCTTCTTTCTATTCCTATAATTTCTTCTGCCACTCTGACTGATCTCCCACATAATGATAATCCCTAGTTGTTGGGGGAGGAACCTGGTAGGTGATTGGATCATGGAGGCAGTTTCCCCCATGATGGTCTTATGACAGTGAGTGAGTTTTCATGAGAGCTGATGGTTTTTAAAATGTTTGGCAAGTTCTTTCTTCACTCTCTTCTCTCTCTCCTCCAGCCTTATGAAAAACGTACCCGCTTTTCCCCTTCCACCATGATTATAAGTTTTCTGAGGCCTCCCCAGTCATCCAGAATTGAGTCAATTAAACCTCTTTCCTTTATAAATTACCCAGTCTTGGGTATTTCTTTATAGCAGTGTGAAAATGGACTAATACAGCGGGAAGTTCTGTTTTTAAGGCTTTTTTTGGCTTAGCCCTTTAGCCTTCAGCATTGTAGTCTCAGGATTTGGAAAACAAGTGTTTTCAGATGAACCAGTCATTGTTTCAGGTCCTTCAATCTTGAATTTTGTCACTTCTTCATATCACTGCCAAAACTTTTGCTGGTATTGCTCTTCTCTAGCAGTAGCCCTCTGTTTGTGCCAAGTCCAGATGTGTAGCCTCTAGCCTTCACCCAGAATTCACAAAGGCCCTAAGGTAAAAGTGGCTGAAGACTCACAACTTACCTCTGAGAAGTTCAATCCCCTTCATAACTTAGTGTCTCTAGTTATTATTTCTTCTGCAGCATTCTGATGCCTTTAAGAATGTAACTTTTGTATTCAATATTGGTTTTATAGTTATTGGTGGGATCTTTGGCTGCTACAATGATTCCACACCACCCCATCTTAGCAACCTCATTATTTGAATAAATGTGTGCATGACAATGTGCTAAATGTTTACCTTGCCAAGGAATAGAACTTGATTTTTTCCTAATGATTTAAAGATTGTTGTAATTACAGAATATATACAATAAAAGAAAACTAATAAAACAGAACGTTGTAAGCTAACTTGCTAATAAATTGTATGAATTATACAGTTAGAAGGCCAAAAGAGATTTCATGTTCTAAGATAAGAAAGGCAATCTTACAAAGTTAACTTTAAAGAAAGGGTATCATGCGCTAAGAAGATCTAAATAATGCTCGGGAATTTTAATCTATATATTAACATATAATCTATATAATTTAATCTAAAGCCTAAATAAATCACTCAAGCAAATAAAGATGTAAAGCTAGTAACCAATAGTTGAGATACCTTCCAATGCTGTGTCTTATGGAATTGGCCTTCTATCATATTTTGATAAAATTAAAAGTAACATTTTTATTGATCCTGTAGTATGTATCTTTCCCAACAGTAGCATTATTAAAATCTTAATGTAACCATTAGTAATAGGAGCAAATCCTACTTCTTCTTCTCTCAAGAATGAAAATCAAATAATTGATGACAAAATGTAGGAAGTCTACCAAATATCTAGGTAAGAGGAGAGACTTGATTTGGGGTCTCCAATATTAAGGCTTAATTTCTGCAAAGAAAATTTTCAAAATGCAACAGAATTATAAATATTGACATGAGGCAAAAAAGGAAAAGAGAAGAAATTGGCAAGGGTGAACTTAGAGCTGCCCGTCTGAATTTTCTGTGGCTCAGTGAATATGTCTATGAGAAATATTAGAAAAATACAATGACATAATCCAAGATACTTTCAAAATACATAAAGGCTATAAGGAAATGAGAAGAAAATGGTAATGAACAACAACAGATGTTTCTTTCTTGCATGAGTAATTAGAGATAGAAATAGCATCTTTCAGAAAGCAAAAAGGTTTTTATCACCAAGTCTTCAGGAATTCAGTAAGATATTCTCAAATATGCATAAATTTTAAAACTTTAAAAAATGAAGAGTAAATGTGGATCTATGAGCTCCAAGAGGTTATGTATTGGTCCCAATCTTATATACATTGATGGACCAGGCAAAAGCCACAAAGTCTCTCCTTAACAATATGTTTCTGTATCTGAAATTATATAATAATAATTTCATTCTTTTGGGTTGAAGTGTGAATGTCTGTATTCCACTGTATACTATTTTTTGGGTAATATATAACTTTTTTTAAACTAGCTTTTCCATGTTGATGTATCAGTAGGAAAATGTAAAAGAATAGTTGGTTAAAAGGAAGGGCACGTGGCATAGGATATTTTACAGTAAAGAGGTACAATGCAGGTTTGTATTATTTGAAAGCTTATATCCACTTTTCATATACTATTGATAGCTCTTACTAAATCCAATACCAGGCACATCAGATACTTCAGAAAGGTACTATGAGATGGGAGAGTGAGGGGAGGGAGAAGGAGGGGAGAGTGAATGGTAAGGAAAAAATGACCAACTTCTCTAGCTGTTTATTTTGGTCTGTTCAGCCTTACTATGTGAAGAAAAAAATTATTGATATAGAATATTAGTCCTTTGGCTTATTCTTCTGCATAATCTATTTGCTCTTAACATTACTGTTTGAAAGTTTGACCAGCTGCCTGATTCTTCTGTTGTGCTTTCTCTTTCCTTCCCTGTTCAGAGCTCCATTTCTGGCAGCTCCACACCCCTCCTGCTCCCAAATCCCCATAAAAAGAAAGTGGACAGTGTTGTGAATGTTGAAGTGTTTGACACCCTCAGGATTTTAATTTCAAAATTGCATTATGTAGGTCAATCTTATTAACTAAGCCACATGGTTGAAGGCTATAATTATGATTTCTGTCATTAAATTTCTGAGTCATTTGGAGAAATTGTGTTGAAGTTTATATTTTTCCATTTTTATCCATCAAAGACAGCCTTACTGCTCTACCAATATTGGATCCTCAGCATTAGACACTATGGTCTCAATGTTATTTTGCCTGTGTGTTTGTGTGCATATCTGTGTCTGAATTACAATGCTTCACTTGTCTTTCTGGAGTTTTACTATGGGCCTGGATTTGTGGGTCTCTGCCTGCTTCTAGTAGTGTTAACAGAACACATGCAGTAGCCAGGATCAGCGTGTTATTAAAGCAGTGATCATCACTTTGGTGCTTTTTCTAACATAACCAAGGTTAAATCATAGTATTTTGTTATACTTTACATAGTTCTTAATTTTTATTTTATCTTTTAACTATAAGGCTTTTTTTTTTATCATTGATATTGGGGAAATGTAAGTACTGAGAAGTATTCACACATTCTTCATGACAGAAGTAAGGGAAGAAAACAGTTGTGTTTTGTTAGGCTGTATATTGGCTTTATTAGATAATTTTTTATTAGTTTTTCACCCTTGTGACACTATGCAGTCCCAAAAGTATAATCATTAGTGCGTACATATCTTAGATGCTTTTTATATTTTAAGCTCTATTACTGCAAAAATGCTTCTAATATTTTAAACACAAAAAAACTTAAATTTCTATTTTTGCATTTAGTGAAATTTTTAAATTGTTTTTTCATGCTGATAACTGTGTAATAATGTGTTTGCAATCTGTGTCCAAATTGTAATGAAAGGCTCAAAAATGTAGTAATGTTCTAGACTATGAGAAATACCTGTGTCAACTGCATTACTTCTATTGCTATATTATAGTCCTAGAAAATGAGGGAGTACTTAAACACACCATTTCACAGTGATACAGCCCCACTGTTTAGCATAGGTGTTTCTCTAATAGTGATACATTGAGGAGGTATAGGGTTTAATTGTCCAGAAACTTACATTTTACCTCTCTGATCTCATGGATTCATGCAAGTACTTTAATAAAATTCGTAGCAATGTGGGCTAACTCTTGAGATTGTGAGAATTGTATTCTCAAGTGTATGTTGCAGTCTATATTTTTCCTTGATATTTACTATACATTAAAGGAATTTTCATTTATTTTCTCAGATATCTTATGAAATAAAATTCTAACAAATACCCAATTCAATTATAATGTTCATTTAAGAAAAGATTTACATCTTCCTCCTCCAAGAAAGTGTAATGAATCAGAAAGCATTGATAAGAAAAGGTCTAACCATTTCCAATGAATCTGAATCATTTTTCTTTTTTCAAGGGATGAAAAACCTGAAAAATATTGTAGAATCAAGATCTAAGAAAGTTATCTTAATAGTTTTTAAAAATTTGTAGCCAAGTAACATTCAAATATGAAATTTTAAGAAATTAATTGAATTATGTTGCTTAGATTTTTAAAGCTATATTCTGGAATTCTTTGCTTTATAACTCTGAAAAGTCTAAGTCTTATTCAATCTATGTTGGGTTTTTTCCCTGAAAGCACTGAAGTCGAATGATTTTTTAAAGTTGATTTCTTTCAACTTTGGTGAGGTAAGGAGCCAGATACATTTGATATATTCCATTTCGAGAAATAGCAGACTAAATTGTTTTAAATCAAAGCTCCTGTTGAGAACAAGTAGAAAAACTGGACAAAAAAATTGTTTAAATTAAAATTTTCTTGAGGACATTGAGATATACTGTACCAGCAAGGATTTGCAGTCTAACATTCAGGAGGAAAAATCAGCCCAGCAAGATGAGGTCGACATTTTCAGGCAAGGAATGTAATTAGAGTTAGGGGGATGTTTCATAATGAGAACTTAATTACCCTGAATATGTAACAGTTCTAAATTTGTACATAACTAGTAACATGGCTTTAGATATAATAAAGGCAACATTGACAGAACTAAGAGAAATGCACAAATATACAATTATTATGTAAGATTTCCATATACCTTAACTTGTAACTAATAGAACAATCAGATACCAGTAAGTATATAGAAGACCTGACCACCAGAATAACTCCACAGTGCCTCTCTGGAGCTTCCTGAGAGATCAAACAGCTCTGTGTGTCTTCTGGAGAAGCAGCTGGCAATTTGGCACTGTGTTCTCTGCCTGTGCTTTCTTCCTCACCTATCTCACTTCTCTGTCCCACTTACTTTTGCTGCTTTTGTAGTGCTTTTGCACTACACTGGATTAGCATATTGTTTCTGTTTTATAGGGGACTCATATTGAGAAAGAATGTTGTTCTTTAATAAGAATATTTATTTGAAAAATATAGAGTTACTTCAGCAACTTCTTACCAAACAATGATACCCCAGGATACTTAAGCTCTCTCTACAGGTGATAAGGAGATTAGGATATAAACAACAAAAAGCAAGTGTTGATCGGCAGTTAACTATGGCATGAGCATAAAACTTTACCAATATTGTAAAAAGAACAGCGTTAAAATATCAGTGTTCCCAACATTACTGCCACAGTAATGGGCAAAAGCAGCATTCTTACTCCATAGAATGAATGCAAAATAGAAGATGTATGTGAAGAGTGTTCTGTGGAGTCAAGAGTATTTGAAAAATAAATAGTATTTAGCAAAAACTATTGTGGGAAAAATTTAGTGAATTTCCAAAGACATGAAATATTGATTAATTTTGAGGTAAAGTACTGTATAATGTGCTATAATTAATGGGAGTTCTAAAAATTTAAGCCAGATGATTTACATAAATAGTAAAATATAATTTAACCCCTAACAAAATTCAATAAAGCATTTCATGTAAATTAATTTGGGAGAGTAGATTTTATAACAGATAAGTGCCTGAAGAGTTAGCATATGGTCCAAAATGTAACTCTGGGAAAACACTAAATTCTAATCTGCTCTCTTTTTTTGGTTGAATAAATGTCTTCTCTAAAGAATTTGGTCTTTTAATTTCTTGATTTATTTATATTCTTATATTTAATGGGTATATACATTTCAGAAATTCTTTGAAAATATAAATCCAAAATAATGCATATAGCATCTGTATGGGTGATTCTGAAATATTCATTTTACCCCCCAGCTCAGTCTGTTCATCGTTCCAGGGTGGCTTTTCCTGTACCACTGGGAATGTTCCTCTTGAAAGCACACTATCACCTCAAATTCGATATATCTCCAAATATAGAAGTCATAAATCATTTTCTACTCCTAATGAACCTCTAGTGCCTGCAATATCATATTCAAATCATTCATCTTTCCAGGTTCATCTCACAGTGATCCCCTTCACTTACCCTGCACTTAATACAACAATGGTATTAAATATTATCTAAAAATGATCTGGATTTTCTCACCACTTGTTTCCTTTCATATGGTTCCTTTTACCTGATGACACTGCTTCCAAAATATACCTTTGGTATATTCTGAACTTCTGTTTTTATAACCTCTTACTAATGGTTTCCAAACCCCTCAAGCCAACTTTTATTTTCCAGATTTCCACATACTTTTTGTTATCATTGGTGAACAATTTTTATTCTTGTAATAGATTATTCTTTTAGGTCATTTAGAATATTTTACTTATCTTAATCTGTTTTATAATGTGTGATACAATGCTTATTAGTAAGCTTGTGAAAATGTGGAAGTCTGGGTTTCCTCATAAACTGACAAGTAATATAGTAAGTCATATATTTTTTAATGTACACACATTGAAAGCTATTTTGGAAAAGAGGCAGATTTTTCTATCTTACCGAGGAAAGGCTTACTTGGGGAGTGGCCAGACAACGGTTATTTAATTCCTATGAAGTGTTACCCTAATGCCTAATTCTGACTGAAATATAAATATCCATTGATGTGTGTTTTTGCCTGACAGCTGTCAACTAAAAAGGGACCGTATATCATGGTGAATAGGGATGCTGATCATGCTAAAAACTTAAGGAAAATCATTTTGGTATTTTAAAAAACATAGTTATGAAAGTTAAGACTTCAGTTGAAATTCCTGAAGAATCTTCAAAGGTAAAACATCATCTTAACTCATTTATTTTATGGCATATCTCTCAGAACTTGACAACTATAATTTATTAATGAACTTGACTGGCTTCTAAAATCCTTTGACGTGAAGCTATCACATACATTGGTAGACTCTGTAGTAGGGTACAGTAAGAACAGTGACTTCATTTTCTGCCATGTTAATTTACTTGCTGTTTTGCCACTTTATATCATTCACTGCATAGGTAAACACGTAAGATTGGCAACTAAATAAATTATAATGATGGCAATATACCTTAAATTTGTATATTGATTTTTACATTTCAGTCATTGTTTTTCTAGACCATTTTATGATCACAATAATGGCAAGCAAATAGAATAATATTGTATCCTATGGAATTTGACAAATCAGTAAAGTTTCAACACAAGTCAGTTAAGCTACTTTTAAGAGTCTGCTAAGGAATGCTTATCCGACTCATCACACCTACAAACACTAACAGGAATTTTTATTCTAATTCATATTTACTGAGTCTGGGTCTATATGTCATTGAGTGGTATCTAAAGAATTATTTTAAAGATGGTGATTGAAACTAGAAACTAGAAACTTATTATAGTTACTGAGGAATAACAGAAAAGTCAAGCTGCAATATTGAAACTATTATCCTGAATTCATTCTGGTTCTGAGAAACGTGGGCATATTATTCAATCATAATTCTCACTTCAAGTTTAAATGAGTTGTCATTCTGGTGGAAGAAAAGAACTTTTGTGTCTTGTTGGCTCTAATATTCACTGCTCAGTGTTAAGTGTTCAAGAGTACTTTCTGAAGAAGCACGTATAAATCCACAGACATGTCTGAGAAGTAATCACCACTTAATGTGTTGATGACTATATCACCAGGCTGGAGTGGACTTATATTATCTCAGCTTGTAGATCTAATACTTCAAAAAAATGTAAAAGACTTGAAGCTATTCTCTCTTTCTCTGTCCACTAAAGTGGAAACTGCTGCGTTTGCTACTATGACAGTAGAAAGTATGGTTATATTTTTCTGAAAACATTCATTTATCAATATCCATGCTGTAGTACAGTGCCTCCTTCCTAGGAAGGAAATCAGAAACCTGCAGAACGTGTTGTCTTCTTGCATACCTAACATCTTTGTGGAAGACAGGTGGTGCCTTAGTCTGTTTGGGCTGATTTAACAAAGTACCATGGACTAGATGGCTTATAAACAACAAATTTATTTCTCACTGTTCTGAAGGATGGGGAATCAAAAATCAAGGTGCTAGCAGACTTGGTGTCTGGTGAGGGAATGCTTCCTTGTTCATTAATAGGTCTGTCTTTTCACTGTGTCCTTATATGGCAGAGGGAGTAAAGATGCCCTCTGGGCAAATATCCAATCCACAACATCTGTGAAATAAACTTATCAGAGCAGCAGAGATCCTTGTCTCTGGTTAGGAGAGACTGTAATAGGACTTCTATACTGCTAAAATCTAGTTTCATATACATTTCACATTACATGAAACAATTTATTAATACAACATTCAAATGTATTTCAAAATAGATCACTGTCAGTTGTCTTAGTTATCTTATAATTCTATCTTCAAAAGATGTTCCACAAATTTATAATTAAAGTTCAAAAAAAACTTTAAACAAATACAAGGGCAAAACATGTCTAGAAGATGTTGGTTAAAGATGAAGATTAGCTAAATAGCAGTATCCCAAGAAACTCAAGAAAGTCTTTTATATAGTATGGACATATGGTTACTGAACGGGGCTTGGGAGGTATATGTGTGTCACCTTTTAGTTTTACCCAAAGTCTATTTGATTTCTTGTATTATCTCTCAAATAGCATGATTCATTTCTTTTTAAAGTTAAAAAAATTGTGGGTACATACTAGGTGTATATATTTATGGGGTAGATGAGATATTTTGGGACAGGCTTGCAATGCATAATAATCACAGCACAGAAAATTGGGTATCCATCCTCTCAAGCATTCTTTGTTTTACAAACAATCCAATTATATTATTTAGGTTATTTGAAATTGTATAAATAAATTACCATTGACTATAGTCTTCCTGTTTTGCTATCAAATGCCAGGTCTTATTCATTCCTTTTCTTTTTTTGGTACCCATTAACCATTCCCATCTCTCCCTCACCACTCCCCTACTACCCTTCCCAGCCCCTGGTAACCATCCTTTATTCTTTAGTGGTATGATTCATTCTTTAATGTACTGTCTTCTCTTAACTAACCATTCATTTGTCTGTGACTCTTGTTGAATGACATAATAATGTTTTTTCAAGCTCACACTACCTGGAAAGAATAAAAGGCTATTTTTGTCAGTAAATTTCTTGAAATACAGTTTTTTACATCCCATGACAGCTTTCAATTTCTTACTCATTTGCATTTTTTCCTTTTCCTTTTGACAAAAGCAACAGATTATTCAATATGTTCTGCCATACTCACTTACATGAACAAATGCACTGCATTGACTTTTTCACGTTTAACTATGGTCACACAGAATTGCATAGTAGTCCTTAGATTCACAGTCTTTAGATTTTAAAAAAATGAAAGATACAAGAAGAAACACGCAAGTTTTGGCTTAACTTAATAATAACTCTCTTATAACTCTACAATATGTCTGATTTTCAGTCTTATTAGTAAGCTTAAAGTTGCATTACTGTGTAAAAGAGTAGACCATTTGTTTTTGTAAAACCAGCTGTTCACTCAAGATTATCAAATCCAAGTTGTTTATTGGGTCCCTCAGACCACTCCCACATTTGGCAATTTTCTGGAAGTAATCACAGGACTCCTTATACAGCAGTATTACTGGCTAAGATCTATCACAGTGACACAATACATAACCTTATCAGCAAAGGAAAAAGACACAATTTTGAGAAGTCCATGTGCTAACTTTCTATGCCTGCTCTTTCTATCAGAGATCACATGGAGCACACTCTTTATCCAGCAACAAAAATGTCAGCTATATGTTCAATGTTTCTTCCCAAAAAAGCCCATTTGAGACTTAATATCTAGGTTTTTACTGGGGGCTGGTCAACCCTAATGTGTACCCAAAATGCCCAATCCCAAAAGTAAAGCAGCTACTTTACTTCAATCATGGTATGTGCAGTCCAGGCATAGCAAACTCATCTTATCAGTTAAGGGGATATTAGGAAAGTAAAGTTTCCAGATGCCAGCAAGGGCAACTCTTTTAAACAGGTCTTTCTTTTTTTTTTTTTTTTTTTTGAGACAGAGTCTCGCTCTGTCGCCCCGGCTGGAGTGCAGTGGCCGGATCTCGGCTCACTGCGAGCTCCGCCTCCCGGGTTCACGCCATTCTCCTGCCTCAGCCTCCCGAGTAGCTGGGACTACAGGCGCCCGCCACCTCGCCCGGCTAGTTTTTTGTAATTTTTAGTAGAGACGGGGTTTCACTGTGTTAGCCAGGATGATCTCGATCTCCTGACCTCGTGATCCGCCCGTCTCGGCCTCCCAAAGTGCTGGGATTACAGGCTTGAGCCACCGCGCCCGGCCAGGTCTTTCTAAAGACAGGAGCCTCCGGTCTGCTCTGTTAACTCTTTCTCCACATAGGTGTATGATGCATACTTTGGTCTGCAATTTTCATGGTATTTGTTTCTTTAAGCATAAGGGAACCTTGCATTTGCTTTTGCTTACAGGGCTGGAGTGTTCTTTCTCCCACACTCCCCTACCCTCCCCACCATACTCTCTCCACAACAACTCTCTCCCTCTGTCTCTTTTTCCTGTGTATGTGTTCCTATATTGGTTGCTCCAGGAGAGAAGAAACCCCTTTTGTTCCCCAATGAGTTGGATTTGTTACTGATGCAGTAAGGGAGATGACACACTGTGGTAACAATTGAATGGTGATTTTAAGGGAGAATTCAAGGAAGTTGCAAGTCTCTTTTGGGTTATTGAGGGAGGAGGCAATTCAGTGATGTTTTTATGCTTTCATTGATTTTATATTACATTTTACATAAAAACATTTTTATGTAAGATGTCAGAAGAAAGAAGCAAGAATGCAATTATCACTGACAAAAAACTACAATCTGCCCTCCATATCCATGGGTTCTGCATCCAGATTCAACCAGCCACAGATAAAAAATATTGAAAAACAAAAATTAACAATACAATGATAAAAAATACAAATTTGAAAATGCAAGCTGACTATTAACATAGTGTTAACATTGCATTAGGTATTATAAGTAATGTAAGGATGATTTAAAGTATATGGGAGGATGTTCAGAAGTTATAAGCAAATATAAGCAAATTTTGTATAAGGGACTTGAACATCTACAAATTTTGGTATCTGTGAAAATTCTGCAACCAATCCCCATGGACACTGAGAGACCATAGTCACTCTTTAGCTAAAGCAGGCAACAAGCTTGGTGTTTTCTTTGCACAGTGCCTGTTTTTATTTCTTCAGGCATGATGTTGAAGTGTTCTTGTTTTTATCTTGTTCCATCATGGGCATGGAGAGTCCTCGTCAGATGTTGATATTTTGTAAAATTATTTATCAGAAGAAACTTAAAACCGATTTGTCCTTGTGGGCCTATGACAGCTATCATATACTACTGACATTTAGTATTATTTGAGTTACCATTACCACAGGTCTCCACTGTCAAAGACAAGGACAAACAACACTGTGTCAAGCACTTTGCCTAGCCACCACCCTTCTGGTAGAGTATCTCTTTATCTCAGGTCAAATCTAAGGAATATCTGAATTATATCCATATATTTCCTCAAAATGAATGATAAGCAGATGTTAGTATTACTCAGTTTAAGAGATCTGAGTACTCATAACTCTATGTATCTCAACATGAATAATAGAGTAATACAGTTTACCGAAAAAGCAGCTTAATTTTTATTAAATATTTATAAGGAGTTTGGGGCAGTATTCGTTACTACTTTACAAGTTCAGCAGTTTCATTTTGAACTGTTTAGGGTTTATGAGTTTGAGTAGGGGGCATGCTCTTCTGTTTGGTTGTGCCGAATCCAACCTATTAAGCTGGATCCTATGGTTAGTCTCTACTGGCTTGGTGTCCTAGTGCTTTCTATCAGCCCCTATTCTGGCTCTCAGGACTTACCTCCCTAAATTTCTCTTGTTTTCTCCCTTCCTTCACCTCCCTTCTTAGCAACTTGGAAACTTTAATGAACGTTTTGCCTTTCTGAGCCCCACAAAATGAAAATCTCCTCTGAAAGTTTTGGGTCATTCTCAGTTTCAGCTGGGTATTTGCATCGTTATTATACATAAAGAATCCATTAAAAAAGTGAGCTGCGTTTGTTTCTCTGTGTGTGTTTAATCGTTTATATAAATGTAGCTGGCCTTTAACATATCAGTGTATACCTTGATTTTTTCATTGACTGTTAAACTGTAAATGTTTACTTAGGTTGATACATTTAGATATAATTATTTTAACTTGTAAGCCATAGTAAATGGTATGCTAACTTTTAGATAACTAATCAAAATGTCTTTAATTCTTCTCACTCTAGGGTTTCTCATTCTTGACTTTCTTATTAAAATCTCACAATCCTCTCCCAAAGTTCATTTGAGGATTTCAATAATGCTCTCACCCCACCAGTTGTCATCTGTCGTCAGAACTCATGGGTCCTCAGTGACTTCTGCACAAAAATATTTGTTGATGTTCTCCAAGGAAAGAAAAAGTGATGCTTGAGTGAACCAAATTAGCCCCAATTTTCTTTTTTCAAATCTTGTTTGACAGACTTTCACAAAACTGTTTCCTTTTTTTCCCCTGAGTTCAGCTGGAAAGAGGAGTCTGTCACTAGAATTAAAAATAACCCTGTCCCCAGACTTTCATAACGGTTAAGGAAGTTCAAAAGAATTAAAATGTTTAAAAATACTATTGCTGCTGCAGCAAAAAGGTTTTAAATAGATGTGAAATATTTTGAGGATGAGTCACTTCTACTTTGGCCTTCTTCTATTGTGTCTTATGTCCATTTAAAACAAGAATCTTGAGATTACTAATGAAGGCATAAAATGTTATACTGCAATCGTAGGTATTAAAATGTATTTTAAAGTTGGAAGCTGTTGGAAAATATGCTTTATTTCTCACGATGTGATACATTAGATGACCCCTTTTTAGTTGTGTCTTTTACTGCCATTCAGACAAGCTGAGTGACTTGCTTTATTTTCTTTGCTCCTTTTTTGTCTATTCTTTCAGGTATTATGGCATACTTTGTTTGCAAAGGATGTCATAACTTTTGTTCTTTCTAAAGGAAGTATCCTCACTTTGTCACGGGGCTGAAGAAACTTTCACTTTATTTTTTTATATCAATCTGGTCCATAGACAGGTGGTGTGCTGAGCTTTAAACAGCTTGATGAATGATTTGGCTCTGCGTAGCAGTGTCAAATAATGTATCTCAGTTGGCAGTCTCAATGAAACAGAATAAGGCAGCCAGTTTTGTGTTACATACTAGAGTCCTTGTGCCTATTGACTTCCAGCTGTGCGTGCTAGGTATAAATCCTGCCCTTCCTGTACCTTGTGCCTGTAATTCACCCAGAGCTGCCCATTCAAGTCTGTTTACCAAATGATTTCATTCACAATCAGGAGCCACTCCAGTCTCTGGGGCACTTGTATCTTTTTTTGTTTGCTGTTATACTAAGTCATATGATTCTGATCAACCAATTTTCTGAGAATAATAATGAAGCCTGGAGGGAATTGTTGCTTAAAATCCTCTCTTATGAAGGAGAATAGATTATTTAATTTCAAGAAGCTGGCAAATATGCACTTACATTTCAACTTTGGTTAACAATATTGATATTAACTTTGCACCATATTTTCTCTAGTGGAATTATGCTTTAGTGTTCTAGACAAAATGAGTATTTGCTTTTCTTTTTTTTTCCTTTCTTATGAACAAATAGGATAAATACAAATGAGCAATTATGTCCCTTGAGGGCTTGAGAACCTCTTCAGGTGACAATATTTGTCAATATTGCCACAGGGAGATATTTAAGGAGAAAAGTTTAGTTTTCATTATGTATTATTACTAGATTTTTAAATTCATGGAGACATTCTTATAAGGGAGGAGGTATTGAAATGTGGACCAAATTATGGCAGGGAGGAAAAATAAAGAATCATTTGCAATACTGTTAGTCATGATCTGAGGTAAACTTTTTTTTTAATTTTATTTATTTTTTTAGAGACAGGATCTTCGTATGTTGCCTAGGTTGGACTCAAACTCCTAGGCTCAAGTGATCCTCTTGCTTCAGCCTTCTGACTAGCTGGGACTGCATGTGTGTGCCACTGCACTGGTTTTGAGGTATTATACATTTGGACAGAAGTTGTAGAATGTGTGAGATTTTGAAGTGGAATTATTAGAATTGTTTAGCTGATTAAATGAGGAGGAGGGACTGAATAGAGGGAAAGAAAACAAGGTAACAGTAATTCTAGTGAGATGCATAAATGAAGGAGAAAGACAATAAACTTAGTTTGGGACATAATATGGTTTGGCCGTGCCCCTACCCAAATCTTACCTCAAATTGTAATAATTCCCATGTGTTAAGGGCAGGGCCAGGTCGAGATAATTGAATCATGGGGGTGGTTTCCCTCATACTGTTCCTGTGGTAGTGAGTAAGTCTCATGAGATCTGATGGTTTTATAAATGGGAGTTCCCCTGCACAAGTCTTCCTCCTTGCTGCCTTGTAAAACGTTGACTTTACTCCTCATTTGCCTTCCACCATGATTGTGAGGCCTCCCAGCCATGTGGAACTGTGAGTCAGTTAGACCTCTTTCATTTATAAATTACCCAGTCTCAGGTATGTCTTTATTAGCAGCATGAAAACAGATTAATACAGGACACTTAATTTGAGGTAAATATTAAATATTAAGGTACAATAGACAGTTGGACATTTGGTCTTGGAGTTCAGGCAATATCTGGATTGGGGATTCATAGTAATTGAAGGCATGGAGAGTAAATTTGGTGACTGAGAGAATGAGAAGCAGATACATTCTGAAAATTTCAAATCACAAGGTGTTTTGATATGATAATCACAGCCCCCATGTGGCTACTGAGCACCTGAAACAGTATGAATTAAGATGTTCTATGTGTATACAATATACATTGAATTATGAAAATTAGTACTGGAAATAGCACAATATCTCATTAATTTTTATATTGACTACTTATTTGATAATATTTTGGATTTATTGGAATAAATAAAGCATATTTCATCATTTATTTAATATGGCTATGGAGGAAATTTTAAAGTATATACGTGGCTTGTATTTTATTTCTACTAAATAGTACTCATCAGAATAACATCCTAACTTTTTAGCACGATGGCTCATGAAGATCTAGGTTGTTATCTTCCCAAATGCATTTTCTGTTCCTCCCTCTCACATTTCTGCCATCCAGTCATGGCCAATGTGTGCTCCTCCAGTCTTCCTCTCCATTAGGCTGTTTCAGATCATAGCCTTTTGTACTTGTTGTTCCGTGTTGGGAATGCCTACCTCTTCCTTGGAAATTGTACTTTCAGGTTGGTTTTTCAAAGAAAAGACACTTTGAATAAATGAGTAAAAAATAGTATTAGACGTTCTTCTTGAAGTCTGTTTATTTTTTTCAAAGAGAGAAAATAAAAAATGAGTCCTTATGTGCCCGTTATCCCATCTCACTAATTATCAACTTATGTTCCATCTTGTTTTCTATCTCTATTCACAACATCCTGCTCACATAATTTTGTGTTTAACTTTGGTATCATTAAATATAAACAATCAAGTATGTAAGTTTTTCATAATTATTTTTTAAATTAAACTGGAATTCAAATAAGGTAATATATTGCAATTTAGTTGATTTGGTTCTTAGTCTTATGAATTACCTTTTTATCTCTTTTTTTGTTAATGCAGTTTATTTCTGGAAGAAATGGAATCATTTGACTTGTAGAGTTCCCATAGTTTGTATTTTATTTTTTACAACCCCATTGTGTTCAATATGTCCATCTGTCCCTACTTTTGCCTATTATATGTTAGTTCTAGAGGTATGATCAGATTCAAATTCTATTTCTTTAAGAATACTTCTCTAGTGATGTGGTGTTCTTCCGTTGGGAGGCATAAAATATCTAGTGATCTCTTAATTTAATTTTACTAGTATTTGTAGTGATGTTAACAGCTGGTAATCATCTTCACCCTCATCTATCAGTTACTTAGGGGTTGCAAAATTATGACTGTTATTCATTTTTCATTATTTTCTTTTTAGCTGGAATATTCCTATAAAGAGGAATGTTTCCTAGTCAACTAGTTGACAAATTTTAGGACTAGTTGGTACAGAAAAAGCAGGGTAAATTTGTAGTTTCTATTCCTTTATATTTCATTTTAATTTTTATTAAACTGACATACAATAATTTTTGAGGTACATAGTGATGTTTTTATACATATAATTTATAGTGATCAGGTCAGTGCAGTCAGCATATCTATCATCTCAAATATTGATCATTTCTTTAAAAAACGCTTTACTAGCATTATTTGCCAAGTAATTTTCTAAGTTCAGTAGCATTCACCAGTATTTACGAAGAAGTATTTGCTTGTTACTATAAACTCATGGATAACAATACATACTTGTCCCTTCTTGGCCAGTAGTAGCTTCTTCAAGTTGGCTGAGTCCTTTTTATGAGACTCAAGATAGCTTCCTTATGTTCTGTTATAACAAGATGTTCCAGGATCATCTTGTGCATTTCCTTCACTGGATCTGGAATCAGCCATTTTTTTCCCCAAGGAGTCATGGCTCTTTTGTGGGACACAAAACTGCAATACAATGGCTGGGGGTACTCATTGTTCCTGGGTCAGTTATTGTTTCTAGATCTTTTTAACAGACAAAATTAGGAAATGTCAATTTTATTTTTATAAGGGGTATCTTCTGAGTTCTTATTGATATTTTTGATTCAGATGCAGTATTACAGGGTTTTAATTTAAAATTATTTTATCATCCATATCTCATCTCTTCCATGCTAAAAATACCAGTTCTCAGTAATATCAATATAATTACTCATTTAATTTATTCTTCACTACATTAAATGATAGTTTTATAATATCAATACTAATACTACTGATGATATTATTTATTAGATGCTATTTATGTATGTTTGCTGTTATTTTTTTCCTAAGGTTATATCTCACTAGGGGTGTTAAGTGAGATTACTGTGTTGTAATAGCACTTAATATTATCTCAGTGTGATTATACCACCAACTGCTTACAGTTAGACTCATTTGTTTTATTTTACTACTGCTTTTTAGTAATTATTTTAAAAAGCAAATTTTGTTTAATTTTCTTTTATGATCACATGGATTCTTTATAGTGTTCCAAAATAAAATTCTACAAAGCAAGATAAATTCAGAGAAATATTACTCTATGCCCATCCCTTCTACTCTCTTCCTCTAAAAGTTATCACTAAAAAAAATTGCCCTATCTTTCCATTGCTATTTTACATAAATTATCTATTCTATTTATATTTACCTATCATCTACCTATACACATTCATCCATCCACCCATTTCCTCTTCTTACATCCATCCATCCATCCATCCATCCATCATTTCCTCTTAGATAAATGGTAACACCCTAAATGCACCTTTTTCTAAGTCACATTTTTGAACTCAATAATATATCCCCTGATATAGTCTGGCTCTGTGTTCCCACCCAAATCTCATCTTGAATTGTAATGCGAATTGTAATCACCAAATAGTTGGGGGAGGGACCTCATGGGAGGTGACTAGATCTTGGGGGCAGTTCCCCCCATGCTGTTTTCGTGATAGTGAGTTCTCATGAGATCTAATGGTTTTATAAGGTGCTTTTCCCTCCTTTGCTCTGCACTTCTCTCTCCTGCCACATGTGAAGAAGGATGTGTTTGCTTCTCCTTCTACCATGATTGTAAGATTCCTGAGGCCTTCCAGCCATGCGGAAGTGAGTCAATTAAACTTCTTTCTTTTATAAATTACCCAGTCTCAGGTATGTCCTTCTAGCAGTGTGACAATAGACTAATACATCCCCATAACAGTGTATACAGTTTTCTGTCTTTCGCTTTTTGTAACTTCAGAGAGCTCCATTGCTTAAGTGTACCTTGATCTGTTCAACAAGTCCCTTCTTGATAGATATTTTAGTAATTTTATTCTTTTCCTATCACAAATATGCTGCAATAAGTAGTGTTGAATACAAATATTTTCATATCTTTGCCTGTGTATCTTTGGTATAAAGTTCCGGAAGAGAAATTATTTGGTCAAAGAACAAATACATTGTAATTTTTCTAGATAGTTCCAAATTTACCAGATCTCCAGGAGTTGTATGATTTTTACCTTCTCATTAAAACATGCTAATGTGACTATTCTTCTACAGCCATATCAGCAAAATGTGTTGTCAAATGTGGATTTTGGTAAAACTCATGAAAAACTGTGTGAAAAATACAAGTAGAAAACTATATTTTCATGTAGTCTTAATAAATTGAGGTATAATTATCTTCAGTAAATTGTACAGATTTTCAGTATCTTCTTAAATGAGTTTTGCCAAATGTCTACATGTATGCAATCACACTCCTAGCAGTGTATAGAATGTTGGCCTCACCCTACGAAGTTCTCTTGTGATCTTTCCCAGTCAATGCCCTGCTCCCTGGAGGCAACCAATATTCTGATTTCTATCACCACGTATTAGTTTTGCAAGTTCATAACCTTCATATAAATTGAATTATAATAGTCTTTTATGTCTTCCTTTGATAAGATCCATATTTTTGAGATTTTTCCATGTTGTTGCATGTGCATGTGTCAGTTTTTTGTTGCTAAGTAATACTCCACTGTGTAAATAAATCACAGTTATTTATTATCCTGTTGATAAGGGTTTGGGTTGTCTCAAAAGTTTTGGTCTTATTAAGAAAGCAGCCATTGACATACTGGTCCAAGTTTTCTTAGAGGTATATTTCTTTTGGGTAGATATCCAGGACTAGAGCTGATGGATAAGGTATATTAAGTGCTTAAATTCACAAGAGAATATCAAACAGCTTTTCAAAGTACTTGTATCAATTTGCATTTCTAGCAGCAGTATAAGAGAGGTCCAGTTGATCCATATCCTCTTTAATATCTGGTTTTAATATTTTTAATTGTAGCCATTCTAGTGGGTATATACTGACATTTTATAGTCACTTGAGTTTGCCTTTCCCTGGTGAATAAATTTTGAGAATCTTTGGCTATTTATATATCCTCTTTTGTAAAGTGTTGGTTCAAATATCTTGGAGGGAAGTGGTGCTTGTGGATGTCCTTTTTCATAGTAAATATCAATCCTTTGTCACACACATTTTCTCACTAGTGTGTTTTGACTTTGACAAGTGAAAGTTTTTGTCTTTGATGAAAATCTGTTTAATGGTTAATGATTTTTGCCTTCTAAAAAACTTTGACCAACATGATGAAACCCTGTCTCTACTAAAAATATAAAATTAACGGTGTGGTGGTGCATGCCTTGTAATCTCAGCTACCTGGGAGGCTGAGGCAGGAGAATTGCTTGAAACTGAGAGGTGGAGGTTACAGTAAGCCAAGATTGCGCCATTGCACTCCAGCCTGGGCAACAAGAGAAAACTCTGTCTTAAAAAAAAAAAAACTAAAAATTTGCTTAACTCTAAATTGCTATTAGTTTTCTATGTTCTTTGTTTACTTTTAGGATTTTTATAATTATACTTTTTATGTTTATTGGAGATCCACTTGACTTAATTTTTGTATATGGTTTGAGATATTGGTCAAGCTTTTTCCCCTCCTGTGTGTACTCGGTAATGACCATTTGATGAAAATATTCTCCAATATCCATTGGATTTCACTGCCAGTTTGTGGAAAATCATGTGGGCTTATTATAAGACTACTCTGTTCAACTGATTAATTTGTCTGCCTTTATTCTATTAGCACCCTGTCTTCATTAATATGGATTTGTAATTAGTCTTGCAATCAGATAGTATGGCACCCAGTTTTATTCCTTTTGTTTTCACAAGTTTATTTTGGCTATTTTAGTTCTTTTACATTTTCAAAATACGTTTTGGCATTAACTTTCAGTTTATATCAGAAAAGTTACTGGGGTTTTGATACATAAAACATTGAATCTATAGGTAAAATTGGAAGAATTTGTTTGCCATATTGTATCTCCCTATCATTGGCATGATAAATTCATCTTTTGGGTCTGGTTTAGTTCTTCTCAGCAATGTTTTGTAGTTTTTATTGTAGATATTTTGTGGGTTTTGTTAAGTTTATTTCTTGATATTTTATGCTACTGAAGCTATATCAATTTCTTAGAAATTTATTTTTCAATTATTTATATGGAAATACAGTTGATTTTTGTTTGTATTGGTAAAGTATTCTTAGTTCCTGGTATAGTTACTTACTAGATTTAGTAGCCTTTTTGTAGATTAATTAAAACTTTATTAAACACAATCATAGTGTCTGCAAATAAAGATATTTTTATTACTTTCAAACCTATTGTGTTAGTCCATTTTCACACTGTTGATAAAGACATAGCTGAGACTGGAAAGAAAAAGAGGTTTAATTGGCTTTACAGTTCCACATGGCTGGGGAGACCTCAGAATCATGGCAGGAGGTGAAAGGTACTTCTTACATGGTGGTGGCAAGAGAAAATGAGGAAGAAGCAAAAGTGGAAACGCCTGATAAGCCCATCAGATCTCATGAGACTTATTTACTATCATGAAAATAGCATGGGAAAGACCAGCCCCCATGATTCAATTACCTCCCCCTGAGTCCTTCCCACAACATGGAGGAATTCTGGGAGATAAAATTCAAGTTGAGATTTGGGTAGGGACACAGCCAAACCATATCACCTGTATACATGTTATTTATTTTTCTTGTCTTGGTGCACTTGCTAAGACCTCTGTTCAAATGTTGAATAGAAGTAGTAATAGCAAACATCTTTGCTTTATTTTTGTTTTTAGGGGAAAGTGCTTCATCTCAATATATCATCTTAATTACAATGTCAGCAACAGGATATTTTGTAATTGCTCTTTATAAGTTTGAGGCAATTATCCTTATAGTTTCCCTAAGTTTTTTAATTATAAAAGGATAGATATTAAATATTTAAAATACTTTTTCTGCATTTATTGAGATATACAATTTCTTTCCTGCTGTTATCATGTTGAACTAATTTAATTAATTTCCAAATATTAGCAAAGTTAAATTCTTGGGATAAATTCCACATGACCATGATGTATTACCCTTTCTGTACATTGATTTATTTTGATAATATTCTGTTAAGGACTGTCTTTTATTAAAGTATCCTTTTCAGGGATTGGTATTAGAGTTCTTACAGGGGTATTTAGTGACTTAGGAATTGTCTCAATATGCATTCAGTTTTATGAACAGTGTTGAAAATATTCATTGGAATATGCATTTTTATATGATGAATTGTCCTCTAATGTCCTTAGTAAGTAATTTTCTGGAAAATTTTTACTTTTTTACATATTATGAAGATAAAGTGACTTAACCAATAATGTTTTTGGGAATCTTGATCATTCAACTTCTTAATAGTTTGAGAAATTAGCATGTAAGTTTCTGTTTTTGTCTCTATGAGCTAATTATGAATCTATTCATGAGAGATCTTTCAAATAGCAAACATGTTGAGTTTTGGAGATCCAAGACTGGAATGTGATACTCCTCATATTCCCCACTGGTGATCAACTCTAGGTGATGAATCATCTATTTGCAGATGTGTTCATTTTAGTTTAGTTTCTTTGTGTCTTTCTTAATAGTAGTTTTTAAAATGCACAGATAAATACAATGAAAAAAGTTAAGGTTCCAGACACCACTGTATACAAAATTTTAAAATATCTATTAAAGACAAAAATGCTATTGATTCAAAGAGTGACCAGTGACAGAGGAATTTCGCATGAGGAGCTAAGTAAATTTGGTTCCAAGTTGTCAAATGTACATTCTAGAAAGATCTCATTTGCAAAACATGGAGAAAAGATTACAGCAGAGTGAGACTGGAAGCAGTTAAAAAATATCATAGCAATTGCTAGGTGAGAGATGGTGAGAAACTGAACTCTTGTAGCAATGGGAACGGAGAGAAAAATAGTGTTGGATATATATGGTCAAATGATTTCAGGAGAAATGGTAGTGTGCAATGAAACAGAAGTAAGCTGACAAGTTTTCAAACTGTTAGTATCACTATCTCCCAGAATCTAGTCCGAGCAACAGTATTCTCACAAAATGATCCATAAAAATACAATTTTCTAGAGAAAATAAATTTGAAAATCTTGGATACTTTATACCTCTTTTGGAGATTATAGTACTCCTTTGGGTCCATTAGCTCTTCCTATTATAGTTTTATATCCCTTCCATCAAGTAAAAGTATAATTAAAGAGGGATTTAAGTATTTCGATTCTCTTTAAGGAAAAGGAGTTTACATGCATTTATGTTAGGGGTAAATTACTTGTGCCCCCTTTGTGATTTCAGTTTGCCTGAATTCTTTTTTAAAAAATATTAATTGTCAAAATGGCTTTTGAAGTGTGAAGTTTAAGATTTTCTTAAAATCTTAGTTTAAGTGAAAAAGGTTTTGCTGGGTACTAAAATGGTTTGGCATGAACTTATTTCCTGGACATATGGATTGTAAAATAAGCTGGGGTGTTGAGAATTAGATAATTTATGCAAAGTCCCTAGCATTATGGGCACATAGTAGGCATTCCATAAATAGTAGCTATAGAATTTAGATTCTGAAATCATTAACTTAAAGGCTCTAGTTACAAATATGAATATGGATGAAATTGTTCAGGGAGAGTGCATGTGAAAAAGAAAAAGGCACGGATGTAAATCTGGGAAAATCTGGCATGCTAGAGAGGACAGGAAGTTAGGATCTGATGACAAAGACTAGAAAGGGATGGTCAGAGAGATAGAAGGAGAACAAGAATAGGACTACATCCTGGAAAATTTTAAGAGAGAAAGAAGGAAGGAATGGTCAGGTTGGGAAATGCCTCGGAGACCTCCAAAAGTGCCAAGACTGACTGACTTGTCAGCTAGAAGGTTACTGGTGAGCATAGCAAGACAAGACCCATCTTGTATTGGTGGAAATACTGGAAAAAAACTTGGAAAATTCAAGTTGAGTTTTTATAGAATTTTTCTTTCAGAGAAATCAGAAGAAAGGACTATGAGTAGGAGGAACTAAAAGTTGGTTTGTAAGGTTATGTGATATCTGAGAGAACGAATTCTTGTATACTCCTCAAAACTCTCTGGTGATAGGTAATAGATAATTGGTAACAGGCATTTAACAGCTCAGTGGCCACAATCAAGCTTTCGGAGACCTAAGACTTAATAAAAGGATCTTCTTAGGTAAATCATCACAAGCCAAAACAACAGCATAAACCTACTGATTATGAGCTGCTCAAAGACAGAAGCACAATCTTCATCTTCCGTGTATCAAGACACTAGCGTAGGACTTGTCTCTTAGGTGATAACGTAAGATTTTTTTTAAAAAAAAGTGATTTGGCCTGGTTTAATATTAGAACCAGAATTGTAATTTGTGGCTTATATAAAATAATGTATCAGAATTAAAGGGGAACAGTTTTAATCAGATATCTTAATTCTTAGGAATAGATACAAAATGGTAGGTCTTTCTTATCAAGGTCATTGTAAACTTTTACTGTGCTTATGTAGGTTTTAACTTCATTATTATAAGCCACAGGTGTTAGTAGATTTTATGAGTAGAGGCAATGAAGTAGTCATGTGAACTAAAGCACAGTACCAGACATAAATAAAAATTAAATTTTTAAAATATCTATGCCTTGCTTAACTCAAAGTTTAACGATCAAGATTAGATCTTTAGGATACCCTTAACTCATAATAATATGATTTTGTTCAACATTTTGGTTTACAGAAATGTAGGTATCCTCCTCAAGAAAAGATTTAATATCTGATCAGTTCAAATGTATTTTAAATTTAAAAATATTTAGAGCTAAATATATGTGAGAAAATAATTTAATTTTTAAGAAACTACCATACTGTTTTCCAAAATGATTGGTGAATTTATATTCCTACCAGCAGTGTGCAAGTTCTAGTTGCTCCCCATTCTTGCCAACATTTGATATTGTCAGTTGTTTTTTGTTTTTAATTCTAGTCATCCTAATGGGGTCTAGTTGTATCTCTCATTGGTGTTTACATTTGCATTTCTCTAATGATGAATTATTGAGCATCATTTCATGCACTTATTTTCCAGCTGTATCTCTTCTTTGGTGAGTTGTCTGCTCACAACTCTTGTGCATTTTTTTAAAAAATTGAAGGTTGTTCAGGCATGGTGGTGCATACCTGTAATCCCAGCACTTTAGGAGGTGAAATGGGCGGATTGCTAGAGCTCAGGAGTTTGAGACCGGCCTGGGCAACATGGCAAAACCCTGTCTCTACAAAAGAATACAAAACTTAGCTAGGCATGGTGGTGTGCGCCTGTAGTCCCAGCTACTCAGGAGGCTGAGGTGGGAGGAACGCTTGAGCTCAGGAGCTCAGGGCTGCAGTGGGTCAAGATCACACCACTGTACTCCAGCCTGGATGACAGAGTAAAACTGTGCCTCAAAAAAAAAAAAGAAAAAGAAAAAAATGGAGGTTTTTAAAAATTCAGTTTTGAGTTCTCCATAGAGTTCCAATACACATCTGTTTATCAGATATATAGGATTTGAAAATATTTTTTCCAGTCTGTGGTTTATCTTTTCATTCTCTTTTGAAGAGTAGACTTTTAAATTTTAAATTTTGATGAAGTTATATTTATGAATTTGTAATTTTTATTTTATGGATTATGCTCTAGTGTCATATCTAAGTTACTTGTACACATACTATATGATCCAGCCATCCCAGTACTAGGTATTTATTCAAAATAATCAAAGTGTGTCCTTTGAGGGGACACATACATGAATGTTAATGTTAATAGCATGTTATTTGTAATAACCTCAAACAGTACATAACTCATATATCCATTAATCAGTAAGTGAATAAACAAATCATGATATAGCCATACAATAGAATACTACTTAGTTATAAAAAACAAAGTAACTATTGATAAATGCTACAATATGTATGAACCCAAAATATGCTGAGTGAAAGAAGCCAGACACCCAAAAAAGTTACATACCATATGTTTCCATTTATATAAAACTATAGAAAATGCAAATTAATCTATAATGGAAGAAGGTGGATCAGTGGCTGCTTGGGGACAAGGAGGTGAGTAAGAAGGGGCATGAGGAACTTTGGGAGGTGCTGAATATGTATTTGATTATGGTGATAGCTTCACAGCTGTATTTTTTATGTCACAGCTTATCAAATAGTACATTTTAAATATGTACATTTTGTTGTATGCCATTGTTTACCTTACTAAAACTAGAAGTAAATAGCGTGCAAAGAAATAGTTGAATTATCCCTTAGAATCATTTAGTAGAATGGAGCACTTTATAAAACTAATAAACTTTCTAGCTATTTACTTGAAGCTCTTCATATTCATCAGAGTGATTCATCATTGATGGTAAAGAAATAATCACCCATAGTGAAAAAATACCTGTGTTCCTAGTAACAAATAAAGAGAGAAAGGGTGCAACCATGAATAAGAGAGTAAAGGAAGATGAATTGTAAGTTATGACTTAAAAAGAAACAATTCTCAGCAAACTATTGCAAGAACAGAAAACCAAATACCACATGTTCTCACTCATAGGTGGGAACTGAACAATGAGATCACTTGGACACAGGAAGGGGAACATCACACACCGGGTCCTAATGTGGTGAGGGCCGGGGGGAGGGATAGCATTAGGAGATATATCTAATGTAAATGACGAGTTAATGGGTGCAGCACACAAACAAGGCACATGTATACATATGTAACAAACCTGCACATTGTGCACATGTACCCTAGAACTTAAAGTATAATAAAAAAAAAAAAAAGAAAAGTTGAACAGAAAAAAAAAAAGAAACAATTACATGGTTAATCTAAAAAGTAGTATATATGAAAGCTTTGTAGCTAATTTAATATTAAATAGAAATTAGGGTCATAGGTACAGATGATTAGAAAACACCAAAAGCAACGGCAGCAAAAGCCAAAATTGACAAATGGGATCTCATTAAACTAAAGAGCTTTTGCACAGCAAAAGAAACTACCATCAGAGTGAACAGGCAACCTACAGAATGGGAGAAAATTTTTGCAACCTACTCATCTGACAAAGGGCTAATATCCAGAATCTACAAAGAACTCAAACAAATATACAAGAAAAAAACAAACAACCCCATCAAAAAGTGGGGAAAGGATATGAACAGACATTTCTCAAAAGAAGACATCCATACAGCCAACAGACACATGAAAAAATGCTCGTCATCACTCGCCATCAGAGAAATGCAAATCAAAACCACAATGAGATACCATCTCACACCAGTTAGAATGGCAATCATTAAGAAGTCAGGAAACAATAGATGTTGGAGAGGATGTGGAGAAATAGGAACACTTTTACACTGTTGGTGGGATTGTAAACTAGTTCAACCATTATGGAAAACAGTATGGCGATTCCTCAAGGATCTAGAACTAGATGTACCATATGACCCAGCCATCCCACTACTGGGTATATACCCAAAGGATTATAAATTACTCTACTACAAAGACACATGCACACGTATGTTTATTGCGGCACTATTCACAATAGCAAAGACTTGGAATCAACCCAAATGTCCATCTGTGACAGACTGGATTAAGAAAATGTGGCACATATACACCATGGAATACTATGCAGCCATCAAAAAGGATGAGTTTGCGTCCTTTGTAGGGATATGGATGCAGCTGGAAACCATCATTCTTAGCAAACTATCACAAGAAGAGAAAACCAAACACCGCATGTTCTCACTCATAGGTGGGAACTGAACAATGAGATCACTTGGACTCGGGAAGGGGAACATCACACACTGGGGCCTATCAGGGGGAGGGGGGAGGAGGGAGGGATTGCATTGGGGAGTTATACATGATATAAACGTTATGCACATGTACCCTAGAACTTAAAGTATAATAAATAAAAAAAAAAAAAAAAAAGAAAATGAAAGAAGAAGCTACAGACTTGAAGAAAATATTTGCAAATCATATGCCTAATAAGGAACTTGTATCCAGAATACATAAAGAACTCCCAAATCTCAATAATAAGAAATCAAACAATCCAAATTTTAAAAATGGGCAAAATATCTAAACAGACATTTCACCAAGGAAGAGTTATGAATGACAAACAGGTGTATGAAAAACTTCTCATCATTATTAGTCACTAGGGAGATGCACATTAATATCACAACAAGATACCACTATGCACCCATTAAAAAAAAAAAAAAAGAAAATACAAGAGAAAATGCAGATATTTACTATATAGAATTAAGTTTTGTAAAGGGTTCACTTAGTACTCACTTAATAAAGGAAGATACAGAGGCAGAGTGAAGTTAAATGAGAAATGCACCATTAACTATAATAAAGTGCTTGTAATGTACAGAGACAGATTAATGATGACAATGGCAATATCACTGGTGATAAGTGCAAAAGCAATTACAATTTTTATATATTCATTTTTTTCCCAAATTCATTCTAACTACCTTTCTCTAGTCTAAATTCACAGGATTGTCTATTTTTAAAAAATTTTCTGGTGCATGTCCAGAACCCCATACTGCAATGAAATAATCCCTACAGAAGGATCATTAAAAGATAGAAAGAATATAGAAAAAACAATTTTTCAGTATTTATTTGTAAAAGTTTTCAAACATTAATTATTTACTGCATATTGGGTTAATAACATGTACTCATGAAATGATTCACTTTCAAGATTATTGATTTAGCCGTCTCAACACTGTAAACATATTACGAATTATAAAGTTTTCTGAATTTCCCTGTACCGATTAATATAAATTACAGCATTATTCTTGACTAAATATAAATTGACAAAATGCAATAGAATCTATAAAAAATGAAATATATCACATGTTAAATTGCAGTGAATTTTTAGATTAACATTTTTATCTTACTATAAAAGTATAATGAATTTAGAAACTTACAAATACATACAAAAACACATAAATGAAATTTTTTACCTGCACTCCCACCATTTAGAGATAACCACTGTTAACATGTTCATTCATTTCCTTCTTTTTGTTTTTTAAACTCATGGTGTATGTGGATACTTATATGTAAATTACAAACATGTACTTATATTTGTTAAATTCTATGTATACAGTTTTTTTTTTTTTTTTTTTTTTTTTGAGGCGGAGTCTCGCTCTGTCGCCCGGACTGGAGTGCAGTGGCCGGATCTCAGCTCACTGCAAGCTCCGCCTCCCAGGTTCACGCCATTCTCCTGCCTCAGCCTCCCGAGTAGCTGGGACTACAGGCGCCCGCCACCTCGCCCGGCTAGTTTTTGTATTTTTAGTAGAGACGGGGTTTCACCGTGTTAGCCAGGATGGTCTCGATCTCCTGACCTCGTGATCCGCCCGTCTCGGCCTCCCAAAGTGCTGGGATTACAGGCTTGAGCCACCGTGCCCGGCCTTGTATACAGTTTTTTAGTTTTAATGTTATGTCAAGTAATAATTCACTTGTGAGGCAATTTTGTCAACTGCCACAATATATTCATATTTGTTTACCCATTTAGAGAAATTTATTCATTTAAAGTAATGATATAACTATTTATGTTTGAGGAGTTTATCATAGCATTGTATAAAAACAAATACATGAAAAATAAAACAACACATAAGTCATTAGCTAATCAATTGTTTTATTCATCTAAGATATTACAATGAAGCTGAAATTTTTTCAAATAATCGTATTCTGAGAAACTTTAGTATTAATAAAATTAATGTAATTTATTAATATAAATGTTATAACATATTGAAACAAATATATACAATACCGCTGCATGTGTATATGTGTATTTATGCATAATCTTGTCTGGCTTTCAGAATGAAAGTTGCATACAGTGGAGCAACATAACAAAATGTGGTTTCCTGAAATTATGTGACTATCATATAAAACCCTCAGAAACAGTATGTGAGAGAGAGATAAAGTTCTAGCTGGTTATTTATCTCTCTCTGTCATGGCAATTCCTGATGGTTGGAATTGCAGGTGATATCATTTTTCCTATCTTTTTTGTATTTTCTAAATGTTCCAAATTTAATTTTCATAATTATTATAATTATAAAATATGTAGTAAGCATTTCCTTGTGTCATTCAAGTCACTGAAAACAATGTTGCTACATTTTATTATAGGGATTCTCTAGCATTGCCATTTAAATCATATATTTTGTTATTGTTGCCATATTTCAAATAATGAGATCAAGATCATTAATATGGGTAAAACATTGTCTTTGATAATTTCATTACTCCTAAAATTTTTTTCTTAAGGAACTCTGACCCCTAACCCACCAGCTGGGAAACGTTTGTTGCTATAACATAGTTTTAATGAAGAAAATTGTAAAAATATTAAGCTCTATTTAAGCCCCTGACCACAACTCAAGTTAGCTGTGCTAAAAATGTAGATTATTGGTTATTTGGATGAGATGTTGTTGAAGAAAGTGCAAATCTGTGCACCCCACTGATGAAGGGTCAACTCTATCATAGCTGTAATGATCCCATTCTTCATGGCTTAGAAACTAGTTAAGCCTTTGGGGAAGAAAATATGCTGGTACAATTTCTGTGTTTTTTGTGGAAGCCTACAGCTAACAGAATTGCTAGCAAGGAAATGTACATTTGGAAAGGTCACACAAATGAACAAACCTTACAGTTATTTCAAATAGTTAAATGATTTTTGTTCTTATAGATTTGAAGAAGTTAGTGCCATTTTATTGTACTCTCAAATGTTTCACAACTGTATGATAAAGTTATAAAAGAAAGGTTACTATTAGATTACCATTCATCAAAATAAAGAGCGAATTGTCCTTGAAAAAGTACCTTAATTTATTCATAGGATATTTTGTTGTTTAATAATTTCTAATGAGTTTGTTGACCCCAGTGCCCATATTTAGAATATAATGGGAAAAAAAGTGTGAATTAACAGGTTTCAATTATAGAAAAAATATGCAATAATTTCTTCTTTTATGGGCTCTTATTTTCATAATTGTAGCACACACATTTAGAAATGCGCTTAATGCTTGATTCCTATCTCCCTGGAATTAATGGTAAGTAGATTGTAGAAGGAGTTGTAACTGCTTTTCAATATTCATTCTCCTTACTAAAAACCTCATCTTTGACTGGTCACTTTGCCACCTGCCTAAAAGGTAATGTTAACCATTCTCCCTCATAACTAGGTGTATCCATGGGACTTAGAGTTGGCAAATAAGATGTTAAGGAGAAACGTGTGTGTATTCGAAGAAGTTCCTTTAAAAGGCAGGAGACTACCTTCTTGAGTCTTTTTCACCATCCACCTGGTGAATATGGATTAGGTGGCTATAGCTCTAGCTTGAGAATAACTTGAACTTGAGAATAAAACTCTGTGCAGTAGAGCAATTAAATATGAGCCTAGATCCATGCCATTATGTCACTGCCATACAAGTCTTATTCTGTTTACCTACAGGATTTTACTAGGTACAAAAATAAACTTATTTGTGTTTAATCTTCTAATTTTCCAGGTATTTGTTACCAGTACTAAGATAAGTACTCATATTATGAACATGTTTTCAGAGATGTACTTATATCACTAGGTGTCTATAAAATATCTTTATCTGTAAAATATTATACTGTATTCCATTATATACTGTAGGCAGAGAAGTAAAAATGTTATGCTCCAACATAAGCCAGAGATCTTGAGATATTAAAAATATCGCTTTGTGTCTGGTGATATATTATTAGACAATATGTGCTGGAAAAAGCACTGAGTCTATACTCTCATCAATAGCACTCAGATATAGTGCCATGATAAACATATTTAATTTGTTTAATAGCCATTAGGTTGTTCCTGTTTATTAAAGACTTGATTTCTCTTCTGGCCTTTGCTATTCAGATGGGTGCTAAAAAGTAGGAGCAGGTGCCCATAAAGGTATGTCTCTGCTTTCATATGTAGGCTTTACATTATGTTTCCATGTAGCTTCTCTGATCTACCCATTTATGTAACAGACATCTAAACATGGCCTAAAATAGTACAATTTCAGTTTTTATATTATTAACAAATTATGCACAAAACAGAATACTTCCTTTATTCTGAGGTTCACTCATTCCAAAATAAAAGCTATATATTAGAATAATTGTATCAAAGTATCTACTTTAAATTGGTCTTGAGAAAATATACTTCTTTGGAATCACATAGTGTTCCTACGGTTATGAGCTTATAAATACAGTGCAACCTGCCCTGCCTCTGTCCTGGATTGTGGTAGCCTATTACATTCTTCCTAGAAACAGAACTTTTTTCTCTGAGGAACGCATTCCGTGTGAAATAAAGTGAGCCCAACCTGAAAATATCTAAACTTGTGCATGGCCTATATGATTGATCCGGGATAGAATATGTGACTGAAGTTGGAAAAATAAGTCTCACCAGGACTTTTCTGCTCTTGAGAGATATGCTGTTTTCCTTAGGGATGGCAAGGACTAAAGCTACATAAACTTGCAGCATCCAATTTTGCCCACCATAGAAAAGAGCCTGAATGTAACAAGAACTAAAACATTAAGAGAGAACAAGAAGTTACAACATTTTAGTGCTGGGATCTATATATTCCTTGAAGTTTTAATAATATGAAAAAAGTTGTGCTCGCTTCGGCAGCACATATACTAAAATTGGAACGATACAGAGAAGATTAGCATGGCCCCTGCGCAAGGATGACACGCAAATTCGTGAAGCGTTCCATATTTTTACAGGGTCTGGAGTGGACCTCAAGCAATCTCCAACAGACCAACAGACAGTCCTTCTGACTGTCAGACAGAAAACTATCAAACAGGAAGGACACCTATACCAAAACCCCATCAGTACGTCACCATCATCAAAGACCAGAGACAGATAAAACCACAAAGATGGGGAAGAAGCAGGGCAGAAAAGCTGGAAATTCAAAAAATAAGAGCACATCTCCCCCTGCAAAGGAGCGCAGCCCATCGCCAGCAACGGATCAAAGCTGGTCAGAGAATGACTTTGACGAGATGAGAGAAGAAGGCTTCAGTCCATCAAACCTCTCAGAGCTAAAGGAGGAATTACGTACCCAGCGCAAAGAAACTAAAAATCTTGAAAAAAAAGTGGAAGAATCACAGCTAGACTAATTAATGCAGAGAAGATCATAAACGAAATGACAGAGATGAAAACCATGACACGAGAAATACGTGACAAATGCACAAGCTTCAGTAACCGACTCGATCAACTGGAAGAAAGAGTATCAGCGATTGAGGATCAAATGAATGAAATGAAGCGAGAAGAGAAACCTAAAGAAAAAAGAAGAAAAAGAAATGAACAAAGACTGCAAGAAGTATGGGATTATGTAAAAAGACCAAATCTACGTCTGATTGGGGTGCCTGAAAATGAGGGGGAAAATGGAACCAAGGTGGAAAACACTCTTCAGGATATCATCCAGGAGAACTTCCCCAACCTAGTAGGGCAGGCCAACATTCAAATTCAGGAAATACAGAGAACGCCACAAAGATACTCCTCCAGAAGAGCAACTCCAAGACACATAATTGCCAGATTCACCAAAGTTGAAATGAAGGAAAAAATCTTAAGGGCAGCCAGAGAGAAAGGTCGGGTTACCCACAAAGGGAAGCCCATCAGACTAACAGCAGACCTCTCAGCAGAAACTCTACAAGCCAGAAGAGAGTGGGGGCCAATATTCAACGTTCTTAAAGAAAAGAATTTTCAACCGAGAATTTCATATCCAGCCAAACTAAGCTTCATCAGTGAAGGAGAAATAAAATCCTTTACAGATAAGCAAATGCTTAGAGATTTTGTCACCACCAGGCCTGCCTTACAAGAGACCCTGAAGGAAGCCCTAAACATGGAAAGGAACAAGCGGTACCAGCCATTGCAAAAACATGCCAAAATGTAAAGACCATCGAGGCTAGGAAGAAATTGCATCAACTAACGAGCAAAATAACCAGTTAATATCATAATGACAGGATCAAGTTCACACATAACAATATTAACCTTAATGTCAATGGACTAAATGCTCCAATTAAAAGACACAGACTGGCAAACTGGATAAAGAGTCAAGACCCATCAGTCTGCTGTATTCAGGAGACCCATCTCACATGCAGAGACATACATAGGCTCAAAATAAAGGGATGGAGGAAGATCTACCAAGCAAATGGAGAACAAAAAAAAGCAGGGGTTGCAATCCTAGTCTCTGATAAAACAGACTTTAAACCATCAAAGATCAAAAGAGACAAAGAAGGCCAGTACATAATGGTAAAGGGATCAATTCAACAGGAAGAGCTAACTCTCCTAAATATATATGCACCCAATACAGGAGCACCCAGATTCATAAAGCAAGTCCTTAGAGACCTACAAAGAGACTTAGACTCCCATACAATAATAATGGGAGACTTCAACACTCCACTGTCAACATTAGATAGATCAACGAGACAGAAAGTTAACAAGGATATCCAGGAATTGAACTCATCTCTGCACCAAGCAGACCTAATAGACATCTATAGAACTCTCCACCCCAAATCAACAGAATATACATTCTTCTCAGCACCACATCGCACTTATTCCAAAATTGACCACATAATTGGAAGTAAAGCACTCCTCAGCAAATGTACAAGAACAGAAATTATAACAAACTGTCTCTCAGACCACAGTGCAATCAAACTAGAACTCAGGACTAAGAAACTCAATCCAAACCGCTCAACTACATGGAAACTGAACAACCTGCTCCTGAATGACTACTGGGTACATAACGAAATGAAAGCAGAAATAAAGATGTTCTTCGAAACCAATGAGAACAAAGATACAACATACCAGAATCTCTGGGACACATTTAAAGCAGTGTGTAGAGGGAAATTTATAGCACTAAATGCCCACAAGAGAAAGCAGGAGAGATCTAAAATTGACACTCTAACATCACAATTAAAAGAACTAGAGAGGCAAGAGCAAACACATTCAAAAGCTAGCAGAAGGCAAGAAATAACTAAGATCAGAGCAGAACTGAAGGAGATAGAGACACAAAAAACCCTCCAAAAAATCAATGAATCCAGGAGTTGGTTTTTTGAAAAGATCAACAAAATTGACAGACCGCTGGCAAGACTAATAAAGAAGAAAAGAGAGAGGAATCAAATAGTCGCAATAAAAAATGATAAAGGGGATATCACCACCGACCCCACAGAAATACAAACAACCATCAGAGAATACTATAAATGCCTCTACGCAAATCAACTAGAAAATCTAGAAGAAATGGATAATTTCCTGGACACTTACACTCTCCCAAGACTAAACCAGGAAGAAGTTGAATCCCTGAATAGACCAATAGCAGGCTCTGAAATTGAGGCAACAATTAATAGCCTACCCACCAAAAAAAGTCCAGGACCAGATGGATTCACAGCTGAATTCTATCAGAGGTACAAGGAGGAGCTGGTACCATTCCTTCTGAAACTATTTCAATCAATAGAAAAAGAGGGAATCCTCCCTAACTCTTTTTATGAGGCCAACATCATCCTGATACCAAAGCCTGGCAGAGACACAACAAAAAAAGAGAATTTTAGACCAATATCCCTGATGAACATCGATGCAAAAATTCTCAATAAAATACTGGCAAACCGGATTCAGCAGCACATCAAAAAGCTTATCCACCATGATCAAGTGGGCTTCATCCCTGGGATGCAAGGCTGGTTCAACATTCGCAAATCAATAAACGTAATCCAGCATATAAACAGAACCAAGGACAAGAACCACATGATTATCTCAATAGATGCAGAAAAGGCTTTTGACAAAATTCAACAGCCCTTTATGCTAAAAACGCTCAATAAATTCGGTATTGATGGAATGTACCTCAAAATAATAAGAGCTATTTATGACAAACCCACAGCTAATATCATACTGAATGGGCAAAAACTGGAAAAATTCCCTTTGAAAACTGGCACAAGACAGGGATGCCCTCTCTCACCACTCCTATTCAACACAGTGTTGGAAGTTCTGGCTAGGGCAATCAGGCAAGAGAAAGAAATCAAGGGTTTCCAGTTAGGAAAAGAAGAAGTCAAATTGTCCCTGTTTGCAGATGACATGATTGTATATTTAGAAAATCCCATTGTCTCAGCCCAAAATCTCCTTAAGCTGATAAGCAACTTCAGCAAAGTCTCAGGATACAAAATTAATGTGCAAAAATCACAAGCATTCTTATACACCAGTAACAGACAAGCAGAGAGCCAAATCAGGAATCAACTTCCATTCACAATTGCTTCAAAGAGAATAAAATACCTAGGAATCCAGCTTACAAGGGATGTCAAGGACCTCTTCAAGGAGAACTACAAACCACTGCTCAGTGAAATCAAAGAGGACACAAACAAATGGAAGAACATACCATGCTCATGGATAGGAAGAATCAATATCGTGAAAATGGCCATACTGCCCAAGGTGATTTATAGATTCAATGCCATCCCCATCAAGCTACCAATGACTTTCTTCACAGAATTGGAAAAAACTGCTTTAAAGTTCATATGGAACCAAAAAAGAGCCCGCATTGCCAAGACAATCCTAAGTCAAAAGGACAAAGCTGGAGGCGTCACGCTACCTGACTTCAAACTATACTACAAGGCTACAGTAACGAAAACAGCATGGTACTGTTACCACAACAGAGATATAGACCAATGGAACAGAACAGAGTCCTCAGAAATAATACCACACATCTACAGCCATCTGATCTTTGACAAACCTGACAAAAACAAGAAATGGGGAAAGGATTCCCTATTTAATAAATGGTGCTGGGAAAATTGGCTAGCCATAAGTAGAAAGCTGAAACTGGATCCTTTCCTTACCCCTTATACGAAAATTAATTCAAGATGGATCAGAGACTTAAATGTTAGACCTAATACCATAAAAACCCTAGAAGAAAATCTAGGTAGCACCATTCAGGACATAGGCATGGCAAGGACTTCATGTCTAAAACACCAAAAGCAACGGCAGCAAAAGCCAAAATTGACACATGGGATCTAATTAAACTAAAGAGCTTTTGCACAGCAAAAGAAACTACCATCAGAGTGAACAGGCAACCTACAGAATGGGAGAAAATTTTTGCAACCTACTCATCTGACAAAGGGCTAATATCCAGAATCTACAAAGAACTCAAACAAATATACAAGAAAAAAACAAACAACCCCATCAAAAAGTGGGGAAAGGATATGAACAGACATTTCTCAAAAGAAGACATCCATACAGCCAACAGACACATGAAAAAATGCTCGTCATCACTCGCCATCAGAGAAATGCAAATCAAAACCACAATGAGATACCATCTCACACCAGTTAGAATGGCAATCATTAAGAAGTCAGGAAACAACAGGTTTTGGAGAGGATGTGGAGAAATAGGAACACTTTTACACTGTTGGTGGGATTGTAAACTAGTTCAACCATTATGGAAAACAGTATGGCGATTCCTCAAGGATCTAGAACTAGATGTACCATATGACCCAGCCATCCCACTACTGGGTATATACCCAAAGGATTATAAATTACTCTACTACAAAGACACATGCACACGTATGTTTATTGCGGCACTATTCACAATAGCAAAGACTTGGAATCAACCCAAATGTCCATCTGTGACAGACTGGATTAAGAAAATGTGGCACATATACACCATGGAATACTATGCAGCCATAAAAAAGGATGAGTTTGCGTCCTTTGTAGGGACATGGATGCAGCTGGAATCCATCATTCTTAGCAAACTATCACAAGAAGAGAAAACCAAACACCGCATGTTCTCACTCATAGGTGGGAACTGAACAATGAGATCACTTGGACTTGGGAAGGGGAACATCACACACTGGGGCCTATCATGGGGAGGGGGGAGGAGGGAGGGATTGCATTGGGGAGTTATACATGATATAAACGTCATGCACATGTACCCTAGAACTTAAAGTATAATAAAAAAAAAAAAGAAAAAAGTTATTTCTTTCTTACATCGACTGGTTTGAGTTGACTTTCTGCAACTAAAAGAGACCTGATTAATAAAGCTTCTTTTTGTCATAGAGAAATTATTAAAGAATACAAGAAGTGAAGTGAAAGAAGGTGGGTGCTCTTTGTTTGGTTGGTAAATCTCTTAGAAACATTATAGCTGAATCTTCCAAGACCCAGGTCTCTTTGTCTCTTGGAATTCATTCAACCATCAAATTAGTTGGCTCTTTTTTAGGCACTGTGCAAATAAACAGATGGACAAGAATGTCGTGGGGCTGAGATTTTAATTTTTTAAAAGGTTATGATTCTATCCAACCAAGCAATTTGAAGCTTCTCCCACAATAGTTAAATGGATTAGCTGGTTTTCACCACTGCCAATAGATGGTGAGGGCACCTTTGGTGAATATTAATTTTTTATTGGACGCGAATCTCCTCTTTTTTGGTAATACATATTATTTCTTTCTCTTGCCCACTGGCTTAGGCAAGGTTGCCACTTCAGTGTTCTTTTTCCCTGGGGCCAGGGGTGAAAATATTCTTTAGACTTGGCCAATCCTGGTAGCTCATTGCCCTGGCCACAGCAATTGACTCAAAGTTGGACATATTTAACCTAAACTGGGCCAATCAGAATCTTTTCTTCGTGTTTTCTATGTAGATGCAGGATGAGAGACTTTATTTTGAAGTAACTAAATGAGACCGGTTACTAGATGAGACCAGTATAATTTTGAAGATCTTTGTAGCCACACCTCCACATCTCACATTTCCTAACCCTCTCCTACTAACTTACTACCATCAAATAGAGAAAGCCCATCTGCAAGAGAATGAGGTCAACATACATAAAATGAAAGAGCTGAGAGATGGGGGCAGGAAATGCTAACTGTGTCATCTGAGTCAACTGGGTCAGCATACATGTGTGCTTCATAATTATGAGAGCTAATGTGTACGTATTTTCTAAAATACTAGACCATAACAAATGTCATAGCATCAGAAGGGGAGTGAGTGTGGATATACGCAGACATGAACACGTATTTTTATACTTGTGAGTTTAGTGAAAGCTGTGTATATGCGACAAGTAGGATAGAAAGGGGAGACTGATATTTCTAAACCCTATATTCTAAACTGAGTTATAGGAGCTCTTTCATCTCATTTTAATTGCTTAAAAACATTATAGTTTCTGTAAGTAGTTACTGACTTGAACCCCTTGGGGAAAAATTTGAATATGCTGTAGGTTTCTTGACATGATAATATGAGCTAAACAAGCTAGAACATTTGCAAAGTGCTATAAATTTGCCAACGTTTCTTTTGATGGTTAATTTTAAGGTCAAAGGCCTTGGTATATTTTAATGAACAGTCTAAATGATTTTGGAATAGCAATGAAGATGGTTCGTGAGGAAAATAAAATGCTAATAATGCTGATGCCATTTTTAAAATGGCTTATAGTAGCATTTGCATGTTTAAAAAACCTGGATGCAGTTTTAAAAAGTCAAGTGATTAACCAAGTCATAAGACAAAGAAAACTTGTAGAATTCTATCATAAAATGTTGTTGGAATTTACAGACACTCTGGACATCACATGATTAATTACCTTGCAACTTTGAAATGCTGAATCTTTGAGTGAAGCAAGTGAGTTAGAAAACAAAAGCAGCTAGAGCCCTATCTTCCCTTTTTTGCTTTTTATTCAGTAACTTTTTAGGAAATGAAGAGGGTTCTACTCTTTATCCACTGACTTTCAACTCTGATCTAAAATGTGAAACATTTCGCTTTCCCTTCTACTGTATCTTCTTCCTCTGCCAAGATATATGGGCTTCCTTGAAGGTGAACTTAGGAGCTGTAACTGCAGACTCTATGTAACTAACTAATTTATTGCCTCTCAGCTGAAAACACATACTCTCTTGCCTATTTTGTGATAATAAAGTTGAACCTTCAGTTTTTATTCTTGTTTAGCTAGTATGAGTTAGGCTCTGCTGAAAGAAGAAACCAGAAGCAGATAGCAAGACTACGAGAGGGTGAACAGACTTCTCTAGTTTTTGTTTCTACTGAGTGGTAGCAAGCCTCAGCATGCTATTGATTCTGGAGGTGGCAGTGGCTTGCATGATTCTGTGGTAGTGAGTGATCTTCAGCAAGTTTCTTCTTGATCAGAGCAGTGGGTATCATTTCTTCAGTAGTTCATTATTTCCATAAAATTCAACATTAAATGGGGACCTTCTAAGTTTCTAAGATTTTCTTTGTTTACATTTTCATCAGGTCTAGGAATATTATTTATTTTCTACTGCCACATAACAAATTACCAAAAATGTAGCATCTTAACATGTATTTATTATCTCGCAGTGTCCCAAGGGGTACGAGCCTCGGTATGGTTTAGTTGGATTTTATGCTGTGGGTCTCAGTAGGCTCCAACCAGGTGTAAGCTGGGATGTGTTCTCATCTGGAGATTTCACTAAGGAAGAATTGTTTTCCAAGTGCATTCAAGTTTTTGTTAGAATTTGTTTCCTTATGGCTGCATGACTCAGGGCCCCAGTATCCTACTTAAAGCTGGTTGGAGGCCACCCTCAGTTCCTAGAGGCCACTAGCAGTCCTCTGACATGTGGCCCTTCCAATAGGCAGTTCATAAATGGCTATTTGCTACTTCGAGGCCAGAAGAGAAATCTCTTGCTATAGTCTGTTAAGATGAACTTTTATATAGCATAGCCTGATCAAATGTGTTACATCCCATCATGTTTTCCATGTAATATTGGTTAGAGGCAAGTCATTGGTTTTACCCACACTCAAGAAGAGGGGATGATAACAAGGGTATGACTCACTGGGGGTCAACTTAGAGTGTGTCTGCCACAGGGTGGTAGCTGCTTCCTGAAGATTCTGCTTCTAAAACACTGTAGTGTTTTTGTTTACCCCTTTTAGTAGTTGGCCAACTTCTATCAAGTTCTTTATATTAAGTTTTACTTGTTGAGATAACTGGCATGGTTTCTGTCTCATGATGAGATCCTGAACGATATAAGCTCTATCCTTGGCATGTCCCTACCACCACCTACTATGTCAGTAGGCTCACTCATAGAACTAAGATATTTCTATTAATGAAGTCCCAGAACCCTGGCTTGCCCTCAGGAGAAGAGCCGAATACAATACTGATGGAGTCAGAACTGCAGAAAAAATCCAGATGGAATTACATGAATTCTTGACATTTATCTGGTGTGATATAGTATTGAGCTAATTTCTGATAACTGAGACACCCTTGTGCCAGCTTCCGTTCTCTTTTCCCTGGAGGGCAAGCAGGACCATGTTAGTTGGGGGTTCCAGAGGTCATACGCCCTTTCAGCATGATAAATTAGTTGGCTGTTAAACTAAATGTTTCTTGACTTTCAAAATGAGAACATTAAGATGGTCCTTTAACATATTTATTTGCCTTGCTGGGAAGGTAGTCAAGGTCTGCTGGATTTGTGATGTGCTAAATGAATGTTTAGCTGAGGTGCTCAGGTGGTTTTATTGGTAAGGTTAGCTACAAAAATGAAGGCGTGAGGTTATTGGAGGACAACATGACATCCATTAAATTAAATGCCTATTACATTTTCTGAACGGTGGAAAAGAATTTCTTAAAAGCCAAGAGGGAATGAAGCATTCCAAAAAGTGAAACAACCTGACGCTTAGTTTAAGTAAGTTTTCCTTCTATTGAAAAGATTTCTTTTGACACTATTTCAGGATGTTTTTTGCAGCAGTTGCAAACAGCTTGTAGATGCTGATGAAAATAAAACAAAGATGAGGGAACAGGAAATAACTAGGCTATTTCAAATACTAGCAGCTGATATCATCATTTCTTTTCTTTTTAAACTTGCTTTGGTTTTACCAAAGTGGTGTGCATCAATCCTGCTTTTCATTTTTCCTTTATGCCTATTATGCAGACTTTCAAAAGCAAAGTCTTATGAGGTTAATTAAAGAATAAATCTGTCAAAATGCATCAAAAGAGGCCTAAAACACTATTCAGATATACTTCCTTTTTGAAGAATATCTATGTGTTTAAGATGGTAAAATGATTATAAGCCATATTCGACAACAGAGCCATATTAACTTTTTGGAGAAATTGTTTAATTATCTTGGACCATGGGCAAAACAAAGTGCTAGTATAAGGGCCTGATCTTGAACTATGACCTTTAAATCATGGATAAACAAGTAACTGACTTTTCACTTTGTATTGGAGATTTTTTCTATTGAAAATATTCCAGAGCGCCAGTGAGTTCAAGGGAACATCTTATATCAGTGTAACTTATGTATATGATTGTTTCTCCGATTTGTTTTCCACTTATGATTATTTATAAATTGCAAATAAGTGGTGAATCAACTATAAAAACACTTTTGTTTAAAGGTAATATGACTCAGCAGAATCCACATGGCATTTTTTGATCCAATCAAAAAAGATGCATAGAAGTTCTTTGGGACAGCGAGATTTCTTCCATAGTCTGAACTTTCTATCCAGAGAAGAAATCTATTGACTTAAAAAAAATCAGCCTTTTGTCCAGGACCATATTATGGAGCATAATACTGATAACCCTGCTGGTAATTTAAACAGGAATTTCTAGTGCTGGCAAATTAGCTCAAGGCGAACATTTTAAACCAAGGTCCTTTGCTACATGTATTATAGGGTGTGGCAGGTAGGCCAGTATTAAGGTTCATTTCTCAGGCTGGGCTTCTCCATCCCTCATGTATGTCTTGTCCATCTATTGTTTTAAATTGTCCCTATGAGACCACTGAGAAGGAAAAAAATTTCTTTTAACATTGGAATTCAGATGTATGAAATGGATTTGTGGAGTTGGTTATAGAGTTGATAGAAACCAAATTACTGAGACACTAGTGAGAAAAAGTTTTTCATAGGAAGAGGAGGGAATCTGACCTAGGCTGCTGGACTCAGTTGCATGGCTCAAGTACATAGTTGTTTGGTAGATAACATGGCAGCTGATATTGAAACCACTACTTACCTAGACATCCTGCTGACAAGTGTGTGCTTTTGAAAGGAAAATAATAGCATGCATGAAATTAAACAGCTATTTCTGTAGCTTCTGCTTCACTTTAGGTCCCAAGTTACCTGGTGGGTTATCTCCTTTTCCTCCGTCCATCTCCCTTCTAATTTTGCATACACAGATGTAAGAACATTCTTCATGTTCTGTAGGCATAAGGAGGACCTGCTGTTTTCTAGATAGTCCAGTTTTAAAGTAATATTGGTGGCTTAGCTATTGGAAGTAGGGTTCTGGGTTAGAAAGCATTGAAGTGGCAAGGGAGGTAGACTGCAGGCTCAGAATCCACATTAGCAGTAAGTAGGAAGTATTCACTATGACAATTGCATTAGACTTTACTTCCTGATATCCACAAATACTTGGAGGAGGGAGACTCCACAAATAAATGGACTTGCTATTTAAACATGGAGGCTTACAGCATTAGATTTAGGTTCCTGATAATTTATCTTTCTAGCTAAAATTAGTTTTTTAGTAGAAAAATTTAAGTATAGCTATCAGTAAGACTTCATTTACATCTGAAGCCTAGTGAAATCTGGAAGGTCTTGGGTAAAACTCCCAATAACAAATCAGTTTAAAAGTCAAGAAAGGCCTAGCAAAATACTGTGAAGGTCTTAATTTCTCAAAAACACATAAGATCATATGACATGTAAGATTTAATACAAAAATTATAGTAAACATCTAATGAGAAAAATTAAGAGTATTTGACCAGTGATCCAGAAACAACAGGCTACCACCCAAAAGAAAATAAAATGGACACTATTTCCCAACATATACACCCCGCTCCCCCCCAAAAAAGATGGGATGAAGATGGAAAGATAACTTTTTTTAAAAAATAATCTTGCAAAATATAATTCTAGAACCCTGCAAGTGTAAGAAGGTAAGCAAAAAGCAAATCCAGACTAGAAATCCAGATGCTATAAACTAAAATTAGACAGCTATGATTACCTAAAAAAGTAAAAATCTCTGATTGACAATATATACCCTAAGAAGCATTAAGGAATAAGAGAGAGCTCTAAAAATAATTGTTTGTAATATTGATAACAGATAAAGGATTTTTATTTATTTATAGAAAGGTCTAACAAATTGACAAGAAAAGAAAAATAACCAAAAGAAGAAGTGGCAAAGTCTATGAATAAACAGTACAAAGAAGTACAGGTCCAAATGGTCAACAAAATATGAATAATCTCAAATTCTCTAACAGTAAAACACAGGTTAAAGCGACAATGAGCTATTATTTACATCTGAACCGACCAAAATTACAAATAACTCTCATGGAAAGAATTGGGGGATAGACACCTGGCATCCTCTTACATTACTGATAGAAATAGAAAGTGTTTCCACATTTTTGGAAGACAGTTTGGCAACATATATTAAAATTTAATAATGCATACATCATTTAAACCAGCAATTTCACAACTGGAAATCTAGTACATAGAAACAAATATACCAAATTTTAACAACATATGCAAAAGGATGTTGTTCCAGCTTTGTTCTGGTGACTTAAGAATTGGAAGCAAAGTGCGTGACCTCAAGAGGAGAATGGCTGAGTAGTGAATAGCCACCCTAGAGAATATTATGCAACCTTTAAAAAGGTAAATTAGGCCAGCCACGGTGGCTCACACCTGTAATCTCTATACTTTGGGAGGCAGAGGTGCGTGGATCACCTGAGGTCGGGAGTTTGAGACCAGCCTGACCAACATGGAGAAACCCTGTCTCTACAAAAAATACAAAATTAGCTGGGTGTGGTGGCACATGCCTGTAATCCCAGCTACTCAGGAGGCTGAGGCAGGAGAATCACTTGAACCTGGGAGGCAGAGGTTGCGGTGAGCCAAGATCATGCCATCGTACTCCAGCCTGGGCAACACGAGCAAACCTCTGTCTCAAAAAAAAAAAAAAAAAAAAGGAAATTAGAATTATGTCAGTCATTCCATAATTGGTAGTCTATGTAGGATTATAAGAGAGAGTACAGAGAAAAATAAGAAGGAATTAAATTTTTAATATGGTTCCCTTTAAGTGAGCCAGCACATGGGGTAGGATACTCTTGTGGAGGTAGGTAAAGAAGATAGGGAAGGTAGGTAGGTATGATAAAAATTGAATGCATGAGATACTTTAAGAATATTCAGTAGGGATATTAATATTCATGTAAATGCATATGCCTGTGTATACATAGAAAGATGCATGACAGAATGACCAATATGTAAGCAAATGAGGTGTTGCTCAGATTGGTGGGAGACCAAATGACTTGATTTCTTCTTTATATTTGTATGTACTTTTGAATCATTTTCAGTGAGCATTATTATTGATATAAAAATTATATTTTCAGTATGGGAAAAGGAAAAGATAATCTGTTCAGATTTTTTAGCTATATGTAGCATATTCTTAAATATGATAGAATTGGTCAGAGAAAGTCAACACAAAATGCTCATGTCAGAAGTGGCTTTTTATTCTCTACTTTGTATTTTTACTACTTATACTGCATTTTTCAATGATGGTGATTTGATCTGTACACTGCAGGGGTTTTCATGCTCATTGGATAAATAAAAAGATAGTTTAAAATAGAATTATAAGGAAGCTGCTTATTTTAAGTAGATATGGTATTTACTATTTGTGAAATAATTGAAACTTTATCTACATGATCCTATGAAAATCAGAAAGTATGGGCTTTGAATTATTTCCCTAAAATTAGTCATAAAAATATAAATGACAATTTTATTTATTAGAAAGTCTTACAAAATAAAAATTCTGGGCTTTCTACTGCCTTTGTGAATAAAAATATGAAGGGAAAAATAGAAAAGCATTTACATGCTAGTGACCACAGAAGTTCAGTGTTCAAAGAGCTGGTGTCCAAAAGGTCTTTTCGGATTAAACCATGCTTACTGCGGACTTTGACTTTAGATAGACTCTGTTTAAACCTAGGTTCCACCAATTTACTGTGTGATTTATGTAAATTACTTGATCTCTTTATTTCTCAATTTCCTCATTGTGAAATGTGAGGATTAAAAGAGATCATTTGCTTGAAGGCTTTTGGACATTGCTTGTTTTTTTTGGAGGCACATAATATATGCTGGCTGTTATTACTATAATTATTATCATCATTTACATTATTTACAAGATTCTCACCTATGTTTACTGATATTTAAGCTGAAGAAAACAGGCTTGAAAATGTAGTTTAAGGGCTAATCTTGTAAGCTACATTTATTATGATAAGTTATGAAACTTATTTTATTAAACTGAGTTTGCTTACCTATACTGTGAAATGACCTCATTGTATTTATATTGATTTAACTCATCATCACATATAGTGTAGATAATTTTGCTGGTTAGAAAAATTCAAATCCACTGGGTTTAGTTTTCTTCTTACAGAATGGCAAACTGCAAAATAAAACATTCCTCAAAATGATTCCAATCTTAACATGACAGGAAGTTTGGGTTTCCCATACTAAATCATGAAGGAGTACAGGGCTATAGATGGAGTCAGGGAAATTCAATTGTTTGGCTGAATTACTGTCATAAAAATGATATTGAATAATATGATAAATTTTGAGGTTATAAATGTGCTTGTGATTTTAATTACAATATTAATATTGGCATCAGTAATAAAGGGAGGCTCTGGAATTAGATCATGTGAAATCAAATCTTGGTTTCTTTTGGCTGCCAACTAGTGACATTAGACAAATTATTAACTTCTCTAATTCTTTCTTTCCTTATTTGTTAAATGAGAATAATACCTTCACCATATTTTGTAAGATTTAAATAAGATACAATATATAAGTACTTTAAAGAAATTGCTGTAATATGGTCAAACATTCAAATGTCTTTGATTATGTCTATTATTAATATTTTTATTGCTGTTGTTTTTCTTCTAATCTATATTCTTTCAGATGGGTGTGTCTAACTGCTTCCTACATATATCTACTTCCATGCCCCCTAGGTACTTCAAATTTATTATGTCTAAAAGTGGACATATTTCCTTCTCTCCTAATCTTTTTCTAATGTATTCCGTATCTCCACAAATGATCCACTCCCACTGTTGCTCAAACAAGAAACCTGGAAGTCATCTTATATTTTGTTTTTTAATCACCAGGCAGTTGCCAAACATGACTCGATTGCCTTTAATTAAAAAAAAAAATTTTTTTTTGAGACAGTGTCTTGCTCTGCTGCCCAGGCTAGAGTGCAGTGGTGCAATCTCAGCTCACTGTAACCTCCACCTCCCAGTTCAAGAGATTCTCATGCCTCAGCCTCCTGAGTAGCTGGGATTACAGGCATGTGCCACCATGCCTGGCTAATTTCTGTATTTTCAGTAGAGACAGGGTTTCATTATGTTGGCCAGGCTGGTCTCAAACTCCTCACCTCAGATAATCCACCAGTCTCAGCCTCCCAAAGTGCTGGGATTACAGGCGTAAGCCACCGCGCCCAGCCTATTGCTTTAAATTCTTTTATTTATTTATTTATTTATTTATTTATTTATTTTTATTATGCTTTAAGTTCTAGGGTACATGTGCATAACGTTTATATCATGTATAACTCCCCAATGCAATCCCTCCCTCCTCCCCCCTCCCCATGATAGGCCCCAGTGTGTGATGTTCCCCTTCCCGAGTCCAAGTGATCTCATTGTTCAGTTCCCACCTATGAGTGAGAACATGCGGTGTTTGGTTTTCTCTTCTTGTGATAGTTTGCTAAGAATGATGGTTTCCAGCTGCATCCATGTCCCCACAAAGGATGCAAACTCATCCTTTTTTATGGCTGCATAGTATTCCATGGTGTATATGTGCCACATTTTCTTAATCCAGTCTGTCACAGATGGACATTTGGGTTGATTCCAAGTCTTTGCTATTGTGAATAGTGCCGCAATAAACATACGTGTGCATGTGTCTTTGTAGTAGAGTAATTTATAATCCTTTGGGTATATACCCAGTAGTGGGATGGCTGGGTCATATGGTACATCTAGTTCTAGATCCTTGAGGAATCGCCATACTGTTTTCCATAATGGTTGAACTAGTTTACAATCCCACCAACAGTGTAAAAGTGTTCCTATTTCTCCACATCCTCTCCAACATCTATTGTTTCCTGACTTCTTAATGATTGCCATTCTAACTGGTGTGAGATGGTATCTCATTGTGATTTTGATTTGCATTTCTCTGATGGCGAGTGATGATGAGCATTTTTTCATGTGTCTGTTGGCTGTATGGATGTCTTCTTTTGAGAAATGTCTGTTTAAAAAATATATTTTGCCTGCTCTTTCCCAAAGCCATTGCTTTGGGCCCCTCTGCAGTTCTAATGTTCAGGCCCGACTGTAGCTTGAAACCCTGTGAATCCTTCACAATACCTCCAATGTATTGTCACATTAAATAATAAAATCTGGAATGTGTAGATGCTGAGTTCAGGATTAGACTAAAACTTTGGATTAACACTTAGTCTTATAGCATGTCTCTTCTCCTGTGTGTGCAACCCATAGGGAGGCCTGGAAGATCTTCAAACATGCAGGGTTATTCCTTGTTTCTCTCTGCATTACCAACATCTGCTTTCTTTCAAATCTCAATTCAAGCTGTGATCCCTCTAAGATGCCTTTCAAAATGTCCTGCATAATTTTCAATTCACTTTCTCTGTATGTTCATAGTGCCTTGTGAAAACCTGTATTGGAGAACTTGTGGTGCAGATTGTAATAGCCAGTTTGAGCATGGGAACGGTAACTCTTACGGATTATGTCTGAGCATAGTGCCTGAAACATAGTAAGTGCTAAAAAGTATTGTCTAGTCTGAAGAGAAATCAGAACTGTGACCTTGGGATTTTTCTCTGGAAAGGATAGAGAATCAATATCCTGTGTCCTATTTCCAATTCTTTACCTTACAGGGGCTGGCCATGGACTACTGATGGGAAAGGAAAGAACAGACACTTTGACTTTAATTGAATCTTAAGCATACTTAAGAATTTGGGAACTTGTGAAGCTTGAAGAAAAACTAATTTCAAAAAACTTTTTGTTTTCATAAATGTGGATATGCTAGTTAGATGTCTTTTTCTTTATATAAAATCAATTTATGCATTTTTATTTATGAATTATAATCTTTACAAAGGGGAGACTGTTCTATTAACACAGCTCAGAAATGACATTTACAGTATTTCCATAAAATGACCTCTTTAGACCAGGCTTTAGTAATTTGAGCATTATAAGAAAGGAGGAGTGGGGTCTTCTTTGACAATATCACTTCACTCTGCATGTTAGAATTATTGTGCTCCCTAAAAAACTTTAAAAAATCCAAACCTAGACTGGCACCCAACTTTACCATCTATCCTCATTATTAATTGGTTTGGAAATGTATATAATAAGACTTGCCATGCACTGTTAGCTTATAGACTTCTACATTTTTTATTACATTGCTTACCTTTGTAAAGATAATTTAAAATTATTTGTTAAACAATTGGTTTCCTAGCTTGGAAAAGAAAGAGAAATCACATATCTTCTTAACCCAAATAGAATTTTTTTCACCAAATGATACCCTCTTTTGCATAAGAATTCTAGGATAGGACTCTGATGCAATGCTTTCTTCCATGGGACAGAAAGGCTTGATAAGGCAAAAAGCTAGCCCAAGTGTTATTTCTCAGTTCTTCCTTGGGCTTGATATCTCTGGCTGTTTATCAGAGTCCTTTAGAAGCTAACAGTCTCTTTCTCTGAAGGTGATTTTGTCTACTCCCTTTCTCATGCCACTAAATTTAAGATCTACCCGGATTAGATTAAAACTAGGTTTCCCTTCAAGCACAGAGAACAAAATATGTTGGTAAATCCTGTGTTCCATTCCACAAAAGCAGAATTATATTCACATAATTTTCTGTGTATTCTATTTACGTAGGTCTTATTTGTTGCATGCAAAACCTATCCGTGATAATCTTCATGGCAATGCTATATTGGAAGATGCTTTTTATCACTTCAGTGCCTAGTCAAAATCTAACAATAAAACTGTATTCAGAATTTAAAAGAGGCTCTTTTTAAGCAGACAGTATGAGTGTTTGCAGTTATTTGGCAGGAAAATCAAAAGAAAACTAAAGATTGCTAAAAATTAAAGTTAATTGGAGCTTGAAAAGCACACTACAATTTATAGGTAAAATTCTGCAGTAAGAGACAATGTAAAGAAAAGAAAAAAAGAAAGAAAGCCAGATATCTGCAGTGTGATTTTTAGGAGGAGTGGCTCTAAAGGACAAACTCAAGGACATCTACCACTTTAAGCTCTTGTTTCACAAGGAACAAAGTAATTGCTTTACTGCTGCAACTAATTGACTCAAATATTTTTTAAAGACTAATTATTGGCTAAGAAAATATATACTGTAATTTATTATTTAAAGATACTTTTTGCTTCCTGAACAAATATTTACTTTTAAAATAAATTCATTTTTGTTCGTTTTGATAGATTTTATCAGCCAACAATTTAGTAATCTAATTGTAAAAAGTAACTTTTCTTCACCTTTTCAAAGCAAATGCTCTATTTCTTCCTGCTTAAGGTTTTTGTGTATTAGAGAATGATGCTGATACTACTGATTTTTCCTTCTAGATGGAGGTAGCATCACTCCATTCCTGGCCTCTCCATACCTACTCTTTTAATTTCTTCTATCCTGAGATGAGAGAGTGACTTGGCTGCTCAGTAAATATAGAAAGAGTAGACTAAGCATGCACAGCCTACCTCCCCCTTCTTTGTTTTACCAGCAAGGTCTCTATAGGAAGCAGATTTTATTCTTTTCATGATATATGAGGGAGAAAGTGCACATCTTCCCATATCTTGGGCTAACAGATATAGGACATAGGACTCATGTCCTATGATGGTAATAAAAAGGGTATCTTGGCCTCAGTCTGCCCTTTTTTTTTCTTCTTCAGTTTGTTCAGAACCTACGTGGGAAGAAGGGTGCTCTTTATTAGGTCTTCTCATGGAATGTTAACATTTGGTGCATGGACCAGGCATATAGAGAATGAAAAGTGGAATTTCTTCAGCAAAATATATATTTGGAGACCCTTGGCTTAAGATCTAAGGCTTTGGGCTTTAATATAGGGACAAGACATTTTGACATCGGTGGTTTATAAAAGTTTCTATTAGGTCCTTGGAGGGAAACTGTCCATTGACTTTCATCTGCTGTGACCCGGATGAAAGTTTTAATTTAGCTGCATGACAGCTTGCCCTGCATGGGTAACTGCAACTTCCAGTAGGTTGATCTGTAGCTGAGGGTCTGTATTTTACATCGTTAGACAGATTCTATATAGGCAATGAGGAAGCTGAGTGAATGGCCTCATCAGAGAAAAATGGGAGACTGCGAAAGTAACTCAGGGAACCACCAAGGCCTTAGTAAGAAGGCAACTACGGCAAGGATGGAATTACAGGCAACACATAACCTCAGGGGAAGCACTGCTTTGACTGCACTGCTGCAGCTTTTCCAGGGCAATGATTCAATTATAAGAAAAAGTGATAAAAAGGGTATCTTGGCCTCAGTCTGCCCTTTTTTTTCCTTCTTCAGTTTGTTCAGAACCTATGTGGGAAGGCACGTAGGCCTTTATAGGTCTTTTATAGGTCTTTAAGGCATTTGTAAACTGAAAAATATTTCCTTTTTTTTTTTTTAACAACAAAGCAACTGAGTTGAGTCTGGTAGGAGATACAGGAAAGATTATTGGTTAAATTATTAGTATCAGGACTACAAGTAGCATTTGTTTCATGTACTAAATTCTATTCTGCATTCAGAGCCAAATGGGTATCTGTCTACTACTTGCTAAATTGAAGCTAAACTTGCATTCATGTGGCTTTTACCTGAGGGCGATTTCCTGGCCATATGGCCTCAAGTTAGCATTCCATTAACTATATGTGTGGGAAAAGTTTTCCCCAAGAGGTACAATTCGTACACCTAAGCCATTCTGTAGCAAATGGTGGTAAAAATAGCTACCATGGCTCAGTACTGAAAAATCAGTTTATGAGAAAGTGTAAATGCTACATCACTGTGTAGAGAGACGTTTACTTCCATAGTCAAAGGTAGGAAACACAGGGCTCAAAGAAATACACACTAAGAGGTGAGGCAGAAATTGTAAATGCATACTGCCAAAAATATCTTCTTCCTGTGGAATTTAACCCAAGTGAGCTTATAAGTCTTAAGATTATGGACTTTAAAACCAAGATTTTCCTCTCCACAGACAACACTGAGTTTTGTAATGGTTTTTGGAAATGTTAAGAATTCAAGAAACTGAGGGTGCCTTGTCTTTCCTGATCTTGGGAGAAAAACAGTCTTTCACCACTAAGAATTATATGATCTATAGATTTGCAGTTTATAGGGGCTGAGGAAGTTCCTTGTTTCCAAATTTGCAAAAAAAAAAAAAAAAATTACTGTGAATGGATGTTGAATTTTGTCACAGTCTTCACACATTTTTGTTTGTATGTTTTCTTGAGTTTGTCAATATGGTGATTGACATTGATGCTTGAATGTTGAAAAAGTCTTGTTTTCCTTTTAATACTTTGATGATTTCAATTTGCTATTATTTTGATGAGGATATTTTTGTGTGTTCCTGTTAATGGGTATGTTGGTGTATCATTTTCCTTCTTTTTGTCTGTCTTCTTTTGATATTAGAATAAAATGAGTTGGGAACTAGTCACTCTGCTTCAATTTTTTTTAAGTACTTGTAGAATTAATACTATTTCCTTCATAAATGTTTGATAGACTTAATCAAAGGCATTTTTCCCTGGACTATTCTTTGTAGGAAGGTTTTGAATGGCAAATTTATTTCTTAAGAATATGACTATTCAAGTTTTCTGCTTCCTCATAAATACGCTTCTGTAGTTTTTGTCTTTCATGAAATTTATTTCATCCAGTTTGTCAAACTTATTGGCAAAACTTGTTTATTCTTATTTTCTTTTTATATTTGTAGAGCTTCTAGTCCTATTTTCTACTTTATTAAGGTGGAAGCTTAGATGATTGATTTGAAACGTCTCTATATCTTGTTTTCTATCTTTCCAATATCAGTATTTAATGCTACAAATTTCCCACTAACAACTTATTTAGCCGCATCCTAAAAATGTTGATATATTTTCTTATAATTCAGGTCAAAGCTTTTAAATTTCCCTTAAAGTTTCCTATTTTATTCATGGGCTATTTATAATTGAATCAATTTTAAAGTATCTGGGTATTTTCCAGGCATTTTTCTGCTATGATTTTTTGTTTAAATTTATTATGATCAGAGAGCATATTTTGTATAATTTAAATTCTTTTAAATAAAAAGTTAGAATATGGTCTAACCTGATGAAAGTACATTATGTATTCTGTTAAACTGAGTTTTCTGTAAATGTTAATTAGATCAAGTTGCTAGGTGGAGTTTTCTGTAAATGTTAATTAGATCAAGTTGGTTGATTGTGTTGTTTGAATCTTCTTTAATCTTACTGATTTTCTGTCTGCTTATTCTATCAATTACTGAGAGAGGAGTATTAATGTTTCCAAATATAATTGTGAATTTGTCCATTTCTCATTTTGATTCTATACATTTTTACTGAATGGATTTTGAAGTTCTATTGTTAGATGCATATACTATTAAGATGGTTATGTCTTCTTGGATAAATGGTCCCTTCACTGTTGTGTAATGTCCCTCTAAATTTCTTATTCTATTGCTTGTTCAGAAGTCTACTTTTGCTGATATTAATATAGCTGCCTCAGCTTTCTTGATCTGTGTTTTCATGTTTTCTATATATTTGCTTCTTACGTATTTTCAAGTTTTTCCTTCTTTTGTCCTATCTGTATGTTTAAAAATGGATTTCTTTTCCTTTTGTTTTTGGTTTCCAGCAGTTCAAAAATGATATATCTAAGTGTGTGCCTTTTGATATATATCCTGTTCCTTGTTTTCTGAACTTCCTTGGTGTGTGATGTTAATTTTGAAAATTCTTACCCATTATTTATTCAACTATTTATTTTGCCTCTTTCTTACTGCTTCTGGCATTCTAATTATACATATATTGTACCATTTGTTTTTGAACTCCCCCAGCTTTCAGATGCCCTGCTTTTTTTGTTTTGTTTGCTTGTTTTCCTCTTTTCTTCTGTTTTTCCATTCTTTTTGTTTTGACTTAGATCATTTCATTTGAAATCTCTTCATATTTATTAGTTTGTTCTTTGACTGTGTTGAGTCCACTGAGAAGCCAAGCCCATCACAGGCATTCTTTTTTTCTATTATTGTGCTTTTCATTTCAGGCATTTCCATTTGATTTGTCCTTATTTCCATCTCTGCTAAAATTATCCTCTGATCTTACATGTTTTCCACCCTTTCCACTAAAATTTTTAATCAAATAATAAAATAGTCTTAATTTTCCTTTCTAATAGTTCCTAAATATACATTATACCTGAGTCTGGTTCTGTTGATTGCTTTGTCTGTTGAAAGTATATTGATTTTTCTTTTTTATTTCTTCTATTTTTGGTATACCCTTATTTTTGTAGAAAGCTGGACTTTTTTTGTAGAACTCAAATAGAGCTTTAGGTGAATGCTTTTCATTCCTGGAAATGGGCATATCTTTCTACTTGCTTTTTCTATGAGGTTTGAGTCAATCCAGTTAGAAATTGAACAGGGTTTCAGTTTAATTGCTGCTATGGTAATCTTTAGATCACTAGAGTCTTCAAGTTCCTTTAGTGATCCTGCCCCTCCCTCAGGGCACTGTCTTTTTGTTTTTCCTGTTCACATCCCCCAGCTACAGTCGCTAAGATATTTTCCCCATTCCCCCAAGCTGTTTAGTGGAAGAATATAAGTGGAGTTTTGTCCGTCTCACACATTGGTTGCTGTTTATTCCCCCAAGTCTTCTACAACACACACACAGGTCCTTTTAGAACTCTCACCAGTCTTTTATTTGTGAGCTCCTGGTTAGTTTCAGGATGAAGAACCTACTAGTCGGTGTGTATTCTGCTGCCTGAAGCCCTCATGATTTCTGTATTCTATTATACTCAACTTTTAGCAATTCATTAAAAATTTTGGTTGAATTATCTTACTGATATCTAGAGGCATCTGCTCGAGTAAAGTATTGCTTCCATATCATTTCTTCTTGGGGGCACCTGTCTTTCCTTAGATTTTTGGATTGTTAGTTGCCTAACCAGAAGTTTGTTAATTGCCAGCTCTCTGATAGGAGCAAAAATATTGTGAATTTTAGACTGCCTGACAGACTTTTTATATCAGTTGGTGTTGCTATCATTGTAAATGTGGCAGTAATACTCCTTCCAGGTTTCCACATCCTGAGTAGAATCCAGAGTCTTATATTTTTTGTTTGTTTGTTTCTTGCTATAAAATCTTGAAATACCATTACCAAATGAGATTGTTTATTCATTAACTCATCCATCCATCCATCCATCCATCCATCCATCCTTTCTTCCTTCCTTTCATCCATTCATATTTTGTATTTCCAGAATGTGTATTGTGTGTAAGGATTCCAAGGTCAACTAAACAAATATACACTTCCTTGAATATTTTGAAACCAGCTACTCATTAATCTAGATTGACTCCATATTAGTTTTCATGAGAAAGAACATGACTGTCTTAAGAAATGTTTCTCAAGTTTTAACAATTGCTAGACTCCTTTTAGAAGAAAATAATTTTTATGTACCTTCCAGTATAGTTGTTGGAAAAATACTTTAGAAATGGTTTTATTAAAATATACCTTGAATTGCAAATTAAATGTAAAGTTTAGCCACTACTACTAGTAAAATAATTTTAAAAGATTGTTAGATTAAAACCATAAAACAAAGTTCTCATGGACCTCACTGACCTTTAATAATATGCCTACATCACAGTTTAAGTAACAGTAGACTAGGTTAATTTTCAGAACTTCTTTCTAGCTTTGGAATTATCTGACTATATAGGAGAAGAATGAATTGGTGAGGAGTGAAAGATGAATGTAATCTTTTGAACTTCAAAGCTCTTTCTAATAATACAAATATTTTTCTTTTTTCAGGGAATGGCATTTTTAGACTGACTTGATTAATGTTTAAATGAGAATGTATTAGGACTCTGTAGTGCCTATCAACTCTTAGCAACAGGTCTAAAAATAAAGTCTGACAAGTAAGAAAATGATAAGGCTATTGTTATTAGCTCTGTTAGCAAAACAGCAGTACTATCAGTGGTACTGGGAGATCGAGGTCAAGTAAGTAGTATCAACAGGCCTGTCAAAGCACTTTCACACAGCAGTGGTCTCAGAAGTGTTATACATAGCATATTTGAGTAACAGTGTCTTTGGGAATGCTGTTAATCATGATTCTGAATGACAGTAGTCTCTATAGTATTGTAAATAGCAAGAGTGAATGATAAGACCATTAAGGATATGCTTAACAGAAATAGATAGGCTTGAAATAGTTTGGAATTCAGGTTCAGCTTGATGGTTCAGAAGTTTGTTTACACAAATTATTGAGTAGAAGTCTTAAGAGAATTGACTCAAATTTTGTTAAATTCACCTTCAAAATGCAATGAACATGTTAACCATTGTGAAAGATCAAATAGCTCACAGTCATCCTTGTTACATAATATTCTCAGAGACACACTTAAGCGTGCTGTAAAAACATTGCATAAAATCTACCTCCTTTGCAACTAGGGAGTGAAGATTATTCTCATACCAGCACTACTGATGTGTTATTTTAGGACTAAATATAGAAGGTATGAATGTCCTTAGGAAATATTATGAAGCAATGTTAAATTTGTTGAAAAGTTTTATCCAAATAGGAAAAATATTTACTGGTAAGAACGGATGCTCCTTTTAACCATGTATTCAAAGAATCCATTGCTATGAGATCTGTTTCTGTCTCATAACGCTTTCAAGTAATCAGGAAGACTAGAGGAGGGATAGGACAGGACTAAAGGACCCCTAAGAGAAAAAAAATACATCAAATAAAGGCAAAATGGGAATGGAGATTAGAATTAGGAATACCTAAACTCTTACAGAAAACATTAAACTTTAGGAATAGGGTAGAACATTAGTCAAAAGTAAAAGAACGTCAGTTATAGTGCAGTTATACACCAAATCTAAGAGTGTGTATCTATATTGTGTGTATGATTATAAGTTAAACTGATTCTGGAAAAATGTTCAGTGAATATAAATAAGTGCTAGCAAATGACAAAACTAGATTATTTCATTGTCCAAATATAATACTATTTAAACTGATTTATGTGACTTGTTTATCCATGTGCTCAATGACAATATTTGGAATGAAGGGGAAAAAGGGAAACAATGCTTTTTTCTAGTCACAGTGACTGAGGAAGGGTTGCTATTTGCATTGAGTGCTTTGTGGGCCAGGGATGCTAAATTTCTTTCCATGTAAAGAACATATGTGGACATAACAAAGAATTGTCTTGCTTCAAATAAGAAACACTGGGATGAGATTAATCAGTATACCCATTTAAAATAATGGTGAACTATCACATATTTTCAACAGTAAGTGCATAATTTTCTTAGTTCTTATAGTTTGCATCTCAGGCACATGGTCATCTACAGATAAAGGATGCCAGTGTCTTTGCAACATGACATAATGGAAAGAAAAGTAGATTTTTTTGTTTCTAGTAAGTTTAAGTTTGGATCTAAGGATAGTATAATCCACCATGCTTTAAAACACTTTGCATTCTATATTGTACCATTGGATGAGTATAAAAGTTTGAGCCTACACTTGGAAATAACAGAAGTACACATAACTCTCAAGCATGATGAATGTTTAAAAATAAACTTTTCAACAACAAGAATTTGGTTCCAATATATAGGTGTTGAATAAATTTTAAGTTAGCTGGCGATAGTAAGAGGATAAGGGCACAATAAGAAAAAGAAATAACTGGAGATGAGTAATTGAAACTAGCACTTTATAGATATCAGACACAAGATTTGTCAAAAAGTCTTGAGAAAGAAAAAAAGAATATGAGGGAAATTAAACTGTTGTCTTAGAACCACATTGATATTTCATCTGAAAGCAGGGACTGAGATTGGATACATACTATATTGATGGAACAAGAATCTGCAGAGGAGAACTGTAATCTCTTTTATAAAACCAGGAAGGTTTGAACATTTAGGTAGAGCACAAATACCTGTTAAGTATCCTTATTGTCTATAGCAAAGTAGTACAATTGTATAAGCTGATGAGCTGCTGATTCTTGGGGCAAAAGAGTATACTGATCCTGATAAGCTTCCAGTAAGAAATTATGTTAAAAATAAATTAAGCGTATATTAGACCTTATTGCTCATTTAATATGCTTGACAAGGCCCTTCCTTTTATGGTCAGTAGTCAGAAAGTTGCTTTGTTCAGTTTTTTTCAATGAAGATAGAAACGTTTATGAGAGTCTGTAGGATGGCTCCAATCCTCAGTATCACTAACCAGACTTCTCTTAAGAGCTTATGTTCATTAATTTTTCTACTATAAGATTTTTATAGAACCTCAATTGAGTATTTTAATAAGTTTTTTACATTCACTAATTATTCATATGCATGATAAGTATTTTAATAAACATTCCAACTTTTTACAAATGCTTTATCTGAATGGTATATATCTCTATTTCTTGTGGCATGCTATTTTGGGTGCTGACTTTAAAAATTATATAAATATTTATACTATTAATAGCTATCATTTATTTGGGGTCTGCTATGTGTAGTTACTTTGCATACATTCTTTTTAATACTCCTAATAACATTTCAAGATAGTGCTGTTATTCTTAGTTTAGAGGTAATTCCTAGTTTATAAAGGAAATGTTGGAAGAGCTGGGCCTCAAAGGCCCAAAGCCTTATTACATATTTTTTTTTACTGTATTATTATGCGTGGATCAAAAACTTTTGGGTTTGAACAGGGAAGCAAAGCCATTATGAATGACATAGAATGAAGAATATTGTATAGAAGTTTGACCTTACACAATTGCAGGAGCTGGTTCAGCACTCCATGTGAGGCTGTCACTTCTCTGTCTGGTGATGTGTATGAAATCAGCAGTAAGGCAGTTGGAATGGAAGATGCATGTGAAGTGGAGCTGAGCCAGGGATAAAATGGAGCCCATGAGGATGAATTGGAAAAGACTATGACAAATTGTAACTTCCTCCTGTCTTCACTGACTCCAATTTCAGTAGTGCTAGTGACTTGCAGAAAACGTTGGTATAGTTGGTTCTGATGCTGAATAAGCATCTAGATTAGGATTGCAAGAAACTGGAGGAGGAGGTCAGAAGGGAGCTAGAGGAGCTGCTAGTCCAAGCCAAGAAGATAAGCAAGTAGAATAGTGATGATTGTGTGATTTGCAACAGCACGAGATTGTGCACTGGACCTCTGAAGGAAAACGTGGCTACTGTGCTTCACTTCTGCCTTCGAAGCTTCATGCAAATTACCCTGTGATCACTCCTGATCCAGAACCACAGGGATGAGAACTCTGAGAAAAATTCCAGCTTCACTTAATTGACACAGTGCAAAGCCACTACACTTAGTTATAGCCATGGCTGATTTTCTAGCAAGGAAGTTATACAGAAGGATATTAAATGAAATCTTGCATTTCCACACATTTATTTTTCTCTTCTTACCAAATATATTTATAGTTGTTACATCTCAATCTACTGGGAAAATAGATGTATACAGTAATATTTTTCAGAAGAAAAAGAAACATGCAAATTTTTACTATTCATAATATTTATTTATTTTACATCAAGAAAGCCAAAAATGATGAAATCCATTGACTAAAGTTTTGAAGCATTGAAAATATCTGAAACATTTTGTAACTCAAACTAGGGGTGTCTACAGTTCTAATGAGTTCTGCATGAATAAAGAAGATGATAATGAATATCATTAGAGAAGATGGGATGGAGCAGTTGTTTTTGTTCTACTCTGTGGTTGCAATCTTCAAATACAAGCAGGAAGTTTCTCTAGGAGTCACAGTGTTCCAATAAAAACATTTAAGATACGACATTTTGGTAAAATGAAATGAATATATTCATAAGGAAGAAATCTAATGTGTCTATTAATAAACAGGTGCATTGTTTTGTGATACAGATTAGGGGGCTAAGACTAAAAGCAGAAGTATGCATGCCAAAATACGTACAGAAATGAGAAAAAAAATGAGCTAAGAGTTGATAGACATTCACAACTTCTCAGAGATGATAACTTTAGCATTCTAAAAGAGATTTTTGTTGCTGTATTCTCCTTCTTCTTGCCCTCTCCCTCCTACATCAACATGTGCACACACATACACACACATTTATATGTGGTAATATGATTTGTAACCTGCTTTTCATATTTAAAAGTATTATTAAGATATCACTGCTGGACACAGTGACGGATCGCTTGAGATCAGGAGTTCAAGACCAGCCTGGCCAACATGGTGAAACCCCGTCTCTACTAAAAATACAAAAATTAGCCAGGTGTAGTGGCACACACCTGTAATCCCAGCTACTCAGGAGGCTGAGGCAGGAGAATTGCTTGAACCTGGGAGGCAGAGGTTGCAGTGAGCTGAGATCGTGCCACTGCACTCCAGCCTGGGCAACAAAATGAGACTCCATCTCAAGGGGGAAAACAACAACAACAGCAACAAAAGGACCACTGACATTTATCAGTGGCATAATATATACCTATATACATAATCTTAAGTGTTTAAATATTCTACAGGTGCAGTACTTTCTAATCATACTTCTGTCCTTATACATTTAGGCTGTTTAAAATTTTTCATTGTATAATTATCCCTACTGCATTATTTACTTCAGTTTAATTACTGGAAGAGAAATTGTTGAGTTAACAACTGAATAGTTTTAAAATTTGGTAAGAAATAACAAAAAACTTACATCAATTGACATGCCTATCAACATTATAACAGCGTATCTGTTAACACCAACAGTAGGATTTGTTACCTTGCTAAATTTGTATGGAAAAGCACTTACTATTTTCTCAAATTTTGTTTAACTAAGTAATGATTTCTTGGAGTGGGTGAAGCTAGTTATATTTCTTCTTTTATGCTTGCCAGTTTATGTCCTCTGCCACATATCTATTGAAACAATCATGTCTTATGATTTCCAGGAGTGTTTCCTATATCAACAATAATACATTATTTCATACATATATTTTTAAAATAATTTATAACATCCTGATTATAACAAGCTATATTGAATGCTGTTTTAAAGCCCTCACATTGTTAGTGTAAGTGTTCCAAATACAGGAGCTTTTCTTCCTAGAGCATAACACTTTCCAAATAAACTGTATCTATAGTCAAGAAGGTACCAGGTATCCATCCGCATGACAGTATTTTATACACCCCAACAAAAGATACGTCTAATGGCTAACCCCACTCCCTGTGACAACACCCTACTTTCTATTGCCATGTTTCTTGGTGCTGTTTTCTTTTCTCTCAGTCTGTTTCTAACACTGCCTCTTACCTTTAGATTTCTGCTTATAGAATTGCTGCTTCTGCCTACTTCCAACTATTTTCCCTAACTGCTACTTCCCCTTTTAAAGACATTAGTCAGATTCCAACAGGTAACTGTTAATATATGCTATAGAATAGTTCCCTTTTGTCAAAGGCCTTTTCTGCATCTGAGATAATCATGTGGTTTTTGTCTTTGGTTCTGTTTATATGCTGGATTATGTTTATTGATTTGCATATGTTGAACGAGCCTTGCACCCCAGGGATGAAGCCCACTTGATCATGGTGGATAAGCTTTTTGGTGTGCTGCTGGATTCGGTTTACCAGTATTTTATTGAGGATTTTTGTATCAATGTTCATCAGGGATATTGGTCTAAAATTCTCTTTTTTTGTTGTGTCTCTGCCAGGCTTTGGTATCAGGATGATGTTGGCCTTATAAAATGAGTGAGGGAGTATTCTCTCTTCTTCTATTGATTGGAATCATTTCAGAAGGAATGGTACCAGCTCCTCCTTGTACCTCTGGTAGAATTTGGCTGTGAATCTCTCTGGTCCTGGACTTTTTTTGGTTGGTAGGTTATTAATTATTGCCTCAATTTCAGAGCCTGTTATTGGTCTATTCAGGGATTCAACTTCTTCCTGGTTTAGTCTTGGGAAGGTGTATGTGTCCAGGAATTTATCCACTTTTTCTAGATTTTCTAGTTTATTTGGGTAGAGGTGTTTATGGTATTCTCTGATGGTAGTTTGTATTTCTTTGGGATCAGTGGGATGAACCCGGTACCTCAGATGGAAATGCAGAAATCACCCATCTTCTGTGTCGCTCACACTGGGAGCTGTAGCCTGGAGCTGTTCCTATTCGGCCATCTTGGAACCGCCTCTCTAGGCAATACCATTCAGGACATAGGCATGGGCAAGGACTTCATGTCTAAAACACCAAAAGCAATAGCAACAAAAGCCAAAATTGACAAATGGGATCTAATTAAACTAAAGAGCTTCTGCACAGCAAAAGAAACTGCCATCAGAGTGAACAGGCAACCTACAGAATGGGAGAAAATTTTTGCAATCTACTCATCTGACAAAGGACTAATATCCAGAATCTACGAAGAACTCAAACAAATTTACAAGAAAAAAAAAAAATCAAAGTGGACAAAGGATATGAACAGACACTTCTCAAAAGAAGACATTTATGCAGCCAACAGACACATGAAAAAGGCTCATCATCACTGGCCATCAGAGAAATGCAAATCAAAACCACAATGAGATACCATCTCACACCAGTTAGAATGGCAATCATTCAAAAGTCAGGAAACAACAGGTGCTGGAGAGGATGTGGAGAAATAGGAACACTTTTACACTGTTGGTGCGATTGTAAACTAGTTCAACCATTGTGGAAGACAGTATGGCGATTCCTCAAGAATCTAGAACTAGAAATACCATTTGACCCAGCCATCCCATTACTGGGTATATACCCAAAGGATTATAAATCATGCTGCTATAAAGACACATGCACACGTATGTTTATTGCGGCACTATTCACAATAGCAAAGACTTGGAACCAACCCAAATGTCCATCAATGAGAGACTAGATTAAGAAAATGTGGCACATATACACCATGGAATACTATGCAGCCCTAAAAAGGATGAGTTCATGTCCTTTGTAGGGACATGGATGCAGCCGGAAACCATCATTCTCAGCAAACTATCGCAAGAATAGAAAACCAAACACTGCATGTTCTCACTCATAGGTAGGAATTGAACAATGAGAACACTTGGACACAGGAAGGGGAACATCACACACTAGGGCCTGTCATGGGGGTTGGGGCACTGGGAAGGGATAGCATTAGGAGATATACCTAATGTAAATGACAAGTTAATGGGTGCAGCACACCAACATGGCACATGTATACATATGTAACAAACCTGCACATTGTGCACATGTACCTTAGAACTTAAAGTATAATTTTTAAAAAAAGAAAGGCAGAAAAATCAACAGTGTAAGGGTCCCTCTTCATCAGAAAAAAAAATAGTTCTTTTATAATAATATAGGAGAAAACCAAGAGAATTCAGAAACAAGGCAGTGTGGTAAGACCAGGATTCAAAGCCTGCAGAGGTCACAGAAATGTACATCATTGGGGATTCACAGAAATCTTAGGGAGGGCCTTGGTCTTCCAGGAGGTTTTGGAAGAAACATTGCCAATCCAATTTTATTTGAATCTGAAAGCTTAGAAACACCTTATACAGGAGGATTCCCAGGCAAGATGACTGAATAGGAACAGCTCCAGTCTGCAGTTTCCAAGGAGACCAATGCGAAAGGTGGGTGATTTCTGCATTTCCAACTGAGCTACCTGGTTCATCCCACAGGGACTGGTTAGACAGTGGGTGCAGCCCATAGAGGATGAGCCAAAGCAGGGTGGGATGTTACCTCACCCAGGAAGCACAAGTGATTGGGGAAGCCATGAGGGACTGTGACTTGAGGGACAGAGCTCTCTGGCCTAGATACTACACTTTTCCTGCTGTCTTTGCAACCCACAGACCAGGAGATTCCCTTGGGTGCCTATACCACCAGGGCCCTGGGTTTTGAGCACAAAGCTGGGTGGCCATTTGGGCAGACCACCAAACTACCTTCAGGAATGTTTTTTTGTACCCCAATGGTCCCTGTTGACGCTAGAAGAAACAGAAGCCAGTAAGACAGAATAGTTCACTCCCCTGGAAAGATAACTGAAGCTAGGGAGCCGAGTGATCTTGGTCAACAGATCCCACCCCCACAGAGCTCAGCAAGCTAAGATCCACTGGCTTGAAATTCTTGCTACCAGCATAGCGCCGAAGTCAACCTGGGACACTTGAGCTTGGTGGAGGGAGGGGCGTCCATCATTACTGAGACTTGAGTAGGTGGTTTTCCCCTCACAGTGTAAACAAAGCCATAGGGAAGTTCAGACTGGGCAAAGCCCACCACAGCACTGCAAAGCCCCTGTAGCCAGACTGGCTCTCTAGATTCCTCCTCTATGGGCAGGGCATCTTTGAAAGAAAGGCAGCAGCCCCAGTCAGTCGCTTACAGATAAAATTCCCATCTCCCTGGGACAGAGCACCTCAGGGAAGGGACAGCTGTGGGCACAGCTTCAGCAGAGTTAAACGTTCCTGCCTGCCAGTTCTGAAGAGAGAAGTAGACCTCCCAGCACAGTGCTTGAGCTCTGATAAGGGACAGACTGCCTCCTCAAGTAGGTCCCTGACCCCCATGGCTCCTGATGGGGAGACAACTCATAAAGGAGAGCTCCAGCTGGCATCTGGCAGGCGCCCTTTGGGACAAAGCTTCCAGAGGAAGGAGCAGGCAGCAATTTTTGCTGTTCTGCAGCCTCCAGTGGTGATATCAAGGCAAACAAGGTCTGGAGTGGACCTCTAACAAATGCCAGCAGGCCTGCAGAAGGGAGACCTGACTGTTAAAAGGAAAACTAACAAACAGGAAGCAATAGAATCAGCATCAACAAAAAAGATGACTACTCAAATACCCCACCTGAAAGTCACCAACATCAAAGACCAAAGGTAGACAATTCCACTAAGGTGAGGAAAAACCAGCACAAAAATGCTGAAAATTCCAAAAAACAGCCTCTTGTCTTCCAAAGGATCAGAACTCCACGTCAGCAAGGGAAGAAAACTGGACAGAGATGATGTTTTTGATTAACTGATATAAGTAGGCTTCAGAAGGTGGTAATAAACTCTTCTGAGCTAAAGGACCAGTTCTAACCCAACGAAAGGAAGCTAAGAACCTTGATAAAAGGTTACAGGAACTGCTAACTAGAATAACCAGTTTAAAGAAGAACATAAATAACCTGATGGAACTGAAAAACACAGCACGAGAACTTCATGACACATACACAAGTATCAACAGCTGAATTGATCAAGCAGAAGAAAAGATATCAGAGATTGAAGATCAACTTAATGAAATAAGGTGTGAAGACAAGATTAGAGAAAAAAGAATGAAAAGGAACCAACAAAGCCTCCAAGAAATATGGGACTATGTGAATAGACCAAACCTGCGTTTGATTGCTGTACCTGAAAGTGATGGAACTAAGCTGGAAAACACACTTCAGGGAATTATCCAGGAGAACTTCCCCAACCTAGCAAGACAGGACAATATTCAAATTCAGGAAATAAGTAGAACACCATATGATACTCCTCGAGAAGAACAATCCGAAGACATGTAATCATCAGATTCACCAAGGTTGAAATGAAAAAAATATATATATATATTAAGGGCAGCCAGAGAGAAAGGTCGGGCTTCCCACAAAGGGAAGTGTATCAGACTAACAGCGATCTGTCTGCAGAAACCCTACAAACAGAAGAAAGTGGGGGCCGACATTCAACATTCTTAAGGAAAAGAATTTTCAACCTAGAATTTAATATCCAGCCAAACTAAGCCTCAAAAGTGAAAGAGAAATAAGATCCTTTACAGACAAGCAAATGCTGAGAGATTTTGTCACCACCAGACCTGCTTTACAAGAGTTTTTGAAGAAAGCACTAAATATGGAAAGGAAAAATTAGTAGCAGCCACTGCAAAAACATACAAAAATGTAAAGACCATTGACGCTAGAAGAAACTGCATCAACTAATGAGCAAAATAACTAGCTAGCATCAAAATGACAATCAAATTCACACACAACAATATTAACCTTAAATATAAATGGGCTAAATGCCCCAATTAAAGACATAAATGGGCAAATTGGATAAAGAGTCAAGACCTATTAGTGTGCTATATTCAGGAGACTCATTTCATATGCAAAGACACACATAGGCTCAAAATAAAGGGCTGGAGGAAGATTTACCAAGACAATGGAAAGCTAATAAAAAGCAAGGGTTGCAATCCTAGTCTCTGATAAAACAGACTTTAAGCCAACAAGATCACAAAAGACAAAGAAGGGCCTTATGTAATGGCATAAGGGATTAATACAACAAGAAGAGCTAACTATCCTAAGTATATATGCACACAATACAGGAGTACCCAGATTTATAAAGCAAGTTCTTAGAGACCTATACAGAGACTCAGACTCCCATACAACAATAGTGGGAGACTTTATCACCCTACTGTCAATATTAGACAGATCAAGGAGACAAAAAATTACAAGGATATTCAGGACTTGAACTCACCACTGGACTAAGCAGATCTAATAGACATCTACAGAACTCTCCACCAAAAATCAACAGTATGTACATGTTTCTCAATACCACATAGCACTTTTTCACATAATTGAAAGTAAAACACTCCTAAGCAAATGCAAAAGAACAAAAATCATAACAGTTTCTCAGAACACATTGCAATCAAATTAGAACTCAGGATTAAGAAACTCATTCAAAATCACTCAACTACATGGAAACTGAACAACCTACTCACGAATGACTACTGGGTAAATAAATTCAGGCAGAAATAAGCAAATTCTTTAAAACGAATGAGAACAAAGGGACATCCTATGAGACTCTCTGGGACACAGCTAAACAGTGTGTAGAGAGAAATTTATAGCACTAAATGTTCACAGGAGAAAGTGGGAAATATCTAAAATTGACACCCTAATTTCACAATTAAAAGAACTAGAGGAGCAAAAGCAAACACATTCAAAAGCTAGCAGAAGGCAAGAAATAACTAAGATCAGAGCAGAACTGAAGGAGATAGAGACACGAAAAACCCTTCAAAAAATCAATGAACCTAGGAGCTGGTTTTTTGAAAGATTAACAAAATAGCTAGACCACTATCCAGACTCACAAGGAAGAGAGAAGAATCAAATAGTCACAATAAAAAATGATAAAGCAGATATCACCAACGATCCCACAGAAATAAAAACTATCATCAGAAAATACGATTAATAACTCTATGCAAATAAACTAGAAAATCTAGAAGAAATTGATAAATTCCTGGACACATACACCCTCTCAAGACTAAACCAGGAAGAAATTGAACCCCTGAATAGACCAATAACAAGTTCTGAAATTGAGGCTATAATTAATACCTACCAACCACAAAAAGCCCAGGACCAGACAGATTCACAGCAGAATTCTGTGAGAGATACAAAGAGGAGCTGGTACCATTCTTTCTGAAACTATTCCAAACAATGGAAAAAGGACTCCTCTTTAACTCTTTTTGTGAGGCTAGCCTCATCCTGATACCAAAACCAGGCAGAGACACACAAAAAAAAAAAGAAAAGAAAATTTCAGGACAGTATCCTTGATGAACATCACGCGAAAATCCTCAATAAAATACTGGCAAATTGAATCCAGTAGCACATTAAAAAGCTTATCCACTACAATCAAGTCAGCTTCATCCCTGGGATGCAAGGCTGGTTCAACACACAGATGAATAAACGTAATCCATCACATAAACAGAGCCAACAACAAAAATCACATGATTATCTCAATAGATGCAGAAAAGGCCTTTGATAAATTCAACACCCCTTAATGCTAAAAACGCTCAATAAACTAGTTATAGATGAAATGTATCTCAAAATAATAGCTCTTTATGACAAACTTACAGCCACTATCATACTGAATGGGCAAAAGTTGGAAGCATTCACTTTGAAAACTGGCACAAAACAAGCATGCCCTCTCTCACCACTTTATTTTGGAAGTTCTGACCAGGGCAATCAGGCAAGACAAAGCAGTAAAACGTATTCAGATAGGAAGAGAGAAAGTCAAATTGTCTCTGTTTACAGATGACATGATCATATATTTAGAAAACCCCATCATCTCAGCTCAAAATCTCCTTAAGCTGATAAGCAACTTCAGCAAAGTCTCAGGATACAAAATCAATGTGCAAAAATCATAAGCATTCCTATGCAGCAATGGTAGACAAATAATGAGTGAATTCCCATTCATAATTGCTACTAAGATAATAAAATACCTAAGAATACAACTTACAAGGGATGTAAAGGACCTCTTCAAGGAGAACTGTAAACCACTGCTCAAGGAAATAAGAGAGGATACAAACAAATGGAAAAACATTCCATGCACATGGATAGGAAGAATCAATATTGTGAAAACGACCATACCACCCAAAGTAATTTATAGATTCAGTGCTATTCCCATCAAGCTACCATTGACTTTCTTCACAGAATTAGAAAAATCTACTTTAAATTTCATGTGGAACCAAAAAAGAGCCCTCATAGCCAAGAAAATCCTAAGCAAAAAGAAGAAAGCTGGAGGCACCAAGCTACCTGACTTCAAACTATACTACAAAGCTACAGTAACCAAAACACCTTGGTACTGGTACCAAAACAGATATATAGACCAATGGCACAGAGCAGAAGCCTCAGAAATAACGCCACACATCTACAATGATCTGATCTTTGACAAACCTGACAAAAGTAAGCAATGGGGAAAGGATTCCCTATTTAATAAATGATGTTGCAAAAAGTAGCTACCCATATACAGAAAACTGAAACTGAACCCCTTCCTTACACCTTTTACAAAAACTAACTCAGGATGGTTTAAAGATTTAAACATAAGATCTAAAAACTATGCAAACCCTAGAAGAAACCCTAGGCAGTATCATTCAGGACATAGGCATGGCAAAGTCTTCATGACTAAAACACCAAAAGCAATGGCAACAAAAGCCAAAATTGACAAATGGGGTCTGACTAAACTAAAGAGCTTCTGTACAGCAAAAGAAACTATCATCAGAGTGAACAGGCAACCTACAGAATGGGAGAAAATTTTTGCAATCTACTCATCTGACAAAGGACTAATATCCAGAATCTACAAGAAACTTAAACAAATTTACAAGAAAAAACAACCCAATCAAAAAGTGGATGAAGGACATGAAGACACATTTTTCAAAAGAAGACATTTATGTGGCCAACAAATATATGAAAAAAGTCCATCACTGGTTATTAGAGAAATGCAAATTGAAACCACAGTGAGATACCATCTCATACCAGTTAGAATGGTGATAATTTAAAAGTCAGGAAACAACAGATGCTGGTGAGGATGTGGAGAAATAGAAACACTTTTACACTGTTGGTGGGACTGTAAATTAGTTCAACCATTGTGGAGGACAGTGTGGTGATTCCTCAAGGATCTACAACTAGAAATACCATTTGATCCAGCAATCCCATTACTGGGTATATACCCAAAAGATTATAAATCATTCTTTTATAAAGACACATGCACATGTATGTTTATTGCAGCACTATTCACAATAGCAACGACTTGGAGCCAACCCAAATGCCCATGAATGAAAGACTGGATGAAGAAAATGTCGCACATATACACCATGGAATACTATGCAGCCATAAAAAAAGGATGAGTTCATGTCCTTTACAGGGAAATGGATGAAGCTAGAAACCATCACTCTCAGCAAACTATCACAGGAACAAAAAAACACTGCATGTTCTCGCTCATAAATGGGAGTTGAACAATGAGAACATATGGGCACAGGGAGGGGAACATCACACACTGGGGCCTGTCCAGGGTTGTGGAGCAAGGGGAGGGATAGCATTAGGAGAAATACCTAATGTAGATGACAGGTCGATAGGTGCAGCAAACCATAATGGCACATGTATACTTATTTAACAAACCTGCATGTTCTGCACATGTATCCCAGAACTTAAGTATAATAAAAAATAATAATATAGGAGCAAATCACACACATTTTTTCTTCCTATCCTGAAATACAAGCTAACAATTGTGATTATGGCAGAGAAGTTATTTTTCTTATTTATACATGCAATTTTGTAAAACGGTGTTTAAACTACACATTTGTAGGTTTAAAATATATAGTATGATCTGTACCTCTCAGGAAAAGATTGTTCTCTTGTGGAAACCTCATTAGCTCATCATTATGTTATCCTATTGAGAGTCTAGTTTTTATAGTACTCCAGGTATAAATATTAAATGGAAATATTTATACTAAATTGTATCAAAGAATTGTAATTTAACTAGACCTTTTTCATCAACATGAGTTGTGCTTCGAACACATGTTTCTAATTTTAGATCCTCCATCTAGGATTATGAAATAATGTAGATGAGAAATTTCTGAGATGGGTTATCCTAAACATCAGTTAATTTTTTTCCGAAACTTATTGACATGATCTTTTATTCTAGCTGCTAGAAACTCTCTAAGCATTTGAATAGCATATGAAAATATATAATGTTTAAATATTCAAAGGTAAAAGATAGCTCACTTAAAAGAAATACTGTATGAATAATTAAAATAAAGACAGGACCTGGCCACGACATTGCAAATTACTGCCTTAAAGTCTCTGTGGACAGGCAGTTCTTTAAAAATAGAAATCTATTTTAATCAAAGCCAAATGTTTCTATTTTTAAATTCTTGGCACACTTCTTCAGTACAAGATGATCTTCAAAAAGAAAAAGGCAGATGTAGCCGCCAGCCTGCAGTGCTTGAGCCCCAGGGAGGCAGCGTGGTTTGATATAGGCAGGCATGCTTATTGCTTATGTTTTCTTTGGACAATCAGTATGAAAGAACCAGACTGTGGAAAAAGCTTGGCCTTTGGGTTGTGAGTTGTTTGAGTTGTGGATATCTAGTTGGTGTTCTGTAGCACAGGGTAAAGATAAATTGCACAAGGCATTTGTGGGTATTACAAATAAAATAAATAAATAAATAAAAAGGTTCAGTACCTTACAGAACTCAGAGTGATTCACCTTTAAGTATTATAATGCCTGATAAAAACAGAGTAGGAAATAAAGCTTAGCAACCTTAAAAGGGTGGTGTTGATCAGTGTGACAGTGCTTTAAGAATTGTCGAGCCATTCTAGGTAAACCACCACTTATAAATGTTACAGATCACAGTAAGCCAATTTGATTTTCTTTGTTGTTCAGATTCCTGGTGAGGATATTTAATGATGTGGATAGATTTCTGACTGAGCTAATACTATCACAATAATTCCCTTGACTTGTAATATTTGTAAGCACCTTATAAAGAGAAAATAATAGGCTTTCTCTAGGATTTTCTGTTGTATACAACTATTTTTCAGTCTTTAAACTTGAGAACTTCATAAGATAACACAAATAATACTTTGTGTAGTAATCTCTGTGAGGAATCAACACAGTCAAGGACTTTGTTCAACTGTTATGCAAAAAATTGTGGGTTTTTTTCTAAGATTTTTTTTCTTCAATAAACTCAACATAGACTCTTTTTCAGTTAGGTTAATGATAATGCCACTTGAGTAAATAAAGAATTCAATTTAAAATGACTTAATCTGTTATCTATGTTTCATATTTTAAAGCTTGTTTTATGATTTTTCTTCTTGGATTCACAATTCACCAAATGAAAGAGAGAATGAGTGAACTTCCTGTTGCAGAATACAGAAACTACTCTAGCTAGTTTAAGCAGAAAGTATTTAATATAAGAAATTAAGTGCTTAAAAAATCATTGGAAGGGCTGGAGAGCAGGCTTTAGATTGACTCTTCAAGAAGAATTCTAATATCAATAACTCAGCTAACTTAAGGAAACCTCAGCTTCCCCAACCAGGAAGCTCCTGCCACAGCCACTGAGCCCAGGCTCTCAATGTCCTAGCTGGAATCTGGGAGTCAAAAAGCCACAAATAGAATAAATCTTGAGCAACTAGTTTCCTGAATGTAGCAGAAGACATAATCTGAATGTTTTCTAGGCTTCGAAAGCCTGTGAATGTATTTTACATTAAAATCAATCATCCAACTCTCCGTGTTTCACCAGTATTCATAGGATTTCCAGTCTTCTTCATCTTTCCCTGACTTGTATTTATGGTAATCTTCCAAATATCCCACAAATACTTGAGAGTAACTCCCCTCACATAGCACCCATGCTTTTTTGCCCCATGTCATGCAGAGCAGGCACTGTCCCTGATCTTTTATATTCTACAGTCTCTGATATGCGTAGCTGTTCTGATAGTGGGTACTACTACTCTACCATGCCCAACAGTACAGCTGCCATACTCTCCTGCTATAAACTGAACCTTAGTCTGTTTCTTAGCTTTACCAGGCATAACAGTTCTTTGCCTAGTCCTTATCTTGAGTCATGAGGATCTAGCTAAATGTGTACATCCAGAAATGTGTTAGATACACATAGTGCTACTTCATAAAAAGCTATTTTGTAACACAGCCATCACTAAAAATTAAATTATATAACCTGAAAAACTGTCAACCTGATGTTATAGAGCAGAACTAGGAAAAGATACACAGTAGTAGCTCATTATACAGTATATCTGCTATAAAGATACAGTAGATGTATATAGTATTAAAAGCATAGATAATTCTAAATTGTAAAAATAAAAAAAGATTGAATTTGGAGTACTTATTGCTTTTGTGCCTGTTTCCAATAAGCTGACAAGAGTGAAGTGATTCTGTGTTTCTGTTCTCTAACCAATGACCTTGCCCTCGTCTTCAAACTCAATCATCTCCACATCCACATGAAGACAGACCTCTATCTCTCACCATATATAAAAACCAACCAAAATGGATTAAAGGCTTAGATGGAAGACCTGAAACTACAAAATTACTAGAAAAATAGAAAGGGGAAAAGCTCTATGACATTGGTTTAGGCAATAACTTTTTAGACATGACCCAAAAAAATACAAGTAACAAGCAAAAATAGACAAATGGGATTGTATGAAATTAAAAAGGCTCTGCACAGCAGAAGTAAAAATAAACAGTGAAGAGACAACCAACAGAGTGAAGGGACAACCTACAGAATGGGAGAAAAAATATTTTTAAACACCATACATCTGTTAAGGGGTAAATAGCCAAAATATATAAAGAACTCAGACAACTCAATTACAAGAAAAATAACTCAACCTAAAAATGGACAAAGGGCTTGAACAGCTATTTCTCAAAAGATAACACACAAATGGGCAACAAGTGTATAGAAAAAATGCTCAACATTGCTAATCGTTGGAGAAATGCAAATCAAATCACCGTGAGATATCACCTCACTCCTGTTGGAATGGCTATTAACAAAAAGACAAAAGATAACTGGTATTGGTGAGGATGTGGAGAAAAGGGAACCCTTGCATAATATTGGAGGAAATGCAAATTAGTATAGCTATCTTAAAAAACACTATGGAGGTTCCTCAAAAAATTGAAAATAGTACTACTGGCAATCCCATTACTTGGACATCTATTCAGAGGAAATGGATACAATATGTTAGTGATATCTGCACACTTATGTTTATTGCAGCACTATTTACAATAGCTAAGTTATGGACTCAACCCAAGTATACATCAATGAATGAATGAATGAAGAAAATGTGTATATACACAAAGAAATACTCTTCAGTCGTTAAAAAAAAGAACCCCGTCTCTACTAAAAATACAAAAAATTAGCCGGGCATGGTGGTGGATGCCTGTAGTCCCAGCTACTCAGGGGGCTGAGGCAGGAGAATGGCGTGAACCCGGGAGGCAGAGCTTGCAGTGAGCCGAGATCACACCACTGCACTCCAGCCTGGGCAACACAGCGAAACTCCATCTTAAAAAAAAAAAAGAGAGAGAAAAGAAATCTTGTCATTTACAACAGCATGGTTGAACCTGAAAGACATTACGTTAAGTGAAAAAAGCCAGGCATAGAAGGACAATACTGCATCAGCTCACTCATAAGTAGAATCTAAAAAAGTTAATCTCATAGAAATAGTAAAATGGTGGTTACCAGAAGTTGGGGAGGGTGGGTGAGTGGCCTTGGGGAGATGGCCAAAGAATCCTTGGGGAGTTGGTCAAAGAATATAAAATTTCAGTTAGATAGGAATAAGTTCAAGAAATCTGTTGTATAACATGTTGACTATTGCTAACAATAATCTTGAAAAATGCTGAGTGTAAAGTGTTCTCATCACAAAAATATTAAGTATATGAAATGAGTTAGCCATTCCAAATGTGTACATACTTCAAAATGATATGTTGTACAGGATAAAAATATACAATTTTATCTGTCCGTTTACAAAAAGTAAAATTAAAACAAAGTCCAATATCTCTCTAGGCTTCCAAGCAAACTTCTCTCATTAAGGCTGGTCTCTGGCACAGTGTGAGCACACAGTAGAGTTTATTTGACTTCTCCATTTCAGTCTATTTCTTATCCTCTTCTTTTCCCCTTTGGCCCAAATAACACCATTTTCTGGCTCATTACTTTCTACCAGCTTACCAAAACAACTACTCACCTATTAGTTTCTTAGCTACCTGCCTTTCAAGGAGAGGGTTTGTGGAAAGTAATTTTGGAATAGCTTTTTCCTAAATAACCATATACAGGACTGGCCCTATAGATAGGAATTTGTGACTAACATTAGTTTTATGTGTATATGTGTTTTGAGGATTTGATTCTTTGACTATTGACTTTGTTACTTTTCTTGCACCATGATGCCAAGGTGAGGCCACTTGCTCATTTCTCCCCAGAGAAGAATGGAAACTCTAATTTTAAGGCCATTACCTCCTGCATGTGCTTTCTCACCCTTACACCACCCATGTAAATGACCCCAGGACATTGAAGCAGGTTTCTCCCTTTCCCGAGGACTGTCCCTTCCCAGGATGGTGATCAGCTCGGTCTCATTCCTGAGCACCAAAGTTTCTGAGTTATGTATACGTGGCAGTAAATGAGCCCCTTGGAGCAAGATAATGCATGATAAGGAAAGGGTCTCCATATTCTTGTCTTTTCAGGGCATCCTACCTTTTAAACATTCAAATAAAGTGCTATAAGCTCCTTCCTGGTGGACAAAGGAAGTCCAAGGTTGTTCCTGGTGTTTCAGAAGATTCTCAGAGGAATTTTCTCAGGGAATATTTTACATCTTGCTCTGACTCACTGCTCCTGGCTTCAACTCATTAAGCACTTGACTTCTTGTTCCTTCTCTGAAGTTAGAATTCTCCTCCTACTCTCTTTCACCTCATGGGTGGACAAAGACCCTTCTCTATAATTCTCTAAGGCACCAACAGGGTAGTGACAAATCTGCTGCAGTTTGGAGAACAGTCACAGCACAGAAAAGGACAATTTAACCCTAGGTTTTATATACCTCTCAAACCATTCTTTCAGCAATCCCCTGTTGGGAATTATCGACCACCTCTCTCCTTTGGCTTCTATCTGTTATTTTATTCCATCTTCTCTTTCTCTGCTCAAATTGAGGACCCTAGTCTCTAGTCTATTCTACTTGCCTTCCCTTGCAAGAGAAACTAACATCTGAGAAACTGAACAAATCAAGCCATTCATTAAAGACTCTCTTTTACAATATTATTCAGAGGAATTTGGCACTGTTTTGTTTTATCCTGCCTTTTTAAAAACTAAGAATATGGATATATGTGCTACTGTGTGAACCAGTGTGCCTATTTGTTTCTTGTATTACCAGAGATACTTTGTTTTTCTAATCAAAATAGCAATCCTCTCTCTGTCACTCCCAAACCCAAAGGTGGCAATGACTGCAGTTAAAAACAAAAAACAAAAAAACCACACACATACTTTTTCTTTGTGATTAGGTGATTCCAGGGCTGTTTCTGACTTTATAGCCAGCAAAATACTTCTGCCTATAAATGAGAGATGTTTTAAGCATTCAGACATTACCTTGTTTTGTTGTTCACTCTGCATTTGTAAAAATCTGAATGCATCTTTGTTAGTGGAGGCTTTTGCTATCTTAGTGAACAATGCCATACAGTAGTAGACACTGAGAAAGTCTGAAACAGCTCAGTATTGTTAACTGCCAAACTATTTAAGAAGACTTGGGTAGTCTGACGGCAAATTTTTCAATCACTATTAAATTACTTCTGTGCCTTGGAGGGTGATGAGATGCTGTAAATGTCAAATGTTTTTGTCATTCTACTAGATTTCTGTGAGGGACACATGCACCTCAGCCATGGCTGGAAAGACTGAATATAAGAAAATATAATTCTAAAAAGTTAGGCAGGGTAAAGGGTCACCTTTAGAGAAAGATTACATAATTACAGTGTAATAGGCCTTCAGGAAATACAGTCTCTTCTTAATTTTCTTTCACTCTGACACAGATTTCTTCCTGAGTACTGTCTTAAGAAACTCCTGCAAGCAGGAGCAAAAATATAATAAGTATCATTTCAACCATATTATTCATACTCTTTGGCACACATATTTATTTGTATGAAGTCATGGTCCTTTAAATTTCCTAACCAGTATCCAGGAATATCAAGTAACCCTAATTTGAGGTTAATGAATTTATTTCATGAGATAGAGTTTTTTTTTCTTCATTTAATGAAAAATTATTCAATGATTTCTCTACTTGCACATTACAGGTGAAAGATTAGCTTATAAAAATTTAAAAATTCAAGCAAATTTTTCATATGAAAACAATGTGATGAAAATCTGTCCACAAGACAATTTGATGATGTTGCTGACATGCTGTATACTTACAATAATAAATAAGATAATGCTGCTCTAGTACTTTTAATTAAATATCAAGAAGATAAAACAAAATCAAATAATGATATATTGGTCTTGAATACTGGTATATGAAATTTGCTTAAAGGAAAACAAGATGGTTGTTAGACTCTGAAGGCATCTGGGTACTTTTAAGCACATGCGGGGGCTGATGAAATAAACAACTAATTTTGATCAAATGCTCCCTCATCTTGGGATAGGTGTGTATACCAAGCACTACTCTTGGTTTTCTTGGTTGTAATTTCTTTTTTAATAAGGTAGCCAGCATTCCTCATGGTAAAATTAGCTAAATGTTTCTGACACAGCTAAGAACTGTGATAAATAGAAAAGCAGGGAAAGATATGTGGATAGTCCATATAAATGAGAAAGTTGATGTACACAACTGAATTAATTGAATTTTAACAAATAGGAGACAAAAATATCTGTGTACTGACTTTGAGAGCCCCAGAGAGGAGGTGATTGTATCGTGGTGGTTTGGATTTGGGTCAGTAGGTGGCGCCACCAATCCAGTGCCCTTTGGTAGCTTCCTGGCACAGAAAGGAATCTGTATGAGGTCAAACAGTTGTGTTAAGAACAAGCTAGGCGGAGCAAGATGGCCGAATAGGAACAGCTCCAGTCTCCAACTCCCAGCGCGAGCGACACAGAAGACCGGTGATTTCTGCATTTTCAACTGAGGTACTGGGGTCATCTCTCTAGGGAGTGCCGGACAATCGGTGCTGGTCAGCTGCTGCAGCCTGACCAGCGTGAGCTGAAGCAGGGCGAGGCATCGCCTCACCTGGAAGCGCAAGTGGGAAGGGAATCCCTTTTCCTAGCCAGGGGAACTGAGACACACAACACCTGGAAAATCGGGTAACTCCCACCCCAATACTGCGCTTTAAGGAAACAGGCACACCAGGAGAATATATCCCACACCTGGCGGGAGGGTCCCACGCCCACGGAGCCTCCCTCACTGCTAACACAGTCGTCTGCGGCGATCTATCCGCAAGGCAGCAGCGAGACTGGGGGAGGGGCGCCCGCCATTGCTGAGGCTTAAGTAGGTAAACAAAGCCGCTGGGAAGCTCGAACTGGGTGGAGCTCACAGCAGCTCAAGGAAGCCTGCCTGTCTCTGTAGACTCTACCGCTGTGGACAGCGCACAGCTGCAGTCCATTAGGGGAAAGAGCGGGAGCGGTGCAGACGCCAACGACTCTGTCTGACAGCTTTGGGGAGAGCCGTGGATCTCCTAGCGGAGGTTGAGATCTGAGAACGGACAGACTGCCTGCTCAGGTGGGTCCCTGACCCCTGAGTAGCCTAGCTGGGAGACATCCCCCACTAGGGGCAGTCTGACACCCCACACCTCACAGGGTGGCGTCACCCCTGAGAGGAAACTTCCAAAGAAAGAATCAGACAGGTAAACTCGCTGTTCAGCAATATTCTATCTTCGGCAACCTCTGCTGCTGATACCCAGGCAAACAGGGTCTGGAGTGGACCTCAAGCAATCTCCAACAGACCAACAGACACTCCTTCTGACTGTCAGACAGAAAACTATCAAACAGGAAGGACACCTATACCAAAACACCATCAGTACGTCACCATCATCAAAGTCCAGAGACAGATAAAACCACAAAGATGGGGAAGAAGCAGGGCAGAAAAGCTGGAAATTCAAAAAATAAGAGCGCATCTCCCCCTGCAAAGGAGCGCAGCCCATCGCCAGCAACGGATCAAAGCTGGTCAGAGAATGACTTTGACGAGATGAGAGAAGAAGGCTTCAGTCCATCAAACCTCTCAGAGCTAAAGGAGGAATTACGTACTCAGCGCAAAGAAACTAAAAATCTTGAAAAAAAAGTGGAAGAATTGACAACTAGACTAATTAATGCAGAGAAGATCATAAACGAAATGACAGAGATGAAAACCATGACACGAGAAATACGTGACAAATGCACAAGCTTCAGTAACCGACTCGATCAACTGGAAGAAAGAGTATCAGCGATTGAGGATCAAATGAATGAAATGAAGCGAGAAGAGAAACCAAAAGAAAAAAGAAGAAAAAGAAATGAACAAAGCCTGCAAGAAGTATGGGATTATGTAAAAAGACCAAATCTACGTCTGATTGGGGTGCCTGAAAGTGAGGGGGAAAATGGAACCAAGTTGGAAAACACTCTTCAGGATATCATCCAGGAGAACTTCCCCAACCTAGTAGGGCAGGCCAACATTCAAATTCAGGAAATACAGAGAACGCCACAAAGATACTCCTCCAGAAGAGCAACTCCAAGACACATAATTGCCAGATTCACCAAAGTTGAAATGAAGGAAAAAATCTTAAGGGCAGCCAGAGAGAAAGGTCGGGTTACCCACAAAGGGAAGCCCATCAGACTAACAGCAGATCTCTCGGCAGAAACTCTACAAGCCAGAAGAGAGTGGGGGCCAATATCAACGTTCTTAAAGAAAAGAATTTTCAACCCAGAATTTCATATCCAGCCAAACTAAGCTTCATCAGTGAAGGAGAAATAAAATCCTTTACAGATAAGCAAATGCTTAGAGATTTTGTCACCACCAGGCCTGCCTTACAAGAGACCCTGAAGGAAGCCCTAAACATGGAAAGGAACAACCGGTACCAGCCATTGCAAAAACATGCCAAAATGTAAAGACCATGGAGGCTAGGAAGAAACTGCATCAACTAACGAGCAAAATAACCAGTTAATATCATAATGACAGGATCAAGTTCACACATAACAATATTAACCTTAAATGTAAATGGACTAAATACTCCAATTAAAAGACACAGACTGGCAAACTGGATCAAGAGTCAAGACCCATCAGTCTGCTGTATTCAGGAGACCCATCTCACATGCAGAGACATACATAGGCTCAAAATAAAGGGATGGAGGAAGATCTACCAAGCAAATGGAGAACACAAAAAAGCAGGGGTTGCAATCCTAGTCTCTGATAAAACAGACTTTAAACCATCAAAGATCAAAAGAGACAAAGAAGGCCATTACATAATGGTAAAGGGATCAATTCAACAGGAAGAGCTAACTCTCCTAAATATATATGCACCCAATACAGGAGCACCCAGATTAATAAAGCAAGTCCTTAGAGACCTACAAAGAGACTTAGACTCCCATACAATAATAATGGGAGACTTCAACACTCCACTGTCAACATTAGACAGATCAACGAGACAGAAAGTTAACAAGGATATCCAGGAATTGAACTCATCTCTGCACCAAGCGGACCTAATAGACATCTATAGAACTCTCCACCCCAAATCAACAGAATATACATTCTTCTCAGCACCACATCGCACTTATTCCAAAATTGACCACGTAATTGGAAGTAAAGCACTCCTCAGCAAATGTACAAGAACAGAAATTATAACAAACAGTCTCTCAGACCACAGTGCAATCAAACTAGAACTCAGGACTAAGAAACTCAATCAAAACCGCTCAACTGGCCGGGCGCGGTGGCTCAAGCCTGTAATCCCAGCACTTTGGGAGGCCGAGACGGGCGGATCACGAGGTCAGGAGATCGAGACCATCCTGGCGAACACGGTGAAACCCCATCTCTACTAAAAAAAAAAATACAAAAAAAAAAAAAACTAGCCGGGCGACGTGGCGGGCGCCTGTAGTCCCAGCTACTCGGGAGGCTGAGGCAGGAGAATGGCGTAAACCCGGGAGGCGGAGCTTGCAGTGAGCTGAGATCCGGCCACTGCACTCCAGCCTGGGCGACAGAGCGAGACTCCGCCTCAAAAAAAAAAAAAAAAAAAACCGCTCAACTACATGGAAACTGAACAACCTGCTCCTGAATGACTACTGGGTACATAACGAAATGAAAGCAGAAATAAAGATGTTCTTTGAAACCAATGAGAACAAAGATACAACATACCAGAATCTCTGGGACACATTGAAAGCAGTGTGTAGAGGGAAATTTATAGCACTAAATGCTCACAAGAGAAAGCAGGAGAGATCTAAAATTGACACTCTAACATCACAATTAAAAGAACTAGAGAGGCAAGAGCAAACACATTCAAAAGCTAGCAGAAGGCAAGAAATAACTAAGATCAGAGCAGAACTGAAGGAGATAGAGACACAAAAAACCCTCCAAAAAATCAATGAATCCAGGAGTTGGTTTTTGGAAAAGATCAACAAAATTGACAGACCGCTAGCTAGACTAATAAAGAAGAAAAGAGAGAGGAATCAAATAGACGCAATAAAAAATGATAAAGGGGATATCACCACCGACCCCACAGAAATACAAACAACCATCAGAGAATACTATAAATGCCTCTACGCAAAACAACTAGAAAATCTAGAAGAAATGGATAATTTCCTGGACACTTACACTCTCCCAAGACTAAACCAGGAAGAAGCTGAATCCCTGAATAGACCAATAGCAGGCTCTGAAATTGAGGCAACAATTAATAGCCTACCCACCAAAAAAAGTCCAGGACCAGATGGATTCACAGCTGAATTCTACCAGAGGTACAAGGAGGAGCTGGTACCATTCCTTCTGAAACTATTTCAATCAATAGAAAAAGAGGGAATCCTCCCTAACTCTTTTTATGATGCCAACATCATCCTGATACCAAAGCCTGGCAGAGACACAACAAAAAAAGAGAATTTTAGACCAATATCCCTGATGAACATCGATGCAAAAATCCTCAATAAAATACTGGCAAACCGGATTCAGCAGCACATCAAAAAGCTTATCCACCATGATCAAGTGGGCTTCATCCCCGGGATGCAAGGCTGGTTCAACATTCGCAAATCAATAAACGTAATCCAGCATATAAACAGAACCAAAGACAAGAACCACATGATTATCTCAATAGATGCAGGAAAGGCTTTTGACAAAATTCAACAGCCCTTTATGCTAAAAACGCTCAATAAATTTGGTATTGATGGAACGTACCTCAAAATAATAAGAGCTATTTATGACAAACCCACAGCTAATATCATACTGAATGGGCAAAAACTGGAAAAATTCCCTTTGAAAACTGGCACAAGACAGGGATGCCCTCTCTCACCACTCCTATTCAACATAGTGTTGGAAGTTCTGGCTAGGGCAATCAGGCAAGAGAAAGAAATCAAGGGTATCCAGTTAGGAAAAGAAGAAGTCAAATTGTCCCTGTTTGCAGATGACATGATTGTATATTTAGAAAACCCCATCGTCTCAGCCCAAAATCTCCTTAAGCTGATAAGCAACTTCAGCAAAGTCTCAGGATACAAAATTAATGTGCAAAAATCACAAGCATTCTTATACACCAGTAACAGACAAGCAGAGAGCCAAATCAGGAATGAACTTCCATTCACAATTGCTTCAAAGAGAATCAAATACCTAGGAATCCAGCTTACAAGGGATGTCAAGGACCTCTTCAAGGAGAACTACAAACCACTGCTCAGTGAAATCAAAGAGGACACAAACAAACGGAAGAACATACCATGCTCATGGATAGGAAGAATCAATATCGTGAAAATGGCCATACTGCCCAAGGTGATTTATAGATTCAATGCCATCCCCATCAAGCTACCAATGACTTTCTTCACAGAATTGGAAAAAACTGCTTTAAAGTTCATATGGAACCAAAAAAGAGCCCACATTGCCAAGACAATCCTAAGTCAAAAGGACAAAGCTGGAGGCGTCACGCTACCTGACTTCAAACTATACTACAAGGCTACAGTAACCAAAACAGCATGGTACTGGTACCACAACAGAGATATAGACCAATGGAACAGAACAGAGTCCTCAGAAATAATACCACACATCTACAGCCATCTGATCTTTGACAAACCTGAGACAAACAAGAAATGGGGAAAGGATTCCCTATTTAATAAATGGTGCTGGGAAAATTGGCTAGCCATAAGTAGAAAGCTGAAACTGGATCCTTTCCTTACTCCTTATACGAAAATTAATTCAAGATGGATTAGAGACTTAAATGTTAGACCTAATACCATAAAAACCCTAGAAGAAAATCTAGGGAGTACCATTCAGGACATAGGCATGGGCAAGGACTTCATGTCTAAAACACCAAAAGCAACGGCAGCAACAGCAAAAATTGACACATGGGATCTAATTAAACTAAAGAGCTTTTGCACAGCAAAAGAAACTACCATCAGAGTGAACAGGCAACCTACAGAATGGGAAAAAATTTTTGCAACCTACTCATCTGACAAAGGGCTAATATCCAGAATCTACAAAGAACTCAAACAAATATACAAGAAAAAAACAAACAACCCCATCAAAAAGTGGGGAAAGGATATGAACAGACATTTCTCAAAAGAAGACATCCATACAGCCAACAGACACATGAAAAAATGCTCGTCATCACTCGCCATCAGAGAAATGCAAATCAAAACCACAATGAGATACCATCTCACACCAGTTAGAATGGCAATCATTAAGAAGTCAGGAAACAACAGGTGTTGGAGAGGATGTGGAGAAATAGGAACACTTTTACACTGTTGGTGGGATTGTAAACTAGTTCAACCATTATGGAAAACAGTATGGCGATTCCTCAAGGATCTAGAACTAGATGTACCATATGACCCAGCCATCCCACTACTGGGTATATACCCAAAGGATTATAAATTACTCTACTACAAAGACACATGCACACGTATGTTTATTGCGGCACTATTCACAATAGCAAAGACTTGGAATCAACCCAAATGTCCATCTGTGACAGACTGGATTAAGAAAATGTGGCACATATACACCATGGAATACTATGCAGCCATCAAAAAGGATGAGTTTGCGTCCTTTGTAGGGACATGGATGCAGCTGGAAACCATCATTCTTAGCAAACTATCACAAGAAGAGAAACCAAACACCGCATGTTCTCACTCATAGGTGGGAACTGAACAATGAGATCACTTGGACTCGGGAAGGGGAACATCACACACTGGGGCCTATCATGGGGAGGGGGGAGGAGGGAGGGATTGCATTGGGGAGTTATACATGATATAAACGTCATGCACATGTACCCTAGAACTTAAAGTAAAATTAAAAAAAAAAAAAAAACAAGCTAGAGGCTAGGCACGGTGGCTCAAGCCTGTAATCCCAGCACTTTGGGAGGCCGAGATGGGCGGATCACAAGGTCAGGAGATCGAGACCATCCTGGCTAACACGGTGAAACCCCGTCTCTACTAAAAATACAAAAAAAAAAACTAGCCGGGCGAGGTGGCGGGCGCCTGTAGTCCCAGCTACTCGGGAGGCTGAGCCAGGAGAATGGCGGGAACCCGGGAGGCGGAGCTTGCAGTGAGCTGAGATCCGGCCACTGCACTCCAGCCTGGGTGACAGAGCGAGACTCCGTCTCAAAAAAAAAAAAAAAAAAAAAGCTAGATAAATTTTACTCCACTATATTCTTAATTCCTCAATATACTTCCTTACAAAACAGACTATCAGTTTTGCCTCCAGAGGAATTTTTAAGTCTGTTCCTCCCTTTAACCAGCCTTCCTAACATCTGTACCATATTTCAGATTTTTATTAAGCTCTACTGTTTTAATATCTTCCCAATTAGTTGTCAAGACTCCAGTTTCTTTCCACTCTAATACATTCTTTATATGACTGAATTAGTAGTTCTTTTGACAGTAATCAGCATAGTTGATTACTTCACATTTGAGATTTAGTTAATTCCATGTATGTTCCACAGGCCATATAAGGCCTAATTGTGGAAGATGATCTAGTTAAGATGTTTAGCAAATAGTCTCTAATTTACCCAGCATACTTGAGTTGACAGAATAATAGACTATTTTTGCCTGTTTGCTGCTGCCTAGATAAAGTTGGTTTCTGGTAATCATTATTCTAGTGGACTTGGCTTTATTAGTAATTATAGTTGAAGCTAAATGTAATTAATATATTACCTTCAAGAATCATTTAAATTATATTTTGAAATGTGGGCATTATAAATTCCTAATTAAAGAAAAATTAGTTGAGAGTATAATATTCTTATATATTTAGAGAGCTACTGATTTAGTGTTCCTTACTAAAAATGGATTTTCTTGACACACTATTGATAAAAATGTATGGGGGCAGACTGATATAGATTTCTATTATATGAATCAACACTAGATAACAATAAAGTTGGATGCTTCTTTCTTAAATTATTTTCTGTTATCCAGAGGAAAACAGTGACATCTTTAGTATGGTACTCTAAATCCTTTATATTCTGACCTGTATTGGCATTTCTATTGATTCTGCTATACTCCATGCTGGAGCCACAGCCATGATAGGCTGTTTATTTAGCAGACAAAATCCAATTCTTCAAGAGCCACCTGGACTTTGTTCCTTTGATATATTTTTTCCGTAGTTCCTCTGTTTACCATCCATTACTCAGTGCTCCTGAAGCAGTGCACTCATTTCTCCTTTTTAGCACTTACCATTAGCTGATTGAATTCCTCCCAACAGCCACACTCTGTGCTACCTGTGAGTAGGAGTAATACTATGTTCTGTGCAATCCAATCCCCTAAGCAGAGCACTTGGCCCATTGGAAGCAATGAAACACGTTTAATTGATTGGTACAGGAGGCACATTATACGTTAGAGGCTTTTCACTTCTTTCTGTATACCAGAATTGCCAGCAGAGATTTGTGAACTTATGAGTACCTAGACTCCATACCAGACCCACGAAATCAGTATTGTTCAGGGATGACTCAAGGTTTGTACATTTGGAGCAGAAGCTCCACAGCTAATTCTAGTGTGGGTGTAATTGAATTTGTAAAAGAATAGCTCAATGTAGACTAGAATCGCTAGAGAAAGTTTATAAAGAAGGGGCCATGCACCAAACTTAGAAGTTCTAGGAGAAGATATATCAGGTCAAGAAAAAAAAAAAAGCAAAAGTACAAAGACGGAAACAAAGGAAACAATAAGGACAGCAGTTTTTTGAATAGAAGGTTTATATGATGAGTAATGCTTGATAATTATGGCTAAGCACTCTAGTACCAGAGCATGGGGAACTTTGAAAATCTGCACAGACTCAGTACAGTCCACAGAGACTGATAATCTTAGAAATGGGTGCATCACTGAATCTTGTGGTCATGCAGCGTATGTCTAGGAAAAGGGTAGCTTGATTACGAAAAAGAGGAAGGCCTTATTCATAAGAATTTTTTTGAAGCCCGCCTTCTGTAGTTTGCCAGTTTTTTAAAGAATCACAGAATTTTGGAGATAAAAATACATATTTATCTTTTGTCCCTAGGTAGAATTTCACAGAAAGCTTATTTCTCATTAAAAATAATAATAATAAATGCTTCAGTTGTTAAATAAGTTTGAGATATTGGATCAAGTGGTCCATTTCCTTTCTAAAATTGATGAGTGCATAGGTTATTTTTTTAAAAACTGTATGACTTCCCAAAGACTACAATATAGTAATTTATATTAGAAATCTCTAAGAGGGAAGTATAGTAAGCAAGTTTTCCCAAACCCTTTGTTAGGAATAGCTTATTAATATGTCACTGGACACTTAGTCCCTTACAGACAAGTTCGGGAAGCATATTATGTCATAAGAATTTAAGGAAATGACCTTTGGAATTAAGCAACTTGAGTAAAAAACCCGACTTCATGATGTGAACTGATTTAAGTCGGCTTCATCATTCCCAGTTATGAGATTTTTTAGGTGAGAGCTATAGGTTTTGCCTCAACCCGTGTGCCTTTTCTCCAACGCATAAGAGGTGGGAAATTATAATGAGAGCAAACTTCAGGCTTTCAGACTAGATCCTTCCACAGAAACAAACAATTTATTAGCACACTATCAAACAATAGTCATAAAATCTATTCACTCTGCTCTTTTGTGGGCGTTTGATATAAAGATCTCTGTCCTTCAGACACCTGAACCAGACCTTGCATGAATAGGCTTATTCAAAGCAGATGTTTCAGTCTTCTAGGAAGGCAGGATACTGCTAAGAATCAGAATCAGACAACAGAATCCTCTCTTAACAGATAAACATAGTTCCAATTGTGTCCTAAGCCCAGAGCACCTGTGCTAATTTGCATTTTCTGTGGAAGCAGGTATCAAGATAGGATTAGGAGTACAAAAGGTTTATTGAAGAATAACACACATGAAAGGAAACAGAGTGATTTGGTAGTGTGGGCATCTTCAGAGTGAGGGGCAGACCTGACACAGCAGGAGACTTTCAACCAGTCAGGCACCTTGATATCCAGGTGGATCACAGCACCAGTCTGAAGTGTGCTGTCTTCTGGGATCATAGACTCCTAAATCCTTTTCATGCAAGGGCAAAAGTACTTGTAAATATTTCTAGACAGTCCACTTATCTGTGTTAACATTAATTTTACCAGTAAAAATCTCTTCTACCATCATTTAGCTAATTAGCAAAGTTTCTACTGCTGATCAGAGATGGAAATAGTCCAAGTTGCAGAAGTGGACTCTAAGTGTGGAATCCTGATTGGAGTCCATCAAATGCTAAGCAACCACCTGTGAGTAAGAATTCTTAATTAAGGCTCCTGACAAACAGTTGACCTTTGAGCAACATGAGTCTGAACTGTATGGGTCCACTTATATGCAGACTTTTTTCTATAAATATATCAGATTTTTTCGGAGATTTGCAACAATATGAAAAAACTTGCAGACAAATCATGTAGCCTAGAGATACTGAAAAAATTAGGTATGTCATGAATGCATAAAATATGTAAATACTAGCCTAGTTTATCATTTGTTACCACAGAATATATACAAATGCATTAAAAAGTTTATGAAAACTTATGCACACACACAGACCATACATGGTGACATTGGCAGTCAAGAGAAATAGAAACAAAGTAAATGTTTGTTTACGAAGTAGGTGCAGTATTAAATTATAACTGCACACAGTTAACTGTAGTACATACTGTACTATTGTAATAATTTCATAGCCACCCCCTGTCGCTATTACAGTGAGCCCAAGTGTTGCCAGAACCTCTTTCAATAAATACCATGTGACTCTCATCATCTCTGAGTGGTTTTACTCTCCAGTAAGTTGCACATGGCAGAAAAAAAAAAATGGTATCTTGCAGTTCTCAGATATTTTTCATGTTTAATGCAATTATGTAAGCCTTTAACACCACAAGACTCATAAGAAGTGCCACTGGTGATCCTGCAAGTACTTCCAAGAAGCAGAGAAAAGTCATGGCATTACCCAAAAAAGTTGAACTGCTTTACATGTACCATAGGGTCTGCAGCCACAGTTCTCTGTTTCAGACAATTCGTCTTGTAAACAGACAGCATAAACTTATGGTATCGAAGTACAGTACTGCAAATTATGATTTTCTTAACCTTACGATTTTCTTAACATTTTCTTTTCCCCAGCTTTTTTATAATACAGTATGTAATACATATAACATATAAAATATGTGTTAATTGATTGTTTATGTTATTGGTAAGGCTCCCAGTCAACGATAGGCTATTAGTAATTCTGTTTTGGGGTAGTCAAAAGCTATATGTGGATTTTCGTATGCTCAAGGGTTGGTGTCCCTGACTCGTGTGTTGTTCCAGGGTGAACTGTATTAACTACTTCAAAGGTGTAGATTAAAATGCTGTTAATATTTACAATGCAGTCTATGGCAAAATGGTTTTAATGTAAATTAGAAAATGTAATATTCACTTACTGTGTGTTTGGGTTATACACTTAACATCTTTAAGCATCAACTTTCTTGTTTGAAAAATAAGAATAATAATAGTTTTTACCCTGTTAGCTTGTGGGATGAGTGCTTAACAAAAGAGCTTGATGGGTCACAACTCTTACAAAAGTCACTTGTTATTATATTTTAAATGTGTGGAACATGTACCTGGGGCTAAAATAAACCATCAAAATTATCTGGCTTGTTGGTAAAAGAGCAGACAAGAGTCCAGGCTATGGATTCTTAGTCTAATAATTCTGCCAGTACATTGTCACCATTTTTGTTAATAAAGGACTTTATTTTTAATCATATGAGACAACTACATTGGTGGTCTGAACAAAGTTTATTAATAATTTCTTCTCTTGAAATGCATGTATTACCAGAGTGATTAGCTTTATTAATCATGCCTACCATAAAGTCAACCAATTAATTTCCTTCTGGATAATATCTATATTATTGTGAGAGTGAAACTTTTGGGCATTAGAAGAAGTATATTTTTAGACTATTAGGTTCTAACTCAAAGATTTTGAAAGCCCGGTGGCAACAAATGCCTTGAGGATAAAAGGCAAGAAAAATGGAGGTGGAAAATGAGTCAAAAAGGGGAATAGAAATATAATAAAGCATGGTTTACAAATCTGGCTCAGAATATCATGCTGCTCTATATGTTACTGATAACCACCTGCATTAGTCAGGGTTCTCTAGAGAAACAATCAATATAGGATATATAGATATATAAAATAAGATTTATTATGGAAATTGGCTCACATAATTGTGGATCTGAGAAGTTCTACAATATGCCTCCTACAAACCAGAAAATCAGGAAAGCATGTAATATACATCAACCTGAGCCCAAAAGCGTGAGAACTAGGGAAGCCTATGGAATAACTCTTAGCCCAAGTCTGAAGGCCTGAGAAAGGATTTGGTGGGAGTTGGGAGTAGAGGGATTCAGGGAGCTGCTGGTGTAAGTCCCAGAGTCTTCAAAGGCCTGAAAACCAGGACTTTTGATGTCCAAGGGCAGAAGATTATGGATGTCCCAGCTGAGAAGAGAAAGTTTGTCCTCCTCCTGTGCTTTTGCTCCATTCAGTTCAGCCCTCTGTAAATTGGATGGTGCTGGCCTAGATTTGTTGGTGGGGGTAGATTTCTTTACTCAGTCTACTGATTCAAATACTAATATTTTCTGGGAACACCCTCATAGATACACCCAGAAATAAAGTTGTATCAAGTATCCAAGCACCCGTTAACTCAGTCAAATTGACACATTAACTTATCTTTCAGCTAACTTCTCTAAAACTACACTTTTTATAGTTTCTCTGAAATATGTACTATTATAAGAAGGTCTATTTAGTCTGGCCCTTTTGAGGATGAATTACTCTTTTGAATCTAGATTGATACATTTTTCAAACTTATAAGCTCAGTGATTCATTTATTAATAAATATTAAAATGCATTGAATTAATGTACTTTTTTGGGATGGCGATGGGTTATTGATTTCTACAAATACTATGTATATCATCTTACCTAGGATCAATATATTTCATTACCATACTGGAATATCTTGTGTCTGGAGTTGCACTTTGAAAGTGATTTTATTCTAGAGCTGACAAGGTCTGTTCATGGCTGTCTAATTTTAGGAAAACTTTATCTGCATTTTTGCAGTCTTTTCATACTTAATAAAAGCTATGCTGATGTTGTGACTTATCTGTCTTCATGGACTTATTCTCTAGTCTTACAATCAACTGTTTGTATGTTGTATGAATTGTTCAAATATCTCAACTGAAGTGACCTCGATATCCCTTTATCTAATCCTCCGTAGAGGATTATCATCATCATTGTTATTATTTGATTACTTGTTCCACATCTTCTTTAGTTTCTGATTGTGTCATATCTCTTTAATTTTATATTTCCATTATTATAATTATATTGTGACAACCTGTGTCATATCCATTCTAAAATATTTCATTTGGCTGATTGTATAAGTTTTATTTCAATTATATCTGATTGATCTTTAATTATAAAAATAATATTTAATGTCAGTAATGCTCCTTTTTCAAGTAGAGAATTATTATTTTGATATTTGATCATTTGAGTGCAAATTTTTCTGTTGGAAAACATTGCTTCCTTGCTTAGAAGTGAAAAAATATAATAAGGAGTTGGACTGGCGCAGTGGCTCACGCCTGTAATCCCAAGCACTTTGGGAGGCCAAAGTGGGCTGTTCACTTGAGGCCAGGAGTTTGAGACCAGCCTGACCAACATGGTGAGACCCATGTCTACTAAAAATACAAAAATTAGATTGGCATGGTGGTGTGCGCCTGTATTCATAGCTTCTTGGGGGACTGAGCTGGAAGGAAGTATTGAGCCCAGGGGGCGGAGGCTGCAGTGAGCTGAGATAGTGCCATTGCTCTTTAGCCTGGGTGATGCAGTGGGACTCTGCCTCAAAAAATAAACAAAAAAATAAAGGAGTTGATGGTACTGCTGTGTATATATGTTATACATAGAATATATATTTACAGAAATGTACATAGTATCTAGGTATTGCATACATGTTTATATTTATGCATCTTTCACTTAAATTTTTTAATTGATTTCCAAATATCCTGCTACTAAGGTAAATAGCTATTAAATGGACACAAATATTTTGATAAATTTTAATAGAAAAAGTATTCATTTCATCCCAATCCAAGATAGAAACAAAATATTGTTTTTATGAGAAAAATAAATATCAGTTTGGAAGTAAATAGTTCATTCAGAAAATTTAACGTAATGAAAGTTTATACTCTTCCCATTTTCTCTTATTTTTCAATAGTTTCTCTAGCACATTTTTAACTTTTTAGAGGTCATAGTTCTCTTGTACTCAAATGACACAAAGACACAGCATAGAAAATTCAAAGCAAAATAAGGATCTAACAGGTGACTACATAGAAAAGCATGAAAATAATGTATAATGAATGTATAGTACAGTTGCAAAGTCATAGAAGACTTGCCAAACGTTCTCAAAACATTTGTTTTAATCCAAATATGAGGCACAATTCAAAAATGTTTTATTTGATATTCTTTAACCAAGCACCTATGGTGAGAATATTAGCATTTTTCTTTACCTGCAACTATAAATTGAAATATTACTACTTAAAGAGTATTTATTTAATGTGTATATTTAGTAAAAGTATTATACTCTACCCAAACAGAAATTATTATGAAAACAGTCTGGAAACATGTAATTCTGTATATTTAGTATAGTTTAGTTCATGCTCCCATATGAAACACTTTTATTCCTTTAAATCTGTCATTCATTTAAAACAAGCACTATGTGCTTTACAAAATTTAGATATGTGCAGAGGGTAAATTATGAGTTTATAAAAATTAAAGTCACATAATTTTAACAAAAATTCAGGGCACTCAGCTGAGTGAAACCACTTCATCGACTATTTTTAATAACTGAGGGATCTTCCTACCTGATGCTGATGACTCTCATTTGTAGGATTGAGAGTAAATTTCAATCTACAATACCTCATTGCCATCTAGCACTGATAAAATAACATTCAAGGAAATAAACCAGAACAGAAGACTTTAAAAGTTACTTACCACCTCAGTTTCAGCTCCAAAGTACCTAAAATCTTTTTTTTTTTTTTTTTTTTTTAGTTTTAGTTTTTTTTTTTTTTTTTTTTTATTATACTTTAAGTTCTAGGGTACATGTGCATGATGTTTATATCATGTATAACTCCCCAATGCAATCCCTCCCTCCTCCCCCCTCCCCATGATAGGCCCCAGTGTGTGATGTTCCCCTTCCCGAGTCCAAGTGATCTCATTGTTCAGTTCCCACCTATGAGTGAGAACATGCGGTGTTTGGTTTTCTCTTCTTGTGATAGTTTGCTAAGAATGATGGTTTCCAGCTGCATCCATGTCCCTACAAAGGACGCAAACTCATCCTTTTTGATGGCTGCATAGTATTCCATGGTGTATATGTGCCACATTTTCTTAATCCAGTCTGTCACAGATGGACATTTGGGTTGATTCCAAGTCTTTGCTATTGTGAATAGTGCCGCAATAAACATACGTGTGCATGTGTCTTTAACAGTCCTTATCTGTTACATAAAATTCTTGTTATGACTGATAACTTCTGGTCTAACAAATATCTTCCTTATTGTTGTCAAAAGTATGTGGAACTTTCCATACTTCCTTTTTCCTCCACCACGACACATTTAGGGATTTTCCTAGGGGGAAACTTGGGGTTGAGGAACTTTCTAAAAGTTAAATTTTTATTGTTATTTTTGCTAGAGATGTTGGGTTTTGTTGATGAGTATGAAAGTTGTTTTGCTGCTCAACTGTGGCCCGAATATCAGCAAAATCACCATCACCTGTGAGCTGGTAAAAAAAAATGTAGAATCCTAGGCCTCATTCCAGACCTACTGAAACAGAACCACATTTGTTGGAACAGAAAATGCATATTTGAAATGATTCAATTAGAGTAGTTGAATCCAAAAAGAAAGGTATAAGAGTTTAAGGGATAGTTGTGTGACCAAAGTGAGTCAACCTGATGTTGAATTATTGATTTAGTGAAAAACAAAGGAAAGCTATATGCAACAAAATAAAACATAGCACACTCCTCTGTGCCATATCATATCCTAATCACAAGTATGAACTGAGGAAAAGAAGAGTAAGGCAATATGCTGAAGAAATAGCATAATTTCTCTTTTGAGTTGCATATTAACCAAAAGGAGATGCCGGTAATGTATATCCTTCTCATTCCTGTGGCATTTATTTTAGGGATCCACACAAAAAGGATAACACATGCATCAAATCCAATGAATTTATAATTTATTACTTAAGTAAAATAGGATTTTTTTCCAGCTTTTATCTTCAAACCACTTTTAATTTCTTTGCATCAAGAAATAACTACAAATTAAGTGCCAGTGAGTAAATACCTGATTGTAATAGATTATTGCTTCTAATAATTTCCAAATAAGAAAGGCTTATTGTACTCTTTTAACCAGGAGGGTGTCCACTCTCACAGTAAGCTTGGAGGAGGCAGGAGGGAGGAACAAGATACAATTCATGATAACTTAGCTGGGCACACAGCCAATATTCAAAACCAAGAATCCAAAATCCACAAATTGAAGGTCTTTCTATAACATTCTGACCAATATATGTGCTGCTTTTACTTTTAGAAATTTCAGATATTGATGTAGTTGTAATATGCAGTTTTATTTACCTCCTGTTTATAATTGCATGGTGATGTATGCATATAAAACTTTACTGTAATTATTTCATATTCAATTACAATTACAAAATATTTGACTTATCCTAGTGATAATTCAGTTTCACAATTAAATGAGTTGCAATTGATTTTGCTTACATCTAAAATCAACTTTAGTGACAAGAATTTCTTCTTTTGGCAATATTTTAAAAAGTGTCTAAATCGACCTTTTCATTGTCGACTTTGGAATATTTATTGTATTTTTTCCTCAATTTTAGCAATATATTTTAAAATTTATTGTTCCTACTCACTTAAAAGTTATAAGCGTGTGTTAAAACTGTAAGTCTATATTATTCAGGTAAAAGAAAAGCATATTAATTATTGATTTACTACTATATCTCTCTTCCAGTTCTTCAAATTAGTACAGCAAATACTGCAACAAAGGCAAACAAAAGTGAATTTGAAACATATTTGCAAAGCTACAAAGTGTGACACACTTAGTTTGACTCTTGATCCTATGTTTTATGATAGTTATATAGTCTGAATTTTGATCAGCTATCCACCTACCTACGCAGAAATTTATTTTGCTGTGGCACTACTAGTTAATAAATACAAATTTGATAGTGTCACTGCTACAATGTAGGAGAATGAAACAGGAGATTTTAGTGAGTGAAATTACCCCATTGTGGCAAGTTCTGCTAGTTGAGCCCATATCCTTTCACCTTTCTTGCTGGTGTGGTCCTATGACTAAATTCTTAACTATGGTATGTGAGTGGAATGATGTGTATAATTTCTCGTTTAACTGATTAAGATGACTATCCTGAATTTTCTCTTTCCTTTCTTGGTGGTTGAAAATGGCAACAACTGAAAAATCTTGGAAGTGACAAGTTAAGAATAGAACTATCCTAACTATCTGGTTAGTCTGGGTTCTGGGATGACTTTTTTTGAGCTGTGACCAACTATCTGCCCTGGACTACTATGGGAGAAAGAAAAACACATTCCTATGTTCTTTGACCAGTGTAGTTTTCTCGATGACAGTAGCATAGCCTTCAGTCTAACTAATGCAACTACTCACACATTTTCCTGGTGATCATAGTTAGGATGGCCACATAATTGTCCAAACTGAGAATTTCTGGGTATAAAAGGGTTTTCAATTAATAATGAGTCTAGGAGAGCTGGTGTAAGTTGTCAGTGTTAGAATGAGGAGGTGGATGGACTGGAGCAAAGCAGCTCTGGCTGTAAAGCCATTTTTCTTTTCCTACAATGGCAGTCTCATTATGTCATTCATCTAAGCATATTATAAGGCTGGCTTACAGACTGAGACCTTTCACCATTTGGATTTATAATAGGTACTATTATTTTGTGAGCTCAACATTTCAGATAATGGACACTTTCAGTCCCCCTAAAATCTTTAGTAAAATAAATGAGTGAGAAAAATTGGGTTGTCCCAGGGCTATCCTCTGATTGAATACCCACATTTTTTTGACCCTACTCCCAGTGGCCATGAGGTTTTTGTACAGTCTTAAGATAGGTTCTTGTTCCCAGGAGTCTTGCCTTCTCTAATTAACCCCTAAGTTTGGATTCCTCACTTATAAAATGGGAACAAGAATACTTATTTTCCACTGCAATTGTGAAGATTAAAAAAGAGAAACCACATAGGGAGTTTAACATGGTGCCTGGCCAATGAAAACCAGTCAAAGTCAGTGGTAATAACCAAATAAAAGGGAGTTCCAAAGTTCCTAAAACTAGACACCCCCAGAGCAGAACTCATCATCATTTAACAATATGTACATCTTTGTTATATCATCTTTTTTTTTTTTTTTTTGCTAATAATTCCATGAGACATTCTTGTGTCCACACTTGAGTATTGGCTTCATGTTTACCTCCATCTTCTCTTTAATCCCCAATTCCAGTTGGTCACAATATCCTGTTACGCCCATCTCTTGGATCCTACCCTCCTCTTCCTTTCCACTGCTACTATAGTTCACCTTCAGGTCCTCTCAGGACTAAACAATCACAACAGTCTTTTAAACATTCTTTTGCTTCTCAAATATTTTTTATATAGCCAACCCCCCACATAGCTACAAAATTTTTTATATGAAAATAACAATTTTTTTTGATGGAAAAAATCCATGAATAAGGTACTAAATTTGGGAGGTGAGGGGAGTAGAGTACAAAGAAGAATTTAAAGTTTCTTGTTAATACTTACAGATATTTTTTCTTCTACTCATGTATTTAGTCTTATAAGAATATTTTTTCATAAGTGGAATTGTACTATATATATTTTGCCAACTTGGATTCAAGACCTGGATTTAAAGGATTATAGATTTTATCAATTACTAGAATTTCTAATGTCATTTCTAATGTGTTTGATAAGATTAAGAACTCTTGACTTCCTGCCTCTTTTTTAAAAGCCTATTTTAGAAGGATACCTGTCAAAATAAGAAATACTTTAGAGGTTTTTCTTTTTTCCTTCCCTTCAAGCTATCATTTCTAGGAATAGAGAGTTTCTATGTACAGGCCTCCATGGTATTCCTTATTTTCACCTGAATTTAGCAACTAGGCCATACTTGATATCCTTGGTTATTTCTTTTAGGGATTCATTATATAGCAGGTTACATTTTGGAAAATCAGAAGATTTGCATAGCAGTAGTGCTACCACCTGGCTTACACATTATAGCTTTATGCTTTTTATGATTTACCTGATTTAAGAGATGAGGGAATTTCCAGATCTTTCAGGGTATAAATTATCTGATTGTCTTAATTAGAAAACATATGCTATTATCCTTGGGGCATTTCTGCCCTAATGCTTCACTCATATGTTATTTAAAACACTCATATTCCCTTTCCATGGGTTCCCACAGCCCAAAGTATGAGGAAACAATTGTTGATAAACAGTGACCACTTTGTGCTTACATATATGTTCCAAGACTTCAATTAATATTTTTAAGCCCCCAAACTAAAGTATTAATAATAGACAAATGAGCATTTATTGTGATAATTATATGAAGAAATGGGTTGCATGGCAGCCTCCCCAAAAGATAGTATGCCTGCTAATTCCCAGTACTTGTGAATATTACTTTATTTGGAAAGAGGGACATTGCAGATACTATGTCATGGACCTTCAGATGATGAGATAATCCTGGATTATACTGTTACACCCTAGACCCAATGACAAGTATCCTCATGAGAAAAAGACGAGAGATTTAACACAGAAAGAAGAGAAGAAACACACACACAGAGGAGAAGGTGATGTGAAGATGGAGGCAGAGATGGGAGTGAAGTGGTTACAGTCCAAGGACACTAATGGTGACATTCACCAGAAACTCCCTGCAGACACTTTGATTTGAGATGTCTAGTCTTTGGAACTATTGTAGAATAAATATCTGTTATTTTCAGCTACCTAGCTTGTGGCAATTTGTTACAGTAGTCACAGAAAACAAATACACATGACAAATCCTTTTAAAAGTCATTTTTCCCAAGTCATATAAAGAGCTTTTTTTTTTTTTTTTGAGACAAGTCCTCACTCTGTCACCCAGGTTGGGTGCAGTGGTGTGATCAAGGCTCACTGCAATCCTGAATTCCTGGAGTCAAGCAATCTTCCCACTTCAGCCTCTCAATTAGCTGTGACTACAGGCACACACCACCAAGCTTGGCTAATATTTTTAATTTCTGTAGAGACAGTGTCTTGCTATGTTATCAGGGCTGGCCTCAAACGCCTGGGTTCAAGTGATCCTGCTACCTCAAGCCTCCCAAAGTGCTGAGATTACAGATGTGAGCCACCATGCCCAGCCAAGACCCTCTCATAAGCCAAAAGTATTCTTACCTACAGACAGCAAAATGTGTTTTTTTAAAAAGAAGTAAATTCTACTTTTGATAAAGATGGAAAAACAGGAATGGGACTTACTCTTATATTAGTTTTCTATACCTGCATAAAATTTGCCACAAATTAGTGGCTGAAAATAAAAATTTATTATCTCACAGTTATATAAGTCAGAAATATGGACATAGCATGACTGCATTCTCTATTTAGTGTTTCACTGGGCTGAAATGAAAGTATTTCTAGGTCTTCAGCTTTCTTTGGGGGATAAGGGCCCTCTTCTCCAAGCTCATCTACTCTTAGCAGAATTCATCATGTTGCCACTGTAAGACTGAGGTTTCTGTTTTATTGAGAGCTGTGGGTTCAGAACTACTCTCAGCTCATCAAGCCCATCAACATTCCTTGCCACGTGACCTCCTCCATCTCTAAAGTAAGCAATAGCATACTGAACTTCTCTGAATTCCTCTTCTGCAATCAGCTGAAGAAAAAGCTTTGCTTTCAAAAGATTTATGTGATTAGGTCAGTTCCATCCAGACAGTCTTCCTATTAAGGTCAATTGATTTGGGGTTTTTATTATATCTGGAAAATCCCATCACAGTAGTACTTAGATCAGTGTTTAATTGCATAACTGGGAAAAGACGTGTGTGCCCCAGAGTCTGGGAATCCCACAGTGCCACCATCTTAGAATTTTGCCTATCACAACACTCCTCTCTGAAACAACTAAAACACTAGGTAAGGTATATGAAACAGTGGCTCTTATGTCACTGGTCACCAGGCAATGGTGGACAATGGCTACTAAAAGATGGGAAACAAATGAGATGAATCCTACAATCACTGCAGTTTACTGCATGGAGATAAGTTTCCAGGCTATAGTACAAGAAGAAACCAGTGATAGTTCAGCAGTCCCTCCAATAGAATTGAGAGTCTGTGAAACCAAAGACAGTTCTGGAGAAGAGAGAGTGACACATTGAACTCCAGAGATCTGCAAAGGGTCCCTTTCATGCCTTCAGCATAGCACTAATCAGCATATGCAAGTATAGGACTTAGGCTTGGTCAGGAGAATATCACTTAAAATGATTGAATGTATTTAAGGGATCATCTCCAGGATGTATACAAACCGGGAAGCAGTTTCTGATATGTCATAACTCGGGCTATTGGTAGACTGTCTGAAGTATGTTGCTTTAGTCATGGGTTAATATTACCTAGACTAAATTCAATGCTAGTGTTTATATAACAAAGCTTAAAAGCATAAAAGGGTCAGACTGTTCCCAGTAAATTAACTGCTGCCTAGGACATAACTTGAATATTTATAAGAGTACAAAAATATCTAGCACTCAAAAAGGTAAAAATTCACAATGTCTGGTATCGAAGAAAAATTTTCAGACATGGAAGGAATCAGAAAAATGTGACATATAATTATGACAAAGTCAGTCAATAGAAACATGACTCAGAAGTGGTACAGATAATAGAAGTATAGATGAAGACATGACAATAAATTGTAGCTATATTCCACATGTCCAAGAATGTAGAGAAAGGTTATTGTGGAGAGATGTGGAAAATATAAAGAAGGCCAAAGTTGAATTTCCAGAGATTTAAAAAAAAAAAATCTAAGATGAAAAAATACTGAATAGGATTAATAGCAGATTAGACTACAGAATAAAAGATTAATGAACTTGTAGACATGGCAATAGAAACTATCAATGAAAATCAGCAAAAATACTGAAATTAATAATGGATCAACAAGCATGGGACAAATTTTATTTTATTACTTATTTCCTTTTTTTTTTTTTTTCTTTTTTTGAGACAGAGTCTCTCTCTGTTGCCCAGACTGGAATGCAGTGGCATGATCTCGGTTCACTGCAACCTCTGCCTGCCAGGTTCAAGCGATTCTCCTGCCTTGGCCTCCTGAGTAGCTGAAATTACAAGCATGTGCCACCACACATGGCTAATTTTTTGTATTTTTAGTAGAGACAGGGTTTCACCGTATTATCCAGGATGGTCTCAATCTCCTGACCTCATGATCCTCCCACCTCGGCCTCTGGAGGAACAAAATTTAATTGCATTTCTATATAGTAATGATCAGGATTTTTGCTCCTTAGTTCAGCTAAAATCGGGGTTCTTGTCTAACAACCAGGAAAAATTAGGCACACAGACACAGTGAAAAGTGAGGAAAGTGGAATGTATTAAATAAAAGCTCTCAGCGAAAGAAAACGGGGTCAAGCCGTGTGTTCCTAGCTCACAGATTGAATACCAGGCCACACACAGGCTGAAGAGGCCAATGTATCAAAGTACCCCTCCTACCCCGCCCCACCCCCATGAGGCAAGAATTCCTGGTGACTCTACCCCATTCTCCCAGTGCAAGCCACTCCACATTGATTTCTTTCCCTTACTGTGCATGTGTTAAGGGACAGAATTTTTGATCTTGGGCATGTTTAAGCAAGCCCCTTGTGTACAATGAGCAGGGCAGAATTTGGCTGTCTTTTGTCTCTATCAGTAACAATGAAGAAACAGAACTTGAAATTCTAAAATACTATCTTACAATGGCATAAACACAAAATACCTGTGTACTGAAAAGCTTAAAGCACTGCTGAGATAAATAAGCAGATCTAAATAATGGATCTAAATACTTAAATTCGAACACCTAATATTAGAATGTTGATTCACCCCAAATTGGCATATATTTGTTCAATGTAATCCCAATGGAAATCCTATCAAATTTTTCAATAGAAATTGGCAAAGTACCTATAAAATTCATATAGAAATTCAAAGTGTCTAGGGTAGCAAAACATTGAAAAAGAAATTTGAAGGGTTTATGCTACTCAATTTTAAGACTTAATAAAAGCTACTCTAATCAATATAGTCTGGTATTTACCTAAGAATAGACAAGTAGTTCAATCTAACAGAACAGAGAGCACAGAATTAGAACCATACATTAAAATTTGACTAAGGAGCAAAGCAATTTAGTAAATAAATGATTGCCTTTTCAACAATGTGTATGTCAGAACAACTGGATATTTACATGCAAAAACATCAATTCATGCTTCTCACTATATTAAAAAATTAACTCAAATGATTTACACAACTTAAACCATAGAACTATAAATCTTTTATGAGAAAACCTAAGAGAAAATCTTCATAATCTTGAGTTAAGCAAATATTTCGTAGCTATAACAATAAAATCATGACCCATTAAAGAGTAAATAGGTAAATAGAGAGCTATTTATGACAAACCCATAGCCAATATCATGCTGAAAGGGCAAAAGCTGGAAGCATTCCCTTTGAGAACTGGCACAAGACAAGGATATCCTCTCTCACCACTCCTGTTCAACATAATATTGGAAGTTCTGGTCAGGGCAATCAATCAAGAGAAAGAAATAAAGCATAGTCAAATAGAAAGAGAGGAAGTCAAATTGTCTCTGTTTTCAGATGACATGATTGTACATTTAGAAAACCCCATCACCTCAGCCCCAAAAATTCTCAGGATCCAAAATCAATGTGCGGAAACCACAAGCATTCCTATACAGCAATAATAGACAAACAGCCAAATCATGAATGAACTGCCCTTTACAATTGCTACAAAGAAAATAAAACACCTAGGAATACAACTTACAAAGGATGTGAAGGATCTCTTCAAGAACTACAAACCACTGCTCAAGGAAATAAAAGGGTACAAATGAAAAAAAAAAATCCATTCTCATGGATAGGAAGAATCAATACTGTGAAAATGGTCATACTGCCCAAAGTAGTTTATAGATTCAATGCTATGCCCATCAAGCTGCCATGGACTTTCCTCACAGAATTAGGAAAAAACTACTTTAAACTTCATATGGAACAAAAAAAGAGCCCACGTAGCCAAGACAATCCTACGCAAAAAGAACAAAACTGGAGGCATCATGCTACCTGACCTCAAACTACACTACAAGGCTATAGTAACCAAACAGCCATCTGTCCTAATGTTTGGTACTGGTACCAGAACAGATATATAGACCAACAGGACAGAACAGAGGCCTCAGAAGTACATCTACAACCATCTCATCTTTGACAAACCTGGCAAAAACAGGCAGATGGATTAAAGACATAAACATAAGACCTCAACCATAAAAACCCTAGAAGAAAACCTAGGCAGTACCACTCAGGACATAGGCATAGGCATAGACTTCAAGGGTAAAACACCTAAAGCAATGGCAACAAAAGCCAAAAATGACAAGTGGGATGTAATTAAACTAAAGAGTTTCTGCACAGCAAAAGAAACTATCATCAGAGTGAACAGACAACCTACAGAATGGGAGAAAATTTTTGCAATCTATTTATCTGATGAAGGTCTAATATCCATAATCTACAAGGAACTTAAACAAATTTACAAGAAAAAAAAAACCCATCAAAAAGTGGGATGCAACCAATAAACATGAAAACTCACCATCGATGGTCATCAGAGAAATTCAAATCAAAACCACAATGAGATACCATCTCATGCCAGTTAGAGTGGTGATCATTAAAAAGTGAGGAAGCAACAGATGTTGGAGGGGTTGTGGAAAAATAGGAATGCTTTTACTCTGTCTGTGGGAGTGTAAATTAGTTCAACCATTGTGGAGCACAGTGTGGCGATTCCTCAAGGATCTAGAACCACAAATACCATTTGACCCAGCAATCCAATTATTGGGTATATACGCAAAGGATTATAAATCATTCTACTATAAAGACACATGCACATGTATGTTTATGGCAGCACTATTCACAATAGCAAAGACTTGGAACCAGCCTAAATGCCTATCAATGATAGACTGGATAAAGAAAATGTGGCACATATACACAATGGAATACTATGCAGCCATGAAAGAAGAATGAGTTCATGTCTTTGCAGGGACATGAATGGAGCTAGAAACCATCATTCTCGACAAACTAATACAGGAACAGAAAACCAACAACTGCATGTTCTCACTCATAAGCGGAAGTTGAACAATGAGAACACATGGACAGGGAGGGAAGCATCACACGCCAGAGCCTGTCGGGGGGTGAGGGGCAAGGGGATTGAAAACATTAGGACAAATAGCTAATGCATTTGGGGCTTAAAACCTAGATGACAGGTTGATGGGTCAGCAAACCACCATGGCACATGTAAACCTATGTAATAAACCACATTCTACCCATGTATCCCAGAACTTACAATATTATTTTTTAAAATGCAAATTAAACGTCTCTTCTTTAAAAGCTACGTATAAGAGAATGAAAGACAACCCATAGACTGCACATGACATATTGGATGCTAGATTTGTATCCAGAATATGTGTAAACAATGCTTAAAACTCAATAAGAAAAAAGTGACTCAATAAAAAGAATGGGCAAAATATTTGACACTTTACTAAGTATGTATGAATGGTGTGGTAGGCAGAACAATGGCTTCCCAAAGATATATGCATCCTACTCCCCAGAAAATATGAATATGCTACCTTATGTGGCAAAGTGGAATTAAGACAGTAAATGTAATTTTGTTAGCAGAAGTTAAAATGGGAAGATTAGCATCAGTTATCCAAGTTAGCCCCATATAATAATCACAGGGTTTTTTGTTTTGTTTTGTTTTTTGAGATGGAGTCTTATTTTGTTACCCAGGCTGGAGTGTAATGGCGTGATCTCGGCTCATTGCAACCTCTGTCTTCCGGGTTCACACGATTCTCCTTTCTCAGCCTCCCAAGTAGGTAGGACTACAGGCACACACCACCACGCCTGGCTAATTTTTTGTATTTTTAGTAGAGATGGAGTTTCACCATTTTGGTCAGGCTGGTTTCGAACCCCTGACCTCGGGTGATCCACCTGCCTCGGCCTCCCAAAGTGCTGGGATTGCAATCATGAGCCACCCTGCCCAGCTCTCACAGGGTTCTTAAATATGTAAATGGGAGGCAAAAGAATCAATGTTAGAGAGATACAACATGAAAATGGCTTGTCTGGAAATTACTGACTTTGAAACTGGAGAAAGGGGCCATGAACCAAGGAACATGGGCAGTCTCTAAAGACTGAAGAGGCAAAACAGAGTGATATGGTTTGGCTCTGTGTCCCCACCAGAATCTCATGCCAAATTGTAATCCCCAGTGTTAGGGCCTGGTGGGAAGTGATTCAATCATGGGGGTGGACTTCCCACTTCCTGTTGTTGTGATAGTGAGTGAGTTCTCACAAGATCTGCTTAAGAGCCCCCTTTGCTCTCTCTGTTATTTTTGCTCCAGCCATTTAGGATGTGCCTCCTTCCCCATTGCCTTCCACCATGATTGTAAGTTTCCTGAGGCCTCCCCAGCCATGCTTTCTGTACAGCCTGTTAACTGTGAGCTAGTTAAGTCTCTTTCCTTTATAAATTACCCAATCTGAGGTCTTTCTTTTCTTTTTCTTTTTTTTTTTTTTTTTTAGATGGAGTTTTGCTCTTGTCACCTAGGCTGGAGTACAGTGGTGCGTGTAACCTCCGCCTCCTGGGTTCAAGCAATTCTCCTGCCTCAGCCTCCCTAGTAGCTGGGATTACAGGCACCCACCACCACGCCTTTGTATTTTTTTTTTAGTAGACACACGGTTTCACCATGTTTGACAGGCTGGTCTTGAACTCCTGACCTCAGGTGTTCTGCCTGCCTCAGCCTCCCAAAGTGCTGGGATTACAGGCATGAGCCACCATGCCCAGCTCAATCGGAGGTATTTCTTTATAGCAATGCGAGAATGGACTAATACACAGAGTGACTCCTAGAGCCTCCAGAAAGAAATGCATCCCTGCAGAGTTCTCTTTCTAGAGAAATTTCTCTCATCATTCTCTCCTGTTCAGTGTTCAAGCCTCCACTTGTGTACTGTCGAAGTGGCTAATGGGAAGTGTTTTAAGCCAGTAGCTTCATGGTAGTTTGGCACAGCAGCAATAGGAAGCTACATTAAGTGCATGGATAGTTGTTCAATGTCATCGGTCGTTAGGCAAACGCAAACTAAGGCTACAGTGAAACACCATTAAACTAAATTTTAGAATGATTAAAATTAAAAATACTGATCATTCCAAGTTTGTGTGATGATGTAGGGGAACTGAAACTCTTAAACACTTCTGGTGGAAGTATACAATTTTGCAACCATTTTGGAAAACTGCTAGTTTCTTGACAATTTAATAATGCATCTACTATATGACCTATCTAATTTGTAAGTATTTACATAAGTCAGATAAAACCCTGTCTATACAAGGATCTGTACACAAATTTTTACACTACTTTTATTCATATTAGTCCCAAACTAGAAACATTCCAATTGTCCATTCACTGGGAAATGTACAAACACCATGTGGTGTGTTTATAATAATGAACTATTTAAAAATACAAAATAAATGAGATATTAATATACGGTACACATAGATAAGCCACAGAAAAGTTATGGTAAATGAAAGAAGCCAGACTAAAATTAGTAGCCACTGTATTATTCCAATTACATGAAATTCTAGAAAACAAATGAATCAACAGTGACAGAAAAACAATCAGTAGTGGCCTGAAGACAAGAGTGGGGAATGACAAGACAAAGGAGGATTACAGAGGGACTCAAGGAACTCTTAGGGTATCGTGGACACAGTTATAAGAAAACTTGATTGTGGTAATGGTTCTGTGGTGTATATATGTGTGTGTGTGTGTGTGTGTATATATATATATATATGTCAATGCCTATCCAATCACACACATTCATTCACATTCATTATGTGCAGCTTGTTAGTCTTCAAAAAGCTTTAAAAAATATAAAAGTGAGAATTCTTCCATTACTTTTGTTGAGACTCTAAGGATTGAAGCTAAAAAGTTTAACTTATCCCCCATTTCAAAGACAGGTATTAGGCCACGTATAGTCAACTGCTTTGTGTCCTAAGCTTGACTAGCCATTTTCCATTAGTCACTTTGACAATACACAAGAGGAGGCTAGAACACTGAGCAGGAGAGACTGATGAACGAAATTTCTCTAGAGAGAGAGCTCTGCTACTATTTTGTTTCCCCCATCTTATATGGTTGGAGGATGTTTAAGTTTATCTTAAACCAGTGAGCAGCAAGTAAGAGACCCTCAGCAAAAAGCACCCACCTGACCTATGATCTCTGGAAGCTGGGGAAGGCAGAGACTAGGACATGATCTGTGGATTAAAGAAGGCCAAAGCTGAAAGACTGGCCACGTGCCTGAAGACAGAGCAGGGAAAGAAGACCACAATGTGGGAACTACATTCCAGAAATGCCAGGAAATGTGCCTATTTCTCTCATCTAGATATGAGCCACACAGACAGGAGACGGCTGTGAGTTGTCCTGAAAGGGATACTGATGACCTGGTTCACCTGCCGGATGATGTGATACCAAAAGAGATCATCTGCTGTGGGGTGAATTTCCACAAGTCTAGAAATGAAGCAAGCTTGTTCACAGACAGCCGGAGGAGGCAACTCCATTCCAGCTAACTGAAATCAAAGAATCTTTTAATGGGGCATCACTCCCCATTGCTAAATGGAACCCACGAAAGCACTCTGAAGAGGAAAAGTCAACACTGGGCACCTTCTTGATAAAGGCACCAACATCAGATTACAACAGTGTCAGTCAACTATACATTTCTGCCTCGTCCTCTTTTTCTTTGCCTATCATAACATTGAAGAAAGAGTGGGAGAGGGGCAAGTGGGGAAAGAGAAGTAGAAGGTATGGTGGAAAAATGATGATGAAGCCAACTTCATGCTGTGCCCAAGAATGCTAGCTGTTTCCCCAAATTAATTATCTCCTTAAAAGACAATAAATTAAATAATTTTCAGTGGACAAATGGCAATCCCCCCACTATTTCTTGGGCCCCCTGTCCTTCTGAGAGGCCATGTGATCAAATTTTGGCTTGATGTAAGCAGTAATGTCATCTATGACTTCTGAAATGTTTGCTTAAACTAAAAGGGACAGCACATTCTTCATCTGTTTCCTCCTGCTAGGGAAAATGTGGATGTGATGCCCTGAGTGCTTTCAGGCATACTGAAGTTGAAGTGGATGTCACATGGTGTCAAGAATAATGGACAAGCTAGTATAAGGAGCCTGAGTCCCTGATGATAGTGTGGTACCAGCCTCCCAGACCTGGACTTTACATGAAGAAGAAAGAAACTTCTCTGTGTTTTAAGGTACTGGAAGTTTAATTATGCACATCTTAATCTAATATTGATATATGTGCCTTTATCAAGACAGTTTTCACAATTTGAGACAGTACTGAGCTGGGGAAGAAGAGAAGTTCTGATTTGGGTAATAGTGAAACTGTATTTTCTACATAAATGGACTTAACACCTCTAAAATGAGACTCAAGCCACTAATGGACTTAATACCTCAATGAGACTCTAGTTCACTAATACCTAAGAGTGACTGGAAGAATAGCCTTGTGATCTGTCTCTGAGGGGTGCAGATGGGGGATTCATTGATAGACAAAGAAAAGCAGTAAAGTAAAAATAAAATAAGTTGCATGTATTTGTTCCCTTTCTTTTAGGGCTAACTCATTCAATGAATTGGTTACACATTTCTTTTCCTAATTGACTGATCAACACGTTATGATGTGTATGAACTCAGTTTAATATACTCATGATACATACTACCTCAAATTGCTCAGAGGAATCTTTAACCATTGTTAAAATATTGTTTATTAGATATAAAGATATTAATGTTGGAGCCTTACTAATTAAATATAATTGTAATAACTAATAAGAGCTATAATTATTTTCAACTTTGTCACAAAGAATCTTTATACAATATTTGTTCTTCCACTATTTAGGGTGTTATAATTGATTCTAAGGAGATCTTACATTGTATTGGATATACTTATAGTTCAGCTTTCCGTTGAACCTATATTAGTTTTTTTTTTTTTTAACATAACCTTATTTGAACACATATTGGAAGACAAACGTGTTCCCCACCCCACTACCTCCTCCTGTGTTTGGTGTCTTGCACAATTATAAGACAGATATCCCTTGAGAGACACTATGGTTTTCAATTGCCCTTGAAAGAGAACATTTCTTCTCATAAGCAATTGTAGAAAGAAGCCTCTCATTACACCTCAGTTTCAACTGTTTTGAAGGATGATTACCTGTTTCTTCTGGTGCTCAGATATTAACCTTGGTTGCCCTTGAAAGAACCTGTTCCTTCTGTCAATGGTTTTACCATCCTGATTTGCTTTTCAAAGGGAATTTTATGCATCCTATATCGACTATATTTTGTCAGGCCATTCCAAATACTTTCCAAATTTGACAGCCATTTTTTTTTGCATGTGTTTTAGTAATAACTGGACCAAAACATTAATTTTTTAAAAATTTATTTATCTGTCATTTTCCTTCGTCCTCTTTTTTTCTTGCAATTATAAATGGTGCTGCCATGAGCTTTCTTTACTCACAAAAGAATTATTCATTAAAAAGTGTCTATGCTATTTACTTGAAGTAAATATTGAAAAATAGAATAACAGCATATGCCGCTAACATTTATTGATTCTTACTATCTGTAAGACTGTATGCTGTCTTAATTAAAACACATTTTCTGTTTTAATATGCACAATGAGGTAGTGCTGTTAATGTTTTGAACACATGAAAGAACTGAGGCACAGAGATATTAAATATATTGTCCATGGTCATGCAGAAAGTGATATAGTCAGAATTTGAACATGACTTTCTTCTTTTAGTGCCCTTGAGACAAACGGTTGTGAGGAGTTATTATCCTAAAATGTAAATATAACTATGTTACCAATGATGTTTTACAGGTAAATGATGCCAGTATAAACCTGACTTAAAGAAATGTTCTCAATGTGACTACAACCTATATTTTCAATCCTCACCCAATCTGTTTCTGTCACACACAAATCATCATCTTACACCAGAAGTGTAGAACCACTTTTCTGTCCAGATTATATTCTCTTATGACTGTACTTTGGTATGTGGGGATCCATCCATGCTTAATCCCTTTGTGTATGTTAGCCACCTGCAACCATTTCACTCTTTCTTTAATATGTCATTTATGAAGACTTTCTCAGTCTCCACTACTGGAAAGAATTAATTGTATCCTCTAGAGTGGGGCAAGACTGCTACTGTAGAACAATGTTTTGAAAATATTGTCATAAAAAAGAATGTTAGGATGATATCTGGAGTAAAAGGTAGGGATAAGGAAAATACATGTTTTAAGATGGGGGATATTTCAACATATTTAAATGTTTATGGGACAGTTCCTGTAAAGAGAGAGGCTAAATGGGAATTATCCTTAGTGAGTGGCACGTAAGAAGATGTGAGGAGATGGGATCCAGAGTAATGAGAAGAATTTGCCTTAGAGAGGTTCCCTGGGAAGAAAGATGCTATTTTAAGATGAGGAAAAGAAGAGCATCCAGGTAGGTATGTCTTTTCGGGACCTGAGAGTCAAAAGAGTACCTAATTTTCTGTGAAGGAAGAATTGATGCCACTGAAAGTCGGTGAAGTCTTGTGGAGTCAGAGGGAGAAAATGAGAATGAATAAGTAGCACAAATCTTAATTCCAATTATGCATTTTAAAAGTCTTTGTGTTTGCAAAGGAGCATATCACATATAAAATATAGAGAAGTGGAAACAGAGCTAAACATTTAAAGGGGCTGCAGGGATAATGTTCCATCATCACTTAATTAGTAACATCTCCACAACACAAATAATGAAATGAATTGAATGTGTAGAACAAAGGGGAATAAGGATGCAGGCCAGCTTTCCCCTAAGGAGTTTTGTCTAGCTATGTCTGGTTATGTTGTTTGTCTCATAGAATATATATTTTTTCTCTTTAACGTGCTGATCTTAATAACATCAGTCATCTGTAGCTTTCACAACAATAGAAGGTCTAAGTGCTAAAACAATAGGAAGTCTAAGATATTTATAATTTTTGCTTTATCAAATGTATGATCAGCTTTTCTCTAAAAATGAACTCTAACAAGAGATAATCAAATGACAGGGACTGTTTCTTTAGTCCTTGCAATCCCATTTTAGTTCTCTGAGTATGATCAACAAATTCTGGTTGAAATGCTTTTCATGAAATCTGCGGTTCTTACTATTTTCTAACTTCCTCTTCTCTCTGTGTAGAGAGATTAACAATGAAATTTCAGTGACTCTTATAAGCAATTCTTTGATTTTCATTTTGTTCTGCTAGGATCACCAGGATGGCAATTCAAAGTATTGTTTTACCTATGCTAGAGGGTCTGTTCTCTTACTTAGGTAATTTAGGGAATTGTTTAGTTGTTTAAATTTATTCAAACAATGGTCAGTTCTGATATCAAAGCATTTATTTTTGTTACTCTTTGCTTGAAATAGGAAATTCAAAGCTCTGAAAATGGTACACACAGAGCAACACTTTCCCAGGGAGAGATTAACATAGCAAGAGATTCCTCCGAACCGTAATCTACTACTTTTTAAATGAATGTGAAGTTATGCTGGCCAGTGCATTCAAATGCTTTAATCACTTCATCTATTCTGTTCTCTGCTTTCAAAAACTAAAGTACAATTCCTAATGTTTGTTTCATTGTCATACTGTCACCAAGGATACCTGACGCAAAGATTCTCAGCACTGTAGGATTACAACAAAAGGTTATAGATCTTCATTACTGACTTCAGTACAGACAATCATTACAGAACTCTAGAGCACTGAATATTTTGGTGCCTAAGATTCTTTAAGGTGGTTATCTTAGATGATGTTTACCTTCTCTGTGTAGTGTATATAATAAACTGTGAAGATTTCCACAAGTCATTACAAATCAACCCTTAAATTGTCAGTGTCTGTGGTATTATATCTAGCAAGTGGATTTTCACTGGTTCATATCAGTACTTGGAACATATAAGAATGTTATTTTTAAAAACATAATATTTCTTTTTTTAACTTTAAAGTTCAGTGGTACAAGTGCAGGTTTGTTACACAGGTAAACTTGTGTCATGGGGGTTTGTTGTAGAGATTATTTCATCACCCAGGTATGAAGCCTAGTACCCATTAGTTATTTTTCCTGATCCTCTCCCTTCTTCCACCCACCAATCTCCAAAAGGCCCCAGTGTGTATTATTCCCCTCTATGTGTCCATGTGTTCTCATGATTTAGCTTCTACTTACAAGTGAGAACATGTGGTATTTGATCTTCTGTTCCTGTGTTAGTTCACTAGGATAATGGTCTCTAGTTCCATTCATGTCCCTGCAAAGGGCATGACTTCATTCTTTTTTATTACTGCATAGTATTCCATGGTGTATAGGTACCACATTTTCTTTATCCAGTCTATCATTCATGGGCATTTAGGTTGATTCCGTGTCTTTGCTATTGTAAATAGTGTTGCAATGAACATACATGTGCATATGTTTGCATAAAAGAATGATTTATATTCCTTTGGGTATATACCCAGTAATGAGATTGCTGTGTTGAATGGTATTTCTGTCTTTAGGTCTTTGAGGAAATACTGTCTTTCACAATGGTTGAACTAATTTACACTCCCACCAACAGTGTATAAGCATTCATTTTTTCTCTAAAAATAATATTTCTATTTATCTTCTTAATTGTTTTTTCTCTACTTCAACTTTCTAGCTAAAATTGAATGCAAAGAATTCAAAGTTCCACTATTTATTCATATACCATATGTTAGTTTGACCAGTAAAAAGATAAACCAAGGCCCTGCTTTAAGAAATGAATGAATTATTCACTAACCGGAACAGGAAATTGGAACTTTTTGATCCTCAGCATGTGTCAGATTATGGCATAGAGAGGTAGTCAGGGTGATCAAACTCTGCAATTACACAGAATTTCATTGAAACCAAATAAGTCCAAAAAGGCCATATGATGAAAAATGTGAATTTTAGCCAGAGAGTTTGATATTATTTACTCTTCATTTTTACATCTTACTGCTTTTTCTATTATGAACAATAATTTATGCAGTCCTCTGTTACTTTTAATTGTTGTTGCTGATGTTTCTTTTATTCATGGCCAATAATAGTATAATATTTAGTAAGTATAATTTATAGACTTCCTTCCAGGGCATCTTGAACATTCTGTAGAAAAAACCTCTACCAATATATTCCCAAACTAAAAATTATGTAAAATTTAATTCCATATCTACTAGTTAAGGATTTTTTTCAGATTAATTCTATAAACCATACAACATTTCATTGTTTTTACATGGCCTGTTGATGTTTATATTCTCTGAATTAGTATAGTACGTCACGTTTAAAAATATATACTTGCATAGAAGATCTAATTTTTCACCTAATGCAAATTGAGTACATATTAAACAATTTTGTGCAAAAAGGCACCTTACTTGCAAGAAGCTCACAGTCCGATAGGGGAGACAGACACAAAATCTGAAAAATTGCAATGTACAAAAGTATTGCATATTTTAAAATAACTAAAAGAGTGGAATTGAAGTTTTCCTAAAACAAATGAATGATAAAACTTGAGGTGATGGATATCCCAGTTATCCTGTTTTGATCATTACACATTTTATGCCCATAATAAAATGTCTTATGTACCCCATAAATACATACAAATATTATGTATCCATGCTATTTAATTTTTTTTAAAACAGAGAAAAATAAGTGATAGGTCAAAAATATAAAAATAAAGCAAGAACACAGAATGAAGCAATGAATTCTACCCCGGAAGACTGGGAAGATGGTGTTGGAGAGGTGAACGTTGAAGAAATGGAAAGCTTTCATTTCTTCACAACCAAAGTTTCCATTTCTTCATACAGCAGTCCCATTACTGGGTATATACCCAAAGTAATATAACTCATTCTATTATAAATACACCTGCGTGTGTGTTTGCATTGCAGCACTCTTCACAATAGCAAAGACATGGAATCAACCTAAATACCTATCAGTGATAGACTGGATAAGAAAATGTGGTTTTACAGCGAGCCAAGATCATGCCACTGGACTCCAGCCTAGTGACAGAGCCAAGACTCCATCTCAAAAAGTGATTTTTAAAAAAAGATAGTATAATAGTCTGTTTTCACACTGTTGATAAAGACATACCCAAGACTGGGCAATTTGCAAAAGAAAGAGAGGTTTAATGGACTTACAGTTCCACAGGGCTGGGGAGGCCTCATAATCATGGCAGAAGGCAAGGAGGAGCAAGTCACATCTTCCATGGATGGCCACAAGCAAAGAGAAAGAACTTGAGCTGGAACATCCACCTTATAAAACCATCATATCTCATGAGACTTATTCACTATCATTAAAACAACATGGAAAAGTTCTGCCCCCATAATTCAATTACCTCCCACTGACTCCCTCCCACAACGCATAGAAATTTAAGATAAGATTTGGGTGGGGACACAGCCAAACCACATCATTCTGCCCCTGACCCCTCCCAAATCTCATGTCTTCACATTTCAAGACCAACCATGCCTTCCCAACTGTCCCCCAAAGTCTTATTTCAGCATTAACTCAAAAGTCCCTAGTTCAACATCTCATCTGAGACAAGGCAAGTCCCTTCCAGTTATGAGCCTGTAAAATGAAAAGCAAGTTAGTTACTTCCTGGATACAATGAGGGTACAGGGGTTGGATAAATGCTATTCCAAATGGGAGAAATTGGCCAAAACAAGTCTATAGGCCCCATGCAAGTCTGAAATCCAGCAGGGAAATCAAATCTTAAAGTTCCAAAATTAGTCTTCTTAGGCTCTGTGTCTCACAGCCAGGTCATGCTGATGCAAGAGGTGGGTTCCATGGTCTTGGGCAGCTCTACCCTTGTAGCTTTGCAGAGTACAGCCTCCTTCCTGGTTGCTTTCATGGGCTGGCATTGAGTGTCTGCAGTTTTTCTAAGTGCACAATGCAAGCTGTCTAGAAGTCGGTGGTCCTCTTCTCACAGTTCTACTAGGCAGTGCCCCAGTAGGGACTCTGTGCGGGGGCTCCAGTCTCACATTTCCCATCCACATTGCCCTAGCAGTGGTTCTCCATGAGGGCCCTGCCTCTGCAGCAAACTTCTGCCTGGGCATCCAGGGGGTTCCCATACATCCTCTGAAATCTAGGCAGAGGTTCCCAAACCCCAGTTCTTAACTTCTGTGCACTCACAGGCTCAACACCACATGGAAGCTGCCAAAGCTTGAGGTAGCACCCAATGAAGCCACAGTCTGAGCTCCACATTGACCTGTTCCAGCTATGGCTGGAGGGGCTGGGATGCAGGGCACCAAGTCCCTAGGCTGCACACAGCACAGAGACCCTGGGCTGGCCCACAAACCACTTTTCTTCTTAGGCTTCAGGTCCTGTGATGGAGGGGCTGCTGTGAAGACCTTTGAAATGCCCTGGAGACATTTTCCCCATTGTCTTGGGGATTAACATTCAGTTCCCTGTAAGTTACACAAATTTCTGCTGCTAGCTTGAATTTATCCTCAGAAAATGGGATTTTATTTTCTATCACATTGTCAGGCTGCAATTTTTTTGAACTTTTAGGTTCTGTTTCCCTTTTAAAAACTGAATGCCTTTAGCAGCACCTAAGTTCCCTCTTGAATACTTTGCTGCTTAGAAATTTCTTCTACCAGATACCCTAAATCATCTCTCTCAAGTTCAAAGTTCCACAAATCTCTAGGGCAGTGACAAAATGCTGCCAGTCTCTTTGCTTAAATGTAAGAAGAGTCACCTTTGCTCTAGTTCCCAACAAGTTCCTCATTTCCATCTGAGACCACCTCAGCCTGGACTTTATTGTCTATATTTCTATCAGCATTTTGGGCAAATCCATTCAACAAGTCTCTAGGAAGTTCCAAACTTTCCCACATTTTCCTGTCTTCTTCTGAGCCCTCCAAACTTTTCCAACCTTTGCCTGTTACCCAGTTCCAACATTGCTTCTACATTTTCAGGTAACTTTTCAGCAGTGCCCCACTCTACTGGTACCAATTTACTGTATTAGCCTGTTTTCATGTGACTGATAAAGACATACCCAAGACTGGGCAATTTACAAAAGAAAGAGGGATTTAATGCACTTACAGTTCCATGTAGCTAGGGAGGCCTCACAATCATGGCAGAAGGCAGAGGAGCAAGTCATGTCTTACATGGTAGGCAGCAGGCAGAAAGAGAGCTTGTACAGGGAATTCCCCCTTATAAAACCATCAGCTCTCATGAGACTTATTCACTATCACAAGAAAAGCACGCGAGAGACCTGACCCCATGATTCAATTACCTCCCACCAGGTCCCTCCCACAACTCGTGGGAATTCAAGATGAAATTTGGGTGGGGACACAACCAAATCTTATCAGATACTGTAAAACTTAAGATCATTCTAGAAAGACAGTAGTATGTGCAAACATATAAAGGTAGATAAAATTTTCTACCTGGTCAGGAAGGTAACTTTTACCCTGGTGTCAGAGGATATTACCAGCTCACAACCTATTTCAGGGATGAATAGTTGATTCCATGCCCAGTAGGTGACAAAAAATACCTACAAAAACTATAACCATTAGGCCGGGCACAGTGTCTCATGCCTGTAATCTCAGCACTTTGGGAGGCCAAGGTGGGTGGATCATGAGGTCAGGAGATCGAGACCATCCTGGCTAACACGGTGAAACCCCATCTCCACTAAAAAATACAAAAATATTAGCTGGGCATGGTGGTGGGCGCCTGTAGTCCCAGCTACTCGGGAGGCTGAGGCAGGAGAATGACGTGAACCTGGGAAGCAGAGCTTGCAGTGAGCCGAGATCGCACCACTGCACTCCAGCCTGGGTGACGGAGAGAGACTCTGTCTCAAAAAAAAAACAAAAAACAAAAAAACAAAACTACAACCACTAGCCTTACTACTGATTGTTTTTTTTGATTGAAATTTCTTCTACTTTGTAATCAAATTTTTTCATTTTCCTGTCTATATAGGATTGTGTTTGAAGCTTGACAAAGGTAAGCATGCTAATATATACATCTTAGAAAAATTACATTTCACTATGATAAGCTCAAATGATATATTTTTCAAAAATGTTACCAAAGTCATCTGGATGGGGTATGGTAAATGGGACTAGCTTCTGAAGTCTCTTCAGTGCTTTTTCACCCAAGGTACGCTCCAGATGATTACGATATTCTACCTGGACAGGTGAAGATCTTGCTAGATTGTAGGAAGCCCCTAATGGTAGCTTAATAAACCTCTTATAACTATGGCATCCTAAAATTCCAAAGTATATATCCTGTAACTGACAAAACTCCTTTCATAAGCTATATATCTATATCTAACAACTGTGCTCTTGGTATCATGTTTTACTTTGTTACCAGGAAATCAAACATGTTCTTTTATTTTTGTTTGGTGATAAGATGACCAACAATAGTTCAGGTATACATTCTACCAGGCTAGAAATTCCTGTAGAAGGACTATACCTTTGCACATAGTTCAGGTAGAAAAGTCCTGGAGACATCTCTAGTTAGGTTGGCTGGGGTCAATGTAATGAATAGCCCTTGCTGGCTCTCACTCTTCTGGTCCAGGTGAGAAGAGTAAGGTGAGCGCTATGTAAATCTCGTCACATGGAATAGAATTCCTATAGAAAGAAGAATTTGAATAATAGGAAAAAAAAAACCGTGTGTGCGCATGTGTGTGTGTATTTAAACTGGTGGTGGCAGGCTGGAACCAAAAAAAGGCAAATACCCACAATAGTCATCAATACTGTTTGCTTTTGTGAATATTATTTTATTGTTTCATTGTTGATATATGTTCACTATTGTAAATGCACCAAAGTTGGTTCTCAAAGAAAAAAAAAAAAATGTAGTGCAATAAAGATACTTCTGTCTTCCCATTGTATATTTTTCCCATTATAAAAATAGAATAATACCTGTCTTTTCTACTAAGATTTTTTTTAAAATATAGCACTAATTGTGTGTAGCAAATAAATTTGTTCCCTTAATCTGGCAGACATTAAGCCACTCCACAACTCTGTAAGTAAGATTGACTAATTACCTAATACTTTTAAAATTGTCTCTGAGTTATAGAGACCTTTGCTTCAGGTTTTTTCTTTACCTGTCCACTGATGTCTGCTAATATTAATTAGATCGTAACCACTAAATTAATATAGAGTAAAAAAAAAATAAAGTGCATAAATAAGAGATATAAATGATATTGCCTTTCTGCATATTTTATGTTGTTTTCATCTCAGGCAATGATCTAAAATATTCTTCAAAAGAAAGTGGCTGTATAGCAGTAGAAGCTTTTACTCAAATATTGTAAAGGTTTAATGATTTCAGTAAATCATCATTAATCTTGCTAATGAAATTTCTGCACTTTAAGTGGTAATTGACAATTTTTTTAGCTCAATAATGTTTTCATAATTTACCTGTTTTTAACCTGCCTTTCATATTTTTATGCTGCAATGGAATATATTATTTATATAAACCATTTTCTCTTTTTAAAGAGAGTATTAAGGTCATCTGTACTCTCTGGGTGTAATACATGTATCTACTATGTTCAGTTTATTTAAATCTTAGTCTTTTACATTTTAATAATGCTAGTTATTATAGTTTTTCCATTCTAATCCCGAAATATTTGCCGGGGACAATTTTGAATCTGATTTCTATATGTGAATTCATAGCCAATGAATGATTGATTAATTACATTGTTACTATGTTTACTTAATTGACATTTCTCTTAGTTTATGGTGTTTCTCGTTAGAGTTTTCATTTAAGTGGAAACAATCATGTCAATGGATTTTAAGAAAAAAATTTAAGCTACCAAACTAATCTTATTCCTTTCATTATATAGTTAGAGGAAATTCTTTAAGGAATAGTTATGGTTATCTTTTCTTTTTGTCAGTATACTTAGCACATACTATAAATGTTGCAAAAATTATAATCAAAATTGTCTTTTTTTGTTTTGTTGTTAAATATTATGGGTATTGTTTATAATTAATGCATTAGATAGTCAGAGATTTCTTTTCCTTCAACATGGCCCATTAAAAAATAACCAAATATTTCAACAGAAGCATTTCTAAAATAGCTTGATGGCAGTTAACTACTCATTTATTAAAAATAATTGGATACTAAAAGTTGAACTGCACAGATTTTCCTAACTCTGCTTAGTCCGACTTGTTATTTTTTTCTGCTTCATCAGAACATAATCATTCTGCAAAGTTAGTCAAGTCTGGCAGCCTTTTCATCTTAAGTAAAAAGGTAGAAAAGATAAAAGAAAAATAAAAGGCATATCATCTTAATGGAAGCTGGTTATTAAGAGAAAATGTTCCTTTTTGGGGCCTCAGTTGCAACATGGTACGAAGGGCTCTCAAGTCTCTTATGCCTAGAACTTAACAGAGGGATGTTGCCACTATTTAGAACAGCATGAACAAGGTTTAGGATTTCTTCTGGTTGGTGTCTAACAAAATGAACACTAGGGGCATTGACAAAATGCTATGACCTAGGAAAGCTGATATCCCCTTTCAGCTGGCCTGGAGATGGTTTGCAAGTGAAGATGCAAACTATATGATTCTTTTGGTAGAAAGGAATCATTGGTTACTCATATATTCATGAAAGTAGATAGAGAACTAAGTGGTTTGTGGGGTTGCTGCATAAGAAAAGAAATTTGGAAAACAGTTTATTGGACTCCTCTGTGCATGAAGGCAGAATAAAGCATCACACATGCACACAAAACCAAGAAACAATAACAAAAATCCGAAAAGTTTGACTTCTTATGATTAGATAAATAATTAGGTGTAAAGTCTAGCCTCCTTACCTTCCTACAAGGTTTAAAGATCTTGCGTCTCACAATCGTTCATTCACATTTCAAGATATTTGCGTAAGATTGGTTAATCATTTCCACTTGGTTGGCTACAGAGGCTAGTTCTTATTGTATTTGTTCCATTTGATGTTAATTCGTAGATTGGTAAACTCATTTTTTTAAAAAAGATAGTTATGATTGTTAATTTGCTAATCATTTTCTTCCATGTAGTAGATTTTCTTTTGTCCCAAACAAAAATATGTATTAATACATCTAATTTTATGATTTTTTATTTCTACTGTCTGCCAAGCAGTTTATCATTTTTAGGCACAAAAGTCATAGTTACCAAATATTATTGTTAATACTCTTATATTAAAATATTGGCAAATACTCTGAAGAATCACAAATGAAGTCACTTGAGACCTTAAAGGGTTTCTCAAGAGTCTGATGTTTTTAGCTAATCAAATATGTGAACTAGTAAATTAATCTTATTGCACCACTTTTTGAACAGTCCCCAAATTTCTGATATTCAGCCAGTTGGCCAGTTAATTTGTTACTCCAAGTTCACAATCTCTTAGCTGAGTAGTCTACTGGAAAATACTTGCTTTATTAGGGCATTTGTTTTAATAGAGACCATTAACTTGAATGTATCAGTACAAAATCAGATTGAACAGTGCTAATATGGCATTTTAAAATATCTATTTCACAAATACTAGTTGAAGCCATGATCAGATCTCATGTTGCCTTTTGCCATTGTCCCTCACCTGGCCTCCCATCTTACACATTTGTTCCTGTCTAATCCATTTGTGAAATAAATACAGAGCTCTTTAAAAACAGAAAACAGATCATGGCACATCACAATTTGAAAGTCCTTTAAGGGCTTCCTATAATGTTTATAATACAAGTCAGACACCTTACTTCAGTTCTGCATGGTCTGACTGGCCACTGACCAGCTCTCAAGTGCTCTCTTCTGGTGCTCACTCTCACACACACGAGGCTACAGCCTCACCATCCTTTTTTCAGTCCCTCTGGCCTGCTGGTTCTCTCCTATCCTGGGATCTGAACACTTAACATTCTCTGTCATTGTGATTTTCATTAGCGTTCACAGGATTGGGCTCTTCTCATCCTTAGATTTTGGTTTAATTGTTACCTTCTATGAGGTGCCTTGGGTTTCATTGGTGCCTAACCATCCAATCAATAACAGGTTACTTGTTCCCTTCAGTTATCTTCCATCATGATACTCTGAGATTTTCCATCATGGTACCTGTCACAAATTATAATTAGGATTATAGTTTTTAATATGTTTCATGCCTGTTTCCCTCACTTTCAGCAGCTTAGGGGTCAGGGACTATGCCAGTTTTTTTTTTGTTCACTATGGTGTTACTAAAACATGAACCACAGATATGATTTGAGTACATATTTTATTACATACTAATAAGTTTTACGAACAAATTTCTTCAAAACTTCTTGAAATCTTCATTTTACATATAGGTTTCCCACACATATCTGCTCTTGGAACCACCTTTTGAATGAAAAACTCAAGGGATTAATGATTCTTTGTTTACTCATAGCTTTTCTAAATGGAGATGATTCCCCAAGTGATCCTCTAGCTATATCACACATACATTGCAATGTTTATTGACTTAAGTAATCAAGTTTTCTTTTTTTTTTTTTTTTTTTTGCCTTATTGGTGCTCTGAGAACAACATAGTTGCTATGGGTAAATATAACAGAAGAATAGCATGACATTTCTCATTTACAAATGCGCTTTAGTGATCAGAAATACCTCTGTAAAATCATCAGAAAAGCAGGCACCGTTACCTAGAAATATGTAAATTTATTAATACTATGGTGAATTTGTAAATATATGAAATCCATTCTGTTATACAGGATGTTAAGTCATAAAACAGACACAAATTGGAGTGTGTCATTATCAACAAAAATACTTATATTTACTCTCAATATTTTTTATAGACTGTTTTTTGCATTTATAGGCATGTATGTATATGTATTAATATATATGCATGGTGTCATTTCCTCAGCCCCATTTTCTACTTAGTAAAAAAATGATGCCTTGTTAAAGTTTCTATGTGTGAGGAATAATAGGTAGTTTAGAAAACTTTAAAAATGTATTGTGACTTACCTCATATGTACAGAAAATATACGCATTTTAAAATAAAAATAGTAAAATGAAAAAATATGTATCCACTACTCAGTTTAAGAAATCAGATATTAGCAGTACTATATATATAGATCAATGGTTATCTAATATTTTAGTATCAGAACACTTTGTACTCCAAAAATCATGGACAAGCACAAGGAGATTTTTGTTTAGGTAGGTTGTATCTATTGATGTTTAAAATGTAAGGCATTATAACTGGGGAATTTTTTAAACATTTAAAAATTTAGAAATAATAAATGTATACATTACAGTATATGAAATATCTTTTCCAAAACAATAAAAATGTTTTAGTGACATGGCTTTGTGTTTTTACAATCCTCTTTAATATCTGGTAAATATCTGGTAGATTTTTTTAGATTGCTTCTACTCAACCTGTTGTAATATGTTATTAATACTTTGGTTGAAATATATGAAGAAATCCATACTTACATAGACATAACTGGAAAAGAATGGAATATTTTGAAATAATCATGGATATTTTCAATACTATATCAAAATTCTACTTACTACTAGTGGTAGCTTCTTAAAGGTTTGGTTGTAATGTGGGACTTGAAACTTTTCACACACCCTTTTGTTAAAACTCACCTGTTTTGCACTTTGAATGAATCTCTTACCCATGGATTATTTGTAAACTTTATGAATTAGTCATTTGGGAAATATGGGTTCACTGAGTTATATAATGAGACCACAAAAGTAAAATGTACCAGTAACATCTTATTACTAAGATACTTTGGATTTAACAGACTTCCTGAAAATGTATCAGGGACCCTAAGGGGGTTCACAGACCACACTTCAGAGCCGCTGTTTTAGATGCCTTCTGTGTGCCTCACGCCAATCATTTGTTGCTTCCTCTTGCCCAGAGGTAAGCATTATGATTTTGTATTAATAACTTTTTTAATCTTTCTGTGATTTTTGTCACTGTTATCCTAAAACCTCCCATATTGTTTAGTTTTTCTCATTTCTGAAACACATATACCCATAAGTATTCTTCTGTAGCTACTTTCATGTAATATTAAAATATTGATGATCTTAAAGTTCTTCAGTAGTACCAATTATATCCTATTCTGAATTATTTTAGAATAAATCTTAATATCTGGTTCTATCTGAATTTTTTCCAAAAAGATCGTCTTATGTCAATCTTGAAATGGATAAGGCTTCCTTTATGGGATGCCATGTGCAGTAAATTTCTTAAAGTGTTTGGTGATTGAAAAAAATGTATACTCTTACATTTTGGTATATTCTAAATATATGTCCATTCAATCAAACTTTGTGTTGTATTCTATTCAAATCTCCTTTATTTTTCAGATTTCTGTCTGCTTGGTTGGTGTATCAATTATTGAGAGAAATCTGATAGATTTTCCAACAGTGATGATGGGTTTGTCAATTTCTTGTCTTTGGTCATTTTTCACTTTATATATTTTGTATACTTATATTAAAGCATACAAATTTTGAATTATAACAATCTAATGATGTCTTTATCTTTTGTGTTTTGTTCGTCTTTAGTCTATTTTGTCAATTATCAACATAGTCATTCTAATTCACTTTTTATTAGAATTTTTTTGGTGTATGTATATTTTCTTTCGGTGACTTTAATGATCTTAATATACTTCTGTGTTAAGAGTTTCTGTTATAATTAACATATCCTTGCATGTTTTTCCCTTTCTTTCTCTAAGCAATAAAAATCTTTATTTTGTGGACCTTTTAGTCTTTTTGCATTCATTTATTTATATTTAAATTTATATTCAGGGCCTTATTATGGGCTTTCTATTTGTCATTTTCATAAAAGGAGGGAGCACTCCCCCTCCTTTTATGGTATAATTTGGACTGACTGAGGATTCCTGCTTTTTCTTTTCTCACTCTACCTCTCTATGAGTTAGAAATTTTTGTGTCTTTGTCTATAGTTCAGATGGTACTAGCTATGTTAATATGCATACTTAAAAATCTAATCAATGGCTTTACTTTCCTCTCAAATAAGAAAAGCAACATAACAATGTCAATCTATTTTAATCTCACAATTTATATTTTTTTATAGTCAACACTTATTCAAATGTACATTTGCCACTTTCACTGCTTACCATTAATTCTATCTTCAAACCTCCATCTGGCATCATTATCCTCTGCCTGAAATATATTACCTTAGAATTTTATTTCTACTAGCAATGGCATTAAAATTTTTATTTATTTTTTGGTCATAAATATTTAAATTTTGTCTTTGTTTCTGAAAGGTAGTTTGTTAGGTGTGAAATTTTAGCATGGTAGAATAATACTTTTCAGCCCACTTGTATTATTCCACTGCCTTCTGCTTTTTATTTTATATTGTGAACTCCTAGGTCTATCTAGTTGCCACTCACTTGACTTGTCTCTGGCACCTTTTAATAATGTTTCTTGTTTTTCATTTTCATAGTTTCACTATGATCTTTATGGGTGTAGATTTGTTTTTACTTACCCTGTGGGGAATTCATTAGGCCTCCTAGATCAAAAGAGTGCTATCTTTCAATAATTCTGGATAATTCTACATATTATTCCTGCTATCCTGATTCTTCCCCTTTTCTCTATCATATGTTTAGTTCCTCTTAATCTCCCTTTCACACCTTCCTTTCTTCATATGCTGCATTTTCTACAATTTATCTTCCAAATCACTATCTGCTTTTTCTCTCTCCATCGACAGTCTAATTTTGAATATTTTATAATATTCATACCTTGTATTTTGTTACGTTATGAATCTGGTTGGACATTTTTAATATTTTGATGACTTAAGGGTCTATTTTCAAAAATAAGAGTCATTTTATGCTCTCTGATAATTCTAACATATAAAATCTTTACAACTCAGAGTCTTTGTTTTTTTTTTTTTTGGTTGTTTCTGCCAGCTTTCATTTACAGTATCTTGTTTCTGTGTGTTTTATTTCTGACTCTGAATTTTCTACCTATGAGCATCATTTAAATTAAATTGCATTCTGCTAAAGGAGATTTTTGCTTATTGGTAGCACTGGGGATGCTACCAAACCATAACCACTTGAAGTTCTCCCTTTGAAGGTTGCTGTTTTTTTCTTTCCCCAGTCCAAACAAGTGCTGTCTATTCAGATTCAAAATTTGTATGTGGACCAGTTTGCAGTTATAAATTCTTAGGAGAAGACTTTTACCTGCTCAGTACAAAGTCAGGACTGGAAAATTTCCTCATTGTCTAAATTTTATGAGTGGGTTTTATATTTTAGTTGTCATTCACTCTTGTTCTATATGTAGCCTTTTAGGTTTCAAGCTTTATGTTGGAGGTCTCCTCAAAGATGTTCTATTTGGACAGGCCAAAGGTTTAACATATACCCTGAGTCTCTGGATCTTGGCAGAAAGCATGAAGGACAATATTAGCATTGACATCTGATGAGTTTTCAGAGTACCTTTATGAATTTCGGTTTTGGACTCTTCAGTTTCCCTATTTTCATGCAAAATAAGCAATACATTTAAAATGTATTTTATCCAGCATTTTTGTTGTTTTTATTTGGAGAATCTTTCAAGCTAAGCAATTTACTTCTAGGGAAAAAAAGTGACTTTTGAAAAATGTTTTTACATTTTTTGAAACAAAAATTGTTTTCCAAAAATGTAGTCTGTCTTGAAAGAGGAATAAAAGAACATGAACTTTGAGAGAAGTGAGGCTAATTAGTGTTTGAGTATTATTAATCATTCATTTGTATAAGGAATCTTAATTTTGTGTTTGGAATTTAAAAGGAGGAAGCAATTAGAAAAAGCATTTATGATAGAGTTAAGCTCTTGCAGTGGGAAAACTGTGTCAGTGCAATATAATACAATTTTTTTTAAAAATTAAGATAAGAGCTAGGCCTTCATTTGAATGTGTTCCCAAAAATTTCATGTGTTGGGAACTTAATTGCCATTGTAACAGCATTAAGAGGTAGGGCCTTTTAGAGGTGATTAGGCCATGAGGGCTTTACCCTCAGGAAGGCATTAATGCCATTATTGTCAGAGTGGGTTAGTTATGGGAGTGAATTCCTGATAAAAAGAATGAATTCAGCCTGATTTCCTCTCTGTGTACTCACTTCTGTCTTCTGCTATGGGATGACCGCCATCAGATGCCAGCACCCTGCTCTTGGACTTCTCAGCCTCCAGAAATATAAGCCAAAAAACTTCAATTCTTTATAACTACCCCATATGTGGCATCCTGTTACAGCAGAAGAAAATGGAGTAAAATAGGTTATAGTTCTTTGCACTAGCACTAGCTAGAATAAAATAGAAGTAAATTGTATTCCCATTTTGGTAGCTTTTTTGTTGTGTCAACTTGGCTAGGCTACAGTCTCTTCAATTATTCAATCAAACACTAATCTAGTTGTTGCTATGAAGAGATTTTGCAGATGTAATCAAAGCCCCTAATCAGGTATCATTCAGTAAAGAAGAAGGGTGGACCTGACTGAATCAGTTGGAAGCCCTTAAAAGCAGTACTGAAGGGAGAAAGAGAGAGAAAATAAGAGATGAAATTTCACCTGTGGATGACAGTGTCAGCCTGTGCCTACTGTCTGTGGGTTCAAGCCTACTGTGATCTTTTCTTTCTGACTGCCTATCCTATAAATTTCAGGCTTACCTAGCCAGCCCTACAAGGTGTAAGCCAATGCCGTGTAATAAATAGCACACTCCTCCTGTCAACCAATATATATTAAACTGTTGGTTTGGCTTCTCTGATTAAACACTGACTGATACACCCACCTAGAGTAATTTTTCCAAAACATTTTGTAACCATGTTTCTAACAATTTCATTTTAAAGAAATATTCTCCAACTTCTAATGATCTGGCAACTTTTGTTTGCCAAGAACTAGAGAGTTATAAGCAGCTGATAATATTAGCAGACTATTTGTGATAAGATTAGGCTTTGTGTCCTCCACACAAATCTCATCTTAAATTGCAACCCCCATAATCTCCATAATCCCCATTTGTGAAGGGAGAGACCAGGTAGGGGCAACTGAATTATGGGGGCAGTTTCCCCCATGTGTTCTAATGGTAGTGAATGAGTTCTCATGAGATCTGATGATTTTATAAGGGGCTCTACCCCTTCGCTCAGCTCTCCTCCTTCCTGCTGCCTTGTGAAGAAGGTGCTTTGTGTGCCTTTCGCCTTCTGCCATGATGGTGTGTTCCTGGGATCTCCCAGCCATGCTAAACTGTGAGTCAATTAAACCTCTTTCCTTTATAAATTATCCAGTCTTGGGTAGTTCTTTATAGTAGTATGAAAACAGACTAATATAATTTGAGAAGACCTTGCCTCCCATTAACAAGAAAAAAAAAATAGAAAAAGTATGTAGAAACTGATATATAGATTCCTAGAACAGAGGAATATTCACTTGTGCTTTTACTTCCTGTCAGTGTTTGTCATAATAGGGATAACTAAAATTTACTGAATTCTTTCCAGAAGCACTATCATCACCAAGTGCCAGAGCACTATACTTTCCTTGTTCTCCTAACTCGTGGGAGGCTCTTTCAAAATCTCCTTTTCTGCTGTATTCTCTCTTCTTGGATCTTTTAATGTTGAAGCAGTGAAAATTTTAATAGTTTGTCCTCTTGTTGCTTTTTATCTACTACTGTAGTGATCTCATCCAGGTTCCTGATTTAAATAGTGTCTCTATACTGGTGACTCCAAATTTAAATCTCATCAAGGAGTCTTTGAGACTTATGTTTACAACTGCCTAATCAGCATCTCCTCTTGGCTATCTAATGGGCACCACAACAGTTCCAATATACACTCCCCATCTCCATTGTCCACACCCCAAAACCTGCTCATTCTGAAGTCTTTATTACCTCAGTTATTGGTAACATTTTTCCTTCCAGGTAGCCAAGTCAGAAAGCTTCAGTCAACCTGACTCTCCTCTCACTCACATCCCACCTCCATCTAACACCCCAGACAATTCTCTTGTCTCTATCTTTAGAATAATCTGGACTCTGAAGGCAGTGTTCACCGCCCTTGCTGCTTCCATTCAGATCCAAACTGACAATTATCTTTCTCCTGGGTTATGCCAATAGTTTCTCATCTGGTCTCCCTGCTTCCACCTTTGCTTCCTCATATTAGTCTACTGTCTATCCTGTGGCCAGAGCAATCCTTTTCAATGGTCAGATCATGCCAGGTGAAGTGGCTCCTGCTTGCAATCCCAGGTACTTGGGAGACTGAGGCAGGAGGATCACTTGAACCCAGGAGTTCAAGGCTGCAGTGAACTATGACTACACTTCAGGCTGGGTGACAGCAAGACATCTTTCCTTCACTTCTCCAAAAAGTCAGATCATGTCATCTTATATTCAGAATCTTGAACTGGCTTCTCATCTTACTCAGAGTAAGAGCCAAATCCTTCCAGTGGCATACAAGGTTCTTATATGACATGCATCCCACACCACACTCCATTTTCTTTGGAGAAAGAACTTTAGAAGACTTTTCTTTTTCCTAAACTACATTATTTCTTTTAAGGAAAAATTTAAAATTAAGAATAAATCTTTGGTTACTGATAAATAACATTTTAGGTACGTTAATAAATTGGGGTTGAATTGCCATTACATGATTTTTAGACACTGGCTTAAAATTCTGCACCTAGAATTCAGAGAATGTTTCACTGATATGAAGACAGCAACATGAAAACTTAAAAAAAGATCCTCTTCAGTTTAATGACCTGGCTGCCTCTAATAATTTGCTGAAATGAGTTGGCTAGTAAGCAATACTTGAGAAAATAGAGACAACAAGTATAGAGAAAACTGTTTTCTGAAATAACTATAATAGAAAGAAGAGAGTAAAACCAAGAACTGGATGAAGATGTGAGAATCAAGGAAATGCTTTCATTTTTTAAGATGTAAAGAAAATTAACCATGTTTAAATATCATTAGAAATGGTACAAATGAGATATGAGTTGAATGTACATAAGAACGAAGGGTTATTTGATGCTGTAAAACTCTTAGTTTGTCAGGATGATGTAGGATTCTGGGCAATAGTGAAATAATTGTCCTTTATTTGTGTGTGTTGGGGTAGGACACTCTCCATAAAGGAAAAAGAGAAGCTAGAGAGGATGCACGCGGATGTTAGGTGGAGTTGGAGGTTTAAGGGCACCTGGGACTTAATGTCTCAATACCCATAATGACAACCATAGATTTTGAATTTAATTTTCTAGTTTTGTGTGTGTTCATCAGCACATACTGTCACTGAGTCTCTATATCAGAATTTATCTATTTAAAAGAAATATTTCAAGTAATTAATTCAAATATATTGGTATTTTTCTAGGTACTGGTTGCATAATTTTAATCTCAAAGGAGAGTAGGTAGTTCAAGGTTAAAAAGCCATCACTGAGAGATTATATCTTCCTTTCTGTGGTATCTCCTCCTATAGCCTATTTTTACATTCAACGTGGCATAAAAACTATCAATATTGAGTAATTGGGTCATGAGAGTAAAGTGTGCCCTCATTTTCTTCATTCCCTTTTATTTCCCTTCCTAGCTTTTGTGTTGAGTTCTAAAGACTGTGAACTCTTCTGGGTTTAAGATGATATATAATTGATTATTATTGCTTGGGAGATAGTTACTAGAAAAGGGAGGAGGTGGAATTTATGAATGGCTGATAATGTTCTATTTCTACACTTGAGTGCTAATTACACAGGTGTGTTTACTTTGTGGAAAGTTATTGAATGGTATGCCATGATATTTTGTGTACTTTTATATGCATATAGAACTACAGACATATAAGAACTAATAGTCTATAATATACATCCTATATGTAAGTATATAGTGAAAATATAAATATCTTCATAATCAATGTCATACTAGAAGTATTTATAGGATGGCATCAGGTTACTCTATTGAAACTGCTATTTTAAATGTCTCCAATCATTTAATCATCAACCACAATGGCTTATTTTGAGTAAATATTGTCCATAAGCTTTCTGACCACCAAATGCTGTATTTCTTTGGATCCTAGACTATAGTCTTCTATGTCTATATATAGCCCAATATATCTTTTCTTTTGTTTCTATCCTGGAAGAACCCATCCTTTCCTGAAGGTTTAACTGTCATTGCTGCTTGGATGACTCCTAGCATTGTCTTTGTCATCTTGCTCTCTTTACTATGCCTCAGATCAAAATTCAAAGCTGCCAGCTGACCATATCTACAAGTAATGAAAATGCATCTCATTCTTTCTCCTTGTACATTTGTGTAAATTATCAATTGATCAGTTTTTATTATGTGAAGCTTGTGCCTTTCTTTGGTAAAAGTGATATATTTTAGTAAGCACTTAGGAAATGTTAGTTTTTCATGAAAATTTTGCCATCATCAAACTTTGTTACATTGCTTAATAGCCAATTTCAGAGGACCAAATGTCTTAGTAGACAATTTCAGGGACCAAATGTTAGTGGTGGGAAGTGATTGTAAGTGTATGTCATTATCAAGTTTTTATACTTTTAAAGTGTAAAAATGTTAGAATTTTTGGACTTTTATTATAGAGGTCCATCACATTTGTTTTACATATTAAGAACTATAGGTATTTGAGTATAGTTTTTCCTTTTCTCTTTATTACTTTTTTTTTTTTATACTTTAAGTTCTAGGGTACATGTGCATAACGTGCAGGTTTGTTACATATGTATACTTATGCCATGTTGGTGTGCTGCACCCATCAACTCGTCAGTACCCATCAAATCATCATTTATATCATGTATAACTCCCCAATGCAATCCCTCCCTCCTCCCCCCTCCCCATGATAGGCCCCAGTGTGTGATGTTCCCCTTCCTGAGTCCAAGTGATCTCATTGTTCAGTTCCCACCTATGAGTGAGAACATGCGCTGTTTGGTTTTCTGTTCTTGTGATAGTTTGCTAAGAATGATGGTTTCCAGCTGCATCCATGTCCCTACAAAGGACACAAACTCATCCTTTTTTATGGCTGCATAGTATTCCATGGTGTATATGTGCCACATTTTCTTATCCTGTTCGGGGATTTCCTATTTTTCATGCCCTGAGTATCATCTTGATTTCTTAGAAAATTATAAGCTGATAAATAAATGCTAAAATTATCTCTCATATTTAACCTTAGTTTTGAAGGTGACAAAGTCAGCATTGCTGAAAACCTGAGATGACTTCTGATGATTTTATGAGAAAAAAATGAGTCTGCAGCATCCTCTTGCCTATTACAGTTCCATGTGCATTTGAAACAAAATGACAATATATTTCATAAAGAGAACACAAAGACAAGAAAACACTTTATTTTTGTTTTAGGGGATGTTAAAGAGAACAACATTGTAGGTATTTTCAAGGTCTCTATGATCATTTTAAAAATAATATGAAACGTAAATACAGAAAACAATTATGTCTTGTTGAGATTACAGGAAAAAATATTAAGGTTTATCTTGTGTTTGGTTATCATAATATGGTTACCATCACTACCTAGGCTTTGGTATTAAATACTACAGTTTTATATTACATACTACCCCGAAATATAAATTAAGCAATTTCTTTTTGGAAAAATATTTATACAAACTAGACCAAGGTTATTATTGATACATAGTATTTGAATGAGACATCTAATATTATACTTAAGGTACCATATTATGTGCTGTAGATTAAATACACCTTGAGGAAGAAATAAAGCTTTAGAAAGAAAGGAAAAGAATAACAGTAGTAATGGCTTGAAAAAATTTATAGCTTTTATAGACAGCAGGTTAGGTTAAACCTGAAAGTAGCTAAATATATTCTCAATATGAGGCTGGGACTTGGGACTAGAAATGGTAGACAATGTCCAGTGTAGGTATGATAAGTCTAATATGCTGACTGAAGAATAGTTCCTGAAGAGTGTGGTCTCACTGCAGGTATTAGTTTAGTATTGGGGAGATATAGGAATGCTAAGAGATAGCTGGGCAGGTAGGCAGATGAGAAAAGCACATTACAGGAGTATTCAGTATTAAGTGACATAGGCATATGGGTGTCACTTGTCTATAGATTGCTCTTTCCAATATTGAACTTAAATTCAAGAATCGTACTTACTTAGAAAAGTTTGCACAATAACGAGGCAGAGTCCTGATATGGAAAGACATAGAATCATGGGAAGGTATTTACTTTTTTGTTGTTGTTGTTGTTGTTGTTGTTGAGATGGAGTCTCGCTCTGTCGCCCAGGCTGGAGTGCAGTGGCCAGATCTCAGGTCACTGCAAGCTCCGCCTCCCGGGTTTACGCCATTCTCCTGCCTCAGCCTCCCGAGTAGCTGGGACTACAGGCGCCCGCCACCTCGCCCGGCTAGTTTTTTTTTTTTGCATTTTTTAGTAGAGACGGGGTTTCACAGTGTTAGCCAGGATGGTCTCGATCTCCTGACCTCGTGATCCGCCCGTCTGGGCCTCCCAAAGTGCTGGGATTACAGGCTTGAGCCACCGCGCCCGGCCTGGGAAGGTATTTACTAAGACAGGGCCTCCTTGGCAATTAGCTGGGAACTGAATTATTGAAGCTAGAGTGTATTCCTATAATGTGAGGTCAAAATAAAACTGAAAACTTCAGTTGATTTTATAATGAATTGTCTACTAAAATAAATTTTATCTTGTAATGACATATACTAAATCTAAAGCTTGAGGCAGGGGTGAGTATGGATCAGGTATCTCTAGCTGTAGACAGAAGAAAGGTATAATAGGGTCAGGATACCTGAAAAGGTTCTTATACACCTTTTTACTAGACCTTTTATATTTAAACATCACATGACGGTAGAGAAAGCGAAACCAACATAAGAGAATAAACCCAACCTCATTATCTACATACTTTGAAAGAGATATAAAAGCATTACAGATTTTAATTTACCCCGATTAAGCAAAACATTTTAATACAACTATTCATTTCCTTTAAAAATGATCAGCTGTTTGCTAGGTAATTTTTGGTGTATTAGACAAAATTCCCATTTGCAATATAGCTGTAGGAACAAAAATGATACAGGGAATAATAATGAAATAAAATCAATAACATAGTAATTCTTGTGTCATTTATCTGTGTATAGGCCACTGGTTCTTGGTTTTAGTATTTAAATGATTATGTCTATTAGAGAGTATGTATACACAGTCATACACATGCACATATATTCATGGAGACATAGCTTCTTATAAACAACAGTTTTTTTCTTAAGAGTTGGAGCTCAATTTGTTCCACTTGGGTAACATTTAAGAATTCTAAGAAATCGGTTCATTAGTTTTATGCTATTTAACTACTTTCTTTTAAAATGATAAATATAAAATAAGCCTAGGAAATAAGCACAGAAAATGATCTCAAATGTGACAAAAGCAATAGATCTTAAAGGTCAAAAGAATTCAAAAGTATAATTCTCAAGAGACAATGACAAGGACAAGTGGATAACAAAAATCATAAAGTTATCCTTCATTACATTCAGCACCCTAAAATGACATAGAAAGCCTCATTCCAAGAGCATAAAAGGCAAACAGTGTTTGGAAAGAAGAAAAAATACATTATATCAGAAGTCTTGCCTTTCCTTAATCAGTGGTAAGTATACGATGTTTACATATAATAACAATATATTGTATTTGTATTCTGGTACAAATGCATTGTATTGATGATATTACAGAAAACATTAGAAACAGAAAACCTTAGAAAAGGTTTTCTGTAATATCATCTCCTGAGTAAGCCTCTAGAGTATAAATGAAGAGAAGCAACTGTATTAGTGCTATCATCCTGAAAGGTGAATGGGTTGCCATTTCCAATATTGTTGCCACTAAGTTATGTAGCTGAGTGCCAAGATCCATGGGCAATGTCATTCACTGATAGGATTATATACTGCCATAAAAAGACTCATAATGATGGCACAAGGTAATCTCTTCAAGATTAGGTTTCTGTCAAGACCATAATTCTTATTAAATTGGCCTGAGAAATTATAGTCCACTAAGTTCTAGATAAAGTAATAATTATGGTCAGTAAAGTATATAGAAAAGTTACAGCATTATTGCTGAATATACACACAAAAAAAACTTGTTTAATTAGGTAACAGTAGAAGAAGTCATGCTTGGAATTTTAATGAGAACCATTATTAGAAACTTTTGGACTTTGGCCAAACCAGGTAAAGTCAAACCTGAAGAATGACTTTTAGAGATGAATGAAGAAGACTTTAGTCACAAGGTAGAAGAAACTGAAAGTAGAAACATGGCTCTTGTATTTCCAAATGAGGTAGGCTGTATTATCTATTCATTTTCCCTTCTCCCTTTATTTTGGATTAATGGCATCCATGGTCTCTCCATCAACTCAACAAGTGCGCAAAAAGCTAGGAGTTATTTCTGGAGCCAGATTTCTTGATTGTTTCCCTAGATGGTATAGCTGTGAAGTTACACTGTAGAATAATCAATACTAACCCCCCTATATCAATGTCTTAATCTATCATTTTTTTTCTTACGTCTGTTGTGTGTTTGAGTGATCCTCCAAGCAAGCTGTTCTCCATACTCAGTGATCTATGCTACTTAACCTTTTGGCTCTGCCATCTTATACAAAGACAAGTGATTACTACCACTTAAAAGTGGCACATGCCTTATCTGCTTATATTTCTTGTTGAGTCCCCATGTTCATACCGAATATATTAGAAAAGAGGAAGAACAACTTTTTTGTGTACTTGGAGGTAGAGAGGAAAACTGAGTATTAGGGAATAGCTTTAATGTTCACAATAGGCATATACTGGATAGTGTTAGCAATTTCCTCATTAAGGAGATGGCTGTTGTTCACACTGCTCATTTAATTTACCTTCCTTGAAAAACAAAATTCTAAGATTTTCCATTCATTCCCACAAATTTCTATTTAAGAGAGATGGAAACTCTGACTTCCCATAGAATATATAATGCAAACAACTTTTTTTCTAGATATTTTCAAAATCTAGAATTAGAAAAAGTTCAAAGTAAAATTACAGGAAGTCACCAAAAATATTGCTTGCTATTTTGGAAATAGAAAGGAAATAGAGGATTATTATGATTTAAAGAGCCAATTAATACATACACCATTGTTCTTTAGATACTATGTTAATATTATATACAAGACTGTGCCAAAGTAACAAGCCAACAACTCTCGGAAGCTTAACAGAATAACATTTTATTTCTAAGATATACAGCTGGGAAAAACCTAATGTATATTGTTTAGGAGAAAAAAAAAGTAATGAGAGCTTTGTAAAACATAAGATTATCAGGCTTAATTCTTCCCTTTCCCACTGTATTTACTTACCACAAACAGTTTTTGTTTTCCTTGGCAAAAATAATTTGCAAATCCAACTTCTTGATATGAAAGCTTAGGCATACTCGATTTATTTTAGAATTATTTATTTGCCTAGTCAACAAATTTTTAAGACTTTGAAAGTTAATGTTTTCTATTCTTGTTTTATTTCTTTTTTAATAAGCTATCTTTAAACACTAATCATTGCAGCATGAATAGAAGTAGTTATTGTCTAGGAAAATGGATATGATACAGATATTGACTTTTGTTGCAGTGAACATAGAGATTTATCGACCTGAAGATAAGGTCAATATTTTCCTTGAGAGACAATATCTCTAGATGTTCAACAAAATATAAAGTAAATATTTGTATTAATACCTATGTTTTGAATGCCTATTCAAAAATCTCTAAACACTTCTCTATAATTGAATTTCATGATCTTTGAAAAGTGTGTAATTCTAAATATACCTTGAAACAAAATTTGAAGCTAAGAGCAAAATAAACACCAGTGAATACTTCAAAATATATTGGCCTGTATTTTGTAACAGTCTCTTTTGCAAAAAAAAAAAAAAAAAAGTGGTATTTCCTTTGAAATGTATAAACTTTAAAAAGTATAAAAAGTATGTGATTAATGTATAATTTATTTTATAATTAATGAGTAACTGGTTTAAGTAACTAAACAAGTAACTGATTGGTTAACACCATCACACTAAAGTACATTTTAACACCTACTATGCATACATAATAAACTTAGAACTCTAAGTGCATAAGTAAAATTTTGCTTCTCCTTGATTCTGATTGCCATTTTCTTTTCTCTTTGGACTTCTAAGCATTTCTTTGCAAATGTTTCATCAGCATTTTAAATATAGTCCTCATACTCTTACTATGGTGCTTTTTCTTAGGCACAAAGGTTTCATTAGCAAAGTGCATAATTGGTTAGAGTGCCTCATCCATTAAGAGATACCTGTTATGTATAGACTACATAGTATTGATTTCAGAGACAAACTTTCTAGAAAGGACTTGCAATTACCGAAACAAAACTAAGTAACTTCCACCAAATGTCTCTCCCTGACAATTTTCTGTCACTGGTTTATCTACCTTCCAAATCACCTGGGCTAATCATCGTAAAGTTCATTGACTTTTCTTTGTCCTAATCCTCTATTTTTAATTCACAACGAATGTCGGAGCCCATGGAATTAACTTTATCCTCCTCTTCTGTCATTGAAATAGTCAATGGCTTATTTTATTTTTTATAGTTTATGTTATTTTACTGTAAATTCTTGGTAAACAACTTAGAAACTTTTTTTTGCTTTAAAAATCCACTTGTAACTTCTGCTAATGGAGTGTATATTCAGGGCAAATTGCATCTATGTTCCTGGGTTGCAATCCTCACGCTTGGAGGATTGCAAATAAACTCCCTACATATATAAACTTTGCTGTGGCTTCTTCATTTTAGGTTGGCATATCTGGCATAAGTCAACCAGATTCAAAGTGACTTGACCTGACACCTGGTGCTTCCCTCTGAAAGTACACTTTGTACCAGTACAAACTCTGTCTTCAGAAGACCCCCTGGATGTTTCAGGTGAGTTGTCCTGAATTCAGACCACTCACTCTTTGGTTAAAGGTCTAGATTTTATATGGGCTTTTATATATATATATATATATATATGTTCTGGGGTATGTGTGCAGAACACTCAGGTTTGTTGCATAGGTATACATGTGCCATGGTGGTTTGTTGTACCCATCAACCCATCATCTACATTAGGTATTTCTCCTAATACTATCCCTCCCACCTCTGACAGGCCCTGGTGTGTGATGTTCCTGTCCCTGTGTCCATGTGTTCTCTTTGTAGAACTCCCACTTATGAGTGAGAACATGCAGGTTTGGTTTTCTGTTCTTGGGTTAGTTTGCTGAGAATAATGGTTTCCAGCTTCATCCATGTCCCTGTAAAGGGCATGAACTCATCCTTTTTTATGGCAGCATAGTGTTCCACGGTGTATATGTGCCACATTTTCTTTATCCAGTCTATCATTGAAGGACATTTGGGTTGGTTCCAAGTCTTTGCTATTGTGAATAGTGCTGCAATAAACATACGTGTGCATGTGTCTTTATAGTAGAATGATTTATAATCCTTTCGGTATATACCCAGTAATGGGATTGCTGAGTCAAATGGTATTTCTGATTCTAGATCCTTGAGGAATTGCCACAAAGTGTTCCACGATGGTTGAACTAATTTACACTCCCACCAACAGTATAAAAGCATTCCTATTTCTCCACATCCTCTCCAGCATCTGTTGTTTCCTCACTTTTTAAAGATCACCAATCTAACTGGCATGAGATGGTATCTCATCATGGTTTTGATTTGCATTTCTCTAATGACCAGTGATGATGAGCTTTTTAAAATATGTTTGTTGGCTGCATAAATGTCATCTTTTGAGAAGTGACTGTTCATATCGTTTGCCTACTTTTTGATGGGATTTTTTTTTCTGGTAAATTTGTCAAGTTCTTGTAGAGCCTAGATATGAGCCCTTTGTCAGATGGATAAATTGCAAAAATGTTCTCCCATTCCGTAGGTTGTTTGTTCACTCTGATGATAGTTTGTTGTGCTGTGCAGAACCTCTTTAGATTAATTAGATCCCATTTGTCAATTCTGAGTTTTGTTGCCATTGCTTTTGGTGTGTTAGTCATGAAGTCGTTGCCCATGCCTATGTCCTGAATGGTATTGCCTAGGTTTCCTTCTATGGTTTTTATGGTTTTAGGTCTTATGTTTAAGTCTTTAATCCATCTTGAGTTAATTTTTGTATAAGGTGTAAGGAAGGGGTCCAGTTTCAGTTTTCTGCATACGGCTAGCCAGTTTTCCCAACACCGTTTGTTAAATGGGGAATCCTTTCCCCATTTCTTGTTTTTGTCAGGTTTGTCAAAGATCAAATGGTTGTAGGTGTGTGGTGTTATTTCTGAGGCTTCTGTTCTGTTCCATTGGTCTATATATCTGTTTTGGTACCATGCCAGTAGCCTGCTGTTTTGGTTACTGTAGTCTTTTGGTATAATTTGAAGTCAAGTAATGTGATGCCTCCAGCTTTGTTCTTTTAGCTTAGGATTGTCTTGGCTACATGGGCTCCCTTTTGGTTCCATATGAGATTTAAAGTAGTTTTTTCTAATTCTGTGAAGAAACTCAATGGTAGCTTGATGGGGATAGCATTGAATCTATAAATTCCTTTGGGCAGTATGGCCATTTTCATGATATTGATTCTTCCTATCCATGAGCATGGAATCTTTTTCCATTTGTTTGTGTCCTCTCTTATTTCCTTGAGCAGTGGTTTGTAGTTCTCCTTGAAAGAGGTCCTTCACATCTGGTGTAAGTTTTATTCCTAAATATTTTATTCTCTTTGTAGCAATTGTGAATGGAAGTTCACTCATGATTTGGCTCTCTGTTTGTCTATTATTGGTGTATAAGAATCTTGTGATTTTTGCATGATTTTTTATCCTGAGACTTTGCTGAAGTTGCTTATCAGCTTAAGGAGATTTTGGGCTGATATGATGGGGTTTTCTAAATATACAATCATGTCATCTGCAAATGACTTCCTCTCTTCCTATTTGAATACCCTTATTTCTTTCTCTTTCCTGACTTCCCTGGCCAGAACTTCCAATACTATGTTGAATAGGAGTGATGAGAGAGGACATCCATGTATTGTGCAGGTTTTCAAAAGGAATGCTTCTAGTTTTTGCCCTTTCCGTATGATGTTAGCTGTAGGTTTGTCATACATAGCTCTTATTATTTTGAGAAAATACATTTCATCTATACCTAGTTTATTAAGAGTTTTTAGCATGAAGGTTGTTGAATTTTGTCAAAGGTCTTTTCTGCATCTATTGAGATAATCATGTGGTTTTTGTCATTGGTTCTGTTTATGTGATGGATTACATTTATTGATTTGTGTATGTTGAACCAGCCTTGCATCCCAGGGATGAAGCAGACTTGATCATGGCAGATAAGCTTTTTAATATGCTGTTGGATTTGGTTTGCCAGTATTTTATTGAGGATTTTCCCATCAATGTTCATCAGGGATATTGGCCTGAAATTTTCTTTTTTTGTTATGTCTCTGCCAGATTTTGGTATCAGGATGATGCTGGCCTCATAAAATGAGTTAGGGAGGAGTTCCTCTTTTTCTGTTGTTTGGAATAGTTTCAGAAGGAATGATACCAGCTCCTCTTTGTCCCTCTGGTAGAATTCATCTGTGAACCTGTCTGGTCCTGGATTTTTTTAGTTGGTAGGCTGTTAATTACTACCTCAATTTCAGATCTTGTTATTGGTCTATTCAGGGATTTGACTTCTTCCTGATTTAGTCTTGGGAGGTTGTATGTGTCCAGGAATTTATCCCTTTCTTCTAGATTTTCTAGTTTATTTGCATAGAGGTATTTATAATATTCTCTGATGGTAGTTTGTATTTCTGTGGGATCAGTGGTGATAGCCCCTTTATCATTTTGTTGTTGTTGTTGTGTCTAATTGATTCCTCTCTCTTTTCTTTATTAGTCTTCCTAGTTGTCTATTTTGTTGATCTTTTCAAAAACCAGCTCCTGGTTTCATTGATTTTTTTGAAGGATTTTTTGTGTGTGTGTCTATCTCCTTCAGTTTTGCTCTGATCTTAGTTATTTCTTGTCTTCTGCTAGCTTTTGAATTTGTTTGCTCTTGCTTCTCTAGTTCTTTTAATTGTGATGTTAGGGTGTCAACTTAAGATCTTTTCTACTTTCTCTTGTGGGCTCTTAGTGCTATAAATTTCCCTCTACATACTGCTTTAAAGGTGTCCCAGAGATTCTGGTACATTGTGTCTTTGTTCTCATGGGTTTCAAATAACTTCTTTATTTCTACCTTAATTTCATTATTTATGCAGTAGTGATTGAGGAGCAGGTTGTTCAGTTTTGATGTAGTTCTGTGGTTTTAAGTGAGTTTCTTAATACTGAGTTCTAAGTTGATTGCACTGTGGTCTGAGAGACTGTTTGTTATAATATCTGTTCTTTTACATTTGCTGAGGAGTGCTTTACTTCCAACTATGTGGTCAGTTTTGGAATAAGAGTGATGTGGTGCTGAGAAGAATGTATATTCTGTTGATTTGGGGTGGAGAGTTCTGTCAATGTCTATTAGATCCACTTGGTCCAGAGCTGAATTCAAGTCCTGAATATTCTTCTTAATTTTCTCTCTCCTTGATCTAATATTGACAGTGGGGTGTTAAAGTCTGCCACCTTGTTGTGTGGGAGTCTAAGTCTCTGTGTAGTTCTCTAAGAACTTGCTGTATAACTCTCAGTGCTCCTGTATTGGATGCATATGTATTTAGGATAGTTAGCTCTTCTTGTTGAATTGATCTCTTTACCATTATTTAATGCCCTTCTTTATCTCTCTTGATCTGTGTTGGTTTAAAGTCTGTTTTATCAGAGACTAGGTTAGCAACCCCTGCTTTTTTTCTCTCTCTCTCTCTTTCTATTTGCTTGGTAAATATTCCTCTACCCATTTATTTTGAGCCTATGTGTGTCTCTGCATGTGAGATGGGTCTCCTGAATACAGCACACTGATGGGTCTTGACTCTTTATCCAATTTGCCAGTCTGTGTATTTTAATTGAGGCCTTTAGCCCATTTACATTTAAGGTTAATATTGTTATGTGTGAATTTGATCCTGTCATTATATTGCTAGCTAGTTATTTTGCCCATTAATTGATGCAGTTTCTTCATAGTGTCAATTGTCTTTACAATTTGGTATATTTTTGCAGTGGCTGGTACTGGTTGTTCCTTTCCATATTTAGTGCTTCCTTCAGGAGCTCTTGTAAGGCAGGCCTGGTGGTGACAAAATCTCTCAGCATTTGCTTGTCTGTAAAGGATTTTATTTCTCCTTTGCTTATGAAGCTTAGTTTGGCTGGATATGAAATTTTGGGTTGAAAATTCTTTTCTTTAAGAATGCTGAATATTGAACCCCACTCTCTTCTGGCTTGTAGGGTTTCTGCAGAGAGATCTGCTGTTAGTCTGATGGGCTTCTCTTTGTGGGTAAACCCGACCTTTCTCTCTGGCTGCCCTTAATGTTTTTTCCTTCATTTCAACTTTGGTGAATCTAATGAATATGTGTCCTGGGGTTGCTCTTCTTGAGGAGTATCTTTGTGGTGTTCTCTGTATTTCTTGAATTTGAATGTTGGCCTGTCTTGCTAGGTTGGGGGTGTTTTCCTGGATAATATCCTGAAAAATGTTTTCTACCTTGGTTCCATTTTTCCTGTCACTTTCAGGTACACCAGTCAAACATAGGTTTGGTCTCGACATAGTCCCATATTTCTGAGGCTTCGTTCATTTTTTTCTCTAATCTGGTCTTCATGCTTTATTTCATTAAGCTGATCTTCGGTCTCTGATATCCTTTCTTCCACTTGATCAATTCGGCTATTGATACTTGTGTATGTTTCATGATGTTCTCGTGCTGTATTTTTCATCTCCATCAGGTCATACCTTTTACTCTCAACTGGTTATTCTAGTTAGCAATTCGTCTAACATTTTTTCAAGGCTCTTAGCTTCCTTGTTTTGGGTTAGAACACACTCCTTTAGCTCAGAGGAGTTCATTATTACCCACTTTCTGAAGTCTGCTTCTGTCAATTTGTCAAATTCATTTTTTGTCCAGTTTTGTTCCCTTGCTGGCAAGGAGTTGTGATCTTTTGGAGGAGAAGAGGAATTCTGGTTTTTGAATATTTCAGACTTTTTGTGCTGGTTTCTCCCCATCTTTGTGGATTCATCTACCTTTGGTCTTTGGTCTTGGTGGCCTTCAGATGGGGTTTCTGTGTGGACATCCTTTTTGTTGATGTTGATACTATTCCTTTCTGTGTGTTAGTTTTCCTTCTAACAGGCCCCTCTGCTGCAGGTCTGTTGGAGTGTGCCTAGGTAACACCAGTGGAGGCTGCAGAACAGCAAATATTGCTGCCTGTTCCCTCCCCTGGAAGCTTCATCCCAGAGGGGCACCTGCCAGATGCCAGCCAGAGCTCTCCTGTGTGATATGTCTGTCAACCTCTGCTGGGAGGTGTCCCCCATCAGGAGGCACGGGGGTCCAGGACCCACTTGAGGAGGCAGTCTATCCTTCAGCAGAGCTCGAGTGCTGTGCTGGGAGAACTGCTGCTCTCTTCAGAGCTGGCAGGCAGGAACATTTAAGTCTGCTGAAGCTGTGCCCACAGCCACCCCTTCCCCCGGGTGCTCTGTCCCAGGGAGATAGGGGTTTTATCTATAAGCCCCTGACTGGGGGGTTGCCTCCCCCCACTCCCCGCCGAGATCTCCTACCCAGAGTGGAGGAATTTAGAGAGGGAGTCTGGCTGGCTACACCCGTTTTGCTGAGCTGTGGAGGGCTCTGCCCAGTTGGAACTTCTCTGCTGCTTTGTTTACATCGTGAGGGGAAAACCACCTACTCAAGCCTCAGTAATGGTGGACACACCTTCCCCAACCAAGCTTGAGCATCCCAGATTGACTTCAAACTGCTGTGATGGCAGCAAGAATTTCAAGCCAGTGGATCTTAGCTTCCTGGGCTATATGGGAGTGGGATCAGCTGAGCTAGACCCTTTGGCTCCCTAGGTTCAGCTCCCTTTCCAGGGGAGTAAATGGTTCTGTCTCGCTGGCGTTCCAGGCACCACTGGGGTATGAATAAAAATTTTCCCATAGCTAGCTCGGTGTCTGCCCAAATGGCACCCATGGGCTAGAGCGCACCATTCCTCACGGCCCAGTCCCTTACGGCTTCCCTTGGCTAGGGGAGGGAGTACCCTGACCCCTTGCATTTCCTGGGTGAGGCAATGCCCCACCCTGCTTCACCTCACCTTCCGTGGGCTGCACCCACTGTCTAACCAGTCCCAATGAGATGCGCTAGGTACCTCAGTTGGAAATACAGAAATCACCCACCTCCTGTGCATTGATCTCACTGGGCGCTGCAAACCGCAGCTGTTCCTATTCAGTCATCTTGGTAAGTCTCCTCAAAAATTGCTTTTAAAGGTGCTGGTGCATCCATACAATGGAATACTGTGCAGTTCATAAGATAATGAGGAGCATGGTTTTTACTGACACAGAATGGCATGCAAGCTATATTGGTATGTGACAAAAGCAAAAGAATACAGAACGATATAATAGGATATTACAGTCTGGATAGAATATGGCGTTTGCCTATATATCTTTGGAAGGATTCACAAGAAACTGCTAGCATGGGCTGCCTGAAGAGAGTGGTACTCAGACGCTGGTGGACAGCAATGGGAAAGAGACTTGTCACTGACTGCCTTCTTGTAGCTTTTGAACTATGGGTCTCGAAAGTAAAGAAACTTAAAATTCCACAAAAGTTAACCACTGATTTTCCTAAATGGCTTCAGTTGAGGCTATAAAACAAAAACAAAACTGAACTTTGTATTGTTCATACATGTAAAATACTCTACATGTTAGATAACAAAGAGCAGTTCCATAGCATTCAAATGCTGACACTAATGTCAGTTTGTACTAGTCAGGGTTCTCCAGAGAAATAGAACCAATAGGAGATACATATATTAATATGTATATATGGAGGCTAAGTCCCACGATCAACCATGTACAAGCTAGAGACTCAGGAATGCCAGCTGTATAATTCAGTACTACTCAGCAGACTCGAGATCCAGAGAAGCCAGTAGTTTAAATCCCCAATCCAAGGCCAAGAGATGAGATGAGATGTCCCAGCTCTAGCAGTAAACGAGGCAACAAGGAGTGAATTCCTACTTTCTGCACTTTGTTCTGTTCAGGCCCTCACCAGATTGGATAACACCCAATCACACTGGAGAGGGCAGTCTACTTTACTGAATCCACCAATTCGAATACTAATCTTATACAAATACACTTTTATAGGCACGTCTAGAAATAATGTTTAATCGATACCCCATGGCTCACACAAATTGACACACAAAATTAACTATTATGCCATTTAAACAATACTCATGTGATTCAAACACTTTCAAGAATTTATGTGTGATGCAACTATTTCATTCATCTAAAATTTTATAACTGCTTCTAGAACTTAGCATTGTTGATTATAAAACCATAAACTTAATCATACAGAAAGATGGAGAATATAAAGGATATTTGGTGTTTTCTATCTGCTCAACTCCTTTCAACACAATTCTAATAATCTGGGAATTTTTGACCTCTTAAATCCCACCCTTGTAATTTTAAAGCCAGAACACTTAGTTCCCTGCCTTATTTGTGAATGAGTCATAGGCATGTGACCAGCACCCATGCTCCAGCATGAGTTACATGGCTCTGCATATGCATCCAGTGTGCTGGTGAGTGGGCAGCACAGGCGTTGGACTTTGGAGGACAGCAGCAATTGCGAAGTGAGATCTCAACACAAGGACCTCAAGGTCTGAGCAGAACACAGCTGTAGCATCCAGTGCCTGGTAGACATGGCAGCCACTGGGTCATTTTCTCTTCAGGCTTGTATGCTGTATGATTTGGAGTCTTTTTCCTAAAGTCATAGCTTTGATGCTTTGAAGTTATTCTCTAGCCTTATTAGTGCCTCTGAGGTTCACAATATTGTTTTTTAAAAATTATTCTGCTTAATCAGAGTTATTTCTACTTCTTGCGTTTAAACATGCTGACAGATATAGGAAGCTTACAGTTTAATAAAAATCAAAAAATATGTATGCCAGATATTCCAGTAAGCAGACTCCAAAGCAATTAAGTTGCTACATTTCTTATGTAATAAATATTCTGGGATTAATAAGGAGTTTTTAGGGCATTTATTTTCCCTAAGTCCTGGAAAAGGAGAAAGACGAAACTTGTATAATAAATTACTATGGGAAGCTGTTTTCCCAACCTAATAAATGTCATCATTGACAGCTGTAACTCTGCACTAAATTGAGGAAAAGAATATAGAGGTGGTAGTAACAATAAACACTACACTCTTTACATATACTATCATATTTAAATCACACAACATCACAAGCCAGGACTTATTTTACATATGGTGAAACACAGGTTAATTATCTTGTTGAAAATCATAACTACTTTTGAACCTAGGCAACCTAGTCTTCTTGATCACTGTATTGTATTACCACTCTGAATTTAAAATAAACCCTAAAAGGATAAATTATTTAAAGTTGTTTACTTATGTACTGGCAATAACTGTTCATGAACAAAAATTGTATTGTTTTGACTTAAAGAATTATCTACAAAAGATCAATTATATACAATTAAATATATATCAAGCTATATATTTATAGCTACTGTAAAAGACAAAGCTGGGCATGGTGACGCATGCCTGTATTCCCAGCAACTTGGGAGGCTGAGGTGGGAGGATTGCTCGAGACCAGGAGTTCGAGTTCAGCATGGGCAACATAGTGTTCTTGCTAAAGAAAGAAAGTGCCTTTTTCCAAAATATTGAAGAAGCTTGAAAGAAGGAAAGGGAAAGGGAAAGAGGAAGGGAAAGGGAAAGAGGAAAGGAAAAGAAAAGGAAAGGAAAAAGAAGCAAGTGCCTTGAATTCATCTTAAGCTTCTTAATACTATCTTTATTATCCTTTCAATATACCCCAAAATTTACAGAAGGCAAGTTACTATTAACCCTACTTTGTCAAAGTACTCTATATTCCCTGCAAAGCATTTATTCTCCACCTTCTCATTTATCCATTACATCTAAATGATTCTTTTCGGCCATTTGAACCAGTTCTGCTTTTTTTCACTTATAAGTTTCTTTTCTCCCAAGATATGGAAGTTTTCAAGTTGTGGAAGAACTCAAACCAAAGATACATTCAAGGACAAAAAGTAGTCAAATCATAAAGCGGAAGGAATTCATCAAAAGTTTGCTACTCACTCTCATGTGTTTTCCAGTGGAGTACCAAGTATTCTTTAAAAGACATTTACTAGGAACCTATAAGAGGTACTTTCCAAGGAGATATGAAAAACACATGAGAATAATTAATGCATGGTCCATGTCTTTGTGAAACTTCCAATTTATTAGAAAAGATAGAACATGATCAAAAATAACTGTAAGTGGAAAGTAAAAGACATGAAAAGGAATATATAGAGAAGTTTCTTTTACTACAAAAAAGAAACACAGAAAGTGTTCCAGAAAGTTCAAATCAGACATGTGAAATTGTACAGATAGAGCATTTCTGGTGGAAGGAGCAACACAAGGAAAAGCTCAGAGGAATGAAAGCCTTGGTGAATGTGCATAACACAAAAAAGTATGGGTTTACTGTCTGGTAGCATCATGAAAGGTAGAAACGGTTAAACTGGAAATATAGTGTGATTTGTGAAAACATTCAATGTCTGGCTCAGGAGGTTGAATTTAACTTGAAGGCCATCATCATTTTAACTAGCTGAAGATGCACTGAGCTCTGAGTGTGTTCTGACCATCTATAGTAAGTACTCAGTGATGCCAACTACATCATTATTTATCATGACATATTTTTTACATTAGTAGAATTAGTGAAGTGGGCAAAGAAAATGGTTCATCAGTAAATGGATATGCTTAGATTTCCAACCTTATGTCTTACATTTATTTTACATGACATTTAGAGTTTTGTGGATTATGTGACATGCATAATGTTTCCCAGAATACTCACTTGATAGGTAACAAAGTTAAATGAGTCTTTGTGTTCAAAATAAAGAACTGAATTTCCTAAATACATGCATACATAAATTTTTTTTTTCATTTTTGTGCCCAGCATGAAGCTGTTAGAATAGAGTTGTTTTATACATCATTAAATAATAATATTTATCCTGCAGAGTTAAACCATATTGAGTTTCTCATTTTTTCTTTTGAAAGGAAAATGAAACAATGCACAAAATTATAATCATCTTAAAGTTGTTGAATATTATATCCAAAATTCAATTTGTCTACTTAAGTCATGTTAACCTTCTATTTTCATGGCTTAAATAATAAAGTTTTAGACACCTGTAAGTTTTATTCAATTTTTCATACTTAGTTTGCTTTGAAGGATCCCTAGTTCCTTATAATTTGGATGAAGGTGTTTTTAATTACCATTTAAATTGTGTGAAAAATATATTTTGAAATGTCTTTTTTATTTTTCTAGTGTGTATCTCCTAAGTTGATGTCTGTCCTTGAGAGAATTGCTTTCCAGGTAAGAAATTACACCCAGGAAAATACAGTATATATGTTTTTATCTTTTAAAATGTTTCTTTTGGGTAAACACTAAGCTTAAGAATCTGTCACAATTTATATACAGGTTTTTCTTAAAAGTTATTCAGTCTAATTGAAGGGTTGCCTATAGAAAGAAAGAAAGATTTGTTTTGAATGAATTGACACTGATCTAAAAGTTGGGTTCAAGTTCAACTTTATACCCACCCATTGAAGATGGTGAGAGTGCCTTTGTGATTAGCAGGGCTGAGCTCCAGGCCTTCATAACACAAACATGGTTGTCTCCATCATTCTGTTCCAACTGTTAGTGGAACTATGCTGAAACCCCACAAATTATCGAGCCTAGAGGCTGAGAGTTGACCATGTTTATAGCAGGGTTGGTTGTGTTCCCTTAAATTTAGAGACACTTTGGCCTGAGAGTTGGCAGAATTGGGCTTATTCTCAATTCAGCCACCAAGTATGTAAAACATCTTCACTATTCCTCATCTGTGAAATAGTGTTGACCCTGAAGATGACTAGCTTTGGCCCTGATATAATAGAATAAAAGCATTTATATGGTATATTTCTGGTCACACTGCTTCAAATAAAGCTCACTGTGAATCTATGGGTAGGTATGGTATAAATGTGAAAGGCAAGAGGCTGTCAGCAAATGCAATTCATTTCAAAAAATGGCTCCAAAGAAGGCCAACCATGTTTCCCGAGCAGCCTGACATGGCCTTACCAAAACTACCATGACCCAGGGTCTAGCTCCCAGTTTTACAGGCTCCAAAACTCTTATTTACTAACAGCAGTGATCATTACTATCATTACTATTCAAATTAAAAACTATTTGGCTGAAAAAGTTACAATTTAGTCTATGACCTCAATAGAAATGGGTAAAAAGGAAAGAGACTGGTACTGATAATAATGAGCAAAGCAATGCAAATTTGGCAGGACAAATCAAATTTGGTTGTAAAATGAAACTACTTTACAAGCCTAGTAAAGACATTTCAGTTGTTTGTGTATGCAATGTCACTCTCATTAGTAAAGGTTATCTTGCAGCTCCAGTCTGTAGTTTCTTATTAACAAAATGGAAAGTGAATATACATACTAAATTAAACATTTCACCTCTTCAGGGCCATATCTGACAACTGTGTTTATCCATGCATTCACTCATTTCAACAGTCATTTATTAAGTCTTTGCTGTATAGAAGCAGCTGCATTTTGGATAGCATAGAAAAAATACTTTCAGATGCAGATTTTTATTGAATCATAAAAATGTAGATTATGAAAAGATATGAAATAGCACTGATATCTTTGGCTGACATAAAATGTTCTCCATTCAAAACTGATACATACACTGTATTTTACACTCTGTCTAGATGATGCGCTTTTTCAGTATCTGTTTCACAGTCAGAGTTTGGAGCTCTCTGCCCCAGAGATCAGCTCTACCTGTGTTCTCCACACCAGAAGGAAAGAGACTCGTCATCTGTTACCAAAAACTTACAGTTCCAGCTGCTGCTGGAAGGATTTTTGTTCTGAGTACTCTATTCAGGTTCTGAATCAAAGGTCATATCATAAAACAGTCAATGGTAACCATTATTGTAAAATAATATGGAATGAGTAATTTTACATAATTTATAAAATTGTCAAATAGTTACATATTTCTTTTTAGTTCTACTTATTTGTCTTCTATCAACTGTTCAAAAACCAATTTACATGCCACTTCTTCCACAAAGACTTCTTTGTTCTCCTCAGCTTAAATTAAGTTCATCTGTTTTCAATAGTCTTCATTCTGAGGAGAGTGACGTTAAAAGTTTTCCTTTTATAAAAGGTAAAATGAAATGATATAGTTTCATTTCTAGTGTTCTTAGTTTATTTTTAAAGTTAAAATACATCTATATAACCTTAAAAGAAATATTTGGAGGAATTAAAAATAAGAGCATAATTGTCAGTGCTTATAAAAATTTTTAAAAAGAAATGGTCAAAATTCATAACAGATAGCATACAACAAAATTACAGAAATAAAGCTAAGTATATCTACTATAATAGTAAATATAAATGGCTTAAACTCTACCATGTATTTTAAAAAATTAATCCTCAGATTCGTTTACAAAAACAAATGCCAACTATGTAACTTACCAAAAACAGAAAAAATACCTAAAAATCATATACACAGTCATAAGGAAAGGGTTAACAGCAGATTCCTCACTCAATCTCTCCCTCCTCAGGAACACCAAGGTAGTGTTGACTTCAGCCAGAACTCTTTATTGTGTGATAGAATGTACGGGCTAGAAGACGACAAGGTTCTTCTTGTGGCTTCTATGAACTATATTTTTTATATAAAGAAATCTTCTCACAGGATATACCTAGTATAACTAGATTGTTGGTTGTTTTCTTCTTTGCTTGTTTGTTTTAAATAAGCCTATATTTTTGGATTGATGGCCCCAAGCTCTGCTGGAGAATGGAAGTTAGTCATATAGTACTCTTAATTGCCATGGCTAACAAATCACCAAATGGAGCAACGCCCCTGTGCTAATGCATCTGGCACAGAATGAGCCTTTGAAATCCAAACCCAATCATCAGTCTTTGTCTAGGAAGGAGCATCTGATAGATTCAGGAACTCCTAGATAACAGCTTAATGTTGGGTGTGGCTCCTTTCTTGAATCCTTTTCACAGTCCTTAGTACAGCTTTATGCTTTGTAGGATGAGATCTTAATAAACAACTGATCCCTTTGTGGTAGTGCAAAGGATAGCGTAAGGCAATGCCATGATTTATTATAAGATGAATAGGGAAACGAAGTCTGGAAAGGTAGACCTTGAGGAAAAGGACACTAAATGGGATCTCAAAAAAAGTAACAAGAAAAGAAATGTAGAAACCAACATCCTTCCTATAAATTTAAAATATCTTTAAACAAACAGTAGTAAACAATTCCAACAATATATAGAAAGGATAACCAAGTGGGATTTATACCAGGAATGCAGGATTAGCTTAATACCTAAAATATTAATTAATGTAATATACTACTATTAATAGAAAAAAAGAACAATTTATTTAAAAAATAAAATATCTGAAAAAACTAGAATTAGAAGAGAACTTCCTAAATTTCATAAAGACATCTAAGAAAAAACTACAGCTAACATCATACTTGGTAATGAAAGATGAAATATTTTCCTTCTTAAGATTAGGGAGAAGACCAGGTGTTGATTTTCACCACTTCTACTTTACAAACATTATACTGTATGTTCTAGTCAGTGCAGTAAGAAAAGAAAACAAAATAAAAAGTATCAGATTGCAAGGAAAGAAGTGAAACTGTTTATTCACAAATGACCTGATTACCCATGTAGAATTTCCTAAAGAATTTGCAGAAGAGAAAAAGAAAACATTACTAGGAAAAATAAGTTTAGTAAGTCATAAAAAACAAGATTTAAAACATAAGTTTAGTTCTATACACTAACAACAAACAATATCAAAAGGAAATTGAGACAAATCCATTTCTAATGCTATAAAACATTAAAATATTTAGGAATAAACTTAAAAGAAGTACAAGACTTGTACACAGAAAATATTGCTGAGAGAAATTAAAGAACTAAATAGATGGGGAGATCTATCACTTGCTTAGATTTATAACAATGTAATTTACCCCCAAATTATCAGTTTAGTACAGTTCTTGTTAAAATCCCAATAGCCATTTTTATAGAACTTAACAATCTGAACTTAAACCTTGTATAAAAATGTAAAGGACTTAGAATAGCTAAAACAATTTTTTAAAAAAGAAGAAAACAATGGGACTTACATTGCCTGATTTACACACTTATTACAAAGTTACAGTATTCTACAGTGTGATATTGGCATAAACATATAGATCCATGGAACATAATAGAGCCCAAAAGTAAACCCTTGAATATATTATCAGTTAATTTTATCAAAGGTGCCAGACAATTCCATGGAGAAAGAATAGTGTTTTTATCAAATGTATGATGGGCAATGTCTACCTATATGCCAAATATAGGTATAATTATTTTGTATGATATGAGGTAAACTAATTTATGTATATATATGTATAATTACCTCACATCATACACAGAAATTCAAAATGAATCATAGACTTAAATAAAAATCTAATACTTCTAGAAGAAAGCATAAGAGAAAATTTTTGTGACATTGGGTTAAGCATAAGATTTGTTATATGTGGCACTAAAAATAGGATCTATAAAATGATAAGCTGAACAGTATCATAATTAAAAATGTTGCTCTTCAAAAGGAAAGCAAAGAAGAAAATGAAAAGATAAGCCACAGTCTAGGATAAATTACTTGCAAATCATATATCATCATATATCTGATAAAGGACTGCTATATAGAATATATAAAGAACACTTACAAGTCAATAAGAAAACACCCAGTTAAAAAACAGGCAAAAGGTCTACATAAGCATTTCACCAGATAAGATATACACATATTTAATAAGCATATGAAAAGAAATTCAACATCAGTCATAGGGAAATACAAATTAAAACCATAATGAGATACAACTACTCTCTCACCAGACTGTCCATAATTCAAAAGACTGATGATACTAAAGATATGAAAACACCAAACCCTCATACATTTCTAGTGAGAACTTAAAATAATACAATGACTTTGAAAACCAATTTTACAGTTTCTTAGAAAGTTAAACAGATCCTTACCATGCAATCCAGAAATTTAACTCCTGGTTATCTATAGAACAGAAATAAAACTTAGGTCCACCAAAAAAAATGTATACAAATGTTTACAGCAGCTTTATTCATAAAATTCCAGACTGGAAACAATGCAAATATGCATTAACTGGTGAGTGGGTAACAACATGTGGCATATCCACACAACAAACTATTATTTAGCAGGATATAAAGAAACAAACTCTTGATATACGTGCTACAATATGTATCAACTTCAAAAACATTATGCTAAGTGAGAGCAACCAGACACAAAAAACTACATATTGTATGATTTAATTTCTATGAGGTTTCCGTACACAGGGCAAATCTATTTAGACAGAAATCAGATTAGTAGTTACCTGCAGCTGCAAATGGAAACAGGGAATGACTGCAGACTGACACAGAATTTTTTTTTAGGTTGATAGAAATGCTCTGGAACATTGTGGTGATGGTTGCACAACAATATAAATTTATAAAAAGAATTTTATGCTTACAAATAATAAATTTTATAATACATAAATTATACCTCAAAAATATGCTAGAATTATTAAAACAGTAATGCCTACCTGTTTTGAAGCTATCTTGAAGATTATATGCAGGACCAAATTAGGACTTTTGAGGCCCCTATCTGCTAAAAATATAATCCTGCCTTCACATAAAATAAGCAAAAAGAACAGTATTAACTGTAAATAAATATAAGGAGGTTAAAGAAAACTTCCGTTCTTTCCCCACGGGGAAAATGCTCCAAAACCTTCTTTAAAATATCTAACTTTTTAAGTGCCCTGACTTCAGTAACACTCTAAAGTCCTTCTTAATTTTACCTCTGAGTAATTCAGCATTCCATTTAACAAGATAACTCTCATGCTATGTCCTACTTATAATTGTTCATTGATGATATTAAATCATAAAAAGATTATGGCAATAACACTTTGTAGACATTAAAAAAAAAACTTCTCTATTCTTCTGATATAGTTTGGATATTTGTCCCCTCCAAATTGATCTCCATTGTTGAAGGTGGAGCTTGGTGGGAGGTGTTCGGGTGATGAGGGCAGATCCCTCATGAACAACTTGGTGCCCTCCTTACATCAGTGAGTGAGTTCTTGCTCTAATATTACCCTTGAGAGCTGGTTGTTTAAAAGAGCATGGCACCTTCCCCATGTGCCATGTTTCTTGTACTACGTGCAGAACCATGAGCCAATTTTCTCTATAAAGCCAAAATGTTTATGAGTCAAAATGTCTTTGTAAATCACCCAGCCTCAGGTATTCCTTTATAGCAATGCAAAATGGACCAAGACACCTTCTATCTAAAGTCATCCTAAAGAGACAAGAACTCACAGCAATTCAGAAAAAATCAGCTTATCTCATATTTTGTACAAAATACAATGCCTTGAAATAATTATTTCAAAGAATGCTTTAACTCCTGAACTTACAGAAATGTTTGATATTTGTATGACACTTTCTGGGGTTCAGTGTTTTCACATAAAATATTTAATGGTACAGAAGAAATCAAAGGTATTTTATTTCTGATTTCCATGAGAAAACTGAAGCTTAGGGATTTTTCAGTGACTCCTCTAACTCATGGAGATACTAGGAAAGGGCACCAGGACATGAACTTGAGGCTTTCTATTCCCAGATGTCTGCTTTCCTCCACTGTGGTGCTATGTTATGCTAAATGAAGTCTTATAACTTCCTACACTATGCTCTTTGATGTGACTCACTGGAAAGACTGGTTTTGCCAGGAGTTTTAAACTAGTGCATAAAATTCTTGCTTAAAAAAAAAACTTCTAAATATAAAAGATGAGAATGAATAAAAGCTAAATAATAACCCAGTAATTTTCACACTACTTATATATTCATATATCAAATAAGCATAAAGTGATTTAAGATGAATGAATTTATGTAAAAAAGGAACAATAAAATATTACCTCAATTCTACTAGATAGCAAATCGGTAGACGAGGGGAGGCTATATTTTTTTCTCTAAGTACCTGAGTCCTCAAAGGGAGTTTACATTCTAGGAGAATCTAGCAAGTTGCTTTTTAATCTCAATAATTAAATTTCACAAAAGCTTATATCTAGAAATATATAATTATACATTGAAGCATTTTTTATTTAGTTGATACCTATCTATACACTTACATGCTTATATGTGTATGCCAACTGAGGAAAAATCTCTTTTAATTTTTGAAGGAATGTCATAAAGATATATAGACACAGTTACAGATTTGATATAGATATAGATGGATTACTTTTTAAATTTTGCAAACAAAATTCCAGTTAAGTTGTGAATAGTGGATCACTCGAGTAACTAATTCTGGAGGAAATAATATTGAGCTAAGTTGACAGTCTGTTTTTCTCATAATATTATTTTTCATCATCAAGACTAGGCAGACAAACTTTCAACTAGAAGGTGCTTTCTTATTCCTCAGACCCTTTTACAGAGCTCTTTCTCTGCATTTCATGCTATTTTATTTTTCTTTCATGTTTCCACCCTCTTCACTTCCAAAAGGGTGCTGCTCAGCTGAAATATTCAGAAAGGAATCGGATGTATGAACTCCTCCCAAGGTGTTCCATTCTACTGAAGATTGAAAGTCTAGTTCTTTGAAGCTCTCTTAATGGCTTATGAATATATCAACAAAGTCCAATGGAAAGAGTTTTAGATAGCGATGCAAAGATGTACATAACATTCCCTGACTGATGACCAGTGTTCATTGGTATTCTTATTGTTTAAATAGATATTAACTCCAATTAAAATCAATGGCATAGGTTAGAGGCCACTATGTTGATTGAATTAAAATACATCTCTGTTCTTTGAAATTTAAAAATAAGTCGACAAAGGTTTCATGTTGTCTATCTTACATTTGGTGTATTGCCAAAGAGTTCCAACAAGAAAGAAATGAGCCAGGACCCTAAATATTAATATTTGTGAGGTAAAATGGTTGATCCTGTTAATAATATAAGCCCATGGAAAGCTTCTGAGATTATGTATTGAATGAATATATGCAGAATTAATTAGCTGTAATCAGAGATGGACAACCCCACTTTAGCACACCATTACCATCGTTATCTGAACAGAGAGAAGATGGAATAATTGAAACAGTGACATTATTTTCACATCATTTCAGCCAAATTATTCTAAATCCAAAAGCTTTGACTATGTAGATTCCTGATGAAAAGCTGAATTGTAATCAGCCTAAGATACATTATGTTGCAAAGCTGCAGCATCAGTGCATAACAGAACCTTATTTTCCATTAATTCATAACTTTCTGAAAGTGTAAACACTCCATACGCTTAGTAGCCCCCAAAAAAGAATGTTCTCACATTTTAGGATTGTCTATTAGTGACTTATTTTTAAAAAGCATACACCCAAAGAAAACAGTGACTCTCAAAGCCATTTTTGAAAACTAACAACGTATGTGTTAAAACAAGATTAGTAACCTGTCAAGAAATATCAGTTCAATTGTGCATTTTAGCAAAAACCCAACAACATATGCTGTGTTTATAGTGACTTTTGAACTCATTTAATGTGTTAATTCCTCCACAAGATGGAATTCAGAGACAGGATACAAGAGAAAGAAAGAAGTAGAATTAGAGTATGTGAGAGAATCTCATCTAGAATAACAATGATGTCAAAAAGAAAAAAATTCTACTGGAAATGAACCCTGTTCTATGAATACTTCTAATGTCACATAACTCACACACTTTAATTTTTGTTTCACGTTTTTGGTAAATGATGTTGCTTGCTTGTTTTATTTACTCTGGACATCAGAATCTTCACTTCATGAAAGTCAGACAGTGTATAACTTTGAATATTAGTCATTAGGAGACTCAAAAGGGCCCTTTGACTCAAATATTTATTTTTAAAAAAGAAATAGAAATTGTAAATGACTGAGCTCACATGAGGTGATAAGTACAGTAAGGAGCCTTCTATATTATGCATTGTTTAGTTGTCAATTTAGGATGTATAAATACATTGTGCATAATATACAGGGGAATTCTGATACCAGTTTCAAATTCTCCTACACAGGAAATTGAAACTCTTAAATAAATGTGGTTAAGATAACTGTTCCTCTTTTGGCTTGCTTTGGATTTCTCCTCTGAAGTGCTCCATGTTCTTTTTTTGTGACTTGACAAGAGTGGAGATGTTTATTTCCTTGAAAAAAATTACTGTTACTATTTGCAGACTTTCACAGACTTACTCAGTAATTACTCCAAGTCAACTTTAAGTACCTAGTATTTTTCAACAGATTCTCATGAAACTGTTTTTCATATTTCCTGCATACTATGTGCCCTGTCTTCCATATTCCCTGCAAATTATGTTTTGCTTGGAGGTTCCTTCAACTGACTGAGGTCCCTTCAACGTAAACATGGAAGACAGCTTGATATTTCATTCATAACCACTTTTACATAGATTGTAACCCACCAGCACCATGGACCACTCAAGGAGCATACCAGAAGCAAAGAAGAAGCTTGCAAAGGAGGAGGTAAGTGTTGGGCAGTGAGCGGGGCAGTTAGAGAAATAAGGAATTGACAGAAAAAAATTCAATCAGCAACTGGCTGTCATACGAAGGGATTTTTATCAATGAGACTCCAAACCAATTGATTCTGTATGATTTCCTGCACATACACACAAGGGAAATAATAATGGGTTTGGGAAATGTATTAGTTGGTTCTTGCATTGCTATAGAGAAATACCTGAGATTGGGTAATTTATAAGACAGAAGGCTTACTTGGTTCATGGTTCTGCAGGGTGTACAGGTAGCATGACAGAATCTGCTTGTAGGAAAGCCTCAGGGAGCTTTTACTCATGGCAGAAGGCAAAGTGGAAACAAGCATCTTACATGGTAGAAGCTGAAGCAAGAGGCGGGGGAGGAGCCACACACTTTTAAACAACCAGATATCATGAGAACTCACTATGGCAAGGACTGTACCAACAGAGATGGTGCTAAACCATTCGTGAGAAAATGCCCCCATGATCCAGTTACCTCCTACCAGGCCCCACCTCCAAAATTGGGAATTATAATTTGACACGAGATTTCAGCAGGGCCACAAATTCAATCCATATGAGGAAATACAAAAATGATACAAATTTTCTTATCTCACTCTTTAAATATTCAATAAACTATATGTACAAGAACTATATTAGTCCATTCTCATGCACCCAAGACTGGCTAATTTATAAAGGAAAGATTTTAATTGACTCACAGTTCCACATGGCTGGGGAGGAAACTTACAATAACGATGGAAGGGGAAGCAAACACACCTTTCTTCACATGGTGGCAGAAGAGAGACGTGCCGAGCAAAGGGGGAAAGCCTCTTATAAAACCATGAGATATCATGAGAACTCACTATCATAAGAACAGCAGAGGGGAACTGCCTCCATGATTCAATTACTTCCCACCAGGTCCTTCCCATGACATAAGGCAATTATGGGAACTACAAGATGAGATTCGGGTGGGGACACAGCCAAACCAGATCAAGGACTAAACATTTCTCAGCCTTTAAAAGATCAAAAGATAATCAGTAATATTTGCATCCGATTCTATTGTCCGTTGTAATTCTGATTTCTCAAGCACTGAATATTATTTGGCTAGTAGTTATTTGTAATATGTATATGTAAATATATATTTGCATACATTCATACATACTACTAAATTACTAGAATATTGGCTACATGTGGTTATAAGACTAGGTCAGTAGTTATATTCCTCAGTAGGGGGAAGTTCCAGCTTATCTTCATAGTTAGCTCCAAGTAGAAATCATTAAAACAACTTTATCTCCCTCAGGAATCTTCACCGTCCGCCTCAGTCAGTGCACTTCAGTTTTTACAGCATCATTTGTTTCTCCGGCATCTCAATTTTCCTCTCCATGGACCCATGAGATTTAATCACACATGTAGCAAAAGCCTTATGTTCTATTTCCTTTTTTTCAAGGACTACAATTTTGCATCTGTGCTGCCTGCCTGAACCGCCAAAGATTTAATTTACTCGTCTAACTCATCAAAATTTCAGACATGCCTCATCCCTTCTTTCTTGATGATCTTCTAATTTCCTTCTCTCCTTCCAAACAGCCAAAGTTGACCGTGGACCTGGGCTTCCAGCCACACGACAATTACAGTCCATTGTATCCTGGGCAATTTCTCTTCATTTCTTCATGTTTGGAGAATGTTCTTTCTCCACATACTTCCAACTGTTTTACCCCAGTACATTTATAGCTTGAGTTATTAAGGCAGATTGCAAAAAACAAAAAGTTACGAAGTCAACAACCTGCATTAGTAACAACTCTCTAATAGGACAGTAGTATGTCCCAGATCTTACTTTAATTCACATCAAATTTCAAAACATGATTATCTGCCCCCGTAAGAAAGAGTGTTATGTTTCCATTGAATCCAAGTGGCGAATCACCCAATTAGGGTTAGTAATATGGTCATGTTCATGCTAGAGGAGGAGTCAGGCCCAGGGTTTTCAGAGGCGTATTACTCTTCTCTTTTTTCATCATAAGCTTCCTAGGAAAATGCCATCAAAAAAAATTTCTTACCTAACCAAAGGAAAAGTGAATGAGATAAAATTCCATTTGGCTAAAACTGAACCAAACAGGCTATTTTATCCAGTGTATCATACCCACAATTCATTGGGCCCTGAAATGGTCCTTCCTTACAGCTAGACTTAAGTTAATGGAATTTTGGATCACTTCTATGGTGCGTTTCCCTCAGGCATTTGAGAAAGTTAGGGTTACTGCTTTAATTCATTCCTATCCTGCCCATACACTGCCTTTAACAAGTCTTTGTGGATGAGAGTTAAATGAGCCAAGAAAAATGGTAACTTTCCCAAGCCATGTCAGTGGCACCATTCTTCTTTTTCAGACAGCTCGCTGTATCACTGTAAAATAGCCAATAATGCATAGATATGTATATCATTTCTCTTATGGTTGCCTGAGGCCCCAGACACATTAGATTATGTTTGACAGAAACTTAAGCTTCAAGATAGCTCTACTGGATGTCTCCATATGCATAGAAATATGCATATGACCGAATAATCCAAGGATAAAACCAGAGAATCTTTTTTCTATTTTTTTTTTTACATTTCTTGACATTTACTTATTGCTTTTTTTATTTCAATAGCTTTAGGGGTACCAGTGGTTTTTGGTTACATGAATGAATTATATAGTGATAAAGTCTGAGATTTTAGTGCACCCATCACCTGAGTAGTGCTCATTGTACCCAATATGTAGTTTTTTATTCCCCTGCCACCCTTATCCCCTCTAAGCCTCCAGTGTCTATTATACCACTCTGTATTCCTTTACATACCCATAGCTTCGCTCCCATTTCTAAGTGAAAAACATGTAGTATTTGGTTTTCCATTCCTGAGTTATTTCATTTAGAATAATGGCCTCCAGCTCCACCCAAGTTGCTTTTTTCATGGCTGAGTGGTATTCCATTATATACATACCATAATATATACACACATACACAACATTTTCTTTTCTCATCAGTTAATGGGCACTTACGTTGGTTCCATATCTTTGCAATTGTGAATTGTGCTGAGATAAAAATTTGTGTACAGGTATATTTTTGATATAACAGCTTTGAAATTTTTTTCATGCAGTAATTAACTGAACTAAACTTGCAATGGCTCCTTGAAAAAAGCAGCAATATTGTATGTGAAGAATTTTTCAAAAGGTTGTTACTTTACACTGAAGCTATTCTCCTTCATGTAACATACTACAAGTTCACTCGGAGACTTTAAAATGAAAGGTTCTTTTGCCTACTCCACAAAAAGCTCATTGATCAATTATCTTTTAGTTTTATGTGTGGCCAACCCTTTCCCAAACAACTAGAATGGCACAGCAAGTTGTTACATCTTATGAAAGGAATATTGAAGCCTAATTTGTAAATTGTATATATATTTTTTATTGGGAGTTCAGTGAAAGAAAATAATCCCTCTGTGTAGTAGTTTCATCATTCTTTAAAACAAAAAATTTTCTCAAAGACTTGTTAAATCCTTGTTAAATTTCTGCCATGAATGTGTTTTAGTAAAAACTGAATATAAATAGGGACTATGGACTTCCTTTAACTCAAGCATTTTTCAATGACCAAAGTCAAGTCATTATGAGGCAGAACAAGTCAGCCTTCTGTGGTTCAGAATATCTGCAAAAACAAATGCTTCATAGAGCTGATGGCCAAATGTCACCAGAGAATATCAAAATATACATATTTCTTTTTTTTTTTTTTTTTTTTTTTTTTTTTTTTATGAGGCGGAGTCTTGCTCTGTCGCCCCGGACTGGAGTGCAGTGGCCGGATCTCAGCTCACTGCAAGCTCCGCCTCCTGGGTTTACGCCATTCTCCTGTCTCAGCCTCCCGAGTAGCTGGGACTACAGGCGCCCGCCACTTCGCCCAGCTAGTTTTTTTTTTTGTATTTTTAGTAGAGACGGGGTTTCACCGTGTTAGCCAGGATGGTCTCGATCTCCTGACCTCGTGATCCGCCCGTCTCGGCCTCCCAAAGTGCTGGGATTACAGGCTTGAGCCACCGCGCCCGGCCAAAATATACATATTTCAAGAATTATTATGAATTGGAATTACTAATTTCCAGCAAATTTGTATGAAAACCCATACTATGAGTTTATGAGGCTATGCCTATGCTAAAATAAAGTGATGACTATGCTAAAAATGCATTTGTATACTTGGACATTAAGGACAATCAGGTCATGCAATTTCAATCCACTTCACAATAATTTTTCAAATACATCTTGACTTTTTGCTGCTAATGTATCCTTCCCATGTATCTTTCTTATTAAAAAAAAAGGTTTTTTTAGTTTTTCTTATACAAAAGATAAATACTGTTGTATTAGTTATCTATTGCTGCATAACCTCTTACTGCAAAACTTAGCAACTTGAGATGATACGTATTTAATATCTCACAGTTTTTGTAGGTCAGGAATTCAAGTACAGTTCATCTAGGTGGGTCCTCTGCCTCAGAGTCTTCATGAGACTGTTAGTTACAGTGTTAGCCCAGGGTACCTAACAGGCTGCAATCAGGGTGTCAGCCCAGGCTGCAGTCATCTCAACATTCAACTGAAGTAGCATCAACTTCCAATTTCACTCCATGGTTGCTAGGATGATATAGTTTCTCACAAGCCACTGGACTGAGAACCTCACTTTGTTGCTGGCTATTTGCAAGAGGCTTTCCTGGTTGGTCTTTCCATCAAAGCAAGCACAGGAGATGACTCAGAGAGAGAGAATATCAGCAAGACAGAAGTCACACTCTTTATAATGTAGTCATGGAAATAACACCCCATCACTTTTGCAGTAATTTGTTATGAGAAACAAGTCACAAAGTCCAGCTACACTCAAGAAGAGAATATTACAAAGGCTTTAAACATCAGGAAGTGGGGACCACTAAAATATATATCAGAAGCTGCCTGCCACAACTACATATACACTTTGTACCTATTTTTTCCACTTAAGAATAAATCACATAAATTAACTGCTCTCAGTTTCTCGAGACTGCATAGTGTTTTCATGACTGCATAGTGTTCCATTGCATGCTGTGTAACCAGTTTTTTATAGTTGAGCATTTATTTCCCATATTTTACAGTGACATAATAGCCCTCTATATTTGTTATTTTTATATTTGTATATAAAATAAGTCCCTAAAAATGGTCTTTATGTAAGTGCACATTTAATATTATTGGATGTCAAATTCCCTTTCATAAGGATTATAACATTTTGCCCTCACAATAATAGTATGTGTACATTTCTGTTTCCCCACACACTCATCAACAAAGTATACTGTCAACATTTTATGTCTTCCCCAATTTGAAAGGTAAAAATGTCCTTTCAATCTTCTCAAATATTTAAATGTCATTAGATATCTTTCTCTGTGAACTGTTTATATCTTTTGCTCATTTATTTCTATCAAGTTTTGGCCTTATTTCCCCTCACTTTTCATTAGTCCCTTCATATGTTAAGTAAATTGGCCTACTGTCTGTTATAGAAGTTGTAAATATTTTCCCCTCGTTGGTAATTTGTCTTTTGACTTTGCTGATAATTTTTTCCCATGCAAATGTTTTATATAGTCAAGTTTATTAATCTTTCATTTTATTACTTGTGAATTTTGAGTCATAAATAGAAAGGCTTTCCTACACCAAAGTTGTAGAGGAATTCAGTGATGTTATCTTTTGGTACTTGAATGTTTTCATTTTTTTCACTTAAGTCTATGATCCATTTGTGGTTTATTCTACTGTTTTATATAAAGCATAGATACAATTTTATCTTTTTTGAAATGGCCAGTTTTCTCAACACCATTTATTTTTAAAGTTCATCTCTTCAACAGAGAACTTAGATGTCATCTTTATTAGATACTAAATTTCAACAAGCATTTGGGTCTATTCCTGGAACTTCCATTCTGTTCCATTAGACTATTCCTTTTATTGCTGTTCTTTTACTGAGTTTCTTTTTCATAATCTGTCCACGTCAATTTTATTAGCAACTTGTCTGACTCCAGAAAGAAAGAAAAAAAGAAGGTTGCCATTGTTATCAGGATCATGGATTCTCTCTAACAAACATGGAGAGAATTGACATCTCTATCATGTGGAGTTGTCTTATCCAAGAACAAAGATTATCATTTCACATAATCAAGTGTTCAAAGGTTTTCTCAGATAGTTTTTCACACTTCTTAAGTTATTCCTATTTTATCTTTTATGCTGCCATTGTACATAAGTTTCTCTTTCATCAAATTGTCTAACCAAAATACATATTACATTGATTTCTGTATCTTAATTTTCTATCTTATTAGAATGCATCCATATATCCAAAACCACACAGGGATAATATTATGCCTATCCATAATCTAGCAAATGGTAATTTGAAAGATTTCAAAGTCATCCAAAATGTATACATTAAATGCCAAATGTTCTAATACTTCTAAAGACCTGCTTAAAGAATGCGAAGGTTTAGTGAACAGAGTGCATTTTGAATTGTTTCAATTAAATCATAAAGGGAAAAAAATGCTGGTTTATTATGTATCTTAAAGCAGTTTTTACTAAAAATTACTTAATATTTTAACATTTTTAAAACAAAATGACAGAATGAGTTTTATGTGCTTCAGAGAGTGCAATGCCAAGTTAACTGCTATCTCATATCCTATGAAAGAAATAAAGTTTACTCATAGTGAGTGAACAAACATGAATAATATCAATAGGCACTAGGCCATTTATCCATTAGAGTAATGAATGCCACCTCATACTCATTTGGTCAGGAAGAAAAATCTAAGCAGTTTCTGCCTACAAACATCAATATTTCTTGCTGATAGATGAAATCAAATCATGAAAGCAAGCAATTTTTATTGATGGTTTTCCCTTAAACTACTAAATCTGCTTTCTGACAAGCAATAAAATAATAACAAATAATATCAGAATCAAATTCTGCAATCACCAAACAGGAACACTCTGAAATATAAATGAAGATGAAGACCCACATATGCAATGCACTTGAAACCTTACATAGTTAAAATGAGATCACCTCAAACAGTTATTTTTAGCCCAAACACATAAGTCAAAGAACACTGAAAACAAATCAATTAAGTTGTCAGAAAATCTCTTCAACTCTGTCCCTATAATGTGAAAACTATGCTATGCAAAATTGCTGAGGTTAAAATTGCAACACCATTTTAGAAAGAATGTAATTTTTAATGCACATTAAAAGGAGAAGTTTTAGTTGAAGTAAATGCCCTTGAGTTCTTTATATAAACAAGATTTGAATGTGGTAATAAGAAAGAAAGAACCCACTGGATTTGCAATGGCTAGACTTATAGCTCATTTTCTTAGCATAAAAAAGTCAAATTGTAAAGATGCTTTCCCCTTCGCCTAATTCTGCATTTACCTTCCACTTTTATATTTAACAATCAATGCCAGGGTATTTCCATCCCACTTCCCTGCAAAGCACTTCAATCTCAGCATACTTATTTATTTATTTTCCCCTTAGTAATAACCTAATAGGAGTGAATAATTTTGCCTCACTTTTTTTTACTTGAGCATAAAGAATAACAATGAATAAAACTTTTGACATTGGTGGAATTGAGCCACAGCTTTATTGAACTCTATCAAGGTCATTTTTAAATAGGCCTAAGTAGCTTAACACAACTCAAAAAGGAATTCTTAACAATTCCTGATGTTTTACAGATGTATATCCAAGTATAGTTTTTAGAACAGGCCAACACCAGAAAATAGTAGTTATATTAAAGTTTAAAAAGACTGTAAAACCAGGGGAAAAAAACTGAACTTCAAAAACTATTAAGAACATATGATTTTTAAGTGATAAGGAGAAACTGACAGCACTAGCTGAAGATAAAGCTTTCCATCTGTTCTCTTTTGCAGCCAAACCAACCTATCTCCATTATGGGAGACCCATCATTCCAAAATTTTTAAAAGGCATTTTTCCCATAATCAGAACCTGTACAACAGTCAAAAACATAACTGACAAAACAGGCCTCTTGTCGTTTATTGCTTTTTACTCTTGAATGCATTTCACAGCTTGAACATATCTTTGTTTTACCAATTCTAGCCCACAAAAAGCTTACTTGCCAACCCACATAGAAAATAACTCAAATTGCTTCTTTACAACTCAAGATTATAGAGTGGTGGCAACCCTTTCATCCATAGTATCTTCTAACTTTTACATTTTAAAACATCCAAATCAGATGGTTTGGTAACTTTCAATAAAAATTCCTAGTAAGCATTAAAAAATAAGAATCAAAAAGTGGTTCTTTATCATCAAGGTCATGCAGAAAGATGTAGGAGTAACCAACTGCTCAATGAGTAAGTGCATTTACATTAAAGGTTAATATATTCAGTCTTGCAGTTCAAGAAGAAGCCATCTGGTTTCAAATACAGAGTTGAAATGAGTCTATAAAAAGGTAAAAATTCTTGCAAACAGCTCAGAAATACACATCCAGCAATTTCAAATATATCACTATTTCTTTTTTGGGAAAAAAAGCCTTTATAATTTATATCCAAACCTACCAAGTGAACACCTGCCCTCTAGACATCTATCATTAACACACAGTGAATAAGGTGTTGCTATCTCTAGATTTCATCTTACCAAGTCATTGCCCTTTTAATGTGTCAAGACAGCAGTCAGTTATACCTAAGGAAAAAAAAAAAGTTGCACTTCTGGTCTTTATAAAGAACATTCTGGTCTTTATTCCACCCCCAAACATCTCTCTCCCAGGTCATCTTGTGGACATGGGGTCATGCAGTCCTATGATAAGAGAGAAACTATAGCCTCACCTCCCTGACACCCCGAGAAGCTTTGCCATTTTCCAACCCACCAGCAGTCGCTATCTTATAGTAACTCTGTATGAGTCTTTTCCAAATGGAATAAAGCACTTTCTTAAGCTTGTGGAAAAATCAAATAACTTAAAATCTGAAATTAAAGGTTAAAACAAAATCCTCTGATACTCAAAAGTCCATTGCATAAGTTATTTATTGCAATATAGCAAACTACCCCAAAAGTTAGTGGCTTAAAACCACAGTGATTTATTATTTTTCACAAATCTATAGCTCGAATTGGTTCTTGTATTCAATGTGACTTTAGGTCACTCATGGAGCTGCATTTATTTGGTATCTGAACTGGAATGGAAGAGTCAAGATCTCATCATATGGCCGGAATCTTGGCACTGATTGTCAGCTGGCCCCCTCAGTTTTCCTCCATGTGGCCTCTCTCTATATGTAGGGACTTACCTTCTAAGGCCTCTCCACAGTTTCTTCTCACCCTCAGGACAACCTGGACTTCCCTCATCATGGCAAATGGGTTCTTAGGGAGCAAAATCAAAAGCTGCCACTGCTCCTAAAACCAGGCCCAGAACTGGCTGAGGGTTACTTTTTTGTCTGTTGTCTTCTATTATTTGAAGCAAGTCACAAAGTCAGCCCAGGTTAAAGGAAGAGGAATGTACAGGGGGTAGATTTTTTCCTTTTGATGGGAGAAGCGCAATGCACATACAGGAAATGGGAAATTGTTGGACAGCCATCTTTGGAGATCATCTACCACATTCTAAGCACCATCAAATAAAAATTTATTTAAAGAAAGAGAAAAGCTTTCCTTACATAATAGGATGACAGATGTTTATTTGTTAACTCTGTCACCATAAGAAACAGATGTTAAATGATAGAAGAAATGGCAAGAAAAGTCTACTTCTACTTAGTGCTGTGATATTCAGAAATTGGGACAGAATACAACATGCTTCCTTTACTAATATTACTCAGTATCATAATTACTAAAAATTACTGAAAACACTACCCACTGCAGTACTGGTGAGAGTTACACTGCTACTCCAGACCTTTCCCAGCTTGGCTTGCTTGCAATAGCAATCAGACTTATCTTATTACAGTAAACACAGAGGCCCAGAAATTAGAACAGGTGCTATGTGAAGGAGTCAGAAAACATCCCCAAGATCCACAGATCAGATAGATAGGAATATCTATTACTGCATGGTAGCTGTGCTGATAGTTAGTACTTACTTACACTATTTTCCCCCAGAAATTATTTAAGTCTTGTCATAGTATAGGTGTATTTGGAAAGAAAATGATGTTGTGATACATAAACTCCTAGTTTTGAGCAGCAATTCAAACGTACAATCAAAGCATAAAGTTACCATTTCCTCAATAACCTCCTCTTTATTGGCCAGGAAATTGAAAGAAAAGTAGATCAAAACAAAGGCTACCAGAAGGGAGAAGAATAAGAAGAGTTGCATGAGGCCCCTTTTATACACTAAAATCCTAACTAGCCCAATAGCCTTTCTCTTTAAAAGAAACAACAGTAATGAGACTGTGGTGAGACAATCTCTCCAATACTGAACTAGCCCCTAATACAAAGCAGTGAAGAAGCTGTCAGGTCACTGCTTCTCCACTACTCATTCACTCATTACCCAAATATTTATTAGGGCCTACATTGTGCCAGAACCTTCTAGCATCTTCAGATACATCAATGGGCAAAATGAGTACAAGTCCCTGCAAACATGAAGTTTACAATTCAACAGAGAAAGACAATTAAGAAAAAACTAAAAAAAAAATTTAGAGGAAGATAAGGGGTATCTGGAGAGTTGGGCAGTTAGGCACGGTGCCATTTTAAATAGAGTGCTCAGGAAACAGGCCTCATTGGAAGAAGGTCATTTGGGAAATGACATTAAGGGGTTGAGATAATTAGCAAGGAGGACACATAGGGGAAGAATATTGTAGGCAGAGGAAAGGGCGGGAATATTCATGTATTCGGAAAAAGCGGAGGCCAGTAAAGGTAGAAGCAAGGAAAAGAGTAGCTAGAGAGAAAATCAGAGAAGTAACAGAGGTGAGATCATGCAGGATCTTAAAGCCACTGATTTACCTTGACTTTCTCTGAGTAGAAAGGGAAATTACTTCAGAGTCTTGAGCAAGGAGCAGGAAGATCTGACTGACTTTTTAATAAGATCCCTCTGGCTGCTCTGCTGGGTTTAGACCATTGAAGGGGGCAGGATGTGGGGGACAATGGTAGGAGGAGACAGGCAAGTTAAATTAGAATTCCATTATGGTTATCGAGATGAAAGTTGACATTCTGAGTCAGAGTGGTAGAATGAAAGCTGTAGAATGTGAATGAAACATATATATTTTGAAACTACAGCCAACAGCATTTCATAATGGATTCGATGTGGGATTTAAGTAAAAGAAAGGAGTAAAGGATTAAACCACTATTTCTGGTTTACTAACTGGAATGATGGAAGTGCCATTAAATGAGACAGAGAATACTGAGAAAGAAACAGGTTTGGAAAGGGAGGGTTTCAGACAGGTCTGACATGAGATATCTGTTAGACATTCAAATAGAGAAGTCAGGTCAACAGCAGATACTGACATCTATAGGTCAGGCTAGAGCTCTGAACAAGAGATATAAATTTGGGATCTGTTTGATGTACTCAGTATATAAGGTATGAGACTGGATGCAATTGCCAAGGGAGTGAATGTGCTGAGACACTCCAACAATCAGGGGATAGGCAGAAAAGAGAGCTTCAGTTAACAAGACTGAGAAAAACAAGACAGTGAATTAGGATTAAAACCATGGGCTTTTGATGTCCTAGAAACCATGTGAAGAAAAGGTATCAAGGAAGAAGTTGTGCGCAACTGCATCATATGCACTGAGAGGTCAAGCACAATGAAGACGGAGAATTGGCCATTGAAAAATAAAACAAAAAAAATGCATTATTTTACAAGCACAGTGCCAAAATGCCCTGTGAGACAATATCTAATCATTCCTTAATAACCATATAGATTTAAAATGTTTAGTTCCATCTTGTTCCATTTAAGGTTAAGGGCAAAACTATTAAGTAAACTGATTTTCTGTCAGACCCGAGTGAAAATGTTATTTTTTGATTCCCAAAATCAACATGGCATGACCATAATGCCTTATGCTTAGTTATCTCAATAACAACATTTCCTACAGGGCACAATGCAGTCTGATAAAATCAGACCTAAGGTGCCAGTGCCCATCTGTTTGAAGTCTTCCATTCCCTAAGTCTTCCTTATCTACCAAAAATGGTCTGAGTAAAAGGAGAGAGAGGGAGAAAGCAAAAAGCTGACCATAATTTGTAAAAGCAACATCCTAAGGATTTAAAAAAATCCACTGACAAAAAATTTAATACATCATCTTTATTTCTTACCTTTAAGTATCTTTTTCTTCTAAATTTTATAACATAGTGTTACAAGTCAATATGAAGAATTGCATGATGAATAATATACCTTCAACAAAGAATTTTACCCACTCTCTCACATCCATATGTTATATGGCAAGTAAATAACACACTGTTACAAATGTTACTGTTATATTAACAAGGCTATAAAGATGGACACTTAAAATGCTCTAGTAACTTGTTTTTTCCAGCATAGGAAAAAGAAAAAGAAGTAATGCAAAATGATAAACTCTCTAGTATTTTATGACATTTCCCGTGATGCCATTATTTTTTACAAAGCCATTTTACTATTTTCATTCATCTTTCAGCTACAAGAATAAAAAAGTGTTCTTTACACATTAGAAATGTTTCTAAAGAAACTCGGTACACAAATAGAACTGTATTTTCCCTATGACTGAGATTATGATTTCATAGTTCTGCTCACACTGAAGCAAGATGCCTTTTAAAATTATCTCTCAAAAAAAATTTCAATCAATAATGAGATATGCATTGAAGGTTAGTATATGTCAGACAGTGCTGCAAGCTGAATGACTCCTACTTACCGGGAGGTATGATCTCTGGGAGATGATAAAAATATACAGACCTAAAAGGTAACAATAAAAAGCTGGGTAAGATTATTGCCAAGTAAGTGATACGGAAAATAAGTGTTATGGAGCCTGAAGGCTACAAAAGATTGCTCCCAGGAGATGTGGTCTAGACAGCTTTCAAAAGGCAGTGGGTCTCCCCCAGGGCTTCAGGAAAGGAGTACGAATTGAAAGTAGAAGTCAAGGACAGGACATAGCATAGACAAAGGCACACGGGTGGAGTTGTCCTGGGTCAGTGCTGGATAAAGACTATCTGAAGTAGAAAATACAAACTGAAACAGAATGTTTGAAAAGAGAGTGAATTTAACAGCTACATACCAAGAAATATGCCAGTGCCACCTCTGCTCTCCCTTGTTCTCTCCCCACCTCTACACCAACCCCTCCCCAGCCTTGAATTAACCATGACCTTTGAAGCCAGAGACACTTGAATGCCAACTGTATATTTCCATGCCTGTATGACAAAGTTATTTAACTGTATGGACCTCAGTTTCCTTACCTATAAATGGTAATAATTATATGCACTAAAAAGACAATTTTTCCAATAGTAATAAGAGTGTCTAGTATTGTAATAGGCACCATGCTCAGATTATTTGCATTGTCTGATTTAATCCTTACAGTTATCCTTGGAAGGCATGTTATTCTCTTTATGCAGATGAAAAAATGAATAAGCAGGTCAAATTACTTGCCCCAAATCAAAGAGACAAAAATTGGCAAAGCCAAGAAAGATCAGAGATTTTGCTGACCCCAAAGTCCCCATCTTTAGCCATCTTGATACCCTAGAAATAATAAATGTAAAACATTAGTACAATACTTGTAGATAAACTCATTATTCTCCAAAATTCCATAAAGTAGTACTTGTTACTACTGTTATTATGATAGGTGAGAAAAATTAAAATCCAGGGATTTTATGTAATTTCCCTCCTGTGACTTGGCTGATAATTAACAAGACAAAAATAGATTGAAATCTGATTAACAAGATTCTCAAATTTCAATACAGCATCACTGCAGTTTTTTGAATGTGGGAATAGAATCATCAAGACATTCCTTTGGGAGAGTTAACCTGTTTCATGAAGCTTTTACTCAATATTCCCCTAACAGAACCAAAACTTTCTGTATGGGGCTTTCTCTGTAACCCATAAATACCTATAACACTGTATTGCATATATGAGACATATTTCTTCCTCTAGTCTAGACTATGATGAGTTCCTTAAGAGTAAAGTTCATTTCCTACTTATCTTTGTATTTCCAAAGCTTAGCACATGTGCATCAAATTTAGTGCATACTCAAAAGCATTTGATGCATAAATGGACGATGAATAACACAGATCTAATAGATTCAAATGGAAGTACTTTGGAAGTCCACATGCCAGCTTCAGGGTCTCATGAACCCCACTGAAGTTTATATAAATGTGGACTGTACGTGCTTTAGTGCATTTTCAAGGAAGAAGTTTCATAGTTCTCATCAGATTCTCAGAAAGATACCAGACCCCCATAAATGTTAAGAGCCATCAGACTCAAGGTAGGGAAACTAGTTAAAAGTAATTGAATTTGTACAAAAAAAAATGTATAAAGGACTAAACTAGTGCTATGGCAATAGATACAGAAAGAATAATACAAAAACAAATGATATTTGATAAATAAGCCCACATAATTTGACATAAAAATCTAGTAGTCATTAGGTTTATTGTTATACTGAATATAATAATCAGCCAAGCAGCATCTATCACATACTTTTCTCTCATAATTGTTTTTATGCCACTCACTAGTCTAATTGAAAACAAGTTACTCAAATGAAGGAGTTCTTGTAGTATAATTACATTACTCTGGTCTTGTAAACCAAAAATGGAGGACCCTCTTCCCCAGGATAATTTCAGGAAAGAAGTATCTCACTTCATGGCCAGCACCCAAGCTGAAAATCTACTTAAACCATTCATTGAATTCTCTATGTGGAGTGCAATAATCTTATTTTAACTGCTCTGTCAGCATTGAAAATAATCACAAAATTAATGCTATGACTGTGTACATTGTACATTCCTCTTGTCCACATGAACTGATATACTAACACCATATATGCTTAATCATGCATTGCACATCTATGTACTATTATACATTAAATTTCAGCCCCCATAAATATCTAATTGGGACAATTGTGAAGTGTCGTTGTCTATGGTTTATTCCAGTAAGATGTGGTAGAGATATGACTGTTCCAACTACCTGGGTTCTTTCAGGACATATTTAGTGTCTAGAAATGTTAAATGTATGTACAGTTGACCCTTAAATAATGCAGAGGTTAGGGGTGCTGAACCCCTGCACAGTCAAAAATCCACATATAACTTTTGATTCCCCTGAAACTTAATTGCCTGCTATTGATTGGAAGTATTACAGATAAACAGTTGATTAACACATATTTTGTATTTTACATGTATTATATGGTATATTCTTACAATAAAGTAAGCTACAAAAAATAAGATGTTATTAAGAAAACCATAAAGAAGAGAAAATATATTTACTATTCATTAAGTGGAAGTGGATCATATATAAAGGTCTTCATCCTCATTATCTTCACATTGAGTAGGCTGAGGAGGAGGAAAAAGAAGAGGGATTGTTCTTACTGTCTCAGAGCAGAGGCAGAAGAGGTGGAGGAAGTAGAATGAGAGGCAGAAGAGGCAGGTCCACTCACTGTAATGTTCATTTTTAAAAATCGGCATATAAACATACCCACACAGTTCAAACTCCTCGTGTTGTTAAAGGGTCAATTGTATTTTATTCTACAAGCCTATGATGAAAGTACCCAGTCTTTTTTGCAAGTTTTATTGAACAAATGTTTATTGAATTCTGATATATGTGAAGAACTAGATACTAGAGATACAGATTTAAGGAGTGGGGATTTTCTCCCTTTCTGCTGGAAAACTGGAGGAATTTTGCCTTAATAATAATAAGAAAGCCAGAATTTTAAAAATATATTTACTAAATCACTAATGTGATGGATATTGAATTACAAACAGTGACCTCTGGTAAGATTGAGAGTCTCTAGATGTTGTAAGAGTGAGATAAATCAAACTGTGTTTTTATTGTTATTTTCCTCCCCTCTCCCAATATTTTTATAGAATTATATTAAATTATACATAACATTCCATGAAAACTCAAAAAGGGCTTAAAAAAGGAAGGTTTTAGGAAAAAATAAAGGCCAGCTGACCTTAGTGCTGGTTGAAGATTTACAGTGATAACTGTATATAAATGTCAAGCTATAGAGTTTCTACCAGTAACTAGGTGAAGTACTTTTTGCTGTTTTTTCTCCAGGTAATTGTCAATGCAACTGGACATTTGCTGCCATAATTTAGTTCTGGTTTTACATTAACTAAATTTAAGCATTCTGAAAGTCACCAAGCATGTTAAATGAATGCAAAAGAAATTATTTAAACACAAAGAGGGACATTTACAGAAATATTTAACACCTCTGTGGACTAAAAAGAAACAATGAAAATGGAACATAACATGTACAGCTAAAACTACAGGCTTACTCTACCGTTAGTCCAGAAGCAGGCCCTAGTAACTTAGAGTTTTGATCTTGCATGACAACAGGGACTAAGTATTCTACTAGTGAGATGGTGTAACAAAGTCAGACTCATTGCTTAAAATTGGAGCTGCAGTGTTGCAACCCCCACAACTTGTTCTTGAAGAGGGTCTAGTTTTATAAGAAGCTCTAAGTCTTGACCCAGGTAACAGGTGAAGCCAGCTGGGCTTCCAGGTCAGGTGGAGACTTGGAGAACTTTTCTGTCTAGCTAGAGGATTGTAAATGCACAAATCAGCAATCCGTAAAAATCTACCAATCAGCACTCTGTGTCTAAAGGATTGTAAATGCACCAATCAGCACTCTGTAAAAACACACCAATCAGCACTCTGTGTCTAGCTAAAGGATTATAACGCACCAATCAGCACTCTGTAAAATGGACCAATCAGCTCTCTGTAAAATGGACCAATCAGCAGGGTGTGGATAGGGCCAAATAAGGGATTTAAAGCTGACTCCCCGGAGCCAGCAGCAGCAACCTGCTCAGGTCCCTTTCCATACTGTGCAAGCTTTGTTCTTTCGCTCTTCACAATAAATCTTGCTGCTACTCATTATTTGGGTCGGCATTAACTTTAAGAGCTGTAACAGGCCTGTCTCTGTAGACTCCACCTCTGGGGACAGTGCACAGCTGAAGACCAATAGGGGAAGCAGCGGGGGCCGGTGAAGACGCGAACGACTCTGTCTGACAGCTTTGGGGAGAGCCGTGGATCTCCCAACGCGGAGGTTGAGATCTGAGAACGGACAGACTGCCTGCTCAGGTGGGTCCCTGACCCCTGAGTAGCCTAGCTGGGAGACATCCCCCACTAGGGGCAGTCTGACACCCCACACCTCACAGGGGGGAGTACACCCCTGAGAGGAAGCTTCCAAAGGAAGAATCAGACAGGTAAACTCGCTGTTCAGCAATATTCTATCTTCGGCAACCTCTGCTGCTGATACCCAGGCAAACAGGGTCTGGAGTGGACCTCAAGCAATCTCCAACAGACCAACAGACAGTCCTCCTGACTGTCAGAAGGAAAACTATCAAACAGGAAGGACACCTACACCAAAACCCCATCAGTACGTCACCATCATCAAAGACCAGAGACAGATAAAACCACAAAGATGGGGAAGAAGCAGGGCAGAAAAGCTGGAAATTCAAAAAATAAGAGGGCATCTCCCCCTGCAAAGGAGTGCAGCTCATCGCCAGCAATGGATCAAAGCTGGTCAGAGAATGACTTTGACGAGATGAGAGCAGAAGGCTTCAGTCCATCAAACTTCTCAGAGCTAAAGGAGGAATTACGTACCCAGCACAAAGAAACTAAAAATCTTGAAAAAAGAGTGGAAGAATTGACAGCTAGACTAATTAATGCAGAGAAGATCATAAACGAAATGACAGAGATGAAAACCATGACACGAGAAATACGTGACAAATGCACAAGCTTCAGTAACCGACTCGATCAACTGGAAGAAAGAGTATCAGCGATTGAGGATCAAATGAATGAAATGAAGCGAGAAGAGAAACCAAAAGAAAAAAGAAGAAAAAGAAATGAACAAAGCCTGCAAGAAGTATGGGATTATGTAAAAAGACCAAATCTACATCTGATTGGGGTGCCTGAAAGTGAGGGGGAAAATGGAACCAAGTTGGAAAACACTCTTCAGGATATCATCCAGGAGAACTTCCCCAACCTAGTAGGGCAGGCCAACATTCAAATTCAGGAAATACAGAGAATGCCACAAAGATACTCCTCCAGAAGAGCAACTCCAAGACACATAATTGCCAGATTCACCAAAGTTGAAATGAAGGAAAGAATCTTAAGGGCAGCCAGAGAAAAAGGTCGGGTTACCCACAAAGGGAAGCCCATCAGACTAACAGCAGATCTCTCGGCAGAAACTCTACAAGCCAGAAGAGAGTGGGGGCCAATATCCAACGTTCTTAAAGAAAAGAATTTTCAACCCAGAATTTCATATCCAGCCAAACTAAGTTTCATCAGTGAAGGAGAAATAAAATCCTTTACAGATAAGCAAATGCTTAGAGATTTTGTCACCACCAGGCCTGCCTTACAAGAGACCCTGAAGGAAGCCCTAAACATGGAAAGGAACAACCTGTACCAGCCATTGCAAAAACATGCCAAAATGTAAAGACCATCGAGGCTAGGAAGAAACTGCATCAACTAATGAGCAAAATAACCAGTTAATATCATAATGACAGGATCAAGTTCACACATTACAATATTAACCTTAAATGTAAATGGACTAAATGCTCCAATTAAAAGACACACACTGGCAAACTGGATAAAGAGTCAAGACCCATCAGTCTGCTGTATTCAGGAGACCCATCTCACATGCAGAGACATACATAGGCTCAAAATAAAGGGATGGAGGAAGATCTACCAAGCAAATGGAGAACAAAAAAAAGCAGGGGTTGCAATCCTAGTCTCTGATAAAACAGACTTGAAACCCTCAAAGATCAAAAGAGACAAAGAAGGCCATTACATAATGGTAAAGGGATCAATTCAACAGGAAGAGCTAACTATCCTAAATATATATGCACTCAATACAGGAGCACCCAGATTCATAAAGCAAGTCCTTAGAGACTTAAAAAGAGACTTAGACTCCCACACAACAATAATGGGAGACTTCAACACTCCACTGTCAACATTAGACAGATCAACGAGACAGAAACTTAAAAAGGATATCCAGGAATTGAACTCATCTCTGCACCAAGCGGACCTAATAGACATCTATAGAACTCTCCACCACAAATCAACAGAATATACATTCTTCTCAGCACCACATCGCACTTATTCCAAAACTGACCACATAATTGGAAGTAAAGCACTCCTCAGCAAATGTGCAAGAAGAGAAATTATAACAAACTGTCTCTCAGACCACAGTGCAATCAAACTAGAACTCAGGACTAAGAAACTCAATCAAAACCGCTCAACTACATGGAAACTGAACAACCTGCTCCTGAATGACTACTGGGTACATAACGAAATGAAAGCAGAAATATAGATGTTCTTTGAAACCAATGAGAACAAAGATACAACATACCAGAATCTCTGGGACACATTGAAAGCAGTGTGTAGAGGGAAATTTATAGCACTAAATGCCCACAAGAGAAAGCAGGAAAGATCTAAAATTGACACTCTAACATCACAATTAAAAGAACTAGAGAGGCAAGAGCAAACACATTCAAAAGCTAGCAGAAGAGAAGAAATAACTAAGATCAGAGCAGAACTGAAGGAGATAGAGACACAAAAAACCCTCCAAAAAATCAATGAATCCAGGAGTTGGTTTTTTGAAAAGATAAACAAAATTGACAGACCGCTAGCTAGACTAATAAAGAAGAAAAGAGAGAGGAATCAAATAGACACAATAAAAAATGATAAAGGGGATATCACCACTGACCCCACAGAAATACAAACAACCATCTGAGAATACTATAAATGCCTCTATGCAAATCAACTAGAAAATCTAGAAGAAATGGATAATTTCCTGGACACTTACACTCTCCCAAGACTAAACCAGGAAGATGTTGATTCCCTGAATAGACCAATAGCAGGCTCTGAAATTGAGGCAACAATTAATAGCCTACCCACCAAAAAAAGTCCAGGACCAGATGGATTCACAGCTGAATTCTACCAGAGGTACAAGGAGGAGCTGGTACCATTCCTTCTGAAACTATTCCAATCAATAGAAAAAGAGGGAATCCTCCCTAACTCATTTTATGAGGCCAACATCATCCTGATACCAAAGCCTGGCAGAGACACAACAATAAAAGAGAATTTTAGACCAATATCCCTGATCAACATCGATGCAAAAATCCTCAATAAAATACTGGCAAATCGGATTCAGCAGCACATCAAAAAGCTTATCCACCATGATCAAGTGGGCTTCATCCCTGGGATGCAAGGCTGGTTCAACATTCGCAAATCAATAAACCTAATCCAGCATATAAACAGAACCAAAGACAAGAACCACATGATTATCTCAATAGATGCAGAAAAGGCTTTTGACAAAATTCAACAGCCCTTTATGCTAAAAACGCTCAATAAATTTGGTATTGATGGAACGTACCTCAAATTAATAAGAGCTATTTATGACAAACCCACAGCTAATATCAATGGACAAAAACTGGAAAAATTCCCTTTGAAAACTGGCACAAGACAGGGATGCCCTCTCTCACCACTCCTATTCAACATAGTATTGGAAGTTCTGGCTAGGGCAATCAGGCAAGAGAAAGAAATCAAGTATATCCAGTATATCCAGTTAGGAAAAGAAGAAGTCAAATTGTCCCTGTTTGCAGATGACATGATTGTATATTTAGAAAACCTCATCGTCTCAGCCCAAAATCTCCTTAAGCTGATAAGCAACTTCAGCAAAGTCTCAGGATACAAAATTAATGTGCAAAAATCACAAGCATTCTTATACACCAGTAACAGACAAGCAGAGAGCCAAATCAGGAATCAACTTCCATTCACAATTGCTTCAAAGAGAATAAAATACCTAGGAATCCAATTTACAAGGGATGTAAAGGACCTCTTCAAGGAGAACTACAAACCACTGCTCAGTGAAATCAAAGAGGACACAAACAAATGGAAGAACATACCATGCTCATGGATAGGAAGAATCAATATCGTGAAAATGGCCATACTGCCCAAGGTGATTTATAGATTCAATGCCATCCCCATCAAGCTACCAATGACTTTCTTCACAGAATTGGAAAAAACGGCTTTAAAGTTCATATGGAACCAAAAAAGAGTCCGCATTACCAAGACAATCCTAAGTCAAAAGGACAAAGCTGGAGGCGTCACGCTACCTGACTTCAAACTATACTACAAGGCTACAGTAACCAAAACAGCATGGTACTGGTACCACAACAGAGATATAGACCAATGGAACAGAACAGAGTCCTCAGAAATAATACCACACATCTACAGCCATCTGATCTTTGACAAACCTGAGAGAAACAAGAAATAGGGAAAGGATTCCCTATTCAATAAATGGTGCTGGGAAAATTGGCTAGCCATAAGTAGAAAGCTGAAACTGGATCCTTTCCTTACCCCTTATACGAAGATTAATTCAAGATGGATTAGAGACTTAAATGTTAGACCTAATACCATAAAAACCCTAGAAGAAAATCTAGGGAGTACCATTCAGGACATAGGCATGGGCAAGGACTTCATGTCTAAAACACCAAAAGCAACGGCAGCAAAAGCCAAAATTGACACATGGGATCTAATTAAACTAAAGAGCTTTTGCACAGCAAAAGAAACTACCATCAGAGTGAACAGGCAACCTACAGAATGGGAGAAAATTTTTGCAACCTACTCATCTGACAAAGGGCTAATATCCAGAATCTACAAAGAACTCAAACAAATACACAAGAAAAAAACAAACAACCCCATCAAAAAGTGGGCAAAGGATATGAACAGACATTTCTCAAAAGAAGACATTCATACAGCCAACAGACACATGAAAAAATGCTCATCATCACTGGCCATCAGAGAAATGCAAATCAAAACCACAATGAGATACCATCTCACACCAGTTAGAATGGCAATCATTAAGAAGTCAGGAAACAACAGGTGTTGGAGAGGATGTGGAGAAATAGGAACACTTTTACACTGTTGGTGGGATTGTAAACTAGTTCAACCATTATGGAAAACAGTATGGCAATTCCTCAAGGATCTAGAACTAATGTACCATATGACCCAGCCATCCCACTACTGGGTATATACCCAAAGGATTATAAATTACTCTACTACAAAGACACATGCACACGTATGTTTATTGCGGCACTATTCACAATAGCAAAGACTTGGAATCAACCCAAATGTCCATCTGTGACAGACTGGATTAAGAAAATGTGGCATATATACACCATGGAATACTATGCAGCCATAAAAAAGGATGAGTTTGCGTCCTTTGTAGGGACACGGATGCAGCTGGAAACCATCATTCTTAGCAAACTATCACAAGAAGAGAAAACCAAACACCGCATGTTCTCACTCATAGGTGGGAACTGAACAATGAGATCACTTGGACTCGGGAAGGGGAACATCACACACTGGGGCCTATCATGGGGAGGGGGGAAGGCATTGCATTGGGGAGTTATACATGATATAAATGATAAATTGATGGGTGCTGACGAGTTGATAGGTGCAGCACACCAACACGGCATAAGTATACATATGTAACAAACCTGCACGTTATGCACATGTACCCTAGAACTTAATGTATAATAATAATAAAAAAAAAAATTATTGTTATCCCCCCCCAAAAAAAAAAAAAAAGAGCTGTAACACTCGCCACAAAGGTCTGCAGCTTCATTCTTGAAGTCAGCAAGACCACAAACCCCCGGAAGGAAGAAACTCTGGACACATCTGAACATCTGAAGGAACAAACTCCAGACATACCATCTTTAAGAGCTGTAACACTCACTGCGAGAGTTCGCGGCTTTATTCTTGAAGTCAGCAAGACCAAGAACCCACCGGAAGGAATAAATTCCAGACATATTTTGGCAACCCAGATTGGACTATCACCAAGCAGTGAGTACCATTGGACCCCTTTCACTTGCTATTCTGTCCTATTTTTTCCTTAGAATTCAGGGGCTAAATACCGGGCACCTGTCAGCGAGTTAAAAGCGACTAGTATGGCCACCAGACCAAAGACACTGGTGTCAGGCTTTCTGGGAAAGGGCTCTCTAACAACCCCCAATTCTTTGGAGTTGGGAGCATTGGTTTGCCTGCAACCAGCTTCCGCTTTTCCTGTACTTCTGGGCTGAGCCAAGGGTCAACAGAGAGGAAAGACATTCAGCTCCAGGGTCCCGACAACAAGTTGGTTGACCCTGTGGCCATGAGCAGAACTCACACAGTCACATCACCCAAGTGAGACTGGCCCATCTGTCCCATCCTGACTCTTGCCTCCTGGGTCCTAATGCCTGTCAGACAAACTTCCTCTCGCCTCTCCTCTCCGAGGTTAGTCCTGCTTCTAAAAACAACTACCCGTCTCTGGTGCTTTTCTAGTTTCTTCTATAAGAATGATTTGTAGTATAAACTTCAGGACTGTGTTACTTTCTTTAGGCACCCAGGCTCACCAATCAGAAAGATATAATTTTTGCCCAAAGCCCCATCACAGGGGAAACTATCTGGAATTTTAGGATCCCTCCTCAGACTAGCAGGCCTAACAAAAGCTATTCCTGAAGCTAGGATATGGGGAACCTCAGAAATGATATTCTTCCTATTCAAGTGAGGACAAAAGGCGTCACTCTTCCAACCCTGGAGATCCCTTCCCTCCTTCAGGGTATGGCCCTCCACTTCATTTTTGGAGCGTAACATCTTTATAGGACAGTGATAAAGTCCCAATACTAACAGGAGAATGCTTAGGACTCTAACAGATTTTTGAGAATGCATTGATAAAGGCCACTAAATCCAATTTTTCTCGGTCTTCTTTGGGGTCTAGGAGGACAGGCAAGGTGCAGGTTTTTGAGAATGCATCAGTAAGGGCCACTAAATCTGACATTCCTCTGTCCTCTTTGTGGTCTAGGAGGAAAACTAGTGTTTCTGCTGCTGCATCTGTGAGTGCAACTATTCTGATTAGCACGGTCCAGGGACTGTTGCGAGTTCTTGGGCAAAAGGTGTTTCTGCGGCTGCGTCGGTGAGCGCAACTATTCTGATCAGCAGCGTCCAAGGACCATTGTGGGTTCTTGGGCAGGGGTGAAACAAACCAAAACCGCAGGTGGTTTTGTCTTTCAGATGGGAAACACTCAGGCATCAACAGGCTCACCCTTGAAATGCATTCTAAGCCACTGGGACCAATTTGACCCACAAACCCTGAAAAAGAGGTGGCTCAATTTTTTTCTGTACTATGGCTTGGCCCCAATATTCTCTCTCTGATGGGGAAAAATGGCCACCTGAGGGAAGTGTAAATTACAATACTATCCTGCAGCTTGACCTTTTCTGTAAGAGAGAAGGCAAATGGAGTGAAATACCTTATGTCCAAGCTTTCTTTTCATTGAAGGAGAATACACAACTAAGCAAAACTTGAAATTTACCTCTCACAGGAGGACCTCTCAGCTTAACCCAATATCCTAGCCTCCCTATAGCTTTCCTTCCTATTAATGATAAGCCTCCTCTCATCTCCCCCACCCAGAAGGAAGTAAGCAAAAAAATCTCCAAAGGACCACAAAAAACCCCGGGCTATCCGCTATGTCTCCTTCAAGCTGTAGGGGGAGGGGAATTTGGCCCAACCTGGGTACATGTCCCTTTCTCACTCTCTGATTTAAAGCAGATCAAAGCAGACCTGGGGAAGTTTTCAGATGATCCTGATAGGTACACAGATGTCCTACAGGGTATAGGGCAAACCTTCTATCTCACTTGGAGAGATGTCATGCTATTGTTAGATCAAACCCTGGCCTTTAATGAAAAGAATATGGCTTTGGCTTCAGCCTGAGGGTTTGGATATATCTGGTATCTTAGTCAAGTAAATGATAGAATGACAGCCAAAGAAAGGGACAAATTCTGTAGCGGTCAGCAAGCCATCCCCAGTATGGATCTCCAGTGGGACTTCGACTCAGATTATGGGGACTGGAGTCATAAATATCTGTTAACCTGTCTTCTAAAAGGACTAAGAGAATTAGGAAAAAAGCCCATGAATTATTCAATGATGTCTACCATAACTAAGGGAAAGGAAGAAAATCCTTCTGCCTTCCTCAAGCAGCTACAGGAGTCCTTAAGAAAATATACTCCCCTGTCGCCTGACTCACTAGAGGATCAATTGATCCTAAAAGATAAGTTTATTACTCAATCAGCCACAGATACCAGGAGAAAGCTCCAAAAGCGAGCCCTGGGCCCTGAACAAAATCTGGAGGCATTATTAAACCTGGCAACCTTGATGTTCTATAATAGGGACCAAGAGAAACAGGACAAAATGGAAAAGTAAGATCAGAGAAAGGCCACAGCCTTAGTCATGGCCCTCAGACAATCAAACCTTGGTGGTTCAGAAGGGACAGAAAATGGAGCAGACCAATCACCTGGTAGGGCTTGTTATCAGTGTGGTTTGCAAGGACATTTTAAAAAAGATTGTCCAATGAGAAACAAGCTGCCCCCTCGCCCATGTCCGCTATGCCGAGGCAATCACTGGAAGGCCCACTGCCCCAGAGGACAAAGGTTCTCTTGGCCAGAAGCACCTAACCAGATGATCCAACAGGACTGAGGGTGCCCGGGGCAAGCACCAGCTCATGTAATCACCCTCACTGAGCCCCAGGTACATTTAACCATTGAGGGCCAGGAAATTGCCTTCCTCTTGGACACTGGCATGGCTTACTCAGTGTTAATCTCCTGTCCCAGACTGCTGTCCTCAAGGTCCGTTACCATCTGAGGAATCTTGGGACAGCCTGTAACCAGGTATTTCTCCCACCTCCTCAGTTGTAATTGGGAGACTTTGCTACAGGTAGTAAGTATGCTTATCTAATCCTACATGCCCATGCTGCAATATGGAAAGAAAGAGAGTTCCTAACCTTTGGGGGAACCCCCATTAAATATCACAAGGAGACCATGGAGTTATTGCATGCAGTGCAAAAACCCAAGGAGGTGGCAGTCTTACACTGCCGAAGTCATCAAAAGGGGAAGGATAGAGGAGAATAGCAGCATAAGTGGCTGGCAGAGGCAGGGAAAGACCAGCAGAAAGGAAAGAGAGAAAGAGAGAGTGAGAGGAAGAGACAGAGATGAAGAGGGAGTCAGAGAGGACAGAGAAGGAGAGAGAAGAAGAAACAAAGTCAAAGAAGGAAAGAGGAAGAGACAAAGAGGAAGAGACAGAGGGAGAGAGAGAGAGAGAGAGACAAGAAGTCAGAAAGAGAAATGAAAGTAGTAAAACGGTGTACCCTATTCCTTTAAAAGCCAGGGTAAATTTAAAACCTATAATCAATAATTGAAGGTCTTCTCCATGACCCTATAACACTGCAATACTACCTTGTTGTCAGTGTAAACAAAGGCATAGCCCAAAAGCACTGAGGCCACTGACAACCCATAGTCTTCCTATCAAAAATCCTTAACCCAGCAGGTTTCCTAACAGGGGATCTGAATCTTAATTACCATATAAAGGTCTGACCAGACTGAGGAGGACTCCCTTCTGGACAGGACTATAGATGGTTCCTCCTGGGTGATTAAGGGAAAAAGACACAATGGGTATTCAGTAAATGATAAGGAAACTTTTGTAGAAGCAAAGTTAGGACAATTGCCTAATAATTGGTCTGCTCAAACGTGCGAGTTGTTTGCACTCAGCCAAATCCTAAAGTACTTACAGAATCAGGAAGGAGCCATCTATACCAATTCTAAGTTAATATGGACTGAACAAGGTTTTATTAAAATAGCAAAGAAAAATTAAAATCACAAACTTAACAAGGTTTTGAACTAAAGAAAAGTTTGCTAAAAATTAACAGTGTAATGTGCATTATCCTACTACCACACTCTCTCAAAGGATTTCTCAGACAGTTTGCAAGAAATAACAAATCTATCCAGTAAGGATAGTAACTACAATCCCAAATAGACTCTTTGGCAGCAGTGACTCTCCAAAACCGCCGAGGTCTAGACCTCCTCACTGCTGAGAAAGGAAGATTTTGCACATTCTCAGGGGAAGAGTGCTGCTTTTACACTAACCAGTCGGGGATAGTACAAGATGCCACCCGGCATTTACAAGAAAAGGCTTCTGAAATCAGACAATGCCTTTCAAACTCTTATACCAACCTCTGGAGTTGGGCAACACGGCTTCTCCCCTTTCTAGGTCCCATGACAGCCATCTTGCTATTACTCACCTTCGGGCCCTGTATTTTTAACCTCCTTGTCAAATTTGTTTCCTCCTCTAGGATCAAGGCCATCAAGCTACAGATGGTCTTACAAATGGAACCCCAAATGAGCTCAACTAATAACTTCTGCTGAGGACCCCTGGACCGACCTGCTGGCCCTTTCACTGGGCTAAAGAGTTCCTCTCTGGAGGACACTACAACTGCAGGCCCCTTCTTCACCCCTATCCAGCAGGAAGTAGCTAGAGTGGTCATCGCCCAATTCCCAACAGCAGTTGGGTTGTCCTGTTTAGAGGGGGGATTGAGAGGTGAAGCCAGCTAGGCTTTTGGGTTGGGTGGGGACTTAGAGAACTTTTCTGTCTAGCTAGAGAATTGTAAATGCACCAATTAGCACTCCGTATCTAGCTAAAGGATTGTAAATGCACCAATCAGCACTCTGTAAAATGGAACAATCAGCAGGATGTGGGTGGGGCCAAATAAGGGAATAAAAGCTGGCCCCCTGAGCCAGTAGTGGCAACCCACTTGGGTCCCCTTCCACGCCGTGGAAGCTTTGTTCTTTCACTCTTCACAATAAATCTTGCTGCTGCTCACTCTTTGGGTCCACACCAATTTTAAGAGCTGTAACACTCGCTGCAAAGGTCTGCGGCTTCATTCTTGAAGTCAGCGAGACCATGAATCCACCAGAAGGAATAAACTACAGACACATCTGAACATCTGAAGGAACAAACTCCGGACACACCATCTTTAAGAGCTGTAACACTCACTGCGAGGGTCTGCGGCTTCATTCTTGAAGTCAGCAAGACCAAGAATCCACCAGAAGGAATAAATTCTGGACACACAGGGAGGCAGGAGGAGAATGGCACAACCTCATCAAAGTCAAGCCAAGCCTCTTCTCTAACGCCAGTGGCTAGATTTGCACTATTGCTCCTGAACAGTAGCCCTCAATACCATTATAAGACTTGGATCTGGTCTGGGATACCACAGGGCTGGTAGAAAACAACCGAAATAAAATAGACTGTGAAGAATAATCCTGAAGTAGAGGGACAGGAAGAAATAACACAAAACTCTTACACACACACACACATACACACATATACAAAAATGATCTTACCAAACCAAATGCCAAAAATGCATGAAGATATCTAAAATGCCAAAAAATTAAAAAACCAGGCCATAAATTCACCAAAAGAAACTTAATTTTATGAGATAATATGGCAAAAAACTTGCAAATAAATACATTTAGGGTATCCAAGAGAGATGAAAAATAATTTGCATAAAAATGAGGAAATTATAAAATAGGCAAAAGGAACTACAGCAGACATAACATATATATTAAAAACCTTATAAAATAAAAAGTAGAGTTGTCGATTTTTAAGTTCAACGTATTGGATAATTTAGAGTGAAGCCATTGAAAAGAGACATTATGTTTTACGAGAAAATACTGAGCAAATTGCCCAGAATGCTGCACAAAAGGACAATGGCATTTTTTACAAGAATCATCAAGAAATACATAAGATAGATTGAGTCTCCAACGTACGCATAGTAGGAGTTCCAGAAGATGAGGTAGAATATAGGAACAGAAATATTTGAAGATGCAATTACTAATAAATTTTCAAATGCAAAGAAGTACATGCATCCTCAGTTTAAAAAAAAAAAAAAAAAAAGTACTCCTGGTACCAACCACAATAAATGAATTCACATCCTGTTGGATCACAGAGAAACTAAAGTAACATCAAGAGTAAAAACATATCCAGGTAATATATTAGATATTTTTACATGTATTTTTTTAAATCTCTCACATAATATTTGTCTATTTCTCTCCATTCTTTTGTCCTTCTCTGATTTAATCTCTGTTCAGTAACATTTAAAGATGAATATTATTGCTTTACTATAATTTGGACAAATATTTCACTAATGTGTGTAAGTTTATAAGGAGAGAGACCAAGTACTCTTCATAGTTGCAAATCTATTGACTAGAAATGTCTGCTACATAGTTCTAGGGCTCAATAATGCTTAAGAAATGAAAGAGTAAATGCTCTATGAAGTCAAGTGACTTCCCCAAGTTTGACTGCTAATAAATGATCGAATGGAACAACTGATAGTGTTGACTCATTTAGGTTAAACCACAGAGTCATATCTTTAGGTACTCTTTTTACCTAGGCTACTGCTCAACCGCTTTCTCCTTATCTAGTTCTTTGCCAATGGTTTTAGATTGATGTTATATTTAACCTTACTATTTTTCTTAACTCAGCCTGCTTTTTTGGCTACTGATTTTATCACTCAAAATATTTTTATCAATCACAGACTTTACATAATCCTCAAATTTGCTGCATATACTTTTATATCTACTGGGATAAATACATATCTAAATAATGGGAGAACAGAGTCAGAAATAGGCAAGCCAAGAACAAATGGTGGCTTGAGGAGGTAAGTACAACTCAAAAACTATTTTTGAAGGTACATGTGCAGGGAAACATACTAGGTACAGTCCTCAAAGATGTTTTATAGCATGGAATTTCTAGGTCCAAAATGGCAATATAGAATCAAGCTGGCTTTACTCCCCCAATAGAAAGTCAAAAAGCAAATATATAGTGCCAAGATTATCACCAACAATATCCCAGAACTCAAAAAACAAAGATGAGACACATACCAGGGCTATAGAGAAGTGAAAAAGTTCCAAACAGACAGTAAGAGAATTGGACTTCCATATCAACAGTGTCCCTCCCCACAATCTGTCCAGCACCAGGCTCACAGAAAATCAGCCCCCAGCTCATAGGTTCTGCACTGAAAAAAGTGAGATTGAGGTGAACAACCAACTTTCCCACCATCTTGGATTCCCTGGCAGGATACCTGCCCCTGCCTTAACCCACAAGAAGCATCAAGAATGCCTGAGAAGATAAATGTCCCTGAAGACAGCCAGAGACAAAGGAGGGAGGCAGAACTACCATGCTTGGCCCTAAGAACTCTGCTCTGTAGCTTAGCCAAAGATGCCAAATCAGAGCAGTTGTTCAGCAGCATCATGCTGTTGGAGGTTTGTTCCACAATTCCCCTTACCACACTACTGGAATATCCCCTTTGGGACCTCCCTTATTTGGAATGGGTAGCACACTGACTCTTTACTAGAACTGAGAGAGACTTAAGGCACCATCAAGTGCCAATAAGGAGGCAGTAAGCTAGAGGAAAAACATTTTGAAAGAAAGAAGACCAACAGAAAAATCAGAAAGAATCTCTAAGCAAATATATTCAATAAAAACTAAAGCCAGACTGAGAAGACAGGGATAAATAATCCCTCAATGCGCCAGGCATGGTGGTTCATGCCTGTAATCCCAGCACTTTGGGAGGCTGAGGTGGGCGGATCACTTGAGGTCAGGAGTTCAAGACCATCCTGGCCAACATGGTGAAACTCCATCTCTACTAAAAATACAAAAAAATAGCTGGGCATGGTGGTGTGTGCCTGTAATCCCAGTTACTCAGGAGGCCGAGGCAGGAGAATCACTTGAACTGAAGTGGAGGTGGCAGTGAGTCAAGATCTTGCCACTGTACTCCAGCCTGGGTGACAGAGAGAGAGAGACTCTGTCAAAAAAAAAAAAAAAGAAAAAAAAAAATCCTTCAATCCAAATATATGCATGTATATCCACAAGAAACAACAGCAAATAGGGAACCATGATCTCCTTTAACAGACAAAGCAAGGAATGACTGACTGACCCTAACAAGATAGTGATATGTGAACTCTCTGACCAGTAATTCAAAATAGCAGTTTAAAGGAAACTCAGTGATCTTCAAGATAAAACACAAATTTATCAGATAAATTTAACAAAAAGGTTGAAATAATTTTTAAAAATCAAACAAGAATGTTAAAACTGAGAAATACATTTGCTGAGCTGAAAAAATTCATTAGAGGCTCCCAACAGCAGAATGGATCAAGTAGAGGAAAGAATTTTTGAGCTCAAAGAAAGGTAATTTGAAAATAATCAGAAGAGAAAAGGAAGAAAACGAAGATCACCTACAATATATAAAATATTACCTCAAATGACCAAATCTGAGAATTATTGGTAATTAAGAGGGAGTTGAGCAAGAACAAGGGGTAGACAGTTTATTCAAAGACATAACAGAAAGCTTTCTAAAATTTGAGAACGATGCAAATATCAAGGTACAGAAAGAACACCAAATAGATTTGACCCAAATAAGACTACCTGAAGGCACGTAATCAAACTCACAAAAATCAAAGACAATGAGAAGATCCTAAAAGCAACAAGAAAAAAGAAAATAACATAGAAAAAAGCTCCAATTTGTCTGGCAACAGAGTTCTCCATAGAAACCATACAGGTGAGGAGAGAGTAGAATGATATTTTCAAAGTGCTGACAGAAAAAAACTGCCTTCTGAAAATATTGTATTTAGCAATCTTTTCTTCAAATATGAAGGAGAGATAAAGACTTTCCCCCCAAAAAAGCTGAGAGAATTCATTACCAACAGACCTGTCTTAAAAAAAAATGCTAAAAGGAGTTCTTCAATCTGAAAGAAAAAACATTAACATGCAAAAAGAAAGCATTTGAAGATAAAAAATTAAGTACACAGACAAACCCAGAATATTTTCATGTGTGCAGTCTACTCAGAACTCTAGTATAAAGCCTAAAAGACAAATCTATCAAAAACAATAATACCAATGGCAACTAGTTAAGATACAGGCAATATAAAAATATGTAAATTGAAACGACATAAAGTCAAAATGTAAAGGGGATGGAGTTAAAGTAAAGAGTTTTAAAAATTTTTTCTGTTTCTATTCTTTTGTTTGTGATCTTAATTGTCATATATTAAAAATAATTTATGTCTATAAGATGTTTTGTAAGCCTCTTGGTGAGCACAATCCAAAAAACTATAATAGATTTACTAAAAATAAAAAGCAATCAGAGAAAATCATTTAACCACACAGGAAGACAGTAAGAAACAAAGAAAGGAAGAGAGAAGTGACAATGCAACCAGAAAACAAGGAAGAAAATGGCAATAGTAAGTCCTTACTTATCAATAACATGGAATGTAAATGGACTCAATTCTCCAATTAAAAAAATAAACTGAATGGATAAAGGAACGAGACACAACTATATACTGCCTACTAGACACCCACTTCACCCACAAAGACACACATACACTGAAAGTGAAGGAATGGAAAAATATTCCATGCAACTGGAAACCAAAAAAGAGCAACAGCAGCAACACTTTGATAAATAAAACTACAAATCAAAGCATACAAATCTATGCACCTAACACCAGATCTCCAAACTATATAAAGCAAACATCAACAGATCTAATGGAAGAGATAGACTTCAGTACAATAATGGGGGGACTTCAACACCTCACTATTAGTAGTGAACAGGTCATCCAGACAGAAAATCAACAAAGAAACATCCAAGTTAAACTGCACACTAGACCAAAGAAGCCTAAGAAACATTTATAGAACATTTCATCCAACTGCTGCAGAATACACATTATTTTCTTCAGCAGATGGAATGTTCTCCAGAGTAGATCACATCTTAGACCACAAAACCTCAACAAATTCAAAAAAGTAGAAATCATATCAAGTATCTTTTCTGATCACAAGGGAATAAACTAAAAACATACAAACATATGGAAATTAAATAAGATGCTTCTGAATAACCAGTGGGCCAATGAAGAAATTAAGAATAATACTAAGTAATTTCTTGAAATAAATGTAAATGAAAATACATCACACAAAAATCTATGGGATACTGCAAAAGCAGTACTAAGTGGGAAGCTTATAGCAATAAATGCTGTATCAAAAGATTGGAAAGACTTCAAAAAAGTAACTTAATCATACACCTCAAGAAACTAGAAAAGAACAAATTACACCCAAAATTAGGTGAAGAAAATAAATAATAAAAACAAGAGCAGAAATCAATGAAATTGACACTAAGAAAGCAAAACTAATGAAACAAAAGTTAGACTTTTGAAAAGATAAAATTGACAAATCTTTAGCTAAGAATAAAAAAAATACTCAAAATCAGAAACAACAAAACAGAGACATAACAACTATGACCACAGAAATATAAAGAATCGTTAGAGACAGAGATTATTTTGAATAACTGTACAGCAACAAATTGGAAAACCTAGAATCAATGCATACATTCCTGGACATATACAACCTACCAAGATTAAACCACAAAGAAATAGATAGCTTCAACAAACCAATAATTAGTAACAATAACAAACTCATAATGAAAAGCCTCCCATCAAAGAAAAGCATAGGACCTGATAGCTTCACTGCCGAATTCTACAAAACATTTAAAGAAGAATCAACACCACCAATTCTACTAAAACTCTCCAAAAAAAATTTAGACGATATACTCCAAATTCGGTTGATGAGGACAGCATCACACTAATACCAAGCTAGACAAAGACACATCAAAAAAAGAAAAACTACAGACCAATATGTCTAAGGAACATAAATGTAAAAATTCTCAACAAAATGCTAGTAGACAATTTAGCAACACATTGAAAAGATCATTCACCATGATCAAGTGGGATTCATCCCAGGGATACAAGGATAGTTCAACATACTCGGATCAATAAATACGATACATCACATTAACAAAAATGAAAACAAAATACTATATAATTATTTCAATAGATGCAGAAAAAGCACTTAATATTCAACATTCCTTTATAGCCAAAACTTTCAGCAAACTGGGTATAGAAGGAACATACCTCAACATAATAAAGGTCATATACAACAAACCCAAAGCTAGCATGATACTGAATAGGGAAATATTAAAATTGTTTCTAAGATCTAAAACAAGACAAGGATGTCCACTATTATCACTTTTATTCTATACAATACTAGAAGTCCTAGATAGTGCAATTAGCCAAGAGAAAGAGATAAAAGGCATCCAATTTAAGATGGAAGAAGTCAAATTAGCCTTCTTTGCAGATGGCATAATCTTATACTCAGAAAATTCTAAACACCCAACCAAAAACTGTTAGAACTGATAAACAAATTCAATAAAGTTGCAGGATATAAAATCAACATACAAAAAATCAGTAGCATTTATCTATGCCAACAGCAACAATCTGAAAAAGAAATCAAGAAAGCAATCCCATTTATAATCACTATGAAGAATATAAAATACCTAGGAATATATTTAACCAAATAAGTGAAAGGCATATACAAGGAAAACTATAAAACACTGAACAAATTAGAAGATAAAAAAGGGAGGATATTCTATGTCCATATATTGGAAGAACTGATATTATTAAAGTGACAATTGTACACAAAGGAACTTACAGATTCAGTGTAATCCCCATCAAAATACCAATGACATTCTTCACATAAATAGAAAAAAAAAATGACCCTAAAATATATATGGAACAACAAAAGACCCAGAAGAGCCAAAGCAATCTGGAACAAAAGAACAAATCTGGAGGCATGACACCACTGAACTTCAAATATACTACAAAGCTATAGTAACTAAAATAGCATGGTACTGACTATGCTATTTTACGTAGACTAATGGAACAGAATAGAGAACCCAAATATAATTCCATGCATTTACAGACAACCCATTTGTTGACAAAGGTGCCAAGAATATACAATGGGGAAATGACAGTCTTCTCAATAAATGGTGCTGGGAAACTGAATAACTATATGCAGAAGAAGGAAACTAGACCCCTATCTCTTGTCATATTCAAAAATAAAATCAATATGGATTAAAGACCTAGATCTAAGACTATGACCCTACAAAAAAAAAATTAGGAAAATGCTTCAGAACATTTGTCTGGGCAAATATGTTTTGTGTAAAACGTCAAAAGCACAGGCAATAGGCAATCAAATCAAAAATAGAAAAAGGAATTACATCAAGTTACAAAGCTTTTGTCCATAAGAATCACTTGAACCTGGGAGGCGGAGGTTGCAGTAAGCCAAGATCGTGCCACTGCACTCCAGCCTGGGCAACAGAATGAGACTCTGTCTCAAATGAATAAATAAATAAACAAGCTTTTGTACAGTGAAGTAAACAATAAAAAAAATGAAGAAACAACCCACATAATGAAAGAAAATATTTCCAACCTAACGAGAGATAAATAACCAGAGTATATAAGGAGCTCAAGCAACTCAATATCAAATAATAATAAATAATACAATTTATAAATGGGCAAAAGATACGAATAGACATTTCTCAAAAAAGACAAACAAATGGACAACAGGTACATGCAAAAATGCTCCACATCCCTATTATCAGAAAAATGCAAATTAAAACCATGAGATATGATCTTACCCCAGTTTAAATGGCTTTTATCAAAAAGATAGGGAATTACAGATACTGTGTAAGGATGTGGAGGAAGGGGAACCCTCATACACAGTCAGTAATAATATAAATGAGTATAGCCACTATGGACAACTACATGGAGGCTCCTTAAGAAACTAAAAAAAATAGAGCTATCTATATGATCCAGGAATTTCGTTACTGGATATATATCCAAAAGAAACAAAATCAACATATGGAAGAGATATCTGCACTTCCCTGTTTACTGTAGCACTATTCACCTAGCCAAAATGTAGAATCAATCTAAGTGCCTATAAAGGGATAAATGGATAAGACAAATGTGGCATATATACACAATGGATTATTATTTTTTTTTTTTCTTTTTTTTTGAGACGGAGTCTTGCTCTGCCACCCAGACTGGAGTGCAGTGGCCGGATCTCAGCTCACTGCAAGCTCCGCCTCCCGGGTTTATGCCATTCTCCTGCCTCAGCCTCCCGAGTAGCTGGGACTACAGGCGCCCGCCACCTCGCCCGGCTAATTTTTTGTATTTTTAAGTAGAGACAGGGTTTCACCGTATTAGGCAGGATGGTCTCGATCTCCTGACCTCGTGATCCGCCCGTCTCGGCCTCCCAAAGTGCTGGGATTACAGGCTTGAGCCACCGCGCCCGGCCCACAATGGATTATTTAGTTATAAAAATTAAATCCTGTTACTTGCAGTAACATGGATGGAACTGGAAGTCACTATGCTAAATGAAATAAGCCAAGCACAGAAAGACAAATATTGCATGTTTTCACTCATATATGGGAGCTAAAAAAATGGATCTCATGAAGACAGGTAGTAGATTTGTGGTTACCAGAGGCTAGGAGGGATAGGAGGCAGGGTGAATGAAGAGAGGTTGATTAATGGGTACAAATATAAAGTTTGATAGAAAAAAAATCTAGTGTTTGATAGATCAGTAGGGTGACTATAGTTTATAATAATGTATTGTATATTTCAAAATATATAGAAGAGAATAACTTGATTATTTCTAGTGTAAAGAGAAATATTTAAGGTAATGGATATCACAAGTATACTGATTTGATTTTTACAAAGTATAGGAATATGCTAAATTATCACACATACCCCCAAAATATGTACATTTATTTTGTATCAATCAAAAATAAAGGCATGCAGTATATTAGAAAACTATATTACATTTATATAT